>NC_042983.1:16692121-18184397 GCF_901001165.1 Salmo trutta | reverse complement strand
TCTCCCCTCTCCTCTCCTCTCTCCTCTCCCCTCTCCTTTCTCCCCTCTCCCATAACCCTTCCCTAAATTCCCATTAAGCCAGCTGGACAGTGGGAGGGCATAGATGATCCATGTCACCTAGAAAGTAATGGGTTAAGTTAGTTTGTAGGAATTCCTTTTAGCAGATCAAGCAAAGGAAAAGACAAAGAGTAGACAAACAGGCAGATAGAGGTGGGAGGACTTCTATAGGGAGACAGCTAGAAACTGTAGACCCCAATGGAAAACAAAACATTGCTCTCCCCTACCTAACCTCTTTTGCTGTGTTTATGATTTCCATTGCCGTTGGGGGAGCCAGCAGCAGAGCAGCAGCATAATCTCGTTTTAACATCACAGGGTAACGTAATTACAGAGTGTACCGTCGCCAGCCCGCCTCAGTTTCTCCTAAATACTCACACCCCAAATTAGGGGTTACCTCGCTCAAGCCAACACTACTATTTAAGACTAGGACGTCACATGCAAACACAGGAGAGGAGAGGAGAGGAGAGGAGAGGAGAGGAGAGGAGAGGAGAGGAGAGGAGAGGAGAGGAGAGGAGAGGAGAGGAGAGGAGAGTTTTACCATCAGAGTGTGTCAGGAGAATAACATGAAGCTGTTCAGTTAGACAGTTGCTATGAAGAGACAGAGTAGACAAGGTGGGGCCACATTAACCTACTGTATGGAAGGACTTGGCAGGGCCACATATGGCTGGATGGAGGAGAGAGTGTGTTTATGTTATATCTCCAGAATACCTGACAGCTGAAAATCTGCTAAAGATATTTCCAAAGGCTGCGAGTTAAGAAAAACCCAAACTCTGTGGTCAGTGTAACCTCACTGGCTTGCACTACAGCTCAGAGCGAGTCACGGTCGCGGATGACAAAACGCTGCACTCCAGGAGCCATTTCCAGGTTCCCCCTCTCCTCTCACTGAGAACACTAGCAGCTTTCCCCCTCTCCTCTCACTGAGAACACTAGCAGCTTTCCCCCTCTCCTCTCACTGAGAACACTAGCAGCTTTCCCCCTCTCCTCTCACTGAGAACACTAGCAGCTTTCCCCCTCTCCTCTCACTGAGAACACTAGCAGCTTTCCCCCTCTCCTCTCACTGAGAACACTAGCAGCTTTCCCCCTCTCCTCTCACTGAGAACACTAGCAGCTTTCCCCCTCTCCTCTCACTGAGAACACTAGCAGCTTTCCCCCTCTCCTCTCACTGAGAACACTAGCAGCTTTCCCCCTCTCCTCTCACTGAGAACACTAGCAGCTTTCCCCCTCTGCTCTCACTGAGAACACTAGCAGCTTTCCCCCTCTCCTCTCACTGAGAACACTAGCAGCTTTCCCCCTCTCCTCTCACTGAGAACACTAGCAGCTTTCCCCCTCTCCTCTCACTGAGAACACTAGCAGCTTTCCCCTTCTCCTCTCACTGAGAACACTAGCAGCTTTCCCCTTCTCCTCTCACTGAGAACACTAGCAGCTTTCCCCCTCTCCTCTCACTGAGAACACTAGCAGCTTTCCCCCTCGCCTTTTAAACCACCCATCCCACTCTGTTTCCTTCCATTTCTCTGCCCCTCTCTAACACAACCACACAGAACATCCACAAAGCCAATTATACCATAATTCCCTTCAAGATTTTCCATCTTAAAGAGCAGTAATCATTTCAAAATATAGGAAAGCTGTACAAGCTTGCAGACAACAGGGACTTTGGTCACAATCATACGGTAGAGTAAGTGGAAAGTGAATAAGTCATAATGGCTGGCACAGTGGTCAGAAGCATTATGTATGATTAAGGCCAGTGACCAGGTAGTAGACATGAGGACCATCAGTCTGGCAGCAGCAGCAGCGTCCGGTCAGGGCAGAGCATTAGGAGATGAAAGAGAGGTGGTGCGCTACTCTACTGATAAAAACAGGATCCAATTACTGCTAGTGATTTATGGAGAATGCTCTCAGGAACATCTCTGTCTTCTGTCTCTCTCTGCTGCCCCATCACAGCCACAGCCAGGCCAGGCTGCATGACACTGCATTGTACTGGGTAAAGGCTAGTAGTAGTAGTACTATAGCAATACTGGAGTAATACAGTAGAATAGCAGTATAATGTGTATGTGAGAAAACCACCTACTCTGGGGAACACTACCTGCACTGGGGTAAAGTAAAGAGTATAATTACTAATACAATACTTACTCGGAGGGCTATGTGTTTCAGAATACAGAAATCTTCCACGTATGGCGCTCACACTGTATGATGTAAAATGCATCATATGTGGATGATTTCTGTATTCTGAAAGTTACATATCTTGAAAACTTGATTGCTGACATGCAAAACATGTTGAGACTATATCAACAATGGACTAATGAAACAAATACCAACAGATGGTTTTTGTGGTGGAGTTTTCCTTTGAAGCTAAGATCCATGATAGGCGAAACAGCATCACTGGCTGCCACAGGTGCATTTCTTATAGTTTCTGTTTGAAGGAAATCAGCATCCAGCATCGTGGTCAAACATGTTTTGGGTACATACTCTGCTGTTCTACCGCACGCGCAATGACGTCTGAGGGGAAGAAATGGGGTTTTATTGTAGTATTGACGTGGCAGTTTCACCGCTATGGATTGCAGCTTTAAATACACCTCACCCTAACACTGCTGTAACTTAACCTGTGTGCATGACAGGCATAGGTATAGGCCTACTGATGGCTGTGGTCTCATACCGACACCTCTGGGTCTATCTATCTGGAGGTATTTGTGTGAGAAATGTGAGGGAGCCTCTGGCTGTTAGCTGTAGCTTTGCCCTTCGCCTTTTAAACCACCCACCCCATTCTCTGTTTCCTTTCATTTCTCTCCCCCTCTCTAACACAACCCCACAGTACATCCACATACCACAAGCAGGGAGGGATGGTGGAAGCAGGGAGGGTTGGGGGAAGCAGGGTGGGATGGTGGAAGCAGGGAGGGTTGGGGGAAGCAGGGAGGGATGGGGGAAGCAGGGTGGAATGGGGGAAGCAGGGACAGATGGTGGAAGCAGGGAGGGATGGGGAAGCAGGGAGATTGTTGGAAGCAGGGAGGGATGGGGGAAGCAGGGAGGGATGGGGGAAGCAGGGAGGAATGGGGGAAGCAGGGAGGGATGGTGGAAGCAGGGAGGGATGTGGGAAGCAGGAAGGGATGAGGAAAGGAGGGAGGGTTGGGGGAAGCAGGGAGGGATGGGGCAAGCAGGGAGGAATGGGGAAGCAGGGAGGGATGGGGGAAGCAGGGAGGGATGGGGGAAGCAGGGAGGGAAGGGGGAAGGAGGGAGGGATAGGGGAAGGAGGGAGGGATGGGGAAGCAGGGAAGGATGGGGGAAGCAGGGAGGGATGGTGGAAGCAGAGTGGGATGGGGGAATCAGGGAGGGATGGGGGAAGCAGGGAGGGATGGGGCAAGCAGGGAGGAATGGGGAAGCAGGGAGGGATGGGGGAAGCAGGGAGGGATGGGGCAAGCAGGGAGGAATGGGGAAGGAGGGAGGGATAGGGGAAGGAGGGAGGGATGGGGAAGCAGGGAGGGATGGGGGAAGCAGGGAGGGATGGTGGAAGCAGGGAGGGATGGGGGAAGCAGGGAGGGATGGGGGAAGCAGGGTGGAATGGGGGAAGCAGGGACAGATGGTGGAAGCAGGGAGGGATGGGGAAGCAGGGAGAATGTTGGAAGCAGGGAGGGATGGGGGAAGCAGGGAGGGATGGGGGAAGCAGGGAGGAATGGGGAAGCAGGGAGGGATGGTGGAAGCAGGGAGGGATGTGGGAAGCAGGGAGGGATGGGGGAAGCAGGAAGGGATGATGGAAAGGAGGGAGGGTTGGGGGAAGCAGGGAGGGATGGGGGAAGCAGGGAGGGCTGGGGCAAGCAGGGAGGAATGGGGAAGCAGGGAGGGATGGGGGAAGCAGGGAGGGATGGGGGAAGCAGGGAGGGATGGGGGAAGGAGGGAGGGATAGGGGAAGGAGGGAGGGATGGGGAAGCAGGGAAGGATGGGGGAAGCAGGGCGGGATGGTGGAAGCAGGGTGGGATGGGGGAAGCAGGGACGGATGGTGGAAGCAGGGAGGGATGGGGAAGCAGGGAGAATGTTGGAAGCAGGGAGGGATGGGGGAAGCAGGGGGGATGGGGGAAGCAGGGAGGAATGGGGGAAGCAGGGAGGGATGGTGGAAGCAGGGAGGGATGGGGGAAGCAGGAAGGGATGAGGAAAGGAGGGAGGGTTGGGGGAAGCTGGGAGAGATGGGGAAGCAGGGAGGGATGGGGGAATCAGGGAGGGCTGGGGGAAGCAGGGAGGGATGGGGGAAGCAGGGAGGGATGGGGAAGCAGGGAGGGATGGGGGATGCAGGGAGGAATGGGGGAAGCAGGGAGGGATTGGGAAGCAGGGTGGAATGGGGAAGAAGGGAGGGATGGGGGAAGCAGGGAGGGATGGGGGAAGCAGGGAGGGATGGGGGAAGCAGGGGGGGGACGGGGGGAACCAGGGAGGGATGGGGAAGCAGGGAGTGATGGGGGGAAGCAGGGTTGTATGGGGGGAAGCAGGGAGGGATGGGGGAAGCAGGCAGGGATGGTGGAAGCAGGGAGGGATGGGGGAAGCAGGGAGGGATGGGGGAAGCAGGGAGGAATGGGGGAAGCAGGGACGGATGGTGGAAGCAGGGAGGGATGGGGGAAGCAGGGACGGATGGTGGAAGCAGGGAGGGATGGGGAAGCAGGGAGAATGTTGGAAGCAGGGAGATATGGGGGAAGCAGGGAGGGATTGGGGGAAGCAGGGAGGAATGGGGGAAGCAGGGAGGGATGGTGGAAGCAGGGAGGGATGGTGGAAGCAGGGAAGGATGTGGTAAGCAGGGAGGGATGGGGAAGCAGGAAGGGATGGGGAAAGGAGGGAGGGATGGGGGAAGCTGGGAGGGATGGGGAAGCAGGGAGGGATGGGGGAAACAGGGAGGGATGGGGGAAGCAGGGAGGGATGGTGGAAGCAGGGAGGGATGGGGAAGCAGGGAGGGATGGGGGAAGCAGGGAGGGATGGTGGAAGCAGGGAGGGATGGGGAAGCAGGGAGGGATGTAGGAAGCAGGGAGGGATGGGGAAGCAGGGTGGAATGGGGAAGCAAGGGGGATGGGGGAAGCAGGGAGGGATGGGGGAAGCAGGGGGAAATGGGGGAAGCAGGGGGAAATGGGGAAGCAGGGAGGGATGGGGAAGAAGGGGGCGGGATGGGGGAAGCAGGGGAATACGGGGGGAACCAGGGAGGGATGGGGAAGCAGGGAGGGATGGGGGGAAGCAGGGTTGTATGGGGGGAAGCAGGGAAATTCTTCTCTCTGAGCTGTGTGATGGGAACTGTGCAAGAACAAATTCCTGTCACCCCCCACAAACACCACAGAGGTCAGGCAAGGTCAGAGGTCAGAAAGAGAGAGAGAGAAAGACAGAGACAGACAGAGAGAAAGAAACTTGCCCATTTTCTCACTCTCTGGCCCTCCCTCCTCCTCCGTCTACCTTCCCTCATGCTCTACCTCTATTTTTTTTCTTCCTCCCTCATCTGTTGTTTTTTTCTCTCTCCCTCATCTGTTGTTTTTCTCTTTCCCTCATCTGTTGTTTTTTCTCTCTCCCTCATCTGTTGTTTTTTCTCTCTCCCTCATCTGTTGTTTTTTCTCTCTCCCTCATCTGTTGTTTTTTTCTCTCTCCCTCATCTGTTGTTTTTTTCTCTCTCCTTCTGTTGTTTTTTTTCTTCCTCGGTCATCTGTTGTTTTTTCTTCCTCCCTCATCTGTTGTTTTTTTCTTCCTCCCTCATCTGTTGTTTTTTTTCTCTCTCCCTCATCTGTTGTTTTTTTCTTCCTCCCTCATCTGTTGTTTTTTTTCTCCCTCCCTCATCTGTTGTTTTTTTCTCCCTCCCTCATCTGTTGTTTTTTTCTTCCTCCCTCATCTGTTGTTTTTTTCTCCCTCCCTCATCTGTTGTTTTTTTCTTCCTCCCTCATCTGTTGTTTTTTTCTTCCTCCCTCATCTGTTGTTTTTTTCTTCCTCCCTCATCTGTTGTTTTTTTCTCCCTCCCTCATCTGTTGTTTTTTTTCTTCCTCCCTCATCTGTTGTTTTTTTCTTCCTCCCTCATCTGTTGTTTTTTTCTTCCTCCCTCATCTGTTGTTTTTTTCTCCCTCCCTCATCTGTTGTTTTTTTCTTCCTCCCTCATCTGTTGTTTTTTTCTTCCTCCCTCATCTGTTGTTTTTTTCTCTCTCCCTCATCTGTTTTTTTCTCTCTCCTCATCTGTTGTTTTTTTCTCTTTCCCTCATCTGTTGTTTTTTTCTCCCTCGTCCTTCTGTTTTTGTCTTTCTCCCTCTATTTCATATCCAAACAGCTTAATCTGTGCAAATTACATTCCTTAAGTAGCATACATTGCCAAAACCCCAGTTTTACTGAAACATGAACAGGATAAATATATGCATAATATCTGCATAAATGTTTTGCATTGATAACGAGGAGCACAAGCTGTTACTTAAGACCCTCCCATTGGTCTCTCCACCTATCTCTCCCTCGCCTCGTCACCTTCATTTGTTCTCCTAACCCACTTCCCACCCCTCTTTCTCTCTCTCTGATGGGAGAACCAGCAGCAGAGCATTCCTGCCTTTCTGTCTTACCCTTGATTCACCCTCTGAACAACCAAGACAGAGGAGAGGAAAGCTGCAGGACACACCACTATTACAACCACTAACGGAAGCAGAGAAAAGACACCAGCCATCCATTCCCCACATGCCCTCACCCCTCCTTCTATAGCAGAAGATAACCTAAAACTACATGATGGATTTACCTTACATACTACCACCTGGAAAAGATCAGCAAAAACTCCCAGGAGTATTAGGTAGAGGACACAGTGGGCTGTGGGCCCTGTGTGTCTCAGTCTCTTACCTCCCTGTCCTTGAGCTTCATGGCCAGGACCAGCTGGTGGCGATGGTTAGTCAGGGCCTCGCGGTAGTTCCCCTTGGAGAAGAATGCTGAGCCCAGGTTACCATGGGCACGACATTCACCTGTTTGGTCACCTGGAGATGAGGAGAGCAGAGAGAAGAGAGGACAAGTAAGGGAAGGTCACTCCAGGACAGGATAGAACAGGACAGAAAACAATGTACTCTATACAATTCATCTGAGATCATAATCAATACCTTTTAACTTTCAATACAATCATCTGTATCCTTGTTTGTTTACCACTCAGGTTACAGTGAGGGAAAAAAGTATTTGATCCCCTGCTGATTTTTTACGTTTGCCCACTGACAAAGAAATGATCAGTCTATAATTTTAATAGTAGGTTTATTTGAACAGTGAGAGACAGAATAACAACAAAAATATCCAGAAAAACGCATGTCAAAAATGTTATAAATTCATTTGCATTTTAATGAGGGAAAGAAGTATTTGACCCCCTCTCAATCAGAACGATTTCTGGCTCCCAGGTGTCTTTTATACAGGTAACGAGCTGAGATTAGGAGCACACTCTTAAAGGGAGTGCTCCTAATCTCAGCTTGTTACCTGTATAAAAGACACCTGTCCACAGAAGCAATCAATCAATCAGATTCCAAACTCTCCACCATGGCCAAGACCAAAGAGCTCTCCAAGGATGTCAGGGACAAGATTGTAGATCTACACAAGGCTGGAATGGGCTACAAGACCCTCGCCAAGCAGCTTGGTGAGAAGGTGACAACAGTTGGTGCAATTATTCACAAATGGAAGAAACACAAAAGAACTGTCAATCTCCCTTGGCCTGGGGCTCCATGCAAGATCTCACCTCGTGGAGTTGCAATGATCATGAGAACGGTGAGGAATCAGCCCTACACGGGAGGATCTTGTCAATGATCTCAAGGCAGCTGGGACCATAGTCACCAAGAAAACAATTGGTAACACACTACGCCGTGAAGGACTGAAATCCTGCAGCGCCCGCAAGGTCCCCCTGCTCAAGAAAGCACATATACATGCCCATTTGAAGTTTGCCAAAGAACATCTGAATGATTCCGAGGACAACTGGGTGAAAGTGTTGCGGTCAGATGAGACCAAAATGGAGCTCTTTGGCATCAACTCAACTCGCCGTGTTTCGAGGAGGAGGAATGCTGCCTATGACCCCAAGAACACCATCCCCACCGTCAAACATGGAGGTGGAAACATTGTGCTTTGGGGGTGTTTTTCTGCTAAGGGGACAGGACAACTTCACTGCATCAAAGGGACGATGGACGGGGCCATGTACCGTCAAATCTTGGGTGAGAACCTTCTTCCCTCAGCCAGGGCATTGAAAATGGATCGTGGATGGGTATTCCAGCATGACAATGACCCAAAACACACGGCCAAGGCAACAAAGGAGTGGCTCAAGAAGAAGCACATTAAGGTCCTGGAGTGGCCTAGCCAGTCTCCAGACCTTAATCCCATAGAAAATCTGTGGAGGGAGCTGAAGGTTCGAGTTGCCAAACGTCAGCCTCGAAACCTTAATGACTTGGAGAAGATCTGCAAAGAGGAGTGGGACAAAATTCCTCCTGAGATGTGTGCAAACCTGGTGGCCAACTACAAGAAACGTCTGACCTCTGTGATTGCCAACAAGGCTTTTGCCACCAAGTAAACAAGTCATGTTTTGCAGAGGGGTCAAATACTTATTCCCTCATTAAAATGCAAAGTATTTTATAACATTTTTGACATGCGTTTTTCTGGATTTTTTTGTTGTTATTCTGTCTCTCACTGTTCAAATAAACCTACCATTAAAATTATAGACTGATAATTTCTTTGTCAGTGGGCAAACGTACAAAAGCAGCAGGGGATCAAATACTTTTTTCCCTCACTGTATATACAGTACAACGGGAAAGTCACAACTAAATGTGCTGTCATTCAGTGTAGGGTGGGTCTTCACAGGGCAGTCCCGGTCCTCTACCATCTTAGAGCAGTGATGCAGTGATGCGATGGAGCTCCTTGACACTGACATCCCATTATGTCCTTAAATGGAGCGCTGGGCATTCTAAGCTGCTGTACAGACAAAGCTCCACAGTAGAGAGAGCAGCTAACTGACTAACAGACAGACTACAGGTAGACCTGCTAGACCTGATCTCCAGGCCCCAGTGGGGTGAGGGAGAGGCCTTATTATATCTGACAGACAGGCCCCCCAGACAGGGCCAGAGCCAGGCACTCTACCTGATAACCACAGTGCTCTGCACCACTCCAGACCCTTTCTCATGCTGCTCTGCTCTGCCCACTCATGTGTCAAACTGTGTGGGGCCAGGAGAGTCCAGCCAATCTGGGCTTCCTCACACACAGTAACTCAGGGACAGATATGCTGTAGTTAGAGGCACCCACATACACACAGATAACAACAGACATACACACACATATAAACACACACTCTTGTCTCTTACCTAGTGTTTTGGAGACCTCCAGGTCTTGCTGCATGTATCCGGTGCTCTTCTCGGTATTGCCCAGGGACCAGTGGGCACTGCTGAGCGCTGAGAAGACGGAGCCGCGCAGCTTGAGGCTGCAGGTGCCGATCTTTAATGCGGACTCCAGTACCACCACGGAGGCGGTATGGTGGGCCGCTGTCAGCAGCTCTTGACCAATCACTGACACCACCACGAACGGACTCTTGTCCAGTTTCATCTTCTGCAGCTGCTGGTAGGTGGGTTCCAGTGACTCTGTGTGGAGGGAGGGGGGGGTGGGGTCATGATGAGAAGAACTGGACTCATTCAGATAGCTTTTTTGCATTCCTTTCAGTTTCATGGAATACACAAGGTGTTCCATAGCTCACCAACAATGACTGTATGCAGCTTGGGTAAATGACTGCACATTAGCCATGTTGATTTGTTCACCTGAATATGTTTCAAGATAAATCTCAATAGCTCCATCTGAACTCATCCCAGTCCTAGTGCATCTAATGTGTTTCAGGGAGAGCAATCAATGTGTCTTTTATCGAGCGTGTCTGACTGATGTCCTTAGAACATGGATTTCACTGACAACATCACAACAAGACAAGCAAATGAATACACCATTGACAGGTTTAACTATTATAGACAATTTAATCTCGGGAAAATTCATACACCACTATATAAAAACGTTGTGTTTACAAATCCTCTGACGCAGAGTGAAATTATACTGCTTTGAAATGATATTGCATTTTGAGAGAGAAGAGAAGCCTGAGTGGGTTTTGAGGGCCGCTGAGTGTTAAAAGTGATTGCGAACATGCTGCTGGTAACTCAGGGGACAGAGGCAGAGGAATGCGGAGAGGAGACACACGAGGTGACCTCTGGGAAGGCTGAAAATGCACACAATGACATAAATCAATGGTGGGCCACGCAGGCTTTTGGGATCCACAGCCCCTCTTGTTTACTGAGCCAGCCAGCCAGACAGCCAGCCAGACAGACAGACAGACAGCCCGCTGGCAGACTACAGCCTTGGCAGCAGACTGGGGCTGACAGGGGAACAGGGGTGACATCTTATGTATGTGTGAGTGTGTGTACTGTATGTGAGTGCAAGCGTGTGTATGTGAAGGGGGATGGGGAATAACTATACTCATGCCCCTTGTGCAAATATTGTGAGCAGAGTTGCAGTTAATTAGGTCAACTCCTCTCCCACAGAGGTTTTCTGTAGTACTGTACCTGCACAAGGCAGATCATGCCTGCAGTCAGGAGTACTATATCTGTTACTATATCAGTAATACCCATGCACTTAAAGACCATGACACTCATCGGACAAATAACAAAATACACATGAACACTACCTGAATATTCTGGTACCAAGCCACCCACTTGGAATCTAATATTCACCACACACACAATATGAAACACGTCTCCAGGCTCCACACAAGCCCTCAAAAATAGAATTGATGATGCTCTTTCAAGAGCATCACTTGTTTTCCAGGGGTTGGAAGAATGTAGCGCTGGCAGAGACGGCATGTGCATATCATATCCATTCATAGCTGGTAATTGCATTTAAAGTGACACACAGAGTGGTGTCATAAATCAAACATTGAAATACCAGTAAAAAGTGTCACGGCTGCTGGATCCATAAACAGGTAGTTAGGGCAACGTCAGTGATAGTCCTGCACTGCAGTGTCTCACACACATCAGGAGGATGAGCAGGAACAGACACGCACGCACGCGCACACGCACGCACACACGCGCACGCGCACACACACACACACACACGCACGCACACGCGCACACACACACACGCACGATGCTTACGCCAAACCCTGACTCTGCCAGCAGCCATGACATCAGCATGATGAAAGAGGAACTGGGATTTGCCGGACCAGGCAATGTATTTCACTCCTCAGTTGTCCAGTGTTGGTGATCACGTGCCCACTAGAGCAGCTTCTTCCTGTTTTTAGCTGATAGGAGTGGAACCCGGTGTGGTCGTCTGCTGCAATAGCCCATCCGGATCCGAGTTGTGCGTTCTGATATGCCGTTCTGCACACCATTGTTGTACTGCTCTGTTATTTGCCTGTTTGTGGCCCGCCTGTTATTTTGCATGATTCTTTCCATTCTCCTTCGACCTCTCATCAACGGACTGCCACTGACTGTATGTTTTTGGTTTGTTGCACCATTCTTTGTAAACCTTAGACACTGTTGTGCGTGAAAAGCCCGGGAGGCCCGCCGTTTCTGAGATACTGGAACCGGCACGCCTGGCACCGACGATCATACCACGCTCAACGTCACTTAGGCCACTTGTTTTGCCCCGTCTAACATTCAATCGAACAGTACATGAACGCCTCGACGCATATTGGGGTCAATGTGACACGTCATGCATTTTTTATGAAGTCTATTGTTATTATGTTCTAGAAAGTTGATTTCTTGTTATTTAATCATCAAACCACACATTTTTGAAGATTACGGTATATGGAAGGTCTGTATTTTTTCTCTTCAGTATAGCAAGCCATGGCCATGTGACTCACTGTCTGTAGGAGCGAACCATTTTCGTGAATGATGGTGATGTACCTAATAAACTGGCCTCTGAATGTATATCCTGTTGGGGCTAGGGGGCAGTATTTCACGGCCGGATAAAAAACGTACCCGATTTAATCTGGTTACTACTCCTGCCCAGAAACTAGAATATGCATATAATTAGTAGATTTTGATAAAAAACACTCTAAAGTTTCTAAAACTGTTTGAATGGTGTCTGTGAGTATAACAGAACTCATATGGCAGGCCAAAACCTGAGAAGATTCCATACAGGAAGTGCCCTGTCTGACCATTTCTTGTCCTTCTGTAGCCTCTCTATCAAAAATACAGCATCTCTGCTGTAACGTGACATTTTATAAGGCTTCCATTGGCTCTAGGAAGGCGCCAGAAAGTGGAATGATAGCTCTGCAGTCTCTGGGCGAAAAACAGCAGGGGTTTTTGTGAGTGGTCCTTCTGAGGACAATGCACTGGCGCGTGCGTGCACGAGACGACTCCATTTTTTTCTTTCACTGTTTGAACGAAAACAACGTCTCCCGGTTGGAATATTATCGCTATTTTACGAGAAAAATAGCATAAACATTTATTTTAAACAGCGTTTGACACGCTTCGAAGTACGGTAATGGAATATTTTGACATTATTTGTCACGAAACGCACTGGCGCGTCACCCTTCCGATAGTTACCTGAATGCACGAACAAAACGGAGCTATTTCAATATAACTATGGATTATTTCGAACCAAAACAACATTTGTTATTGAAGTAGAAGTCCTGGGAGTGCATTCTGACGAAGAACAGCAAAGGTAATCCAATTTTTCTTATAGTAAATCTGAGTTTGGCGAGTGTCAAACTTGGTGGGTGTCAAAATAGCTAGCCATGATGGCCGGGCTATGTACTCAGAATATTGCAAAATGTGCTTTCACCGAAAAGCTATTTTAAAATCGGACACCGCGATTGCATAAAGGAGTTCTGTATCTATAATTCTTTAAATAATTGTTATGTTTTTTGTCAACGTTTATCGTGAGTAATTTAGTAAATTCCCCGGAAGTTTGCGGTGGGTATGCTAGTTCTGAACAAAACATGCTAATGTAAAAAGCTGGTTTTTGATATAAATATGAACTTGATTGAACAAAACATGCATGTATTGTATAACATAATGTCCTAGGAGTGTCATCTGATGAAGATCATCAAAGGTTAGTGCTGCATTTAGCTGTGGTTTTGGTTTTTGTGACATAAATGCTAGCTTGAAAAATGGGTGTGTGATTATTTCTGGCTGGGTACTCTCCTGACATAATCTAATGTTTTGCTGTAAAGCCTTTTTGAAATCGGACAATGTGGTTAGTTAAAGGAGAGTCTTATCTTTCAAATGGTGTAAAATAGCCATATGTTTGAGAAATTGAAATTATAGCATTTTAAGGTTTTTCGTATTTCGCGCCAGGCGCTACCATTGGATATTGGTGAGGCTAGCGGAACGTCTGTCCATAAGAGGATATAAAACACACACATACAGTGGTGGAAAAAGTACCCAATTGTCATACTTGAGTAAAAGTAAAGATAATAGATAATAGACCTTAATAGAAAATGTCTCAAGTAAAAGCCACCCAGTAAAATACTACTTAAGTAAAACTCTAAAAGTATTTGGTTTTAAATATACTTAAGTATCAAAAGTAAATGTAATTGCTAAAATATACTAAAGTATAAAAAGTATAAATAATAAAAAATTCCTTATAATAATCAAACCAGACGTCACCATTTTCTGTTTTTATTTTATCTACGGATAGTAAGGGGCGCACTCCAACACTCAGACATAATTTACAAATGAAGCATGTGTGTTTAGTGAGTCCAGCAGATCAGAGGCAGTAGGGATGCCTGGGAATGTTCTCTTGATAAGTGTGTGAATGGACCATTAAAAGTAAAAGTTGTCAAAAATATAAATAGTAAAGTACAGATACCCCCAAAAACTACTTAAGTAGTACTTTAAAGTATTTTTACTTAAGTACTTTACACCACTGCACACATACTGTACACACTGCCTGGGAAGCCATGCTGAAAAGTAATGAGAACCCTCTGTTTGCCGCTCTCTCTCTCTCTCTCTCTCTCTCTCTTTCTTTCTTTCTTTCTTTCTTTCTTTCTCTCTAAAACTCTGTTTTTCTTCTTTCTCAACCGGTCCTTTCAGAAACATAGAGTAAATATCATCTACATACAATATGTACTAGCTGTATGCACATGTACACAAACAGATACAGTACATTCATATAAAGTTCCTTCTCCTCCTCTCAGGCTTGGCCTCATATAGAGGAGGCTTGGTCTCAGCCTGGGTCTGGTATAGGGTAGGCTTTGACAGCCTTTACCATTTCCCCTGGGCGGCTGGTGACAATAACAAACCCATGTAGTGTACATTCATTCTGTTTTCCCCTGCCTTTGAATACAACTATGACTAATTTCACCTTCCCATTTCACGAGCCATCGCCACCACCCATTCTGTTCTATGGGTCTGTGACTGTGAGGAGGCAGAGAGCTGACTGCTGAGAGGGGCTGACACCTTCCTGTACTTCTGTTTGTGTCTGCATCTCCATAATCTATACTAAACAGTATATATATATATACTATATATTACATTTATACTACTTTTCTACTACGATATTCTACTTCTGTAGTATATTTCTGTATCTGCATCACTCCTTCCAAGACGACATAATATGAATAGTGTGATCTATTGGTAACAATGAATTGGAAAAATGCATAATAATTATGGTGACATTTTTTCCCCTCCAACGCTCAGAGAACTTCAGAGCTGGTCCAAGATCATGGGAGAAACAGAAACAGAACCGAACCAAGCCCATCTGCTCTCAACACTGGCTACTGCCTGGGCCTGGTTTCCCCTCTTTAATTTCACTCAATGATATTCAATGTGGGAAAAAAACATGTATCAAAACCTTGATATCTGAGGAGTTCGAAGCTGACATGATGATCATAGGCGGCAGAGAAGAGAGCTGGAGAGGGTTCTGAGAGTACTTTTCCCTCCTTTGAGAGCTTTGTTGTGAGAAGCACAAAGGAGGACAGTACAGTAGGAGTCACATGAGAGCACTGTCTGCTGCTCAGCTCTGGACTCATGGAAAATCTCTTTTATGCATTGTGTGGGGGGAAAAGTTGGGCCAAGCCACAGTGGGAATATAACACTGCAATGCTAAAGCCAAGTAAACACAAATAGTGGTGATAAAGTGAGCTTCAGGGGAATTATACACACTGTTGGTCTCCTTGAAGACAAGGGCCTTGAATATGTTTTCTTGCTTTAATTATTTGTGTTCTTCGTTCAATGTTTGCATGCGCACACCTTTATCTGTGTCGCTATGCCCAATGACAGAATAAAAACCACGCACGTAGGGAAAAACATTCAAGTGAATTTGGAGCGTAAAGAGATCGTAAAGAGATGTGTGGATGTCCTTAAGGCAGGTTAAGTGAGACGTAAAACCACACGTTGCTACTGAACTGCTCCTAGTTGTTGTCTATAATCAGTATGGAGAGTCATCTTCCTTATTATACCTTACTACACTCTGAATTCAACAGGGTGGAGAAAGAGTTTAGTTCATTTAGTAAGACCCTGACGACACCAAACTCCAAGCGAGGGGGAAATTAAATGGGTGGGTTTGGTAATAACCAGGTAATCCTGGAAGGGGTGTTACTCCACCGATAAGAGGGCCTGGGGGGAAAACAGCCATCTTTGACTTCAGTGAGAGAAAGCAACGCTCTCATTCCTTTCCCTTATCACATGGCTTTGGCTGTGTAACGCTGATTATCCCCCCTGTTTGCTGGCGTAACGCTGATTATCCTACCCCTGTTTGCTGGCGTAACGCTGATTATCCCCCCTGTTTGCTGGCGTAACGCTGATTATCCCCCGTTTGCTGGCGTAACGCTGATTATCCCCCCTGTTTGCTGGCGTAACGCTGATTATCCCCCCTGTTTGCTGGCGTAACGCTGATTATCCCCCGTTTGCTGGCGTAACGCTGATTATCCCCCCTGTTTGCTGGCGTAACGCTGATTATCCCCCCTGTTTGCTGGCGTAACACTGATTATCCCCCCTGTTTGCTGGCGTAACGCTGATTATCCCCCCTGTTTGCTGGCGTAACGCTGATTATCCCCCCTGTTTGCTGGCGTAACACTGATTATCCCCCCTGTTTGCTGGCGTAACGCTGATTATCCTACCCCTGTTTGCTGGCGTAACGCTGATTATCCCCCCTGTTTGCTGGCGTAACGCTGATTATCCCCCCTGTTTGCTGGCGTAACGCTGATTATCCCCCCTGTTTGCTGGCGTAACACTGATTATCCCCCCTGTTTGCTGGCGTAACGCTGATTATCCCCCCTGTTTGCTGGCGTAACGCTGATTATCCCCCCTGTTTGCTGGCGTAACGCTGATTATCCCCCCTGTTTGCTGGCGTAACGCTGATTATCCCCCCTGTGTCAGGAGTCAATCTGAGAGGATCATTGCTCTTAATCCTCCGACATAGACCCCCCTCCAACACACCTTGGACTGTCTCCCTCCCTCCGTTGCTAGCTGCTTCATTCCCTGGCACCATGGGAAATGTGGTAAACAATTAAGAGATTGAAAAAAAGAGTTTATCCTCTCCTACTGAGAGAGGCCCAGCCAGGTCCACAGTGTTTGGTGTTTGGTGCTGGGCCCACTCCCAAGCCCTTTTACTGTTACGCTTCCAGTGACAAGGCTTATGTAATCAATGTACCTCAGATGAGCTCTTCACTCTTTGCTTGTGTTTTTTCCATGTATTCAGATACAGCCTTTTGCTAACAGGGATTGAGAGAAATCCCAATGACTCCTCTCTGAACAGAACAAAAAATAACAGAACAAAGCCATGCGGATCCAGTGATCTGCCTGTGCAGGCCAGTAAAACGTTGAACTGTTACAACAGGCTTGTATTTATTCATGTGTATAGTATATGAGGAGTTTGGTGGTTTTGGTGATGACAAAGAGAGAGCACAGGATGACTCAGAGTCTCTGTTGGAGTTAGGATAGCAGCTTATTAAATCCTCTGCAGCAGTCAGTTGCACGAGTGAAATGGATTCCAGTTTTGTTTGGAGGGAGGCCCCATGCATCTGGACCCGACAGGGGGCCTCAAAGGGCCAGGTCGTTGCAGCTTCCTGATATATCACGCACATCATGGAGCAGGGAAGTCACAATTTACTGAAAGCCCTGGCCTGGATACTAAGCTACTTATACGTCCACTTTGGCTTTGGAAAATAGGCTTGAAAAGGGGCAGCCACAGACAAGGGCTATATTGTTGGAAGCTTATTATTATGATAAAGAAGCATCTTTCTGATCAGCGTGACTGGCAAGACATTTATCAGGTAGTTAGAGTATGTGAAACAGTCCTGTCAGTCAAGGGGACTCCTTCACAAATACACTGAGATGGACAGACAAGGAGACAGTCTGCCAAGGAAATACAGATGGATATAAAGATATGCAGTAGTCACTCCCGACAGACTGCTAGAGTCACACTGACACATTTATTGACTGACAGAAGGAGGAAGAGTAGCGCCAGTTAGAAATGCAGGGAGGAGAACATAGACATACAGTGTGAGAGACACGTTACCTCGTAGTGGGGACTTCATGGCAGCCTCCACCATGCCCACCAATAGCTGCAGGCTCTTGGGGTCTTGGGCCAGCCCCGAGGCAAAGGCGGCCAGCGCGTCGGCATGGCGACCAAGGTACTGAAGGGCAACACCCTGTCGGAAGTATGCCTGTAGAGAGACAGAGAGAGAGAGAGAGAGAGAGAGAGAGAGAGACGTCAGTACTCTAGTCTAGCCCTACAGCATGGGGTTACACACAAACACATTACCAGACACTCATTTAACCCTATTTGCATTTTTTCAACATAAGCTGTTTTCAGAGTACATGACTCTACTCTCCTTTGTATTCCCATAATCGAGGGATCGTTGTGTGTTCCTATACTTGTTAATTGGATAATAGGTTTTACATAAATGCACATGATATACACTCATCGGTTGCATTTCTCAAGAGCGTGGCATTATTTTCTAGTCACACAAATTGTTTATTTTTTGTTTGCAGTGGGAATCGTTAGCACACAAGTGTGGAGTATAGGGATTTCTCTTAGATTCTGTTGAAAGAGTTAGAGAGAGCTAGTCTACACAACAGAGATGCTCTGTAGCATCATAAAAGGACACATAAATACTCCAGACACTCTATTTTTCACAGCGTTGCTATAATGACATAAACCCCCACCCTGAATCTGCCATGGACTATTTCTATACATCTGGGCCTTTCAATAGTTTGGAGCCTTGAAGTAGAAAAAACTGTTTGACTTCCTCTTCTTCCACCAGTCTGTTCCCACTGCTCACAGCCCAGACAGACAGTCACATGGTGGTTGAATCTTCCACCAGTCTGTTCCCACTGCTCACAGCCCAGACAGACAGTCACATGGTGGTTGAATCTTCCACCAGTCTGTTCCCACTGCTCACAGCCCAGACAGACAGTCACATGGTGGTTGAATCTTCCACCAGTCTGTTCCCACTGCTCACAGCCCAGACAGACAGTCACATGGTGGTTGAATCTTCCACCAGTCTGTTCCCACTGCTCACAGCCCAGACAGACAGTCACATGGTGGTTGAATCTTCCACCAGTCTGTTCCCACTGCTCACAGCCCAGACAGACAGTCACATGGTGGTTGAATCTTCCACCAGTCTGTTCCCACTGCTCACAGCCCAGACAGACAGTGACATGGTGGTTGAATCTTCCACCAGTCTGTTCCCACTGCTCACAGCCCAGACAGACAGTCACATGGTGGTTGAATCTTCCACCAGTCTGTTCCCACTGCTCACAGCCCAGACAGACAGTCACATGGTGGTTGAATCTTCCACCAGTCTGTTCCCACTGCTCACAGCCCAGACAGACAGTCACATGGTGGTTGAATCTTCCACCAGTCTGTTCCCACTGCTCACAGCCCAGACAGACAGTCACATGGTGGTTGAATCTTCCACCAGTCTGTTCCCACTGCTCACAGCCCAGACAGACAGTCACATGGTGGTTGAATCTTCCACCAGTCTGTTCCCACTGCTCACAGCCCAGACAGACAGTCACATGGTGGTTGAATCTTCCACCAGTCTGTTCCCACTGCTCACAGCCCAGACAGACAGTCACATGGTGGTTGAATCTTCCACCAGTCTGTTCCCACTGCTCACAGCCCAGACAGACAGTCACATGGTGGTTGAATCTTCCACCAGTCTGTTCCCACTGCTCACAGCCCAGACAGACAGTCACATGGTGGTTGAATCTTCCACCAGTCTGTTCCCACTGCTCACAGCCCAGACAGACAGTCACATGGTGGTTGAATCTTCCACCAGTCTGTTCCCACTGCTCACAGCCCAGACAGACAGTCACATGGTGGTTGAATCTTCCACCAGCCTGTTCCCACTGCTCACAGCCCAGACAGACAGTCACATGGTGGTTGAATCTTCCACCAGCCTGTTCCCACTGCTCACAGCCCAGACAGACAGTCACATGGTGGTTGAATCTTCCACCAGTCTGTTCCCACTGCTCACAGCCCAGACAGACAGTCACATGGTGGTTGAATCTTCCACCAGTCTGTTCCCACTGCTCACAGCCCAGACAGACAGTCACATGGTGGTTGAATCTTCCAACAGTCTGTTCCCACTGCTCACAGCCCAGACAGACAGTCACATGGTGGTTGAATCTTCCACCAGTCTGTTCCCACTGCTCACAGCCCAGACAGACAGTCACATGGTGGTTGAATCTTCCACCAGTCTGTTCCCACTGCTCACAGCCCAGACAGACAGTCACATGGTGGTTGAATCTTCCACCAGTCTGTTCCCACTGCTCACAGCCCAGACAGACAGTCACATGGTGGTTGAATCTTCCACCAGTCTGTTCCCACTGCTCACAGCCCAGACAGACAGTCACATGGTGGTTGAATCTTCCACCAGCCTGTTCCCACTGCTCACAGCCCAGACAGACAGTCACATGGTGGTTGAATCTTCCACCAGTCTGTTCCCACTGCTCACAGCCCAGACAGACAGTCACATGGTGGTTGAATCTTCCACCAGTCTGTTCCCACTGCTCACAGCCCAGACAGACAGTCACATGGTGGTTGAATCTTCCACCAGTCTGTTCCCACTGCTCACAGCCCAGACAGACAGTCACATGGTGGTTGAATCTTCCACCAGTCTGTTCCCACTGCTCACAGCCCAGACAGACAGTCACATGGTGGTTGAATCTTCCACCAGTCTGTTCCCACTGCTCACAGCCCAGACAGACAGTCACATGGTGGTTGAATCTTCCACCAGTCTGTTCCCACTGCTCACAGCCCAGACAGACAGTCACATGGTGGTTGAATCTTCCACCAGTCTGTTCCCACTGCTCACAGCCCAGACAGACAGTCACATGGTGGTTGAATCTTCCACCAGTCTGTTCCCACTGCTCACAGCCCAGACAGACAGTCACATGGTGGTTGAATCTTCCACCAGTCTGTTCCCACTGCTCACAGCCCAGACAGACAGTCACATGGTGGTTGAATCTTCCACCAGTCTGTTCCCACTGCTCACAGCCCAGACAGACAGTCACATGGTGGTTGAATCTTCCACCAGCCTGTTCCCACTGCTCACAGCCCAGACAGACAGTCACATGGTGGTTGAATCTTCCACCAGTCTGTTCCCACTGCTCACAGCCCAGACAGACAGTCACATGGTGGTTGAATCTTCCACCAGTCTGTTCCCACTGCTCACAGCCCAGACAGACAGTCACATGGTGGTTGAATCTTCCACCAGTCTGTTCCCACTGCTCACAGCCCAGACAGACAGTCACATGGTGGTTGAATCTTCCACCAGTCTGTTCCCACTGCTCACAGCCCAGACAGACAGTCACATGGTGGTTGAATCTTCCACCAGTCTGTTCCCACTGCTCACAGCCCAGACAGACAGTCACATGGTGGTTGAATCTTCCACCAGTCTGTTCCCACTGCTCACAGCCCAGACAGACAGTCACATGGTGGTTGAATCTTCCACCAGTCTGTTCCCACTGCTCACAGCCCAGACAGACAGTCACATGGTGGTTGAAGTGTGATTTATTTAACACTAGTGAGAGCCACAGACCATGTGACCAAAGCAGTCCATTACCCAAAACCCCAATATTTTGATGACAGCAGCATCTCCCTTGTCTATGTGAAGCCTGTAGAGCAGTGGTGGAAAAAGTACTCAATTGTCATACTTGAGTAAAAGTAAAGATACCTTAATAGAAAATGACAAGTAAAAGGTCACCCAGTAAAATACTACTTGAGTAAAAGTCTAAAAGTATTTGGTTTTAAATATACTTCGCTATCAAAAGTAAATGGAATTGCACAAATGTACTTAAGTATCAAAAGTAAAAGTATAAACCATTTAAAATGACTTGTATTAAGCAAACCAGACGGCACAATTTTCTTGTTTTCTTTTATTGACGGTTAGCCAGGGGAACACTCCAACACTCAGACATAATTTACAAACAAAGCATTTGTGTTTAGTGAGTCCGCCAGATCAGAGGCAGTAGGGATGACCAGGGATGTTTCCTGGCCTGTCTGTCTGTCTGATCTGAGACAAATAACAGTACAGAACAGAACCCAGCCCTTCTCAGCTCTAGCCCTGGATCAGCAGCAACACAGCCTCAGGGAAATATGGAACCAGCCCAGTTTACAACCTACTCCAGCCAAACCACTAAATCCCCGCCAGATTTGGGATGATATAAACAATGCAAAAAGTTACACTACAGTGTTCCCCTCTAAACAGCCCAAACTAGGCCATAATACAGATCTCAGTAATACAACACAACACAATACAACCCAACCATCTTCCAACATAATCCACATCCAGGATACCAGCTTCCTCTCCCTCCCCTCTCTCTCCAGAGCTGTCTAATGGTCTGACTAGGACAGGGAGTCCTGGCTAACCTGCAGTCTGACAGGGAGTCCAGGTTAACCACAGAGATCCTATCATTCTATGAGGCTAGGAGACTCTGACTGCAGTAGCAGAAGCTTCCAAAAGTGACACGGAGGGTAATTTGTTATTAGCATCTAAGAGGCCTTTTCATTAGTGTGGCCTACCTCTCACCTAGCACCAGTAGGGGAGGGTAAAAGGGGAGGGGATTAGGGAAAATGAGACATGACACTGAATTTATGGAGAACAGTAATTAATTTCTCTTCCTTCCAAGCCCCCTGTTGATTACCAATCTCTCTCTGCTTCCCCCCTCCCTGCATCACAACTCCACTGAAACGGATGAGGACAGAGATTTGATTCAAAGCATTAACCTTTGTTCTAACACTGTTATTAAAGGAGGGGAGCGAGGGCCAGCGCGCCCGCTCGATATTAATTACGTCTGGTGGCGGCTGAGACTGAGTTTGGGCTGCTTGCTGTAGGAGCAGAGAGACAGCCTCAGAGACGTTCTGCCCCGGGGAACAACAGACATTTAAAAGCACTTCTTTCTTTGATTAGATTTACTATATGACTGCTCTACTACACACCTCTCACTGCTTGGCTCTCAGAGTGGAATGAGAGAAGAGTGGAATGACGGAGAGAGAGAGCGAGAGGCGAGAAAGAAAGGTGAAAAAAGCCTTTGCTTCAAACTAAACCCGACATCTCCTTTATTTATCATCCCTCCTGCCCTACATGCAAGCATTTAAAAGTTTATACCCTTTGGAGAGGGCATTAAAATATTGCAAACACAAGCACGTGCATAAATGCATAAATCAAAGAGCGACGGTGGAAGATGACAGAATCGATGCACCGCACAGCCTTAAAAGAATTCGCTCTCTGCCATTAATCTCAGCAGTCAAAACACACCATGTAGGCCACACACACACACGCTCACACACTTGAACACACACACAATTAAAAACAGTCTCTTGAACACACAAGCACACACACAGGCAGGCACAACCACACGTCATACATAAACTATAGGCCTAATTGCAAGAACAGTTTACCTTGATATACCTTAACAATATTTCCATGGCGCATTCACATCTATGTGTGTGTGGGTGTGTATGTGTGTAGTGTGTGGGTGTGTGTGGTGTGTATGTGTGTAGTGTGTGGGTGTGTGTGGTGTGTATGTGTGTGGTGTGTGGTGTGTGGGTGTGTATGTGTGTAGTGTGTGGGTGTGTGTGGTGTGTATGTGTGTAGTGTGTGGGTGTGTGTGGTGTGTATGTGTGTAGTGTGTGGGTGTGTGTGGTGTGTATGTGTGTAGTGTGTGTGGTGTGTGTGGTGTGTATGTGTGTGGTGTGTGGTGTGTATGTGTGTAGTGTGTGGGTGTGTGTGGTGTGTATGTGTGTAGTGTGTGGGTGTGTGTGGTGTGTATGTGTGTAGTGTGTGGGTGTGTGTTCGGTGTGTATGTGTGTAGTGTGTGGTGTGTATGTGTGTAGTGTGTGGGTGTGTGTGGTGTGTATGTGTGTAGTGTGTGGGTGTGTGTGGTGTGTATGTGTGTGGTGTGTGGTGTGTGTGGGTGTGTATGTGTGTAGTGTGTGGGTGTGTGTGGTGTGTATGTGTGTAGTGTGTGGGTGTGTGTGGTGTGTATGTGTGTAGTGTGTGGGTGTGTGTGGTGTGTATGTGTGTAGTGTGTGTGGTGTGTGTGGTGTGTGGTGTGTATGTGTGTAGTGTGTGGGTGTGTGTGGTGTGTATGTGTGTAGTGTGTGGGTGTGTGTGGTGTGTATGTGTGTAGTGTGTGGGTGTGTGTTCGGTGTGTATGTGTGTAGTGTGTGGTGTGTATGTGTGTAGTGTGTGGGTGTGTGTGGTGTGTATGTGTGTAGTGTGTGGGTGTGTGTGGTGTGTATGTGTGTAGTGTGTGGGTGTGTGTTCGGTGTGTATGTGTGTAGTGTGTGGGTGTGTATGTGTGTAGTCTGTGGTGTGTGGTGTGTGGGTGTGTATGTGTGTGGTGTGTATGTGTGTAGTGTGTGGTGTGTGGGTGTATGTGTGTAGTGTGTGGGTGTGTGTGGTGTGTATGTGTGTAGTGTGTGGGTGTGTGTTCGGTGTGTATGTGTGTAGTGTGTGGGTGTGTGTGGTGTGTATGTGTGTAGTGTGTGGGTGTGTGTGGTGTGTATGTGTGTGGTGTGTGGGTGTGTATGTGTGTAGTGTGTGGGTGTGTGTGGTGTGTATGTGTGTAGTGTGTGGGTGTGTGTGGTGTGTATGTGTGTAGTGTGTGGGTGTGTGTGGTGTGTGTGGTGTGTATGTGTGTGGTGTGTATGTGTGTAGTGTGTGGGTGTGTGTGGTGTGTATGTGTGTAGTGTGTGGGTGTGTGTGGTGTGTATGTGTGTAGTGTGTGGGTGTGTGTGTGGTGTGTATGTGTGTAGTGTGTGGGTGTGTGTTCGGTGTGTTCGGTGTGTAGTGTGTGGTGTGTATGTGTGTAGTGTGTGGGTGTGTGTTCGGTGTGTATGTGTGTAGTGTGTGGGTGTGTATGTGTGTAGTCTGTGGTGTGTGGTGTGTGGGTGTGTGTGTGTGGTGTGTATGTGTGTAGTGTGTGGTGTGTGGTGTGTGGGTGTATGTGTGTAGTGTGTGGGTGTGTGTGGTGTGTATGTGTGTAGTGTGTGGTGTGTGGTGTGTGGGTGTATGTGTGTAGTGTGTGGGTGTGTGTGGTGTGTATGTGTGTAGTGTGTGGGTGTGTGTTCGGTGTGTATGTGTGTAGTGTGTGGGTGTGTGTGGTGTGTATGTGTGTAGTGTGTGGGTGTGTGTGGTGTGTATGTGTGTAGTGTGTGGTGTGTTCGGTGTGTAGTGTGTGGGTGTGTGTTCGGTGTGTATGTGTGTAGTGTGTGGGTGTGTGTGGTGTGTATGTGTGTAGTGTGTGGTGTGTTCGATGTGCAGTGTTTGGGTGTGTGTGGTGTGTAGTGTGTGGGTGTGTATTTGTGGGTGTGTATGTGTGTGTGGTGTGTATGTGTATAGTGTCCCCATTAGCTGTAACATCGTAACGTTGGCTAATCTTCCTGGGCTCCACCAATTAATAAAACATTACAAACAATTACAAATGAAGACGTTACAAACAGTTAACAAGTAGACAATTAAAATACCTGACAGGAAACCCATTTAACATTCAGTTGATGTTTTCTATTTGCTGTCCAGTCATATGGTCTATCACATTAGATGTTCTTTAGTTTTTTTCCTGAAGGTGGATTTACTTTTTGCCTGAGAAATATGGATTGGTAAAGAGTTCCATTCAGCTATGGCTCGATATAAAACTGTAGATTTAAGGCAATTTTTCCTTGGCTTGGGTTTTCTTAGATGCCCTGAATTTACCTGTCTGGTTTGGTGGTTATGCGTGTTGTTAATATGTACTAACTGGCCTGAAGTATACTGTGGTTTTTGGAAAAATATAACATTCTTAAAGAAAATCAGAAGACTGGATAGTAATTTGCTTTCAATGTGAAGCCATGAGAGATTCTGATGCATTTGGATAATATTCATACGGATAGAGCAATGAAGAGCTAATCTGGCAGCCCTGTTCTGAGCCATTTGGAGCTTTTTATATCTTTCTTTGCTGCAGATGACCATATAACTGGACAGTACTCTAAGTGTGATAGGACCAGGGATTGACCATATAACTGGACAGTACTCTAAGTGTGATAGGACCAGGGATTGACCATATAACTGGACAGTACTCTAAGTGTGATAGGACCAGGGATTGACCATATAACTGGACAGTACTCTAAGTGTGATAGGACCAGGGATTGACCATATAACTGGACAGTACTCTAAGTGTGATAGGACCAGGGATTGACCATATAACTGGACAGTACTCTAAGTGTGATAGGACCAGGGATTGACCATATAACAGGACAGTACTCTAAGTGTGATAGGACCAGGGATTGACCATATAATTGGACTGTACTCTAAGTGTGATAGGACCAGGGATTGACCATATAACTGGACAGTACTCTAAATGTGATAGGACCAGGGATTGACCATATAACTGGACAGTACTCTAAGTGTGATAGGACCAGGGATTGACCATATAACTGGGCAGTACTCTAAGTGTGATAGGACCAGGGATTGACCATATAACTGGACAGTACTCTAAGTGTGATAGGACCAGGGATTGACCATATAACTGGACAGTACTCTAAGTGTGATAGGACCAGGGATTGACCATATAACTGGACAGTACTCTAAATGTGATAAGACCAGGGACTGACCATATAACCGGACTGTACTCTAAGTGTGATAGGACCAGGGATTGACCATATAACCGGACAGTACTCTAAATGTGATAAGACCAGGGATTGACCATATAACCGGACAGTACTCTAAGTGTGATAGGACCAGGGATTGACCATATAACTGGACAGTACTCTAAGTGTGATAGGACCAGGGATTGACCATATAACTGGACAGTACTCTAAATGTGATAAGACCAGGGATTGACCATATAACTGGACAGTACTCTAAGTGTGATAGGACCAGGGATTGACCATATAACAGGACAGTACTCTAAGTGTGATAGGACCAGGGATTGACCATATAACTGGACAGTACTCTAAGTGTGATAGGACCAGGGATTGACCATATAACTGGACAGTACTCTAAATGTGATAGGACCAGGGATTGACCATATAACTGGACAGTACTCTAAGTGTGATAGGACCAGGGATTGACCATATAACTGGGCAGTACTCTAAGTGTGATAGGACCAGGGATTGACCATATAACTGGACAGTACTCTAAGTGTGATAGGACCAGGGATTGACCATATAACTGGACAGTACTCTAAGTGTGATAGGACCAGGGATTGACCATATAACTGGACAGTACTCTAAATGTGATAAGACCAGGGATTGACCATATAACTGGACAGTACTCTAAGTGTGATAGGACCAGGGATTGACCATATAACTGGACAGTACTCTAAGTGTGATAGGACCAGGGATTGAATCACCTGATTCAGAGTGCTAGATACTCTGAACATTTTCTTGAAACAGCAATTCCCTTATCCATCTTAATAACAATATTATCTATGTGAACTGACCATGATAAAGTAGTTTAGTTTTTTCACTTGCTCTACATGCGTTCTAGTCATTGACAAATTCAATTGGGGATCATCAGCAAGCATATATCTAGAACCAAATACAATACATTTAGTTTTAGAAATGTTCAACACCAATTTGTTCATATCAACCCACTCAGACACCATTCTTAGTGTGTGGGTGTGTATGTGTGTCTTGTGTGTATGTGTGTAGTGTGTGGGTGTGTATGTGTGTCTTGTGTGTATGTGTGTAGTGTGTGGGTGTGTATGTGTGTATGTGTGTAGTGTGTGGGTGTGTATGTGTGTATGTGTGTAGTGTGTGGGTGTGTATGTGTGTATGTGTGTAGTGTGTGGGTGTGTATGTGTGTAGTGTGTGGGTGTGTATGTGTGGGTGTGTATGTGTGTAGTGTGTGGGTGTGTATGTGTGTAGTGTGTATGTGTGTAGTGTGTGGGTGTGTATGTGTGTATGTGTGTAGTGTGTGGGTGTGTGAGGGCGGGAAGCTGCACATCGGTGCTACACAGGTCGGTAATGCCAGTGGAATAAGGAGAACAACTGGGCACAGACGTCAATTCAACATCTATTCCACGTTGGGAATGACGTGAGAACAACGTTGATTCAACCAGTGTGTGCCCAGTGGGTAGAGATCAATTACCATTACTAGACGTTTCTATTCACACTTAACGGGATCTAACCTGAAAACACATCAGCAGCCACTTAGAGCTGCCGCTCAAGCGATTAGCACAGCCTCCAGCTCTCAGAGAGGAGAGGAGAGAAGAGGAGAAGGAAGCATCAAAGAGGCTCCACAGATTAACTCTGCCTTTCAAACATATTACACAGTCACAAAGGAAAGGCAGAGCGGCGTGTTTAATCACCTTACTGCCTCGCCTTGCTTTCTCCACATAGAGAGAGAGGCCAAATGGAGGATAAACGCCACTGTTCCCAAAGACACTTTAACTACAATACAGCGTCTAACCTGACTAACGCTGGGCATCTTGTAAGACATGACAACCAACGTTTCTCAACCTCTGTTTAGTCTGAAAATAAAAGCAGCTAAATTATTGAACCTTCCTTCCTGCCGCCTCTGTTTTCAGCTACAATGTGCTGATGCTACAGAATCAGTGTGGATCGACCAGGAAGGCTTGTTGTTCTTGCCCTAGGGTGGTTTCTGTGTGTGTGTGTGTGTGTGTGTGTGTGTGTGTGTGTGTGTGTGTGGGTGCGTGTGTGTGTGTGTGTGTGTGGTGTGCGTGTATGCGGGTTTATGTGTGTGTGTGTGTGTGTGTGTGTGTGTGTGTGTGTGTGTGTGTGTGTGGGTGTGTGTGGGTGCGTGTGTGTGTGTGTGTGTGTGTGTGTGTGTGGTGTGCGTGTATGCGGGTTTATGTGTGTGTGTGTGTGTGTGTGTGTGTGTGTTAGAGAGAGAGAGTGAGAGAAAAAAATGAAGAGACAGAATGAGAGAAGAGCCGAGCTGTGACAAAAGCTTTTCTTTAACATTTTAATATTTCATGACCGCTTGTTTGAAGAACTTTTAAATATTCATATTTTTATGCTTAAGAGGAAGAGAGGTGCAAAGATGATGCAAAGAAAAGATATATACACACACACACACACACACACACACACACACACGCACCACACACACACACACACACGCACCACACACACACACACACACACACACACACACACACGCACCACACACACACACACACATACACACACACACACAAACCCTAATGCACGCACACCACACACACACACACCCGCATGCACGCACACCACACACACACACACCCGCATGCACGCACACCACACACACACACACACGCACCCACACACACACACACACACACACACACACACACACACACACACACACACACACACACACACACTAGGGTCCCTAGTTGGTGTGGTTTTACCGGACGTTTACAGGATAACAGGATGGGTGGGTGTGTGTGAGTGTGTGTGTGTGTGAGGAACCAACTGTTAAAGCATTCTTTATTAGCCGATTCGGGTCCCAATACCCTGGGCATCTGTCCTTGCGCCCTCCCCAGTTAGTCTGCCCCTTTGACCAGCCCCCCAGGGGTTCACCGAGCCCCTATTCATTTACCAGTGTGATTGTGTGCTAGCTAATCTCATTCAACATCTGACAGTAGTCTCTCTGAAAATGTAAGCTCTACCACCAGTACTACTTCAGGAGATAGATGCACACATTCCCGTTGTGTCATCACTACATAGTTGACATACAGCCATACACAGACACTCAACATCCTCAGCACATCTTTCCATCAACAGGCTTATTCATAGTGGCACACAGGTTGCTGGTTTCATTTCACCTTCAAGAGTAGACAATGTTCAGCTTCACTGTTACCGGTTCAGCCCTATCTATACATGCCAACATGCGTTCTCACAGACAAATGCACAGCACAGAAATACACCACACTCCATATCAAACTCATTCCTTATCTCAGTTCTCGCTCCCTCTCTCTCCCTCCCACCCTCTGGCTCTCACACACACAGAGGCAGGGCTATAGGAAGTAATAGTGTTGGGTTGTATTGCAATGCAGGGAGGTCAGTACGGGAGAAGCTAGACAGATAAATACAGGTATTAGAATGCATCATGAGTCCAGAACTGTGCACAGACAAATGGCATTATGAATAGTCCTTTTCATTAGACACTCTAATTCTGGAGCCTGATCTATGCTGATCTATGCTATCACTCCAAAAGAAAACAAATTCCCTTCAAAGGCTACCCAAAAATTACATTTCAGCAGCTGCTCTTATCCAGAGCAACTAGGGTGAAGTGACTTGCTCAAGGGTACATCAACAGATTTTTCAAATAGTCGGCTCGGAGATTTGAACAAGCAACCTTTCAGTTACTGACCCAACGCTCTAAACCGCTAGGCTACCTGCCAGCCCACATCTCCACCAACACCAAATGTGTTTCAACAAACAATGAATGTGTCCAACAAAAGAGGAGTCAGTCGGTTTTTTAACTCTCAGCTCCAGCTTTGTTCCAATTAGCAGAAGCCTTGTGAGGCTCACTTGGCAGAGATTGGTGATATCAGCCATAATAGAGATGCTTCAAATGAGGAAATCAATAAAAGGGCAACACAAGCTCCGTTTAGACAGACAGCGCCACTCCCTCCACTGTGTTGGTGCTGTGTGTGTGTGGCCAGAGGGAGGCTGGTGCAGATGGTTTGTGATGGCCCACAGGGCAGTTGGTACCAGTGTGGTGTCTCTGAACACAACCCCTGCCAGCACTATAATGGAACCCAAATCAGGCCATCAAACAGTGACAGCAGGCTTCATTACAAACACACGCACACACCCCCCCACACACGCATGCACACACACTCGGGCACGCACGCACACACACACACACACACACACACACACACACACACACACACACACACACACACACACACACACACACACACACACACACAAACAACTAACTCCCATAACAATGCTAGCAGCAGACATCCCACACACTCGTTCCCATCAAACATTAAATTGGGCCCCCCTCCTCCAGCCCCTCCACCTGAACAGCCCTGACACCAGCTGAGATGGTGGAACACAGATTAGCACTAATGGTTCAGGTCTGAACAAAGAGATTGCTGCCTTTCTTTCTGTATCTTGGCTCTTTAAACTGATAGTTGCCGTTGCCTGGTTTCCAATATGACCCAGAAATGTTTACCAGGGCTTCAGACAGGGCCGCTGCCATCCCCTTCAGATCTCTGCCACAGGATACACAAAATGTCAAATACTTAATTTAATATCCAGGGATAACTGTTGCCCATGACAAATTAGCTGGGAGAACAGTTGAGAAGGCAAATGGAATGATTGCTGCTTTGGGCTCCCCGCAGTCTGACAAGCTGACAACTACAGGCACCACAGTACCTGCACTTAATTAAAAATATTGCTAAAGCTCAGAGGGTGTGTATGCGCATGCGCACTCACACACGGTTTGAGAACAGTCTGTCCTCCTCCCTCTCTCTGCCTCTCCTCCGGTTAAAACCAGTCTTTCCCCCCAAGACAAGGGAGGTCAGATGTGAGCCATCAGTTGTCTGAGGGGGGAGAGATGACACCCCTGGGCCTGGCCCGGGACCTCCAGCCCAGAGGGTCACAGGGACACAGCCATGACACAGCTGCCCGTCCATTACCAGCTCTCCAATCTAATAAAACACAACACAGGATCAGTACGGACGCTGACCTTAATTGATCAAATGTGTGTTCACTCAGTAAAGCAACACAGCCAAGTAAACGCGTTCACGCTTAAAGAGAGAGTGAGAGAGAGGAGACACAACCAAAGGAGTCAAGGCTAGGGTGTACTACTAGCACTGTGTATGCATTAACACTGCTTCTCTGTCTTTGTCTCCAGTAATGAATGGAGAAGGGGACGAGACCTTGAGGTGCACTACGGGTCAAGGCTGCAGTGATTTCATGTTCTGTACTGGCTGACTGGCTCCGTGAGCAACATCAATGATGCATGTTAAACAGTAACGCAAGGCGCCATACAATCTGCATGTAGGTTGACACAATAAAATATTTATGACGCATTGATGAATTCGTCCCTCAGGGAGCTGTAGACTTGTGATTGGTGTTTCATCCAAAGCCCTTAATTAGCCCATTAGATGAGATGGGTTTAACGAGAGCAAATTAAACTGATCAGTCTTTTCAGTGATGGCTATTAAAGGGTAAATGTTTTAATTATTCAGGCTCCTTCGGCAGCATGTCTCATAGCAGAAATGCTGCAGCAGCTTCCAGGTAGAAGCCAGGGTAGACTAGACACTAGACACATCAGGAAGAGAGAGAGCCATGGTAGTAGACTTGATACTCTCACATGGCAGTGGGCCATCGATTAGACTGAGGCTCCCATCAAACCGCTGCGAGGCGTAGGACTTGAGATCGTAAAAGGTCAGCGTCAGGTAGGTGGAATCAATGCTGAGCACTCTGTATTCACCATGTCTCCCATTATCTGGCCGGCTTCAACACTTTCTAAAAACAATTATCAAAAGACACAGAGCTTTTTCAATAGAGAAGGTCAACCATTGTGATCGAGGAAGTGTCACAGTGTGTGTGTTCAACATAACAGGGAAAGTGAAAAAGAAGGGAAAAACTGATATCGCTCGTTTATCACAAGCAGATGAGACAGCAAAATGGTGGCGAGCAGCGGGGTCCTGCAGCGACATGTTGTCACTCTATGGTGGTTCCTGGGTCCTATAGTGTGTCCTATAGTGGGTCCTATAGTGTGTCCTATAGTGGATCCTATAGTGGGTCCTATAGAGTGTCCTATAGTGTGTCCTATAGTGGGTCCTATAGAGTGTCCTATAGTGTGTCCTATAGTGGATCCTATAGTGTGTCCTATAGTGGATCCTATGGTGTATCCTATAGTGGATCCTATAGTGGATCATATAGTGTGTCCTATAGTGGGTCCTATAGTGTGTCCTATAGTGGATCCTATAGTGGATTCTATGGTGTATCCTATAGTGTGTCCTATAGTGGGTCCTATAGTGGATTCTACGGTGTATCCTATAGTGGATCCTATAGTGTGTCCTATAGTGGATCCTATAGTGGGTCCTATAGTGTGTCCTATAGTGGATCCTATAGTGGATCCTATGGTGTATCCTATAGTGGATCCTATAGTGTGTCCTATAGTGGATCCTATAGTGGGTCCTATAGTGTGTCCTATAGTGGATCCTATGGTGTATCCTATAGTGTGTCCTATAGTGTGTCCTATAGTGGGTCCTATAGTGGATTCTATGGTGGATCCTATAGTGGATCCTATGGTGTATCCTATAGTGTGTCCTATAGTGGATCCTATAGTGTGTCCTATAGTGGATCCTATAGTGGATCCTATGGTGTATCCTATAGTGGATCCTATTGTGTGTCCTATAGTGGATCCTATAGTGGGTCCTATAGTGGATCCTATAGAGTGTCCTATAGTGTATCCTATAGTGGATCCTATAGTGTGTCCTATAGTGTGTCCTATAGTGGATCCTATAGTGTGCCCTATAGTGGATCCTATAGTGGATCCTATAGTGTGTCCTATAGTGTGTCCTATAGTGGATCCTATAGTGGGTCCTATAGTGTGTCCTATAGTGGATCCTATAGTGTGTCCTATAGTGGATCCTATAGTGGATCCTATGGTGTATCCTATAGTGGGTCCTATAGTGTGTCCTATAGTGGATCCTATAGTGGATCCTATAGTGTATCCTATAGTGGGTCCTATAGTGTGTCCTATAGTGTATCCTATAGTGTATCCTATAGTGGGTCCTATAGTGGGTCCTATAGTGGATCCTATAGTGTGTCCTATAGTGGGTCCTATAGTGTGTCCTATAGTGTGTCCTATAGTGGATCCTATAGTGGATCCTATAGTGGGTCCTATAGTGGATCCTATAGTGTGTCCTATAGTGTATCCTATAGTGGATCCTATAGTGGATCCTATAGTGTGTCCTATAGTGGATCCTATAGTGGGTCCTATAGTGTGTCCTATAGTGTGTCCTATAGTGGATCCTATAGTGGGTCCTATAGTGGATCCTATAGTGGATCCTATAGTGGGTCCTATAGTGTGTCCTATGGTGGATCCTATGGTGGATCCTATGGTGTATCCTATAGTGTGTCCTATAGTGGGTCCTATAGTGGATCCTATAGTGGATCCTATGGTGTATCCTATAGTGTGTCCTATAGTGGATCCTATGGTGTATCCTATAGTGTGTCCTATAGTGGATCCTATGGTGTATCCTATAGTGGATCCTATGGTGTATCCTATAGTGGATCCTATAGTGTATCCTATAGTGGGTCCTATAGTGGATCCTATAGTGGGTCCTATAGTGTGTCCTATAGTGTGTCCTATAGTGTGTCCTATAGTGGATCCTATAGTGGATCCTATAGTGTGTCCTATAGTGGGTCCTATAGTGTGTCCTATAGTGGGTCCTATAGTGGATCCTATAGTGTGTAATAGAGGACAAGAATGTCCCATACTCCTGCCTGCCAGCAAGTCAACCACAATAACAGAGTTCTATTGTTACTAGAGGCACAGCAATAAGACAGATGGAAGATATTAGTAAAAACATATTTACTGGAAATAACCCATCAGTGTCGGAGTTGCAACGCTATAAAACCATGTCACAAACAACCATAACATTTTCTCAAACTACTACACAAACATCATACCTGAAGAAGTGTATAGTAGCGTGATGGCATACTGTATGCCAGCATCTCAAGAGTATACGCTCTTAGAAAAAAGGGTTATTCGGCTGTCCACATAGGAGAACCCTTTTTGGTTCCAGGTAGAACCCTTTCTTGGTTCTACATGGACCCCAAAAGGGTTCTACCCAGAACCAAAAAGAGTTATTCAAAGGGTTCTCCTACGGGGACAGCCAAAGAACCATTTTCGGTTGTAGAGCACCTTTTTCTCTAAGAGTGTACTGCCATGAGACTGAGAGACTGAGAGGGTCAGGGTGCTAAACAGGATTTTATGGTGCTCTAAAACACATCCTTGGCTCTGCTCTCTCTTCTGCCTCTGCTGCCTGAGCATTATACACATACCCACAGGGGCCTACTCTCAATTAAAGCATGCATTGCATTAATTACTTAAAGGAGCTTTAATCAATCAAGCCCAGATGGTGAACGTGAAAAAGAGCATAGAAACACAGGCAGCAGCAGAAGTGCTCTTCTGAACTGTTGAAAAAGGCCAAATCAGTGTGCTCTTGGAACATTTTTGCAAAAACCACCAGTGCAGAACTGATAACTGGAAATAAATGTGTATTTATTTTTATTTTATTTTACCTTTATTTAATTAGGCAAGTCAGTTAAGAACTAATTCATATTTACAATGACGGCCTACCCCGGCCAAACCCTAACGACGCCGTGCCAATCGTTCGCCGCCCTATGGGACTCCCAATCACGTCCGGTTGTGATACAGCCTGGAATCGAGCCAGGGTCTGTAGTGACGCATCTAGCACTGAGATGCAGTGCCTTTGACCTCTGTGCCACACAGGAGCCCAATTGCAAATAAATACAATTAAATGTAAAAATGTATCGTGGTGCTGAAATTGTAGTTTATTTTTATTGTAAAGTTCATGTTGAATTTGTTGTCCACAGGGAACCATTGAAAATGAGACCCTGGTCTCATGAGTCTCCCCTTGATTAAATAAGTTACAAAAAAACAAAATTATAATAATAAATGTAATGATAATGTGCAGATATAATGAGCAATTATGTCATGTGTGCTCCTCATGTATTGGTAAATCCTAGTGGTGGAGCTGAGGGTCTCTAGTCCCTAGTCTAGGCCTCGTGCTGCTCTCCTCTCCTCTCGCCTGGCCTCAGGATCCACATCCTCCATCTTCATTTGGAGTGCCTTAATTGGCTTTGACAGTCAACTGAAGCATGGCTGAAAAATAGCCACCTCTTAGTAAACACTGAGTGAGAGACTCATGTTCTCAAGATGGGAAACCAGGCATTTCCACTACCCATTAGGATGGGTATTAGTGACCCTCTCTTAACACCTGGAGAGAATGTAACACTTCTCCCATCCTATCAGCTTATAGATGCCGCTTCACAGGCTTAACTCACGGCTCCTCCCTAAGTCACATTATAGAAGCAAACTGATACGGAACCAGTAGAACATCTACTTCAGTAGCACAATAGAATGGCTGTTCAGACTGGATTTACAAGCTGTGAGACACTGACAATTCTAGTCTGACTAATGACTAACTATAATGCAACTACATTTTCCATGCATGTAATGTTGCTGAGTCTGGGATGATATTCATGTTTGGTCATCATGCTGGAATTGGACCGGATGCCAAAGAGATGCTTTCGGAAAGTATTCAGACCCCTTGACTTTTTACACATTTTGTTATGTTACAGCTTTATTCCCCCCTCATCAATCTACACACAATACCCCATAATGACGAAGCAAAAAACGTTTTTTAGACATTTTTGCTAATTTATTACAAATAAAAAAACGGATATATCACATTTACATAAGCATTCAGACCCTTTACTCAGTACTTTATTGAAACATCTTCGGCAGTGACTACAGCCTCAAGTCTTCTTAGGTATGACGTTACAAGTTTGGCACACCTGTATTTGGGGAGCTTCTCCCATTCATCTCTGCAGATCCTCTTAAACTCTGTCAGGTTGGATGAGGAGCGTTGCTGCACAGCTACCTTCAGGCCTCTGCAGAGATGTTCGATCAGGTTCAAGTCCGGGCTCTGGCTGAGCCACTCAAAGACATTCAGAAACTTGTCCCGAAGCCACTCCTGCGTTGTCTTGGCTGTCTGCTTAGGGTCGTTGTCCAGTTCAAAGGTGAACCTTCGCCCCCAGTCTGAGGTCCTGAGCGCTCTGGAGCAGGTTTCATCGAGGATCTCTCTGCACTTTGCTCCGTTCATCTTTGCCTCGATCCTGACAAGTCTTCCAGTCCCTGCCGCTCAAAAACATCTTCACGGCATGATGCTGCCACTACCATAATTCACCGTAGGGATGGTGTCAGGTTTCCTCCAGATGTGACGCTTAGCATTCAGGCCAAAGAGTTCAATCTTGGTTTCAACAGACCAGAGAAACTTGTTATCATGGTCTGAGAGACTTTGGGTGCCTTTTGGCAAACTCCAAGCGGGCTGTCCTGCCTTTTCCGGAGGAGAGGCTTCCGCCTGGCCACTCTACCATAAAGGCCTGATTGGTGGAGTGCTGCATAGATGGTTGTGCTTCTGGAAGGTTCCCCCATCTCCACAGAGGAACTCTAGAGCTCTGTCAGAGTGACCTCCCTGACCAAAGCCCTTCTCCCTCGATTGCTCAGTTTGGCCAGGCAGCCAGCTCTAGGAATAACCTTGGTGGTTCCAAACTTCTTCCATTTAAGAATGACGGAGGACACTGTGTTCTTGGGGACCTTTAATGCTGCAGACATGTTTTGGTATCCTTCCCCTGATCTGTGCCTCGACACAATCCTGTCTCGGAGCTCTACCGACAAATACTTCAACTTCATGCACTGTCAACTGCGGGACCTTATATAGACAGGTGTGTGCCTTTCCAGATCATGTACAATCAATTGAATTATGACAGGTGGACTCCAATCAAGTTGTAGAAACATCTTAAGGACAATCAATGAAAACAGGATGCACCTGAGCTCAATTTTGAGTCTCATAGCAAAAAATGTGTTTTCACTCTGTGATTATGGGGTATTGTGTGTAGATTGCTGAGGATTTTTATATTTAATCCATTATAGAATAAGGCTGTAAAGTAACAAAATGTGGAAAAGGTCAAGGGGTCTGAATATTTTCTGAAGGCACTGTAAAGTCCAACAAGTCATTCCCTCTCTCACACTGTTTAACACAGTGGGCAGAGTTCCCTGACTGGCCATAACTTGGGCTAGGCTCATTAGAGTGTTCTGAGATTGGCGCTGCCGGCCTTATGGGGAGTTTCTGCTTCACACAAGGGAATCAGCAGCAGTGGTTGCCTGCCTGCCTGCCTGCCTGGCAGTGTGGCTTCTTCTCCAGAGCAGACTCACCCACAACACTTCATTTACAGCCTTCCCTACTGGAGTGCTCTAATGAAAAGCATGGTGGAGCCCGGCTGCTTTTGATTCTGCTAGCAAGGAATCATACATGATTGAGTAAAAGGCAGGCCAAATCACACGTAAGACTTAAAGAGGCTGGATAGACTGGGGTGGCTGGGGAAAGGAGAAGCATGGGAGACACGAGGTTAGAGGTACATGTGGAGGTTAAAAGAGGAGATAAGAAGAGGGTGATGGAAAGACAGAGTTACAGGGTGAGAGAGATAACGGTCAAGAGGAAAAGAGAGAGGGAGGCTCTAACTAACGGCTGATTTCCCCTGTATAGCCTCACAGCTGATGTATCAGAAGGCTATATAGTATGACCTGATTCTCCTTCACGTCACTCCCAGAGCAGCAGTGTGCTCTAGCTGGATCTGTGATCCTGGTTGCGGTGGCTGCATGGTCGCTGTAGCATGGTTGTGCATGCGGAGATCTCCCCGGCGATTACCAGATAAATGCACTTTAATTCCCAACACATGCGGCTGGGTTTATATATAGACTGGCTAATTCCCCATCGGTCACGCTGCAATATGAACTCCGTACCGCACCAATTTAATTGTGTGACGAGTCCCGAGCAGACTGGCTCCACTACTTATCATATATATTACATGTTCCAGCACATGACTGCCCAGGACCGACCGACAGACCGGGGGAAAATATCACAAGCAGGAAAATTAAGATTATGGGTGGACCAATGTGAATGATATCAATGATAAACAGCAATAGCACTGATAACACACCTATACATCCTTACCTCATTAACACTAAAACCACTGGGCCTCCAGGGATGCCCTTCAAGCTAATGAGCAGTCATTTTGACTGCAACATTCTAACAGTGTAATGAATACATTTCACATATGTTATTGCAAAAATAATCATTTGGTTGTGTTTCTGAAGGTCGAAGGTAAGATCAGAATAAATGTTTTATTTTATTTCAAATAACACAATAGCATTTTCATTAGTTTATGTTACTGTAGGCTTTATGTAAAAACAAAAACAAGCGCTAAAATTCAATCAATTTTATTTGTGGAGTGCCTTTGACACAAATATGAAACAGAAAGTGTATGTGTTGGAAGTGTGCTTGATAAACAGTGAAAATGATCACAAATGTAATAATGGCATTATAATGAATAATGTGTTGAAATGACAGCAGTCATAAATAGTACATTATTTATACATGGCGAATTTGCCTGTTTCTTTGTCATCAAAATGGAGGTAACGCATGTTCTCTTTGAAGTGATCCCATGACATGGTTTCTCCAAAGAAAAATAATCCATACATGTCAGACCAGATTCTTACCATATATTATACAGTATACAATTGAAGTCGGACATTTACCTGCACCGTTGCCAAATACATTTAAACTCAGTTTTTCACAATTCCTGACATTCAATCCCAGTAAAAATTCCATGTCTTAGGTCAGTTAGGATCACCACTTTATTTTAAGAATGTGAAATGTCAGAATAATAGTAGAGAGAATTATTTATTTCAGCTTTTATTTCTTTCATCACATTCCCAGTGGATCAAAAGGTTACATACACTCAATTAGTATTTGGTAGCATTGCCTTTAAATTGTTTAACTTGGGTCAAACGTGTCGGGTAACCTTCCATAAGCTTCCCACAATAAGTTGGGTGAATTTTGGCCCATTCCTCCTGACAGAGCTGGTGTAACTGAGTCAGGTTTGTAGGCCTCCTTGCTCGCACACGCTTTTTCAGTTCTGCCCACACATTTTGAGGTCAGGGCTTTGTGATGGCCACTCTAATATCTTGACTTTGTTGTCCTTAAGCCATTTTGCCACAACTTTGGAAGTATGCTTGGGTCATTGTTCATTTGGAAGACCCATTTGCGATAAAGCTTTAACTTCCTGACTGATGTCTTGAGATGTTGCTTCAATATATCCACATAATTTTCTTTCCTCATGATGCTATCTATTTTGTGAAGCGCACCAGTCGCTCCTGCAGCAAAGTACCCCCATATCATGATGCTGCCACCCCCGTGCTTCACGGTTGGTATGGTGTTTTTCGGCTTGCAAGCATACCATTTTTCCTCCTTTTATGGCGGTTTTGGAGCAGTGGCTTCTTCTTTGCTGAGCGACCTTTCAGGTTATGTCGATATAGGAATCGTTTTGCTGTGGATATAGATACATTTGTACCAGTTTCCTCCAGCATCTTCACAAGGTCCTTTGCTGTTGTTCTGGGATTGATTTGCATTTTTCGCACCAAAGTACGTTCATCTCTAGGGGACAGAACGCGTCTCCTTCCTGAGCAGTATGATGGCTGCGTGGTCCCATGGTGTTTATACTTGCGAACTATTGTTTGTACAGATGAACGTGGTACCTTCAGGCATTTGGAAATTGCTCCCAAGGATGAACCAGACTTGTGGAGGTCTACAGTTTTTTTTCTGAGGTCTTGGCTGATTTCTTTTGATTTTCCCATGATGTCAAGCAAAGAGGCACTGAGTTTGAAGGTAGGCCTTGAAATACATCCACAGGTACACCTCCAATTGACTCAAATGATGTCAATTAGCCTATCAGAAGCTTCTAAAGCCATGACATCATTTTCTGGAATTTTCCAAGCTGTTTAAAGGCACAGTCAACTTAGTGTATGTAAACTTCTGACCCACTGGAATTGTGATACAGTGAATTATAAGTGAAATAATCTGTCTGTGAACAATTGTTGGAAAAATTACTTATGTCATGCACAAAGTAGATGTCCTAACAGACTTGCCAAAACTATAGTTTGTTCACAAGAAATTTGTGGAGTGGTTGAAAAACGAGTTTTAATGACTCCAACCTAAGTGTATGTAAACTTCCTGTATCTACTGTATATTATACAGTACACGCTATTTCCGCCGAATGCTCCGCGGACATACTGTAGAGGATTGAAATGAACGCTTCCAGCTCATAAACAGACAGATCCCAGGCAGTGTCTCCTTGCTCCGTGTGCATCTTAGCCATAGTGCAGTCCCTGAATGATGTAGCATGTACGTCACACAAACAAAAGCTGGTGAGTGCATTGCTGATGTAGTTCTTTGCTTGAGATGTAGGGCCTGCTCTCTCATTGATGACATTTTGTGCTGATAATCGGCCCGTAGCATTGTCACCGGCATGTTCTATCTAAACGGTGCTGTCCCTTGTGCTGTCCCTGTCTCTCCGGTCTTACCATTTAATTTGGTAGTGGCGCCAACAGCTGCTCAGTACACACAGTTCTGCACTTAGGCCATGGAGGTGTACGTTATTCAGGTTGAGGCTCAGAATCAGAAGAATAATCATCAGAGATGTCATGATTAATTTCGTCCCCGCCATCTGAGTCATTTTCATTCAGATTTGGTAGCGACGCTAACACAGCATGTGCATCCATTCGTCTTGGGCTTCTTGCCATTGTAAATCCCTCATGCTCTCACTGTGTACTCCAAGTAGACCAGAGTAGACTGATAAGACTGCTTGGATTTGGTGGACTGATATAAGGTACATACCATTTTGAGATTAGAAATTATAATGGATCAACACAATAGAATGGCCCATTCATTCACAATTAGTGATTACATAACAAGGCATGTTCACTTCCCCTCGTTCATCAACTCACCCCCTCATACTTTACTTCCTTTATCTCAACTGTTGTTAAGTGTGAAATTAGTTTCGGTATAGTTCAGGTTCAGTTTAGAATCAATTATCGGGGTGATTATCAACTCATTCCACATTCCACTGTCGGGAGAAGGAGGGGCAAGGGGGGATTTTCTTTTCTCAATGACATGCCCTCATAAAACTGTCTATAACTCCAGTTCTGTTTGTGATATTAAGATTCAAACAACTGCAGTGTGTTATTTAGACTTATTTAGGAAAAGTCAAGGACGGAGAAAGACATGACTTCAAAAATGTGCAGAACATTAAAAAGAGTAAATTCACGAGGAGTCAAAATGACTGCTTCAGCATTTCTAGTGTTAACTAACTTCCAAATTATCCTCTGCAAGTTCTTTGGCCATCATCATTCATCATAAACTGGGCTACTGGCAACCAGGTCAGATGCATTTCCTTGGCCTTGATATCGTCTTTATGATGATCAGTGATAAGCTGAGCCATTTTTCCTGCCTGCCCACCTGCTGCCAGATTAAAGCATTAGACATAACAAAACATCTTAATTGAAACTTTGGCAACAGTTCTAACCATCAAAGTTATCCATGGCCAAAACCTGCACCACACCACTCAGTCCAATGAATACTAATCTGTGTTGCTCTGCTAAGCTGATCAAACATCATTCATCTATTTGTAAATGAGTAAATAAATACATTACACTACTACAGCCAGCTGGGGCCTGAGAGCCCCATTGATTGTTGGCACCCACGCTATGACTCACCGAGCTGTGTGTGTGTATGTGCGTGCGTGTGTGTGCGCGCATGTGTGTGTTACTCTAAAGAAGACTGCATTACCTGAGAACAGTCTGGAGCTGATGAGATGGTGTCTGGCCAGACCTGGGTCTATAGAGGCAGAGCCCCTAGTGACTTGGCTGGCTGTTTGACCAGGGAGAGTGGCAGTCAGAGTGGAGGGTCTGAGGAGGGCTGGAGAGGGAGAGGACCGAGGAGCCATGGGAGCAGGGGCACAAGCGTAGAAAATTGAGGGCACAGCTAGCTCAGGTCTGGGGGAGAAGGAAGCAGGAGCCCTCATTTCATACTACACGGGGTTTGGCAATTACTGGTGACAGTGGCTGGCACGGTGATGGGGAAAAGATTGATCCGGACAAGCAAGACTCTGTTTGCTTTGTTAAAAGTAATTAATCACAGTAGCCGGGAGTAATGGGGTCTGGAGTGCAGTGCAGTTCTGCTGTGTGTGTGCATAAGAGAGGATGGCGGAGTGAGAAAAGCTATGGGAGAAAGAGTTAAAGATGGAAGAAGGGAGGGAAAGAGAGAAAGAGTGCACATTGCACCCATTTATTCACATGCATGCATTCAGGAGGACCACCACATCTATCCATCACAACAGTCATATCCACACCACCGAGCAGGGGCTACAGTATGAGGGGAGGTGGTCACAGAAGCAGGAAAAGAGGAAAGAGGAGGAGGGGAGAAACCATGTCTTACCTTAATTCATCTTCACTCTCCTCTGTCACATTCTTTGTATAATTCTCAACAGAATACTGTCCCCAATATTTTTTCTTTCTCCTACACCAGCGCTCCTTCTCTCTTTCTTTATCTGTCATTTCTGTAGGTCCCTGTTAGATTACAGCCTCCACTCCCCCTACCTCACTACCACCGCTCTCTCTCTCAATCAGCCATCACTACGGTGCACTGATAAGAGCAGCAGAGTGACCCGAGAGCCTGAGGACCGCCACTGATCAATACCAGGGAGGGACACACACTGGAGGCAGCAGCCCAGTCATCCTGCATCAGTCTGGGTTCTTAGCCTGGGGTCTTTACGCGAGGTGGAGGACACAAGGAGATGGGACAATTACATCTCTGATTGGGAGTGGAGTAGTGAAAAGACCCCATGACAGTCTCATGGCATCAGCTTTCCCAAAGTCAACCAGCTTTGTGTTGGAGAGGTACATGACTGCAGCTGAACTAAAATGGCTGCTCGTTGAGACAGCACACTCACAGTGGAGTGTTGGTTCTGTCGCTGCAGGCCTCAACACTAATGGAAATGGAAGCCAGGGAGCCTCAATGTCACAGCCTGCACCAAGCAGAATACCAAATTCTCTCCTATTGCTAATAATTACCCCTAGCTAGGTGTAGCTCCCCAGCGTCACCTCCCAAATAGACATCAGTGTCACTGCATACTCAGATTAGTGACTCGACTGGCCTCAACTCATTTACCACAGGTTAGCATCTTGGTGTATTACAGAAGCAGACTGACTGTGTTATAGGAGCTGCCTGCCCGAAGCAGACTGACTGAGGGATTTGTATTTGGCCTCAGTGCATTTCTAACCTCATTGTGCCAATACAGTGGTTTGATTGAGTACAGGTCCTACATGGAAAATAGAACAATGTAACATCCAATGAGGTGTGAGAGAGTGAGTTTCAGGAATGGATGTTTGGGGACACATAACAGAATGGCAGTGACCCCTCTCCTTGGTGTAGCTGTATGAATGACCTATCGTTGTGGCCAGGAAGTGCTGACCCTGTCCCTAGCTGATGATGTAGCCAACCTCTCCACTGTCATTCACACAGCTACCAGCCCTGGAGGAGACCCTGCCATAACTCTAGCTCCTCTCCACCGGGCAATGAGGTGGTACCAAACCTTAGACCATTTAAGGAGGCCACTGGCTCATAACTTGTCATTAAATACAGCCCAGTGTGAGGGATATTCATTTACACATACCTAGACTACATTACAACATATAACATCACTCTGAGCCACTGTTCACTGGTGCTGTTTGCAATTCAGTCCTATGGTGTATTAGCCACATTATTCAGCGCTGTAAAATATTTTCCCACTGTACTGTATTTTATCTTTCTCTTTTATAGATGCCTGCATATTCAGCCTTGCGTTTTCCAATACTGTCTCCCTATCCCACAATCCCCTTGTCATTTAAATCTCGCTGGATTGAATCTGAAAGTAAATGCAGGCGATTATATTGATAAAAGTCACCTTGTCCTAGAGAGATTTACACGGTTATCAAAACGTCACGCCAGGGTAAGCCTACACAAAACACAGCGCAGATCACCAGCCTCTGACATATGGGCACATTGGATGCTGTTTTGTTAGTGTATGTAGGCTGCTGTTGGACCAGGTCTCTCTTGAAAAATAGATTTTATCTCAATGATAAAAACCTGTATAAATAAAGGTTAAATAAATAAAATCAAAAATACACTGCGATCCATTGGTGGCTAAAGAAATGAGCGCATGGAACTCATAGCCTATAGGCCAACGCAGCAGTAGTCCTATCACTTCCACTGCTCTTTCACACCGAGGACTGGTGATTATCAAGAGGGAGATTGTTGGAAAGATTTTTCAAACAGGTTACTGTGAGGAACCTTAGTTTTCATATACAGTGCATTCGGAAAGTATTCAGACCCCTTGGCATTTTCCACATTTTGTTACGTTACAGCTTTATTCTAAAATGGATCTACACACTCATCAATCTACACACAATACCGCGCAATGACAAAGCAAAAACAGGTTTTTCACAATTTTGCAAGTGTATAAATAAAAAAACAGAATTATCACATTTACATAAGTATTCAGACCCTTTACTCAGTACTTTGTTGAAGCATCTGTGGCAGCGATTACAGTCTCGAGTCTTCTTGGGTATTACGCTACAAGCTTGGCACACCTGTATTTGGGGAGTTTCTCACATTCTTCTATGCAGATCCTCTCAAGCTCTGTTATGTTGGATGGGGAGTGTCCAGAGATGGTCTCTCCAGAGATGTTCGATCGGGTTCAAGTCCGGGCTCTGGCTGGACATTTAGAGACTTGTCCCGAAGCCACTCCTGCGTTGTCTTGGCTGTGTGCTTAGGGTAATTGTCCTGTTGGATAGGTGAACCTTCGCCCCAGTCTGAGGTCCTGAGCACTCCTTAGCAGGTTTTCATCAAGGATCTCTCTGTACTTTGCTCCATTCATCTTTCACTCGATCCTGACTAGTCTCCCAGTCCCAGCCGCTGAAAAAAAACTCTGCAGCATAATGCTGCCACCACCATGCTTCACCTTAGGGATGGTGCCAGGTTTCCTCCAGACGTGATGCTTGGCATTCAGGCCAAAGAGTACAATCTTGGTTTCTTCAGACCAAATAATCTTGTTTCTCATGGTCTGAGAGTCCTTTAGGTGCCTTTTGGCAAACTCCAAGCGGGCTGTCATGTGCCTTTTACTGAAGAGTGGCTTCCGTCTGGCCACTAAACCATAAAGGCCTGATTGGTGGAGTGCTGCAGAGATGGTTGTCCTTCTGGCAGTTTCTCCCATCTCCACAGATAAACTCTTGAGCTCTGTCAGAGTGACCATCGGGTTCTTGGTCACCTCTCTGACCAAGGCTCTTCTCCCCCGAATGCTCAGTTTGGCCGGGCGGATAAGCTCTAGGAAGAGTCTTTGTGGTTCCAAACATCTTCCATTTTAGAATGATGGAGGCCACTGTGATCTTGGGGACCTTCAATGCTACATAAATGTTTTGGTACCCTTCCCCTGATCTGTGCCTCAACACAATCCTGTCTCGGAACTCTACGGACAATTCCTTCAACCTCATGGCTTGGTTTTTGCTCTGACACGCACTGTCAACTGTGGGACCTTATATAGACAGGTGTGTGCCTTTCCAGATCATGTACTGTACAATCAATTGAATTTACGACAGGGGGACTCCAATCAAGTTGTAGAAACATCTCAAGGATGATCAATGGAAACAGGATGCACATGAGCTCAATTTTGAGTCTCATAGCAAAGGGTCTTGAATACGTACACTACCGTTCAAAAGTTTGGGGTCACTTAGAAATGTCCTTCTTTTCCATGAAAAAATACATGAAATAAATTGCAAAATGAATAGGAAACATAGTCAAGACGTTGACTAGGTTATAAATAATTATTTTTAATTGAAATAATAATTGTGTCCTTCAAACTTTGCTTTTGTCAAAGATTCCTCCCTCTGCAGCAATTACACACTTGCAGACCTTTGGAATTCTAGTTGTCAATTTGTTGAGGTAATCTGAAGAGATTTCACCCCATGCTTCCTGAAGCAGCTCCCACAAGTTGGATTGTTTTGATGGGCACTTCTTATGTACCATATGGTCAAGTTGCTCCCACAACAGATCAATAGGGTAGAGATCCGGTGACTGTACTGGCAACTCCATTATAGACAGAATACCAGCTGACTGCTTCTTCACTAAATAGTTATTGCATACCTTGGAGCTATGCTTTGGATAATTGTCCTGTTGTAGGAGGAAATTGGCTCCAGTTTCTGCGTCTCATGAATGTTCTTCTTTGTGATCCGAACACCTCAAACTTAGATTTGTCTGTCCATAAAACTTTTTTCCAATCTTCCTCTGTCCAGTGTCTGTGTTCATATGCCCATGTTAATCTTTTTTTTTTATTTGCCAGTCTGAGATATGGCTTTTTCTTTGCAACTCTGCCTAGAAGGCCAGCATCCCGGAGTCGCCTCTTCACTGTTGACGTTGAGACTGGTGTTTTGCGGGTACTATTTAATGAAGCTGCCAGTTGAGGACTTATGAGGTGTCTGTTTCTCAAAGTAAACACTCTAATGTACTTGTCCTCTTGCTCAGTTGTGCACCGGAGCCTCCCACTCCTCTTTCTATTCTGGTTAGAGACAGTTTGCGCTGTTCTGTGAAGGGAGTAGTACACAGTTTCTTGGCAATTTCTCGCATGGAATAGCCTTCATTTCTCAGAACAAGAATAGACTGACAAGTTTCAGAAGAAAGATCTTTGTTTCTGGCCATTTTGAGCCTGTAATCAAATCCACAAATGCTGATGCTCCAGATACTCAACTAGTCTAAAGAAGGCAAGTTTTATTGCTTCTTTAATCAGGACAACAGTTTTCAGTTGTTGTAACATAATTGCAAAAGGGTTTTCTAATGATCAATTCACCTGATAAAATTGGATTAGCTAACACAACGTGCCATTGGAACACAGGAGAGATGGTTGCTGATAATGGGCCTCTGTACGCCTATGTAGATATTCCATTAAGCTCTCTTAAGTAGAGGGCAGTATTTTGACGTCCGGATAAAAAGCGTGCCCAAAGTAAACTGCCTGTTACTCAGGCCCAGAAGCTAGGATATGCATAGAAAACACTCTAAAGTTTCTAAAACTGTTAAAATTATGTCTGTGAGTATAACAGAACTGATATGGCAGGCGAAACCCCGAGGACAACCCCCCCCCCCAAAACAAAATAGGAAAAACGCCAAGGGGGTTGAATACTTTTGCAAGGCGCTGTATAAATACAATGGGTGTATAATACACCCAGTGTATTCATGCGAAGGAGACACATATAACTTCCTTCATTTTAACACAAAATATAAAACAAAAACCTGGTACAATTAGAAAATGTATATACGAGTGCATTCTAATAAAAAAACTAGAGAACGACCAATAATCAGCCAAGCCGATATATCTGGATGATATTGGTCTTTTCTAGTCTATCGGCCCTTCTATATCAGATAAGCCGATTGTCCCTCTACATAGCAAAACTGCTGCTACGCCAGCCACCAATAACCGCCTGAGCCACGAGCACTACACAGTGCCGTGGAATATCTAGCTGGGAAAATCAGCAGCAAGCTAGCTCATTCTCAAACAGTGTCCAAAATCAAACTCCTGTTGCTCTCCTTGCACGTTTCATAAGCATTTCCTACCTTTTCTCTCCTTGTTAGATATTATGCACATGTATGTCTTGGTAGCAAATGTCATCACCATTGAGCTAGTTCTCATAGTAGCAGTAAACAGCAGCAGTGATATGAGCGATGGAGGGAGATGTGAGGAGATGTGAAAGGAAGCGGAGTTACAGCCTCGCTCTATCCAATCATAACAGTAGGATCAAGTTACAACCCACCCATTTCTTGACAGATAGCTGAACTAGCCAAATTAGTTGTTTCGAATTTTGTCCTGGCAGCTGTTGTTTAGAGATGCGTCCTGACAGCAAAAAAACAAAAAACAAATCCTGAACACGGAAAATGACAAAAAATACACGTTTCATAAGCATCCATTTGCATTGAATAGATGCTCTTTTAAATTCTCAAACAACAGCAGTGCCTATTTTATGTCCTTCCAATAAGGAGTAACATACTGAAGTGATGCTTCTATGCAAATGTTGTTGATCAGTAGGCTAACAGAAGTCCCAAGCACCATAGACTCCACCGATCAGCCAAAAAAAGCTCAATAACTCAATGCATGCACACACTCCTATTGAATATGCATTCACCTGTATTGTGAGTAGGGCTATGCCATCTTCATTTACCCAGTTTATCAAGAGAGTTACCATTCAAATAAAGTGATTACCATTATGTTGTCATAGTCAGATTGGTAAAAACAAAGTCCCATGTATTGTTTGATTTAAAAAGTGATGCATTAATGCATACTGTACATAGGTCTCGGAAATTTTGTCATCAAAATTTTCTAATTTAATTATGTTAAATATGGGCTTCCTCGGCCCTAAAAAAATCTATATTGTTCGTTCTCTAAGGATTTTAATCAATTGAATACCTGAATTCCCACCAAAATCCCTAAACTCCATTCATTATTGGTCCGTACCAGTAAAATGTTTTATGTGCTATAATTCATTCAATACCTGATGGATAAAACATCTAAAAGTTTGGGGTATCTTCATTCATTGTCCAACTCTTGCATTTATTAGAATTGTTTTAAAAACCTTTTAACAATGTTCATGACCGTTGCTAATATCATTTATCGTATTTGGGGGTAACATCATATTTCTACCTATTTTCCTGTGCTACTCTGTGTTAAGTGACTGATTGTCACGTCCTGACCAGTGAAAAGGGTCATTTTGCCATAGTAGTATGGTCAGGGCGTGGCAGGGGGGTTGTTTTGTGTGTTTTGGGGTTGGTTTGTTTCTAGGGGAATTTGTTCTAGTTTTCTGTTTCTATGTTTCATTTTCCATGTGTGGCCGAGTATGGTTTCCAATCAGAGGCAGGTGTCTTTCGTTGTCTCTGAGAGCCCGAGGGCCTTGGTCAAAAGTAGTGCACTATACAGCAAAGGGAATAGAATTTGGGATGCAGCATTTTCTGCTGGACGAGAGCCCCCCGTGGTAGCATGCCCTCTCTGTGCAGCTGAAATTGGCCACCCCATTTTCAGCTCGTTCAGCCTGTCTGCCCCCCAGAGTCCCTATAAATGAAGAGGGCTTTTGGAGTGCTTGAGGGGATTTAATTCAACCTGTTGTACTTCATGTCCCCCACAGGGGGTCTGTCTGTGCTCCTCTGCCAGGGGGCTAAGAGTTAAAGGTCCCCAGGGATGGGGACAGGGGAGCATGACACAGACTCATACGGTACGGCTGCACAGGGCTTCACTGTCAGTGACTACACAGAAATAACAGGGGAGAATAGGGTCCATGGACCATTTAAGAAGGGGCAGGGACAGCTAATAGGATGAATCCATCGTAGTAGGGCTTTGACTCATTTTGGATGACGGAAATTGGCCAGCCAAATGACAGCGGTATCCGTAATAACAGTTTAAATAAAACATTTTGAATTAATAGAACGGGTGTCCCCATTCAAGTCAATGATGGCATAATTGGTGGGCTGGTGGCCATTGCGAGTGTACCCATAGGAGCAAAGCAGGAAGTCAAATATGTGCTAAAATGTGTGCTGTGATTTGTTGATTCAACTGACATTACAAAAAAATACATTCCATTATTCCATTACATAACATCAATTGAATGATCATTCTACATTACCATGGATATTTTTGCATCACAATACCAGGCAGCAATTGCGAGTGTACCCATGAGTTTACCTGTCAAATTGCCAGGGTTAGAGGTTCCAAGCATGTTCTATTCATTATATGTATATGTTTGCTGCTGCTGCATTGTGGTCAACCTCACCCTTTATTCCAATCAAATCTCTTTAATTAAAAAACGTATATCAAGTCCCTCAGCTCCCAGATGAGATTTCCAATGAGAGAGAGCCCCCTGTATCCGGCACTCCTGCTGACATAAACACAACAGCCTGAAGGCTCTGGGCTACCTCACCAGAGCTGGGACAAACAGCTCTAGAAATGAATGACAAACACCACTTCAAGGTTTATGGCTTTTTGTTCGATAGAAATGAAAAGCCAGCAGTTCATGCATGACTGAATGAGAAATAAAATCACGCCACGGAGCATCTCGAACTGTAGCCTTCAGAGAGAGAGAGAGAGAGAGAGAGAGAGAGAGAGAGAGAGAGAGAGAGAGAGAGAGAGAGAGAGAGAGAGAGAGAGAGAGAGAGAGAGAGAGAGAGAGAGAGAGACGAGTTGGTGGGTATACAGTGAGAGCTGTACAGGGTGGTGAAGGCTGCCATAGAGAGAGAGAGAGAACTACCTACTGTCAAGCACCAGTGAGCAGGCTCCATGCTTCTTTCCTATGAAGCTAAACAGCAGCCAATGTACTCTATCAACCTCAAACATGCACAATACACCTACACAATAATACACCACACACACATCTCTATGGTGTGAGAACTGGAAAGAGCTGCTTGACATTTCCCTCTACTTCTCACTGTGTCATATAAAGCTATCTTTGTCCCCTTCAGCGCCAGCCACAAAACAATGCCACTGAATAATCCATAACAGTTCATATTGGAAAAGCGCGTGTGTACGTGTATGCATGTGTGTGAGTGTGTGTACATGTGTGCATGCGAGCTCTGAGCTCTGAGTTGTCTTATTAAAACCCTAGCCAGGAGAGAGTGTCCCTCGCCAACAGTCCCTCGCCAACACCTTTTAGACTTTGGGCCAAATCCGATGTGTGGCTCCAAATGTCATGCGTCTTAGCCGACAATTAAAACGACACTCCTCCTCAGTGGCTTTTTAACCTGTTACATCTAGGGGGCAGTATTTTCACGGCTGGATAAAAAACGTACCCGATTTAATCTGATTATTAGTCCTGCCCAGAAACTGGAATATGCATATAATTATTAGCTTTGGAGAGAAAACACTCCAAAGTTTCTGAAACTGTTTGAATGGTGTCTGTGAGTATAACAGAACTCCTATGGCAGGCAAAAACCTGAGATGCTTCTGTTCAGGAAGTACCCTGTCTGAACATTTCTTGCCCTTCTTGATTCTCTCTATCGTTTACAAAGGATCTCTGCTCTTACGTGACACTTCTCACGTCAACAATGGAGTCTCACAGCCCGGGAAAAACAGGAATGATGTCATTCAAAGCCCTGGCTGAAGCACACGAGAGCAAAAGCTGAGTGGTCAGTCAATGGACTAAGCCTTAGGCGCGTGACACGCCCCGCCCCCGGCTTTTGGTTTTTTCCTCAGTTTACAGACAGGCAGATTCCCGGTCGGAATATTATCGCTTCTCTACGAGATAAATTGCATAAATATTGGTTTTAAACAGCGGTTGACATGCTTCGAAGTACGGTAATGGAATATTTCGAAATTTTTTGTCATATTTTGCGTCATGCTCGTGGCCGAGATTTAGCGTTGGGATAGTGTCTAGAACGCACGAACAAAACGTCGCCGTTTGGATATAACGATGGATTATTTGGGACCAAACCTACATTTGTTATTGAAGTAGAAGTCCTGGCAGTGTATTCTGATGAAGAACAAGCAAGGTAAGAACATTTTTCTTATAGGAAATGTGATTTTGGTGAAGGCTACACTGGGTGGGTGTCTAAATAGCTAGCCCTGTAACGCCGGGCTATGTACTTACATTATTGCAAAATGTGCTTCATCCGAAAAGCTATTTTAAAATCGGACATATCGAGTGCATAGAGGAGTTCTGTATCTATAATTCTTAAAATAATTGTTATGCTTTTTGTGAACGTTTATCGTGAGTAATTTAGTAAAATCACCGGAAGTGTTCGGTGGGAATGCTAGTTCTGAACGTCACATGCTAATGTAAAAAGCTGGTTTTTGATATAAATATGAACTTGATTGAACAGACATGCATGTATTGTATAACACAATGTCCTAGGTGTGTCATCTGATGAAGATCATCAAAGGTTAGTGCTGCATTTAGATATGGTTTGGGTTTATGTGACATGATATGCTAGCTTGAAAAATGGCTGTGTGATTATTCCTGGCTGGGTACTCTGCTGACATAATCTAATGTTTTGCTTTCGCTGTAAAGCCTTTTTGAAATCGGACAGTTTGGTTAGATAAAGGAGAGTCTTGTCTTTAAATAGCTGTAACATAGTCATATGTTTGAAAAGTGTAAGTTTTCGGATTTAGAGGAGTTTGAATTTCGCGCCCCGCCCATCATTGGATATTGGAGCAGACGTTCCGCTAGCGGAACGTGTAGATGTAAGAGGTTAATGGGCTTCCTCAACTAGAAATAAAACCATAAAGGTCTCCTCATAACAGGCACACATTCCTAGATATCATAGTTACTATCTGAATGTTGTCATTAATTAGCAAGATAGCAAATAATGGATAGCAAATAATTACACCTTGGCAACACATCCAAAAACAAGCAGAGAATCGCAGGAACACAACCAAAGCAATGTCTACACAGAGACAAGACACAAAACACAAAGACCAAGGTTGGAGACCGCTAACACCCATACATTCCTATACACCTAGCTAGCACAGTGGTGGGCTTGACATCCCTCTCTGTTGATCTCCACAGGGCCTTCTGCATGAGGCCCACATGTGATGTTGCTGAAGCCCTGGTCTGACCCCAAAGTCACCCTACAATGGCAAACATCCAATTAACGGGCCTGTATCTATGCATAGGCTGTCACAATGGCAGCAGCCCCCCGGCCTCCTCCCTTTGCTGGGCAGCACCACTACAGTGGGTGCTCAGTGTTCGTGTCACCTCCTAATTGCATTTCTCCCCCATGGTAAAGGTAGGGCTTTGTGCAGCCACCTCGAGGAAGAAAAAGAGAGTCAGACTACCAATTTTAGCTGGCAGGTCGAGAGGAGCAGAGGCACTTAGTCTCGCTCTGGAGGAGAATAGTGAGCTGCTGCTCGTCTATGGAAACCAGCACAAACAAAAGAGATGAGTAAAGAGAGACAAATCCCTCTCCTTTCCTCCGGGCCCTTCGCTGGGTGTGTCTGGGATAGAATCCCAGTGTGGGTAAGTGTCTGTGATTGAACAGGGGACAGGGGGGGACAGGCTTATAACGTGACACAGATTGCAGGCCCAACCTCTGTATGTGCCTCTCTTTCAGGTAGGCTTAAGCTAGACAATACTGTCTTTTACCATGTGGGAAGACTGGACTTTCTCTCCACTCACAGAAAGTGGGAACATCTGATATAATCACATACAAATCCTCCATTCTTTAATACTGAATCCAAGGACACTGAGTCACAATTCTGTCCCATTCACTCCATTGAAAATGAAAGATCTCTACACAATGTTTCACGGTACTTAGCGGAAACTCAAAGTGATAGCAAAACTGCAGTATGATGTACTTAGCTTTTCTTAAAACATTCTTAATGGGACAACAACACAAAACGTTCTGCTTCTTGGGCCAACAAATGGATTTTAAAATGCGTAAAATCATATTTCTTCATAGGAAGTGAATCATAAGGTCAGGTGTGTATAGTTTGTCATGACAGAACACACTTGGTGGTAGCTAATGGAATAGGGTTTTTACAGTAAGTAAATTACAAATGGCCTTTCAGTGATGTTAAGGGAGGTATGCCCTACTTCAAACGCATTCTTCTCGGACTTTAATAGATTTGTTTTGAAATGGAAGCAGTGAACCCGTGGAATACTTTTCTCTCCATCCATTACTGAATTAGTTTTAAAACGTGACAGAAAGCGAGAGAGCCGAAGAGGGAGCTAGGGAGAATGAAAGGAAAAGGTTAAAGGTACTTAAAGGCATGCAGGCTGCATAAAGAACAGAGAGAGGAGATCATCCCCTTCCCCTGCACTCCGTTTGAGACCCTCTGAAAGTAGTACCTCTGAAAGTAGTACCTCTGAAAGTAGTACCTCTGAAAGTAGTACCTCTGAAAGTAGTACCTTCAGGAGAAAAAGAGGAAATCAGTGCCCTGATACTGGGGGATACTGCAATTTCCAAGTTTAAAGGAAAGCCAACCCAGATACACATGGCCCTTCGGCCAGCCCTCTCCTGGTGGGTTGACTTCCACACTGAAGGGCCGTGGCTGTTTATAAGAGCAGTCAAGATTATCTCAACAGATCCCCTATTTGCATTCCTGTGTCTGAGGGTGTCTGAGAGATGCTGTCTGCTTCCAGGATTACAGCTGGACGATATGGACATATAGCGATAAATTGCCTGAATTGATTCGATAATGATAAATAAAACAATATGTTTATAACATTGACGTGCACCTCAGTTGATATCTTTTAAAATGATCCTTTAAACTACTCCTACTAGTTTGATGGATGTTGCCATACATTTTCCCATTAACAATAACCCATATTAGCAAACATAATTGTAATGAAAGATATCCCTCATCCCCATATTGTTTTGTTTTTTTGTTGCTCTTTTGCACCCCAGTATCTCTACTTGCACATCACCATCTGCACATCTATGACTCCTGTGTTAATGCTAAATTGTAATTATTTTACCACTATGGCCTATTTATTGCCTTACTTCCCTAACCTTACCACATTTGCACACACTGTACATAGATTTTTGTATTGTATTATTGACTGTACGTTTCTTATCCTATGTGTAACTCTGTGTTGTTGTTTTTGTCACACTGCTTTGCTTTATGTTGGCCAGGTCACAGTTGTAAATGAGAACTTTTTCTCAACTGGCTTACCTGGTTAAATAAAGGTGAAATAATAAAACATTTATATCAGCAAAATGCCTTTGATCAGTGTCGATACGGTCGGTGTCGAAAATGTTCTGTTTATCGTTCCAGCTCTAGTCAGGATGGAGGACGACAGCGAGCCAGAGGGATTTTAGGAGGAAGTCAGGGGGATGTCAAGGGTACATGGCAGCTCCAGTCAGGGGATCCCCATGGGTCATCACCCAGGTCCCACCCCCAGGGAATAGCAGCCATTGTTTATGGAGAAGGGCCATCTCTATTGGCTACTCAGCCATGAGCTCTGTGAGGTCCTATTACACTGTCAGGAAGTGATGTTACATAGCTTAATTACCACACTGTATGACTGTTAAACATAGTCATATGGTAAGCTAAAACAAGTTATTCTGGGATGACACGTGATCTGACTCTGTCCTGTAGAGGGTGAATTAAGTGTGTTGGGCAGAGGGAGGTGGAGGGACGCGACAGGTGAAGGGCTGGGGTAGCTGGGGGGAGAGATGACGGCTGGGAGAGAGAGAGAGAGAGAGAGAGGAGGAAGCAAGGTCAGCCACCAAGAGCACAGCCATCACTCCAACACTGACCCGTCTGCCCTGGAAGACACACGCACGCACACACGTATGTACGCACACGCAAACACACACACTCACAGAATGCAGCTGTCCCAGCGTTTCAGCTAAAGGCCCGCGGCTGCTGAATCAAGACAAACAGAAGAGTGACGGTCAAGACACCCGAGTCAATCACGGAGCCATATTTATCAGGCCACCCAGACACACACACACACACACACACACACACACACACACACACACACACACAGAGGGTAATGCCATCAGCTCCACAGAGTATCTGTAACTGTGCTCCTGTAGTGTGAGCCATCACTGCCATCTCCTTGTCACAGAGACCATGTTGTGGATATAGCTATAATAAATGGGCTATCCTCTAAACGCACACACAGAAACCCTCCTCTGCCTCCAGAACTACTGCATTCTCCTCACCCAGCGCAGCACAGGACACGGCCATTACAGTGAATCACCTTAAACGGTCTGCTTTTAACTCTGTTGACTGACTGACTGACTGACTGACTGACTGACTGACTGGCCTTTGGATATCTTCTTCCTATGTTGAAATAGAACCTGAGCTCTGGCCCTGGGGAGCCGGGGAGACGGGCCTCGCCCCCTCGCAGCACTGCCTCATGTTTTTCAAAACAAGACCCTGGACACAAATGGAAAGAACAGAGATTTAGGGAAAGGAGCGAGGGAGGGAGAAAGGGCAGAAGAGAAAGGGACAGAGATGACTCCATCCAGACAGATGGTTAAGTAAGACGTCTGAAGTTATTTCCCTCACAGATAAATATGTTATTAAAACAAGATGAATAACTATTTCCCCGCTCCCTCTCTCCTCCCATCCTACACTCCTTCCTTTAGGGCACAGAGCCCTTTAAAAGGCATTTTTTGATGCTGCTGACTATTCTCCATCTCTATGGAGCAATTATAGCTGCCCTACAAAATGAAGCACAGAAGCAGTCCCCCAAAAGGCCTAGTGCCGTACCCAGGGGAACCGCCATGACCCCTCTCCCCGCAACCCCTCAACTCCCCGCCTGAGATCCCACCCCCAAACCCTGAACTCTAAAGAACGCACTCCAGGCCTGCAGTGACCTACCCACATCAAAGGAGAGGCAGTAGGACCCAGGGGAGCTCTGTAGATAGTTCTCCTACTGCTGACCCACCTCCATACTCTGACCTACTGTACCTCTCTCTGAACATATCCTAACAGAACACCCCCTAACTCCCCACTGGGCACACCCTTACACCAGGAAATCCTATTCCCTGTACTGAACAGAGGCTGAGATGGGCCATTGGAGTTGAGATGACTCTATTTAGCAGGCTAAAGGTGTCAGCATGCTTCAGTTCGGCTGTCTTCGGCTAGGCGAACCGAATGAGTGTGCTCGCATGCTCCATAAAAATACATTCGCTTGAAAATGGGGAAAAAAAGGAGAAAGCGGCAATATTAACCCGAGACAGTAGAGGGTGATGAGCTGGTAATTTCCATCTACGGCCAAACAAGGAAGTGATGACACCGAAACAAGGAAGTGACGACACCGAAACAAGGAAGTGACGACATCCAAACAAGGAAGAGACGAGTGGGAGAATAAAATAGTATACACAGAGAGACACTTGACTGGATTAGAAGTGAGTAGGGCTCTTTTTCATTTTCTCAGAAGTACTTAGTTAGGTAGGAGGATTTAGAAATGTGGAGCTAATGTTGTAAACCGTGATTGACCACACACTCCAGCACAGTAGGTGGCAGCATGCACCTTTAACGTTTGTTTGCGGACCGTGATTATATCATAGAAGAAGAAGACACTTGACTGGTGAGAAAATTGTATTTGTGCAAATTGCTCGGGATCTACTAGCATCGATGTACCTAGCAACATATATAACAGGCGAGATATGGAGACAGAGAAGATGCCCACTACAGGTTCACAATAGTGGATGTAGGGGCATACGGCCGAGAGAGCTATGGTGGAGTGTTTCAAGAGAGTACACTTTTATTCTGGGATGACACGTGATCTGGTCCAAACTGCTGGTCCAAACTGCTACAGAAGACCCTCGATTTACCACCACAAGCTGTCCTGCCAGATACCACAACTCCAAGTCCTCAAGTTTTCAAGGGAGATGCAGTTCTCCTCCTATATGAGAACATTGTGCGCCCTTATCAAGGTATGTTGATAATAGAATGTTGGAATCAATTAGACTTTTTCTGATGTATGCACCTCTATACGAGAAGTGCCATTTTAGCAAGGCTTTTGGAATATGGTTCCTGGAAAATGGTATGGTGTTTTTTGTTTTCCAAATAATATATATATATATATATATAAAATACAGTACCAGTCAAAAGTTTGGGCACACCTACTCATTCAAGGGGTTCTTTATTTTTACTATTTTCTAGATTTTAGAATAATAGTGAAGACATCAAAACGATGAAATAACACATATGGAGTCATGTAGTAACCAAAAAAGTGTTAAACAAATCAAAACATATTTTATATTTGAGATTCTTCAAAGTAGACACCCTTTGCCTTGACAGATTTGCACACTCTTTTTTGGTTACTACATGATTCCATATGTGTTATTTCATAGTTTTGACATCTTCACTATTATTCTACAATGTAGAAAAAAGTAAAAATAAAGAAAAACCCTTGAATGAGTAGGTGTGTCCAAACTATTGACTGGTACTGTATATTCTCGTTACCTCTCCTTCACAGGTGTCCATGCCAATAAACCTGAGCGTACCTGGTACTACCACTCTTGTTGTCGGAGTCAGAGAATGCATTCGGCATCATGGCTGCAAGGACGAGGATTCTTGGACGCACAGACTCAGTTCATTGTGTGCACTGAACCAGTAGTTTTAATCTTGTTAATTAATTAAATGAAACCTGATTATGGTACGTCTGTGTGCAGTAATTTAGATTGAATTGAACTACACAAGTAGAAGAAAGCCTGTAAAGTCTGCAGCACACAGCTCTTCTGTACGTTGTCAGCACTTGATCTAATAGAATGCATTGAAACACCTTGAACAAACGCCAACAGAGCTTTTTTCAGCACAAAAAAAAACCTTTATTCTTGCTTCTGAAAGTAAACCACAATACAAACGTGTCTGCTGAGAACAGACATGTAGACAACAAAAGGGTCAAATATAAAGTGTCAAGAGCGTAGACACAAATATTTATGAGCAATATAAATATTTCGGAACAATAGTACAAGAAAAACAGCGTCTGTTATGAACGGACATGTAAATAACAAAAGGGTCTATTGAATATAATGACCGTGTCTAGGGTCTGACTCCTGAGATGTCTGATCAAAACAACACAACAAGTTCTAGTCCCAGTCGTTCAGTCCATGTCCTCTTCTTGAAGTCATGCACAAACTCATGCAGCTGGTCATCGAATTCCTCCCTGAGTTTTGGCAAGAGTTCATCCATGAAATCAGCTATAGGTGCCAGGACCCGGTGGAGAGGATGAGAAGAGGGGGGAAATTAGGAGTGTCTGGAGAGCAGTGTGCATGGTGAGGAGAGGAAGAAAAAGGACATCAGGAGAGAGAAAAGGGGATCAGACTAAAGGAGGAGAGTCTGAAATTATTTTTATTTATTTACCTCTGGGACAAGCTGGTGGCTCGGTGCATGATGTTCTCCTGATCTTGAGATCGGTCTTCAATCATCTTAAATGCCTTTGCGAATGATGTGTCAAGGGCTGAGTCTGCAGCTCTTTTCTCCCTTCTTCTGACACCTCTGCTTCTTCTGCTGCTGCTCTGTAGAATTGGTGAGGAGCTAGCCAGTGGAGTAGGTCTTGGAGGTGTGCCCAGGATAGAGCTTCCCAGGTCCTGCATGGAGATTGTTTCCAATTCTGCACTGCAGCTCAGTGTAGGAGATGGGCTGGGGGCCAATCACCAGTCAGTACTGGGGCAGAGGTAGTGCTTGAGGCTGGTGAACAAGCAGTGCTGGGACGCAGAGAACAAAACCAGGTGCTGTCTCCATTCACTGGTGTTTGTGCCTTGGAAAAAAAAGTAGAGGGCTATTTAGTACACATATCCAAAACATTAATGAACATCAAATATAATTAACATAGATTACAATAGACTATATAATGTTGCAAACATTTGATCAGAGATGAGTAGGCCTGGCCTAGCTACTCAACTCTGCTCGAATGTTTGCAACATTTTGACTAGCTGGATCATGCTACCAAACTTTGACTTTGGTGTTACCAATGTGGGAAGCTTATGTCTGATCAAAAGTTGTAAAGATCTTTAGTCTGGTTGGCTTGCTTTCCCTGCATGAGTATGCTGCTAGGCTAGCTAGTCACTAGCCAGCCAAGTAGCTAGCGCTAGCTGGCTAGCTATTGTTAACAAAACATGGCTTCTCGACGAATACAAATCAAAAATCAAACAACATACCCCATCCTTTGGTGAAGACAGCATGTTGCTTTCAGTGTTCTCATGTTTCACGTGCTGAACAAGCCAGCAGCCACATTTCTGGAATAACAGCTCCACTGCAACCCTTGCTTGTTATCTTTGCCTTGACGAACTTGTCGTGAACCCTACCCCCCTTTTCGGTGGTTGGGTCGGACCCCAGCGTCTCCGCAATCTCCCTCCATGAATTGGCCTTTACATGATGGTCTTTATATAATGCATGGATAGAATCGTAGATGTGCAGGTACTGTACTTTTGTACCTCCTCGGTCAATGGATGCTTGAAGTTGTCGTTCGCCATGTTGAATTGGGCTGAATCGTCAAGAAGCAGAAACTCGCATCACCCCTACAGTTCACCAGTGGACGAAGGGTCGTAGACTTTGGCTTCCGAACTTTGGCTGGCCCTTGAGGAAAAAACTGGTGTGCCTGAACTCCAAACGAACAAAAACGTCACAAAATGTCATCATAATATATACACAAACTCTTCCGAACTGAAGCATGCGGCCCTTAACGCCTAGGGAGATAGAAGAGCAGCGAGTGAGCGGGTGGTATTTAAATGCTCCTCATCATCACCTTTATAGGTCTCTTTGTAGGTGTCAGTGGATGGCTGGCCCTTCTCCTTAATCACCTCTTGAGGTCATGATGACACCTCACTGAAGGGGTGAGAGGTGCTGAGAGATGGGAACTGGCAGAAGCTACATGCTAATATAACTGTCATCCAGGTGGCTATCTGTCTGTCTCTGGTCTCTGTGACCATCAGGCAATTAGAGCGCTGCACTCAACCAGATTTACATGTAACATGAATACATATCATTCATCAGAGCTGGGCTGCTTCAGTATGTGATTGGCATGTGGAATATCATCTGCCTAGTTCAGCGGAGTGTTTGGCATGTCAGGGCTATAAGATCACACATCATGGTTGTCACAAAACCCTCTATTACTGAGGAGTGATATCATCACACCGTTATAAAGCTCTGTTTTAATGCACTCACTAGTTAGCCACATTGCATCACAGCAGACGGAGAGAGCGAGAGGGAGGGAGAGAGGCAGACGGAGAGAGAGAAACAGAGAGTGAGCGAGAGAGAGAGAGAGACAGAAAGAGAGAGAGAAAGAGAGAGAGAGAATGTCATTCGCAAATACTTTGAGTTGCGTTCCAGTGATCAAAGGGAATCACTCTGGATGTGAAAAAAGCAAGGCGTGCTGAAATGAAAGGTTATATTATGGCGCACATTGAAGAGAGCTAAAACATTTATAGGACCATCATCTACAATACTGATTCTGGGGGGCTGCTCTCACCCCCTTCAAACTCTGCTCCTTCCCCAGAAAAGCACCAAATGATATCCATTATACCAACGCCTGCCAAAGCTCATATAGAAAATACTAAGAACCAAAAAGGGATTTATTGAGGGGCTAATTTGGCATGACAAATATAAGGAACCTTTGAAATGGGTCTCCCTCTCTTTCTGTCTCTCTCTTTAATCAACACGGCATGATCTCCACACTGACTTGAAGCTCAAAATAAAAAAGACAGAAGCAAAACAACATGCCAAGTGTATTCATAATGGCCACATGAGGATTCTTTAATTGCCTGCCTTGATCATTATTCTGTAAACCATACTAGTTTAAATTGTGTGGCCTTGAGTAGTGGTAGGCTACAGCGGTGCTGCACAGCAACACGTAGAGTAACTAGCAGAAACAATCTTCTCTCCCTATGATGAAAAGCCCTTGAGGCTGTTTATTGTTTTTTAGGGAGAATATAAAAGTGAGGTTGAGGGGATTCATAAAGTGTGCGTGTGGGGGGTGAGTAAATGTAGCCTCTGCGCTGTGTGTTTCAATCAGATTGAGCGGGTGCAAACGCAGCACATTATTCTCCCCCCTGCCTGTCTGCTGCCTACTCTGCATAGCACTGTGCTGGGCTGTGTGCTCCTGCTGTATTAGTGTGATGTATGACCCAAACGCAGGGCTGCGCCACACCGCACACACGCCTCTCCTACCACACCGCTCCAAAGAGCCTCCGCTGCTTTTTCATTGTACCTGTCACACAGTTATTCATCTCTCCCTCTCGCTCTTCTCCCTCCTCGGCCTATCTTGTATCCCTCTCTTTCTTCCTCTCTCTCTGTTTCACCATCTCCCCCCACTCTGTATCACTCTGCTCTGTTTCTTTTACATTTATTTTGAAAGCATTTCTTAACAATTTCTTATTACAAAGGAAAAAGTACTTACACACACACACACACATACATCCATACTGAGAGTAGTGATAGAGAGTAGAGACTGGAGTCAGTGCCAGAGCATGTGGCTGACTCACCCTCCTCACCTCTCCTCTCCTCCTCCCCTTTTTATAGGGGACTGAGAAATCTGCAGGCTACAGCACCGGGGGTGTTTTGTCACTGTTGCCTGCCACGGCCGTCCTTGGCGCAGTACTGCATCTGGCAGAAAGTGAGGGCTCTTTCCCCGAGTCAGAGCCAACATAGGAAAAACTAAATATGACAAGCAGTCAGGGTATACAAAAACACTGCTGGAACTTCCAGAAAATAACAGCCTATCTTATCTTAATAAATAACACAAGAATAACAGCCAACCAAGCACACGTAACAGTGGATGTGTGCTGGGCTGAGTGGAGAGAGAGGGGGGTGCTGGGGAAAGAAATGTCATCTGAGAAAGACAATTACCATCACTCATGGTGTCCTTTGTGGAGCAGATCCGTTTTATCAGTGACTCTGATTTAACTGATCTGTATTTACAAAGGGCCTCAAGGACTGTGCTTAGAGGGGGGGGAGACAGAGAGGGGGGAGAGACAGAGACAGAGAGAGAGAAGACCGTCAAACCAATCCCCACAAACTCCTTTCAGTTCGTTATCTATGGCTCTTAGCTACAGAAACGCTTAATTAATGCTGGTTGTAAGCTATCGCATTGTCTTGCTCCTTTGTTCTTACTTATGCAGATACTACATCAATAAAGAAGTTGAGGTAGAGATGTCAGGTGCCTTTTTGTGCTTTTATACAAAAGCCTTGTCTAAACCTGTGCCAACTTTTTTCAGTTACTGTACCACCATCTGAATTATTTTCTGCCTGGAGTACCCCCTCATGGGCATTTTACCAGTAAGCCTATGGTCTCATGAGTCTTCTCAAGTACCCCCAGGGGTCCCAGTACCACCGGTCTAAACCATACCCTGGGCCTCTGATCGCTGTTTATGGTTGAGTTCAGGCAGAGCTGCCATAATCAGTTAGTGTTTTTTAGCATGAATATCCTCACACTATGACATAAACACTATTGTGGCTCAGACGAGGGGGGTCTTAATATGAATTATTTTCAATTACTTTTATTATTTGAGCAAATTCCCTTTTATTGTATTGCATCCAATTACCAATCAATTAAGTAACCTGGCCAGCACAGCACAGCCATAGCAACAGCCCAGCCACAACAGCACAGCCTCTCTCCAACCCTTACCAGCCCAGCCACAACAGCACAGCCTCTCTCCAACCCTTACCAGTCCAGCCACAACAGCATAGCCTCTCTCCAACCCTTACCAGCCCAGCCACAACAGCACAGCCTCTCTCCAACCCTTACCAGTCCAGCCACAACAGCACAGCCTCTCTCCAACCCTGGCCAGCTCAGCCACAACAGCACAGCCTCTCTCCAACCCTTACCAGCCCAGCCACAACAGCACAGCCTCTCTCCAACCCTGGCCAGCTCAGCCACAACAGCACAGCCTCTCTCCAACCCTTACCAGCCCAGCCACAACAGCACAGCCTCTCTCCAACCCTGGCCAGCTCTGCCACAACAGCACAGCCTCTCTCCAACCCTTACCAGCCCAGCCACAACAGCACAGCCTCTCTCCAACCCTGGCCAGCTCAGCCACAACAGCACAGCTTCTCTCCAACCCTGGCCAGCTCAGCCACAACAGCACAGCCTCTCTCCAACCCTGGTCAGCTCAGCCACAACAGCACAGCTTCTCTCCAACCCTGGCCAGCTCAGCCACAACAGCACAGCCTCTCTCTAACCCTTACCAGCCCAGCCACAACAGCACAGCCTCTCTCCAACCCTGGCCAGCTCAGCCACAACAGCACAGCTTCTCTCCAACCCTGGCCAGCTCAGCCACAACAGCACAGTCTCTCTCCAACCCTGGTCAGCTCAGCCACAACAGCACAGCTTCTCTCCAAACGTGGCCAGCTCAGCCACAACAGCACAGCCTCTCTCCAACCGTGGCCAGCTCAGCCACAACAGCACAGCCTCTCTCCAACCCTGGCCAGCTCAGCCACAACAGCACAGCCTCTCTCCAACCGTGGCCAGCTCAGCCACAACAGCACAGCTTCTCTCCAAACGTGGCCAGCTCAGCCACAACAGCACAGCCTCTCTCCAACCCTGGCCAGCTCAGCCACAACAGCACAGCCTCTCTCCAACCGTGGCCAGCTCAGCCACAACAGCACAGCCCTCTCCAACCGTGGCCAGCTCAGCCACAACAGCACAGCTTCTCTCCAACCCTGGCCAGCTCAGCCACAACAGCACAGCCTCTCTCCAACCGTGGCCAGCTCAGCCACAACAGCACAGCCTCTCTCCAACCCTGGCCAGCTCAGCCACAACAGCACAGCCTCTCTCCAACCCTTACCAGCCCAGCCACAACAGCACAGCCTCTCTCCAACCCTGGCCAGCTCAGCCACAACAGCACAGCCTCTCTCTAACCGTGGCCAGCTCAGCCACAACAGCACATCCTCTCTCCAACCCTGGCCAGCTCAGCCACAACAGCACATCCTCCCAGATCAGAGAGAACACAATTACTGCAGACAGACGCCCAGAGCCCGAGCCAGCGTCTCCACAGCCTTAATCACAGAGTGGAACTGATTCAATTCATTTGGCCTGGGAGCAGATATGGAGCCATTACGTCCTAATTAACAGAGTGCTAAGGTGGAGCCACACCTGAGTGAGCTGGAAATGGGCAGAACAGAGCAGAACAGGGAGCTCATTTCACTGCAGGAGGAATGGGAAGGAGGGGGAGTGCTATTTAAATGGGGAGCTACATTCTATTAATCCATAAACTGATTTATGTCTGATAATATGCTGGTAACACAATGGCCGCTATGATTATGATTATGTCTGTTATGGTTCACTGACACCTAAGATAAGGTTGGGGGAGGGATGAGGGGGAGGGGCTACGAACATGTGAATTTGCATATTGCACTGATGCCCTTTCAGAAAGGGCTGTGTATCAGTCTGATAGATACCGTTGAAGTCAGAAGTTTACATACACCTTAGCCAAATACATTAAACTCACTTTTTCACAATCCTGACATTTAATGGGGTGGCAGGTAGCCTAGTGGTTAGAGCGTTGGACCAGTAACCGAAAGGTTGCAAGATCAAATACCTGAGCTGACAAGGTAAAAATCTGTCGTTCTGAACAAGGCAGTTAACCCACTGTTCCTAAGCCGTCATTGAAAATAAGAATTTGTTCTTAACTGACTTGCCTAGTAAAATAAAATAAAACATATTTGTAAAAATTCCATGTCTTAGGTCAGTTAGGATCACCACTTTATTTTAAGAATGTGAAATGTCAGAATAATAGTAGAGAGAATTATTTATTTCAGCTTTTATTTCTTTCATCACATTCCCATGGGTCAGAAGTTTATATATACTCAATTAGTATTTGGTAGCATTGACTTTAAATTGTTTAACTTGGGTCAAACGTGTCGGGTAGCCTTCCACAAGCTTCCCACAATAAGTTGGGTGTATTTTGGCCCATTCCTCCTGACAGAGCTGGCGTAACTGAGTCAGGTTTGTAGGCCTCCTTTCTCGCACAAACTTTTTCAGTTCTGCCCACACATTTTCTATAGGGTTGAAGTCAGGGCTTTGTGATGGCCACTCCAATACCATGACTTTGTTATCCTTAAGCCATTTTGCCACAACTTTGGAAATATGCTTGGGGTCATTGTCCATTTGGAAGATCCATTTGCGACCAAGCTCTAACTTCCTGACTGATGCCTTGAGATGTTGCTTCAATATATCCACATAATTTTCCTTCCTGATGATGCCATCTATTTTGTGAAGTGCACCAGCCCCTCCTGCAGCAAAGCACCCCCACAACATGATACTGCCACCCCCGTGCTTCACGGTTGGGATGGTGTTCTTCGGCTTGCAAGCCTCCCCCTTTTTCCTCCAAACATAACGATGGTCATTATGGCCAAACCGTTCTATTTTTGTTTAATCTGACCAGAGGACATTTCTCCAAAAAGTACGATCTTTGTCCCCATGTGCAGTTGTTTAACCGTAGCCTGGCTTTTTTTATGGCGGTTTTGGAGCAGTGGCTTCTTCATTGCTGAGCAGCCTTTCAGGTTATGTCGATATAAGACTCGTTTTACTGTGGGTATAGATACTTTTGTACCTGTTTCCTCCAGCATCTTCACAAGGTCCTTTGCTGTTGTTCTGGGATTGATTTGCACTTTTCGCACCAAAGTACGTTCATTTCTAGGAGACGTCTCCTTCCTGAGAGGTATGATGGCTGCGTGGTCCCATGGTGATTATACTTGCATACTATTGTTTGTACAGATGAACGTGGTACCTTCAGGCATTTGGAAATTGCTCCCAAGGATGAACCAGACTTGTGGAGGTCTACAATTATTTTTCTGAGGTCTTGGCTAATTTACTTTGATTTTTCCATGATGTCAAGCAAAGAGGCACTGAGTTTGAACATAGGCCTTGAAATACATCCACAGGTACACCTCCAATTGACTCAAATTATGTCAATTAGCCTATCAGAAGCTTCTAAAGCCATGACATCATTTTCTGGAATTTTCCAAGCTGTTTATAGGCACAGTCAACTTAGTGTATGTAAACTTCTGACCAACTGGAATTGTGATACAGTGAATTATAAGTGAAATAATCTGTCTGTAAACAATTGTTGGAAAGATGACTTGTGTCATGCACAAAGTAGATCTCTTAACCGACTTGCCAAAACTATAGTTTGTTAACAAGATATTTGTGGAGTGGTTGAAAAATTAGTTTTAATGACTCCAACCTAAGTGTATGTAAACTTCCGACATCAACTGTATATACAGCTCTCCCTAAGAGGGGTAAAGGGGGGTGGAATCATTCAGCACAAGGTTCCTATGGGCCAGAATGTGAACACTGCATGCAGATGGAGAGAGGAGCACCATCTCCCCAACAGATCAGATCCAGCCCATTCCACACGGGAATGCCACACAGATCACTCCTCAGACCTCAGAGGCGGAGCAGGAAGCCACTCCTCAGCTTGGCAGCCAAAGATGGAATGCCTGGATGGTATTTCGGGAATGTTAAACCAAAGCCTTGGGAAGTTTGAGGGATGGTGAAATTGTACACCCCGCTTACAGACCGTGCAAGTCAGAGAGACCAGCTCCTTACGGTTCTGAAGACTGTTCTGTTTACTAACAGCAGCACCTCGTACTGAACTACAACCGGTCCTGTTCCTCTGCCAAGACCTGTTCCCTAGGTAAAGGGAAAAGGTCTGGATGAGAACATTCCTCAACACTGAAAGGAAATGTAGAAAATGATGAGAGCTGGTTTGAATTTGAAGAGCCCATCAGACCAGGGAAAGATGAGGAGTCTACTTCTCCCAGACTCTGTGTGATATTTGGGCCATAGTGTTTCAGAGCCCCCCCCCCCCAGGAGCTAGCTGCTCTCTCCCCACGTTGATGTCAGAGGGACCTTAAACATGGAGCAGGGGGCTCGTAAAAACAAAAAACAGCCATTACGTAAGCAACATTACAACACACACACACACACACACGTAATGAACCCGACCAATAGTGTAATTGTAGCTGTAGAATCACAGGAGCAGGGGGATTGTGTTTGTGTTGCCAGCCTGCCTGCTGTTAACTGTTAACTGTTAACTGGATGGCTGCCTGAGAAACCGTCCAATAGTCTGGATCTCTATCCACTACTAGGCTCTTTACCAGAGGAATGAGGAAGTGGTGAGAGAGAGGGAGCCAGTTTGTGTACTTGTGAAACTCAGTACTGTATCTGTCGGGAGACAAGTCCTGCCACATAATGAGAGAACAAAGGGAACAAAAATGTGAATCTTGGATCCCTGACTGTTCCCCCATCTCAAAAGACAAGTGTCATTAGCTCTCCATTCTCTCAGGTTTGATTGATGTTCCCCCCGGCATCACACGTCCATGCGTCACTAATCATTTCATATGAAAGTACATGCAAAAGGAAGAAAATGTACTAGCCATTAAGAAACCATTCATTGCCAAAGGACAGTATTAATTGGATGACACTGACTAGTGTTTTCATTTGAAGTTCACACCAGTCGATTACTATAAAGGGGATCTGTCAGAGCATGTGAGTGAATGTCATGATCCATTTTGTAGTTACTTCAGGCTCTTCATGACAACAGTAGATATGGAAGTATTATCCTGTAGGGTTTGGAAGATAAGGTAATATTGTATAACTGGGGGGATGTGGTTTAAATACTACTCATATCACATCACCTTATCCCCCAATCCAGTCCATCTTTAAACAGACATGATTTCGGCTAGCCTGGTGGACTCCTAAATCACTGCCCTTCATATCCAGACCAGGAGGATATCCCAATGTGTGTGAGTATGATAAAATGTGCCGGGGGTTTGTGAGTGGAGATATGGGACCCGGTGTGGGTAATCTTAACCAGAGGCCAGGATTAGGCTGGCCCAGGGACCACAGTACAATGGGCCAGAGCAGTGAAGAAATTCATACGCATCCGCTTCCGAATGAAATTACTTTAGACAAGCTTTCGTCCGCAAAAATGGATTAATGCTGTTTATCCGCTTTTCATAGGGAATTTCTACATGTGTGAATGGAGTCTGGGCCCTGATAATGGTACTCCTCCACACCTCCCCCTCCACTATCAGCCCTCTCTGGGCGCTTCAACGTACACTTACAAAAAAATCAATTGCTACAGCTGCACGATGAGAGTGTAACGCTGAATACATTTTCTATTTCTCCCTCTAATCTTCTCCTTCAACATGTCACACAAATTGTGCTGCCTCTGCCAAATCTAATATAGCCGCCCCCTCCTGCCCACACACACACACACACACACACACACACACACACACACACACACACACACACACACACACACACACACACACACACACACACACACACACACACACACACACACACACACACACCTACTGACTGCCGGGTGATGGAGATTGACAACACTGTGATTGGTAATCACAGCCAGGAGAAGATCAAATATGTATGAAAATGCTGCACTACAGAATCAGAAAATGCTGTGGTATTTGCCGACCCTAGAGGATAGAGTGTGTGTCTGTGTAATCTGTCTGCTGTCTGTCCCCTACTCCTCAAACTCATTCACACAGACCTGACTTATTGTGCTGTTGTGTTAAGATAACTGTCCACAATACATAAAGGATTCAACCATTCAATGCCCATTTCCCCTGTGTGTCAGCCTCATCTCCTCCACCACTTCCTATCACATCTCCCATCCACTTGATATTACTGCTGCTTCCAGGCTGCCGCCACGCTGCTGATTTCTCTTTCCAGCACTAACTGCTATTCACCTTATGCAGCGATTGCTCCACACATCTTGTGAACACCTGTCATGTGGAGATGGGATGCTCTCAATGCCATCACAGCAATGCAGTTACAGAACATGAGGTCCTTGGTTCACGTGGCAGCAGGCAGCTACAGTACAGTAGAATCAAGGAGCACCTTGTGACCGTGACAAGCTACTTTAACTGTGGGCTTCACATGGAGACAGACTGACTCCAGACCAGTGTTTTACTCAGAAGGAGAGGGCTGACTGACAGATAGACTGTGTCTCTGATGGAAGAGGGGAAGGAGGGTTAGAATGTAGAGGTAAAGGGGCCATCATCAAAGCATCTGTGTGTAGAGGTTGGTGATCCTTCCGATGGCCCTGGAACTGCAGCAGCATCACGCCACACGCCGCCCGCCTGCTGCTGCTGCAGCCCTAATGATAGACAATTTAATTGAAAATCCACTTCCACATCTGAGAGCAAACAGTCCTGCAAAATGGAGCGGTGGGCACATGTCCCTTTCTTTCTATTTGATAATGAAATCCCAGACAGAGAGAGAAAAAGAAGAGAGTGATTTTAGAGAAAAAAGGGAGAAAAAGGAGAGAAATTAGTGCAGAGAAAGACACAGATATAGAAGGAGAGAAAATTAGAGATGGTACTGAGATAGGCAGAGGGATCGAGGGAAAGATAGAGAGAGGCAGAAGATACAGAAAAAGAGGGAGGGAGGGGGAGAGGTGGAAGGGAGCAGTAGAATGAGCCAGGAGAGAAAGAGCAAGGCTCAGCAGTCTTCCTCAGGCTCAATTTCCAGGACATGATTCGTCTGGAGTGATGACATACAGTATAATGGGCGCAATAAAAAAGGCTGCATCTCTCTTCCCCTCCCCTCCTCCCTCCCCTCCTCCCTCCCTCCTCCCTCCCTAACTCCCATTTCTCCAGAAATAGAAGCCTGCTCTAGTGTTTAAAAGCTCAAGGGAAGAGCCCCCCCTTCATTTCTACCGAAAACACAAAATATCGTTCAATCCCTCTCTTTCTCCTTTTCTCTCTCTCTACCCCTCTCTCCCCCATCTCTCTCCCTCTCTCTCCCTCTCTCTCCCGGCCACATGAAAGCACCCTCCCCTCCTCACAGCGGTTCTTACACCACGCTGGCCACTGCGCTCGGGGGGGTGGGGGGGGGGGGTTGATGCTCCTATTGTGATCAATCAGAGTCTCCTGACTGGCCACATTTATCAAGAATTGATGGCTGCGTATCTTCACCCTGCAGTTAGCGGACGCCCGCCTTGTTTATATTTCAGTCACATCGCCGCAGCTAGCCCCACCCCTATGACAAACTTGCACATCTAATTGGCTGATGTTCTGTTATGATGCTTTTATGACATGTCAATTCTGATGGATTCTGTTAGGACAACCATGGCAGCCGACTGGCCCCTTCACACACTTGCTCACTTACTGCTAGTCCTCTTCTTCACAGGAGGAGGAATGTTAAGAGCAGTCATTACTAACAGACTTCTGGGATTTACTACTGAAGGGCTCTGGCCCTATTTTTTATTGATTCTCTGTCTTTCTTCCATCTTTTATTCTCTCTTATGTAACGGTGACCTTTTGGAAGATAAAGGGACCATTTTCTGTCCATGGGAAAAACACAAAATACAGAAATACAGAAAACGACAGGCTTTGGCCATGCTGCAAATGTATCGGGTGTGGAGAGAGAAGAGACAGGAGGAGGAGGAATAGAGAATAGACAGGAGGAGGAGGAATAGAGAATAGACAGGAGGAGGAGGAATAGAGAATAGACAGGAGGAGGAGAGAGTGGAGGAGGAGAGAGAAGAGAGAGTGGAGAGAGAAGAGAGAGTGGAGAGTGAGGAGGAGAGAGAAGAAAGAGTGGAGAGAGAGGAGGAGAGAGAAGAGAGAGAGGAGTGAGAGGAGGAGGAGAGAGAAGAGAGAGAGGAGTGAGAGGAGGAGAGAGAGTGAGGAGGGAGAGGAGGTAGAGGAGGAGAGCGATGAGAGGCGAGAGAAGAGAGAGAGGAGGAGGAGAGAGAAGAGAGAGGAGGAGGAGAGAGAAGAGAGAGGAGGAGAGAGAAGAGAGAGTGGAGAGTGAGGAGGAGAGAGAAGAGAGGAGAGGAGGAGAGAGAAGAGAGTGAGGAGGGAGAGGAGGAGGAGAGCGATGAGAGGCGAGAGAAGAGAGAGAGGAGGAGGAGAGAGAAGAGAGAGGAGGAGAGAGAAGAGACAGGAGGAGGAGACAGTGGAGGAGGAGAGAGAAGAGAGAGTGGAGAGTGAGGAGGAGAGAGAAGAAAGAGTGGAGAGAGAGGAGGAGAGAGAAGAGAGAGAGGAGTGAGAGGAGGAGAGAGAAGAGAGTGAGGAGGGAGAGGAGGATGAGAGAGAAGAGAGGCGAGAGGAGGAGGAGAGCGATGAGAGGCGAGAGAAGAGAGAGAGGAGGAGGAGAGATAAGAGAGAGGAGGAGGAGAGAGAAGAGAGAGAGGAGGAGAGCGAGGAGAAAGAGAAGGGAGAGGAGGAGGAGAGCGATGAGAGAGAGAAGGGAGAGGAGGAGAGAGAAGAGAGAGAGGAGGAGAGCGAGGAGAAAGAGAAGGGAGAGGAGGAGGAGAGCGATGAGAGAGAGAAGGGAGAGGAGGAGAGAGAAGAGAGAGAGGAGGAGAGCAAGGAGGAAGAGGAGAGAGAGAGCAGTGTGATTTGGGCATCTCTCAGAGAACGTAATGGCAGCTTGAAACAAACACACGCCTCGCCTGACAAAACCAAGGCAACCACCCCCCGCAGGGAGTAGGGGACTGTCATAATGAAGGGAGAAATTTAGAGGAGCGTGAAACAAAGGAGAGTGAAAAGTTATTAATAAGTTATTAATATGTCTCTGTGCACCCCATCTCTTCTACTGGCTCCTCCTCAGGATTAGAACTAGATGGGGACAAATTGGAAGTAGTTCAACCCCCCCTTCCTCGCCTGGCTTTACCCTGATGTGGCAGCAGCCCGGCCTATCGCTGTGGCTGTGGATGAGTTAGCAGCTAGCGCCCTGGTGGCTAATGAAATTACTGCCCATCTGCTTTAAACAATACTAATCCACTCCACTCCCCTAAAAACACCAGCCAACCGGAAATACACACACACACACACACAAAACAATGAACCCAGGATAAACCTGACAGCCCATGGGACTGCGGAGGTCTATGATTGACAGAGCACAATAACTTTGATTAATTGATACCATCAATGTTGTTATAAAGCTTTTGTGCCTCTTTTCAACTGATGATCAATGATGATAAAATAAATGGCAAGCTGTCACCGCGTATTCTCTTAACACACCGCCGCCCCTTGAGGACAAACACACACACATCCTCTGGGACAAACACACACATACAGTCAAACAGCATCCTAAGAAAGCACACACAGACACATAAACAAGACATACACAGCCTGAGGCCAAACATGAAGCGAGATAGTGTAGTGTATGAGTGTAAACATGGAGAGGGAGGATCCTATGAATTCATCTGGATAGGGATGCTAGGAGATTAGCCATGAATGGGCACTGTTATTTGAATATTCAAATATCTGAACGGACGTTAGACAAAAATAGGCCTCTTTTTTTGTTGTTGTTGAAAAGGCTTTGTCTAAAATGTAATGATCTATGTGACACCGCTACATAGCCTACAAGGATAGTCCATTACATTATAATGTTTAATAAAACGACAGTTTTTATAAGTGTGCCAGTAGGCTACATACTGTAGGTTTCACACACCTAGCTTGTTGTTATTGTCGCACAATCAAAGCAGCCCTACAGTCAGAGGCTCCATGTGTTTCTAAGCTATGCAACATAAAGTTGTACGCTACAATGATCAACCAACAGGTAGGCTGTTGTTTCATATGAATGGAGTTGTTGTAGACATTGGACAGTGAGCGCAGCAAAAATTGTCTCAATTAGCCTTGATACTTTGGCTAGCTAACTTAGGTGGCTACTGCAGCTAGCTGCTTTATAACGATTTGATGCAGTCAAGACAGGCACTACCAGATGGTATGATAGTTATCTATGGCAGCAACAACTTTGTCTAGCTAGCACGAGTCTATTTGGCCTCTCTCTCTCTCTCTTTCTCCCTCTCTCCCTCTCTCCCTCTCTCCCTCTCTCCCTCTCTCCCTCTGTGCAACTAGGGTTGAAAAGGGTCGGAAACTTTCTGGGAAATTTCTGGAAATTTTCCATGGGAAGTTAAGCTCGAGAATTTTGCTTACAAAAATGTTAGCTTATAACAGTGAACCTTTTTTGTGGGATACACAAGGCAATTCTAGGTCTTATGGCATATTTTGGTTAAACTATCCCCCATTCAATGGAATTGCAACCCTCTGCATCCGCAGTGCATTCTTCCATCACATGTACAGCTGATTCTCTTGATCTTGCACACTAATGAGACGCTATTGAGCCCACACTACTACACTGTCTGTGCCAAGGACTACATGCTTTCTGGTAAGTTTTGATTACAATACTGGGTGGGGTGAATATATTTTATATGACATACATACTTTTTTGTTAACTAGTAAATAGTAGCCTACAGCAAAGTGTGTTTAAATCATTTCTCACTTGTTAACAACTTCTGCTAGTTTGTTTTTGCTACCATGTGGGTTTTAGCTTGCTTGAGTCTGCTAACTGAGGAGTGTTAATTCACCTGTTTCCATACATGTTTCATTTTAAAACATTTATCTGACAAATTAGTTGTTTAATCTAACTGCTTAACTATTTATCTGTACATGGAATTGTATTTAGGTAAAAAAAGAAAAATCTAATCTTTACAGGAAAATGCCACAGGCACTATCTGATGTGTGGAGACATTTCACTGAAGCTAATGTAGAATGAAAAGCTGTGTACATTTGAAAATACTGTGCCAAATCATATGTGAAGAATGCAACAAAGATGCAGAATCATCTGGCCAAGTGCACAACGTTCCCTCAGCGCTCACAACAAGCAACCCTTGACAAAAATCCCTCTACTTCTATTTGAGGTGAAAATGATGAATCAGACACCTTATCGATAGCAACAGCTCACGGTCCTCCTGGAATCAGAAGTTGTTTTGACTCGATGGAGGAATGTAGTCAGAGAAATGCTGATGAATGTCTTGCTCAAGCTGTGTATGCAACTGGTTCACCTCTGATGCTCACAGGCAATGTGTATTGGAAAAGAACTCTGCATCATTTGCTGGATGCAGAGTTCAACACTGTTCATGTGAAGGTCAAGAAAATCATTGAGAAAGCAGACTGTATTGCAATCATCTCTGATGGGTGGTCAAATGTTCATGGGCAAGGAATAATTAACTACATCATCTCCACCCCTCAACCAGTATTCTACAAGAGCATAGACACAAGGGACAGCAGACACACCGGTCTCTACATTGCAGATGAGCTGAAGGCAGTCATCAATAACCTTGGACCACAGAAGGTATTTGCACTGGTAACAGACAATGCTGCGAACATGAAGGCTGCTTGGTCTAAAGTGGAGAAGTCCTACCCTCACATCACACCCATTGGCTGTGCTGCTCATGCATTGAATCTGCTCCTCAAGGACATCATGGCACTGAAAACAATGGATACACTCTACAAGAGAGCCAAGGAAATGGTTAGGTATGTGAAGGGTCATCCAGTTATAGCAGCAATCTACCTCACCAAGCAAAGTGAGAAGAATAAGAGCACCACATTGAACCTGCCCTACAACACCCGTTGGGGTGGTGTTGTCATCATGTTTGAGTCTCCTGGAGGGGAAGGAGTCTCTCCAAGAAATGGCCATATCACAGTCTGCTGATATGGACAGCCCCATCAAGAGGATCCTCCTGGATGATGTATTTTGGGAGAGGTGGTAAGTGTCAGTGTCTCCTGACCCCTCCTGTCTCAGCCTCCAGTATTTATGTTGCAGTAGTTTGTGTCGGGGGGCTAGGGTCAGTCTATTATATCTGGAGTATTTCTCCTGTCTTATCCGGTCTCCTGTGTGAATTTAAGTATGCTCTCTCTAAATCTCTCTTTCTCTCTTTCTTTCTTTCTCTCTCTCGGAGGACCTGAGCCCTAGGATCATGCCTCAGGACTACCTGGTATGATGAATCCTTGCTGTCCCCAGTCCACCTGGCCGTGCTGCTGCTCCAGTTTCAACTGTTCTGCCTGCGGCTATGGAACCCTGACCTGTTCACCGGATGTGCTACCTGTCCCAGACCTGCTGTTTTCAACTCTCTAGAGACAGCAGGAGCGAAAGATATACTCTCAATGATCGGCTATGAAAAGCCAACTGACATTTACTCTTGAGGTGCTGACCTGTTGCACCCTCGACAACTACTGTGATTATTATTATTTGACCATGCTGGTCATTTATGAACATTTGAACATCTTGGCCATGTTCTGTTATAATCTCCACCCGGCACAGCCAGAAGAGGACTGGCCACCCCTCATAGCCTGGTTCCTCTCTAGGTTTCTTCCTAGGTTTTGACCTTTCTAGGGAGTTTTTCCTAGCCACCGTGCTTCTACACCTGCATTACTTGCTGTTTGGGGTTTTAGGCTGGGTTTCTGTACAGCACTTTGAGATATCAGCTGATGTAAGAAGGGCTATATATATACATTTGATTTGATTTGATGATTGAGGTGGACATTGAGGAGGTCCAGGGAGAAGACATGGAAGCCTGAGAGGAAGACAACCAAAACTTTAGTTTCTAGACTATCATTTTACAGATGTATATTGAAAATGTTTTTGGGAGATGCGATGGATCATTGGGTATCATTCAATATTGCCTTTCTTTTGTTCAGTGAAATCATCCCATGTGAAGAGTCAACTCATTTAATTTAAGTTAAATTCGTAACTAAATTGTTTTTTTATTTCTATTGGAAGGTTGGAATCATTTTCAATTATGTCAAGGTAAAAAGTTTATGTTTCTGTCTCCATATGATAAGGTAAATATATCCAATGCAAAAAACATCTACATTTAAATGGTATGAATATAAGTTTGCATATATTTCCGTTAATTCCCATATATTCCTGTTAATTCCCATATATTCCCATTAATTCCCACGGAAAGTTTCCACCTCTGAATATTCCCCAAAATGTGCAACCCTACGTGCAACACACATAGACTGTCACTCCACTCTCGCCCCTCCCCCACTCTTCTGCTGAAACACTCTTGTGTCGCGCGAGCAAGTCTCCATTGAAGTTTCGAAAACACATGTATTTCGACTATCCGGATATATATCATTATATTATTATTGTGATGCCCATCCCTAGTTAGACAGAGCAGAGGCTCTTAGCATATAGGCCACAGTTGTTAAAGGGAAACTCCACTCAAAAACAATATTTTTGTATTTTTCATTAGTCCACTGTCGATAGAGTCCCAAAATGTTTTGCAAGTCAACAGTCAGGTTTTCAAGATATTGGACTTTCAAGAAGCAAAGTGTCACTGACCACATCATCATAATGATGAAATTAAGAGGTAAGGCACGAAGGTGTGTGGTATATGTCCAATATACCACGGCTAAGGGCTGTTCTTAAGCGCGGCACAACGCGGAGTGCCTGGAACCAGCCCTTAGCCGTATTGCTATTATAAACTGGTTACCAATGTAATAAGAACAGTAAAAAGTCCTTTTTGGTCATACCCATGGTATACGGTCTGATATACCACGGCTTTCAGCCAATCAGCATTAAGGGCTCGAACCACCCGGTATATAACATGTATTATATGATTGTTTTTGAGTGGAATTTCCCTTTACGCTAACCAGACACATCCAGGGAATTAGTGCACGCACTGTGTGCATTGTTAGAGAACCCCAGTAGCGTATAAACACACACATTACAGAGATAGCAGCAAAGGACCAATGGGAGGACAGGGAGGATGAACTGTCAACACTACAGGCTCTCCTCAGCTCTATCAGGCCAATATCACCAACAAGCACCTTACTAGTCAGACTGAGTTTATTAGATCAAGTCATTTAGATGTAAAAGGTCCCATGAGCACCAACATGTGAAGTTCAGATGAGCAAATTAAATCAAATGGATTTGTATTTGTCACATGCGCCGAATACAACCTTAAAGTGAAATGCTTACTTACAAGCCCTTAACCAACAATTAGAAAAATAAGTGTTAAGTTAAAAATAGATAAGTAAAAATAAAGAGAATAAATAATTAAAGAGAAGCAGTAAAATAACAATAGTGAGGCTATATACAGGGGGTATCAGTACAGAGTCAATGTGCGGGGGCACCGGTTAGTCGAGGTAATTGAGGTAACATGTACATGTAGGTAGAGTTAAAGCATGTCAAATTGGGTGTCAAATGAAAGCTTTGAGTCTATATTTTGGGGGAAATTCCATCCCAAAAATTTGGAATCAGCAAAGGCTTTGATTTCTGGCCAAACGGATGGAAAAGGGGTCTTAGAAAACATCTACCAGAAAAAAGTATTAAAAGGTATTAGAAATACATCAAAACTTGGGCTGTCAAAGTTAACACGTTAATAACGTGTTAATGTGCGACATGTTTAAAATTTTTGGATGCCGTTAATTGCGTCTCTATTTCTTTACCGCACGGACCCCTTTAAGGGCAGAATACAACATGGAATACAGCTGCAGTCAATGTTTGAGCCTCTACATAGCTGAAGACCATGTGCCTCTAGCCAAAATCATTATGCCCAATATTACTGGACCTATGGTTTTTCTTTCTGCTGCGGATTCGTGCGCACGTCACAGGCCGTTTTAAACTACTCATGAGCAGCTATGTTTTGGTTTGATTACACACAACATTGTTTAGCTAGTTGGTCATGTTACCTAGCTGGCATCCTGATAACTTGGTCATGTTACCTAGCTAGCATCCTGATAACTTGGTCATGTTACCTAGCTGGCATCCTGATAACTTGGTCATGTTACCTAGCTGGCATCCTGATAACTTGGTCATGTTACCTAGCTGGCATCCTGATAACTTGGTCATGTTACCTAGCTGGCATCCTGATAACTTGGTCATGTTACCTAGCTGGCATCCTGATAACTTGGTCATGTTACCTAGCTGGCATCCTGATAACTTGGTCATGTTATCTAGCTAGCATCCTGATAACTTGGTCATGTTACCTAGCTAGCATCCTGATAACTTGGTCATGTTACCTAGCTAGCATCCTGATAACTTGGTCATGTTACCTAGCTAGCATCCTGATAACTTGGTCATGCTACCTAGCTAGCATCCTGATAACTTGACCACTGACTACGCTATGCACACATTTGGATGGCACAGGAAGAACTGAAAAGGAATAGGCTCCACAAAGAGACGCTTCAAAGGTAGGCTGCATATGCAAGAGTGAGGTGTGTGTGATTGTGTGTGTGTGTGTGTGTGTGTGTGTGTGAGAGAGGATGTGTTTCAAGTTTTTCTTTTGTCACGTGCACTAGAACAGTGAAATGCCTTTCTTGCTTGCTCTTTCCCAACAATGCAGTAATCAATATCATAGTCAGTAGTGTGAGAGTGGGAGTAAGTGAGAAAGAGGGTGTGGGAGGGAGATTGTGTAGGCTTATGTGTGTAAAGTTATCTGAACAGTACAGATGGTTACAGTGTTTTCGTAACATTGTTGGACAAGTTTACTTTGTATCCATAGAGCCAGTTATTTTTCCATATAGTCACACTAATTGCCTAAAGCTTTAACAGGACTTAAAGGTGTGTGTGTGTGTGTGTGAGAGAGAGAGAGAGAGAGTGACAGAGAGAGACAGAGTGTGTGTGTGCTCTGCGCAAGTGTTAAACTTCAAGAACATTGATAAGAGGGAGTAGGCCTACTTAAACTTTGGGATCATTAATAGCTGTATGTTACAGTAACTTTTGTGTTGTTTATGGTGAAAATGATATTACAATATTCTGAGTGATGTAGATCATTTTGTGTTGCTGTCCCTTAAAATCAAAGCATAGTTTGCCTGTAACTCAAAGCACTGCTTTTTAGATTGAAAAATCTTTATTAAGAGCCAAATTTGAGCAAATTCTAAAATTGTGATTAATGCTGATGAACTAATGCCATTAACTTGATTATTTGAAAAGTTTCACATCCCTAATCAAAATACAATAAAGTTGTAGTAAAGACCCCTGCAAACTAATATCAACACTTATATTTACAGTGCATTCCGAAAGTATTCAGACCCCTTCCCTTTTTCCACATTTTGTTACGTTACAGCCTTATTCTAAAATTGATTAAATCGTTTTTCCCCTCAACAATCTACACACAATACCCCATAATGGAAAAGCAAAAAACACGTTGTTAGAAATGTTTGCAAATGTTATTAAAAATTAAAAGCAGGACTACCTTATTTACAATCTGTAAGCATTCAGACACTTTGCTATGAGACTCGAAATTGAGCTCAGGTGCATCCTATTTCCATTGAACATCCTTGAGATGTTTCTACAACTTGATTGGAGTCCACCTGTGGTGAATTCAATTGATTTGACATGATTTGAAAAAGCACACACGTCTATATTAGGTCCCACAGTTGACAGTACATGTCAGAGCAAAAACCAAGCCATGAGGTTGAAGGAATTGGCCAAACTGAGCAAATGAGGAAGGGCCTTGGTCAGGGTCGTGACCAAGAACCCGACAGTCACTCTGACAGAGCTCCAGAGTTCCTCTCTGGAGATGGGAGAACCTTCCAGAAGGACAACCATCTCTGCAGCACTCCACCAATCAGGCCTTTACGGTAGAGTGCCCAGACGGAAGCCACTACTCAGTAAAAGGCACATAACAGCCTGCTTGGAGTTTTCCAAAAGGCACCTAAAGACTCTCAGACCATGAGAAGCAATATTCTCTGGTCTGATGAAACCAAGATTTAACTCTTTGGCCTGGAAAAAATATATAATAAATAAATTACGTCTTGAGGAAACCTGGCACCATCCCTACGCTGAAGCATGGTGGTGGCAGCATCATACTGTGGGGATGTTTTTCAGCGGCAGGGACTGGGAGACTAGTCAGGATTGAGGGAAAGATGAACGGAGCAAAGTACAGAGAGATCCTTGATGAAAACCTGTTCCAGAGCGCTCAGGACCTCAGACTGGGGTGAAAGTTCACCTTCCAACAGGACAAGGACCCAAAGCACACAGCCAAGACAACACAGGAGTGGCTTTGGGACAAGTCTCTGAATGTCTTTGAGTGGCTCAGCCAGAGTCTGGACTTGAACCCGATCGAACATCTCTGGAGAGACCTGAAAATAGATGTGCAGAGACACTCCACTTCCAACCTGACAGCGTTTGAGAGGATCTGCAGAGAAGAATGGGAGAAACTCCCCAAATACAGTTGTGCCAAGCTTGTAGCGTCATACCCAAGAAGACTTGAGGCTGTAATCGCTGCCAAAGGTGCTTCAACAAAATACTGAATACTTAGGCAAATGTGATTAAAAACATTTTTTTTTACATTTATATAATCTAAAAACCTGTTTTTTCTCTGTCATTATGGGGTCTGGTGTGTAGATTGATGAGGGGGGAAAAACTATTTAATACATTTTAGAATAAAGCTGTAAAGTAACAAAATGTTGAAAAAGTCAAGTGGTCTGAATACTTTCCGAATGCACTGTAGTTTTTGTTTCTGCCTTCTGTAAGTTTAAGAAACATTACCTTGTGTCTTGAAATTCCATTACCAAAAACCCACATATCTTAAATATATTTTCATGAGCAGATAGGATAATGAAAGTTCACAGAAGTAACAAGTAAAGGTAGACCTATCAATTAGTTTTACCTGATATAACTTTGTTAATTAATTATTAAGTGATTAAAATTAAAAATGATGTTACCAAAACAGTAAAGAAAATAAGAATATAGTTCAGTACAGTATAATTCAGTATAGTAAAGTAGAGTACATTTGAAAAACATAAATATCTCATTTACATAAGTATTCACAACCCTGAGTCAATACATGCTAGAAACACCTTTGAAAGCGATAACAGCTGTCTTGTATTTATTTTTTGTAATCTTTTTTTTTAGGTGTGAGTCTTTCTGGGTAAGTCTATAAGAGCTTTTCACACCTGGATTGTACAATATTTACACATTGTTCTTTTTAAAATTATTGTTGATATGTCAAGTTGGTTGTTGATCATTGCTAGACATCCATTTTCAAGTAATGACATAGATTTTCAAGCCGATTTAAGTCAAAACTGTTACTAGACCACTCAGGAACATGCAATGTCATCTTGGTAAGCAACTCCAGTGTATATTGGGACTTGTGTTTTAGGTTATTGTCCTGCTGAAAAGTACATTTATCTTTCAGTGTCTGTTGGAAAGCAGACTGAACCAGGTTTTCCTCTAGGATTTGACATGTGCTTAGCTCTATTCCTTTTCTTTTCCTTAAAAAAACTCCCAGTCCTTGCCGATGACCAGAATGCCCATAACGTGATGCAGCCACCACCATGCTTAAAAATATGAAGAGTGGTACTCAGGGATGTGTCGTGTTGGATTTGCCCCAAACATAACACTTTGTATTCAAGACAAAGTTAATTTCTTCACCAACATAATTTTTGCTTTACATTTACATTTAAGTCATTTAGCAGACGCTCTTATCCAGAGCGACTTACAAATTAGTAGCTTATTGCAAACAGAATGCACGTTTTGGAATATTTTTATTCTGTACAGGCTTCCTTCTTTTCACTCTGTCATTTAGGTTAGTATTGTGGAGTAACTACAATGTTGTTGATTCATCCTCAGTTTTGTCCTATCACAGCTATTAAACTCTGTCTCTGTAACTGTTTTAAAGTCACCATTGGTCTCATAGTGGTTTAGGAAGGACGCCTGTTTCTTTGTAGTGACTGGGTGTATTGATACACCATCCAAAGTGTAATTAATCACTTCACCATGCTCAAAGGGATATTCAAAATGCCTCCCCCCCATTTTCCAATAGGTGCCCTTCTTTGTGAGGTATTGGAAAACCTCCCTGGTCTTTGTGGTTTTATCTGTGTTTGAAATTCACTGCTTGACTGATGGACCTTACAGATAACTGTATGTATGGGGTACAGAGATGAGGTAGTCATTCAAAAATATGTTAAACACTATTATTGCATACAGAGTGAATCCAAGCAACTTACAATGTGACTTGTTAAGCACATTCTTACTATTGAACTGATTTACACTTTCCATAACAAAGGGGTTCAATATTTATTGACTCAAGACATTTCATCTTTTCATTTTATTTCATTAGTAAACAATTCTAAAAACACAATACCACTTTGATATTATGGGGTATTGTGTGTAGGACAGTGCCACAAAATCTAAATTAAACAAGTCAAGGGGTGGGACTTTCAGAAGACACTGTACGTCTCTGATTGGTTCCGATTTGGTTCTGTCTGGACCAACCAAATTTTAGTCTTGTTCGTGGGCAGAGCTCATTAAAATAATAGTCAGTGTGTAGAATGATACCCAATTATGCAAAGGAGGATATTGCAAATTTATACCATTGTGTACCTATTTAGGATACATCACCATGAAGATCATATCCATAATTATGCATTTATATGTAGTACAGATCAGGGAACCATGATGAAATTCTGCTACCGCAATTCCGTTACTGGGTGTAAATCCACTTCACTTACTGTAGTTCAATAACCAAGAGATTTTTTCAAAGTCCATTCTTTCTGTAGATATACATTTACATTTTAGTCATTTAGCAGACGCTCTTATCCAGAGCGACTTACAGTAGTGAATGCATACATTTCATACATTTCTTTCTCCGTACTGGTCCCCCGTGGGAATTGAACCCACAACCCTGGTGTTGCAAACACCATGCTCTACCAACTGAGCCACAGATATCATTGAATCTTAATTAAGCATATACAGTATTTAACAGAGTTTTTAAAAAACGTGGACACATAAAAAAACGCACATTGGCTCGGTCGTCTCTCTGTAATCTCATTTGCACCACCTCACACACCATAATTCAATTCCCATACCTAGACAATGACCATGTCATCTTAATCTGGAAGGTAGATTATACAGCCTCCCACACATGCCTGCTAATTCAGAGAACATGTCTGGGACTATTGTGTGCTCCTTCAAGGTTGGCTGGGTAGCCAAGGTTTGCTGCTTTATAGGATTGCTTCAAATCAAATGAAATCAAAGTTTATTGGTCGCATACACCGTTTGCAGATGTTATCGCAGATGCAGCGAAATGCTTGTTTCTAGCTCCAACAATCCAGCAATACTGTTTCCAGCAATATAATCCATGTGTGGAAAGCTCTTGGAGACTCACCCAGAAAGACTTACTACTGTAATCACTGCCAAAGGTGATTCTTTCGACTCTGTCAATCACCACATTCTTATCGGCAGACTCAACAGCCTTGGTTTCTCAAATGACTGCCTCGCCTGGTTCACCAACTACTTCTCAGACAAAGTTCAGTGTGTCAAATCGGAGGGTCCGTTGTCCGGACCTCTTGCAGTTTCTATGGGGGTGCCACAGGGTTCAATTTTCAGGCCGACTCTTTTCCCTGTATACATCAATGATGTTGCTCTTGCTGCTGGTGATTCTCTGATCCACCTCTACGTAGACGACACCATTCTGTATACTTCTGGCCCTTCTTTGGACACTGTGTTAACTAACCTCCAGATGAGCTTCAATGCCATACAACTCTCCTTCCGTGGCCTCCAACTGCTCTTAAATGCAAGTAAAACTAAATGCATGCTCTTCAACCGATCGCTGCCCGCACCTGCCCAACCGTCCAGCATCACTACTCTGGACGGTTCTGACTTAGAATATGTGGACAACTACAAATACTTAAATGTCTGGTTAGACTGTAAACTCTCCTTCCAGACCTACATTAAGCATCTCCAATCCAAAATGAAATCTAGAATCGGCTTCCTATTTCACAAAAAAGCATCCTTCACTCATGCTGCCAAACATACCCTCGTAAAACTGACTATCCTACCGATCCTTGACTTTGGCGATGTCATTTACAAAATAGCCTCCAACACTCTACTCAGCAAATTGGATGCAGTCTATCATGGTGCCATCCGTTTTGTCACCAAAGCCCCATATACTACCCACCACTGCGATCTGTATGCTCTCGTTGGCTGGCCCTCACTTCATATTCGTCGCCAAACCCACTGGCTCCAGGTCATCTATAAGTCTTTGCTAGGTAAAGCCCCGCCTTATCTCAGCTCACTACTCACCATAGCAACACCCACCTGTAGCACGCGCTCCAGCAGGTATATTTCACTGGTCACCCCCAAAGCCAATTCCTCGTTTGGCCGCCTTTCCTTACAGTTCTCTGCTGCCAATGACTGGAACGAATTGCAAAAATCACTGAAGCTGGAGACTCAAATGATCTAGGACCATGCCTCAGGACTATCTGGCCTGATGACTCCTTGCTGTCCCCAGTCCACCTAGCCGTGCTGCTGCTCCAGTTTCAACTGTTCTGCCTGCGGCTATGGAACCCTGACCTGTTCACAGGACGTGCTACCTGTCCCAGACCTGCTGTTTTCAACTCTCTAGAGACAGCAGGAGCGGGAGAGATACTCTGAATGATCGGCTATGAAAAGCCAACTGACATTTACTCCTGATTTGCTGACTTGTTGCACCCTCGACAACCACTGTGATTATTATTATTTGACCCTGCTGGTCATCTATGAACATTTGAACATCTTGGCCATGTTCTGTTATAATCTCCACCCGGCACAGCCAGAAGAGGACTGGCCACCCCTCATAGCCTGGTTCCTCTCTAGGTTTCTTCCTAGGTTCTGGCCTTTCTAGGGAGTTTTTCCTAGCCGCCGTGCTTCTACACCTGCATTGCTTGCTGTTTGGGGTTTTAGGCTGGGTTTCTGTACAGCACTTTGAGATTTCAGCTGATGTAAGAAGGGATTTATAAATACATTTGATTTGATTTCTCCCTCACTAACTTTAAGCATCAGCTGTCAGAGCAGCTTACAGATCATTGCACCTGTACATAGCCCATCTGTAAATATCCCATCCAACTACCTCATCCCCATATTGTTATTTTTTATTTTTTTGCTCCTATGCACACCAGTATCTCAACTTGAATAATAATTTTATGAACATCTATCACTCCAATGTTTAATTGCTAAATTGTAATTACTTCGCTACTACGGCCTATTTATTGCCTTACCTCCCTAATCTTACCTCATTTGCACACACTGTATATAGACTTTTCTATTATGTTATTGACTGTCCATGTGTAACTCTGTGTTGTTGTTTGTGTCGCACTGCTTTGCTTTATCTTGGCCAGGTCGCAGTTGTAAATGAGAGCTTGTTCTCAACTGGCCTACCTGGTTAAATAAAGGTGAAATATATATTTTTTAAATGTATTGACTAATCTAATCAATATATTTGTGTTTTATTTTCCATAAAAAAATAAACATTCTTCTACTTTGACGTTACAGAGCATTTTGTGTAGATCGTCGTCAAAAAATGACAATTAAATCAATTTTAATTCCACCTTGTAACACAACAAAATGTGGAAAAAGTCAAGGGGTGTGAATACTTTCTGAAGGCAGCAGTCTCTAAGCTTCACCCCTATCTCCAGTTTTCCACCAGCGAAAGAGCGCTTCCTTTCCTTTCACGACAGAAAGTATTTTCGTCTTTTCCCCAGTCGTTAAGGCAGCGTTTCCCAAACTAGGGGTCCCTGATTTGAAAATGGGGTTGCGAGAGAAACTCTGAAATAAAATATAAATCGTGCTTGATTCATAGAGCCATAATTAACAGAGCGGTTTCTGTTTTCTTCCTACAAATGTGGCTCTATCTTCTGAACGGTTTAAACTACAAAATATTATGACCCCATCACTGAAAGTACTGTCAGGCTGATTTGTAATAGACTTTTATAGCCCCAATTAAAAAAGTAGACATTGGCCGTTGATTACATCACTTGTTTTACATGGTGGGGTCACACATTTTGTTTATAGAAAAATGGGGTCCAGGGCCAAAGAGGTCAAGGAGGAAATGGCCGCGTCAAGTCATTTCGGTCCAACTTAATTAAGAAGGCCAATGGCTTGTAGCTCATCACTTACCATTCAACTAGCTCATCTGGTTCCTGACAAGCTCCCGATTCTAGCTGCTGAGTATTAATCTGCCATGCTCTCGACTAACACTGCAGATGTGTTGGCCTGCCATCACAGGAAGCCAGCTTAATCAGGCCCAATGACACTATACAGATACAGTGACCAAGAGACAGGGCTAATTGGTTGCAGGTGTGAGGAGGGGGGTCTTTCTAAAGGATAGTATAATACAATGCAGCCGGAGCTAATATCAGCCTTATGTATGAGCTACACTTCCCACGAGAGAGAGAGGAGAGAGGTTAACAGAACCAAAACAAGACAATCATCTTTATTTTTACAAATCTTGCCTGTTTGTCTCTGAATTACATGCAATTTAGAATGGTAATGACAGTGAATAGTTAGCAGGAATATAGAGAGGGAGGAAACTGCAGTAAAGTGGCAGGTGCTGTGCCCGTTAAGTTGGACTGTCTGTGAGGCCCTGATGCCCCCCGTCGAGGCCCCAGAACCTCCAAACCCGATCTCCCCGGCCTGCCCAATCGGATTAAATCAATCCAGCCATAACAGGGTCACTGATCCTGCCCTGATCTACCCAACAAGACTCCTTAAAGTGGAAGTTATTCCCAAAAACATTTCTGGACCCTTTATAACACTTGCCCGGTCGTTTGTCATTACCCCAGACAGTTTTTAGGGCCATTGCTTGAGTATTTAGATGTAGATAATAAACTGATTCTACCCCCGCCTTCCCCATAGAAACCCCATGCAACATCAAAGTGTATCATAAATACCTCCCAAACACTCCGCTCTGGCCTCCCGTGACTGCAATAGTCCTTGTAATGACTTTCTTAGCATAATTGTCCTGCTAACTATTTCAGTAGGATACCTTTTACCAGTGTATTTTGTTATTTTCGTTTTGAAATCCAGGAAGTAGATTAATGTGCGCCGCGAGTCGGGACCTAGGTCGGGAAATCCGAGGTGAACGTGGTTGAAGGATGTAAACAATAATTTTTACAGTGTTTGGAATTAGAGTAAAGAATGTCAGACAGAGAACAAAGAGGAAATTGGAGACCTGCCTAATTTTCAGAATGGTACTGTTGTGCAATATCAGATTGAGATGGAGTGTCACGTCCTGACCCTTGTAAGAGGTAATTTTCCATAGTAGAGCGGTCAGGGCGTGACAGGTGGTTGTGTTGGGTGGTTTTGGGTTATCTGTTTATAGGTGGGGTTTTTCTAGTATTCTATTTCTATGTTTTGTTTTCCAGGTTTTGGCCGGGTATGGTTTCCAATCAGAGGCAGGTGTCTTTCGTTGTCTCTGATTGGAAGCCATACTTAGGCAGCCTGTTTTCCTTTGGGGTTTGTGGGTAGTTGTTTTCCGTTTTAGTCTTAGTACCTGACGGGACTGTTATTGGTCGTTTTCATTAAAAGCATTGAAAATGAGCACTATCCACGCTGCGTCTTGGTCCCCTTTCGACAACCCTTGTGACATGGAGTATACCGAGGCTGAGTTGTTCTATTTGCGGGCTGACCGAGAGAAAAAGAGCTATAGAGAGATAGGACCGAGCAGATGTCGAGGAAACACAGGCTCTTCCCAGAACGCACGGTGACTTGTGGAGCGGTTGCGGGAGATGCCTACCTCTACCAACGGACAGTGAATGTATCGGCTGTCGAGAATGGGACCAGCTTATTCCGATAATGGAGGGGGTAGAACATCAGACTGACGATGCAGCAGAAGATGGCGTCCAGGTGTTTTGGAGACAGCTGACGGTGTCTCCAAAACATGTCACACCTGACGGTCCAAATGGGAAGCTCTCTGAAGCGTAAGTGTTTTGGCTAATATTACTCACAGGACATTTATATTACTCTCTAAGATGAACATAAATATCCAACCTATATAACATTATCATGTATTTATTTTCTGTCTCTCTAGACATTACAGACTGGTCTCTTATCGGATCACCCTGGAGTGGATTCTGAGGGGCTGAACATCTAGGTCGAGGTCAACGATGGGTACTCCCAGCCTCTGTGGTGACAGCAATTACATCTAACTACCCTGACCCCAACGCTCATAGCGTCTTATACGAATAACATTTTCAAGAAATAACATTGTAGTTAAAACATTTTTTAAAACAATTTTATGTTATTATAAAACATAAAACAACAATTACACAGTTACTATGCCATTCACACTGTCACTTAGCATTGGTTAGGCCAGGGATTTAAGAACATGTTCCGAAAGAGCAACCGTCTTGTAGGTTTTCACCCCAACAGGTTAGCTTGATCAGGTTTGGGTTGGATTGAAAACCTATAGGACGGTAGCTCTCTGGGTACACGTTTTGAGAACCATGGGGTTATGTAAAACATATGGTACCTACTACCATACCCCGGTCAAAGACACCTCAATCTTTTGACTTGCCCATTCACTCTCTGAATGGCACACATACACAAACCATGTCTCAATTGTCTCAAGGCTTAAAATCCTTCTTTAACGTGTCTCCTCCCCTTCATTTACACTGATTGAAGTGGATTTAAAATGGTGACATCAATACGGGATCATAGCTTTCACCTGGATTCACCTGGTCAGTTTATGTCATGGAAAGAGCAAATGTTCCTTATGTTTTGTATACTCAGAGTAATTTACCTTCCTATTCTCTCATACTGTGCAGACACCACGAGTGCATCCAATTTTGAGTGGAACATGTGGTTGCCAAGAGAAACATGACTCCGACCTTGCATTTTCACATTTGCTGTTTTAGTGTTATCGACCCTTCCAGTCTTCAGTTCCACTAACTTGACAAGCAGACGCAGACTGTACTCTATATTTTCCCACAAATCTCAAATAAAGTGTCTCTTCTTCGCAATTTTGACATGTTAACCTTCTAAGTGTTGACTTTCGGGAGAAGACTTACCAAATACTGTACAATTAAATGCATACGTAAATGTTTAAATGTATATGTTAATGTAAACGTTGGGCCAGTGCAACCTGAGAGGAGCAACCATCAGCAAATTTGAGACAGGATTCATCTCCCTCTCTCTCCTACTGTACACTCTTCTCTCTCTGTCTCTCCATCTCTGTCTGGAGTAGTTCTATTGGTGCCCAGTTTCTCTGTCCTTACTCCTCATTCTATTTCATGCCTCGTCCTCCTCTCTCTCAGCAATCATCCATCACCACAGATCCCTCCCCTAAATGCCCTCCCACCCTCTAACCTCTGCAGCCAGGCAGACCTGACTGTTGCTAGTCTCCAGCACTGACAGACAGACAGACACACTCCTCTCCTCTGTGACTCATCACTTCATCATTTGTTATTCAGAAGACATCCAAGACTGCCTCACGTTGAGACATAGGGGGACAATAAAGTAACACTAATGAACTATATGCTACAATACAATCATTATTATGTCATGCCACTTGTCAAGAGATTTAATGAAAATTCACGACAAATTGAAACTAATGGATTTGCAATATCATGTAGCACGCAGCAGTGTTTAATCTGATGGTGGTGGCATATTTGCTAACTAAATTAAATCACTACATGACATACTCTTGAATCATTCAAATGTTTATTTTTTAACCTTTATTTAACTAGGCAAGTCAGTTAAGAACAAATTCTTATTTTACAGTGACGGCCTAGGAACAGTGGGTTAACTGCCTTGTTCAGTGGCAGAACGACATATTTTTACCTTATCAGCTCGGGGATTCAATCTTGCAACCTTTCGGTTACGGGCCCAACACTCTAACCACTAGGCTACCTGCCACCCCTTTGCAACTCAAAGTGACAGTATTGAATCATGATCACAATAAACTATTACTCGCAGGCCCGAAATCAAGTTTAATGGATACTTTATTTTTACAAAACACTGAACATGTACCAATAAGAAATGTAAATAAATGTCAAATCACAAACCCCATAGCTGGAGAGACAGCTATGTATTTAAGTTTCTTGTGTCCCTTGGCGTTTTTCACTATACTTTCAGAGTAAGGCATAAACTTTGAGTTAGCTGAGGCCATGGTGGACCTTGAAACAAGAGGTTTCAAACAGTACAGTCAAAGACTGGGCAGGGGTGCAGCCATGGGTTGGCCTGGGAGGGCATAGGCCCAACCACTTGGCAGCCAGGCCCAATCAATCAGGATACTCGTCAGTGGTCTGCGGTTGTGAGGCCGGTTGGACGTACTGCCAAATTGTGTAAAACGACATTGGAGGCAGCTTATTGTAGAGAAATTAACATTATATTCTCTAGTAACAGCTCTGGTGGACATTACTGCAATCAGCATGCCAATTGCACGATCCCTCAAAACTTGAGACATCTGTGGCATTGTGTTGTGTGACAAAACTGCACATTTTAAAGTGGCCTTTTATTGTCCCCAGCACAAGGTGCACCTGTATAATGATCATGCTGTTTAATGAGCTTCTTGATATGCCACACCTGTCAGGTGGATGGATTATCTTGGCAAAGGAGAAACGCTCACTAACAGGGATGTAAACAACTTTGTGCACAAAATTTGAAAGAAATCAACTTTTTGTACGTATGGAAAAATTATAGGATTTTTTATTTCAGCTCATGAAACATGTGACCAGCACTTTACATGTTGCATTTATATTTTTGTTCAGTGTAGTTCCAAAGTTAGGCTGAAAAGTTTTGCCACCAGCTACTACTTGGTTGGTTTTTGTTGGGTGATGTTGGGAGGTTGGCCTGTTTGGAATACTCCACACGGCTTCTCGGATCTCTTGAAAGATGTGTAACAGAATAACAAAACAAAAAATTGAAATTAGTCCTAATTAGTGTTTCCTTGCATCCTCCTGAAAAATTATTGGAGGAGGCAGGAGTGCAGGAACATTGGGTCAAAGAACGAAGATGTGAGAAATTGAACAAAGATAAAATCCGAGACAGTATGGTTCATTGTCCTATCCTGTCTGTTCCACCCCCCCTCTCCTTCTTCCCTTCCCCCCCAAGCAGGTATAAACAGAAAGACTGATTGGTAATGTTGGCTGGTATAAAACAGAGTCAGTCATTGCATGTCAATTCAGGGTATTCTAAATTATATTCTAAATGTTTTAATTGAAATAATGTAAATGTTTTGTTGTCATTACAACTCATGCACCAGCTAGGGCCAGAGCCGTATATGTATCTACATGTCTCTGGCTAGGGCTGTGCCCTATTCATGGACCTAGGGCAAGTAATAGCACTACAGAAAACTGTGATGCCTAGTAGAAAATAATGTACTATTTCTTATCAGTAACGTTATAATGATAAAGGGAATTGCATCCCAAAGATAAACAAACACGTTAGTAAGGACAGTATAACATTACAGTTACAGTAGTAGCTAAGCTAAAAATCCCACAAACTAGTTCAGGGAATGGCAAGCAAATCATGTTATATATTTCTTTGTTTTGACTAGCTACAGGTGTTAGAAACGTAGCTAGCTAACAATATACCTTGAATGGCTGGAGCTTTCCCATCCACGGTGGAAAGACAGAACCCTGTTTCAACCTGTCCCCATTATAGTCAGTGACCACAAAGTGATCACTGGACACAGTCAACCGCAGCTGGTGAATGACTTCAGGCATCATATCTACACCATATGCAGGATGTAAGATGGCCTGCAGCCATGCCTGACACAAAACTCCCTTGCGGTCAGGAAAAGAGTGGAAATGTGTAGTGTATTTTTATCTGACCGGAACATTATTGCACCCGGGTATAATGCACTTCATTTTGGTCAACATCACTCAGCTACTCTACTACTAATGTTATTTTCCTTACTTTACTTTAGAGATTACTAACCGCTAGCCTAGCGAGCTACCATCTCTTTGTTTACCTCCTTTCATTCTGATTTATTTTCTTGAAGACCAATAGTAAGATGCTGCTTTGTCCCACCCTCTGTAATTATCCATTTTAGAACCACGAAGAAGAGTATCTACTGGATTACAGACTATATGGAACAAAACATTTATTTGGTAATTCAATGCTGAGACACCAATCGTTGTTTATGTAACAATAAATACGAGTTTTTAATGCATGTTAGGTAATGCATGTTAGGTCATTTTTATATAAAAATACAGAAATCTAAATACTCAAGCAATGGACCTAAAAACTGTCTGGGCTACTGACAAACAGCCAGGCAAGTCTTATAAAGGGCTAAGAAGTATTTTTGGCTGAACTTCCCCTTTAAACACTGTGCTTTACAGCACAACAAAATATTACCCTCTGTAAGCGTGTGTCTGCATTACAGTTTATGTGCTTGTATTATGTAAGTGTGCAAGGTACAGTGAGGGAAAAAAGTACTTGATCCCCTGCTGATTTTGTACGTTTGCCCACTGACAAAGAAATGATCAGTCTATAATTTTAATGGTAGGTTTATTTGAACAGTGAGAGACAGAATAACAACAAAAAAATCCAGAAAAACGCATGTTAAAAATTGTATAAATTGATTTGCATTTTAATGAGGGAAATAAGTATTTGACCCCCACTCAATCAGAAAGATTTCTGGCTCCCAGGTGTCTTTTATACACACACTCTTATAGGGAGTGCTCCTAATCTCAGCTTGTTACCTGTATAAAAGACACCTGTCCACAGAAGCAATCAATCAGATTCCAAACTCTCCACCATGGCCAAGACCAAAGAGCTCTCCAAGAATGTCAGGGACAAGATTGTAGACCTACACAAGGCTGGAATGGGCTACAAGACCATCGCCAAGCAGCTTGGTGAGAAGGTGACAACAGTTGGTGCAATTATTCGCAAATGGAAGAAACACAAAAGAACTGTCAATCTCCCTCGGCCTGGGGCTCCATGCAAGATCTCACCTCGTGGAGTTGCAATGATCATGAGAACGGTGAGGAATCAGCCCAGAACTACACGGGAGGATCTTGTCAATGATCTCAAAGCAGCTGGGACCATAGTCACCAAGAAAACAATTGGTAACACACTACGCCGTGAAGGACTGAAATCCTGCAGCGCCCGCAAGGTCCCCCTGCTCAAGAAAGCACATATACATGCCCGTCTGAAGTTTGCCAGTGAACATCTGAATGATTCAGAGGATAACTGGTGAAAGTGTTGTGGTCAGATGAGACCAAAATGGAGCTCTTTGGCATCAACTCAACTCGCCGTGTTTGGAGGAGGAGGAATGCTGCCTATGACCCCAAGAACACCATCCCCACTGTCAAACATGGAGGTGGAAAAATTATGCTTTGGGGGTGTTTTTCTGCTAAAGGGGACAGGACAACTTCACTGCATCAAAGGGATGATGGACGGGGCCATGTACCATCAAATCTTGGGTGAGAACCTCCTTCCCTCAGCCAGGGCATTGAAAATGGGTCATGGATGGGTATTCCAGCATGACAATGACCCAAAACACACGGCCAAGGCAACAAAGGAGTGGCTCAAGAAGAAGCACATTAAGGTCCTGGAGTGGCCTAGCCAGTCTCCAGACCTTAATCCCATAGAAAATCTGTGGAGGGAGCTGAAGGTTCGAGTTGCTAAACGTCAGCCTCGAAACCTTAATGGTTTGGAGAAGATCTGCAAAGAGGAGTGGGACAAAATCCCTCCTGAGATGTGTGCAAACCTGGTGGCCAACTACAAGAAACGTCTGACTTGATTGCCAACAAGGGTTTTGCCACCAAGTACTAAGTCATGTTTTGCAGAGGGGTCAAATACTTATTTCCCTCATTAAAATGCAAATCATTTTATAACATTTTTCACATGCGTTTTTCTGGATTTTTTTGTTGTTATTCTGTCTCTCACTGTTCAAATAAACCTACCATTAAAATTATAGACTGATAATTTCTTTGTCAGTGGGCAAACATACAAAATCAGCAGGGGATCAAATACTTTTTTCCCTCACTATAAACGCATGTGTGTGTGTGTATGTGTTTTGAGTTTGTGTTGTACGTGGGTGACTACGCCATAATAAAAGCAGGCCTTGAAATCAGAGAGATGCTGGGACATTTCACCCAGTGTGTGTAAACCAATCAATCATTGTGGAGACACATTAGCATGTAAACAGCTTGCTCCTGACGGATCCTCCTCTGGCAGCCAATTCCTAGCCTGCCTCTTGCTGAGCACAACTTTGCTCAGTACAAACATTCTGTCAATCTAACCTTCCTGTGGACCTAAGTGAGCAAGGGCCTGGGGAGGGGAGTGCCACTAATGAAATGTAGTGTGGAGGGTACATCCTACAGAGGAAGATGCATGGTAGGATTAATAGAGGATCAAGTCCTCTCCCATCTCCAAACAGGGCTGGATCCTCCAGACACAAGGAGGTAATGAAAAGCAGAGCTCTGCAGCATTGCTCGGGGGGGAAACGAACGGCACAACAAACAAACAGACAGATAATGCCAGAGCAAACCAAGAAACCACACAATGAAAACAGCATTAAAGAAATACAACCACAAAGTCCTGAATCAAGTGGTGGCCAGTGAAGCTTTCTCTCTCTGGCTATACAAATAAAGAGGAAAACCAGTCTGTGTGTATAGACAGCCATTACCTACTCTCTCATTATACAGAAACCCAAGCAAAGTCGCACTTTAAATCCTTAGCTGGTCACAGTAGATTATACTTTGAGACTTTTCCGGCGTAATGTTCCAGCTAGCCATTTTAACGTTGTGCTCTCTAACACCTTTCATGAGACTGAATTGTTTGGCTGTTGATACATAGACAGGATGGCACATAGCTACAATATATTGCTGTTATCTGTACTGTGAGTCAAGCCAGCACAGAATAAGAGCCTTCCACCTTGTGAGCAGAAGTAAGTGGTCAAATAAGATATGAAAACCGAGCAGGATAAAAATGGTTCACTTCACCCATCCAGTAACATAGCGTGCGACATTCGCAGCAATGTGTCACTGTCTGCTTCACTCCTTCATTTTAGTGTCACTTCTACAGATTGCTCATCTCTAGTACAGTATAAGGCAGAGCAGCCCCGCGGTGTCCCTGGGGAGGTCCCCACCTCCTGCTCCTCTGATCAGGCCCTGAGTCCCACTCTGTCAGAGAGGCTGCTCTGCTCGGCTCTGCTCTCTTTGTGGGACGTCCAAAAGGCGAGCCAGGCAGACAGACAAACCCATACAGACATGCTTTTCTCATGCTTTCTTCTCTCTCTCTCTCTGTCAGAGCATAGTGACCAGAGGGAATGCTCTCTAGCTGTACTCAGTTTAGCTCTGTTATTTATCTCCCCAGTCACAGACTACAGTTGTTTTGGGTGAGACGCTGGGCGATTTTGTTCCCTGTGTGTATAATATACTGTAGGTGTGCAAGCATGTGTGAGTGTAGTTACTCTTTTCTGTAACCTCAGAGGAATGTCTTCTTGGTTTATATTTTTGTAAAATATGTGTGTGTTTCTCTATACAGTGTGTATGTACGTGTGTGTGACCATTGTGAAGCACCCAGAACAATGCAGCGTTTGATAGCCAGCATTGTAAAAGGGTCTGTGGTCGGACCAGGTGTCTCCGGCCGTGCTCCCTGGGGACCTGTGGATGTCTAGATATCCTCCTGACATCCGCTCTCCTTTCCTCTCACTACAGCTGAGGAGAAGAAAATGGCCGCCAGTGTGTCAGACAAGACCCAAGAGACTAATGTGGTACGACGTCCCACACAGAAACACTTCAACATGCAACACATTCCAAGACACGGAATGGAAAGAGGTAAAGAGAGAGAGGGAGAGAAAGAGAGATGTTTTCAGAAGGGCCAAGGAGTAGTCTTCTCAGCTTGAAGAGACAGCCTAGCAGCTGCATTCTTACACCCTACCCCCTGTCCACTTCCCCCCTGCACCCCTCACTTACAGGACGCATCAGGGTCGACTCCAAACTAGGTGGAGGAGGGATTTGTTGAAAGGACATAGCTAAATATAACCTCCCCTCTAACCTCCTCCTCTCTTCCTCTGGTACTCTCATCACGCCCTCAGACTAAATGTGCCTACCTTCCTCTTTGGGTTTTACAAACACAGACTGTACAGTACAACAGTAGAAACTGGAACAACTCAATATGAGTTGGCCCACTTGGAAAAAAGCCACAATATTTTTTGTGCTAATACAAGGGCCCTGTGAAGAGACCATGTCCTAGAGAAAGTACTATGAGACAGACAGCTTGGTGAGGTCATGTTACTATACAGAGGGGACAGAGTCCCACAGCATCCAGACATGTCAAAGCACCATTCAGACTCCTACATTTTTAATCTGGACAAGTAGCAGGCAATCTCCTACCTCTACTGCCATTAAACATTTAATACCTGGCTGGCCTGACATCACACAGTGAGTGGTGGGATGGATGGAGAGATGTGTGCAGAGCAGTCAGTCAGTGGGCAACCACAGTACACTCTACTAGGCTGTGGTCCAAGCACAGGCAGACAAGGACACAGACACTCAAACACTCCATCAGACTAAGGTCAAAAGAGGCAGGCTGACTAGGGGAGACAAGACACACCCATAGCTGTAAACACTCATACATACACATATAGACACACACACACTGACAAACATACACAGAGATGCATCATCTCTGATGGTGTGTGAGACAGGGATGGGAGGGCTAGTGAATCCCATCAGTCATGGGTCCAGTGTGGGCTTAAAAAAAGGACAGCCCACCAAACCAGCCAGCACTGGCAGTACACACAACACTGCCAAGGACAGAGAGAAAAGAGGAAAGCGAGGGAGGTAGGCTGACACAGAGAGACAGAGAGAGAGAGAGAGAGCGAGAGAGAGCGAGAGAGAAAGAGCGAGCGAGCGAGCGAGCGAGCGAGCGAGCGAGAGAGAGAGAGAGAGAGAGAGAGAGAGAGAGAGAGAGAGAGAGAGAGAGAGAGAGAGAGAGAGAGAGAGAGAGAGAGAGAGAGCGAGAGCGAGAGAGAGCGAGAGAGAGGTTGTGAGAGGTAATGACAGTGTGTATTCTATATGTAAAAGGGTTTGGACATGTTGTTATATGACTTATTGTTCAATGTGGTATGTGTTTATCTCTATCTGTGGTCTAATACAAAGTATGTGTCTTTGTGATGTTCAGAGTGCGGTCTGAGTCAATAGCCTCATGTGGTGGCATGCTCAAATGCTCAAACACACACACACACACACACACACACACACACACACACACTGGAGGTGACCCAGTGCAGTAACAGGGCGGGACGTGACTGGGTTAAGAATGGTTCAGCAGAGTGATAAAGTACCATCTCCATCCACCCACGTCCTGGGACCCTGCAATGAACCATTCATAAGATCACCAGCAGTTCAGGACAAATGTGTTATCTCGCTCTCGCTGCCAATGTGAGTAAGACCTCTTATACAATGGGTTAAAGTTATGTATAGCAACCCCAGGTGTAAAATAGTTAATAATGGTTACTTCTCAGAAAGTACAGTGCATTCGGAAAGTATTCAGACCTTGTCATGTCCTGACCAGTGAAAGAGGTCATTTGCCATAGTAGAGTGGTCAGGGCGTGGCAGGGGGGGTTTGTTTTGTAGGTATTTTGGGTTTTCTGTTTCTGTGGGTTTGTTCTAGTTATCATTTTCTATGTGTTGGTTTTCATGTTCGGCCGGGTATGGTTTCCAATCAGAGGCAGGGGGTATCATCGGATGGGGCCACAGTGTCTTCTGATCCCTCCTGTCTCAGCCTCCAGTATTTATGCTGCAGTAGTTTATGTGCCGGGGGGCTAGGGTCAGTCTGTTACATCTGGAGTATTCTCTTGTCTTATCCGGTGTCCTGTGTGAATTTAAATATGCTCTCTCTAATTCTCTCTTTCTTTCTTTCTCTCGGAGGACCTGAGCCCTAGGACCATGCCTCGGGACTACCTGGCATGATGACTCCTTGCTGTCCCCAGTCCACCTGGCCATGCTGCTGCTCCAGTTTCAACTGTTCTGCCTGCGGCTACGGAACCCTGACCTGTTCACCGGACGTGCTTGTTGCACCCTCGACAACTACAATGATTATTATTATTTGACCATGCTGGTCATTTATGAACATTTTAACATCTTGACCATGTTCTGTTATAATATCCACCCGGCACAGCCAGAAGAGGACTGGCCACCCCTCATAGCCTGGTTCCTCTCTAGGTTTCTTCCTAGGTTTTTGGCCTTTCTAGGGAGTTTTTCCTAGGGAGTTTTTCCTAGCCACCGTGCTTCTTTCACATGCATTGCTTGCTGTTTGGGGTTTTAGGCTGGGTTTCTGTACAGCACTTTGAGATTTCAGCTGATATACGAAGGGCTATATAAATACATTTGATTTGATTTGATTTAATTTGTTGTCTCTGATTGGAAGCCATACTTAGGCAGCCTGTTTTTCCTTTGGGGTTGTGGGTAGTTATTTTCCATTTAGTTATTGTACCTGACGGAACTGTTGGTCATTTGTTATTTTGTAAAGTGTTTCTCATTAAAGATTCAAGAATGAGCACTATTCACGCTGCGCCTTGGTCTAATCCTTTCGACGCCTGTGACAGACCTGTTGACAGACCTGTTGACCTTTTCCACATTTTGTTACGTTACAACCTTATTCTAAAATGTATTAAAAAAAATGTTTTGCCTCATCAATCACACACAATACCTCATAATGACAAAGCAAAAATAGTTTTTTTGTAGAAAAAAACAACCTTTTACTGAAATATCACATTTACATAAACATTCAGACCCTTTACTCAGTCATTTTGGCAGTCATTGATTGCAGTCTTGAGTCTTCTTGGGTATGACGATACAAGCTTGGCACACCTGTATTTGGGGAGTTTCTCCCATTCTTCTCTGCAAATCCTCACAAGCTCTGTTAGATTGTGTGGGGAGCGTCACTGAACAGCTATTTTCACAGCTAATGTGCTTGAGAGGCAGGGTCACCAACCTACGTAAGAAACTGGGGAAAACTCAGAGTAGAATGTTAACATTTTCAACTCCGGTGTCCGGACGGCGTTTGCGCTTGTTGAATGCATCTCCGCCGCTTGTTGAATGCATCTCCGCCGCTTGTTGAATGCATCTCTTGAATGCATCTTGTATCGCTGCAAACTTTCTACATTTAAACTCGGACAAAACAGAGATGCTTGTTCTAGGTCCCAAGAAACAAAGAGATCTTCTGTTAAATCTGACAATTAATCTTGTTGGTTGTACAGTCGTCTCAAATAAAACTGTGAAGGACCTCGGCGTTACTCTGGACCCTGATCTCTCTTTTGAAGAACATATCAAGACTGTTTCAAGGGCAGCTTTTTTCCATCTACGTACCATTGCAAAAATCAGAAACTTTCTGTCCACAAATGATGCAGAAAAATGAATCCATGCTTTTGTTACTTCTAGGTTGGACTACTGCAATGCTCTACTTTCCGGCTACCCGGATAAAGCACTAAATAAACTTCAGTTAGTGCTAAATACGGCTGATAGAATCCTGACTAGAACCCAAAAATTGGATCATATTACTCCAGTGCTAGCCTCCCTACACTGGCTTCCTGTTAAGGCAAGGGCTGATTTCAAGGTTCTACTGCTAACCTACAAAGCATTACATGGGCTTGCTCCTACCTATCTTTCCGATTTGGTCCTGCCGTACATACCTACACGTACGCTACGGTCACAAGACGCAGGCCTCCTAATTGTCCCTAGAATTTCTAAGCAAACAGCTGGAGGCAGGGCTTTCTCCTATAGAGCTCCATTTTTATGGAATGGTCTGCCTACCCATATGAGAGATGCAGACTCGGTCTCAACCTTTAAGTCTTTACTGAAGACTCATCTCTTCAGTGGGTCCTATGATTGAGTGTAGTCTGGCCCAGGAGTGTGAAGGTGAACGGAAAGGCTCTGGAGCAACGAACCGCCCTTGCTGTCTCTGCCTGGCCGGTTCCCCTCTCTCCACTGGGATTCTCTGCCACTAACCCTACCACAGGGGCTGAGTCACTGGCTTATTGGTGTTCTTCCATGCCGTCCCTAGGAGGGGTGCTTCACTTGAGTGGGTTGAGTCACTGACGTGGTCTTCCTGTCTGGGTTGCCCCCCCCCCCCTTTGGGTTGTGCCGTGGCGGAGATCTTTGTGGGCTATACTCGGCCTTGTCTCAGGATGGTAAGTTGGTGGTTGAAGATATCCCTCTTGTGGTGTGGGGGATGTGCTTTGGCAAAGTGGGTGGGGTTATATCCTTCCTGTTTGGCCCTGTCCGGGGGTATTGTCAGATGGGGCCACAGTGTCTCCTGACCCCTCCTGTCTCAGCCTCCAGTATTTATGCTGCAGTAGTTTGTGTCGGGGGCTAGGGTCAGTCTGTTATATCTGGAGTATTTCTCCTGTCTTATCCGGTGTCCTGTGCGAATTTAAGTATACTCTCTCTAATTCTCTCTCTCTTTCTTTCTTTCTTTCTCTCTCTCGGAGGACCTGAGCCCTAGGACCATGCCTCAGGACTACCTGACATGACTCCTTGCTGTCCCCAGTCCACCTGTCCGTGCTGCTGCTCCAGTTTCAACTGTTCTGCTTGCGGCTATGGAACCCTGACCTGTTCACCGGATGTGCTACCTGTCCCAGACCTGCTGTTTTCAACTCTCTAGAGACAGCAGGAGCGGTAGAAATACTCTCAATGATCGGCTATGAAAAGCCAACTGACATTTACTCTTGAGGTGCTGACTTGTTGCAGTCTCGACAACTGTGATTATTATTATTTGACCATGCTGGTCATTTATGAACATTTGAACATCTTGGCCATGTTCTGTTATAATCTCCACCCGGCACAGCCAGAAGAGGACTGGCCACCTCTCATAGCCTGGTTCCTCTCTCGGCTTCTTCCTAGGTTTTGGCCTTTCTAGGGAGTTTTTCCTAGCCACCGTGTTTCTACACCTGCATTGCTTGCTGTTTGGGGTTTTAGGCTGGGTTTCTGTACAGCACTTTGAGATATCAGCTGATGTAAGAAGGGCTATATAAATACATTTGATTTGATCTCTGCCGCTTGTTGAATGCATCTCCGCCGCTTGTTGAATGCATCTCCGCCGCTTGTTGAATGCATCTCCACCGCTTGTTGGATGCATCTCCGCCTTGTTGTTTGTTGTTATCCGACTGGCCAGTGTTGCCCGGAGCTCCCCCATCTGATAGAGGAGTTGAAGGAGCACAGCAAGAGGAGCAAGGGAATCAACGATGGTCGCGTGTGACGAGCCATGGAAGCCGAAGACAGCGGCCTCCGGCAAAGCAGTCTACACTCCCAACGAGAGGCCCGGAGTGGATACAAACTACAAAATGTGTCGCCATCTTGGAGCCTGATCTTCCTGCACCTTCGTCACTGGGGGTGCCTGTGTCTGCGGCCGCAGTGCCTACTACTACGATTTTGAAGTCGACATCGGCAACCTTCCGTCCCTGCTCTGGATCGAGTGGGGCTTCTCCAGCTGTCAGAGGCCTGCACCAGGCGCCGGGAGCAACGAACTCAAGTTATCATGCCTTTTGCCCGTCAATAAAGGGTTCTCCGAATCCTGTGAAGTGCGGGAGTGGGCGGATTCCTCTTCCTTCTCACCAGCCGTGATTTTGGGCAGCTCCATGGTAAGAAATGTGACTGTTCCTAGTGCAAAAACAATGTCCTATCCTGGAGCTCGAGTAAATGACATTACTAAGCTGCTCCCGAATGTACTACGCCAGGACATGGAAATCGATTCTATAGTTGTCCATGTGGGTTTTAATGATATTATGAAGGGCAGCTCTGAACAGTTGAAACTGGATTTTAAAGAGCTGATTGAATCTCTGCTTGACACTGACAAAAGACCCATCATATCTGGCCCTGTGCCCTCTGAATCGTGGCATTGAACGCTTTAACACGATTCTTTCGCTTCACAACTGGCTACGTGATTATTGAAGCTCAATGGGTGTAACTTTTGTTGACAATTTAAATTATTTTTGGAAACAAATCACGTTTTATAAGGAGGATGGGATCCACCCAAATAATTTGGGTTCGTGGATCCTTTCACAGCATTATAAGGCTGCGTTGAGACAATGACTTATCAATGACCCAAGCCCAGCTCAGCTAATCCCTACCACTGTGAAGCAGAGTTGTCATAATGCTTCAGCAAATGTACATTACACCAGGGGCGTTGGTAGACACAATGTAAGTAGCTCAATGTATATCCCTCTAACTGACCTGAATGCCTCTGCTGATCCTACAGCTATTGTATGCAGCAATCTCTACTACCGCATGGCAAGCGGTACTGGAGTGCCAAGTCTAGGACAAAAAGGCTTCTCAACAGTTTTTACCCCCAAGCCATAAGACTCCTGAACAGGTAATCAAATGGCTACCCGGACTATTTGCATTGTGTGACCCCCAACCCTTCCTTTTACGCTGCTGCTACTCTCTGTATCATATATGCGTAGTCACTTTAACTATACATTCATGTACATACTACCTCAATTGGGCCGACCAACCAGTGCTCCCGCACATTGGCTAACCGGGCTATCTGCATTGTGTCCCGCCACCCACCACCCACCAACCCCTCTTTTACGCTACTGCTACTCTCTGTTCATCATATATGCATAGTCACTTTAACCATATCTACATGTACATACTACCTCAATCAGCCTGACTAACCGGTGTCTGTATGTAGCCTCGCTACTTTTATAGCCTCGCTACTGTATATAGCCTGTCTTTTTACTGTTGTTTTATTTCTTTACTTACCTATTGTTCACCTAATACCTTTTTTGCACTATTGGTTAGAGCCTGTAAGTAAGCATTTCACTGTAAGGTGAAATTGTATTCGGCACACGTGTCAAATAAACCTTGATTTGATTTGATTTTGAAGCAGATTTATACTGTTAGCACTGAGGCGGTGTGCCCTAGGAGGAAGTCCACAGTGTGCAGCTCACCCTGCACTAATATAAATAACATGAGCATATCAACTTCTGCTAAGCTTCCCAGTAAAGCAATGAAAACAAGTAAGCATCCCAGAAGAAAAGTGCTCAAAATAGCCCACAAGACATGCCACAAGAGGTCTCTTCACAGTCCCCAATTCCAGAATAGACTATTGAAGGCACACAGTACCACATACAGCCATGACAACATGGAACTCTATTCCACATCAAGTAACTGATGCAAGCAGTAAAATTTGATTTGAAAAATATAAAAATACACCTGTGAAGCAACACAAATATAGGCACAGTCACATGCATACACACACTCAATAACATACTCACTATACACACACGTACACATGGATTTTGTGCTGTAGATATGTGTTAGTGGTGGAGTGTGGGCCTGAGGGCACACAGTGTGTTGTGAAATCTGTGAATGTACTGTAATGTTTTTCAAATTGTATATACTGCCTTCATTTTGCTGCTGCCTTGGCGCTGCCTACTCCAGATGACTATTTTTTCAATCATATGAGCAAAAAATATTTCACTTTATATGGAAAGTTAAGCCAGACAGAAATAAACCTGCCCATTTACAGTTGAAGTCGGAAGTTTACATACACCTTAGCCAAATACATTTAAACTCAGTTTTTCACAATTCCTGACATTTAATCCCAGGGAACATTCCCTGTCTTAGGTCAGTTAGGATCACCACTTTATTTTAAGAATGTGAAATGTCAGAATATAAGTAAAGAGAATTATTTATTTCAGCTTTTATTTCTTTCATCACATTCCCAGTGAATCAGAAGTTTACATACACCCAATTAGTATTTGGTAGCATTGCCATTTACATTTACGTCATTTAGCAGACGCTCTTATCCAGAGCGACTTACAAATTGGTGCATTCACCTTATGATATCCAGTGGAACAACAGTTAGCCTTCCACAAGCTTCCCACAAGAAGTTGGGTGAATTTTGGCCCATTCCTCCTGACAGAGCTGGTGTAACTGAGTCATGTTTGTAGGCCTCCTTGCTTGCACACACTTTTTCAGTTCTGCCCACAAATGTTCTATGGGATTGAGGTCAGGGCTTTGTGATGGCCACTCCAATACCTTGACTTTGTTGTCCTTAAGCCATTTTGCCACAACTTTGGAAGTATGCTTGGGGTCATTGTCCATTTGGAAGATCCATTTGCGAATGAGCTTTAACTTCCTGACTGATGTCTTGAGATGTTGCTTCAATATATCCACATCATTTTCTTTCCTCATGATGCCATCTATTTTGTGAAGTGCACCAGTCCCTCCTGCAGCAAAGCACCCCCACAACATGATGCTGCCACCTCCGTGCTTCACGGTTGGGATGGTGTTCTTCAGCTTGCAAGTGTCCCCCTTTTTCCTCCAAACATGATGATGATCATTATGGCCAAACAGTTCTATTTTTGTTTCATCAGACATCAGAGGACATTTCTCCAAAAAGTTTGATCTTTGTCCCCATGTGCAGTTGCAAACTGTAGTCTGGTTTTTTTATGGCTGTTTTGGAGCAGTGGCTTCATCATTGCTGAGCGGCCTTTCAGGTTATGTCGATATAGGACTTGTTTTACTGAGGATATAGATACTTTTGTTCCTGTTTCCTCCAGCATCTTCACAAGGTCCTTTGATGTTGTTCTGGGATTGATTTGCACTTTTCGCACCAAAGTACGTTCATCTCTAGGAGACGCATCTCAATCCTGAGCGGTATGACGGCTGCGGGGTCCCATGGTGTTTATACTTGCGTATTATTGTTTGTACAGATGAACGTGGTACCTTCAGGCATTTGGAAAGGATGAACCAGACTTTTTCTGAGGTCTTGGCTGATTTCTTTTAATTTTCCCATGATGTCAAGCAGAGAGGCACTGTGTTTGAAGGTAGGCCTTGAAATACATCCACAGGTACACCTCTAATTGACTCAAATTATGTCAATTAGCCTAACAGAAGCTTCTAAAGCCATGACATAATTTTCTGGAATTTTCCAAGCTGTTTAAAGGCACAGTCAACTTAGTGTATGTAAACTTCTGACCCACTGGAATTGTGATACAGTGAATTATAAGTTAAATAATCTCCAATAATGACTCCAACCTAAGTGTATGAAAACTTCAGACTTCAACTGTATATACTCTATTTTATACCATCTATTGCATCTTGCCTATGCCGCTCTGTCACTGCTCATCCATATATTTATATGTATATATTCTTATTACATTCCTTCACTTAGATTTGTGTGTATTAGGTAGTTGTTGGGGAATTGTTAGATTACTTGTTAGATATTATTGCACTGTCAGAACTAGAAGCACAAGCATTTTGCTACACCCGCAATAACATCTGCTAACCATGTGTATGTGACCAATACAATTTGATTTGATTTTGATTTGACCAAAAAAATTGTCCAATTCACACACTTATCAAGAGAACATCCCTGGTCATCCCTACTGTCTCTGATCTGACAGACTCACTAAACACTTAATTTGTAAATGATATCTGAGTGTTGGAGTGTGCCCCTGGCTATCCGTTATTAAATACAAAACAAGAAATTGTGCTGTCTGGTTTGCTTAATATAAGGAATTTGCTATGATGTATACTTTTACTTTTGATACTTAAGTATATTTAAAAACAAATACTTTTAGACTTTTACTCAAGTAGTATTTTACTGGGTGACTTTCACTTTTAATTGAGTCATTTTCTATTAAGGTATCTTTACTTTTACCCAATTATAACAATTGAATACCTTTTTCACCACTGACAGTACATAAACTATACTTTAATCCGAACTGGTTCTCCAGTAGATTATTAAGAAAGGCTCATCGTTTGTTTAAAAATTGCCTTTTTGCCTTTATACAGATTACAATTTCTAATTAATTTAAAATGAAACTCTCTCTCTTTCTAAAACTAGCCAAACTAAGCTGGTTAAAATGTTAATCTTATCCTCCAGAAAAGACAGGATGAATATGAACTGATACAAAAACAACACTTGATTCAACACCGAGTGTGTTTTTTTAAGTTATTATACAGAATTCTGGCCACCAACAGAATGCTATACACTGAGCATACAAAACATTAGGAACACCTGCTCTTTCCATGACATAGACTGACCAGGTGAACCCAGGTGAAAGCTATGATCGATCCTTTATTGATGTCACTTGTTAAATCCACTTCAATCAGTGTAGATGAAGGGGAGGAGACACGTTAATGAAAGATTTTTTAGCCTTGAGACAACTGAGACATGGATGGTGTATGTTTCCAATTCTAAGGGTGAATCGGCAAGACAAAAAATCTAAGTACCTTTGAACTGGGCTTGGGAGTAGGTGCCAGACGCACCGGTTTGCGTCAAGAACTGCAACGCTGCTGGGTTTTTCACTTTCAACAGTTTCCCGTGTGTATCAAGAATGTTCCACCACCCAAAGGACATCGAGCCAAATTGACACAACCGTGGAAAGCATTGGAGTCAACATTCGACACCTTGTAGAGTCCATGCGCCGACTAATTGACGCTGTTCTGAGCGCAAAGGTATGGGGGGAGGGTGCAACACAATATTAGGAAGGTGTTCCTAATGTTTGGCATGCTCAGTGTATATATGCGGAATACAACAATCTCAGCTCTGCAGATTTTGCTGTGAAGAGACAGAATCATTAGATCATTTATTCTGGTATCTCCCCTATGTAGTTTGTTTCTGGTCACATGTTCAGGTTCAGGCGATTTGGAAAGTCATAGTCAATCAATCAACAAAGAAATAATACTCGTAGAAAAGATTTTCATCTTTAGCTCCCAATCTGTGGATACTGTGCGATTAGAAATGTTCAAAATGAATGTAACTGCACAGTTGAAAAATATATGGCACATGGAAACCAAACTAGGGTGGTCTACGGTGATAGGTGGGATGGGCTAAGAGTAGCTGAGGGGTGGGATTAAAGAGCTCATGATCAGTAAAGGTATTATTGAAAACTCTACATATAATGTATACCGGAGTAAAACATGTATGTGTGTCTTTATACATGTATATATATATATATATATATATATATATATATATATATATATATATATATATATATATATATATATATATATATATATATATATGTGTATGCGTGCGTGCGTGCGTATGTGTATGTATGTATTGTATCTACCTCAATTACCTCGTACCCCTGCAGATCGACTCTGTACTGGTCTACACCTGTTGTTTACAAAGCATGTGACAAATCACATTTTATTTGAATAAGTAAGACACACACACACACACAAATACATTAACACACACAGACACAAACAGACACACAATGTTGGCACTCGGCACCTACATTGTACAAGAAGCTCTAGAGGAGTAGGCAACTATTCTCTGCCACAAAACATGTAGATCCAACAACTAGCTAGGCTTAAAAAGGTGTTTTTAAAACAGCAATGCAAAAAAATAACAATACAAACATACACTTCTTGTTCTCATCTTACAAACTAACCAAGGAAGACTGCAGGATGCAAGAGATTCAGTGATCTCTCCTTTTCATCCTCTCAAATACCATCACACACACAAAAAAAACACACAAACGCTGACTGCAAAATACTCAATATGCGGAGCCATTGGATTTCTGGCAGGCATTAATCACTAACACATAAACAAGCTCTCTCTCTCTCTCACACACACACACACACACACACACACACACACACACACACACACACACACACACACGCTCGTGCAGGGTTAATAGAGCAGGTGTCCTTTGAAGAGTTCCCCCCTCGCCTCAGGGCCACTGTGCTGATGCTGATTTAACATTTTTTTCAATCAGCAAACACATGCTGGACCATTCTGCCTAATGTTCAATCTGCTGCACTCTGACACGGAGCCACTGCACAACTCATTCTCATTCCAGCAGGGCTGCTATGCAGCCTGGCAACATCACAATGCCATGTGGTGGACTGGTGGGAAACAGGGCAAAGGGGGGAGTGGGGTGGAGGGGGTTTGTGTGTGCAAGAGGTAAACAATGTTTTTATACTACAGTATTCTTTTTGAAGAGAAATGTTCGCCTGAGAACGGTTGGAAATATTGGGTAGGCGGAGGGTGTGGACGTGTCTAAGATGAAGTACAGGTTTTGGTGCTCTCACGACACTCCGTGTGAAACACTTTATACACCCATCTCAGCTACAACGTAAACCCCTCACACACGCCTCCACAGCTCCCATAGCAGGGGAATACGAAGGAAAGAGAAAGAGAGAGAAAGAAAGAAAAAGAGAGTGGCAGCAAACTGACTGGTAATAATAAATGGTAGAGGCAGGATGGAGGATGGGGGAAAGGCTTCCATAACGGACGGCTCTCCTCTATGCAGAGCGAGAGTTTCCACTCAATTTCCCCCTCTTATTTCCGCACCATCCCCGAGATAACATCTCTCTCTCTCTTTCTCTCTCCCTCTCTCTATTCCATATCCATGATGAGGTCTGCATACAATTAGCTGCTTGATAGGGGGAACGTGTCCAGAGGCAACATGGAGGGGCTTGATTCCAGTGTGCGCCGACATGTGCTGCTCAACCCCGCATATCCCTCAGTAACAGATCTGAATTTGATAGACACGGCCAGGCCCATTTAAAATAGGCCCCCAGAGAGACTTTTTTAGAGATGAATGGGGAAAATGAAGCATAACATTATCAAATTCTTCCTTGAGATTGTCTTCTTATCCAAACTGTCACTTTGATTCTTCCTGCCCCTCCCAGCTGTCTCGGCAACTCTGCCAACGTAATCGTTTTTAAAAGAGTTGTGTAGAATGGGTAGTGTGTGTGTGTGTGTGTGTGTGTGTGTGTGTGTGTGTGTGTGTGTGTGTGTGTGTGTAATGTATTTGATGTTTGCTCTCATTAGAAAACAACAGGATCTCTGACCATACAAGTCAGGAATTCCTTCCTGTTCCTGTTATCACCTAGACTTCATCTCCAAACACCACAACCCTTGTAGTCTTCTGAAGGCAGTCTGGATGAACCTCTAAATGCTTTGTCTATTCACTGCTATCCAGTCCAATTACACATCGTCCCACCATGCCCCCTTCTTCACAAACGCCCGGCCTGTCACATTCTGATATGGAGGATGTTACAATATTGAAGGTCGGTTCGTCTATACACTTCACCTCATTTCCCCATGCTGCTCACCCTCTCCCAGGAGAGAGCCTTTTGATTGGTGTCCATTTGGAAAGGGAGCTTTGAGTATAGGGGAGTGGAATCAGAGCTGCCTTGCCTACCCTCGCCAGGGCCTGAGAAAAGAGCTTTGTGAAGTGCCGCTCCTGACTGCAGTCAGCTATAATGGTTTTCAATTAACCAGGGGATACGAGTGAGAACTAATCTGGTCCAGCACAGGAGAGCCAGTCATACAATATTCATGTACACAAACCAATGAAAGCCCAGATTAGTCTACATATTTACATGGGGTCGGCTCTATGCTGACAGTCCGTCCAACACATGAAAGGAACCAGCCGAGGAAAGGGATGGAGGGACTGAAAGAGAGAGAAACAGAAGAGGGGAAGGAGGGCAGAGAGAAAGAGAGGGGGAGACAGAGTGAGAGAGGAGAGAAATATTGCATGAAGGGAAGAAAAATATTTAGAGCGAAAAAGAGTGCAGTGAGGGGAGGGACTGAGGGGGAGACAGAATAAGAGGGTGAAAGTGACCGTAAAAAGACCTTGAGAAAGAGAAAGGAGGAGAGCAAATGGGATCACAAGATAAGGAAGGGAGAAGAAAAGAATAGAGGCATGACTCCTCAAAAGAGATTACAGATCATCTGCATTTTGCCTTTTCCACCCCCCTCTCTGCAATCATTAAACCCTCGAAAAGCGGTTACTAACCCCTTCTCAAAAAGGCAGCAATCTGACAGAGTGATCTTAACAAATTGGGCTCCTGGAGAGAAGAGAGTGCAGGCGTTTCTTCCAGGGGAGAGGGGTTGTAGACAGAAAAGGAGTCTAAGACGGGACAGAGATATAACAGTAATTGGCTGATACGCTGAGGAGCTCTTGCCTGTAATCTTCCAAAAAGTGTTGAGGGTTGAAAATGGGGAGGGGGAGTTGATCCAAGCATAAACGCACCGTCTCTTGGCGACTGCAGCAACAGCGAAGCGCTTTGTTGCAGAGAATTACACAAGTGATAATCATACAAAGGCTTTTATGTCTACATTATGTGTACGTATCAAAATGATGTGAGAAATTCATCCTTAATCCTTAGTTAAGAATAAAAGATTTAAAGACTTCAAAGCTGGATTAATGTGAGGCTGGACATACCAATTCCACACTGGGTGACTTCTTATGAAGCATTAACATTGTATGTCAAACAGGAAGCTAATCGTGGGTTTAGTTTGAAAATATCCTTTGACCTTTTGTAGAGGTCTCAGAATAAATTTTATGCTCCATGGATATCTAATTTTATGCTTTTACGGACTTACACATTCAAGAAATAATGGAAAAGTCCTCATATTTTTCCTTAGAAACCACTAGGCATGCTGTGCTGTAAAATGTGTCTTGTTAACTGTCTGCTAGCCTGTTCTATTTCATTACCACGGTCCAAGTTTCTACTGTGCTTTCTTTGAGGTGCTAATGGTGAAATGCAGAACTACGTCAGAGGATACCAACGTTGAACCATTTTGGAAATAAAAAAGACAACATTTATGTTTCAAAGACCCAGAACAGAATGCGAGACTAATGAATTCAATATTCCACCAATGTGCTGTCTGGCAGGTTCTTCCTCCTAATCGCTGAATGTGAAAATGTTAAAGTAAAATGTGAGAAATGGGCCCATTTACAGCTGATGGGTGCATCTTCTTCTGAGACAGATGGAGGAGCACAGGACTGATGTGGGGAAGTAGAGTGAGAGAGATGAGAGGCATGTAGCCAAAAACAGAGCAAGATATGAGAGACAGGCCGACAGGGCGGAAAACATTGATCTGGGTTCCATCGCCAAAGGTAGGGAGAAATGCTTGAATTGCATTTTCTGCCTCCAACTGGTGTTTAATGGTGAGACAGACAGGGGCTGAAGTGGGCACCTTGATCTCCTCCAATCACTTACAACGACAAGAGCTGCTCAGATATTCAACAACCTGAAACTAAAGGGGTGCGTCAGCATAAAGGAATCTGTACTTTCTGTGTGTGAAAGAGAATGTCTATGAGAGAGAAAAAGAGTTTGAAGAAAGTTGACAGAAGAAAAGATAGAGGGAATAGAATAGAAATGAGGAGAAGAGGCACCATCTGGTCATAGTTACGTCTGGGGTCCTATGTTGAAATGATGCATAGCCCACCATTTCCTAGCCAATTGCCGTAGCTCTGTTTTACTCTGTGTAGGTACTATTCATGATGCTGCCTTCACTCTTACTTATAAAAACATGACGAGACCAGTGTTCCAAACATAAACGCCCCAAAGTTGCAAGTTCAAGTATTTTAGATTCATTTTAGTATGCTACGTATGCTATGAAGATTTAGAAAATGTAAAAAAGGAGGTCAAAGTGCACTGTGCATAGCTGAACTCGGAGCAGCATTCCAGAGACACTGGATCTACTACAGCACAATGTCTCCATACTGTCCCTGACAGACACCAGTCTGTGGTGCGGAGGCAGTTTCAGTGCAGTCCTTGGCAGAGGCAGGGTTCAGCAGAATGGCTGAGACAAAGGTTCAGACTCAGAGACAAGTGGCCTGATCGTTATGACATCCACATCTGTTAGCTCCTCAGTAAAGCTTGGGGAAGAGGGCTTGGGGGTAGGGTGGGGAAGAGTTTCATACCCCCCTTCCTCCCATGGGACCAGTTACATTTTCATTTGATAGGAACTGGAAAACCACCGTCTGTAATTAGATTACACGTAGATGCATGAATAGGAAAAAATCCCAAGTTAATTAACTCAAACAATATTCCAATCAGGTTTCAAACCCCCCCCCCATCAGCTCTCCCAAACAACATCCAATCTGTATCCTCTCACAAACCCCCCGGGACTCACCATCATACCAACCAAGAGGAGCCGGGCACTCAAGCGAGATCATTTGGTGCTAATTTCCCAAACAGGAAAGCACTTCAGACATGCATTGATTGAGAGGAGTAAACGTGCGCATCTATAGCTAAGGAGCAAAGCAGAACATAAGAAACAGGCATGCTGATGAAAGACGGGAAAATGATTTTTAGTCGGGTCTTGTTTTGTGTACATCTCCTCTCAGAGAAGAGACAGGCAGTTCCTCTGCCGAGAGGAGGTAGCTTCCGTCAGCACAGGAAATGAGGACGGGAACTGAAAGTATTTTTTCCGGACGCGGAGGAACGCTTCTCTGATAACAGACACAGATGCAGCTCTGAACCAGTGCCTGCCTGCCTGCCTGCCTGCCTGCCTGCCTGCCAGCCAGCCAGCCAAACACAGCTCTGGAGGCAGACTCTCTACACCAGAGTGACATCGGGGGGAGTGGGTGGATGGGGGCTTGATTGGTCAGTGTCACACCCTTAATGTGACACTGACCAATTGCTTTCCTGACAGTTTATTTGTCTTGTAGACACTGTTTCTTTGGGTGCATTTGTAAATTCACTCTGGCAATCTACTCTGAGTTAAGAGCACTCTGGCAATCTACTCTGAGTTAAGAGCACTCTGGCAATCTACTCTGAGTTAAGAGCACTCTGGCAATCTACTCTGAGTTAAGAGCACTCTGGCAATCTACTCTGAGTTAAGAGCACTCTGGCAATCTACTCTGAGTTAAGAGCACTCTGGCAATCTACTCTGAGTTAAGAGCACTCTGGCAATCTACTCTGAGTTAAGAGCACTCTGGTTTGAAAGTGCCAGAGCACAATATAACTGATGAATTTACAAACCATCTAGCACCCCGGTTGTTATGACAAGTGTCAGTAAACATCAGATTTTTTTTTTATAACATCTTTGACAGTAACACAGTTACAGTCATTAACCCTGGAGATAACATAAAAACAGGAAAGTTAAATGGTCTGAGTGGTCTGAAAGTAGCTAGAAAGCTTTTTCTCATGTTGTCTTTTTGGTCTCGTCTCCTACGCTCTTTCTGTGCTGTGTGCACCTTCCCATTTACACACACACACCAAGCCCCTCCCCCTGCCACTCAAAACAACAAAGATGAGAGATCACTTCTTCCTCTCTGAAAACAAGCAGATTCAACTCACTATTTGCATTTGAGGTTTGGTCCACCAGAATGGGTCATATGGAGACATTATTTTACTGTAATAGAGGAGAAGTTCGCCTTTATAACGACACCCTTCTTATGTCTCAACTCCTCAAATTGTGTGCAGAGCAGACGCTACTAAAATGAACATTGATTCTGGAAAATGAATGCTAATTTTGTCACACAAGGCATTGCGGTAACACATACTGCTAGCAGCATTTTAGCCAAAGACTGCTAAGCTAGCGGGTTATTATCAGGTTAAACTAGTTAAACTAACTCTTTTTTTAAATGGTTAGTGGGTCTAATAGTTGTGGAAGGCTTATATTTAGCCTAGGTATAAATTCACAAGCCCAGAATTCATTAGATTATTGTTGACTGTGGACAAGAAAAATGTGCTTTTCTTTCAAAAACAAAGACATTTCTAAGTGACCCCAAACTTTTGAACGGTAGTGTATATCGTGAATTGTCCTTAAGTTTGAACAAATCGAGGTATGATTTTTAGGCCATAACGCCCAGCCCTAGTCAGAACGCTTGGATCAACCCTACTCCTCGGCCAGTGTGCGTTATGAACGCTCTGAATTTACGAAAGGATAATCTGACAACGTTTAGACTTTACAAACGGTCCAGAGCACACTCTGACACTCCAGAGTGAATTTACAAACACATCCTTTGTTGGTGCTTCTGAAGTAGAAAAATGATTCCAACCTTGTTCCGTAACAGAACCACTCAGATATCACACCGGCAATAAAATCAACCGTCCATTACATTTGTCCCTTACTTTCATTACAAATGAGTCATTTTCACTTCCTCAGAAGACAACACTGCATGAATTAATAGAAAAGTGACCAAATCTTTCAAACAAAAGAGACAGAGATTACATGTCAGACTGGTTATTTCACAGTGGGACCACTACACGGAGAGATAGTGTGTATAGCAACTGTTGTCCGATCCCATCAGTTATGAAGAACAGGGATGGGTAAAGGTCATGCAGTGGCTTGATGTTTGGGTATGTTTGAGGATATTAGAGCAATTGTCTCTTTGTTCCAGCATTTTATGCCACAATCAAACACTGTAGCGTATGAGACAACCACTACAGTTGCCTATAGCCTACATGGCTCTGTCTACTGATACGGAGTCTGACTGAACACAAGCCCAATTATTTGATTAGCGGTGCTATCACAGAGACAGACACCAGCCAGTAACCAAATTAGGCTGGGTTCCACAAACTGGCATGAAAACCTTCCACATTGTCAAAAGATTAGCAACAAGTAGGATTAGCAGATCAAACACAGTTCCCCTGGGACGAGAAGAACATTGGTTGATGGAGCACTGGTTTGATTTCAAAACACCTGCTCCCCACTCACTGTCTACTTTTACCACCACAACATGCTGCGGAGAGCTTTCCTCTCATCTAACAAACCTGGCCTGCTATTTCAGTCAGAGGAGATCCATGTCCAAGGCCATTCCCCAGAATGTGCTGTGAGTGTCAAGCACACTGCCACCGTAGTCCCCATCGTCACAGCAGCCTCCCCCTCAGGCTGCACCTGCACTGCCTGGAGCCCTTCTCTATTAGGAGGGACAGACAGGCAGACGGAGAGGCTGAGGGATGGAGGGCTCACGGAAATGCATTTGTTGGCTGGAATCTCATCTGTTTTTCCATGCTTCAGTACACTACAGTCAGTGCCTCTTTGTTTAAACTCCTCATATGTATTTATACAGTAATAACCAAATACAGTACTTATGGTGGTGAGATACCATACGACAGGGAAAAAGTAGAGATAATACACTACAGCAGGTTTTATAGTAACTTCAAGCTAGCGTTTGTGTCCTCTCTGGGAGCCAGAGGTAGCAGGTGGGCAGGCCCATGTGGGACATTAAGCCAGGGGGGAGGAATATCCAGGGAGGAACAGCTGCTGCCAGCCGGAGCCCGGTGGCCACAGGTGCAGCCGTGCTCAGTGACAACACAGACTGAGACGCTCATAAACAACATACCATGCAGTACACCAAGGTGCTGGGGATGCTAGTCAGCACTCTAATATTCCCTGGATACTGTTGTAAAACTGCACTGATAAACAGGAAGGACGGCCTCACAGCCCACCACAGTATCAGTTTCACCTTAACACTAGCCTCAGCAATCTGAGGCACCATCATGGTCTGGACTTATGACCCTCTTCCTTATCACTGACATCATCTTCCAGTGTCACAGCTTGATGCACTAACTGCATTAGGCCTATCTCTAACATGAATACAATGCTGTGTTTGTGTGACAAGACAGAGACCAGGGCTTCTTAAATGGAGAGTTAACAGATGCTTTATACAGACTCTTCATCAGTACCGTGGGCATAGCTAAGACTGGGCTGTACAATGAATGAATTAGATTCATTTGAATTGATGTTATTGTGCGATATTCCAAATACCTGTATCACAGAATCAAGTTTATGTGTATTTTTCGTTTATGTCCACTTTTTCTCATATTGTCTTTTTGGTCTCGTCTCATTCGCTCCTTCTGTGCTGTGCACCCTCCCATTTATACCAGAGATCTGCATATAATGACGAGATGCTCATATCTTCGCCCTGACAATGGGAGCCGTTGTCCCAAAGGCAGGAAGACAGGCGACAAGTTTAGTTTCAAAATAAGCCCATAGAAACACATTGGCCTTATTTTGGCCAGATTTTGGCGAGAGTGAAACTTCCGGCTTCGCCTCTTTCTCCCAAGCCCCTCCTCCTACCACTCACAACAACAAATATGAGAGATCAGATCACTTCTTCTTCTCTGACAAACAGTTTCAACTCACTATTTGCACTTGCACTTTGGTCCAACAGAACCGGTCACCAACACCAAAACACATTGAGACATTATTTTACTGTAATAGAGACGTTAACCTTTCGAACCATACACTGTTTGTCTCAACTCTTCAAATTCCGAGCAGAGCAGACACTACTAAAACGGATGTACCAATGAACATTCATTCTGGAAAATGAATGCTCAGGTTTGTCGCGCGCGCATTACGTTACCACGTATCGCTAGCAGCATTTAGTCAAATCAAGATTGTTATACTAGCTGTTTAGTCTGTTTTATAATGTGCAATAAGCATAAAACAATTATACAAGGAATTGGCAACTCTTTCTCATTTTGAGAAATAAGGTAGGCCACTTGATTTCAACATCTGAACAAAGTGGACAGGCTAGCATGCTGTTCAAACAGTTGGAGACGGACAGAAGGTTGTGTTCATAACAATTCAACTGTTTTGCCTTGTTAGCTGAATTCTGAGCTTGTGAAATTATACCTAGATCCAAGTTGGCTAAACTTGAATTATAAATATTAGCTGGCTACTCACCAGCATGTGGGATTGTGCTTGAGAGATAGTTTATGAGACCGGTGTTCATTTTCTATAATGCCTGCTACATTATTAGTGAATGTGCATTATGAATGGTTCTGGTTAGATTTGTAACAAAAAATAACATTCTTATAGGCAGACCTGAAAGCCAGATCAGTGATTAAAAAAAAGCAGGTACAACTATTTTGATAAAATAATTACTTTATTAGTAACTTACCTAGTTAAATAAAGGTTAAATAAATAAAAATAAAAGTGGGTCTTATGGTTGTGGAAGGCATAGAGTGCATTCAGAAAGTATTCAGGCCCCTTGACTTTTTCCACATTTTGTAACGTTACAGTCGTATTCTAAAATGTATTAAATAAAAAAATATCCTCATCAATCTAGACACAATACCCCATAATGACAAAATGGAAACAGGTTTTTAGAAATATTTGCAAATGTATTACAAAGTATTCAGACCCTTTCCTATGAGACTCGAAATTGAGCTCAGGTGCATCCTGTTTCCATTGATCATCCTTGAGATGATTCTACAACTTGATTGGAGTCCACTAGTCGAAAATTCAATTGATTGGACATGATTTGGAAAGGCACACACCTGTCTATATAAGGTCCCACAGTTGATAGTGCATGTCAGAGCAAAAACCAAGCCATGAGGTCCAAGGAATTGCCCGTAGAGATACGAGACAGGATTCTGTCAAGGCACAGATCTGGGGAAGGGTACCAAAAAATGTCTGCAGCATTGAAGGATCCTAACAACACAGTGGCCTCAATCATTCTTAAATGGAAGAAGTTTGGAACCACCAAGACTCTTCCTAGAGCTGGCCGCCCGGCCAAACTGAGCAATCGGGGGAGAAGGACTTTGGCCAGGGAGGTGATCAAGAACCCAATGGTCACTCTGACAGAGCTCCAGAGATCCTCTGTGGAGATGGGAGAACCTTCCAGAAAGACAACCAGGCCGCTTGGAGTTTGCCAAAAGGAACCTAAATGACTCTCAGACCATGAGAAACAAGATTCTCTAGTCTGATGAAACCAAGATTTAACTCTTTGGCCTGAATGCCAAGTGTTACATCTGGAGGAAACCTGGCACCATCTCTACGGTGAAGCATGTTGGTGGCAGCGTCATGCTGTGGGGATGTTTTTCAGCGGCAGGGTCTGGGAGACTAGTCAGGAACAAGGGAAAGATGAACGGAGTATAGTACAGAGAGATCCTTGATGAAAACCTGCTCCAGAGCGCTCTGGACCTCAGACTGGTGCCAATGTTAATCTTACAACAGGACAATAACCCTAAGCACCTAATCAAGACAACGCAGAAGTGGCTTCAGGACAAGTCTCTGAATGTCTATGAGTGGCCCAGCAAGAGCCCGGACTTAAACCCGATCGAACATCTCTGGAGAGACCGGAAAATAGCGGTGCAGCGATGCTCCCCATTCAAACTGACAGAGTTTGAGAGGATCTGCAGAGATGAATTAGAAAAACACCCCAAATACAGGTGTGCCAAGCTTGTAGTGTCATACCCAAGAAAACTCAAGGCTGAAATCGCTGCCAAAGGTGCTTCAACAAAGTACTGAGTAAAGGATCTGAATACTGTGATATTTCATTTTTTTTAAATACATTTGCAAAAATGTCTAAAAACCTGTTTTTGCTTTGTCATTATGGGGTATTGTGTGTAGACTGATGAGGGGAAAAAAACAATGTAATCAATTTTAGAATAAGGTAACAAAAATGTGGAAAAGGTCAAGGGGTCTGAATACTTTCCGAATGCACTGTATACTCAGCCTAGGTATAATTTCAAAAGCTCTGAATTCAGTAGATTATTGCTGACTGTTTAAAATACAGTGTATTTGACCTTTAATTGTACAACAAAGCTTATTTGAAGAAAACATAACAAAAATAGAGATATACTGTACATCCTGAATCGCAAAAAATGGAGATATGAGTTTTAGGCCATATCGCCCAGCCATAGGCGTAGCCTGGTAGAGATAAGACATGTATACACGTTAGCACCACAGACTGTATACACACCACCACTCTTCCATTCACAACCCTCTCCAACGTACCGCTCCACAGAGCCAAAGACGGCTTGGTTCATATTTAGACGATGGGGAGGACAACATTACACTCCCAAATGTTAATCCTGTGAGTAATTTCACACCTGAAGCGTTACACCAACTGTTGTGAGCCAAATTACGCTCTTTTGTTCCACACAGTAATTATGTCTCCTTTTTTTACAGCAGCAATTGGAGCAGCTTGAGAGAGTGGAGACAAAACACTTTTTATTTCGGAGACAGAGTAGCGTTCATGGCGCTAAACATGTTCAGTTCAGGATGATTTCACAGAGTGGATCATCCAGACAGGTGGCAGGGGGCGGAGCTGCGGAGGCGCCTAACACATTTTACACTGCTAGTAATGCAGCCATAACTAATAATAGAAGACGTCAGATCACACAACAGACATTCTGTACTGTCTGGCTGACTGTCAGACTGACTGCTGGGGATCTGTGAATGACTGAGCAGCTTTCAGCTTGCTATATTTATCCTCCCAAAGCGGGTGGGTCCAACGCTTAAGATTTCACAGTGGTAATTGGACCCCTCTCCAGAATGGAGAACAATATTTGCTCTAATATGACCTTTGACCTCTGAGTGAGAGGACTATAGATGTAATGACAGGATTAGAGGAGAAAACAAAGGGGATGGTCTAGAGTTAGACCAGAGGAAGAAAATACCACTTTTCCGTCTTTGTTAGGTGATATTGTGTACATTGTTCTACTCAATCATTGCCCTGATACAGGACACAATCAGCCACAGCACACACTTGTCAAACATGGAAGTAGACATGTGGATGGAAATGTGAAAATAAACATATTCACCCATCACACTCATATATACATAGATAAAAGCTGTGTTGCTTTCCCATCATTTTTCATGGCCCCACTAAGACAATATGGCAGAGCAATTCACTGCGGTTCTGAACGTTGCGGAAGAAATTAGGGTGGAATGCACGTCTGTGAATGTGTGTTGAAATGACTTTAAAACCAATAAAACCAGCTACCATGACATACGCAATCCCTACATAACCAGGAATGGATGCTAAAGAAGAGGAGAAACAAATCCATGGGGTCTCGAAGCATCCCTCGGGGAGAGGGGGAGGAGAGAGACAGTACAGCAGTATAAGTAGCCGAGCTATGGCGTTATCAGAAGCATCCCTCGGGGAGAGGGGGAGGAGAGGAGAGAGACAGTACAGCAGTATAAGTAGCCGAGCTATGGTGTTATCAGAAGGTAATAGAACCTCTAGCTACAGTTCAAGTCAGAAGTTTACATACACCTTAGCCAAATACATTTAAACTCAGTTTTACACAATTCATGACATTTAGGTCAGTTAGGATCACCACTTTATTTTAAGAATGTGAAATGTCAGATTAATAGTAGAGAGAATGATTTATTTCAGCTTTTATTTCTTTCCTCACATTCCCAGTGGGTCAGAAGTTTACATACACTCAATTACTATTTGGTAGCATTGACTTTAAATTGTTTAACTTGGGTCAAAGTTTCGGGTAGGCTTCCACAAGCTTCCTACAATAAGTTTGGTGAATTTTGGCCCATTCCTCCTGACAGAGCTGGTGTAACTGAGTCATGTTTGTAGGCCTCATTGCTCGCACCCGCCTTTTCAGTTCTGCCCACAAATGTCAAATGTTCTATAGGATTGAGGTCAGGGCTTTATGATGGCCACTCCAATACCTTGACTTTGTTGTCCTTAAGCCATTTTGCCACAACTTTGGAAGTATGCTTGGGGTCATTGTCCATTTGGAAGATCCATTTGCGACCAAGCTCTAACTTCCTGACTGATGCCTTGAGATGTTGCTTCAATATATCCACATAATTTTCCTCCCTCATGAAGCCATCTATTTTGTGAAGCACACCAGTCCCTCCTGCAGCAAAGCACCCCCACAACATGATGCTGCCACCCCCGTGCTTCACAGTTGGGATGGTGTTCTTCGGCTTGCAAGCCTCCCCCTTTTTCCTCCTAACATAACGATGATCATTATGGTCAAACAGTTCTATTTTTGTTTCATCAAAAGAAGGACATTTCTCGAAAAAGTACAATCTTTGTCGCCATGTGTAGTTGCAAACCATAGTCTGGCTTTTTTATGGCGGTTTTGGAGCAGTGGCTTCTTCCTTGCTGAGCGGCCTTTCAGGTTATGTCGATATAGGACTCGTTTTACTGTGGATATAGATAATTTTGTACCTGTTTCCTCCAGCATCTTCACAAGGTCCTTTGCTGTTGTTCTGGGATTGATTTGCACTTTCATCTCTAGGAGACATCTCCTTCCTTAGCGGTATGATGGCTGCGGGGTCCCATGGTGTTTATACTTGCGTACTATTGTTTGTACAGATGAACGTGGTACCTTCGGGTGTTGGGAGCAATTTCCAAAGGATGAACCAGACTTGTGGAGGTCTACAATTATTTTTCTGAGGTCTTGGCTGATTTCTATTGATTTTCCCATGATGTCAAGCAAAGAGGCACTGAGTTTGAAGGTAGGCCTTGAAATACATCCACAGGTACACCTCCAATTGACTCAAATGATTTCAATTAGCATATAACAAACTTCTAAAGCCATGACATCATCTTCTGGAATTTTCCAAGCTGTTTAAAGGCAAAGTCAACTTAGTGTATGTAAACTTCTGACCCACTGGAATTGTGATACAGTGAATTATAAGTGAAATAATCTGTCTGTTAGCAATTGTTGGAAAAATGACTTGTGTCATGCACAAAGTAGATGTCCTAACCGACTTGCCAAAACTATAGTTTGTTAACAAGAAATTTGTGGTGGTTGAAAAACGAGTTTTAATGACTCCAACCTAAGTGTATGTAAACTTCCGACTTCAACTGTAAATATATCAACTCTATGAGGCATGAGATCATTAGAGATTGTGGAGTGAGTAGGTGTGGAGGAGGGGTGGTAGGGGGTGTTGTGTTGTTGCTCTCATTAGCGTGTCTATCTCTGACTGCCTGTCAGTCTCCACCTGTTGGTCTGCCTCGTTAAAATCCCCGGGATTAAGTCTCTTCTCTGGGAGAGGATGTATCTTCTGCAATGGAATGTCAGTTCCACCCAGGCCCAAAAATGTCATAGAATATAAACATAGGCCTAATATAACCATCCCATATAAAGCCCATATAAATAAAGGTGAGCCCACGGGGTGGGGAACAGAAGCTAAATTGAGCCCGGAGAGATGGTGATGGGGAAGACTCGGTGGACCCTGGTCGATAAATTTCTCCTTCCTTCCTGCTACTTTTTACGGCCAGCAGTAAAATCCCTCCCTGGTTGGCCTCAGCAGGTTCAGGATGACAGAAGAGAGGAGAGGAGCTAGATGAGAGTGACGCTGAGGGAAACTAAAACAATCTGCTCAGAGCTCTGCTGCTTCTTTGACCTCGGGAGGACCAGTCTGCTGTAACCATCTGGGTCTCTGTTATGCTACCTCTCCTTCTCTCTCTCTCTCTCTCTCTCTCTCATACACCCACATACACACACACACACACACACACACACACGGTACAGTTAACCCTTGCGGTGGACCAGGGATGGGGTTATCTTACAGGGTCAAACTAATCAAATCCATGTCATCTTCAGTGCCAGGGCTCTTACTTTAATGTCACAGGCCAAATGCATGACCTCAGCTCAGTCCCTCTCCCACTTCTGGATCGAGAATAGTGGTCAAGAGGACTGAGGGGTACAGTCATTCTACAGAGAGACCCACCTCCCCCATCCCTGAGTCCCCCACACATAGAGGCAGGCAGGCCACCATGGTCCCTCCTCAGACTGGCTCTCTGAGGAATGAAATCAGCAACAGGCCACATAAAGGTTCTGGCTAAGCCCTGGACACATTCTTGGAAAATGTTGCCTTCAGAAAAAGGCTTATGAATCCCATCTCTGACAAAAGAGGGGATGGAATTAGTGGGATTTAGGGGCGTCTGTGTGAGTCAGGGTGGTATTAGCAGCTCTCTTTAATGCATCTCTCTGCTGACCAGATCACAGGCCCAGTGTAAGGCACACTAGCCATGCTTTTCTGTCACAGCACCAGGCATTAGTCTGGGCCTGGACAGAGACACAGACAGCAACAAGGTCTTTAGTCTGGGCTGATACGGAGCCAGGAAGCCATTCCACAGCGGAGTTATAGAGGAATGTACATAATGTGGTTTTGGCTGCTGAGGTGATAATAAATGTTGTGAAACAAAGAAAATAATGCATGTTTTTCAGTCTATGCGCAGGGAAACGCGTTGAGGATAAATGGATGTGTCTCTTGGACTGTAGATAGCACTCATTCATGGCTTGTTTTTGTACAGCCTATGAAATACTGCTGCTCTGTATGTTAGTGGCATACTTGCACATTGAGGAAGGGCTTAACCACTAAATACACTTGGGCTGGGGCCCACCAGATGACCTTTCCACCTCATAGCACAGGGAAACACGCTCCAATTGAACCGGAGCGTCAAGCCCCGCTTCGAGATATTCCCAGTGGAACCACCAGATGGCAGGCACCTCCAGGACCCACAATGCACTAGGTCACACCCCTGGAATAATGACCTTAACAAATCCAAACACAGACCCAATGACACCAACCCGTAACCCAGTGGGTAGCATAGGAGGTATGGGAAAACCACAGCATGTGTTGAGTGAGCACTCTGAGGCTTGGAGAAAAACAATGTATCATTTTACACATCTATCAATCTGTCTGTTTACCTGTAGATATGAATCTAGATATTAATCTGCACACACATTGATTCTCAGTGGGCAGGTTGCAGGAATGAGGATTAATGAGAATAGAATGGTTCAGTCACCATTGTTCCTATTGTTACTCATATTTTGACAATGGTCTCCCTCCCCAGTATGCCAGGCCAGGCAGGCATAAACCCACAGCTCATGAGTACTGCAGACCACTGCGTCACAATAAGAGCAAGGGAGGCCTTGCACTCCGGAGAGATCCATCGCCTCTCTCCTCCATCTCTGTCCTCCGGTCCCCAGGGGGAGGGGTGGGATTAGCAGGGCAAGGAGGGCACATACATTTCAGCTGCTAGAGCTAAGTCATTCGCAGTCCCCTCCCCTCCCTCCATAGTTTCTTTCTCTCTCCATTCCCCCGAGGATGGGCCAGGGGCTGAGCTGGCCACGCAGTAGCAACTTCCCTTTCTGCTTGTCATGCTGGGCCGTTAATACTGTGCAGCGTCAGGAACAGCAGGTGCTATCACTCCCTATCATTAATTATCCCTACCGAATCACTCTGGGGCCCTCTCCCTCTCTCACTCCTCAAATCCAAATCTCTATCTCCTGTACAATCTCTCTCATTCCATTCCTCCAGCTCTGCCTCATTTTCTCTCACTTTCTCTTATTCAATCCATCTCCAATTCGATCAATGTCTACAGCTCTACAGTAATGCCTTCTCATCTCCATCTTCCATCTCTCTGCTTATATCTCCCACTCTATCCCTCTTGCATTAATTTGTTCCCTGTGTGTCCCAATATCTGTCCAACATTCTTTCAACTTCTCCCCAGTGACTCCTAGCCTGCTGACAGCCAGCCAGGGCAGGATTCCCCCCCCCCCCCCCCCCCCTCCTCAGATATGTGTCCTCCAGCCACTCCTCTCCTTACATCCCCCTTGCGTAAATGTATTCCAAACTGCCGGCCTGCTGCTGCCAGCCAGGAGACGTCACAGGGATTGATGGAGCGCTGGAAGAAAATATAGCCCTTTTCCCCACCAGAGAGCTCTGAAATAATGCTGAATCAAAGGAGAAACACCGGATAAGAACCTCCCCCCAGGTCATAAGGTGGTGAACAAGGTCAGAGATGAAGGAGTGAGCCTGGAGATGATAAGGGCCTAGGCTACAACTCTCCTCTCCTCACATACATAGAAACATAAGGCTCTCCCATACAGTCATGCCCCAGTCAGACACAGGTGAGAAGGCTTTAAGTCAACTGTGAGAAACCCAGAGGAACATCTGGCATGACCACAAAAATAAACAATGACTTTCCCATCCTTGGGTTCAGGCTGCTATAAACCTGGCCATGAACTCCAAATGCACAGGGGGTGACGGGGGTGGTGTTGGAGGTGAATGACCATGTATGTGTGTGTCTAAGTCTCAACCCCTCCCCATTAGTCAGACCTGTATCCCAGACATACTGTATACACACATACAGTTGAAGTCGGAAGTTTACATACACTTAGGTTGGAGTCATTAAAACTCGTTTTTCAACCACTCCACAAATTTCTTTTTAACAAAATATAGTTTTGGCAAGTCGGTTAGGACATCTACTTTGTGCATGACACAAGTAATTTTTCCAACAATTGTTTACAGACAGATTATTTCACTTATAATTCACTGTATCACAATTCTAGTGGGTCAGAAGTTTACATACACTAAGTTGACTTTGCCTTTAAACAGCTTGGAAAATTCCAGAAAATGATGTCATGGCTTTAGAAGCTTCTGATAGGCTAATTGACATAATTTGATTCAATTGGAGTTGTACCTGTGGATGTATTTCAAGGCCTACCTTCAAACTCAGTGCCTCTTTGCTTGACATCGTGGAAAAATCAAAAGAAATCAGCCAAGACCTCAGAAAAATAATTGTAGACCTCCACAAGTCTGGTTCATCCTTGGGAGCAATTTCCAAACACCTGAAGGTACCACGTTCATCTGTACAAACAATAGTACGCAAGTATAAACACCATGGGACCACGCAGCCATCATACCGCTCAGGAAGGAGACTCGTTCTGTCTCCTAGAGATGAACGTACTTTGGTGCGAAAAGTGCAAATCAATCACAGAACAACAGCAAGGACCTTGTGAAGATGCTGGAGGAAACAGGTACAAAAGTATCTATATCCACAGTAAAACAAGTCCCATATCAACATAACCTGAAAGGCCGATCAGCAATGAAGAAGCCACTGCTCCAAAACCGCCATAAAAAAAAGCCAGACTACAGTTTGCAACTGCACATGGGGACAAAGATCTAACTTTTTCGAGAAATGTCCTCCGGTCTGATAAAACAAAAATAGAACTGTTTGGCCATAATTACCATTGTCATGTTTGGAGGAAAAAGGGGGAGGCTTGCAAGCCGAAGAACACCATCCCAACCGTGAAGCATGGAGGTGGCAGCATCATGGTGTGGGGGTGCATTGCTGCAGGGGGGACTGGTGCACTTCACAAAATAGATGGCATAATGTGGAAAGAAAATGATGTGGATATATTGAAGTAACATCTCAAGACATCAGTCAGGAAGTTAAAGCTTGGTCGCAAATGGGTCTTCCAAATGAACAATGACCGCAAGCATACTTCCAAAGTTGTGGCAAAATGGCTTAAGGACAACAAAGACAAGGCATTGGAGTGGCCATCACAAAGCCCTGACCTCAATCCTATAGAGAATTTGTGGGCAGAACTAAAAAAGCGTGTGCGAGTAAGGAGGCCTACAAACCTGACTCCGTTACACCAGCTCTGTCAGAAGGAATGGGCCAAAATTCACCAGACTTATTGTGGGAAGCTTGTGGAAGTCTACCTGAAATGTTTGACCCAAGTTAAACAATTTAAAGGCAATGCTACCAAATACTAATTGAGTGTATGTAAACTTCTGATTCCCTGGGAATGTGATGAAAGAAATAAAAGCTGAAATAAATAATTCTGACATTTCACATTCTTAAAATAAAGTGGTAATCCTAACTGACCTAAAACAAGGGAATTTTTACCAGAATTAAATGTCAGGAATTGTGAAAAACTGAGTTTAAGTGTATTTGGCTAAGGTGTTTGTAAACTTCCGACTTCAACTGTATATGCAATCATAAACATCCATGCACAAACACTTTCCAATACACATTCCGGGAGGACAGTGTGTGTGGATTAGATGTCTTGTTAGGAGCAGTGACTAACTGGACTAATGGTTAAACTACGGGGTTGATGGATCAAATCCCCCATGATGCATATGGTGGTTAAGCCCGTGAACAAAGCTATCTGCTAAGCGAAGATTGATTGTTATTGAACAGACAGCTTATCTAGACTGTATCTGAACCTTGAGTAGGAGTCATCCCCCCAGTCCTATGTATCCTACCCAGTATTATGACCACAGTGTAATAGAAGCAAGGTAGCTAATCCCACAAATCCACTGGAAAACCTGGAATTTTCCACTTTTCTGAGATATCAGAAAAGGATATCAGCGGCCAACAGCGAGGGAATCTCTCTATCTCTCTCCCTCCAACACCACAGAGCAGATACGAAGTTTTTAACTTATTAGTGTAATCCATTATAAGGAAGCAGAGCAGACACTTGGCCTGAGTCGATATGATCCTCCTATGCTTCCTATTGATCTCCATCAGACTACAAGAGGAGTAAGGGGACAGATTGAAAAACAGATACATAATAAGTGATTGGGAACACTGAACTAAAGGACCTTCTCAGTCATTACTGTCTTTGTGTGTCTGTGAGTGGTTTAGAAAAGAAAGTAGTGTCTCCAGAAACCACAGGAGAGGAACACAATGGCTGTATTTTTGCCTCCATTGTCCTGCCTGCCTTGTGCAATGCCTCAAATGCCTGGGCCGGAGCACACAGTCAGGAGATGTTTTTGGTTCTGTATCAGAGGACACAATGAAAGGACAATGTCACACACATACCCAAACAGTGTGTGAAAAGACACTTGAATGTCTTGAATGTGCAGTCAGCTTTGTGTGTAGACCTATTCATGTAAATAGTGAGTGAGTGAGTGAGTGAGTGAGTGAGTGAGTGAGTGAGTGAGTGAGTGAGTGAGTGAGTATGCTATTTATGTGCAAAATAGCATTGCACATAAATTACTCAAACATGCAATAACCTTTCTTTATTGTTGTGAGGCACGACAAATTCACGTTTAACAACATGTAGGCCTTAACTGAATCAATACCTTTCATGGAAATGAATGACAACATTCTCTCTTATGATCTTTTAAAGTTGAGCAGCTTTTCTACAGTGTGATTGGGTTTGAATTCCACCAGTGAGTAAAGGCTTTTAATCCTCAAAGGAGGGTCTCATGGATGATTCTGGCAGAGATGCAGCACAGATGCTGGAATGATTCACAACATGCACCACTCATTTATTTACTCTGGTAATAACTCTATAATAACAACCTCTCTTGAATTTCTCCTTTCATCGTCAGTAAATGATTCAGGATAAAAAGTATTCTCATTAATTACTATTCCCATTACATGACTCAGAACAAACGACCGATAAAGACGGAATTTGACCAATGAGCATTGGCCAAGCAGATAATAGGGAGTTTACCGATGGAGGCACGGATCTCCTTTCATTCATCTTCAATCACTTATCTTTGCTGATCTAAAATTAGGAATACGAGATAGACTTTTCAGGGTTGTTGCTTTCATTAGGTAAATGTATACGTGTCAATTGGCATAAACGAAAGGAGATTAGGAAAGCTACTTTGACTATTGAGACGCAACAGTTTGGGAAAGTGTAATTTCTCATATCAATAAAGTGCCACCTAGTGGAAAACAGCGTAATATCCGCACCTTTGCCAATGAGAGGTTTCGTGCTTTTCAGATGATGCATGTATATTTTTCCATGTGGTAATACTTGAAGGTTTCTCAAGGAAAACAATAGAAGAGAAATAGTTTTAAGGAAAATATTATAGTTTTGTCCAAGAAAGGGGATTAATTGTTGCTGCCTTAACTTTAAACACATCCTTTATTATATAGGCAAGGCTATTATCTCTGTTTTGTCGACTTTTAATCATCTCAAATTCATAGTTAGAAGGGATGACTCTCAGCTATCTGCAAATCCTACACGAAATGCCTTCATTATCTCTCAATGCTGTCCCTGATTGCCAAGAAGGCCACTACAGGGTCATGGTTACAAACTGTAGGACATGGTGGGAATGATTTCTAGATTCTACAGAAATCGATGGTTTTAGCATAAAGGATATGAGATACAGCAAAGATTGTATGTACATTTCTCAAGGGGCAATGAATGCGCAATGTTATGGGAGATATATATCACCTTTATTAGACTGCCTATTCCTGGATAAAAATTTGCTACAATCTAATGTAAGAAAATACACTTTTTCATTTGAAATAGTGTCGACCACTATCAGTCTGGAGTCTTTTTACGCGCAATTAAATGTCCTTCTATTGAACCATTTCACATACCAGCCCCACGCACTGTCACTCTTCTCCAGACAGTTTTCAAATAAATGTTATTCACCCGAGAATAAACACAGGCTATTGGGCCCCACTCATGAGTCATGTCCAGCAAAAGGCTACACAGGTTTTTGAAAACTGCAAAATCTGAATTATCAATAACCTAATGAAACAAACATCACTGTTGAATCAGCAAGCATGAGCCAGAAACGGATTGTGCTAGCCCAAGTGACTATCCAAAAGGAATAATTATCATGGAAACTTTGACTGGCCCGATAGTCTATCCTATGGCCATACAGTATTAGGCTACAATACATATGGACAAAAGAAAAATGCATATCTTGGCTTTTGGCCACCACGACAAGCCATGTAGGCTACAGTACGTCGAACCTATCATTCCAAAACCGAGTCCCCGATCAACTTCCAAATAATGCACCGGTAATAATGCTAATAATGCAAGTGAATTACAGAGAACTAAAACATATCATTTTCACTCACCTTCTTCCGGGGCTGCCATTTCATCATATTTGTAAACCAAAAATGTACAGCATCAAGATATTATATATGAGGAAAATTTTGATTCAAGGGAATTCCAACAGCAAGTCATGCTGCTTCTTGACTTCCCTCAATTTTGCAGCATATTTTCTCCAAAAAGCGGCGCATAATATGCGATGCGAGGTTCAACGTCAAATCGGGAGAGATGGCACGCGATAGCCCCGTTTAATCCAAAGAATGGAATGGAGCAGAATACGTTTGTCTAACTTACTGAATGTCCCGATTTTCAGTTCAAACGTTTTGTATAAATAAGACTATGGGTAACAGTGCGTAAAATCCAAACTACAAGTCCGAGATGCGCCACCAGCCCTGTACAGTCTGTCTGTCCGCTAGATCACTCCGCTGTCTTTTAGCATGGTTGTCGAAGATATCCAGTTAGGTTGACTGCTGGGAAATTCATTCTTAAACTTTTTGTCAGCCTCCACGTCGTCCGTGCATTACAAAACCGTTAGTCTGACACCAAATAGAAACACAAGTCCAACGTTTTTGTGGGTTTATCCCACCGAAAAACGTGTATATCCAAAACGTTGACAAAACACAGAAACATATGACAACTGTTGTTGATCCCCTTTCTAACTGTAAAAAAAATGTGGTATCAAATGTCAAGCAAAAGTCAATGCCAAAACCAGATCACCACCGTGAAAGTGCGACATACATGGCGCAAAAGAAAGTCGCAGGAGGGGTGAACAGAAAAAAAATCCCTGGAATTTCTATGCGAGGCGCTGGAAGGATATCCTGCAACAGCAACAAACGGGACTACACAACTCTAATGACTTCCTTCCCTGCTCCTTCGCGCTCGGGCATTGCATAGCTCAGAGTTGGAACAAAACCCGAGCAGCGCAGGAACGAGCCGGCGGGGTCATAGTGCCGTCGACTCTGAAGCGCGCGCCGAGGGTAAAGGCGATGTGGCCAGAGAAAAGACTCCAGAGCTGAGCCAACACTGCACTCATACAATGGCCCCCAGGAAGGTATGGCAGAACGCCACAACAGCAACAGTGGAGGAGTAGAACTTGAGCAATACAATGTGAAAGTGGACAACCATACATTTCCTCATGATAAACATGAGGTCAAAACCTTTGCCACAACACCAACAGCTTGGTGTATTCTATACAAAAAAAAACAGACTACATACACATTCATTCACAGATAATGGGTGATCAACTCTTTGCTGTTGTGCTGCGCAAAGAGGTAGACCTGCTATAATCCCCTTCAAAGAAGGTAGAAAAGTGACAGAAGGAGACACCTGATTAGCCGCTTTCTATAAGCCTCCAGCACCTTTCAAGGTATATCCCCTTCACTGTTTACAGTGGCATTACTGGTCTTAAGAGATTCTAACAACACAGCTCATCTGTTCTGGCTAAATTGCCAGAACAGATTGTCCTTAGTTCCCTTTTCATTAGTGGTAAGCCTTCTGGGACTGAATGACGGTACAGGCTATGAGAGTAAACAAGATTCTGAAAGGACAGGTAAGATGAGTACATAAGGCCTCTGACCCATGTTTCTCTGGAGACAAGGACAGCGGACCGCTGTCCAGTGTCCATCATTTTCAGCTGCCACTTGTTTGCTTTAGCGATACTGCTGTCAGATATAGCTTATACTTTTTAGCTGCCTGCCAAGCTTTTTGTTTCCGGCATATTTGGCCACAGACCGGTGATAGAAATCTCACTGGCAGATAAGTGCTACAATTTTTCCAGTCTTGATGATGAAATTCTTATCGCTTGTAATCTTGGTGGGTTGGAGAAAAAAAAGTTAAATGAGAGAGCCTGGTGTTTCTGGGAAGAACCCACCCACTCCTACTGCACCCCACCACTGCAAACTGGCAAAAGCTTCAAAGCAGAACAACTCTCAAGTATCTGAACAGCCCCAGAAACTCTGACCTGGGCTGACACTGAGGGGATGGCCAGAGTACTGCCCTGCCATCTGACCGAACAGAATGGGACCAGGAAGCATCAATAAAGTGATAGGCAGCGTGATGGGATTGGTGTCATCAAAATCAATTTCACTTTCTCTGACTTAATGTGTACCATCTCCCTCAGTATTTATCTTTATGTTATCTTGTTAGGATACTTTTTTTGGTGAATTATCCTAAAAGCAGTGTCTAAATGTGCACCTATTAGGAGATCAAATTGTATTTTTCTGGCCTGGTGTCCCTCCAGGGTCAGGGGGGTGAGCAATGCACCTAGGGGTCACCGTGACAACAAAAGGCAAAAAGGAGGGGACACTATGACATATGGTCCCTGGACAAAACACTGCTGGGTATAGAGTCCAAACAGCACTCGCTAATCCACTTGGATGAACAGGAACAAAATGCAGAGTGTGACGCTGACACTATGAGCACAGCTGGCAGTGTAATTGTAACCTCTCCTTGTTGTCGCACCAGAATGACACTCTTTCCATACCTTGTATGTTCAAGCTATGCGTGCAATTTAATTTAACCTTTATTTTAACAGGGAGTCTTTTACAGATGAGCCCTGTATTCACATCAATATACACTATACACATCAATATTCACATCAATACACGAAAAGCAAAAACACAATCATAGAAAACAAACACATTCTTCAGTAAAAAGGTCCTCAATCAGCCTATTTTGAATTGCCTAGAGGCACCAATTCAACCAACTTCATAGAGCCTTGGAGATCATTCCACAAGTAAGGTGCAAAAAAACCTAAGAGCAGATTTACCTAACACAGTGGAGTAGAAGGGATCTCCAGCGTTAGCCATCCCTGAGATCAGGTCTGCTGACTAGTACGTCTGTAAGTTAACAAATGAAGTAAGGTAGTCGGAAGTTTAAGCAGGAGGGCTTTATAAACAGAAAGTGTGCAATGCCTCAATCTATGAGACTTCAAAGAGGGCCAGCCTACTTTCTGATACAGAATGCAGTGAAGTGTACTGAACCTATTGCCTGTAATAAAGTGTAGTTAACCAAATAATTACGCGGACTATCTGCATTGACACTTCTTGCGCTAACATTTTTTGACTCATCACATATGCTGTTACAACTGTTTGCTATCTGTCACTTTATTCCTAGTTATATGTACATATGGGCGGCAGCGTAGCCTAGTGGTTAGAGCGTTGGACTAGTAACTGAAAGGTTGCAAGATCGAATCCCCGAGCTGACAAGGTACAAATCTGTCGTTCTGCCCCTGAACAAGGCGGTTCTTAGGCTGTCATTGAAAATAAGAACTTGTTCTTAACTAAGTTGCCTAGTTAAAAAAATATCTACCTCAATTACATCGACTCAGTACTGGTACATTTTTTAAATTTAACTAGGCAAGTCAGTTAAGATAAATTCTTATTTATTACGACGGCTTACGCCAAACTTGGACGATGCTGGGCCAATTGCCTGGATTCAAACCAGGGTGTCTGTAGTGATGCCTTTAGCACTGAGATAGAGGTAGAGCATGGCGCTTGCAACACCAGGGTTGTGGGTTCGATTCCCACGGGGGACCAGTATTTAAAATGTAATAAAAATGTATGCACTCTACTGTAAGTCGCTCTGGATAAGAGCGTCTGCTGGATGACTAAAATGTAAATGTAAAATGAGATGCTGTGCCTTAGACCGCTGCACCACTCGGGAGCCCCAAAATCTACATCTTCTATATAGCCAAGTTTTTGTTACTCATTGCATATATATTATTACGTGTTTTACTTTTCTATTATTTCGCTATTTTCTCTCTGCATTGTTGGGAAGGGCCTGTAAGTAAGCATTTCACTGTTAGTCCATACCTGCTGTTTACGAAGCATGTGACTAATAAGATTTGATTTGATATAGTGTGCTATGATAAACTGTGTCTAATGGTTTCATACAGTGACAGCTGCATTCATATAGACAATATAACCATAGTCTATAACCGTTATGAATGTCGACAGAATGATTTTTCTGCTATTTAATTGTATAAAAAAAGCCAATTTGAATTCTTAATTTCTTAGCTAACTCATCAACATGCTTTTTGAAAGATAGCTTTTCGTCAATCCAGATACCCAGAAATGTATAAGCGGGGACACGATCAATGAGGGTACCATCCAATGTAAATATGCATCAGATGCACATTTTTACGTGATTTGGAGAATAACATATACTTGTTTTTACCTGCATTAAAGTACCAATTTGAGTTCAGCATCAAGGAAACCTGACTAAACACCATCAGAAAAAAACACATTGTGTCCTGTCTGTACAGTCATTTTCGTACCCATTACATGACGCCTGATTCATACTGATTGCAGACAATTTTTCAATCAATAAAGAAGGGTCAACAGTATAAAATAAGTCAATAAAGAGGGCAGCACAGTGCTACCTCCTATCCATACCTTTTAACACATCATTTAACACCAAGGTTGCAGCAGAGATGGTGCTATGACCCGGCCTGAAACCAGACTGGTGAACACTTACATATCATTGCTAGGAAGAAACTAAGCTGACGGTTGATTAATGACTCAACATTTTTACTAGGCAAGACCATTTCAAGATAGGGCAATAATTATTTAGGTTGGGGGGGTCACCACCTTTGTGGAGGGGGAGTCCATGGGCCGCCTTCCAAACCCTAGGGATACCACCTAATCAAATCAAATTTTATTGGTCACATACACATGGTTAGCAAATGTTATTGCGAGTGTAGCGAAATCGTCAGATAAAAAAATGTGTCAATGACTCCGCAATCCAGGGAGAAGAAAGTTGTAGCAAGAAAGGATGAAGCTAATCAGCCCCACTGTTTTTTTACATGAATCTTAAACAAGGCATTTAGCACATCACAAGTTGAAAGTTGTTCAAATGAAATCAAAGATTCACTAGAAGTTGAATATATCTTCCATCGAGCCAACTGGAGGCTGGGAGAGGGAAGAGCAGTCGACTGACTGACCAGGGTTAATTAAACCACCATTTCTTTCCAATGAAAAGCCAGCCGAGATAAAACGCTGATTAAAAGCATCAGTTATCACATTTTTCTCAGTAATGATGCCGGAGTCCGACAGAACTTGCTTAGGCAGGAAAGGAGAGGAATTGCTCACTACTCAAAGATATTAATTTACATTCTCAAACATAGAATGTAAATGAATATCTTTGGGTAGTGAGTGTAATAACACTGTGTTATTGTAATTACATTACAGGGACCATACCCTATATTCATTCCACTTGTGTAATAACATAAATATCAACTCCATTACAATTAAATTACAGTGCAATTAATAAAGTAGAATGTTAAATGTTAGTTGAGTAATTAAAACATTACTACACAGAGCAACTTACTGTCAAGCTACCCATGTTCATACTAGCCATTAATCACAAAACCATGCACATATGCTTACTTTGATCAGATGCAGAATTCATATAAAACTGACAGTCTAACTACATGTTTCAACCATTCAGGTATTCTAAAAACGGGCATGTTACATTGTCAATAACAACCACTTCTTTCATGTATTCACCAGAAGTGAGTTTCCAGTGGTTTTTGTTCCTGGTGGAGTCTGTCATCAGGCCTCTCCATACAGAAGCAGGCTCCCTGTGCGTGCCTCTGCTTTCCCAATCAGAGCCGCACAGGAAATCAGACTTCAGCCTTCAGAGGGAAACAAAAAACCCTCTTTCATTTTCCATGAGTTGAGCTGCTTAAAAGTGTGTGCTTCCTTTTCTTGTTCTTGCCAATCAGACCCTCAAAAATGTCCCTCTACTATATGTTCTGACTGGGATGTGTGTGCAAGTTGGTGTCTCTCTTTTTCAGTGTGCGTGTGGCTGAGAGAGAGAGAAATAGAGAGAGTGCATTACCCAGATGACAGTAACAGAGGTGGTTTGGCAAAAATGAAAAGAAAATTGTCAAAAGAGGGATATAAAATAAACCTGGGAGTAGCAGGCAGCCCTCAGTTAACTCTCCTGCATGTCTCAGTGTCATTTATATTCACTCAGGTAGCCAGGCTCCTGTTCATAAGTCACAACTAGAGGTCGACCGATTATGATTTTTCAACACCGATGCCGATTATTGGGGGACCAAAAAAAGCCGATACCGATTAATCGGACGATTCTTTTTATTTATTTGTAATAATGACAATTACAACAATACTGAATGTACACTTATTTAACTTAATATAATACATCAATAAAATCAATTTAGCCTCAAATAAATAATGAAACATGTTCAATTTGGTTTAAATAATGCAAAAACAAAGTGTTGGAGAAGAAAGTAAAAGTGCAATATGTGCCATGTAAGAAAGCTAACGTTTAAGCTCTTTGCTCAGAACATGAGAACATATGAAAAAAAAAATTGTATGAAATGTATGCATTCACTACTGTAAGTCGCTCTGGATAAGAGCGTCTGCTAAATTACTAAAATGTAAATGTAAATGTAAAATATGAAAGCTGGTGGTTCCTTTTAACATGAGTCTTCAATATTCCCAGTTAAGAAGTTTTAGGTTGTAGTTATTATAGGAATTATAGGACTATTTCTCTCTATACGATTTGTATTTCATATACCTTTGACTATTGGATGTTCTTATAAGCACTTTAGTATTGCCAGTGTAACAGTATAGCTTCCGTCCCTCTCCTCTCTCCTACTTGGGCTCGAACCAGGAACACATCGACAACAGCCACCCTCGAAGCAGCATTACCCATGCAGAGCAAGGGGAACAACTACTCCAAGTCTCAGAGCGAGTGACGTTTGAAACGCTATTAGCGCGCACTCGCTAACTAGCTAGCCATTTCACATCGGCTACACCAGCCTAATCTTGGGAGTTGATAGGCTTGAAGTCATAAACAGCGCAATGATTGAAGCACAGCGAAGAGCTGCTGGCAAAACACACGAAAGTGCTGTTTGAATGAATGCTTACGAGCCTGCTGCTGCCTACCACCGCTCAGTCACACTGCTCTATCAAATCATAGACTTAATTATAACATAATAACACACAGAAATACGAGCCTTTGGTCATTAATATGGTCGAATCCGGAAACTATCATCTCAAAAACAAAACGTTTTTCCTTTCAGTGAAATACGGAACCGTTCCGTATTTTATCTAACGGGTGGCATCCCTAAGTCTAAATATTCCTGTTACATTGCACAACCTTCAATGTTATGTCATAATTACGTAAAATTCTGGCAAATTAGTTCGCAACGAGCCAGGCGGCCCACACTGTTGCATATACCCTGACTCAGCGTGCAATGAACGCAAAATTACAAAATTTCACCTGGTTAATATTGCCTGCTAACCTGGATTTCTTTTAGCTAAATATGCAGGTTTAAAAATATGTACTTCTGTGTATTGATTTTAAGAAAGGCATTGATGTTTATGATTGGGTACAGTCGTGCAACGATTGTGCTTTTTCCGCAAATGCGCTTTTCTTAAATCGTCCCCCGTTTGGCGAAGTCGGCTGTCTTTGTTATGAAGAAATAGTCTTGACAGTTCACAACGAGCCAGGCGGCCCAAACTGCTGCATATACCCTGACTCTGTTTGCAAGAGAAGTGACACATTTTCCCTAGGTTTAAAGAAATTCATGTTAGCAGGCAATATTAACTTAATTTGCAGGTTTAAAAATCTATACTTGTGTATTGATTTTAAGAAAGGCATTGATGTTTATGGTTGGAGCAACGTGTACCTAAGCGATTATATGCAACGCAGGACAGGCTAGATAAACTAGTAATATCATCAACCATGTGTAGTTAACTAGTGATTATGATTTATTGATTATTTTTTATAAGATAAGTTTAATGCTAGCTAGCAACTTACCTTGGCTTCTTACTGCATTCGCATAACAGGCAGGCTCCTCGTGGAGTGCAATGTAAAGCAGGTGGTTAGAGCGTTGGACTAGTTAACCGTAAGGTTACAAGATTGAATCCCTGAGCTGACAAGGTAAAAATCTGTCGTTCTGCCCCTGAACAAGGCAGTTAACCCACCGTTCCTAACCGTCATTGGAAATAAGATTGTGTTCTTAACTGACTTGCCTAGTTAAATAAAGGACAAAATATATATATATAATAGTCGGCCAAATCGGCGCCCAAAAATACCGATTTCCGATTGTCATGTAAACTTGAAATCAGCCCTAATTAATCGGCCATTCCGATTAATCGGTCGAACTCTAGTCACAACACTGCAGAGTCTAACTATCTGACGCACATCTCAATCAACAGAGCCCTTTTAATTAGCTGGCTGATGTTTCCAGGCGGTAAATGCCATGGTAAGAGCATGGAGAAACATATGCCCCTGCCACACACAAACACACATTCTGCCTGAGTTCCAAGGCACCATTAAAACGAGTAGTTGTGTATAATATATACAGGATCCTCTCAGTGAATGGGAAAGGGTAATGGGATGACTATAGGAGGAGTAGGTCAATGAAACCCATGAGAGAGGAGAAGCTTTTCTAAGAGAGGCATATATTTACAACTACAGTATTCGTCTCTCACCACATGCTCTAATTACGCTAGTTATTCAGTTTTTCTTAATCAATAATTCAGGATACAAAAAGTGCTTCGTAATCTCTTTTCAATCTTTGTATGATTTCGGAAAAATGCTCAAGGATTAAAGTTAAATCTTTTACATCTAGCATCTAGGATAACTGGGCTGGCAACCTGATCTCAGAGCATTTTGTAATATTTTGTACATAAATATGCTGCACTCCATTTAAAATGAGATGTTACATTTAGTATGGTATGTATTAATTTGTGGATATCCATTACCCAAATGTATGATATGTTACGAATTCTAGCTAGGTGTTAGGTGGCTAGAATAGAGTTTATGGTTAGGAGTTAGGTTAAAGGGTTAGAGTTATGTTCCCCTAGCTAAAAGGGTTAAGGTTCAGGTTAAGGTTAAGGTAAGGGTTAGCTAACATACTTAGTAGTTGCAAAGTAGCTAAATGGTAGTAAGTAGGTGAAAAGTTGCTAATTACCTAAAATGCTCGCTGTCCTTGATGAGATTTGAACTCGCAACCTTTGGATTGCTAGACATTTGCGTTATGCGTTCGGTTAAAGGGTTAGCTAAAAGGGTTGAGGTTAGGGTTCGCTAAAAGGTTTAGGGTTAGGGGAAGGGTTAGCTAACATGCTAAGGAGTTGCAATTTATCTAAAAAGTAGTAAGTAGTTCAAAAGTTGCTAATTACCTAAAATGCAAAAGTTGTCTGTAATGAGACTCGAACTGGTAACCTTTGGATTGCTAGACGTTTACATTGACATTTTAGTCATGTAGCAGACGCTCTTATCCAGAGCACCTTACAGTAGTGAGTGCATACATTTTCGTACTGGTCCCCCGTGGGAATCAAACCCACAACCCTGGCGTTGCAAGCTCCATGCTCTACCAACTGTTCTTGTTATACATTTGGTTAAAGGGTTAGGGTTAGGGGAAGGGTTAGCTAAAAAGGTTACGGTTAGGGGAAAGGGAAGGGTTAGCTAACATGCTAAGTAGTTGCAATGTACAGTTGAAGTTGGAAGTTTACATACACTTAGGTCGGAGTCATTAAAACTCATTTTTCCAACCACTCCACAAGTTTCTTGTTAACAAACTATAGTTTTGGCAAGTCGGTTAGGACATCTACTTTGTGCATGACACAAGTAATTTTTCCAACCATTGTTTACAGACAGATTATTTCACTTATAATTCACTGTATCACAATTCTAGTGGGTCAGAAGTTTACATACACAAAGTTGACTGTGCCTTTAAACAGCAAGGAAAATTCCAGAAAATAATGTCATGGATATAAAGCTTCTGATAGGCTAATTGACATCATTTGAGTCAATTGGAGGTGTACATGTTGATGTATTTCAAGGCCTACCTTCAAACTCAGTGCCTCTTTGCTTGACATCATGGGGAAATCAAAAGAAATCAGCCAAGACCTCAGAAAATAAATTGTAGACTGGTTCATCTGGTTCATCCTTGGGAGCAATTTCCAAATGCCTGAAGGTACCACGTTCATCTGTACAAACAATAGTACGCTAGTATAAACACCATGGGACCACGCAGCCGTCATACCGCTCAGGAAGGAGAACATACTTTGGTGCGAAAAGTGCAAATCAATCCCAGAACAACAGGAAAGGACCTTGTGAAGATGCTGGGGGAAACAGGTACAAAAGTATCTATATCCACAGTAAAACGAGTCCTATATCAACATAACCTGAAAGGCCGCTCAGCAAGGAAGAAGCCATTGTTCCGAAACCGCCATAAAAAAGCCAGACTACGGTTTGCAACTGCACATGGGGACAAAGATCGTATTTTTTTTAGAAATGTCCTCTGGTCTGATGAACAAAAATAGAACTGTTTGGCCATAATGACCATTGTTATGTTTGGAGGAAAAAGGGGGAGGCTTGCAAGCCGAAGAACACCATCCCAACCGTGAAGCACGGGGGTGGCAGCATCATGTTGTGGGGGTGCTTTGCTGCAGGAGGGACTGGTGTACTTCACAAAATAGATGGCATCATGAGGAGGAAAATTATGAGGAAATATTGAAGCAACATCTCAAGACATCAGTCAGGAAGTTAAAGCTTGGTCGCAAATGGGTCTTCCAAATGGACAATGACCCCAAGCATACTTCCAAAGTTGTGGAAGAATGGCTTAAGGACAACAAAGTCAAGGTATTGGAGTGGCCATCACAAAGCCCTGACCTCAATCCTATAGAAAATTTGTGGGCAGAAATAAAAAAGCGTGTGCGAGCAAGGAGGCCTACAAACCTGACTCAGTTACACCAGCTCTGTCAGGAGGAATGGGACAAAATTCACCCAACTTATTGTGGGAAGCTTGTGGAAGGCTACCCAAAACGTTTGACTCAAGTTAAACAATTTAAAGGCAATGCTACCAAATACTAATAGAGTGTATGTAACCTTCTGACCCACTGGGAATGTGATGGAATAAATAAAAGCTGAAAGAAATAATTCTCTCTACTATTATTCTGACATTTCACATTCTTAAAATAAAGTGGTGATCCTAACTTACCTAAGACAGGGTATTTTTACTAGGATTAAATGTCAGGAATTGTGAAAAACTGAGTTTAATGTATTTGGCAAAGGTGTTTGTAAACTTCCAACTTCAGCTGTAGCTAAAAAGTAGTAAGTAGTTGAAAAGTTGCTTATTACCTCAAATTGTCCTTGATGAGATTTGAACTCGCAACCTTTGGATTGCTAGATGTTCGTGTTATACGCCCACCCATCCAACCAAAGACTACTTTCATGTTTGCCTTAACCATATGTCTTATGTAACCGCCAAACGTAACATATCATACTATTTTGAGTGTCCCGGAAATACATTTACTATGTTACGTATAGCCTATGAGACCAGGCTGGGGCTGGCTATACCACTGCAGCCACACTACACAAATGTTGATGAGAGTCCACAGATGAGCACCATAGCACCACAAGATGAACATTCATCAAACAATATGTTACAGTAGCAGCTTTAAGAATGTGAGGCCTATTATTGATGGGAAGTCTTCAGACACTCAATTCATAAAACGTCAATTTATATATGAAAATATAATTTAGGGCCTTTGATAGATTGTTTCTGCTTTAAACATGAAGGATTGGTTTGAATTGGTTTTGAAATGCCAAACAATAACATACTAATAAAAGAATTAGCCAGCGATGTCACCCAACCCACTCCCTTGTGCCATACATCACCACAAACAAATAACCCTCATCACCATTCATTCTAAAAGGTTCCACTTTGAAGTGTGCTTTATTCTTCTGATGACGTTGTGTCAGGATTTTGCCCCGCGGGGACTTTGTGAGAGGGGTGTGTGTGTGTGTCTTAGTGGTGTTGGGTGTTGATTAAGTGTCTGGTGCCTGAGGGGGGATAATGAGAGCTTCTAATTAATGAGGCAGAGCATATCTCAGAGTTACAGGGTCCTATCTGCAGAGAGAAACTATTCTCTCTCTCTAAACACACACATTAAACACACACACACACAATCCTCCTAGCCTCTCAGTGGGGTTCTTCCTCAGCAGCACTGGCCCTCCAGGGAATCCCAGCTGGGACCGTGTCAGTCCAGAGCCCATCCCTGATAAGTGTCCTCTAATAGGGATGGATGGAGGTTAGCATGCCCCTACTGTGACAGGGCCAGGCTCAGTGATCACCCAACAAGCACCCAGTCATGGCGGCAGAGATGGCCTCCAAAAAGTATTCCAAATCATATCCCTTGGTTGGGTCTTTTCCCCAGAGAGCCAAGAGGAGCAGTATGGTGTCACTTTGCATCTAACCCATAACACCAACAAATACTAAGTACGGTGAGGGAGGGAGGAAGGTGGTTGGGTCAGCTTACGATGGGGTTTAGGGGGCTCACATACTCCATAATGCACGTCAGTCAGCTATCCTTTACATCCTCCCAGCTAGAACAAATAGCAGTTTCTCCAGGCTAAAGCCCACCCCAGGCACTCCCTCCCAGGTTAGAGCATCACAGGGACTAAGTGATTCCCTTTCAACATCCCAGCATGCTCTAAAGCCCATACTCATTCTCTAAGTATGTGACATACAAGCCAGTCTTATAGCTCAGTACCAAACCGACTCCCTCGCTCAGAGACGCCTGGTGAGAGAACTGTGAGCGCCGGAAAGACCATCAGATCAGTGGAATCTGACTAGCCTTAACTCAGGTGTACTTCAAGATGAAGCCTGTTGTCATTAGATTACAAACACCGTGTTATAGACTGTAGTTGTGTGTGTGTGTGTGTATATGTGCATGTGTGTGTATATGTGTGTGTGTGTGTGTGTGTGTCACTGAGCTAGAATGAATCATTCTATTTCTATGATCAAAACATCAGCAGCCCTGCTAACAAGACAACTCCAGATGTTTTAAAGCCAAGAGCGTTAATTCTAATCAGCCCGTGTGATATTAAACAGAAGTATTTAAACATCTCCTTCTCACAAGAGATGCTCCAGCGTTTAATCTGTCTCACTTCAGCGAGTCTACAACTCATTCTGCTAAAGACATATTATAATATTTTTCTTCTTTATCTATCCTCTCTCCCAACTCGCTCTTTTCCACCCAATTACTATAATGGAGAAAGGCTTGTTTATCCACCCAAGTGGCTGCAATCCAGAGTTATGTAAAGACGCTGTGCAAAGAGAGGGACCTTTTCGTCAGAGCTGTGTTTAATCATTCAGTGGGCTTGGACTTGGATGAAACGGGCTCTGGCATATTGTTTAAATCAGGGCAGCAGTTTAAGAGGCGCTGGGGTTTGACGTCTGCGGCAGGATCAATAATAACAGCATTGTCGCACACAGTGACGCGTGGGAGAGAGATCCTGTGTGGTCCTCCACGGAATCAAATCCACAGAGAGATGGAACAAGACAAGCATTCACAACATCAGCGGGCAGAGAGAGAGAGAGTGTTTCTTTGTGTCTACTCTTTTGACAAAGTGTATGTGTCTCTGAGCACAAATACACACGCATGGCTTTGGTCAGACCCACCCTGCTCAGTCCCTCAGTTAGTAAACCCCAAACCAAAATCATGCCTCTCCTTTTCAATTACCTTTCCTCCCTCCATCTCCACCGCACCAAATCTAAAGTCTCCCACAGTCCCCTCTTTCATACTCTCTCTCGTGTCAAATGTGCTGCCATGGCAGACAGACTGCTTTCTCTGTACTGAGACACACACAGAGAGAGACACAGACAGACAGACAGACAGACAGACAGACAGACAGACAGACAGACAGACAGACAGACAGACAGACAGACAGACAGACAGACAGACAGACAGACAGACAGACAGACAGACAGAGAGAGAGAGACAGACAGAGAGAGAGAGACAGACAGAGAGAAAGAGAGAGAGAGAGAGAGAGAGAGAGAGAGAGAGAGAATGAATGAATGAAACCAATAATAGATTTAAGCCATAATACTGTATCTTATTAGTGATCTCCAATACTGAGCACTGGAGTTGATGGAGACTACAATGGAAATTGGATTAAATCAAATGAGCAAAAGTATGTTTCAATGTGCTAATGAAACACAGATATCAACTCACGCTGCGCAATAGCAAACTACTGGCAATATTTTCCTTTATATTTTCTCTGACTAGCTCCCTCTACCTCTGGCTCTACCTCTGCCTCCATTGCTCCCTCTACCTCTATTGCTCCCTCTACCGCTACCTCTGCCTCTACCGCTACCTCTAGTTCTGCCTCTATCGCTCCCTCTAGCTCTGCCTCTATCGCTCCCTCTACCGGTACCTCTGCCTCTATCGCTCCCTCTACCGGTACCTCTGCCTCTATCGCTCCCTCTACCGGTACCTCTGCCTCTATCGCTCCCTCTACCGGTACCTCTGCCTCTATCGCTCCCTCTACCGGTACCTCTGCCTCTATCGCTCCCTCTACCGGTACCTCTGCCTCTATCGCTCCCTCTACCGGTACCTCTGCCTCTATCGCTCCCTCTACCGGTACCTCTGCCTCTATCGCTCCCTCTACCGCTACCTCTGCCTCTATCGCTCCCTCTACCGCTACCTCTGCCTCTATCGCTCCCTCTACCGGTACCTCTGCCTCTATTGCTCCCTCTACCGGTACCTCTGCCTCTATCGCTCCCTCTACATCTGCCTCTATCGCTCCCTCTGCCTCTATCGCTCTCTCTAGCTCTACCGCTACCTCCGCCACTATTGCTCCCTCTACCGCTACCTCTGCCTCTATCACTCCCTCTAGCTCTACCTCTGCCTCTATCGCTCCCTCTACCGCTAACTCTGCCTCTATCGCGCCCTCTACTGCTACCTCTGCCTCTATCGCTACCTCTGCCTCTACAGCGCCCTCTACCAGTACCTCTACCTCTATTGATCCCTCTAGCTCTGCCTCTATCACTCCCTCTACCTCTGCCTCTACAGCGCCCTCTACCAGTACCTCTACCTCTATTGATCCCTCTAGCTCTGCCTCTATCACTCCCTCTACCTCTGCCTCTACAGCGCCCTCTACCAGTACCTCTACCTCTATTGATCCCTCTAGTTCTGCCTCTATCACTCCCTCTACCTCTGCCTCTACAGCGCCCTCTACCAGTACCTCTACCTCTATTGATCCCTCTAGTTCTGCCTCTATCGCTCTCTCTACCTTTGCCTCTATCGCTCCCTCTACCGCTACCTCTGCCTCTATCGCTCTCTCTACCGCTACCTCTACCTCTGCCTCTACCGCTGCCTCTATTGCTCCCTCTACCGGTACCTCTGCCTCTATCGCTCCCTCTAGCTCTGCCTCTATCGCTCCGTCTACCACTACCTCTAACTATATCGCTCTCTCTACCGCTACCTCCGCCACTATCGCTCCCCCTAGCTCTACCTCTGCCTCTATCGCGCCCTCTACCGCTACCTCTGCCTCTATCACGCCCTCTACTGCTACCTCTGCCTCTATCGCTCCCACTACCATTACCTCCGCCTCTATCGTTACTCCCTCTAGTTCTGCCTCTATCGCTCCCTCTAGCTCTGCCTCTATCACTCCCTCTTTTGCTACCTCTGTCACTATCGCTCCCTCTACCGGTAGCTCTGCCTCTATCACTCCCTCTACCTCTACCTCTGCCTCTATCGCTCCCTCTGCCTCTATCAATCCCTCTACCGCTTCCTCTGCCTCTATCGCTCCCTCTAGCTCTACCTCTGCCTCTATCGGTCCCTCTACCGCTACATCTGCCTCTATCGGTCCCTCTACCACTACATCTGCCTCTATCAATCCCTCTACCGCTACATCTGCCTCTATCAATCCCTCTACCGCTACATCTGCCTCTAGCGCTCCCTCTGCCTCTATTGCTCCCTCTACTGCTACCTCTGCCTCTATCACTACCTCTAGCTCTTCCTATCCCTCTCCATCTACCTACCTCTATCCTCACCTCTAGCTCTACCTGTACCTCTACCACTACTAACTCAGGTTGTGATTCTTGTTCTGCAGGAATTAGTGCAGCCCCCTTGAATCCCTGCAGACTGCAGATCAAAGGGTTAAAGCAGGATTAGGATTAATCAGATTTAGTAGAACAGGTGTTAATCCCTTAAATTAGGCATGTACTGGTGGGCCCCAGGCTCTGCAGTCTCTCTTCTCTTTCATCTCAACACCTTGTTTTACTTTTCTAACAGAAGGGAAAGCTGAGAACCGTTCCAGAGCACCGTTGTCACCCTGCAGGCATTAAATGTCGTCTCTCACACTGAACACCGTCATGACAGGTGCTTCTGTCTTATTGGCACCACGACCCATGGCTGCTCTATTTGCATGCCATTGTGTTCCTGAGCAGTTACACAGCTGCGCTCCTCACATCCTACAGAGCAGGGTATGTTGTGTGATTTGTGCTGTGTGATTTGTGCTCTTTATTAAGACTGTTTACAGTGTTTTCTCTGGCAGGGTGCAGTGCATACTTCATGAGAGCTAAAATGGGCCTATCCCATTGATGATTATCACATAGAGGCATGCTAACTCATAAAACACGGGAGAGAAAACCGAGGGGGTTTGAGACTACTCCACTGACAGACAGGAACGCTATAGTCCTTTCCTCTTCAATACACACACACACACACACACACACACACACACACACAGCCCTACTGCTCTGGTGTGGTCTCCACAGCCTTGCCTTTTCTCATCGTATTATTGTCATCCCACGCCTCAGACCAGACCAGCGCTGAGAGCCCTGCTCCACCTCCCTCCCTCCCTCCCTCCCTCCCTCCCGCAGCACCACATAAACCATGATTAAAGTGGTGAGAGAGAACTGTGGCACAAAAACGAATAACAACACCTGTGATGGAAAGCAAAACCTCTTATTCTGCCATTAACCAATTCTGTATGCATTTATGCGCTTCTCACTGACCTTTATACTTCTCCCCTTTTCATTCGCCCATCTTTTAATTCACCCATATGAAGCTAAATCCAGCTAATTAGCGGTTTGACAAGAGAAGTTGAACTGGTGCAGCCCCTCCCCACAGAGCTCCTGTCTGTCTGACTCTGCACTGCACACTCCTTCCAGCATGCTTCCTGCCTGCCACAGGAACCATTTTGGCCACTGCGGTGCTTGCCCCCCCCAGTCCCAGTCTGTTGTCCCAGTCTAGGAGCTGCTAGGAGCTGCTGCCATCTGGCTGGGCTGGTAACAGCCGGCCTCCTCTCTCTCCCCTACTGGCCTGCTGAACACAGGAAGACAACCCAGGGAAGGTTACACTGTGATATGGAAGAACAGAGAGTGTAGTAACAATACCTAGAAACAGTGGAGGCACAGAGGCATGGATATAGAGCAATGGATAATGGTGTGAGAGAGAAAGACAGAAGGGAGAGAGGAGGAGAGAGAAAAGGACAGTTCTTTGCTTTGGCTGCCACCCTCAACAGGACACAATGACCATACTTTTCTTTCCCTCCATGGTGCGGACATGGGGGCGTGCATGTGTGGGTTCATGGGCACAATCCTGCTCTTCACAAACAGATCCTGACAGCTCACAGCTGGAATGAAAGTACCATGTACCCACAATTCAGCAGTAATTCCCAGACCCAAGGCCGGATGGGCATCCACGGGAGATGACCGCTCTGGAAGGTCAACAGAAGGTTGTAGAACAACAGACTGACTAGTATATAGCCTAGAACAAGCCACAGTGGTATAGCTAGTAGACAGCACAAGCCACAGTGGTATAGCTAGTAGACAGCACAAGCCACAGTGGTATAACTAGTAGACAGCACAAGCCACAGTGGTATAACTAGTAGACAGCACAAGCCACAGTGGTATAACTAGTAGACAGCACAAGCCACAGTGGTATAACTAGTAGACAGCACAAGCCACAGTGGTATAACTAGTAGACAGCACAAGCCACAGTGGTATAGCTAGTAGACAGCACAAGCCACAGTGGTATAACTAGTAGACAGCACAAGCCACAGTGGTATAACTAGTAGACAGCACAAGCCACAGTGGTATAACTAGTAGACAGCACAAGCCACAGTGGTATAACTAGTAGACAGCACAAGCCACAGTGGTATAACTAGTAGACAGCACAAGCCACAGTGGTACAGCTAGTAGACAGCACAAGCCACAGTGGAATAACTAGTAGACAGCACAAGCCACAGTGGAATAACTAGTAGACAGCACAAGCCACAGTGGTATAACTAGTAGACAGCACAAGCCACAGTGGTATAACTAGTAGACAGCACAAGCCACAGTGGTATAACTAGTAGACAGCACAAGCCACAGTGGTATAACTAGTAGACAGCACAAGCCACAGTGGTATAACTAGTAGACAGCACAAGCCACAGTGGTATAACTAGTAGACAGCACAAGCCACAGTGGTATAACTAGTAGACAGCACAAGCCACAGTGGTTTAACTAGTTTATAGAACAAGCAAGATTGCAGTGTTTTCCATAAGCGCTGGCTGTCAATTAAATAGCCGAGAACAGACTCATTGTGAGCAAGCTACTTTTACCACATCATTCATTTACTAGGCTTCTTTTCATTGAAAAGTTTAAATTCACTAATCAGAAAAGTCTGTGTAGCCTTCTCCCGCTGGAATGAACGATATGCATCTTCTAGTGATCTATTGATAGGACAGGCGCCTGTCAGTCACAAAGCGAGTGATGACAGGGACACAGTGCTGGTTTGTCAGTCTGCTGTCTGTCCTGCCTCTCTCTACTGGTGTTATTTTTGTGTGCTCTGGCTGGGTACAGTGACATTTATTTTCACGGAGGAGGGAGAGCATGATGGTTCTTCATTGTCTCCTGTGATTGAATTTACACGTCCCGTGTAATGTAAGTGGTAACGATGAGTTGAAGTTTTGTGGCACGTTGATTTATTTTATTTTGCGTGTTTCATGGGCCTACGATAGCCAGCCATGGAGTCGGGGCACATCGTTTATTTACTATGATTTGATTGACGACCAAACACTAATTTCTGACTAATTTATAAAAGGTGTCGAACTGAATGAATAAAGTCAATGTCCTATATCCCTTTGCTATTCATAAATCATACAACGTAGCTATATGTCCATGATATCGCATCAGGAAAAGCAAACCAAAAATCTTGTTTTTATTTTCCTAGGATTCAAAGCCCATGTTGAAAATTGTGAGTGGCTGCTAAAGTCACTTGTCAGTGTAGCCTAGTAATGTTCGCGATGGAACAGCTCTGTGTGTTTACAGTCAGTTGCAACAGCGCAACTTTAGATCATTAAAACGCATTAGCCAAAAGCCACAAAAAACACCTGAATGGATTTCTGCAAATATGTAAACACCACATGAATCCTCTTACATTTATGAACTTTACAGTCTTATTGATCAAACAACCATGAAAAGGTAGGTTTTCTCTCCTTCAGTTATGCACATCAACAACAACAAGATCAACCACTAATGCTGGAGGATTGGCGGAAGGTCTGGGTGTAGTGCAGGAGCCACACTCCCTTTCCTCTCTTTTCGTTTAGGGTTGTTTTTGTGGGTTTTTGGTTTGGTGTGCAATCGGGGTCTGCACCTTCGGGGGGGGGGGGGGGGGGGTACTGTCACGTCCTGACCAGTGAAAGAGGTCATTTGCCATAGTAGAGTGGTCAGGGAGTGGCAGGGGGGTTTGTTTTGTATGTATTTGGGGTTTTCTGTTTCTATGTGGGTTTGTTCTAGTGGTCTATTTCTATGTGTTGGTTTTCATGTTCGGCCGGGTATGGTTTCCAATCAGAGGCAGGTGTCTTTCGTTGTCTCTGATTGGAAGCCATATTTAGGCAGCCTGTTTTTCCTTTGGGGTTGTGGGTAGTTGTTTCCGTTTAGTCTTGTGTTCCTGACGGGACTGTTATCGGTCGTTTGTTGTTTTTGTTGAGGTGTATTCATTAAAGAAAAAGAATGAGCACTTTACACGCTGCGCCTTGGTCTCCTTTCAACGACCCCTGTGACAGAACCAAAAGTATTGGGATAAATTCCCTTAAGTGTTTTAAAGTAGTAAAAATGCATTTGGTCCCATATTGACAGCAGACAATGACTACATCAAGCTTATGACTCTACAAACTTGTTGGATGCATTTGCTGTTTGTTTTGGTTGCGTTTCAGATTACTTTGTTCACAATAAAAATTCATGATAAATAATGTATGGAATGAAGAAAAAATGCATCGCTGTTCCATTAAATACGAAGGGCACCGTATATGGTATTATTAAATATATTGATATAGGCCATCTGTACACTCTTCTCTCTCTGTCTCTCCATCTCTGTCTGGAGTAGTTCTATTGGTGCCCAGTTTCTCTGTCCTTACTCCTCATTCTATTTCATGCCTCGTCCTCCTCTCTCTCAGCAATCATCCATCACCACAGATCCCTCCCCTAAATGCCCTCCCACCCTCTAACCTCTGCAGCCAGGCAGACCTGACTGTTGCTAGTCTCCAGCACTGACAGACAGACAGACACACTCCTCTCCTCTGTGACTCATCACTTCATCATTTGTTATTCAGAAGACATCCAAGACTGCCTCACGTTGAGACATAGGGGGACAATAAAGTAACACTAATGAACTATATGCTACAATACAATCATTATTATGTCATGCCACTTGTCAAGAGATTTAATGAAAATTCACGACAACACGTAACTAATGGATTTGCAATATCATGAAGCACGCAGCAGTATTTAATCTGATGGTGGTGGCATATTTGCTAACTAAATTAAATCACTGTGACATACTCTTGAATCATCCTCATAAACTGCTACTCAAAGTGACAGTATTGAATCATGATCACAATAAACTATTACTCGCAGGCCCAAAATCAAGTTTAATGGATACTTTATTTTTTACAAAACACTGAACATGTACCAATAAGAAATGTAAATAAATGAGAAATCACAAACCCCATAGCTGGAGAGACAGCTATGTATTTAAGTTTCTTGTGTCCCTTGGTGCTTTTTCACTATACTTTCAGAGTGAGGCATAAACTTTGAGTTAGCCGAGGCCATGGTGGACCTCCACACTGAAAAACAAGAGGTTTCAAACAGGACAATCAAAGAGCATCAGGGCTGCAGCTAACAGCTCATGGCTCTCCTCTCCCCTCCCCGAGTTGGAATCACAGTGGAGTGCCTCCATCTCCCTGTACACAGCCTCCCTCCCTGTTGTTTGATCTGGTTGGAGGCTAAGGGATGATGTAATGGTGGTGAAAGCTGATTTTGACACTTGAGGAGTTTCCACCCCTGTCCCAGCTTCATCTTCCCACAACCCACCACACCCCCCAAAGGGGCTGGCCACTCCTAGAACTCCCCCCAAAGGGAAACAACAGATGTGTCTATGCTCTGAGCATCAATCATCCACAATCTTTCATTGCATGACGTCACACACACATAGTCTCAGAGAGACTGACTGATACTGTGTACTGTAGGGAGATAAACAGAGAAATATAAAACACAAACATACAGAGACACATGCACTCATATACAGTACAAACATACAGTGCATTCGGAAATATTAAGACCCTGTAACGGTCGTCGTAGGAAGTGGACCAAGGCGCAGCAGGTTGAGTGCTCATTTTAACTTTTAATAAAGAACACTGAAAATACAAAACAAGAAAACACACCAATGCACAAACATCCTCCCACAATTCCCAGGACAAACACACCCCTATACATAGGACCTTCAATCAGAGGCAACGAGGAACAGCTGCCTCCAATTGAAGGCCCAATCCCAATTAACTAAACATAGAAATAGACAGACTAGACTGAACATAGAAATACACTAACATTGAACATAGACCAAAACCCCGGAATACTCTAAACAAACACCCCTCTACATAAACACACACCCCGAACCACATAAAACAAATACCCCCCTGCCACGTCCTGACCAAACTATAATAACAAATAACCCCTTTTCTGGTCAGAACGTGACTGACCCCTTGACCTTTTCCAAAAAAAATGTATGTATGTAACAGCCTTATACAGTACCAGTCAAAAGTTTGGACACACCTACTCATTCAAGGGTTTTTCTTTATTTTTACTATTTTCTACATTTTAGAATCACAGTGAAGACATCAAAACTAAGAATTAACACATATGGGATCATTTACTAACCAAAAAATTGTTAAACAAATCAAAATATATTTTATATTTGAGATTCTTCAAAGTAGCCAGCCTTTGCCTTGATGACAGCTTTGCACACTCTTGGCATTCTCTCAACCAGCTACATGAGGTAGTCACCTGGAATGCTTTTCCAACAGTCTTGAAGGAGTTCCCACATATTTTTTATTTCATTTTTTTATTTCACCTTTATTTAACCAGGTAGGCAAGTTGAAAACAAGTTCTCATTTACAACTGCGACCTGGCCAAGATAAAGCAAAGCAGTTCAGATATAGGTCTGTATGCTATATGCTGAGCACTTGGTTGCTGCTTTTCCTTTACTCTGCAGTCCAACTCATCCTAAACCATCTCAATTGGGTTGAGGTCAGGTGATTGTGGAGGCCATGTCATCTGATGCAGCACTCCATCACTCTCCTTCTAGGTCAAATAGCCCTTACACAGCCTAGAGGTGTGTTTTGGGTCATTGTCCTGTTGAAAAACAAATGATAGTCCCACTAAGCGCAAACCAGATGGGATGGCGTATGGCTGTAGAATGCTGTGGTAGCCATGCTGGTTAAGTGTGCCTAGAATTCTAAATAAATCACAGACAGTGTCACCTGCAAAGCACACCCACCCACAACATCACACCTCCTCCTCCATGCTTCATGGTGGGAACCACACATGCGGAGATCATCCGTTCACCTACTATGAGTCTCAAAGACACAGCAGTTGGAACCAAAAATCTCAAATTTGGACTCATCTGACCAAAGGACAGATTTCCACTTGTGTTTCTTGGCTCATGCAAGTTTCTTCTTATTATTGGTGTCCTTTAGTAGTGGTTTCACCCCACTCTGAGGTCCTGAGCGCTCTGGAGCAGGTTTTCATCAAGGGTCTCTCTGTACTTTTCTCCGTTCAGCTTTCCCTTGATCCTGACTAGTCTCCCTTTCACTGTCGCTGGAAAAACATCCCCACAGTATGATGCTTCCACCACCATGCTTCACGGTAGGGATGGTGCCAGGTTTCCTCCAAACTTCTTCCATTTAAGAATGATGGAGGCCACTGTGTTCTTGGGGACCTTCAATGTTGCAGAAATATGTTGGTACCCTTCCCCAGATCTGTACATCAACACAATCCTGTCTCGGAGCTCTATGGACAATTCCTTCGATCTCACGGCTTCATTTTTGTGTGTCTTTCCAAATCATGTCATGTACAATCAATTGAATTTACCACAGGTGGACTCCAATGAAGTTGTAGAAACATCTCAAGGATGATGAATGGGAACAGGATGCACATGAGCTCAATTTCGAGTCTCATTATGGGGTATTGTGTGTAGATTGATGAGGATTTTTTTTTAAATGAATTTTAGAATAAGACTGTAACGTAACAAATTTTAGAAAAAGGGGTCTGAATACTTTCCGAATGCACTGTATACCACTTGTCACAGATGTGGAGGAAAAAAGGCTGTTGGTGCAGAACTGTCACTTCAGGTGTGGGACCTGTAATTAGTGACATCTCACTCAGAACTGGATCTGATCACTCTCCAACTGCAATGAAAAACTGGCCATTTCCCCTGCTAATAATAAGTCAGACCCATACAGTGTTGTATGAATTGGGAGAAGGAGAAATGAGTGTGGTATAAAGAGGAAATACGAGAACAAAACAAGATGTGCTTCCACATCAAAACTGTCATCCGAGCACATCGCCTCACGTTTCACTTCGAAACTCACTTCTGACATTGGAATTCTGTCTGTAAATGTTTGCAGGGTCCTTCCATAGTCTTACGCTTTTAGTTCATCAGTGAAGCCTAGAGGAGCACCTCCAATCCAAGCATGGGAGTTATGGTGGGGAATGAGGATCCTCTGGGTGTGAGTATAAGATAGAGGTTTAAAAGTGAGTTAGGAGCAGACTGGGAAAGTGTTCTCACGCACACGAGCGAGAGAGAGAGAGAGAGAGAGAGAGATCTCTGAGGGCTCAGCCAGGACAGAGTGAATGTCCTCCAGCTGCTGCTGACTCCCTGAGACCTGATCGCTGCATTCCTCTCTTCACAGCCTGCCTGGCTGCTGCACAGGACATGTGACCACACTGCAAGATTACACAGATCAAAGCCAAGAAAGAACCACAAATCCCCACACAAGACAGGGAGAGTGAAAGAGGGGAAAAAGAGAGAGAGACAGAAAGAGAGAGAGAGTGTGTTGGTTGCATGAGCACATCTTTGTGTATAGGCCTATGTGTATGCATAGTGGGGGACACTGATATGATAGGCATGGCATTAAGATCATCAATTTGGTTTAGTAACAGTGGTGGGATGCAGCAGTGTTGGGGGGCACTTACCAAGCAGATTCACACACATTTCTGTAGAAGGGATAATGTTCCATTGAGCTCTGCATCCCTATCAGTCCATCCAAATGGGTTCCATTGAGCTCTGCATCCCTATCAGTCCATCCAGATGGGTTCCATTGAGCTCTGCAGCCCTATCAGTCCATCCAGATGGGTTCCATTGAGCTCTGCAGCCCTATCAGTCCATCCAGATGGGTTCCATTGAGCTCTGCAGCCCTATCAGTCCATCCAGATGGGTTCCATTGAGCTCTGCAGCCCTATTATTCCATCCAGATGGGTTCCATTGAGCTCTGCAGCCCTATCATTCCATCCAGATGGGTTCCATTGAGCTCTGCTGCCCTATCAGCCCATCCAGATGGGTTCCATTGAGCTCTGCAGCCCTATCAGTCCATCCAGATGGGTTCCATTGAGCTCTGCAGCCCTATCATTCCATCCAGATGGGTTCCATTGAGCTCTGCAGCCCTATCAGCCCATCCAGATGGTATTGAGAGCAGCTTTGACACTCTGGTAAAAGCTCTCCAGCCGCTTTGCCAACCCCAAATCGCCCTGACCTAAATCTGCTCCTCTCAGGCAGGGTAGAGAGCTAAGGAGAGGACCATTTAGACAGCTCCACATCATCCTCCTTCCTCCCACTCCCAATGACCAAGGCCAAACAGGAAACAGCGGTCCAGAGATTTTTTATGAAACCAGCACCACCAGTCAGTGTGTGTCTTACTTATTACAAAGGTAGAAATAAAATCCCTCAAATCACAATACACACCCCGAATATCACAAATCATAAATGACAGATGTCTAGGAAAATGGATAGCAATCTATAATGATGCACCATACTTTATTTAAATTTTAATTTAAACTTTATTTAACCAGGTAGGCTAGTTGAGAACAAGTTCTCATTTGCAACTGCGACCTGGCCAAGATAAAGCATAGCAATTCAACACATACAACAACACAGAGTCACACATGGAATAAACAAAACATACAGTCAATAATACAGTAGAACAAAAGACCAAAAAGTATTTATACAGTGAGTGCAAATGAGGTAAGTTAAGGCAATAAATAGGCCATGGTGGCGAAGTAATTACAATATAGCAATTAAACACTGGAATGGTAAATGTGCAGAAGATGAATGTGCAAGTAGAGATACTGGGGTGCAAAGGAGCAAGATAAATAAATAAATACAGTATGGGGATGAGGTAGGTAGATAGATGGGCTGTTTACAGATGGGCTATGTACAGGTGCAGTGATCTGTGAGCTGCTCTGACAGCTGGTGCTTAAAGCTAGTGAGGGAGATATGAGTCTCCAACTTCAGAGATTTTTGCAGTTCGTTCCAGTCATTGGCAGCAGTGAACTGGAAGGAAAGACGACCAAAGGAGGAATTGGCTTTGGGGGTGACCAGTGAGATATACCTGCTGGAGCGCGTGCTACGATTGGGTGCTACTACGATGCAGGCTGTCTGAATGCTACAAACGACCCAGTCAAGGAGAACGCTTTGTGTACACTATCATAGTCCTTCCATCAGCTTACAAACCCAGGCCTGGCATGGAGCCCGGAGGAGAGGGAGTCAACAGATGCCATTCAAAACACAGCACCCTTCATCATGCAGCACCAGCGGGCAAGGCCCATATCAAACACACAGCCATCTGAAGGAGGGAGCCCCTCACCAGGCTACAGTGGGTTCAAAACCATGGGGGTAGGCCACTCCCTACGCACATAGCCCTGCCCAGTTAGAGAAGACAGGTTACGTAAGGAATCTCTTTTAGTCCCCTGTCCTGAGCCCCAGGTAGGAGGCACAGAGGATGTCCCACCTCCATCTCAGCAGCAGGAAGGGAAGACACATATCGCCTGCCTCTGTTGCCCACGTCCTGTCCTATCTCAGCACAAAACAGGCAGGTTTCTCAGAGCATTAATAACCAACTACCAGGGAACTCCATAGCTAGGATACAGCATGGTGTGGAGAGAGGGGGTTGTGTAAATGAATCCTGATGTTGTGAGGAGAATCACTGAGTTCAAAAGGTAAGGAGCTTCATTCACTATCTCTTTGTTTACTTTCATGTCCACATCTTTCATCACCACAGGCTATAGAGAGGGACAATGACAGATAGATGGATAGGCAGAGAGACAGACAGATGGATAGGCAGAGAGACAGACAGATGGAGAGATAAAGACATGAGAAACATTGTGGATTGAAAAATGGTGAGACAGAGAAATAGTAACAGACAGTGAAATATTACAAGGATGTCTGGATGTATTTGCGAAGACAAATCATCCGTTTTCTTTTTTAAAAAGCTGACTGTGTAGGCTCTGGCACGTATCTTTACCTGTACTGTCATCTTTTCCATTCAAATGAATCTGTTCCAGCAATAGAACATGATTATGTGTGGTGCCAGCCTCAAAACATCCCCCTCAAAACGTACACAGCTTTTGTTTAAAAAGGCAAAAACGTCATCTTGGCAAGCAAAAATCTTGTTAACACCCACCCCCACAGACTTGTGTAGGACTATCAAATTGGAAATACTGATGAAAAGAACTCCTTCATTCAGCTGCTAGAATTATGTGTGTGTGAAATAAGAAATGTGCAATCACCTCTTCAATAACAAACTCAATATCCCCGATTACAGAGCGCTGACTACCTCTGTTCAACAGGAGCTGGCTGCCCATGAAAGTCTTCATCTGCAAGGCAGGGGAGATGAAGGACGAGGGGTAAGTTTGCAATGGCCCTGTGGGATGTTGCATCTCAGTGGGAAAGTAGAGCAGCGTTGGTGAAACTCCTGTATTGATGTGTTTGACAGTGACATCTGTGCTGCTATTGATCCGCTTATTGACTGCTAATGCCGCCCGCCCACTTTCTCTGGAGACACACAAAGCACCGCTGGCAAAAAAGATACTACATGCAATCACAGGCAAATAAACACTCATACACAAATACACATGCAACCAAAAACAGAGCGACACGACGTAATAGCAGGCTACCAAGCAAGGAAGGCTATGACTTTGATGAACACGATCAAGGAAATTGCATGGAGGGTAAAGAGATGTTTTGAGTGCATCAGGCATCAGCGGCCATTGGAGCAACAGTCACAGTAAACGGCTCTCTACAGACGTCCCCTAACCCAAAACAACAGTGTCGTCCCTGCCCCCACAGTCACCATTTTTACCCACCTCCTCCTTCTACAAAAGAGTCTCAGAGGAAGAAGGGCTGCATTCAACAACAAATAGCTACTGGTCTGAGAGAAAGAGCGTGATTAGGCAAAAGTGAAATTGCCGCAGCAAAATAACACACAATTTGAAGAATGTGAAGTCGAGCCAGGGAGATCAAAAGAGTAGAAAAAGAATGAGGACAAAAATGTAAAAAGGAAGAGTGAGCATGGTAACAAATATGCCCCCTTACTGCATGCTTGACAGCACACAGTGCCTCCTGCTGGGCGTCAGAGAAAATACCCTACAGGACTGAGTCATATCAGCTCTCACAGTGACTCAGAGAGCCAGGGCCACACAGTACCGCTCACCACATTACTGAAGTCATACTGAAGTGCCACGTGTGAACTGGAGGTTGAACCATTGAAAAGCATTGTACAAAACACAAACATTCCCCTCTTTCTCTCCTTCTGTCCCTTCATCTCTTACTCTCCTTCATTAGGGCCCTCACATCTCACCAGCGTTTTCACACTTTGATGTTGGTGTGCTCACTGCTCACTTCTCACACAAGCCTTTTGAGTTGGAAACCGGAGCTCGCTAAATGACGTGTGAAATGAAATAGCGACACACCCTAACTGAACCTGAAAACACATCACATTACAGATAAGAGAAAGTACTGCATTACCATAGCAACTGTCAGCCACGCACCTGGAGGGCTGGGGCACAGCAGTAGAAGAAAGAGAGAGGGTGGGAAAGGAAAGGGTGGAGAGAATGAGATGGAGTAGAGAGAACGAAGCGGGCAAAGGATGGAGAGAGATGAGATAGTGAGAAATGGAGAGATGAACAGACTGAAGAGAGAGCGAGAAGGAGTAAGTGATGGTTAGATGAAGAGTGCAATTAAGCTGTGTAACCGGTTTTTACCAGGTGAGTAAAGAGGTGGGGAACAGCTATGGAGCCCTAATGTGTTGCAGGCAGGCGTGTGTCTCAGTAGGACTGTGAACAGGACAGAGCTAATACCAGTCCAGGTCTGCCTCTACCTACACTACAGTATGGTGTCCCATTGAACCGCTCCACTACACTACAGTATGGTGTCCCATTGAACCGCTCCACTACGCTACAGTATGGTGTCCCATTGAACCGCTCCACTACACTACAGTATGGTGTCCCATTGAACCGCTCCACTACGCTACAGTATGGTGTCCCATTGAACCGCTCCACTACGCTACAGTATGGTGTCCCATTGAACCGCTCCACTATGCTACAGTATGGTGTCCCATTGAACCGCTCCACTACGCTACAGTATGGTGTCCCATTGAAACGCTCCACTACGCTACAGTATGGTGTCCCATTGAACCGCTCCACTACACTACAGTATGGTGTCCCATTGAACCGCTCCACTACACTACAGTATGGTGTCCCATTGAAACGCTCCACTACGCTACAGTATGGTGTCCCATTGAACCGCTCCACTACGCTACAGTATGGTGTCCCATTGAACCGCTCCACTACACTACAGTATGGTGTCCCATTGAACCGCTCCACTACACTACAGTATGGTGTCCCATTGAACCGCTCCACTACAGTACAGTATGGTGTCCCATTGAAACGCTCCACTACGCTACAGTATGGTGTCCCATTGAACCGCTCCACTACACTACAGTATGGTGTCCCATTGAACCGCTCCACTACGCTACAGTATGGTGTCCCATTGAAACGCTCCACTACGCTACAGTATGGTGTCCCATTGAACCGCTCCACTACACTACAGTATGGTGTCCCATTGAACCGCTCCACTATGCTACAGTATGGTGTCCCATTGAACCGCTCCACTACGCTACAGTATGGTGTCCCATTGAACCGCTCCACTACGCTACAGTATGGTGTCCCATTGAACCGCTCCACTACACTACAGTATGGTGTCCCATTGAACCGCTCCACTACGCTACAGTATGGTGTCCCATTGAACCGCTCCACTACGCTACAGTATGGTGTCCCATTGAACCGCTCCACTACACTACAGTATGGTGTCCCATTGAACCGCTCCACTACGCTACAGTATGGTGTCCCATTGAACCGCTCCACTAAGCTACAATATGGTGTCCCATTGAACCGCTCCACTACACTACAGTATGGTGTCCCATTGAAACACTCCACTACAGTACAGTATGGTGTCCCATTGAAACGCTCCACTACAGTACAGTATGGTGTCCCATTGAACCGCTCCACTACGCTACAGTATGGTGTCCCATTGAACCGCTCCACTACGCTACAGTATGGTGTCCGATTGAACCGCTCCACTACACTACAGTATGGTGTCTCATTGAAACGCTCCACTACACTACAGTATGGTGTCCGATTGAACCGCTCCACTACACTACAGTATGGTGTCTCATTGAACCGCTCCACTACACTACAGTATGGTGTCCCATTGAACCGCTCCACTACAGTACAGTATGGTGTCCCATTGAACCGCTCCACTACGCTACAGTATGGTGTCCCATTGAACCGCTCCACTACGCTACAGTATGGTGTCCCATTGAACCGCTCCACTACACTACAGTATGGTGTCCCATTGAACCGCTCCACTACGCTACAGTATGGTGTCCCATTGAACCGCTCCACTACGCTACAGTATGGTGTCCCATTGAACCGCTCCACTACACTACAGTATGGTGTCCCATTGAACCGCTCCACTACACTACAGTATGGTGTCCCATTGAAATGCTCCACTACACTACAGTATGGTGTCCCATTGAACCGCTCCACTACACTACAGTATGGTGTCCCATTGAAACGCTCCACTACACTACAGTATGGTGTCCCATTGAACCGTACCACTACAGTACAGTATGGTGTCCCATTGAAACGCTCCACTACGCTACAGTATGGTGTCCCATTGAACCGCTCCACTACGCTACAGTATGGTGTGCCATTGAACCGCTCCACTACACTACAGTATGGTGTCCCATTGAACCGCTCCACTACACTACAGTATGGTGTCCCATTGAACCGCTCCACTACACTACAGTATGGTGTCCCATTGAAACGCTCCACTACGCTACAGTATGGTGTCCCATTGAACCGCTCCACTACGCTACAGTATGGTGTCCCATTGAACCGCTCCACTACACTACAGTATGGTGTCCCATTGAACCGCTCCACTACGCTACAGTATGGTGTCCCATTGAACCGCTCCACTACGCTACAGTATGGTGTCCCATTGAACCGCTCCACTACGCTACAGTATGGTGTCCCATTGAACCGCTCCACTACAGTACAGTATGGTGTGCCATTGAACCGCTCCACTACACTACAGTATGGTGTCCCATTGAACCGCTCCACTACACTACAGTATGGTGTCCCATTGAACCGCTCCACTACAGTACAGTATGGTGTCCGATTGAACCGCTCCACTACACTACAGTATGGTGTCCCATTGAACCGCTCCACTACACTACAGTATGGTGTCCCATTGAACCGCTCCACTATGCTACAGTATGGTGTCCCATTGAACCGCTCCACTACGCTACAGTATGGTGTCCCATTGAACCGCTCCACTACACTACAGTATGGTGTCCCATTGAACCGCTCCACTACAGTACAGTATGGTGTCCCATTGAACCGCTCCACTACGCTACAGTATGGTGTCCCATTGAACCGCTCCACTACAGTATGGTGTCCCATTGAACCGCTCCACTACACTACAGTATGGTGTCCCATTGAACCGCTCCACTACAGTACAGTATGGTGTCCCATTGAACCGCTCCACTACACTATTCCCTCCTGACACGGTCCGCTTTAGCCACTAAAACCACTGCAGTTCTTTCCCTGGCTCCTGATAAGTGAAGTGATTAATTGCCGTACTAAACGCTGATGACCTCTCTCGCTCTACGTCAGAGGCCAGGACTTATATTAAGCAAATGTCAAGAAGAGAGAGTAGCTACTCGTTTTCATGAATGATTGACGTAATCGGAGCTCCTGTTGTTGTGAATATGACAGGGAGGGTGTTTAAGAGAGGGTACTGAGCCATGATGCTACATAGCATTCTGCACTCTGCCCATGAAGAACCACACAACGTCTCTGAAATCCCCACCTTCCAGTGGCAGCTGGAGGCAGGCCAGGGGAGAGTGTGGAGGAGAGGGGGCTGCCGTGGATCAGCTAAATGTGAGCATCTGGAGCAGCGGGCAGGTCTCTGCCGGCTACAGCCCTCCGGCTCAGAGTGGCAGTGCCAACGCAGCCGTAGACACCGCCCGCCAACGCCATGTTTATTTTTACACCAGCTGGTGACCAAACAGGAACCGGCTGAGGCGGCCAAGACATTGACAGACCAAACAATATGTGGAAAAGGGGAGGAGGGAGAGAGGGTGGGAAGAGAGAGAAATAGAGGGCCGAACATGGAGCCCTGGGAGCAGGTGGACCGCCTCCCTGCTCTCAGGTCACCATGTCAGAACAATGGGAAGGAGGACGATGGGAGGAACTAAAACCTGAGGTTCAGAGGGTTAGTGAAAAACAGACATTTATATAGAGTGTAATGAAGCACATTTATTACAACTATACGTAACCCCCCCCTTCAATATCACTTTTAGATCAATTATCACTTCTCATCCATTAACCAATCCCAAATAAGTGTTTAAAACATGATTAACTGTGAAGGGTAGTTATCTATAATAACTGGAGAACGCAAAACATTTCCGCTATATTTACACTTACATTTTAGTCATTTAGCAGACGCTCTTATCCAGAGCGACTTACAGTAGTGAATGCATACATTTCATACATTTTTTTCTCCATACTGGTCCCCCGTGGGAATCGAACCCACAACCCTGGTGTTGCAAACACCATGCTCTACCAACTGAGCCACACGGGACCAAACATATATTTGTATATATATTTGATCAAAATCATTGCTGCAATGCATTTCATTAGCTAGGTTTCCATCCATTGGTGAAATATTTGCACGTGAATATTTGAAAATATGCATAACTAATATAAGTGCATTTTCCATCAAATGGACTTGTTGTGGATAAAAGGCTGTGTGTGATGACGGGGTGCATATAAGCATAACTTTCGCGGTTAGATTTCCATGTACTGAATAAAAAATACAAGTTAAATGGGTTTCCATTGCATTTTCAATTCTACTGGGGGTTTTTTCACAAACAAATGGTGTTATATAGTGAATGTGCCCTCTCTGGTATTGGCACGTGCACTCTAGCCAACAATTTGCAGATACAGTGTGGATATAGCCTACATGGACAGATTATTATAGACAAAAGAGTGAGATTATTTGTATTTGTCAAACGGCAGCCAAGCACTGACCATCATGTCACCAGAATAAGACCCTCAATAGTTATTGGAAAGGAGCATCAAGCTCATCACCGTGCACTTTCACCACCCTGTGAAGTTCATCATAACTTATTTCATCTGTAGCCTAATTAAACTGCATGGTTTCCATAGTTGTAGTGGGAGGACCACACAACATATCATCGCGTGACTCCAAGTTTACTTCGATATGGTGGTTATTATATAAATATTTGCGCATAAAAGCGTTTCCACTATCATTTCTCGCATAATTAATTTTACTGACACAAAAAGATCCCACCTCGTCTAGCGTATTTTGTTTTGTCGACATTTGGAAAGTTTACCTACAAATGTCCTATTTCCATCAGGCCTGTCATGGCCTGTCCATCAGGCCGACATGTACTTTACTTGTATAAAAAGGTAGGATGGAAACCTGGTAATTAAAACCTGGTACCTAAAACTAAGGCATGACCACAAAAAAGGGGACAGCACATTTATACTCCTGACTGCATGAAAATGGATGCAAACCTACAGCCTATAAAGCAGATAACATGACAGACGGATGGATAATGGGAGAGATGGCAGTCATGGGTGTGTGTGTGTGTGTGTGTGTGTGTGTGTGTGTGTGTGTCTTACCCCCCATCGACAGTTTCTGGGGCTAAGACAAATGTGAGACGCATGCAAATGAGTCTAGATGCTGGAACAACCAGAAGTAGGCATCTCACACTCACACCGCAAAAGGCTTTAATATGTTTACTGTGCTGATAATGAATTTCATATGAAATCAAAATGCATTACTGTGAAATGCATTATTGGCACAGTAATGAAATTCAATTAAGGATATGAATGGCATTTATGAAGGGGGGAGAAAATGCTCTCCCATCCTTTCATGAGAATTTTATGTGAAACTGTGCTGACCTCAGAGTATACAAATAATTCCATTATCTTCTTAATGCGATTCAGAAAGCACATTTCGCCAACATTTTATTTTAATATCCAAGATCCCTGGACAAAATAATGCATTATTGAAGTTACATTATTTATTTATGTGTTGGATACATTATTCAAATGATAGCTATAAGAAATCTAATACACTATGTAATGTTAATAAGAGCACTTGTTAATACAATTACAGCACGATATATCACATTCTAATTTAGGATTCAGATTAGCTCAGTTACTCTGAGGATTTGTGTAGGCTACATTCAGTATAGAAGAATTCAATTGTCCATGCTTGGCGGGTGGTCTAATTTTGAGGATGAGTGCTGTATACTAACGTGCTCCAGAGAGAGAAAGTATGTGTGCGTGTGGTAGTAGGTTACCTACCAGTTAAGAGCATTGGGCCAGTAACCGAAAGGTTGCTGGTTCGAATCCCCGAGCTTGCTAGGTGAAAATTATGCCGATGTACCCTTAAGCAAGGCACTTAACCCTAATTGCTCCTGTAAGTCGCTCTGGATAAGAGAGTCTGCTAAATGACTCAAATGTAAAATGCAGTAGGATTGTGTCTGTGTACACTAGCTGATGGAAGTGGGAATAGAGCAGAGTTTGCTCAAGCTGTCAAGGATAAGATGGGATCCACTCCAAGGATAGGACATCTGTACATCTGTCAGAATAACAACCTGCCTCTGCTGCCAAGCGTATACTCTAATGCAGATGAGCACCTCCGTACAAGCATACATACAGACACACACATACTCTACACACACATCAGCACAGAGGCTTACATATACAGTACCAGTCAAAGGTTTGGACACACCTACTCATTCAAGGGTTTTTCTTTATTTCTACATTGTAGAATAATAGTGAAGACATCACAACTATGAAATAACACATATGGAATCATGTAGTAACCAAAAAAGTATGAAACAAATTCTTCAAAATAGCCACCCTTTGCCTTGATGACAGCTTTGCACACTTTTCCAACAGTCTTGAAGGAGTTCCCACATATGCTGAGCAAGTGCTCAGTGTTGGCTGCTTTTTTGGGTCATTGCCCTGTTGAAAAACAAATGATACTACCACTAAGCGCAAACCAGATGGGATGGCGTATCGCTGCAGAATGCTGTGGTAGCCATGCTGGTTAAGTGTGGCTTGAATTCTAAATAAATTACAGACAGTATCACCAGCAAAGTTCTCCCACACCATCACACCTCCTCCTCCATGCTTCACTGTGGGAACCACACATGCGGAGATCATCCGTTCACCTACTCTGCGTCTCACAAAGACACGGCGGTTGGAAACAAAAACCTCTAATTTGGACTCATCAGACCAAAGGACAGATTTCCACTGGTCTAATAACCATTTCTCATGTTTCTTGGCCCAAGCAAGTCTCTTCTTCTCATTGGTGTCCTTTAGTAGTGGTTTCTTTGCAGAAATTCGACCATGAAGGCCTGATTCACACAGTCTCCTCTGAACAGTTGATGTTGAGGTGTCTGTTGCTTCAACTCTGTGAAGCGTTTATGTGGGCTGCAATTTCTGAGGCTGGTAACTCTAATGAGCTTATCCTCTGCAGCAAAGGTAACTCTGGGTCTTCCTTTCCTGTGGCGGTCCTCATGAGAGCCAGTTTCATCATAGCGCTTGATGGGTTTTCCAACTGCACTTGAAGAAACTTTCAAAGTTCTTGAAATTTTCCGGATTGACTGACCTTCATAATATGGACTTGGTCTTTTACCAAATAGGGCTATCTTCTGTATACCACCCCTACCTTGTCACAACACAAGTGATTGGCTCAAACGCATTAAGAAGGAAAGAAATTCCACAAATTAACTTTTAACAAGGCACACCTGTTAATTGAAATGCATTCCAGGTGACTACCTCATGAAGCTGCTTGAGAGAATGCCAAGATTGTGCAAAGCTGTCATCAAGGCAAAAGGTGGCTACTTTGAAGAATCTCAAAAATAAAATATATTTAGATTTGTTTAAAACTTTTTTGTTTACTACATGATTCCATATGTGTTATTTCATAGTTTTGATGTCTTTACTATTATTCTATAATGTAGAAAATAGTCAAAATAAAGAAAAACCCTTGAATGAGTAGGTGTGTCCAAACGTTTGACTGGTACACTATATAAGACACACATATGCAGCATACATACATGCAGAGTATAGTACCAATTCCTCCATCCAAACACACACGTAGGCACAAGCGCACACAGACACACAATGGTAGGTCATTAAAAGGTATATGTAAGGGAATCTGGATGGTTTCTTGAAAAAAGGTACTGCACTCCATTCATAATTCATAGGCTTGGTTATTTACTTTTGCCGGGGTGCTAACACCAGTTCATTGTTCTTGTAGACGAAATGGTGAAGACTGCATTTAAAGAGAAGGAAGAAGCAAGAAAGAAGAAGAGGGTAGGAGAGAGAAAGAGATAGTGTAAACTGTAGGATATGCAGAATGAATAAGAATAAGCTGGCGGCCATTTCAAAGACATATTTAATCACACTGGTGCAGCAGTGGCCCTCAGCGAGAGCTGCCTCAGATTTCTCACCTACCTATTTTATCCCTGAGGCCAAATCAAGTCAAATCAAATCAAATGTTAATGGTCGCGTACATATATTTTGCAGAGGTTATCGTAGGTGCAGTGAAATACTTATGTTTCTAGCACCTCACAGTGCAGTAATACCTAACTAAAATAAGGCAAATAAGGCTCTATAATGACACGGTATGTACCGATAGACTACTATGAAATTATGTGATTTATATGGCGTCATATGATATCCCTGCACATTAAATGATATAAGATGTACTATGCTCCACATCCATCATGGTGCAGGGATAGAGAGCTGTAGACAGTCACAGAGCCGGGACATCAGACAGAAGCAGGTATTAGAGAGGGATGTGGGTGCAGGCCTGCCACTGTTCAGGCAGGGAGAGGGGGAGAGCCACCATTTTGAAACAGTCGACTGGAGCCGAGTATGTCACGCCATGTTTAAGGGTCATCTAGACCAGACCTCCACTTTGTCCTCGTCAGGTTCCCCATATCTCCGCCCATGGGTGTCATCACTCTCCATTTCACAGAGGCAGCCGTTCTGACACACAGTGACTGAGTGTCTGCACAACATAGAGCCTGACGACCCCAAAGCAACCGCTGATTGATTGGTTGACTATGATGTGCATGTGTATGACTGAGTAGAGGTGTGAGAGTCTTGTGTGTGTTTATTCACGCGTGTGTCTGTGTGTGTTTTGTGTCTGTGTAGCGTGTGTACCGTGTAGGGTATTTCATGGTGTTCGACTGAGATGGTGTGTGAGAGACAGAAAGAGAGAGAAAGCGAGAGGAGAAATGGAAAAGAAAAAGCAACGTCCATGTTTAGTATATATCATTGAGTGAATGTGTGCTTGGATGTTCCTGTGTGCGTCAGAGAGAGTGTGTGAATGTGCATGTTCAGTTTATACCAAGGTGTGAATGTTTCCCATGACACTCCCTCTGGATGGTTTAGACTGGGCATGCTAATGTACTGTATATTGGCTCTGGGAGCTGGATGGAGATGAGCCACTGGGAGTGACTGAGCAAGGCTGAGCTTAACTTTAACTCTCTCTAATAGAAAAGCCAGAGAACTGTAATGCTGTCATACAGCATGACTCTAATCAAATCACTGTCTCCCTCCCTCTGCCAGACACCACGCAACATGCCTGTATATCAACATGTCTCTGTAAGTCATGCCAACAGTATGTAAAGACAGTGCCTAGTACTGCCTTCATTCAAATCAGCCAAGTCTCATGTTACAGTATGTTCATCATCATTCCATTACATTTAACAGTTACCAAATGTACTTACGACTATTCAACTAATACACAACAATGAGTGAATAAGTAAGGGATAATCAACGAGGGGCAATGCATTCTATGGAAAATACACAATAATGAGCGAATAAGTAAGGGATAATCAACGAGGGGCAATGCATTCTATGGAAAATACACAATAATGAGGGAATAAGTAAGGGATAATCAACGAGGGGCAATGCATTCTATGGAAAATACACAATAATGAGCGAATAAGTAAGGGATAATCAACGAGGGGCAATGCATTCTATGGAAAATACACAATAATGAGCGAATAAGTAAGGGATAATCAACGAGGGGCAATGCATTCTATGGAAAATACACAATAATGAGCGAATAAGTAAGGGATAATCAACGAGGGGTAATGCATTCTATGGAAAATACACAATAATGAGCGAATAAGTAAGGGATAATCAACGAGGGGCAATGCATTCTATGGAAAATACACAATAATGAGCGAATAAGTAAGGGATAATCAACGAGGGGCAATGCATTCTATGGAAAATACACAATAATGAGCGAATAAGTAAGGGATAATCAACGAGGGGCAATGCATTCTATGGAAAATACACAATAATGAGGGAATAAGTAAGGGATAATCAACGAGGGGTAATGCATTCTATGGAAAATACACAATAATGAGCGAATAAGTAAGGGATAATCAACGAGGGGCAATGCATTCTATGGAAAATACACAATAATGAGCGAATAAGTAAGGGATAATCAACGAGGGGCAATGCATTCTATGGAAAATACACAATAATGAGGGAATAAGTAAGGGATAATCAACGAGGGGTAATGCATTCTATGGAAAATACACAATAATGAGCGAATAAGTAAGGGATAATCAACGAGGGGCAATGCATTCTATGGAAAATACACAATAATGAGCGAATAAGTAAGAGATAATCAACGAGGGGTAATGCATTCTATGGTAAATAATGAACAAGGTGGAAGGTGTGTTCCAGGATGTGTTAGTGGAACTGACCTTCCATGGAGTTGCATTATTTTCCAGAGAATACATAGAGCCCCGAGTTGATTATCCCTTTTATACCATGGCTATAATTTCACACATTTGCCACTAGAAATGTGTTCATTTGCCAGTAAAAATGTGTTCAACATCCACTTAAGTAGCTAGCTAGCAAGTTTACTAGATAGCTACAGTAGTTGCTGTGGTAACCAAGCAAACATACTTGCTAGTTTAACTAACCAAACCATGGGTGCGTTCGTAAATTCAGAGCATTGTCAGAATGTCCGTTCCTAAACTCTCGAAGCGTTCAGAGTGCACACTGGACGCTCTGGCCGATGAGTAGGGTTGATCCGAGCGTTCTGACCTCTTAACTGCAGTCAAGCACCCACGCTAACTGGCTAACGTTGGCTAGCTTGCTAGCTACTTCCAGACACAAATGAGAGAACACCTCACTCTGATCATTTTACCTGCCCTAGCTGAGCTGGTTAGGCTGTTTTAATGTTATCCAGAGCGTTGGTGACTATGCTGCTGGCAACAATTTAATAACGTATTTTTTCCCGGACGTTTATTGACACCTGTCATATTCAATGGGTGTTGAACGTTCGTAAATGCATCAGTTATTCTCATCTCTGGCACACACAGACGATAGTGCTCTGAAATCGGAGTAGATAGCCAGAGTGAATTTACAAACGCACCCCATAAGTCCCAGCTTGCTATTATGCAAATCAAATTCAACACTGTTTTCAATTCGGCTTCTGCTTTCAAAAGCAGCTCTAATAAAACATGTAAAAATTAACTATAGCCATTGAATTCTACAAATACTGTGCGTTATAGGGAAATAATGCACGCTCTAGAATGCCCTTCAAGCCAATCAGAAAGGAGTATTCAACAATAAGTAAGGGATAATCAACAAGGGGCTATGCGTTCAATGGAAAATAATGAGCGATGTGGAAGGTGTGTTCTACGACACGCTAGCGGAGTGGAACTGTGGAAAAAACATTCCACCAGAGTTGCATTATTTTCCAGAGAACACGTGTTGATTATCCCTTCTATACCATGGCTATAATTTAACACATTTGCTGCTAGAAATGTGTTCATTTGCGGGTATAAATGTGTTCAACATCCACTGAAATAGCTAGCAAGTTAACTAGATACAGGTCGCTACAGAAGTAGCTGTGGTAACCAAACAAACAGACTTGCTAGTTTAGCTAACCAAACCATCAGTCCTAGCTTGATATTCTGAAAATCTAATTAAACCTTGCCTATAATGTTTTCAATTCAACTTTTGCTTTCAAAAGCAGTTCAAACACAGAATATGTAAGAATGAACTATAGCCATTGAATTCTACCATGCATACTGTATATATTGTGCATTATAGGGAAATAATGCACACTCTAGAATGCCCTTCAAGACAATCAGAAACAAGTATTCAACAATGCCATGGTATAATTAAGAAATAAGGCCTAATGGGATGCGGTATATGGCCAATATACCACGGCTACAGGATGTTCTTATGCACAACACAACGCTGAGTGCCTGGACACGGCCCTTAGCCCTGGTATATTGGCCATATATCACAAACCCCCGAGGTGGCTTATTGCTATTATAAACAGGTTACCAACATAATTAAAACAGTAAAAAAATATGTTTTGTCATACCCGTAGTATACGGTCTGATATACCACAGCATTCAGCCAATCAGCATTCAGGGCTCGAACCACCCAGTTTATAACATAGAATAAATAACTGCATTGTTGGTTAAGGGCTTGTAAGTAAGCATTTGACTGTAAGGTCTACATCTGTTGTATTCGGCGCATGTGACAAATAACATTTGATTTGAATAAACATGCGTCAGGTTGTATTCACAGTAATTTACTGTAGGTGTCCATGACCTAATGTACCTTAACTTCCATTCTAGCAATGTGAGGAACTTCATTATGACTGGAAATAATTAGTGGGAGCAATGTGTGTAATGGGCTCTCAGCTCCCAACAGCACAGTCAATAGCCTGGAAATGGAAACTCGCCTCTGATCACTAATGAGAATATTGTGGAGGGGCAAAAAAGAGGGTGGGAGTCACTTGGATAAGAAGAAAAGCTAGGCAGCAAGGCCCTGATTGCCTAGGGTTGAAGAATACTAGTGTTGTGCTATAAAACAAACCAGCACTCACACTGAGTTTTACTATGTTATTTTTAAACCAAGATGATAATCAAATTCACTGACAATCAGATTAGAAATGTCATCTTGGGTCTGTGGATGTCCTTTAAAGCCAATAATGTATTAGTGGTATTATTCACTATGATCGCAGCATCTAATAGGGTTTTTTAATCCCCTCCATTGATTTACACTAGAAAAGGGTTGTGGTGGAGGTCTCATCAATGGAATCACTAAACCAGCAGCTCATGCAGCCAGCCCTCCTTGGTTAGGACTGAATGCCAGTAAACAACACAGAAAGGCAGTGAGAAAAACCTCAGTCTGTACCTGTGAGCTAGTCAGAGTAGCTAATTTAAATCTATAAAACAAATGTCTGTGCTACTCCCCCCACTTCTTCACATCTCCTCTGAAATTAATGCAAAGAAACACTCAAATTTCCTTCAAGCTATGGGCAATTTCTGCCTAGATGGCTACAAAGTGCACGGGTCAATCAATCAGCGGTTGCTTTGGGGTCGTCAGGCTCTATGTTGTGCAGACACTCAGTCACTGTGTGGTCGTCATGCCATTGCACCACAGGCTATGATTGAAAATTTAATGAGCATGCCTGGGAAATAGCCCCTTGGTCTCTAGGTCTCCTTCTCCCTTTCTCTGTCTTCCTCTACTCCAGGGTTTATAAAACCAGGAGCCTCAACACGCCAGTAAATTAAACCGCCCTTTCCTAAGACTCCCTTCTCCCTAGGCTGGAAAAAATACAACAGTCTATGAAATCAATGCACTCATTAAGACATTTTGATGACCTCTATATTTGGCAGTGGTATGAAAGTAAATGGCGGGCTTAGCTTTTGTTCCTCTTCATTTGCATGCCACTTGGTGAGCTGTGTTATTCCTCCTTGTGGCAGGACCCCCCTACACCTCCACATCACAACCCGCCCTGTTTCCCTGGCGATACCTCCCTGAATTATTGATGTTTCCACAACCTCGCCCCCCGCCACTTTAAATAGTGGGATATCCAGGCTCTGCTGGGTCTCCCAGGAACCCTCAGTGCTCACTGTCCCAGTGACAATATCTAATAAAGCAGTGCAAGAGGAGGGGGGAGATGCAGCCTGACATTAAAATCAATTGCTTCCCTACAACCAGTCTATGATTTGAACCCATCTTTATTACTTCACGGGATTGCCTAAGGCAACAAATGGGATTCTATCAGTATGAGAGGAAACAACAGATAAAGGATAGATACCCAGAGATTAATTTCTCTAAGGAAAGCAGTTAGGGAGAATGAGGAAATCTAAATATTGATATAGTTTAATGTGGTGATGTGCCTGGTGTTGATACTCAAGCAGAAATACACTACTTTGCCAAAAGTATGTGGACACCTGCTCGTCGAACATCTCATTTCGAAAATTTGGGCCTTAATATGGAGTTGGTCCCCCCTTTGCTGCTACAACAGCCTCCACTCTTTTGGGAAGGCTTCCCACTAGATGTTGGAACATTGTTGCTGGGACTTGATTCCATTCAGCCACAAGAGCATTAGAGAGGTCGGGCACTGATGTTGGGCGATTAGGCCTGGCTTACAGTCGGCGTTCTAATTCATCCCAAAGGTGTTCGATGGAGTTGAGGTCAGGGCTCTGTGCAGGTCAGTCAAGTTCTTTCACACCGATCTCAACCACCCATTTCTGCATGGACCTCGCTTTGTGCACCGTGGCATTGTCATGCTGAAACAGGAAAGAGCCTTCCACAAAACTGTTGCCACAAAATTGGAAGCACAGAATTGTCTAGAATGTCATTGTATGCAGTAGCATTACAATGACATTCGGGGTTCCGAGGCTCACTCAGGGCTCCCGAGTGGCGCCACGGTCTAAGGCACTGCATCTCAGTGCAAGAGCAGTCGCTGGATTGAATCCAGGATGTATCACATCCGGCTGTGATTGGGAGTACCATAGGGCGGTGCACAATTGGCCCAGCGTCGTCCGGGTTTGGCCGGGGTAGGCCGTCATTGTAAATAAACATTTGTTCTTAACTGACTTGCCTAGTTAAATAAAGGTTAAATAAATACAAATAAAAAATTAAGATTTTCCTTCACTGGAACTAAGGGGCCTACCACGAACCATGAAAAACAGCCCCAGAACATTATTCCTCCTCCACCAAACTTTACAGTTGACTCTATGCATTGGGGCATGTAGCGTCTCCTGGCATCCGCCAGATTGGACTGCCAAATGGTGAAGCGTTATTTGTCATTCCAGAGAACACATTTCCACTGCTCCAGAGTCCAATGGCGGCGAGCTTTACACCACTCCAGCTGACTCTTGGCATTGCGCATGGTGATCTTAGGCTTATGTATGGCTGCTCGGCCATGGAAACCCATTTCATGAAGCTCCAGATGAACAGTTCTTGTGCTGACATTGCTTCCAGAGGCAGTTTGTAACTTGGTAGTGAGTGTTGCAGACATTCTTTTACTTCAGCACTCGGCGGTCCCATTCTGTGAGTTTGTGTGGCCTACCACTTCGCGGCTGAGCCGTTGTTGCTCCTAGACATTTTCACTTCACAATAACAGCACTTACATTTGACCGGGGTAGCTCTAGCAAGGCAGAAATCTGACGAACTGACCTTTTGGAAAGGCGGCATCCAAAGAGAGTGCCACGTTGAAAGTCACTGAGCTCTTCAGTAAGGCAATTCTACTGCCAATGTTTTCCTATGAAGATTGCATGGCTGTGTTCTCAATTTTATACACCTGTCAGCAATGGGTGTGGCTGAAATAGGCGAATCCACTAATTTAAAGTGGTGTCCACATACTTTTGTATATATAGTGTAACTGGCTGGCTGTGTGATTCAATTGTTTTCATATATTTGCGTATCCTCCGAAGCTCTCGCTCTCTCTCCTGTAACAGTGTGTGATTGACATCGTGTGTGTGAAAGAATGGCACAGATGTGTGTGAATTCCCAAGGTCTCTGAATGCATGTTTTATAACTGTGCTTCAGAAGGGGGGAGAGAGGGGGATACTGCAGCCACACAGCAGCACACTCAGTCTGTCAGGGAAACCATGTGTGAAACGACAAATCAGACACACAAACACACACAAATGCAGGTATAAACGACGATAGACACACACAACACTTCGATAAAAACAACTATGTGTGATATCTCTTACACCCATGGGCTTTCCCTAAGGGTGGCTTAAAACGCTGACTGTGATTCTAGCCTCATGAAATCCAATTCCTGTAGCTGACATTGTTGATGTCCACATGGACTAACTACCAACACATCCACTAATTCCACCAGGTCAAACACCTTAATGTTATTGGTGTAATCATTCCCAGTGTACCTGCAGAGCTAGAGTGGTGCTGTTCAAGTGAAAGCACCGAGGTAAACAGAATAAAGGAGATTAGATCCCAACAACAGCATCATTTATCACTGTGAACATCTATTATTCATCTCTCTCTCTAGCAAACAAAATATACCTAGTGTGCACATAAATTACCCAAATTATGCTTAATACAGTGAGCTCCATAGGTATTGGGACTGACACATTTTTTGCGGTTTTGCCTCTGTACTCCATCACTTTGGATTCGAAATGATAAAATGACTATGAGGTTAAAGTGGAGAATGTCAGCTTTAATTTAAGGGTATTTTCATCCATATCGTGTGAACCCGTTAAGAAATTAATGCACTTTTTGTAGATAGTCCCCCCCATTTTAAGGGACCAAAAGTCACTTATATGTGTATTAAAGTAATAAAAGTTTAGTATTTTGTCCCATATTAGTAGCACGCAATAATTACATCAAGCTTGTGACTCTTCAAACTCATTGGATGCATTTTCTGTTTGTTTTGGATGTGTTTCAGATTATTTTTCCCAATAGAACTGAATGGTAAGTAATGCATTGTGTAATTTTGGAGTCACTTTTATTCTAAATAAGAATATAATATGTTTCTAATCACTTCTACATTAATGTTGATACTACCTTGATTACGGATAGTCCAGAATTAATCGTGAATAATGATGAGTGAGAAAGTTAGTCGCACGTGGTCCTGTGTGGCTCAGTTGGTAGAGCATGGTGTTTGCAACGCCAGGGTTGTGGGTTCGGTTCCCACGGGGGACCAGTACAGAGAAAACATTTATGAAATGTATTCATTCACTACTGTAAGTCGCTCTGGGTAAAAGCGTCTGCTAAATGACGTAAATGTAAATCATACCCCCAAGACATGCTAACCTCTCAATATTACAATAACAGGGAATGTAAGCATTTTTGGGGGGTATGAGATTTTTATTAATGTCGGGGGATAAGGGGGTTTGTCAGGGATGTGACCAAGAACCCGATGCTCACTCTGACAGAGCACCAGAGTTCCTCTGTGGAGATGGGAGAACCTTCCAGAAGGACAACCATCTCTGCAGCACTCCACCAATCAGGCTTTTATGGTAGAGTGCCCAGACGGAAGCCACTCCTCAGTAAAAGTTACATGACAGCCCGCTCTCAGACCATGAAAAACAAGATTCTCTGGTTTGATGAAACCAAGATTGAACTCTTTGGCCTGAATGCCAAGTCTCATGTCTGGAGGAAACCTGGCACCATCCGTACAGTGAAGCATGGTGGTGGCAGCATTATGCTGTGGGGATGTTTTTCAGCGGCAGGGACAGGGAGACTAGTTAGGATCGAGGGAAAGATAAACGGAGCAACGTACAGAGAGATCCTTGATGAAAACCTGCTCCAGAGCTCTCAGGATCTCAGACTAGGGCGAAGGATCACCTTCCATCATGACAACAACTCTAAGCACACAGCCAAGACAATACAGGAGTGGCTTCGGGACAAGTCTCTGAATGTCCTTGAGTGGCCCAGCCAGAGCCTGGACTTGAACCTGATCGAACATCTCTGGAGAGACCTGAAAATAGCTGTGCAGCGAGGCTCCCTATCCAACCTGACAGAGCTTGAGAGGATCTGCAGAGAAGAATGGGAGAAACTCCCCAAATACAGGTGTGCCAAGCTTGTAGCATCATACCCAAGAAGACTCGAGGCTGTAATCACTGCCAAAGGTGCTTCAACAAAGTATTGAGTAAAGGGTATGATTGCTTATGTAAATGTGATATGTAAGCTAAAAATCTCTTTTTGCTTCTTTAAATGTTTAAAAAATATATATATTTCACCTTTATTTATCCAGGTAGGCCAGTTGAAAACAAGTTCTCATTTACAACTGCGACCTGGCCAAGATAAAACAAAGCAGTGCGACACAAACAACACAGAGTTACACATGGGATAAACAAACGTACAGTCAATAACACAATAGAAAAATCTATATACAGTGTGTGCAAATGTAGTAAGATTAGGGAGGTAAGGCAATAAATAGGCCATAGTGGCGAAATAATTACAATTGAGCAATTGGAGTGACAGATGTGCAGAAGATGAATGTGCAAGTAGAGATACTGGGGTGCAAAGGAGCAAAAAAATAAATAACAATATGGGGATGAGGTAGTTGGGTGGGCTGTTTACTGATGGGCTATATACAGGTGCAATGATCGGTAAGCTGCTCTGACAGCTGAAGCTTAAAGTTAGTGAGGGAGATATAAGTCTCCAGCTTCAGTTATTTTTGCAATTCGTTCCAGTCATTGGCAGCAGAGAACTGTAAGGAAAGGCGGCCAATGGAGGAGTTGGCTTTGGGGGTGACCAGTGAAATATACCTGCTGGAGCGCGTGCCACGGGTGAGTGCTGCTATGGTGACCAGTGAACTGAGATAAGGCGAGGCTTTACCTAGCAAAGACTTACAGATGACCTGGAGCCAGTGGGTTTGGCGACGAATATGAAGCGAGGGCCAGAGGATAGTCAGTTTTACGAGGGTATGTTTGGCAGCATAAGTGAAGGATGCTTTGTTGCGAAATAGGAAGCCAATTCTAGATTTAATTTTGGATTGGAGATGCTTAATGTGAGTCTGGAAGGAGAGTTTACAGTCTAACCAGACACCTAGGCATTTGTAGTTGTCCACATATTCTAAGTCAGAACCGCCCAGAGTAGTGATGCTAGACGGGCAGGCAGGTGCAGGCAGCGATCGTTTGAAGAGCATGCATTTAGTTGTACTTGCATTTAAGAGCAGTGGGAGGCCATGGAAGGAGAGTTGTATGGCATTGAAGCTCGCCTGGAGGTTTGTTAACACAGTGTCCAAAGAAGGGCCAGAAGTATACCGAATGGTGTTGTCGGCGTAGAGGTGGATCAGAGAATCACCAGCAGCAAGAGCGACATCATTGATGCATACAGAGAAAAGAGTCGGCCCGAACAATTGAACCCTGTGGCAGCCCCATAGAGACTGCCAGAGGTCCGGACAACAGGCCCTCCGATTTGACACACTGAACTCTGTCTGAGAAGTAGTTGGTGAACCAGGCGAGGCAGTCATTTGAGAAACCAAGGCGGTTGAGTCTGCCGATAAGAATGTGGTGATTGACAGAGTCGAAAGCCTTGGCCAGGTCGATGAATACGGCTGCATAGTATTGTCTTTTATCAATGGCGGTTATGATATCGTTTAGGACCTTGAGCGTGGCTGAGGTATCTTCTCCGCATTGTATAGCGGAGAAGATACGGTGGGATTTGAAATGGTCGGTGATCTGTTTGTTAACTTGTCTTTTGAAGAATTTAGAAAGGCAGGGTAGGATAGATATAGGTCTGTAACAGTTTGGGTCTGGAGTGTCTCTCCCTTTGAAGAGGGGGATGACCACGGCAGCTTTCCAATCTTTAGGGAACTCAGACAATACGAAAGAGAGGTTGAACAGACTAGTAATAGGGGTTGCAGCAATTGTGGTGGATAATTTTAGAAAGAGGGTCCAGATTGTCTAGCCCAGCTGATTTGTAGGGGTCCAGATTTTGCAGCTCTTTCAGAACATCAGCTATCTGGATTTGGGTGAAGGAGAAATGGTGGGGGCTTGGGCAAGTTGCTGTGGGGGGGTGCAGAGCTGTTGACCGGGGTAGGGGTAGCCAGGTGGATAGCATGGGCAGCCGTAGAAAAATGCTTATTGAAATTCTCGATTATCGTAGATTTATCGGTGGTGACAATGTTTCCTAGCCTCAGTGCAGTGGGCAGCTGGGAGGAGATGCTCTTATTCTCCATGGACTTTACAGTCTCCCAGAACTTTTGGGAGTTTGAGCTACAGGATGCACATTTCTGTTTGAAAAGGATAGCCTTTGCTTTCCTAACTGCCTGTGTATACTGGTTCCTGAATTCCCTGAAAAGTTGCATATCGCGGGGGCTATTCGATGCTAATGCTGTACGCCACAGGATGTTTTTGTGCTGGTCAAGGGCAGTCAGGTCTGAAGTGAACCAAGGGCTATATATGTTCTTAGTTGTACATTTATTTAATGGGGCATGCTTATTTAAGATGGTGAGGAAAGCACTTTTAAAGAATAACCAGGCATTCTCTACTGATGGAATGAGGTCAATATCCTTCCAGGATACCCGGGCCAGGTCGATTAAAAAGGCCTGCTCGCTGAAGTGTTTTAGGGAGCGTTTGACAGTGATGAGGGGTAGTCGTTTGACCGCGGACCCATTACGGACGCAGGCAATGAGGCAGTGATCGCTGAGATCCTGGTTGAAGACACCAGAGGTGTATTTAGAGGGCAGGTTGGTCAGGATGATATCTATGAGGGTGCCCGTGTTTACGGATTTAGGGTTGTACCTGGTAGGTTCCATGATACTTTCTGTGAGATTGAGGGCATCTAGCTTAGATTGTAGGACGGCCCGGGTGTTAAGCATATTCCAGCTTAGGTCACCTAACAGTACAAACTCTGAAGATAAATGGGGGGAAATTAATTCACATATGGTGTCCAGGGCACAGCTGGGGGCTGAGGGGGGTCTATAACAAGCGGCAACAGGGAGAGACTTATTTCTGGAAAGGTGGATTTTTAAAAGTAGAAGCTCGAACTGTTTGGGCACAGACCTGGATAGCAAGACAGAACTCTGCAGGCTATCTCTGCAGTAGAATGCAACTCCACCCCGTTTGGCAGTTCTATCTTGGCAGAAAATGTAGTAGTTGGGGATGGAAATTTCAGAATTTTTGGTGACCTTCCTAAGCCAGGATTCAGACACGGCTAGGACATCAGGGCTGGTGGAGTATGCTAAAGCAGTGAGTAAAACACACTTAGGGAGAAGGCTTCTGATGTTAACATGCATGAAACCAAGGCTATTACGGTTACAGAAGTCAACAAATGATAGCGCCTGGGGAATAGGAGTGGAACTGGGGGCTACAGGGCCTGGGTTAACCTCTACATCACCAGAGGAACAGAGGCAGAGTAGGATAAGGGTATGGCTAAAGGCTATAAGAACTGGTCGTCTAGTGTGTTGGGGACAGAGAATAAAAGGAGCAGATTTCTGGGCGTGGTAGAATAGATTCAAGGCATAATGTACAGACAAGGGTATGATAGGATGTGAGTATGGTGGAGGTAAATCTAGGCGTTGAGTGACGATTAGAGAGGTTTTGTCTCTGGAGGCGCCAGTTAACCTAGGTGAGGTCTCCGCATGTGTGTGGGGTGGGACGAAAGAGCTATCTAAGGCATTTTGAGTGGGACTGGGGGCTCTACAGTGAAATAAAACAGTAAAAACTAGCCAAGACAGCAGTAGACAAGGCATATTGACATTAGAGAGAGGCATAAAACAATCACAGGTGTTGATCAGGAGAGCTAAGACAACAATGGGTAAATGGCGATGAATAGGCAGAGCGGGTCAGCTTGTCATTATGAGGTATTGCGTGTAGATTGATGAGTGGGGAAGAAAAAAAAATTTCATCCATTTTAGAATAAGGCTGTAACGTAACAAAATGTTGAAAAAAATCAATGCACTGTATAATTTCAAATCCAAAGTGCTGGAGTACAGATCAAAAAACAAAACAAATATGTCTCTGTCCCAATACTTTTGGAGCTCACTGTATATGATGAGGCCTGGCCAAGTTGTTTTCTCTGGTGAGCTCTCATGATACTAGACATTGAGCAGTCAGTTCAATGGTTATGGTGTGAGCCCAGTGATACAGGTTGATAGTGAGTGGATGTAATGATTTAGCTGGACTGATCACTAAGAACATCAGGGTCTATTCCCAGGTGGGCTTTGGTCTCTACATCATGGTGAGAGAAATATCCTACAACATACATTTGATTATACATAAAAACAGCAGCCAATGAAGTAACCCCATTCACTAAACAAAAGCCTGCTATAAATACTACAGCCTCGATTACGTCCTCAAGTCTTCTTAGCATTTCATTTGACAAGATCCAAACCTCCTATGGCAGATTGGGAGAACGTCAATGTTTATGAAGCCTATGTTCTCTGTAGACTGTAAAACATCTCACAGGGTTAAATACAAAAACAGAAGAATCCCAGGCTTATGTGTGTTGCAGTAAAACACAAAGCCTGTTCTGTCGTCTGCAGCATCAGAACACACCCGAAGGCGCAGCGGCGTGACAGGGAGGCCACTTACAATGGGTAAAATAGGGGAGGGAACAGTGGAAAAATCAAAGGCTTTCTGCACCAAAGCCGCACGCCTGTCACTGAAAAACAATACGGAGCCACAGCTACAAAAGATACAATTAATAAATGGAATTACAGTTACAAGGCGCGGGAGGGGCCCCTGCTGCAGTCGGGGATGGACCCTTAAAGAGGGAGAAAAAAGAGAGAAAGGGAAAAACACTACAAGGAAGACAAAACACAGCACATTCATTAATTGTTTATGAGGAGGTGCACAGACACAGGCAAACAGAAGCTGTGATGAATGATCTCATTTGTGAAAAGAAGAGAGAACAGAGAACCCTCCCAGCTCCTCTGCCATCCAGCACCTCCCCACCACTGAGACGGATGTTAATCCGTTCCACACCGCCATTATCCATGTTAACAGGTAACTGTTTCGATGGTACCCCCAGGTGGTCAAGCTAACATACTGTTGATGTATATACTGTATGGCCAAATAAACTACTCACAATGTCACTACACGGGGTTACACCAAGCTTTCATGTCCACGGTACTGATTAAGGAAGCTATCCCTCCAAAACATGTTTACAACCCTGCTTACAGATAGAAATATGTGCACACATTCACAAGTTCTGTAGGCTATATTCATACACACACACACACAGACAAATCACAGACACACACCACCTAAATCCCTGGATTCCCTCCCCTATTGGCAAAGTAGAGAGTGAAGCATGATTAGATTATGAAACATTAATGATGAGGCCTGCCTCTCCTCAGTCTGCTGGGCCCATAAGGGCCTCCCATTACTCGATATCTGCACTGGGCCTCGCCACTACATTCACATGGAGAAATTAGACAAATACAGAGTGGTGTTTATTAAAGAAAGACATGCCCCCCTGACGGCTGAGTGTGTCTTCACTGTTTCCCTACCCCAATAATGGAGAGCTGGCTGGGACCATGACCACTGCAGCCCAGTCCAGTCCAGGAGAGAGGAGAGAGATAGATAGAGAGAGAGATAGGGGGGAGACAGAAAGAGAAAAGGGGGTGGAGAGAGCTGACAGATAGAGAGAAAGAGAGAGTGGGGTGTGGGGGTGTAGAACGAGAGCGATGAGTAACAGGGGGAAAACCATTACAGACAAAGCTACTGACAAAGAAAAAAAGTGTTGATTACTTTCCTTAGATCTTTTTTACTAATCACGCCATAATAACCTCTTAAAAATAAGCAATTATAGAGAAAATGGAAGGTAGCCGTGCCAACAGCTGTGCTGGTGATGACCGGGCCCTATGGGAGTGCTGTGACAGAAGAGAGATCGCAGTCTGCAGTCTGTAGTTTGCAGAGGAAAGAACAATGGATGGCCATGCAGATACACTTCTACCTGGCTCTGCCTTCCCTACTGTTCCTTCACAACCAATATAACTATCTACTCTTAACACTAGTCCAGTAATGCTGTGTTGGAGCAATCTCTCCATCCCATAGACTGCATGAGCAAGGTTAGATCCATATATGCCACAAAAACATCCTCATATTGCAAAAAGGAACAGTAAGAGATGAATTCCCTGGAATATAGTAATCTATATCTAAATCATTCTAGAGCGGGGGTGGGGGGGGGCTCCCTTTTCTAGCATGAGAGCTACTTTTCAATTATGAAACGTTGCGAGCTACTCAAAGTTTTTCCGAGCTTTCAAATACACTCTTTGTATTTTTCTGAATTCTGTTTTCTCAGTAAAATTTGTTGGGATTTTTTTTCAGTTTTTCATTGAGAAACAATGACATTCGATGTTCTGAGTCCACGTCAATGCTTTAAATCACATCTGAAGACCATTTTTGAGGACTGGAAAAAAACGGACACATCTTGATTTGAGTGTAATATTGCATTTTGCGAGAGAGGAATGTGCTGGTCTAGCAATGTTTTTACTGCTGCATATGTCATGACAGAGTTTGCAAAACAAAGCCCACCCAATTGATACAAATAATCATGATATAATTCTGCCAGGTAAGCCTACTTTGCAGTTACATTTAATTGAGAAGGTTTTGGGGAAAATCTTTCTGTCTACCCAGAAGACATTTATCATTATAGCTAAACTGGCTACACAAAGTGAATTATAGATAAACACGTGCACCACACAGACATACAGAGACAATATTGCTGGAAATTAATTGACAGATATTGTGTAATGTTTGGCTTTTTAAGCCAATTGCAGCTAACTAGGGGTGGGATAATGTCAATGTGGATTTGACTGGATAGTAGCCGGGAGCTTGAGGTGTCTGACACTTGTGCATTTTGTTTATGACAATTTGCGGTGGAGCTACTCATAGGTGGGCTGCAAGCTACTGGTAACTCGCTATCGACCATTTGGAGACTCCTGTTCTAGAGCACATGAAAAAATGTATTAGGCCTGCAATAACAAAAGCAAGTTATATCTAAGTTAATATTGTCACAAGATTCAGCTATAGCAGATGACTATGAAAAGCTGGCATAATTTGGCAGAGAGAGCAGAGCCAGTGTGAGGGGGCATCCAAACAGCGGGAGTAGATGGGAAAACTCCATTTAGCCAGAGGCATCTGTTTGGAGGGCCTTGTGGCATGCCTACACATCCCAGCCCCCTGCCATGAGGGGAAGGCATCCCCGTAGAAGAGAATGCAGTTGGGGGAGGGGGGGTGGGGGTTCAGATTGACACCTGTGCTGTGAATAATGCATGACCTTGTAAAAGGGCCTTTGCGAAAGCGCCGTCCTGGGAGCTGCCATAATGAAAATGCCACAAACGCTGCAGAGGCCCTAATTAGCACGACCTTAAGCATGTCTGTAACATCCATTGTGTGTATACACACACTGCAGCAGATATGTTACATAGATCAGTGCCTCTTCCATAAAACTAAGCATAAGGTATATTCACATAAATTATATACTGTACTATATGGCAAAACATTGGAAATGTACACTGTATTTGCTTGAAATATACATTTTCCCTGGCAAAAATGATCTACAGTGCCTTGCAAAAGTATTCATCCCCCTTGCCGTTTTTTCAATTTTGTTGCATTACAACCTATAATTAAAATGTGTTTTTATTTGGATTTCATTTAATGGACATACACAAAATAGTCCAAATTGGTGAAGTGAAATTTAAAAAATAACTTGTTTAAAAAAAAAATGTTATATATAAAACGGAAAAGTGGTGGATGCATATGTACCCCTTTGCTATGAAGCCACTAAATAAGATCTGGTGCAACCAATTACCTTCAGAAGTCACATAATTAGTTAAATAAAGTCCGCCTGTGTGCAATCTAAGTGTCACATTATCTGTCACATGATCTAAGTATATATACACCTGTTCTGAAAGGCCCCAGAGTCTGCAACATCACTAAGCAAGGGGCACCACCAAGCAAGCGGTACCATGAAGACCAAGGAGCTCTCCAAACAGATCAGGGACAAAGTTGTGGAGAAGTACAGATCAGGGTTGGGTTATAAATTTTTTTTTAGAAACTTTGAACATCCCACGGAGCACCATTAAAATCATTATTAAAAAATGGAAAGAATATGGCACCAGCAAACCTGCCAAGAGACGGCCGCCCACCAAAATTCACGGACCATTCAAGGAGGGCATTAATCAGAGAGGCAACAAAGAGATCAAAGATAACCCTGAAGCAGCTGCAAAGCTCCACAGCGGAGATTGGAATATGTGTTCATAGGACCACTTTAAGCCGTACACTCCACAGAGCTGGACTTTACGTAAGAGTGGCCAGAAAAAAAGCCATTGCTTAAAGAAAAAAATAAGTAAACACGTTTGGTGTTTGCCATTAGGCATGTGGGGGACTCCCCAAATATATGGAAGAAAGTACTCTGGTCAGATGAGACTAAAAATTGAGCTTTTTGGCCATCAAGGAAAACGCTATGTCTGGCGCAAACCCAACTCCTCTCATCACCCCGAGAACACCATTCACACAGTGAAGCATGGTGGTGGCAGCATCATCATACTGTGGGGATGTTTTTCATCGGCAGGGACTGGGAAACTGGTCAGAATTGAAGGAATGATGGATGGCGCTTAATACAGGGAAATTCTTGAGGGAAACCTGTTTCAGTCTTCCAGAGATTTGAGACTGGGACGGAGGTTCACCTTCGATTAGGACAATAACCCTAAGCATACTGCTAAAGCAACACTCGAGTGGTTTAAGGGGAAACATTTAAATGTCTTGGAATGGCTTAGTCAAAGCCCACGGGGGGGGGGCTTTTTTGTCTTATTTATTGGTTGTTTCACAATAAAAAATATTTAGCATTTTCAAAGTGGTAGGCATTTTGTGTAAATCAAATGATACAACCCCCCCAAAATCAATTTTAATTCCAGGTTGTAAGGCAACAAAATAGGAAAAATGCCAAGGGGGTGAATATTTTCTCAAGCCACTGTAGGCCTATTTTTACCAATGACATGCCACTGACTTTAAACAAAGCCTGTGTGTCCATGTATGCTGATGATTCAACTATATACACGTGTCAGCAACCATAGCTAATGTAGTCATTGAAACTCTTAAAAAGGAGTTGCAGTCAGTTTTGGAATGGGTGGCCAGTTATAAATTGGTCCTGAACATCTCTAAGCATTGTATTTGGTAAAAATCATTCCCTAAGCTCAAGACCTCCGCTGAACCTGGTAATGATTGGTGTGGCTGTTAAACAAGTAGAGGAGACTAAATTACTTAGTGTTACCTTAGATTGTAAACTGTCATAGTCAAAACATATACAGTGCCTTAGGAAAGTATTCAGACCCCTTGACTTTTTCAACATTTTGTTACTTTACAGCCTTATTCTAAAATTGTTTAAATTATTTTCCCCCATCAATCTACACACAATACCCCGTAACAACAAAGCAAAAACAGGTTTTTAGAAATGAATGCTAATTTATTACAAAAACCGGAAATATCACATTTACATAAGTATTCAGACCCTTTACTCAGTATTTTGTTGAAGCACCTTTGGCAGCGATTACAGCCTCGAGTCTTCTCTGTAGATCCTCTCAAGCTCTGTCAGGTTGGATGGGGAGTGTTGCTGCACAGCTATTTGCAGGTCTTTCCAGAGTTGTTTGATTGGGTTCAAGTCCGGACTCGGGCTGGGCCACTCAAGGTCATTCAGAGACTTGTCCCAAATCCACTCCTGCATTGTCTTCACTGTGTGCTTAGGGTCATTGTCCTGTTGGAAGGTAATCCTCCACCCCAGTCTGACGTCCTGAGCCCTCTGGAGCAGGTTTAAATCAAGGATCTCTCTGTACTTTGCTCCGTTCATCTTTACCTCAACCTGACTAGTCTCCCAGTCCCTGCCGCTGAAAAACATCCCCACAGCATGATGCTGCCACCACCATGCTTCACCGTAGGGATGCTGCCAGGTTTCATCCAGACGTGACACTTAGCATTCAGGGCAAAGAGTTCCATCTTGGCTTCATCAGACTAAAGAATCTTGTTTCTCATGGTCTGATAGTCTTTATGTGGCTTTTGGTAAATTTCAAGCGGGCTTTCATGTACCTTTTACTGAGGAGTGGTATCTGTCTACCATAAAGGCCTGATTGGTGGAGAGCTGCAGAGATGGTTGTCCTTCTGGAAGGTTAATCTCCAAAGAGGAACTTTGCAGCTCTGTCAGAGTGACCATCGGGTTCTTGGTCACCTCCCTCCACCAAGGCCCTTCTCCCTGATTGCTCAGTTTGGCCGGGCGACCAGCTCTAGGAAAAGTCTTGATGATGAAGGCCACTGTGTTCTAGGGGACCTTCAATGCTGCAGACATTTTTTGGTGCCCTTCCCCAGATCTGTGCCTCAACACAATCCTGTCTCGGAGCTCTACGGACAATTCCTTTGACCTCATGGCTTGGTTTTTTCTCTGACATGCACTGTCAACTGTGGGACCTTATATAGACAGGTGTGTGCCTTTCCAAATCATGTCCAATCAATTGAATTACCACAGGTGGACTCCAATGAAGTTGTAGAAACATCTCAAGGATGATCAATGGAAACAGGATGCATCTGAGCTCAATTTCGAGTCTCATAGCAAAGGGTCTGAATACTTATGTGAATAAGGTATTTCAGTTTTTTATTTGTAATACATTTGCACACATTTCTAAAAACCTGTTTTTTGCTTTGTCATTATGGGATATTGTGTGTAGATTGCTGAGGATTTTTTGTATTTATTTAATCCATAACGCTGTAACGTAACAAAATATGGAAAAAATCTAAGGATCTGAATACTTTCCAAAGGCACTATAGATTCAAAGGTTGTAAATATGGGGAGAGGTCTGTCTGTAATAAAGATGTTCTGCTTTTTTGACACCACACTACACAAAGCAAGTACTTTCGTTTTGTCTTATATTGATTATTGTCCAGCCATGTGGTCAAGTGCTGCTAAGAATGACCTAGTTAAGCTGCAGCTGGCCCAGAACAGAGCAGCACGTCTTGCTCTTCATTGTAATCAGAGGGCTGATATAAATACTATGCATGTCAGTCTCTCTTGGCTAAGAGTTTATGAGAGACTGACTGCATCACTTCTTTTTATAAAAAACATGAATGTGTTGAAAATTCCAAATTGTTTGCATAGTCAACTTACGCACAGCTCTGACACACACACTTACCCCACCAGACATGCCCCCCGGGGTATTATCATAGTCGCCAAATCCAGAGCAAATTCAAGAAAGTGTACAGTATTATATAGAGACATTATTGCATGGAACTCCCTTCCATCTCAAATGAACAGCAAACCTAGTTAAAAAAACTGATGAAGCAACACCTCACGGCAGAACGCCTCTCCCCTATTTGACCTAGATATTCTGTGTGTATGTATTGATATGTAGGGTGTGTGCCATTTTTCAATGTATGTACTACTGCCCTTGAGCTGTTGTTGTCTATTAAAGTTCTGTACTATGTCATGTTTCATGTTCTGTGTGGACCCCAGGAAGAGTAGCTACAGCTAATGGGGATCCTAATAAAATACCAAATAAACAAAGATACAAACACAAAGACACTGACAGAAACTGCTTTGGCAAATAAAGAACTGCACATCCTCCCCATGCCTTTACTCCCAGCAAAATAACTCCTGTGGTCAATTGTGTCTCCAATTACTTGCCTTGTGTGCCTTAGTCAAACCCGCGGCAGGTTGAATGAATTTTATATGCCATTGAGAGCAGATATGACAGTTTGATGTCCCGCCATAAATGTCTTCTATCTGATATGCACACTGTACCAACTCACAGTGAATTTTAATAGCAGAGTCAAGCACTGAATGCCTCAGAGCTGAGTGCAATCTGTTAACAAATACAACCTTCTGCTAGCAAATACAACCTGCAACTGAGAACACAGGAATGAAACATCAAACATCACTTCACAGTAGGCTTGTGTCATTTGCTAAACTTAACCTATCCATTTTTGTTGAGTGTTTCTGACAGCAGCACTAAGCAGGACATTTTCACACAAGATTAAAAGCTGTCTCTAACACTGTGCTGTTGTATGAGCAATGCTGGTAGTGGTGGTGGTGGGGGGGAGGGGGGGGTCAGTCTATTGTCCACATCTGACAGAGCATCACAAGTAGTTCAGCCTCTCTGCAAAATAGAGCAGTTCGCTTCCTGTCTTGGTAATAATCTATCATCTTTAAGAAGTAATTTCTCTTTGATTACAAAAGTGCAATATCGCTCATCCTCCCATACCCATCCAGCTCTCTCCTACATCCCTCTCTGATTGGCAGGGCAGGAAGTGGCTCCCTGTGAGTGACAGGAGCATGGTTTTGGGACTGTTGAAGTCCCTGTCCAGTTCTCACCAGTGTCCCTGGGACGTTAGTGGAATATGACCCAGTGCCCCACCACCACCATTCACCTCCACTGGTGAGACTCAGGCTATTTATTATCTGCCACATGCAATAAAACCCTCTTTAGGAGAAAAAAACCCACCATTGTTTCCTCCTCTGGTGGTAGATAAGAGAGGGGGAGACAGCTGTATCAGATTCCCTTCAGCTGGAACACAAAGCTAGGGGCCTATCAGCACAGAGAGCTAGTGGCCTATCAGCACACAGAGTTGAGGGCCTATCAGCACACAGAGTTGGGGGCCTTCCGGCGCCGACAAAGATGGCCGCCTCACTTCGCGTTCCTAGGAAACTATGCAGTATTTAGCTTTTTTATGTGTTATTTCTTACATTGTTACCCCAGGTAATCTTAGGTTTTACTACATACAGTCGGGAGAAACTATTGGATATAAGAGTAACGTCAACTCACCAACATTACGATCAGGAATACGACTTTCCCAAAGCGGATCCTCTGTTTGGCCCACCACCTAGGACAATGGATCGGATCACAGCCGGCGACCCAAAAAAACTGCGCCACAGAAGGGGCAGACGGAGCGGTCTTCTGGCCAGGCTCCGTAGACGGGCACATCGCGCACCCCTCCCGAGCATTCTACTCGCCAATGTCCAGTCTCTTGACAACAAGGTAGACGAAATCCGAGCAAGGGTAGCATTCCAGAGAGACATCCGAGACTGTAACGTTCTTTGTTTCACGGAAACATGGCTCACTCGAGACACGCTATCTGAGTCGGTACAGCCACCTGGTTTCTTCACGCATCGCGCCGACAGAAACAAGCATCTCTCTGGTAAGAAGTATGGTGGGGGTGTATGCCTTATGATTAACGAGACGTGGTGTGATCATAACAACATACAGGAACTCAAGTCATTTTGTTCACCTGACTTAGAATTCCTCACTATCAAATGCCGACCGCATTATCTACCAAGAGAATTCTCTTCGATTATAATCACAGCCGTGTATATCCCCCCCCCCCCAAGCAGACACATCGACGGCCCTGAAAGAACTTCATTGGACTCTATGTAAACTGGAAACCACATATCCTGAGGCTGCATTTATTGTAGCCAGGGATTTTAACAAGGCTAATCTGAAAACAAGGCTCCCCAAATTCTATCAGCATATTGGTTGTGCTTCCAGGGCGGGCAAAACCCTAGACCACTGTTATTCTAACTTCCGCGACGCATATAAGGCCCTCCCCCGCCCTCCTTTCGGAAAAGCTGACCACGACTCCATTTTGTTGCTCCCAGCCTATAGACAGAAGCTAAAACAGGAAGCTCCCGCCCTCAGGTCTGTTCAACGCTGGTCTGACCAATTGGATTCCACGCTTCAAGATTGCTTCGATCACGTAGACTGGGATATGTTCCGCATTGCTGTGAACAACAACATTGACGAATACGCTGACTCGGTGTGCGAGTACATTAACAAGTGCATCGGTGATGTCGTACCAACAGCGTATATTAAAACATTCCCCAACCAGAAACCGTGGATTGATGGCAGCATTCGCGCAAAACTGAACGCGCGAACCACTGCTTTTAATCAGGGCAAAGTGACCGGAAACATGACCGAATATAAACAGTGTAGCTATTCCCTCCGCAAGGCAATCAAACAAGCTAAGCGTCAGTACAGAGACAAAGTGGAGTCGCAATTCAACGGCTCAGACACGAGAGGTATGTGGCAGGGTCTACAGTCAATCACGGACTACAAAAGAAAAATCAGCCCCGTCGCAGATCACGATGCCTTGCTCCCAGACAGACTAAACAAGTTTTTTGCTCGCTTTGAGCACAATACAGTGCCACTAACACGGCCCGCTACCAAAACCTGCGGGCTCTCCTTCACTGCAGCCAACGTGAGTAAAATATTTAAACGTGTTAACCCTCGCAAGGCTGCAGGCCCAGACGACATCCCCGGCCGCATCCTCAGAGGATGCACAGACCAGCTGGCTGGTGTGATTTACAGACATATTTAATCAAACCTTATCCCAGTCTGCTGTCCCCACATGCTTCAAGAGGGCTACCATTGTTCCTGTTCCCAAGAAAGCTAAGGTAACTGAGCTAAATGACTACCACCCCGTAGCACTCACTTCCGTCATCATGAAGTGCTTTGAGAGACTAGTCAAGGACCATATCACGTCCACCCTACCTGACACCCTAGACCCACTCCAATTTGCTTACCGACCCAATAGGTCCACAGACGACGCAATCGCCATCACACTGCCCTAACCCATCTGGACAAGAGGAATACCTATGTAAGAATGCTGTTCATCGATTACAGCTCAGCATTTAACACCATAGTACCCTCCAAACACGTCATTAAGCTCGAGTCCCTGGGTCTCGAACCCGCCCTGTGCAACTGGTTCCTGGACTTCCTGATGGGCCGACCCCAGGTGGTGAGGGTAGGTAACAACATCTCCACCCTGCTGATCCTCAACACTGGGTCCCCACAAGGGTGCGTTCTCAGCCCTCTTCTGTGCTCCCTGTTCACCAACGACTGCGTGGCCATGCACGCATCCAACTCAATCATCAAGTTTGCAGACAACACTACAGTGGTAGGCTTGATTACCAACAACGACGAGACGGCCTACAGGGAGGAGGTGAGGGCCCTCGGAGTGTGGTGTCAGGAAAATAACCTCGCACTCAATGTCTCAAAACAAAAGAGATGATCGTGGACTTCAGGAAACAGCAGAGGGAGCAGCCCCCTATCTACATTGACGGGACAGTAGTGAAGAGGGTGGAGAGTTTTAAGTTCCTCGGCATACACATCACGGACAAACTGAAATGGTCTACCCACACAGACAGCGTGGTGAAGGCGCAGCAGCACTTCTTCAACCTCAGGAGGCTGAAGAAATTCGGCTTGTCACCAAAAACACTCACAAACTTTTACAGATGCACAATCGAGAGCATCCTGTCGGGCTATATCACAGCCTGGTACAGCAGCTGCTACGCCCATAACTGGAAGGCTCTCCAGAGGGTAGTGAGGTCTGCACAACACATCACCGGGTGCAAACTACCTGCCCTCCAGGACACCTACACCAGCTGATGTCACAGGAAGGCCAAAAAGATCATCAAGGCCAACAACCACCCGAGCCACTGCCTGTTCACCCACTATCATCCAGAAGGCAAGGTCAGTACAGGTGCATCAAAGCTGGAACCGAGAGACTGAAAAACAGCTTCTATCTCAAGGCCATCAGACTGTTAAACTGCCATCACTAACACTGAGTGGCTGCTGCCAACATACGGACTCAACTCAAGCCACTTTAATAATGGGAAAATTGATGTAATCAATTTATCACTTGCCACTTTATATTAGATAATGTTTACATAACCTACATTATTCATCTCATATGTATATACTGTACGCCATACCATCTACTGCATCTTGCCAGCTTGATGTAATTAGATGTATCACTAGCCACTTTAAACAATGCCACTTTATATGTTTTCATAACCTACATTACTCATCTCATATGTACATACTGTACTCTATACCATCTACTGCATCTTGCCATCCTGATGTAATGTATCACTAGCCACCTTAAACAATGCTGCTTTATATGTTTTCATACCCTACAATACTCATCTCATGTATATACTGTACTCCATACCATCTATTACATCTTGCCTATGCCGTTCGGCCATCACTCATTTATATATTTTTATGTACATATTCGTATTCATTCCTTTACACTTGTGTGTACAAGGTAGTTGTTGTGGAATTGGTAGATTACTTGTTAGATATTACTGCATGGTCGGAACTAGAAGCACAAGCATTTCGCTACACTTGCATTAACACCTGCTAACCATGTGTATGTGACAAATACATTTGATTTGATTTGATCAGCACACAGACCAGAAGGTGGAGTAGCCTTTTGAGCCATGCAGATCTCACTAATCTGGAGAAGACATCACAGCATGGTACAATACACCCAAGTGGCAGCAGTAAGGAAGTTGTATTTACTAGTATAGTCTGCTCCAGTATACAGAGTTGCACTATAATTATGCCTGCCTCTCCCTCCAGTCCACAGCACTGTGTCTCTCAGTCAAACACTAGAATACATCAATAAGCCAGTCATCCCTGAGTTTCCATCCAGGCCAATACAAATACACTCTGTTCCTGATATCCCACTTGACCTATACTAGAGCATTGGCTTTTTCCATTGGTGTTGGTTTGATGGAGTCCGAGTGCGTGTTTTGTTTGACATTAGCTATCTGGCACAGATGGATCACATTTCAGAAGTCATTCTCAATGTTGGGGGGCCAAATGGATGAGCATATAGGCCGCAATTGTGCATGCATGGATAAAGATGAGAAATGGCAGTGCAATTTCAAAATGAGTTATGTTTCATCTGGGTGAGATCAACAACGACCAGAGTGGGAGCAATACAATGAGAGGCTCCACCGTAATCATTACCATTTAGCTGCAAAGTGCCCATCCTCATCTGTGAAGGGCCAGCTCTCTGATACACATCTACTCCATTCAATTCCATGTATCTACACTGAGTGTACAAAACTATGACAGACTGACCAGGTGAATCCAGGTGAAAGCTATGATCCCTTATTGATGTCTATCAGTGTAGATCAAGGGGAGGAGACAGGTTAAAGAAGGATTTTTAAGCCGTGAGACAATTGAGACATGGATTGTGTATGTGAGCCATTCAGAGGTTGAATGGGCAAGACAAAAGATTTAAGTACCTTTGAACAGGGTATGGTAGTAGGTGCCAGGCGCACCGGTTTGTGTGTAGAGCTACTGGGTTTTTCACGCTCAACAGTTTCTCGTGTGTTTCAAGAATGGTCCACCACCCAAAAGGGCATCCAGCCAACTGTAGGAAGCATTGGAGTCAACATAGGCCATGTTTTGTACACTCAGTGTATACTGGCCTTTTTACAATGGTATTACTTTAAAGGAAAGACTGTTGACCCCATTTGAGAAAGCCTTGGTCAACTGTTAAAATGCCAATGTGGTTAAATGTCTTCAAAAATGTGCCAGTGGCACACCGGGCCAGTACCAAGTGAAAACTACTGGCCCGAATGAGAAAATGAAGTTATGCATGCAGCATTTTAATCGTGGGTTTCATTTGTAGCCTGGGCAAGTACCTTACATTATAGCCAACCATCAAATCTGATTATACAACTGATTATTAAAATAAAACCCCTCCTCCCTCTCAATGATGACATATAGCCTATAGTATAATAACTATGTGTGTATATATATATATATATATACATACAGTTGAAGTCAGAAGTTTACATACACCTTAGCCAAATACATTTAAACTCAGTTTTTCACAATTCCTGACATTTAATCCAAGTAAAAATACCCTGTCTTAGGTCAGTTAGGATCACCACTTTATTTTATGAATGTGAAATGTCAGAAAATAGTAGAGAATAATTTATTTCAGCTTTTATTTATTTCATCACATTCCCAGTGGGTCAGAAGTTTACATTCACTCAATTACTATTTGGTAGTATTGCCTTTAAATTGTTTAACTTGGGTCAAACGTTTCGGGTAGCCTTCCACAAGCTTCCCACAATAAGTTGGGTGAATTTTGGCCCATTCCTCCTGACAGAGCTGGTGTAACTGAGTCAGGTTTGTAGGCCTCCTTGCTCGCACACACTTTTTCAGTTCTGCCCACAAATTTCCTACAGGAATGAGGTCAGGGCTTTGTGATGGCCACTCCAATACCTTGACTTTGTTGTCCTTAAGCCATTGTGCCACAACTTTGCAAGTATGCTTGGGGTCATTGTCTATTTGGAAGACCCATTTGCAACCAAGCTTTAACTTCCTGACTGATGTCTTGAGATGTTGCTTCAATATATCCACATGATTTTCCTGCCTCATGAAGCCATCTATTTTGTGAAGTGCACCAGTCCCTCCTGCAGCAAAGCACCTCCACAACATGATGCTGCCACCCCCGTGCTTCACGGTTGGGATGGTGTTCTTCAACTTGCAAGCCTCCCCCTTTTTCCTCCAAACATAACGATGGTCATTATGGCCAAACAATTCTATTTTTGTTTCATCAGACCAGAGGACATTTCTTCAAAAAGTATGATCTTTGTCCCCATGTGCAGTTGCAAACCGTAGTCTGGCTTTTTTTATGGCGGTTTTGGAGCAGTGGCTTCTGCTGTCTTCTGCAAGGTCTTTTGCTGTTGTTCTGGGAATTATTTGCACTTTTCGCACCAAAGTACATTCATCTCTAGGAGATCGAACGAGTCTCCTTCCTGAGCGGTATGACGGCTGCGTGGTCCCACAGTGTTTATACTTGCGTACTATTGTTTGTACAGATGAACGTGGTGCCTTCAGGCATTTGGAAATTGCTCCCAAGGATGAACCAGATTTGTAGGGGTCTACAATTTTTTTCTGAGGTCTTGACTGATTTCTTTTGATTTTCCCATGATGTCAAGCAAAAAGGCACTGAGTTTGAAGGTAGGCCTTGAAATACATCCACAGGTACACCTCCAATTGACTCAAATTATGTCAATTAGCCTGTCAGAAGCTTCTAAAGCCATGACATTTTCTGGAATTTTCTAAGCTGTTTAAAGGCACAGTCAACTTAGTGTATGTAAACTTCTGACACACTGAAATTGTGATACAGTGAATTCTAAGTGAAATAATCTGTCTGTAAACAATTGTTGGAAAAATTATTTGTGTCATGCACAAAGTAGATGTCCTAACCGACTTGCCAAAACTATAGTTTGTTAACAAGAAATTTGTGGAGTGGTTGAAAAACGAGTTTTAATGACTCGACTTCCAACTTCAACTGTATATATCATTGTTTAAAATGTACAATTCCACTCCAGAAATAAGCCCAATAACATATTGATGAAAATCTGTATCTTTAGGGCCTGTACATGGTCCATATTACCAGGCAGGTGTGCTATTTTATAGAATAAGCATTATCACATGGTCTGATCCAGCATCGTGACTACATGGCTGAAGCATGGGGTTGCTCCTCTGCATTGTTTACCCCAATGGGCTAATCATTAGCTAGATCACAGACTCTAAATATGATCTTCTTGCTTATTAAACGTCCTAAAAAAAAAAAAAACTACCACTGCCACTAATAAAATCATGTGATTTCTACAGTGTTTCTAAATACAGTGTAGGCTAATTGTGTAAATTTTACAGTGAATATAGGCCTACCGTTTATGTATTTGAATTGCCACCATGCTTCCCGTGGCTTCCCGTGGTTACTTTTTTGTATTGTCATGCCAGACACTGAAGATTGTAAAACACTGCCAATTGTGCAAAAACTTGGAGTTGAAAAATAAATCATACCGCACTTAAACCTTAGGATTCCTCTCTTTTCAATAATTGCCATCAAAACTGTTGGATATTACTGAGATTACATTCAGGAATGTTGTGCAGTGACTACAGAATAATCTGGCTTTAATGGCCAGATTCTGACTCTTCTAATCTTCACCCAGCGTAGCCAGAAGAGGGCTGGTCACATGTCAAAAAGCCTGGTTCCTCTCTAGGTTTCTTAGATTCCAGCCTTTCTAGGGAGTTTTTCCTAGACATCGTGCTTCTACATCTACATTGCTTGGTCTCTGGGGTTTTAGGCTCGGTTTCTGCATAAGCACTTTATGACAACTGCAGATGCAAAAAGGGCTTTATAAATACATTTGATTGATTGATTGATTGATTGACTGGTCTTATTACAACATTTATTTTTGCGCAGCAATCAGCTGTGTGAGGAGTTGTGCTGCTCCTGCCACCTGATATTCAGCTGATAAATAAAAGACATAACTTATGAACAGCTTTGGGAATTCATCTATTTTTAAACAATTATATAGGTCTAGACTACAGAATATCATTATTGCAACAATTTCCTGGTTGCAAAAACTGTAATAATTTTCCTAAATTTAAGTTTATGTTACAAAACAAGCAAGTATAGTGTTGATAATTATTGTACCATCTAAACTGCTGTTAAAATCTTTTCATAACCAAAAATATTGTATTTTCAGATTTTTGAAGCTGGTGTACAAAACCAAAAGACGCAAAAACAAAACTTACTAACGGGAAGCATATAAATAATGCGCATAATACAGATCTACTGCTTCTTAGACTTGCTTTCAATGAGAATGACAGATATATAATTAACATTTCTATGTGGATTTGGTCAGGTCACCCAAAAAGTGACATATTTCAGCTTTAACCAACAAGTGACCCGTACGACTGAACGGACAGATGACAGAGACCGATCCACAGTCCCTTCCCCGATTTCATTGTTGGGGACAATAATAAGATTTCCAAACAGACTAAAGCTTTTGCATGCACACACACACAAACAACCAACCAACTTAGTACCATCTCAGTTTCACGGTTCTCTCCCCTTGTTTTTACTTAGACCTTGATCTTCTGTTGTGGGGCACTGGCATTTAGAGACAGACAAGCATGTGTTTTATTACAGCGTTATTGTATATAATGGCCACATTCTCTGCCTTGCTTTTGGGGCTTGCTGAGAGATATAACTGCTTATTAGAAGTAGTGACGGCAAATAAATAAAAAGCTAATGATTCCCCACGCTGTTTTAATGAATTATCAGTGACGAGAGGCTTCAGCACTACTTCACAGGCCTTGTGCTGGCTTACGCAATGCCTTGGACTGGCTATGTCCCTCTCTATAGACTTGGGAGGTTGAAACCACTGCCACTAGCTCTTCATAACAATTTCACTAGTAGACTAGTGGCGTGTACTGTGGTCTCTAAGTTCAAGGGCTCTTCCTCACACTATGTAACATCATTCAATTCCAACCTAAGCACCCAGGACCACATCTCCAAAGCAGGAAGGAGAAAACAGAGCTAGCACCCCCTCTACAAGAGACATGAAGGGACCTCAATGCAGTCAGAAATATGATGCAAAACCCATATGATACAAAACTCGTCAAACCGGGTGTATTTCTGCCTGATTGAACGGAGAATAGCTCAGATACACATGAAAACATGAAATGACCATGGGAATCAGCTTATGTGATAAAATAAGCAAGTATAGTGTAGAGAATCATTGTACCCAATGTTCCCTCTAAGCTGCATGCGTGCGTTTAGAAAAAAATAGAAATATCAGCCTGCACAGAGAAACACGAGATGGAACTTCAACTTTCTAGAGTTTTCCCTGTTAGTTAACACTATCAACGTTTCCCTTTACTGTGGGAATTGTGATTGAATCAATGCAATACTAGTCCATTTCAATGCAACATACTCAAACATAACGAACTACGAAAGACTTAGTTTGCAATACTAATAACTATGCAAGAGATTTTGTTGTAGGCAGAGTGCATCGGAGTAGGATTCTATTGCATTGACAGGCACGTACTCTACACAGACCCTGCGCACCATAACCAATCAGAGCTGCATTAGGTCTATATGCAAATATGGATTTGTGCCATTCACTTTGAACTGGACTGTTTTACAGCATGAGTGGTTGCGATTATTATACGCTGGTTTTGAGATCAAAGTGAGAGCTGCATGTAGCCACGTGTGCACATTTGTTCATATTCTTTGCTAGTTGCTAGTTAGTGAGTTATTAGCCCAGTTATAGCAAACCTTTTGTTAGAAATGTGGGAGTTTTGCTTCCTACAAGAGCATAAAATAAGAATATTTCTAGCCATCTTTGAAAAGCAAGTCAGGTAAAGAGCTATTTTTTATGTCTTAAAGGGGCAGTGTTGTATTTTGAGACAGGCTTGAATAAGCTAAGTAGTCAATAGGCAGTGGGTAGCATAATTTGTCTGATTCTCTGTAATAATGGTCTGGGAATAATAATGCTTTTAATTTTGTGAAGTGGTTTCTTGCATCAAACAACACAACAAAATGTTCAGTCACCTCTTTGTCTGAAGGACAAGTGGATAAACAGGTTAATGTCAAGCACTGTATGTTTTTTCAAATGTCTCAGGGAATGTAGGCCGACATTGAACACCACACATTGGCTGCTACTGTAGGCTGAATGATACACTACATGACCAAAAGTATTTGGACACCTGCTCGTCGAATATCTCATTCCAAAATCATGGGCATTAATATTGTGTTGGTCCCCACTTTGGTGCTATAACAGCCACCACTCTTCTGGGAAGGCTTTACACTAGATGTTGGAACATTGCTGCAGGGACGATTACATTCAGACACAAGAGCATTGGTGAGGTCGGGCACTGATGTTGGGCGATTAGGCCTGGCTTGCAGTTGGCGTTCCAATTCATCCCAAAGGTGTTCGATGGGGTTGAGGTTAGGGCTCTGTGCAGGCCAGTCAAGTTCTTCCACACCGATCTCGACAAACCATTTCCAGTGTCCAATGGTGGCAAGCTTTACACCACTCCAGCCGATGCTTGGCATTGCGCATGGTGATCTTAGGCTTGTGTGCAGCTGCTCGGCCATGGAAACCCATTTCATGAAGCTCCCGACAAACAGTTATTGTGCTGACGTTGCTTCCAGAGGCAGTTTGGAACCCGGTAGTGAGTGTTGTAACCAAGGACAGATTTTTACGCGCAATGCGCTTCCGCGGTCCCATTCTGTGAGCTTGTGTGGTCTACCACTTTGCGGCTGTGCTGTTGTTGCTCCTAGACGTTTCCACTTCTCAATAACAGCACTTACAGTTGACCGGGGCAACTCTAGCAGGGCAGAAATCAGACAGAACTGACTTGTTGGAAAGGTGGCCTATGACAGTGCCACATTTAAAGTCACTGAGCTCTTCGGTAAGGGCATTCTACTGCCAATGATTGCATGGCGGTGTGCTTGATTTTATACACCTGTCAGCAACGGGTGTAGCTGAAATAGCCAAATCCACTAATTTCAAGGGGTGTCCACATACTTTTGTATATACAGTACAGTGTATAACATTTACATTTACATTTAAGTCATTTAGCAGACGCTCTTATCCAGAGCGACTTACAAATTGGTGCATTCACCTTATGATATCCAGTGGAACAGCCACTTTACAATAGTGCATCTAAATCTTTTAAGGGGGGGGGGTTAGAAGGATTACTTTATCCTATCCCAGGTATTCCTTAAAGAGGTGGGGTTTCAGGTGTCTCCGGAAGGTGGTGATTGACTCCGCTGTCCTGGCGTCGTGAGGGAGCTTGTTCCACCATTGGGGTGCCAGAGCAGCGAACAGTTTGGACTGGGCTGAGCGGGAACCGTGCTTCCTCAGAGGTAGGGGGGCCAGCAGGCCAGAGGTGGATGAACGCAGTGCCCTTGTTTGGGTGTAGGGCCTGATCAGAGCCTGAAGGTATGGAGGTGCCATTCCCCTCACAGCTCCGTAGGCAAGCACCATGGTCTTGTAGCGGATGCGAGCTTCAACTGGAAGCCAGTGGAGAGAGCGGAGGAGCGGGGTGACGTGAGAGAACTTGGGAAGGTTGAACACCAGACGGGCTGCGGCGTTCTGGATGAGTTGTAGGGGTTTAATGGCACAGGCAGGGAGCCCAGCCAACAGCGAGTTGCAGTAATCCAGACGGGAGATGACAAGTGCCTGGATTAGGACCTGCGTCGCTTCCTGTGTGAGGCAGGGTCGTACTCTGCGAATGTTGTAGAGCATGAACCTACAGGATCAGGTCACCGCCTTGATGTTAGTGGAGAACGACAGGGTGTTGTCTAGGATCACACCAAGGTTCTTAGCACTCTGGGAGGAGGACACAAGGGATTTGTCAACCGTCATGGCGAGATCATGGAACGGGCAGTCCTTCCCCGGTAGGAAGAGCAGCTCCGTCTTGCCGAGGTTCAGCTTGAGGTGGTGATCCGTCATCCACACTGATATGTCTGCCAGACATGCAGAGATGCGATTCGCCGCCTGGTTATCAGAAGGGGGAAAGGAGAAGATTAATTGTGTGTCGTCTGCATAGCAATGATAGGAGAGACCATGTGAGGATATGACAGAGCCAAGTGACTTGGTGTATAGCGAGAATAGGAGAGGGCCTAGAACAGAGCCCTGGGGGACACCAGTGGTGAGAGCGCGTGGTGCGGAGACAGATTCTCGCCTCGCCACCTGGTAGGAGCGACCTGTCAGGTAGGACGCAATCCAAGCGTGGGCCGCGCCGGAGATGCCCAACTCGGAGAGGGTGGAGAGGAGGATCTGATGGTTCACAGTATCAAAGGCAGCAGATAGGTCTAGAAGGATGAGAGCAGAGGAGAGAGAGTTAGCTTTAGCAGTGCGGAGAGCCTCCGTGACACAGAGAAGAGCAGTCTCAATTGAATGCCCAGTCTTGAAACCTGACTGATTAGGATCAAGAAGGTCATTCTGAGAGAGATAGCAGGAGAGCTGGCCAAGGACGGCACGTTCAAGAGTTTTGGAGAGAAAAGAAAGAAGGGATACTGGTCTGTAGTTGTTGACATGGGAGGGATCGAGTGTAGGTTTTTTCAGAAGGGGTGCAACTCTCGCTCTCTTGAAGACGGAAGGGACGTAGCCAGCGGTCAAGGATGAGTTGATGAGCGAGGTGAGAAGGTCTCCGGAAATGGTCTGGAGAAGAGAGGAGGGGATAGGGTCAAGTGGGCAGGTTGTTGGGCGGCCGGCCGTCACAAGACGCGAGATTTCATCTGGAGAGAGAGGGGAGAAAGAGGTCAAAGCACAGGGTAGGACAGTGTGAGCAGGACCAGCGGTGTCGTTTGACTTAGCAAACGAGGATCGGATATCGTCAACCTTCTTTTCAAAATGGTTGACGAAGTCATCCGCAGAGAGGGAGGAGGGGGGGGAGGGGGAGGAGGATTCAGGAGGGAGGAGAAGGTAGCAAAGAGCTTCCTAGGGTTAGAGGCAGATGCTTGGAATTTAGAGTGGTAGAAAGTGGCTTTAGCAGCAGAGACAGAAGAGGAGAATGTAGAGAGGAGGGAGTGAAAGGATGCCAGGTCCGCAGGGAGGCGAGTTTTCCTCAATTTCCGCTCGGCTGCCCGGAGCCCTGTTCTGTGAGCTCGCAGTGAGTTGTCAAGCCACGGAGCAGGAGGGGAGGACCGAGCCGGCCTGGAGGATAGGGGACAGAGAAAATCAAAGGATGCAGAAAGGGAGGAGAGGAGGGTTGAGGAGGCAGAATCAGGAGATAGATTGGAGAAGGTTTGAGCAGAGGGAAGAGATGATAGGATGGAAGAGGAGAGAGTAGCGGGAGAGAGAGAGCGAAGGTTGGGACGGCGCAATACCATCCGAGTAGGGGCAGAGTGAGAAGTGTTGGATGAGAGCGAGAGGGAAAAGGATACAAGGTAGTGGTCGGAGATTTGGAGGGGAGTTGCAATGAGATTAGTGGAAGAACAGCATCTAGTAAAGATGAGGTCAAGCGTATTGCCTGCCTTGTGAGTAGGGGGGGAAGGTGAGAGGGTGAGGTCAAAAGAGGAGAGGAGTGGAAAGAAGCAGGCAGAGAGGAATGAGTCAAAGGTAGACGTGGGGAGGTTAAAGTCACCCAGAACTGTGAGAGGTGAGCCATCCTCAGGAAAGGAACTTATCAAGGCGTCAAGCTCATTGATGAACTCTCCAAGGGAACCTGGAGGGCGATAAATGATAAGGATGTTAAGCTTGAAAGGGCTGGTAACTGTGACAGCATGGAATTCAAATGAGGAGATAGACAGATGGGTCAGGGGAGAAAGAGAGAATGTCCACTTGGGAGAGATGAGGATTCCAGTGCCACCACCCCGCTGGCTCGATGCTCTAGCGGTATGCGAGAATACGTGGGCAGACGAGGAGAGAGCAGTAGGTGTAGCAGTGTTATCTGTGGTAATCCACGTTTCCGTCAGCGCCAGGAAGTCTAGGGACTGGAGTGTAGCATAGGCTGAGATGAACTCAGCCTTGTTGGCCGCAGACCGGCAGTTCCAGAGGCTGCCGGAGACCTGGAACTCCACGTGGGTCGTGCGCGCTGGGACCACCAGGTTAGAGTGGCAGCGGCCACGCGGTGTGAAGCGTTTGTATGGCCTGTGCAGAGGGGAGAGAACAGGGATAGACAGACACATAGTTGACAAGCTACAGAAGTGTTGTTTCTTGTATTATTGTCTCGTGTCTTTAGAGAACTGTTTCACTTTGATATCCTTTTTCTTCTGTCCTGATTTTCTCTTTCTTTTCTTCTGTTAACTAGATATTCTTTGTTATTCTTCGTTAGCTAGCTAGCTTCTTCCAAAAGAGTCCCTAGCAACTGCTTAGCAACTGGTAAACAATTCAGCTAGCTAAGATAACTACAATTTTATGAAAAATAGTAACTTTTTTCAAAAGCCTATCTTCTTTGTTTGTTGCTTGTTTTTTCTCCTATTCAGTCTTGCAGTTTTCTTTTGCTTTTTTCCGAAGTACTTCACTCTAAAAACCATGTAAATTTCAATATTTGTAGGAGCTCAATTTTTCAGCAGTTGCTGCTCAATTTGGAACTCCGGAACATAAGTATAAGTATAACCACTATTTCCATGTTAAAATGTCATGTGATGCATTTTCTCCATAGTTTTTTATGGTAATGTAGGCCACTCTGGTAGACCTACATTATGATCAAATAGCCACAGTAGCCTACTTGGCCACTGTTAAAGCAGTCAGTTAAAGCGGGTACAGCCTCAGTGTTCACTGTAAACGCATTCCGGAAGTTGCACTTCAGAATGTTCAAGTTTGAGCTCAGCAGACCTGAAATTTGCTCAGTGCAAAAAGAAATAGAGTGAACATTGATTGTACCATCTAAACCACTGTGAAATATAATTTTCCATAACCAAAGACATTGTATTTTCAGCTGTTTGAAGCTAGTGTACAAAACCGAAAGTAAGACGCAAAAATGAAACTTAAGAACGGGAAGTATAGAAATAGCACACATAGAACATTGGTCAGGTCACCCAAAAAGTTACATATTGCAGCTTTAACACTGTCCATCTTTTAATTCACAGTTAATCAGTACAGTAGTATTTACTTGGAAATAGACACGCACTATAGGCAGTACTAACCCCCTCCCTTTCCCCCAGCTGTACCCTCCTTCCCCAATCTGCCCACCATGTTAATTTATTACCTTACCCTGTCAGCCACACCACAGATGTATCTCCCAGAGTTCTGTGCATGACTACATAAGGGCCTCCTCTCCTTTAATTGTGCCTCAGGTTAACATCAAGGATTCCAAGGACTCTAGAGACATAAGATTTGTCATGTTCTTGAAGGCAAGGTGACTGACAGCCACTCATGCACACAAAAACACTGGTGGGGAACCAAGGGTGTATAATATTAATGATCGGCAACAACCTAAAACAGTTGTAGAAGAATATCCACCTGCCTTGTTTGTTGTAATTATCAGTAACAGAAGGACTAGAGCAAATCAATACCAGATATTCATTTACCTAATGGGCCTCTGACTGTGTTTATAATTCAACAACCCACCTAAGTTCTGAGGGAAACACCAAGTCAGACTACTTCAAACTTGCTCATGTTCCATATTTTGGTCCACAGCAAGGAGTGAAAACTTTCCAGCATTGAGATACATGGATGATGGTCGTGTAAAATGAGAGCTGTGGGACTGCGGATGCAAATATTCACTTATGTGAAGTACATAGATGAAATCGAAAGACAGTGTCATAAATAAACATGCCCGGGCTTAGACTAAATGTGTAATTTATTATATTTATGAGAGTCAATGAAAACTGTGGAAGTAATCAAAAGCATTCTGATATGTGATAAATTCATATAATCTGTGCTACTGAGCCACTGCATGAGTGTAAACAAATAAAAGAGAAAATACATGCTGGAACATTAAATGCTAATACACATTCATATCTTATTGTGCACAGAGGTAGACCCTCATGAAGAGACGCAATTCAATGAACTCACACAAAGGCCTATTAGTCCACAAACAAGTATTTTAATTACAGTAAGTGGTATATCTTTGTAAATATCTTGATATAGGCTTAACATTAGTATTTAAGTATGCATGTGTACACATCAAAAATGCATTTAAAAAACACAATTTACACAGACCACTGTATATTACAGTCTACTGAGGTACAGTAGATGTAGTGGCCCAAAAATACATATTCACACGAGGATTGGGGTTAATTTCACAAATTACCTTCTAATTCCAGGTCAGTCTTTGAACTCAGAGATAATGTTAGGTACATTCCAATAACTAATCATTTCTCAATTCAATATTATCCCCAACAATTCCACAAATTCAAATTCAATTCCCTCAGGCTTTCAGGCTGATCATGCCACTGTTCAGACAGCCTAGCTTTACTGGAAATATATAAATACAAGTTTAAATGATTTAAAATACATCCTGCAGTAAATGTTTTATCCTAAGTGCATTCATTCCATTAACTGGGAAATGTACAAATATTGAATTCCAAAGATTACATGTTTTTACAATTCCAATTCAAACAGTCCAAACAGTTTCATTCAAATTTAAATCCATAACTTGAAGATTGCTGAAATTCCAATTAAATTCAATGTAAATTCTTCTCCGAGTCAGAATATACTATGGTTCCATGTCTAAAATTTGACACCGTCTATAGAAACATTTAACTTCCGAGCTTTTTTGAAAAACTTCCAAACGGTTTCCTGTTTTCACTTGTTTGTGCAATATGACTTTTGCAGAACTGTGAAGACCTGGAGAGAAAGTCTCAGGCTTAGGTCCCTCCTGGGGTCAATCATCTAGCATGGCCTTGTGAGGTGGAAACATGTGAGAAGAGATCTGGAATTCACTACCAGTTTTAAGAGTCAGCTGACTTTTAAATTAACTTTACTTAGCAATGGAATGGATTCTAGTTTTGACCATGGGAAAAACACAACTTTAACAGCATCTTCAATTACCTTAAATTCACTGTTAATAAAAGATAATTAAGATGAACCCCTAGCAAACCTGCTTCTTAAATAACTAGCCGGAACAACACACTTATTACATAATCATCTTAAATAATTAGTCATATAATGTCAATAACTTGATGACAACTAAAATGTCATTGTTCCCCCCTGACTATGTGTTTCCATGCTCCATCCCTCCCTACCACCTATCCCCTTGATCCACTACTCTCTAATCTCTCCCAGTCCCTGAGACAGTGTCTCGCATGGACTACCACAAGATGAGCACCAGGATTGAAATATACCATCATGTTGAGACAGCGGTGGGCAGATGGCTGAATAATGTCTGCCAGAGGATCGGCAGCTCCATTGTGCGGAGTGTGACTGCCTCTGTCTACCAAGTCAAAGGGGGTTTGCCCTCGAGAGAAGTGCATGTGTAAATGTCTGTAAGACAACAAATCACCTATGTCGCCTTGACAGGTTTTCGAAACAGCAGAACAATATTCCTTCTGCTAACATCTGCAGTCAAGAACATTCCTCTTGACCAACTATCTTACAAAAAAAAGGTTTAGACATTCCATTCCACGGAGGCATGTTTGGGATTGATAATACTCCAGAGAAAATGAAGACCACAGCCTCTTGACAAAGTCTCTGCTCACAAATGCAACAGCCCCAAAAGACCTAACCATGACAACCAATAAGTTTAGGAGCTGAACATTCAACCAATAAACAATGATTAATATTACTTATTAATTACATCCCAGGGCTGCATCTGTGGAAAACTGCCAAGTTAACGGCATGATTGCCTGAAAACGAACTTGCCTTCGGTTGAATACTCAGATTGTATCCATAACCATGCAGATCATTTGTCAAGCTCACACACAAACACACCACCTGCATTCCATGGTTTGTCAGCTAATATGTCTCCCCAGGCATTTCCATGCTGCTGTTATTGCTAGTGCTTTTCCCGGCAAAACTCATTATGAGGAGAAAGAATTAGAGGCAAGTATCTGGGTAAGGCACAAAAGTGAAGGCACTCAAACAACTAATTATAATAACCTGACACAAGTGAGTAATTTTGCTGCCTGAAAACGAGGCGCAAGGTCTGAGAGAAGCACTTAAGAAGAATGGATTATGCTGGAGGCCAGTACATAGACACATTACTACACAAAATGGAGTTTCATTTTTCAGGGTTTTGCACTTAAATAGTTATACGTATTTTCAACTAGAGGAGGAAAGGGAAGAATTACAACACATATATGGATACAACTCAAGAGCTAGATCAACATGAAACCTTTGTGTCATATCTGTCAAAGTGCTATAACACATTAATAAACGTTATACAGTAATCATCTGTCATTAATCATACTGTATATGGCATAACAAGTTAACTATTACAGTGAACGGTGAACTTAAATGCAACTCTGACTTAGAGCAGCAGATCTAGGTCATGCTCTAACTAAAGCTTTTTTTATACTGAAAAAATATATAAAACGCAACATGTAAATTGTTGGTCCCAGGTTTCATGAGCTGAAAGAAAAGATCCCAGAAATTTTCCATACGCACAAAAAACTTATTTCTCTCAAATTATGTGCACACATTTGTTTACATCCCTGTTAGTGAGCATTTCTCCTTTGCCAAGATAATCCACCTGACAGGTGTGGCATATCAAGAAGCTGATTAAACAGCATGATAATTACACAGGGGCACCTTGTGCTGGGGACAATAAAAGGCCACTCTAAAATTTGCAGTTTTGTCACACAACCCAATGCCTCAGATGTCTCAAGTTTGCTGACTACAGGACTACAGGAATGTCCACCAGAGCTGTTGCCAGATAATTTAATGTTCACGTCTCTACCATAAGCCGCCTCTGACATCGTTTTAGATAAATTTGGTAGTACGTCCAACCGGCTTCACAACCGTAGACCACGTGTAACTACACCAGCCCAGGACATCCACATCCGGCTTCTTCACCTGCGGGATGGTCTGAGACCAGCCACCCGGACAGCTGATGAAACTGAGGAGTCTGTAATAAAGCCCTGTTGTGGGGCTAAAACTCATTCTGACTGGCTGAGCCTGGCTCCCCAGTGGGTGGTCCTGGGCCCCAAGTGGGTGGGCCTATACCCTCCCAGGCCCACCCACGGCTGCGCCCCTGCCCATTGATGCAAAATCCATAGATTAGAGCCTAATGAATTTATTTAAATTGACTGATTTCCCTATATGAACTAACAGTAAAATCATTGAAATTGTTGCATGTTGTGTTGATATTTGTCTTCAGTATACATTCCATGTTATGGTTCCACATGAGCACAGATGAAAAATGTGCCTCTTTTAGACACTTTCATAGATCACCTCTGAATGACATAATGACCACTGATTTCTATCCAAACTGTAATGCTATTCAAAGAGAAATTGCAAAGCTCTCCTGATCGATGACAAACCTCTTATCAACAGTCGATTGGGTGTTATTGGGGGTTTGCTAACCTAAATAATCTCATACAAAAGAGCATGCTATTGTGAACAAAAAAGATCCACAGGGATGCTAAACAAAATACAATTTTATTTGTCACATGCTTCATAATCAACAGGTGTAGACTAACAATGCAGAGAGAAAGAAAATAGAGAAATAATAGAAAAGCAAAACGCGTAATAATAAAAGTCATAAATACACAATGTGTAACAATAACTTGGCTATACACACAGGGTACCAGTACCGAGTCGATGTGCATGGGTACGAGGTAATTGAGGTAGATATGTGCATAACTAGGAATATTGTGACAGATAATCAACAGTAGCAGCAGCATATGTGATGAGTCAAAAAAGTTTGTGCAAAAATGGGTCAATGCTGTTAAATAGTTAACCAAATAGCTACCCAGACTAACTACAATGCCAAGAAAAAGTATTTGCCCACTTTCTAATTTTCTTTACTTTTGTTATTTTTAATACTGAATGTTATCTTCAACCAAAACTTAAAATTAGATAAAGGGAACCTGAGTGAACAAATAACAAAACAATTATACTTATTTCATTTATTTCATAAGCAAAGTTATGCAACCCACAATGTCCATGTGTGAAAAAGTAATTGCACTCAATAATTGGTTTGTGCCACCTTTAGCTGCAATGACTTCAACCAAACACTTCCTGTAGTTCTTGATCAGTCTCTCATATCGCTGTGGGTGAATTTTGGCCCACTCTTCCATGCAGAACTGCTTTAACTCAGTGACATTTGTAGGTTTTCAAGCATGAACTGCTAATTTCAAGTCCGGTGCCACAACATCTCAATTGGGATTAGGCCTGAACTTTGACATGCCAAAACGTCAAATTTGTAGAACCAAAGTGGGTGCTACAAATATAGCACCAAAATGGGGACCGGCCATTTTCATGTAGACTTGATTGTGTGTTTTGGATCATTGTCTTGCTGCATGACCCAGTTGCACAAAGTATCCCCAAACCATCACACTACCACCACAATGCTTAACATTTGTATAAGGTTCTTACTATGGAATACAGTGTTTGGTTTTCGCCAGGCATAATGGGATTCAAAAAGTTATACTTTTGACTAATGACTATCTGTCCATTCTTCCAAGAGTTTTGATGATCATCCAAGTTCTTTCAGGTGCTTTTTTGGCAAACTTACTTTTTGGACGCGATGGGTCCTGTTATGTCTATCGAAAACCAAAACACTGCATTCCACAGTAAGAACTTCATACCAATGGTCAAGCATGGTGGTTGTAGTGTGATGGTTTGGGGATGCTTTGCTGCCTCGGGACCTTGAATTCTGCTCCGTATCAGAGAATTCTATAGAAGAATGTCAGGCCATCCGTCTGTGAGATGAAGCTGATGCACAGCAAGACAATGAGCCAAAACACAATCAAGTCTACATGAAAAGCAACAATTTGATGTTTTGGAATGGCCTAGTCAAAGTCCAGAACTAATCCCAATTGAGATGTTGTGGCAGGACTTGAAATGAGCAGTTCATGCTTGAAAACCCACAAATGTCGCTGAGTTAAAGCAGTTCTGCATGCAAGAGTGGGCCAAAATTCCTCCACAGCAATGTGAGACTGGTCAACAACTACAGGAAGCATTTGGTTGTAGTAATTGCAGCTAAAGGTGAAACACTTGGTTATTGAGTGTAAGGGGGCAATTACTTTTTCACACATGGGAAGTGGGTGTTGCATAACTTTGTGAATTAAATAAATAAAATATGTATCAATTTGTTTTGTTATTTGTAAACTCATGTTCCCTTTATCTAATATTAGGTTTTGGTTGAAGATCTGATAACATTCAGTATCAAAAATATGCAAAAATAGAGAAAAGGCCTACTCAACTCTGCTCAAACGTTTGCAACATTATAGTCTATTGTAGTCTCGGTTAATAATATTTGATCGGTTTGGATGTGTACTAAATAGCCCTCTACTTTTACATTTTTCAAGGAACAAACACCAGCGAATGGACACAGCACCTGGTTTTGTTCTCTGCGCCCCAGCACTGCTTGTTCACCGGCCCCCAGCACTGCCTCTGTGCCCAGCACTGACTGGTCATCGGCCCCCAGCCCATCTCCTGCACTGAGCTGCAGTGCAGAATTGGAAACAATCTCCATGCAGGACCTGGGAAGCTCTATCCTGGGCACACCTCCAAGACCTATTCCACTGGCTAGCTCCTCACCAATTCCACAGAGCAGCTGCAGAAGAAGCAGAGGTGTGAGAAGAAAGGAGAAAAGAGCTGCAGACTCATCATTCGCAAAGGCATTGCAGATGATTGAAGACAGATCTCAAGATCAGGAGAACATCATGCACCGAGCCACCAGCTTGTCCCAGAGGTAAATAAATACAAATTATTTCAGACTCTCCTCCTTTAGTCTGATCCCTTTTCCTCACTTCTGTAAATCATCTCCACAGGGCCCTGGCACCTATTGCTGATTTCATGGATGAACTCTCAACAAAATTCCGGGAGGAATTCGATCACCAGCTGCATGAGTTCGTGCATGACTTCAAGAAGAGGACATGGACCGAACGACTGGGACTATAACTTGTTTAGGACTCCCGAGTGGCGCAGCAGTCTAAGGCACTGCATCTCAGTGCAAGAGGCATACCTACAGACCCTGGTTTGATTCCAGGCTGTATTACAACCGGACGTGATTGGGAGTCCCATAGGGCGGCGCACAATTGGCCCAGCGTCATCCTGGTAAGGGTTTGGCCGGGGTAGGCCGTCATTGTAAATAAGAATTTGTTCTTAACTGACTTGCCTAGTTAAATGAAGGTCAAATAAATGTAAATAATGTTGTTGTTCAGACATCTCAAGAGTCAGACACTAGACACTTTAATTTTATTCCACAGAAACTTTTGTTGTTTACATGTCTGTTCATAGCTTTTGCACCAAAATATTTCTATTGTTCATAAATATTTTTATCTACACTCTCACACTTTCATTTAACTCCATAGAAACATGTTGTTTACATTTCTGTTCTCAGCAGACACTGTTGTATTGTGGTTTACTTTCAGAGCCCAGAAGCAAGAATAAAGGTTTATTTGTAACCGACCGGCTTGATTTGGTCTTATGTAGCAAAATTTGAAATTGTATTTTTTACATTGGATAAAAATAGCGACTCAGCGTTAGAAAATGGTATATCATACACTACAGTTGAGGAACACTGGTAAAGCAATTCTGCTATGAAAGTTGACAAACTTGTAACCACATTATTTTTTAAATGGATCTTGAATGTTTTGATACACCTACTGGAGAGCTATTCTTTGTCTACAACCATTCAGCATCATTCACACCCTCTTAAGCCTTAGCCCCATCCATCTCTTTAACGATTCACATGTGAGGCCATGTGCTATACAGAGTGAGTACGGTAGTGTACTAAACAACCAAAGATTTTAAGACTAAAGGCTGGTTTATACTACATCTATCGACAGTTGCAGTGACATCATGAACATTCTATTGTCGTTCCACATTAAATTTGTCATTGTCGTTATGAAAAAGTATAAACACAAAAACAACAGGCTGCATGACATGAGCCATCCGTTTAGAAATGAATTTAGTATATGTCAATCTTGCAAACCAGGCAACTAAAAACAACTTTCTAAACAATGTTTTGGTTAATTTCTACCTTGTTAGCTAGATAGCTAACGTTAAATTAGCTAGCTAGCCAGTTCAAATAATGTCCATATCATATAGCTGACAATGTCTTAACTTTAGCTAGTTTGTATTCGTTATTACAGGAAAATAAACACACAAGAAGATGATTTACAAGATAAAGGCGAGCTAATTACAGAAAATAGCTTACGTTTGTGAGTGTGACGAAATAAAAGCAGGGCATTCTACTGGATAATTTTTCAACTTTAACACTGTCTTGTCGGCCTAACGTTATATCCTATATTGACTTTGGTGCAGGTCATGTTGTTCTTCACATTACCGTCTCTAGTCAAATCTAAGTTAATTTGTCACATGCACAGGGTACAGAAGGTGTAAATGTTAGTGAAATGGTTACTTGCATAGTGGAGTCTTTTGTTAATACATGTAGCTATCTAGCTAAACAATGAACCATAATTTCAACTCATAACATTACTACCCTGCATGAATCTGCTGGTAGCTAAATCTAACCAACTAGCTGGGTTCAATGTAAGCTAGCTAGCCAACATTAAGCTATAACTAGCAATGCAAATGGCTCTGAGATACGAATAATATTACTATACAGATCATACACGTAACGTTAGCTAGCGAGCCAGCTAACAGTACGCTTTAACTTGCAATGAAAATGACTGACAAAATTATAAAATGTAGCAAGCTAGACTCTTACCCATATAAACTCAGCAAAAAAAGAAACGTCCTCTCACTGTCAACTGCGTTTATTTTCAGCAAACTTAACATTTGTAAATATTTGTATGAACATAACAAGATTCAACAACTGAGACATAAACTGAACAAGTTCCACAGACATGTGACTAACAGAAATGGAATAATGTGTCCCTGAACAAAGGGGGGTCAAAATCAAAAGTAACAGTCAGTATCTGGTGTGGCCACCAGCTGCATTAAGTACTGCAGTGCATCTCTTCCTCATGGACTGCACCAGATTTGCCAGTTCTTGCTGTGAGATGTTACCCCACTCTTTCACCGAGGCACCTGGAAGTTCCCGGACATTTCTGGGGGGAATGGCACTAGCCCTCACCCTCCGATCCAACAGGTCCCAGACATACTCAATGGGATAGAGATCCGGGCTCTTCGCTGGCCATGGCAGAACACTGACATTCCTGTCTTGCAGGAAATCACGCACAGAACGAGCAGTATGGCTGGTGGCATTGTCATGCTGGAGGGTCATGTCAGGATGAGCCTGCAGGAAAGGTACCACATGAGGGAGGAGGATGTCTTCCCTGTAACGCACAGCGTTGAGATTGCCTGCAATGACAAGCTCAGTCTAATGATGCTGTGACACACCGTCCCAGACCATGACGGACCCTCCATCTACAAATCAATCCCGCTCCAGAGTACAGGCCTCAGTGTAATGCTCATTCCTTCGACGATAAACGCGAATCCGACCATCACCCCTGGTGAGACAAAACCGCGACTCGTCAGTGAAGAGCACTTTGTGTCAGTACTGTCTGGTCAGGCGATGGTGGGTTTGTGCCCATAGGCGACGTTGTTGCCTGTGATGTTTTGTGAGGACCTGCCTTACAACAGGCCTACAATCCCTCAGTCCAGCCTTTCTCAGCCAATTGCGTACAGTCTGAGCACTGATGGAGGGATTGTGTGTTCCTGGTGTAACTCGGGCAGTTGCTGTTGCCATCCTGTACCTGTCCCGCAGGTGTGATGTTCGGATGTACCGATCCTGTGCAGGTGTTGTTACACGTGGTCTGCCACTGTAAGGACGATCAGCTGTTCGTCCTGTCTCCCTGTAGTGCCGTCTTAGGCGTCTCACAGTACGGACATTGCAATTTATTGCCTTGGCCACATCTGCAGTCCTCATGCCTCCTTGCAGCATGTCTAAGGCACGTTCACGCAGATGAGCAGTGACCCTGGGCATCTTTCTTTTGGTGTTTTTCAGAGTTAGTAGAAAGGCCTCTTTAGTGTCCTAAGTTTTCATAACTGTGACCTTAATTGCCTAAGCTGTTAGTGTCTTAACGACCATTCCACAGGTGCATGTTCATTAATTGTTTATGGTTCATTGAACAAGCATGGGAAACAGTGTTTAAACCCTTTACAATGAAGATCTGTGAAGTTATTTTGATTTTTACGAACCATCTTTGAAAGACAGGTTCCTGAAAAAGGGGCGTTCCTTTTTTTACTGAGCTAACGTGGATGAACGCTTCTCCCTCTCTGTCATGGATGCCATGTTTGCCCTTAGTTTGAAGATGTAATCCGGAGACAAGGGCTTTTGTATAAAACCCCTCTTCTGTGTGTTCTCTTTTCGACTCCCTCCGTATAATTTGCAATCTACTTAGCTATCATACTCTGCTTCCACTGGGCATTCCACTGATTTCAAAACTCGGTCCTCCAGACAGTGCAGAGCATTAGCAACACTTATGCAGTTCTTCGTGATGTCTTTCAAAATAGCCGCGTTAGAAAGGATCACCTACACATACTGAACATTTTATAGACAAAAGCGTGCTACATGGCAGACCAATCCGAACTCATCTCTCATCACTCTCCAGGTTGGTAGTTGCCAGAAGGGAGGAGCGTGTCAGCAAAAGTGGGAGACACGTATCTTGCGTTTTGCTCATGAGATTTATCCATGGAGGACATGTAGTTGTGTGGGGCCATATGCCTTCCCAATGTCCTTAGCCTTTTTAGGGGTACACTTGATTGGACAACCAAGAATCCTTATCCTTGCAACCATGATGCCGAATGTATTCTCTATGACTCTCCGACAACGAGAGTGGCAGTAGATGTAGGTACGCCCAGATTCATTGAGATGGACACCTGTGAATGAGAGGTAACAAGATAATATATATATATATCAGATATAAAATATTGGCTATTTGATAAAAATAAAAAAAAACACCATAACTTTTTCCAGGAACCACATTCCAAAAGCCTTTATAAAATTGCAATTCTTATAAAGAGGTGCATACACGTATACAGTAGCAAGGGAAACTAGAAACCAAAAAAGTTTAATTTATTCCAGCATTCTATACCTGGATAAGGGCGCATGAGGACTTGGCGTTGTGGTACCTGGCAGGACAGCTGGCGGTGGTAAATTGAGGGTCTTCTGCAGCAGTTTGGACCCATAAGAACTCTTGAAACACTCCACCATCACTCTCTCGGCCGTATGCCCCTACATCCACCATTGTCAACCTGTAGCCAACCTGCATCACACACACTACCATCAAGATAATGGAGAGGGTGCCTTTGTAGTTGAAGTAGTCGCTGCCGGCTCTGGCACGGGCCCTGATCTGGACATGCTTTCCATCAATCGATCCAACACAGTTGGATAATTCCAGAGCCCCCAAAAGTCTTGGGCAATCGTGGTCCACTGATCGCCTGTAGGAAAGACTACAATGTCGGAAAGGCTACAAAGGAAAGGCTACAAAGAGCTTTGCAGACCTCCAATACAATACTGCACACAGTAGATGAACCAATTTTGTAGCTGCTCACCACAGCCTGCTGTGAACTTCCAGAGGTAAGAACCCGTAGCATCACCAACAGTCTTTCAGCAACATCAATTGAGGAACGGCGCGTTAGAGCATGATTGATGAAAGGGGCAATGCCACGCACAAGATCATTGAAACGGCAAGCAGACATCCTGAAGTGCACATAATGCTGCTCCTCATCAATGGCGCTCATGTGTTAGACCAGCATTACACACTCCCCATCCGTTGTTCTTTCTCTGTTGAGTGGTCGCACTGACAATCTACTCCGTCTGTCTCCATACCTCACCTACTACAGTTGAAATCGGAAATTTACATATAAACTTAAACACATACATTTAAACTCAGTTTTCCACAATTCCTGACATTTAATCCTAGTAAAAATGCCCTGTCTTAGGTCAGTAAGGATTACCACTTTATTTTAAGAATGTGAAATGTCAGAATAATAGTAGAGAGAATTATTTATTTCAGCTTTTATTTTTTTCATCACATCACGAAGTTTACATACACTCAATTAGTATTTGGTAGCATTGCCTTTAAATTGTTTAACTTGGGTCAAATGCTTCGGGTAGCCTTCCACAAGCTTCCAACAATAAGTTGGGTGAAGTTTGGCCCATTCCTCCTGACAGAGCTGGTGTAACGGAGTCAGGTTTGTAGGCCTCCTTGCTCGTACACGCTTTTTCAGTTCTGCCCACAAATTTCTATGGGATTGAGGTCAGGGCTTTGTGATGGCCACTCCAATACCTTGACTTTGTTGTCCTTAAGCCATTGTGCCACAACTTGGGTCATTGTCCATTTGGAAGACCCATTTACGACCAAGTTTTAACTTCCCTACTGATGTCTTGAGATGTTGCTTCAATATATCCACATCATTTTCCTTCCTCACAATGCTATCTATTTTGTGAAGTGCACCAGTCCCTCCTGCAGCAAATCACCTCCACAACATGATGCTGCCACCCCCGTGCTTCACGGTTGGGATGGTGTTCTTCAACTTGCAAGCCTCCCCCTTTTTCCTCCAAACATAACGATGGTCATTATGGCCAAACAATTCTATTTTTGTTTCATCAGACCAGAGGACATTTCTCCAAAAAGTACAATCTTTGACCCCATGTGCAGTTGCAAAACGTAGTCTGGCTATTTTATGGCGGTTTTGGAGCAGCGGCTTCTTCCTTGCTGAGCGGCCTTTCTGGCTATGTCGATATAGGATTTGTTTTACTGTGGATATATATACACTTTCGTACCTGTTTCCTCCAGCATCTTCACAAGGTCCTTTGCTGTTGTTCTGGGAATGATTTGCACTTTTCGCACCAAAGTACGTTCAGCTCTAGGAGATAGAATGAGTCTCCTTCCTGAGCGGTGTGACGGCTGCGTGGTCCCACAGTGTTTATACTTGCGTACTATTGTTTGTACAGATGAATGTGGTACCTTCAGACATTTTGAAATTGCTCCCAAGGATGAACCAGACTTGTGGAGGTCTACCATTTTTTTCTGAGGTCTTGGCTGACTTCTTTTGATTTTCCCATGATGTCAAGCAAAGAGGCACTGAGTTTGAAGGTAGGCCTTGAAATACATCCACAGGTACACCTCCAATTGACTCAAATGATGTCAATTAGCCTATAACAATCTTCTAAAGCCATGACATCATTTTCTGGAATTTTCCAAGCTGTTTAAAAGGCACAGTCAACTTAGTGTATGCAAACTTCTGACACACTGGAATTGTGATACAGTGAATTATAAGTGAAATAATCTGTCTGTAAACAATTGTTGGAAAAATTACTTGTGTCATGCACAAAGTAGATGTCCTAACCGACTTGCCAAAACTATAGTTTGTTAACAAGAAATGTATGGAGTGGTTGAAAAACGAGTTTTAATGACTCCAACCTCAGTGTATATAAACTTCCGACTTCAACTGCATATGTGTTGCTAGGTTAATCAAATCTTGTAGATCCCGGGAATTCGCAAAACTTTTTCTCACCAGTCAAGCATCTCACTGGGCACTCTATTTTATTCTCCCATGCATCTCTTCTTTGTTTGGGTGTGTCGTCACAAGTTTGGCCATAAATGGCTATTACCAGCTGATCACTCTCTACTGTCCCCGGTTAATGTTGCCGCTTCCCCCCCTTTTTTGTTTTTCAAGCGAGCGTCTTTTAAGGGAGTCTGCGAGCACACTCGTTTGGTTCGCCTAACCGAGTTCGCCTAGCCAGCAGCTGAAACGAAGCATGCCAACGACTTAACCACGCACCCCTGAGGGGCCCCCGTTTTGAGGGTCAAAGTGGCGGATATGTTGTTGCCTACCCTCACCATCTAGGGGCGGCCTGTTAGGAACTCCAGTATCCAGTTGCAGGGGGAGGTGTTCAGTCCCAGGGTCCTTACATAGTTATAAGCTTGGAGGGCACGATGGTGTTGAACATTGAGCTTTAGCTTTATTCAATAAACACCATTCTCACATGGAGAGGTTGAAAATGTCAGTGAAGACACTTGCCAGCCCGTCTGGCCCTGCATCTTTATGAATGTTAAAATGTTTAAAGGTCTTATTCACATCAGCTACAGAGACCGTGATGACACAGTCGTCTGGAACAGCTGGTACTCTCATGCATGGTTCAGTGTTGCTTGCCTTGAAGCGAGCATAGAAGGCGTTTAGTTCGTCTGGTAGACTCGCATCACCGGGCAGCTCGCGGCTGAGTTTCCCTTTGTAATCCGTGATAGTTTGCAAGCCCTGCCACATACGACGAGTGTCAGAGCTGGTGTAGTAGGATTCGATCTGTATCTCAGTGCAGATGTTGACCGTAATCCATGGCTTCTGGTTGGGATATGTACGTACGGTCACTGTGGGATGACATCGTCGATGCACTTATTAATGAAGCCGATGGCTGATGTGGTAAACTTCTCAATGTCATCGGATGAATCCCAGAACATATTCCAGTCTGTGGTAGCGACACAGTCCTGTAGCTTTGCATTCGGTTCATCGGACCACTTCCATTTTGAGCGCGTCACTGGTACTTCCTGTTTGAGGTTTTGCTTGAAAAGGAATTAGGAGGATAGAGTTACGGTAAGATTTGCAAAATGGAGTGCAAGGGAGAGTTTGTTGGCATTTTTGTTGGAGTAAAAGTGAACTAGAAATGTTTCTATGCAGGTCACTAACGTGGGGGAATGTTGGCAAATGAGTCTTGTTCTGGCTTCCTGAGAGGGTAGCCTCTAGCCTGACACCTGGAAAAGAAATTAGCAGCACCTACACCCCCTCCTCTCCCCTCTCCAGAAACAGGGTGCATGAGTCATAAAGGGAAGTAAAGGGGTTACACATAATGTATAGGTGCTGCATGCCTCTAAGACCAGGAGGTAGGAGAGAAGAGGCACACTTTCCACTCAGACAAACCCAGGCATCACCACCTTACATCTCCATAAAGAACACAATGATAATAGGAAAAGACAGAACCCATGCATCAACAGAATGTGTCTCAGAGTGGGTGTAGTGCTCATTGTCCTACCCACATAAACTCAGTTTGGTTCCTTTGACTGTAGATCTGACAGGGTTTCTCCTCTCCTCTCCTAGTAAGACTATATTATTTCAGCTCTCCTGTTTGTCTTGCCATGCTAATGCAGGGTATATGCTAATGTACTACTCTCTGTATAGCCTTGCGCTCTACACTGTTTCCCCTGTGGGAAGCCCCCTCCCTAACTCCCCTCCCTGCAGCCCAGAGAGAGAGGATGTACTAATTCTAGACATCCAGGTTTGGGGGCCTCAGCTCAGCCTCACTAGGCTCCCCAAGGGTAGGGGCAAACACAGCAAGTTGCTTACGGAAAAACTAACCTCTCGAAGAAAAGGGAGCATCAGAGGGACCCAGGGGGCTAGCAGGACTTGGAACAGGTTCCTTTCTATTGTTTTCCTAAAATCCTCCATGTATCACTGCCTGTTTAACTGTTCCACCGTCAGAGGCAGGCCATTATGTCACAAGCTCTGCACTGAGCAGCATTCATCTTGTATTAAATCGTTCTGGTCAAATAGTAGCAAACAAAAATATATCACTTCCTGCACTGAATGCATTGTTCTCTCGTCTATATCAGATTTTGTCTAATTTTGTATAGACTTGCAATGTTCTATAGCTTCTTAATATAGAGAATAGCTGTATGTGAAGGACCATGAATGCACTCTGAAATGAACATTTAAACTTGAAAAACCAACACCTCCTTTTATAAGTGACAGGAGATAAAGCTACTCAACCAACTCTTCGCTGCCATTGGACTAAACAGATTCTCATCAGGATGACATCAGCCAACTTCTGTGACTCATCCGTCCCCCTGGACAGTCCAGTCTCTGACAGCTGTGGGGTGGCTGAAAGGTCATCACACATACTACGTCAAATCACATGACATCATCTGACACACAAAAAAAACACTCTGGAAGATGGTGGGTGTCAGAAAGCGCCGGTGGATTCATACACTTGTTTTATTTCATTCAGACATCAACCATGTCCAATTTTACAATTTACTCTCCTCTTTCAAAAGGTGATGTAACCAGTCTGGTCAGTGAAGAAAAAACAAGACAGAGGGGGAAGCAGTGCAGAGGAAGAGTGGTGATGAGGAGATAGGGAGCTTCAGACAGGAGGGCAAGCAGACAGACGCATACAGACAGTGTAGTAGTGTGAATTGAAAAAGCAGATTTAGTGTATGGTTACAGCTTAATCATACTACAGATAAACATACTCTGTTCAACTTTAATCTTCTTCTAAATGTATAGAGTACTATATACAGTAGCTGCTACACATGGCCATCCACAGCAAAACACAGCACTACGCTAGTTCACTCATTCCACACTTTTTCCAGACAGATAATTTGAGGTTTGTGCCCACTAGCGCCAACCCTCTGTCAGTCCTGCTTTCTCTGACCTGTAATTACATGACATTCATTTGATTAGCTCAATAGTTCAACCCTCGCCACAGCCAAACAGGAACCCCCTTATTAGCGGTTCATAATATAAATATATATATATATATATATATATTTTTTTTTTTTTTGTACATTTTAGTCATTTAGCAGACGCTCTTATCCAGAGCGACTTACAGTAGTGAATGCATACATTTCATACTTTTTTTTTTTTTTTTCCCCCATACTGGCCCACCGTGGGAATCGAACCCACAACCCTGGCGTTGCAAATACCATGCGTTGCAAACACCATGCTCTACCAACTGAGCTACAGGGAAGGATATATATATATACACTGCTCAAAAAAATAAAGGGAACACTAAAATAACACATCCTAGATCTGAATGAATGAAATAATCTTATTAACTACTTTTTTCTTTACATAGTTGAATGTGCTGACAACAAAATCACACAAATAATCAATGGAAATCCAATTTATCAACCCATGGAGGTCTGGATTTGGAGTCACACTCAAAATTAAAGTGGAAAACCACACTTCAGGCTGATCCAACTTTGATGTAATGCCTTTAAAACAAGTCAAAAGGAGGCTCAGTAGTGTGTGTGTGGCCTCCACGTGCCTGTATGACCTCCCTACAACGCCTGGGCATGCTCCTGATGAGGTGGCGGATGGTCTCCTGAGGGATCTCCTCCCAGACCTGGACTAAAGCATCCGCCAACTCCTGGACAGTCTGTGGTGCAACGTGGCGTTGGTGGATGGAGCGAGACATGTCCCAGATGTGCTCAATTGGATTCAGGTCTGGGGAACTGCTGACACACTCCAGCCACATGAGGTCTAGCATTGTCTTGCATTAGGAGGAACCCAGGGCCAACCGCACCAGCATATGGTCTCACAAGGGGTCTGAGGATCTCATCTCGGTACCTAATGGCAGTCAGGCTACCTCTGGCGAGCACATGGAGGGCTGTGCGGCCCCCCAAAGAAATGCCACCCCACACCATGACTGACCCACCGCCAAACTGGTCATGCTGGAGGATGTTGCAGGCAGCAGAACGTTCTCCACGGCGTCTCCAGACTCTGTCACATGTGCTCAGTGTGAACCTGCTTTCATCTGTGAAGAGCACAGGGCGCCAGTGTCAAATTTGCCAATCTTGGTGTTCTCTGGCAAATGCCAAACGTCCTGCACGGTGTTGGGCTGTAAGCACAGCCCCCACCTGTGGACGTCGGGCCCTCATACCACCCTCATGGAGTCGGTTTCTGACCGTTTGAGCAGACACATGCACATTTGTGGCCTGCTGGAGTTCATTTTGCAGGGCTCTGGCAGTGCACCTCCTGCTCCTCCTTGCACAAAGGCGGAGGTAGCGGTCCTGCTGCCGGGTTATTGCCCTCCTACGGCCTCCTCCACGTCTCCTGATTTACTGGCCTGTCTCCTGGTAGCGCCTCCATGCTCTGGACACTACGCTGACAGACACAGCAAACCTTCTTGCCACAGCTCGCATTGATGTGCCATCCTGGATAAGCTGCACTACCTGAGCCACTTGTGTGGGTTGTAAACGCCGTCTCATTCTACCACTAGAGTGAAAGCACCGCCAGCATTCAAAAGTGACCAAAACATCAGCCAGATTCCCGAGGAAAAGCGATCCGGATTCTTTTTTTTTGAGCTCAGTATGACTTCCAATGCAATGCTATTGAAAGATCTAATTTCCACCTCCCAGATTGCAGTTCCTATGGCTTCCACTAGATGTCAGTCTTTATACAACATTTTTGGCTTGTTTTTTTTAAATTAAGTATTTGTAGTCGTTCCAAGTTAAGCGCCAGGGCAAAAGTAGTCTTTTTGCGCGTGTGAACGTGGGCGCGCTCTTTGTTCTTCTCCTTTGCCAGTGAACATAGTAATCTCCGTCTGAAATATTAGATATTAGACAGCCTGAGGATGAATAAAAAACATGGTTTGACTCATTTGGACGAACTTTGCTGGTAACTTTTTGGAATCCTTTGTATGCATGTTGAAGGACTGGATTATTGAATTCAATGGCGCCAACTAAACAGCGTTTTTGGGATATAAAGGACTTTATCGAACAAAACGACCATTAATTGTGTAGCTGGGATGCTTGGGATTGCAAACAGAGGAAGATCTTCAAAAGTAAGTGATTTATTTTATCGCTATTTTGTGTCGCCTGTGCTGGTTTGAAAAGGATGTTATTGTGGGAGCGCTGTCCTCAGACCATCGAATGCTATGCTTTCGCCGTAAAGCCTTTTTGAAATCTGACAACGCAGTTCGATTACCAAGATTCTAAGCTAAAGAATCATGTATGACACTTGTATTTTCATGAATGTTTAATATTACGATATTGAATTTGGCGCGCCTGGATTTCACCGGATGTTGTCGAATTTGATCCCGCCAGCGGGATCTCCGCTCTAATTGAGCAATGGCTTTTTTCTGGCCACTTTTCAGTAAAGCCCAGCTCTGTGGACTGTATGGCTTAAAGTGGTCCTATAGACAGATACTCCAATCTCCGCTGTGGAGCTTTGCAGCTCCTTCAGGGTTATCTTTGGTCTCTTTGTTGCCTCTCTGATTAATACCCTCCTTACATGGTCCGTGAGTTTTGGTGGGCGGCCCTCTCTTGGCAGGTTTGTTGTGGTGCAATATTCTTTACGTTTTTTTATAATGGATTTAATGGTGCTCCGTGGGATGTTCAAAGTTTCTGATATTTTTTATAACACAACCCTGATCTGTACTTCTCCACAACTTTGGAGAGCTCCTTGGTCTTCATAGTGCCACTTGCTTGGTGGTGACCCTTGCTTAGTGGTGTTGCAGACTCTGGGGCCTTTCAGAACAGGTATATATATATATATATATATATATATATATATATACTGAGATCATGTGACAGATCATGTGACACTTAAAATAAAGTCCACCTGTGTGCAATCTTCTGAAGGTAATTGGTTGCACCAGATCTTATTTAGGGGCTTTATAGCAAAGGGGGTGAATACATATGCACAGACCACTTTTCCGTTTAAATTTTTTTGAAACAAGTTATTTTTTTAATTTTACCAATTTGGACAATTTTGTGCATGTCCATTACATGAAATGCAAATAAAACAAAATAGGAAATGAAACAAAATAGGAAAACGCCAAGGGGTGGGTGAATACTTTTGCAAGGCACTGTACGCGAGCCCTGGATGAAATTAACAAACTTGCAAAGAGGGAAAGACGTAGGAAGACTATCCATACCAAACTTTAAATTGTATTTTGTCCCATCGTAAATTGGTTTAGACATGATTTTTCCTCTACCTGGCGGAGTATGGAGAGAAATTTGGTGTCTCCTATTGCCTCTTCCAGGGCTACATGTTGGTCCTATTACTGCTTACACAATTTCTATTTGGCACAAAATTGAAAAACAATGTAACTGGGAATCAAAATGGCATGCCCATACTCCAATATTTCAAAATAATGCCTTGCAAATGTGGAATCCGTACCCTTGCCGATATCATAGACAGTAATGGTTTGAGAATATTCCAAGATTTGAAAGACACATACTGTACACATTACCAGGCAACTGCTTTTTCTATATTTACAACTTACGTCAGCTTTGCTGGCCTATGGAGTCCATTGGGAAACCCAACTACCGAACCATCCAATGATGGGATTGATAAATAAATTATCTGGGCTCCCGGAAGGACTGGTCTCTATAACATACTTTTGGAATGCTCATATTCTGAGCTAGCCATTAAAAAAAGTATAGTCCACAGAGCTAAGTGAATCTGAACAACCCTTTAACTGGAACATAATAGAGAAAAATATGACCTTGGCATCCCGTAATCCGAACCATTAACTTATACATTAAGTTTTTTCAAAGACTGTATTTCACACTAAGGAAAAGGTTTACGATGAATTTGGCCCCACATCCCTGTAAAGTGTCCTGTAAATTAGGCAGGCACATTCCTTCATTTGATGTGGGAGTGCCTTGCAGTTAAATGCTTCTGGGATAAAGTCACAAAATACAGTTTGAAGTGCATGAATGTACAGTATATTCGGAAAGTATTCAGACCCCTTGACTTTTGCCACATTACAGCCTTGTTCTAAAATGTATTACATTTTTTAATTTTCCTCATCAATCTACACACAATACCCCATAGTGACAAAGCAAAAACAGTTGTTTTATTTATTATTATTTATATTTACATTTACATAAGTATTCAGACCCTTTACTGACTACTTTGTTGAAGCACCTTTGGCAGCGATTACAGCCTCGAGTCTTCTTGGGTATGACACTACAAGCAAATACACCTGTATTTGGGGAGTTTCTCCCATTCTTCCCTGCAGATCCTCTCTTCCGTGGCATCTGTCTGGCCGCTCTACCATAAAGGCCTGATTGGTAGAGTGCTGCATAGATGGTTGTCCTTCTGTAAGGTTCTCCCATCTCCACAGAGGAACTCCGGAGCTCTGTCAGAGTGACCATCAGGTTCTTGGTCACCTCCCTGACCAAGGCCCTTCTCCCACGATTGCTCAGTTTGGCTGGGCAGCCAGCTTTAGGAAAAGTCTTGGTGGTTCCAGACTTCTTCCATTTAATAATGATGTATTCTTGGGGACCTTCAATGCTGCAGATCCATGCCTCGATACAATCATGTCTCAGTGCTCTACAGACAATTACTTCAACCTCATGGCTTGGTTTTTGCTCTGACATCGCTCTGTCTACTGTGGGACCTTATATAGACAGGTGTGTGCCTTTCCAAATCATGTCCAATCAATTTAATTTACCACAGGTGGACTCCAATCAAGTTGTAGAAACATCTCAAAGATGATCAATGGAAACAGGATGCGCCTGAGCTCAATTTTGAGTCACATAGCAAAGGGTCTGAATACTTATGTAAATAATATATTTCTGTTTTAGTTTTTTTATATTATTTACAAAAATGTCATTATGGGGTATTGTGTGTAGTGATGAGGATTTTTTTATTTAATCAATTTTAGAATAAGGCTGTAACGTAACAAAATATGGAAAAAGTTAAGGGGTCTGAATACTTTCCGAATGCACTGTAAATATTCAATGCTTTGAATCTGCTATGTTACTTAACGATGATGGCTCCTTGAATCTTTCAATCAATCAGAGAAGGCAGCACTGGCAGGTAGCACTGTCGCAAAAAACATTGTTGGCTCTTAGGTGGCAATCACCCCACTCTCTCCCAATTCGCCAGTGGACACAGTTACAATTCGAAGTTATAGCATTATAATTAATTTACAGTGAGAATGAATGTTGATAGTTAAGGAACAATTGAGGCTGAATAAAAGTTGGTCACAAAAGAAGGGGAGAGATGTTGAGAGATTGGTGAGTTGGGGAAGACCTTGTTTAAGCGATATGTCCTGGCACTGCCACAGGAAACCCGGGCCTGCACTTGGGGAAATTATGGAAATTATGTATGGAAATTATGTCATGGTCTGGCTGGGACTTTGAGACTAGCTGGGACTTTTCTTATCCAGAGCACACTGTGGATTGAATGCTTCCCCTTTAACATTTACTCAACATGAAATAAATCATTTCAAGATGTCTACCTAAGCACCAATAATCTGTTTTCCCTACACAAAAAACATCCAGATAATCAATCTAAAACAGGATGCTCAGAACAGGTGCAGGAGGACACCAACAAACAAATCACTGTTCACAATCCTGCAGAAACACACTCCTGCCAAGTAATTCTTCAAAATTCCCTAAAGCAACCACACTGGATCTACTACTACACTATTCCTAAATCAAATCAAATTTTATTGGTCACATACACATGGTTAGCAGATGTTAATGCGAGTGTAGCGAAATGCTTGTGCTTCTAGTTCCGACAGTGCAGTAATATCTAACAAGTAATCTAACAATTCCTAATACACATAAATCTAAAGGAGTGAATGAGAATATGTACATATAAATACATGGATGAGCGATGGCCGAGCGGCATAGGCAAGGTGCAATAGATGGTATAAAATACAGTATATACATATGATATGAGTAATGTAAGATATGTAAACATTATTAAAGTGGCATTGTTTAAAGTGCCATTGTTTAAATTGACTAGTGATTCATTTATTAAAGTGGCCAGGGATTGGGTGTCAATGTTGGCAGCAGCCTCTCTGAGTTAGTGATTGCTGTTTAGCAGTCTGATGGCCTTGAGGTAGAACCTTTTTTTCCCAGTTTCTCGGTCCCAGCTTTGATGCACATGTACTGACCTTGCCTTCTGGATGGTAACAGGCAGTGGCTCGGGTGGCTGTTGTCCTTGATCTTTTTGGCCTTCCTGTGACATAGGGTGATGTAGGTGTCATGGAGGGCAGGTAGTTTGCCCCCGGTGATGCGTTGTGCAGATCGCACCACCCTCTGAAGTGCCTTGCAGTTGCGGTTGAGGGCGGTGCAGTTGCCGTACCAGGCTGTGATACAGCCCGACAGGATGCTCTCGATTGTGCATCTGTAAAGGTTTGTCAGGATTTTGGGTGACAAGACATATTTCTTCAGCCTCCTGTCTGTGTGGGTGGACCATTTCAGTTTGTCTGTGATGTGTACGCCGAGGAACTTTCAACCTTCTCCACTGCTGTCCCTTCCTACTGATACACTAAAACCCTACCCAGTCTGCTCTGTATTACTACAGCAGCTCTATGTCCCACAGCTACAGTACTGTGTGTGAAAATGCTGGAACAGGTCACCCCTGTGAGTGAAATAAATACTTCAATCTGCGAGAATAAAACTGAAAAGAAAGAAGTGGGAGCTATAATAATTCTCCCTGTGGACTCTAAAGTCAGGGTTTTTATTCTTCACACACACGGAGATCAGATGTGTGCTTGTTTAACAGACTGTCATATCAGAAGGGCTGGATTACACCCTGCCCTGGCGCTTTCTATTTCACTTGAAAAGCAGAGCGGCGCTGATAAATGGGTAAAATGTCGTCCGAGGGGATGGCTGCCGTTTTACGGGCTCCTAACCAACTGTGCTATTTTGTACATTTTTTCACACTGTTTGTAAATTATTTTTGTACTTATTTTGTAAAAAATGTTGCTGCTACCATCTCTTATGACCAAAAAGAAACAGAAGCTACGTCTGGTAAGAGAAGGGGCGGGTGTGTGTGTCTATTTGTCAATAACAGCTGGTGCGCGATGTCTAATATTAAAGAAGTCTCGAGGTATTGCTCGCCTGAGGTAGAGTACCATATGATAAGCTGTAGACCATACTATCTACCAAGAGAGTTCTCATCTATATTATTCGTAGCCGTCTATTTACCACCACAAACCGATGCTGGCACTAAGACCGCACTCAACAAGCTGTATAAGGCCATAATCAAACAAGAAAATGTCCGGCAAATTTAAATCCGTTTACCTCATTTCTACCAGCATGTCACATGTGCAACCAGAGGGAAAAAAAACTCTAGACCACCTTTACTCCATACACAGGGCTCTCACCCTCCATTTGGCAAATCTGACCATACTTCTATACTCCTGATTCCTGCTTACAAGCAAAAACTAAAGCAGGAAGTACCAGTGACTCACTCAATACGGAAGTGGTCAGCACAGTGACCGTACGTACATATCCCAACCAGAAGCCATGGATTACAAGAAACATCCGCATTGAGCTATAGGCTAGAGCTGCCGCTTTCAAGGAGTGGGACACTAATCCGGACGCTTATAAGAATTCCCACTACGCCCTCAGACGAATCATCAAACAGGCCAAGCATCAATACAGGATTAAGATTGAATCCTACTACACCGGCTCTGACGCTCGTCAGATGTGGCAGGGCTTAAAAACTATTACGGACTACAAAAGGAAACTCAGCCGCAAGCTGCCCAGTGACACGAGCCTACCAGATGAGCTAAATGCCTTTATGCTCACTTTGAGGCAAGCAGTACTGGAGCATGCATGAGAGCACCAGTTGTTCCTGAGAACTGTGTGATCACGCTCTCGGTAGCCGACGTGAGCAAGACCTATAAACAGGTCAACATTTACAAAGCTGTGGGCCCAGACGGATTACCAGGACGTGTACTCAAAGCATGCTCCGATCCAACTGGCAAGTATCTTCACTGATATTTTCAACCTCCCTGACCGAGTCTGTAATACCTACATGTTTCAAGCAGACCACCATAGTCCCTGTGCCCAAGACAGCGAAGGTAACCTGTCTAAATGATTACCGCCTCGTAGCACTCACGTCGGTAGTCATGAAGTGCTTTGAAAGGCTGGTCATGGCTCACATCAACAGCATCATCCCGGATACCCTAGACCCACTCCAATTTGCATACCGCCCCAACAGATCACACAATCTCAATTGCACTCCACACTGCCCTTTCCCAAACCGAACAAAATAAACACCTATACAAGAATGCTGTTCATTGACTACAGCTCAGCGTTCAACACCATCGTGCCCACAAAGCTCATCATTAAGCTAAGGACCCTGGGATTAAACACGTCCCTCTGCAACTGGATCCTGGACTTCCTGACGGGCCGCCCCCAGGTGGTAAGAGTAGGCAACAATACGTCTGCCACGCTTATCCTTAACACTGGGGCCCCTCGGGGGTGCGTGCTTACTCCCCTCCTGTACTCCCTGTTCACCCACGACTGCGTGGCCAAACACAACTCCAACACCATCATTAAGTTTGCTGACGACACAACATTGGTATGCCTGATTACCGACAATGATGAGACAGCCTATAGGGAGGAGCTCAGAGACCTGGCAGTGTGGTGCCAGGACAACAACCTCTCCCTCAATGTGAACAAGACAAAGGAGCTGATCGTGGACTACAGGAAAAGGCGGGCCGAACAATCCCCCATTAAGATTGATGGGCTGTAGTGGAGTGGGTCGAGAGTTTCAAGGTCCTTGGTGTCCACATCACCAACAAACTATCATGGTCCAAACACAGAGGGCACAACAACAACAACTTCTCCCCCTCAGGAGACTGAAAAGATTTGGCATGGGTCCCAAGATCCTCAACAATTTCTACAGCTGCACCATCGAGAGCATCCAGACTGGTTGCATCACCGCCTGGTATGACAACTGCTCGGCATTTGACCGTAAAGCGCAACAGAGGGTAGTGCGTACGCCCCAGTAGATCACTGGGGCCAAGCTTCCTGCCATCCAGGACCTATGTACTAGGCTGTGTCAGAGTTAAGCCCAAAACATTTTCAAAGACTCCAGTCACCCAAATAATATGCTGTTTTCTCTGCTACCGCACAGCAAGCGGTACCGGAGCACCAAGTTTAGGACCAAAAGGCTCCTTAACAGCTTCTACCCACAAGCCATAAGACAGCTGAACAATGGCCAATGGCTACTCCTCATACTGTAAAATTACTGATGTGCTGCTGTAATTAACCTGTTGAGGATCTTATCCCGATCTTATCCCGGTATTGGGATTCATTGTCATGTGACCATGGCGGGGAATTCAAAACTGCAAGAGTAATCATTTCAAAAAATCAAATAATCAACTATTTTCCTCCATTTGAAAGATATATCTCCTAAATCTAACCACGCTGTCCGATTTTCAGAGGCATTACGGAGAATGCATAAAGTTAGGTTATGTGAGGAGAGTACATTGACAATAGCTGCGTGTAATGTTTAGCCAATTCAAAGAAGGGCATCAACAGACAGAAAACTAGCTAGAATTATGCACTTACCTTTGACAATCTGCATCAGATGACACTCATAGGACATTATGTTATACAATACATGCATTTTTAGTTCCATCAAGTTCATATTTATATCCAAAAACAGCATTTACAGTCGCGGTGAAATTCAGAATTTTTTTCGGCTCGAATGCACCCAGTGAATCCAGCATTACAAATCACGGAATTACTATTCGAAAACATTGGTAAATTATAATATTGTCATTCAAAGAATAATATATTATCATCTCGTAATTGCTACCGAAGGGCCAGATCTCAAAATAACTTTACTGGGAAATCACATTTTGTATAAACTGGGTACTATGCTAACAACAATAAGCTATATGCTAAGCTAAGCTAAGCTATACCGTTAGCATTAGCATCATCTAATATCGATAATAACATTCTAAATATCCCCTTACCTTTGATTATCTCCATCAGAAGGCGCTGCCAGAGATCCCAGGTCCAGAACAAATGTGGTTTCTTTTGACAAAGTTCATAATTTATGTCCAAATAGTTAGCGTTCAGTAGGCTCCCACAAAATGAGGTGGGCAGTGTAAAGTCACGTCGAAAAACTAAAGAAAACCTAGTAAATAATCTATTTACGTTTGTTTAAACATGTCAAACGTTGTTTAGCACTAATCTTTTGTTCCATTTTTAACGTGAAACATCAGTAAACATCAGTAATATTTTCACACAACCTATCAAGTGTCTAGAATAAACGATAATGACAAAGGCACTCTTCTCAGATTCATGCGCAGGCGCAAAAAATGAAGTGATGACGTGTCAACTTGTAAGCTTTCTAATTCGGTGTGTATTTATCACAGATGCTTCAAACAACTTTCTAAAGATCGTTGACATCTAGTGGAAGCAGTAGGAGTTGCGAACTGAATCCTTTCTCACTGTGGTATCTTTAAAACAATGACACTAAATAGTACAGTCACAAAATTCTCTTTTTTTTAAATCTATTTTTCACAGGTTTTTGCCTGCAATATGAGTTTTGTTATACTTACAGACACCATTCAAACTGTTTTAGAAAATTCAGAGTGTTTTCTATCCGAATGTGTTAATAATATGCATATCCTAGCTTCTGAGTTGGTGTAGGAGGCAGTTAAAAATTGCCACATATTTTTTTCAAAATTCTCAATACTGCCCCCGTGGCCCGTAGAGGTTAAAGCACCCCTCACAGTCCTCCCCTCGCCTCCCCACACACTGACCTTTACCAATGCAAACACTGGCTCATTGTCTCAGCTCGCTCTATACACCTTCCACAGGGATACAAATAAATTTATGTTTGAATACACACGTGTGTGCGCGTACATGTACAGTACGACTGGGTTTATGTATGCCAACACTTTAAGCCTCAACTTCAGCACAAGCACCAATCCAATCCTATCCTTCCAATTGTCAAGATGTGCTGTCATTGTTCAATTCAAGCCCTTTAGGTTGTAGGAAATTGAAGACTCTTGATGGTCAGATCATAACACATAGTGATAAAAGATGCAGAAGATGGAGATGGATTCCTTGACACAGAGCACTGCCACTTGGCCTCAGTAGAGCAGACAGCCTGAGACAGGGAGTGGAGGAGGGATGCAGCAGAGGGCTGCTGTTTGTTTAATGTGTCACTGAAGCAGCAGTGTTGTCTGTGAAGGGCCAGATGGAGGGGGATTGTGGTTGTGGGCAGCATGCCAGCTGTAGACAGTCCGACAGTGCTCTGACAACAGCAGTGCATGAGCAAAGGGTCACAAAGTGCTAACTCGCATCTACAGCTGTGCGGTTTCTACTTTTCATAGGCACACACACACATTATATTTCATCTTAAAGGTCAACTAATCCTTAGAGCCAACTTCTCTGGGGAGCCAGGTAGCCTAGCGATGAGTTGGGGCCAGTAACCGAAAGGTTCGAATTGCCAAGCCGACTAGGTGAAAAATCTCTTGATCTGCCCTTGAGCAAGGCACTTAAACCTAACTGGTCCTGTAAGTCACTCTAGCTAAACGGCCTACGAGGCATCAACATGAGTCAGAAACATTCATTTTAGTGTCAAAATTGACTACAAAGTGTAAATAGGATAATTTGGGTCCTAAAGTCTGTCTCGTCCAAAACAACGTTTTATAAATAAATGATTCACAATTTACTGGAGGTTTGTGTATGGATTTCTTACATGTCCACTTTTGTCAATTGCCCAGAGACAACATGTTGTGGTCCACCCCCAGCTGCCATGTAGACATTTTTTGTTAAGTCTGCATAAGGGTGTGACATGCAAATTTTGCTCTGGGAAATAGGAGTGAAAATGGGCTTCCATAAAGTTGGTGTAAAACTTCCAAAGCATTTCAACAATATTACCAGATGGCCAGGAACGGATTACATCCGACATGGTCACTTCTGCTCTCTGTCAACCACTACAGTAATGTTGGTGAGTACGTTAGCTAAGTAGATAGCTGGTACTAGCTAGCTAGTAGCTACTTTTGGTTATACATTACTTGACAATACTAGCGAGCCAGGCTAGCTATGATACCACAGATGAAAGGGGAATGATACTGAAGCTAGCTAATGTGTAATATGATGTAGCATGTCAGAGGAAGATGTGTATGGCTCAGGTTAGCTAGCTACCTTGCTAACAACAGCCAACTGTAGCCATTGCATTGGCATTTAGAATAAATACAGGGAAGGCACTTGGATACTAGCTAGTTTGCTAGATTATCATAGGATGTGGCCAGCTTGCTTTTAGTAATGCTTCAACTCGAACTGGCTAGCAAACGGTTGCCAACTCATTTAAACTCGGACACAGATATGATAACTAACCCGGATTTGTAAGTTAGGTAGTTACAGTAGCTAGCATTCGGGGGCTTCATCTGCTAACCCAAAACAGCATGCCTGTTCTGATATCCCTGTGTATTCTTCAAAACATGTCAGGGAGACCATACTGGAAGGTATAATATTAGCAGAACACTGCTTCTACAATATGTGAAGGATAGCTCATTCTACATGGAAAGGTTACAATTGAAAGTTATCAAAACACTTTGTTTAGAATATCTACATAAGTCCAGCAATTGCACTCTTCTCATATTACTCTGTAGGCTACTGACCGATGCAAAGCTTCCTCCTGGAGGAAGGAGGAAGCTTTAAATTGGTCAGTAGCCTACAGAGTGGTATGAGAAGAGTGCCATCCTCTTGCATCTCACATCTGCCTGTAGTTATTGAACTCTGCCTGCTGGACCCATGAGGCAAATTCTGTCATATCCAGGATGGAGTGTCATGCACTCCAGCCCTCCTGCCACCTGACTGCACCTGTACGTAACCTGTAATACATGACATACTGTGGATTGAAGGGACTTCGTCACCCACTGGAAACTTGAAGACAGAACCTCACCCAGAGAGCTGTGTATGTCAGTGTGTGGTTAGATTTGCCATTCTAGTCCTGATTAGACGGCTGAAGTTGTACTCTACACACAACGTATTGTTATTTGCTAGGTAAGTGTAGGCATATGGTCTTTATAAGCACATCAATATGAAATTTACAGAATAAAATGTTTTGAATTTGTAACAAGAATACACTCTGTTTTTTGTTGATAAATGCATCTACACTCAAACTGAGCGATGTTTGTGCAATTGTCCACATCTAGCCTACAGCTGTTGAAGGGATAATGCCGTGTATTCTGTATTCTGGAATTCCTAACACATCGTGCGTCTACACCTAGACTACAGTTCAAAAGTATGGGTCACTTAGAAATGTCCTTGTTTTTGAAAGAAAATTTGAAAAAATGTCCATTAAAATAACATCAAATTGATCAGAAATAGTGTAGACATTGTTAATGTTGTAAATTACCACTGTAGCTGGAAACGGCAGATTTTTAATGGAATATCTACATAGGCGTACAGAGGCCCATTATCAGCAACCCTCACTCCTGTGTTCCAATGGCACGTTGTGTTAGCTAATCCAAGTTTATCATTTTAAAAGGCTAATTGATCATTAGAAAACCCTTTTGCAATTATGTTAGCACAGCTGAAAACTTGTCCTGATTAAAGCAATAAAACTGGCCTTCTTTAGACTAGTTGAGTATCTGGAGCATCAACATTTGTGGGTTCGATTACAGGCTCAAAATGTTCAGAAACAAATAATTTTCTTCTGAAACTCGTCAGTCTATTCTTGTTCTGAGAAATGAAGGCTATTCCATGCGACAAATTGCCAAGAAACTGAAGATCTGGTACAACGCTGTGTACTACTCCCTTCACAGAACAGCGAAACTGGCTCTAACCAGAATAGAAAGAGGAGTGGGAGGCCCCGGTGCACAACTGAGCAAGAGGACAAGTACATTAGAGTGTCTAGTTTGAGAAACAGACGCCTCACAAGTCCTCAACTGGCAACTTCATTAAATAGTACCCGCAAAACACCAGTCTCAACGTCAACAGTGAAGAGGCGACTCCGGGATGCTGGCCTTTCTTTTGCAAAATAACTTAGTTCTTTGTATTCACACTGCCCTTGCCTTTGAATGAGGACTCAACTCTTTTGCCAGTTCACTTCACCTATTTCATGGACCGAGTCCTCTTTGCATTTACATTGCTATGTTTAGAAAGGAACCAAGTTATTTTTCTAACATTCACTCAATGCACTCTGGGTTTTTAGAAAGTGCAGGACAAGCCATTCCATCAGAACGTGTAATCGGACAGCTAGATATACCTGCTTACAATTTGGAAGCTAGTAGATTGCATTTAGTTAAAATATGAGACAACATAATAATTGTAATCAGAAAATACTTATAACATGTCAATTAGATTGGTAACAGAATAAATAGCAATAGAATAAGTGCAGAATAAATAATGTTGTAATTGAAAATTGTACACCCAAGGTAGGCTGCTGACCCTTTAAGAGCTAGAATTTTGTACACCATGTTGTCTTCTCACACTATTCAAAACCCACAATCAATAAACATCTTATGAAGCTCTCTTAGCCTATAGATCACATATTGCAAACAAATAATCTGAACTAAAAGCTCCACACATTTTGGAATTTCTGTGCATCCTTTGCTAATCCATATCCAAAAACAGCAACAACAAAAAAATCCTTGAACTTGCACCATATTCTCTCTTTTGTCGCACCAATGTGAAGGTTGATGGCAGGGGAAACTGTGTTGCAGTAGTCTAGTGTGTGGTGCGGGAATAATGACAGGCGAACCTGGGGAGCTTTGTGTTCACATTGTCCTAAAAAAGGAAACCGGAACGCGGAATTCAAGCGAGGCGTACCGAACACAGACCTCCTGTTTGTGGTGGTGGTGGTCAGTTTGTGTTTGCTTCGGGGGCTCCACTCTTCTGGGAAGGCTTTCCACTAGATGTTGGACAATTGCAGGGGGACTTGCTACCATTCAGCCAAAAGAGCATAAGTGAGGTTGGGCACTTAAGTTGGGTGATTAGACCTGGCTTGCAGTCGGTGTTCCTACTCATCAAAACGTTGTTCGATGGGGTTGAGGTCAGGGCTCTGTGCAGGTCAGGCAAGTTCTTCCACACCGATCTCGATAAACCATTTCTGTATGGACCTCGCTTTGTGCACGGGGGCATTGTCATGCTGAAACAGGAAAGGGCCTTCCCCAAACTGTTGCCACAAAGTTGGAAGCACAGGATCGTCTGGAATGTCATTGTATGCTGTAACGTTAAGATTTCCCTTCACTGGAACTAAGGGGCCTAGCCCGAACAATGAAAAACAGCCCCAGACCATTATTCCTCCTCCAAAAAAACTTTACAGTTGGCACTCAGCATTGGGGCAGGTAGCGTTCATCCAAACCCAGATGTCTGTTGGTTGCTTCCAGAGGAAGTTTAGAACTCGGTAGTAAGTGTTGCAACCGAGGACAGACGATTTTTACGAACTACGCGCTTCAGGACTCAACGGTCCTGTGCTGTGAGCTTGTGTGGTCTACAACTTCGCGGCTGAGCTGTTGTTGCTCCTAGACATTTCCACTTCACAATAACAGCACTTACAGTTGACCGGGGCAGCTCTAGCGGACAGATATTTGACGAACTGACTTGTTGGAAATGTGGCATCCTATAACAGTGCCACATTGAAAGTCACTGAGCTCTTCAGTACGGGCCATTCTATTGCCAATGTTTGTCTATGGAAATTGCATGGCTGTGTACTCGATTTTATACACCTGTCAGCAACGGGTGTGGCTGAAATAGCCAAATCCACTAATTTGAACTGGTGTCTACATGCTTTTTGGCCATGTAGTGCATCAAAGAGAATCAGGTAAGTGTTACAACAGTCAAACAACAATCAATATCGAAATTATGTTCAGTGGTGACCCGTCATTCAGGGTAGGTGGGGCTTGCCTGTTTTGCATGTTATTTTGGCATTAATAGGTGTCACATATCAGTTTGCAAACAATGAAACAAAAAATATATAATTGAATTAATAAAGCCGCATACACACATGGTGTCTTTTTTTGTTTTCTTGAGTAGGGCAGATCCAAAATGCAGGTGTTTCAGCCTAGCTCAGTGCTTTCTGTGGTGGTGGGGTGCGCCAGGAGCATTGCGCCGTGATTGGCTCAGTGTTCTGTCACTCATGGGGACACCATGTCATCGCCAAGTTTAAGTCCTTAGTAAGGGTAGACATCCAAAATTTCAGCCCTTTGGATCCTGCCATAGAGTTATATTACAAGTGCCCTTCCGAGAAGGCTCAAGGTCATTGACCATAGATAAAATGACGTCAAATCACGTTATACGTACAGTAGCTTTGATTGGACTGATCATGTCAACATCTTACTTTCAATGCCTTAGCTAGCAGTCATCATCATGAATCAAGTCAACAATCTACTGGCAAATCCTTTTTAATCCTTTCATTTGAAGATAAATAATGAAGAAAAATTATAGATAAAACTTAGCGGTGCTCATCGGCCATTAGACAGAAAGATTACACAACAAGTTGGAAATCGCAAATTCAACAATGAGTCGTTTAAGGAATCAGTCGCTAACTGCAAGCATTGCAAAGCAACCAGTAGCCTGCTATTCATTGGAGTGGCTGTGTGTGTTGTTTTTTTTGTTTTTTCGAGTTCCCATCATAAATCCAGTGAATGAGAGACTTTGATGACAAAATTGTCCCACACAGGACCACCTCCTATTTAAGTGAGCAAGGTGAGTCCAAAAATCTCTTGTATGCTGCTGCATAAATGATGCAATATGCAAGACAGATATGTATACTGTAGCTAAGAAAGTAATACTAAGTGTATGTTATGTAGTAAGCTGTTAGTAGCCCATGTGCCTCACCCTAATAATTTGGTCTATTTTCACCTCTTAATTTCGCCTAACGTTACTGTTCTGACTCGGTGGTGCTGCACAGAAATGTTATCATCTAATATTGTAAGAGGTTTCATTGTTTGGTTATATGTCCCCTTTTTATCCTACGGCTCTGACTTGGTGTACAGGGAAAATACTGTAAGAGCAGCCCATGTTCAGCATTCTGTCGCTGTACATTTCAAAAGTGCTGAACACAGTTATACTGACTACGTCCGTATTACTGTAGCTTGATCATTAATGTCTTAATCTAAATTACGGAATGCCTCTTATCCGCTCATCGTTCCCTCATGCCATAGTTTTGTACATCTCATTTGTCAGTAGAAACCACATTTGTTTAAGCAAGTCAGCTATGTTTTTTTTAAAAAGGCAGTAAACGAGGCTGAATTAATTGTTTCGCTGCCAGACAAGGCTCTACTGACAGCCAGGTGTAGCGGTGGTAAGGTTTCACTCCATTGTGCTGGAAAGAAAAAAGCTCTGCTATAGGGACAGCTTTATGTAGGCCCTAACAGTTTGTGGGTACCGCTTGTTGCCGTTATAGTGAAATTAATATATTGTTTAGTTATGTAGTGTCTTTGGTGGCATGCATATAAAAAATTAGGGAGTTTGCCCCACCAAGATTTACATGCTAACATCGCCACTGATTATGTTACCAGCATGCAAATCAGAAATATTTCAGCATGGAATTAAACATCAAGGTAGGTATTCTGGTAAGAATCATGTAAGTAAGAAATAATTAAACAGTTCAATCATCAAGACATTTCAGCATGGCTAAAAACCCACTAACAAAAATCTCCTCGGAGTCAAGCAAAGAAATGCACTTGATTTCAAAGCCATGGTGGAGATACGGGGTTTGACGGACAACTTTCAATCATGTTTCAAGTATGAAAATAATCAAGACACATTTCAGGGGCCACCCGAGTGGCGCAGCGGCCTAAGGCACTGCATCGCAGTGCTTGAGGCATTACTGCAGACCCGCGATCGATCCCAAGCTCATAGCTGACCGTGACCGGGTGACCCATGAGGCGGTGCACAATTGGCCCAGCGTTGTCCGGGTTAGGGGAGGGTTTGGCCTGCAAACTGAATATGGTCGCCAGCTGGACAGTGTTTCCTTCGACACATTGGTGTGGCTGGCTTCCAGGTTAATTGTCAAGAAGCAGCGCAACTTGGCAGAGTTGTGTTTCGGCAGACACATGGCTCTTGACCTTTGCCTCTCTCGAGTCCGTAAAGGGGGGGGGGGGGGGGGGGGCAGCGATAGGACAAGACTGTAACTACCAAATTGGATATCACGAAAAAAGGGGGTTAAAAAAAAAATAAGACACATTTTAGCATGGAATTAAACACTAAGGTAGGTATTCAGGTACGAATCATGTAAGTAATAAATAATCATACAGTGCAGTGTCATGACGCTAGCCCTTTCAGTGAATTGGCTAGCAGAGATGTGAACAACCAAACCCCCACTCCTTAGGAGGGGAGGGCAGTTTTACAACTTAACCCCCACGTCATAAATTCCGTAAAGAGACTGTCCCTGGCCATGAAGTATGGCGAGAGAGAGTTTCACAGTAAGACAAAGGAATTCTCTGGCCCAATTCTACTACATCCCAGAATTTGAGAATGTAACAATATTCATATTTTGGAGAATGTGTAAACGGTCGGTGGAGAAGTCAGCTAGGACCTGGTCTGTTTTGTTTCATGTTTGTGACCTCATGAAAGACAATACTGCCACATTACCCTAACTCTGTTTATACAGGTGCCTCAGTTATGAGGTTTGCATCTAATTCTTGTATAAAATGAATGAGTAATTATGAAAAATTTCCCGAAATGATGTAATATGATAACTTTTAAAATTAGAAAATTGTCTTCCCTGAAAAGTTTAACTAAGTCAGTAGCCACGCCCAAGTGAATAGGCATTGGTTGGAAATTATGAACCAACCCCTTTTCTACATTTCTATAAAAGCCCCAGTGACCTAAAGTCACCTAAGTTCCAAATAACGGGAGGACTTGTCCTGGTATGAACTCTGAACTATTGATCACCTAAAGAAGAAGTGCATACTAAACTAGCATATATCAGACTGCAGCTGAACATATGCGCAAATCTAGTACGAGAACACTGACCGACGTGGACGAATCTCCAGAGTCAGATGAACCTCTCAGACCACGTGACCACACGACGACCCGGAATATTCCACAAAGGACAGGGCAAACCAGAGCCTCACATCACCAGCTTCACATAAATACAGTGCATTGCTTTTCCGAATGAGCGATTGTTAGTGGCATACGTATTTATGTGAGAATAGCTTCCCAGGTCCAATAAAGCCCAATGTTCCTTAGCCTTCCTTCCCAAAACCCCTTCTCTGAATCTATGTGGCTGGCCATCTAATGCACATTCAAATGTTACAAATCAACACTGCAGAGCTCTCCATGTCCTCTGCCGTGCCCTGATTGTATTACTGCTGATGATATCTGGATATGTGCATGTACACCCTGGCCCATCTACTGTTGCTAGCCCCAATTCTGACTTGTGCTCTGATATTTCATTCACTGATTTCTGCTCTCATAAATGCCTGGGTTTTCTGCACGTTAACACTAGAAGCTTATAACCTAAATTGATCAATTGAAAGTGTGGGTTCACAGCTCCAATCCAGATGTGTTGGTGATTACTGAGACGTGGTTAAGAAAGAGTGTTTTGAACACTGATGTTAAACTTGGTGGAGTGGCAATCTTTACCAAGGAACACCTTCAGTGATTGGTTGTCTCCACCAAATCTGTCCACAAACAATTTGATTTGCTGGGTTTAAGCATTAAACTTTCAAATAGCTCTTTGTTGACTGTTGCTGGGTGTTATCATCCACCATCAGCACCGGCCTGTACCCTACCTGCCCTAAGCTCTCTCCTGGCCCTTTACACTAAGTCTGAATTTGCCCTGCTAGGTGACCTAAACTGGGACATGCTTAAACCACCTGACCAAGTCCTAAAGCAACTGGATTCCCTAAATATTTTTCAGATTATTACCAATCCCACAATGTATGACTCCAAACACTCAGGAAAGGCTACTCTCCTTATTCTCACAAATAATCCTGATGGGTATCAGTCTGGTGTTTTCTGTAATAATCGTAGTGATCACTGTTTTACAACCTGTGTTCGTAATGGCTGCTCAGTGAAACGAACTGTCCCGATTTGTCATAGATGCTTGCTAAAATAACTTTAATGAGCAAGCTTTCCTTCATGACCTGGTCTCTGTAAATTGGTATAAAATCAGCTTGATCCCCTCTGTTGAAGACGCTTGTACCTTATGTTTTGATAATTTCAGTGGTATTGTTAATAAATACGCCCCCATAAAGAAAATGAGAATTAAAAAACAGGTTCAGCACCTGGTTCGACCGTGATCTGGCAGAGTTACCATACCTCAAGAATTCCATTTGGTGAAAGGCTCGGCACACGCATACTCAGGCTGACTGGCTCTCGTTCAGGCAAATGAGAAATAAGTGCACTCAGGCTATCCGGAAGGCCAAAGTTAGTTACTTTTGAGCAGTTCTCTCTCTGTGGGTCTAACCCCAAGATGTTCTGGAAAACATTTATTCTCCCACCTGGAGAATAAACCCTCCTCCTCACAGCTACCCATGTCCCTTAATGTTGATGATGTGGTTGTTACTGGAAAGGAGCACTTGGCTGAGCTCTTTAATCACCACTTCATTAAGTCAGGATTCCAATTGGACTCAGCCATGCCTCCTTGCCTATTTCTTCACCTCCCACCCTTTCTAATGCAAGTAGCCTCAATACTCCTCCCTCTTTTTCCCCTGCCCTGCTACAAAGTTTCTCCCTGCAGGCAGTCACTGACTCCGAGGTGCTAAAGGTGCTCCTTAAACTTGACCCCCAAAAAACATCTGTCAGATGGTTTAGACCCTTTCTTCTTTAAGGTTGCTGCCCCTATCATCACCAAGCCTATCTCTGACCTTAACGGGTCTCTCCTCTCTGGGGAGATTCCCATTGCTTGGAAGGAAGCCACAGTGTGTCCTTTATTTAAAGGGGGAGATCAAGCTGACCCTAACTGTTATAGGCCAATTTCTATTTTGCCCTGTTAATCAAAAGTGTTGGAAAAACTGTTCAATAATCAACTGACTTGCTTTCTTGATGTCTATAGTATTCTCTCTGGAATGCAATCTGGTTTACGCTCAGGTTATGGATGTGTCAATGCAACCTTAAAAAGGTCCGAAATGTCACCATTGCCCTTGATTCTAAGCAATGTTGTGCTGCTATTTTTATTGACTTGGTCAAAGCTTTTGATACGGTAGACTATTCCATTGTTGTGGGCCGGCTAAGGAGTATTGGTGTCTGAGGGTTCTTTGGTCTGCTTTGCTAACTACCTCTCTCAAAGAGTCAGAACATCTGCTGTCTCAGCCACTGCCTGTCACCAAGGGAGTACCCCAATGCTCGATCTTAGGCCCCATGCTCTTCTCAATTTACATCAACAACATAGCTCAGGCAGAAGGAAGCTCTCTCATCCATGTATATGCAGATAATACAGTCTTATACTCAGCTGGCCCCTCCCCAAATTGTGTTTTAAACGCTCTACAACATAGCTTTCTTAGTGTCCAACAAGCTTTCTTTGCCCTTAACCTTGTTCTGAACACCTCAAAAACAAAGGTAATGTGGTTTGGTAAGAATAATGCCCTTCTTCCCACCGGTGTGATTACTACCTCTGAGGGTTTAGAGCTTGAGCTAGTCACCTCATACAAGTACTTTTGAGTATGGCTAGACAGTACACTGTCCTTCTCTCAGAACATTTCAAAGCTGCAGACAAAGGTTACATCTGGACTTGGTTTCCTCTATCGTAATCCCTCCTCTTTCACCCCAGCTGCCAAACTAACCCTGATTCAGATGGCCATCCTACCCATGCTAGATTACGGAGACAAAATGAATAGATCGGCAGGTAAAGGTGCTCTCGAGCGGCTAGATGTTCTTTACCAGTCGGCCATCAGACTTGTCATAAATTCTCCTTATAGGACACATCACTGCACTCTATACTCCTCTGTAAACTGGTCATCTCTGTATACCCGTCGCAAGACCCACCGGTTGATGCTTAATTATAAAACCCTCTTAGGCCTCACTCCCCCCTATCTGAGATACCTACTGCAGCCCTCATCCTCCACATACAACACCGTTCTGCCAGTCACATTCTGTTAAAGGTCCCCAAAGCATACACATCCCTTGGTCACTCCTCTTTTCAGTTCGCTGCAGCTAGCGACTGGAACGAGCTGCAAAAAACACTCAAACGGGACTGTTTTAGCTCCATCTCTTCATTCAAAGACTCAATCACGGACATGCTTACTGACAGCTGTGGCTGCTTCGCGTGATGTATTGTTGTCTCTACCTTATTGCCCTTTGTGCTGTTTTCTGTGCCCAATAATGTTTGTACCATGTTATGTGCTGCTACCATGTTGTGCTGCTGCCATGTTGTGTTGCTACGATGCTGTGTTGTCATGTGTTGCTGTCATGCTGTTGTTGTCTTAGGTCTCTCTTTATGTAGTGTTGTGGTGTCTCTTGACGTGATGTATATTTAATCCCAGCCCCCATCCACGCAGGAGGTCTTTTGCCTTTTGGTAGGCCGTCATTGTAAATAAGAATTTGTTCTTAACTGACATGCCTAGTTAAATTAAGGTAAAATAAATAAAAATTTGAGCTTAAAACCTGTTGGGGAAAGACGTTCCGCTAGCGTGGGGGGGCCACGCGTGGGGGGGCCACACTTTAGCACCGCCCTAGTGGCTCCCTGGAGCTTTTTTAAAAATATGAAAATGGAAAAATGTATTATCCAATGCTGTAAAAATGCGTATAATAAATATTTAATTTAAACATTTCTGTCAACGAAGATTTACGTCATAGCCTGCGACACACGTTTCTTTCAGCTCGGCGTAGTGCCAGATAGGTGGCTGTTGCAAACAAACCGGCGGGTGTGTCATGGGCCATGGTTCCCAAAGGGAAAAAGAGAAAGATAGCTGAGGAGAACAGAGGATTCCACAGTTCTTGGACCGAATCATTTGCTTTCATTGCCAATGCGGAAGGATTGCCTGCATGTTTGCTTTGTAATGAGAAGTTGTCAAATAACAAAAAGAGTAACGTGGAAAGACATTTCCATTCTTCCTGACAGTTATAGGAACATGAAGAAATATGCATTTGGAGTATTATCCATCTTTGAATCAACATACCTGTGCGAGCAGATATTCTCAAACATGAACTACATAAAATCCAAATACCGCACCCGCCTCACAGATGAGAGCTTGCAGTCCTGCGTGAAGATTAAAGTTACATTTTACATGCCCGATGTTGAGAAGCTGTCCAGTGATGTTCAAAAACAGAACACAATCCTGTCATAGGCACATATTTAGTAACAAAGTGGCTGTTTTTATAAAGTGATTTCTGATTTTTGTCAGTATATATATTTGGAATGACACATAGGGATATTATTGTGTTTTGTTGCTCAGGTCCGAGGATGGCTGCATTGTGTTGTGCGTGTCAAAAGAGAAGAGGTGCTGCTGCACATTTGCAGAAAACTAAAGAGAAGAGGATAATGCACAGAAATCGAACTTAAACTGTATTATTTTCATTTTATATACTTTACCTTTTCAAAAGGCTGCTGTTTTATTGCACTCTGTCTGTTGCCCAGATAAGGGGGAAAAGAGAAGAGGATTGTATCGTATTATTGAGGATTGAAAAGGGCTGCATTTTATTTCCATGGGGAGGTCTGAAATTACAGGAGGCCTATTATGCACGTTGCACATTTTATTGTTGTTTTTTCGAATCCTAAAATAAAAATGATATCAAAAATCTGATTTCTGTATTGTATTTCTATAATTCCATCAATACAACGAAACATAATACATTAATATTATAATGGAAGTTAAACTTAAAGCACCATCGTACAGCAGAGTAGTCACGTGGTGCGTCATTCTCTCCAGGATGCGCTGCACGTAAAATAAACGTTTAATCATGAATGCTCATTATGTATTTGTAGCCTACTTATCATTTTGATAGTAGGCTAATATAGACACTTACAGCATGTGTTGCCTTCATTATAAGGCTTATATAAGGCTTTTAATTTTTTGCGGCTCCAGACAGATTTGTTTTTTGGTCCAATATGGCTCTTTCAACATTTTGGGTTGCCGACCCCTGCGCTAGCGGAACCCCGTTCCACTAGCGGAACCAGTCGCCAACAGCCAGTGAAAGAGCAGGGCGGCAAATTCAAAACAAAAATCTCAATTCAAATTTGTCAAACATACAAGTATTATACACCATTTTAAAGACAAACTTCTCGTTTATACAACCACAGTGTCCGATTTCAAAAAGGCTTTACGGCGAAAGCATACCATTAGATTATGTTAGGACAGCGCCTAGACAAGAAAAACCACACATTTTCCAAGCAAAGAGAGGCATCACAAAAACCAGAAATACAGCTAAAATTAATCACTAACCTTTGACGACCTTCTTCAGAGGACACTCCCAGGACTCAATGTTACACAATACATGTATGTTTTGTTCAATAAAGTACATATTTATATCCAAAAAAAACATTTTACATTGGCGCGTAATGTTCAAAATGTTTTGCCTCCAAAACCACCGGTGAATGAGCGCATCAATTTACAGAAATACACATCATAAACTTTGATTAAAGATGCAAGTGTTTTACATAGGATTAAAGATAAACTTCTCCTTAATGCAACCGCTTTGTCAGATTTCAAAAACAGCTTTACGGCGAAAGCACATTGTTCAATATTCTGAGTACAGCGCTCAGCCATCAAAGCAAGCTATACAGTTGCCCGCCAAGTTGTGGAGTCAACAAAAGTCAGAAACAGCGTTATAAATCTTCACTTACCTTTGCTGGACAGCTTTGTGACATCTTCGGCTGAATGCACTCGAAAGACTCCCAGTTCCACAAGAAATGTTCGTTTTGTTCGATAAAGTCCATATTTATGTCCAAATACCTCAGTTTTGTTCACATGTTTACTTCAGTTTAGCTCACTAATCGAAATGCACAATGCGCGGGCGCAAAGGCTAGACGAAAAGTCAAAAAAGTTCCCTTACAGTTCGTAGAAACATGTCAAACGATGTCCATAATCACTTTTTAGGATATTTTTGTCATAAATCTTCAATAATATTTCAACCGGACAATAGCGTATTGAATACAGAAGAAAAAGAAAGAACGGCGCGCTTCACGTGACTGTGCAAGAGTGCACTAATGTCTTTTAGGAAGCCTGTTGTTTTGAGAGCTCTTATTCGATTCCCTGTCAAATTACAAGCCTGAAACAATTTCTAAAGACTGTTGACATCTGCTGGAAGCATTAGGAAGTGCAATTTGACCCCACAGACACAGCATATTAGAAAGGCAATCACTTACTACAACCCTCAAAATCTCCCACTTCCTGGTTGGATTTTCCTCAGGTTTTTGCCTGCCATATGAGTTCTGTTATACTCACAGACATTATTTTAACAGTTTTGGAAACTTTAGAGTGTTTTCTATCCAAATCTACACATTATATGCATATCATAGCTTCTGGGCCTGAGTAACAGGCAGTTTACTTTGGGCACCTCATTCATCCAAATTTCCAAATACTGCCCCCTAGCCCGAAGAAGTTAAGTATAATACAGGAAGGCACAATTTATAGTCCAATATTTACATGTGTATTGGGGAAGGGGGAATGGGCGAGTGTATACATTTTGCAGTATAATAAGAGTCTGGTAGCAGCAGTTGTGATGTGTGTGTGTGTGTGTGTGTGTGTGTGTGTGTGTGTGTGTCTGGGTGTGTGCATGTGTGTCTGGGTGTGTGCATGAGTGAGTGCATGTGTGCTAAGGTGCGGAGAATCAGAGCAGGTGGTCAGTCCAGTTAAAGTGTTCAGTAGTCTGATGGTTTGTAGATACCAACAGGCTCATAGACAGTTTATATCAGACATCATGCTCCGATACCGTCTGCCCGATGGTAAAGGAGAGAACAGCTCGTGGCTGGTGGGGGTGGGGTTCTTGATGATGATGATGATGATGTGTGCCTTCCTCAAGCACTGATTTGAGTTTATGTCCTGGATGGTTGGGAGCACGGTCCCTGTGATGTACTGGGCTGTCTTCACCACCCGCTGGAGGGCCTGGTGGTCGTGGACGAAGAAATTCCCATACCAGGGCGTGATGCAACCGGTCAGAACGCTCTCGATGGTGCAACTCTGTTGCGCCCTCTTGACAAGAGTGGTGGTGTTGTTGGTCCATGACAAGTCCTCTGTGATTTGGACACAGAGGAACTTAAAAAAACTCTACTGCAGTTCCGTTGATGTGGACTGGGGCATGTTCACTCCTCTGCTTCCTGAAGTCAACAATCAACTCCTTTTTTTGCTGACGTGTAGGGAGAGGTTGTTGTCATGACACCACAATGCCAGTTCACTTATCTCCTCCCAATAGGTTGACTCGTCGTTGTTGGTTATCAGGCCTATAACCGTGGTGTCGTCAGCAAACTTGATGGAGTTGGTGTCATGCAAAGCCACGCAGTCATGTGTGAAGAGGGAGTACATCAGAGGACTGAGGACACACCCATGAGGAGCCCCTGTGTTAAGAGTCAGTGTGGAGGTGCTGTTGCTAAACCTCACAGCCTGTGGTATAGCACGCACGCCAGCTTTACTGATTGATCTCTTCCATCTCCCTAACACCAACGAGAAGCGTGTGAGGAGGACTGCCATTATAATAGTCACAAAGCTTTTAGGTCATCTAGACTGGTTGGTAACAGAGTTTATAAAAGGTACATTACATACTGACTTATTGATTCATTGGCCCATTGATTCAACAACCCCTTTTCTTACTAGCACTGACTTTGGGGAAGAAAAGCCTGATAGGCGGTTGATTCTCAACTGTATTGGCTGCGTTTACACAGGCAGCCCAATTCTGATCTTTTCACATCAGAATTAGGCTGCCTGTGTAAACACAGCCATTAAGATGAATGCACCAACTGTAAGTCACTCTGGATAAGAGCATCTGCTAAATTATTCAAAATAACGTTACATTTTTTTTAGAATAATATGTAAAATTATCTGTTCTATAATCATGTCACTCAAACAACAATTTGAGGCCATTCATGTTCATAATTGATTATTACTAGATGTGAAACAAATAGATCCAGGCAAGCCAGTATTTCCTATAACTGACTTAAAGAACTTAAATATGCAATATGTAACTTTTTGGGTGTCCTGACCAAATTCACATAAAAATGTGAGTAATAGATCTGTCACTCTCATTAAATGCAAGAAGCGGTAGATCTGTTCTGGTTTTGTACACCTGCCTCAAACAGCTGAAAATACAATATTTTTGGTTATGGAAAAGATATTTCACAGTGGTTTAGATGGTACAATGATTCTCCACACCAGGTGTTCCCAAACTGGGGTACTCGTACCCCCAGAGGTACGTGCAATGCCGTCGGGGTACGCCAAATAAAAATGTGATTCACATTTAAAAAGAGATATATATATATATATATTTAATTCTTCACATTCTGCTGCCGCGGATATGGCTGGGACAATGCTAGGAAAAAAGGCCCCAAAAACTATACAGTCAATGTCTTCATCAAACAACACTGTTTCACGACACATCAGTGACATGGCAGGAGATTTTTGAAACAATTACTGCTTCGCATACAAGCCAGTGAATTATATGCGATACAGCTGGATGAGTCAACAGACGTGGCGGACCTGGCACAGCTCCTGGTATGTGTCAGTTACGTGTATGGGGGGTCAATTAAGGAAGACATCCTCTTCTGGAAACCAGGAGAGGACATTTTTAAAGTACTGGACAGCTTTGTGACATCAAATGGACTTTGGTGGTCAAGATGTTTTGATATCTGTACTGATGGCGCAAAAACCATGACATAGTGGAGTGGTAACACGCATGCAAGCAGTTGCTCCCGACGCCACTTGGGTACACTGCAGCATCCACCGAGAGGCTCTTGCTGCAAAGGGAATGCCTGACAGCTTGAAAGACATTTTGGACACTACAGTGAAAAATAGTTAACTCTGTTAAAGCAAGGCCCCTGAACTCTAGTGTATTTTCTACACTAAGCAATGATATGGGCAGCGACCATGTAATGCTTTTACAACATACAGAAGTGGGCTGGTTATCAAGGGCCAAAGTATTGACCCGTTTTTTTTTTTTAATTGAGAGACGAGCTTAATTTTTCTTTACTGCCCATAATTTTCACTTGTCTGACCGCTTGCATGATGACGAGTTTCTCACACAACTGGCCTATCTGGGTGATGTTTTTTCTCGCCTGAATGATCTGAATCTAGGATTACAGTGACTCTTTGCAACCATATTCAACGTGCGGGACAAAATTGAAGCTATGATTAAGAAGTTGGAGCTCTTCTCTGTCTGCATTAACAAGGACAACACACAGGTCTTTCCATCATTGTATGATTTTTTTTGTGTTCAAATGAACTCAAGCTTACAGACAATGTCAAATGTGATACAGCGAAGCACCTGAGTGAGTTGGGTGCGCAATTACGCAGGTACTTTTCCAAAACAGATAACACAAACAACTGGATTCATTATCCCTTTCATGCCCTGCCTCCAGTCCACTTACCGATATCTGAACAAGAGAGCCTCATCAAAATTGCAACAAGCGGTTCTGGGAAAATTGTATTTAATCAGAAGCCACTGCCATATTTCTGGATTGGGCTGCGCTCAGAGTATCCCGCTGTTAAGAGACTGATGCCTTTTGCAACCAGCACCTATGTGAGAGTGGATTCTCGTCCCTCACTAGCATGAAAACTAAATACAGGCACAGACTGTGTGTGGAAAATTATTTAAGAGTGAGACTCTCTCCAATACAACTCAACATTGCAGAGTTATGTGCATTCTTTCAAGCACACCCTTCTCATTAACCTGTGGTTAATTTTCGATGAACAAATAAGGTTTTATATTGTAAGATGGTTAAATAAACAGCAAAGTTATTGATTATTATTATTATTATTATTATTATTATTATTATTATTATTATTATTATTATTATATTATTATTTGTGCCCTGGTCCTATAAGAGCTCTTTGTCACTTCCCATGAGCCGGGTTGTGACAAAAACTCACACTCATTCTTATGTTTAATAAATGTATCGTATAGTGTGTGTGTGTGTAGCAGGCTTACAATGATGGCAAAAAACAACATTTGAGAGTGCGCTGACTCTGGTGCTACAGGGGGTACACAGCTGGAGGTTGAATGTTTTTATGGGTACGGGACTATAAAAACTTTGGGAACCACTGCTCTACACTATACTTGCTTGTTTTGTCACAAACTGAAATGGGGCGAACTATTCGAATTTTAGCAACCAGGAAATGACAGGGCGATTTCTGCATAGTGCATCTTTAAGGCTGAGCTCTATCTTAGTTTTTTTCGTATCTTTGTCTGTGCCAGACCAGAGGAACATTAACATTGATCATTCTTTACGCAATCATAGAATTAAAAACTGATCGATAGTCAATCATTCATAGCGACTATACCACTGCATGACTGTCACATCCCTATACCAAACACAGAGTTGTAAGGCTAAGTGGGAGGCATTCCACCCATTTACATTTTTTCTTACCAATATGAAAAATAACATTGAATAAATGTATTTTGTAACTAATCTCAGTCATATCCTGTATAATGGCTCTGAAGAATATGTGACAAGACTGTCCCCTAGTGGTGATCAGAGACAGGATAACAATTCAACTCCTGCTTGAATCACATCTGACCCAAAATACTGCTCGTTGACTACACAGAAGCTGCAGTGTTGTCATAGTGCAAGCAGAAGCTAACCGAAGCATCAGGTATAACACTGTGGGTAATACGAGGACAGGCTGGATCTGTATTAACCATCCTGCAATCAGAGACCACAAAGAGGTCATTCATTGTACTGGCCTATTAAAAATAGTTTTGGGCTATGGTTTTTGAGTCCAGGGTTAGGTGTTGGTGAATTGATTGATAACATCAATACGATAAATCAAGGTTTACTTTGTGAAACAAAAATAAAGATTTGTCACATGCTCCGAATAAAATTTGATTTAATTTGTTTCTTTTTGTTACAAAGTAAACATTGATTTATCATACCTGAATATCAATTAAATACTTCCCTTGACCTCAGTCAGATGACTTGTGTGTAGATGAGCCTTAAAATCAATCACACATGTACACACACATACAGTCAAAATCCTGCTTTTCTGCCTAATCATTCAGGCAAGATTCTAGTTGGGTGCTGAAAGGAATGGCCCCCCTACTCAGCCTCTGTGGGGGGGCAATGTGAAATCTATGGTAGGTCAAACCACACGCCTCAGACAAGACCACAGATTAGACCTAGCAAGTCTACCTTACCTTCCATTTATCAACTCCACTAACGCACAATCAAAACGAGAAACAAATTAATTATTCACCATAGCACACAGATCCCAATACCAAGTGGACACCCATTCTTGTAACTCAGACTTGTGCACAAATCTCCCACAAATCTTCATTTCAATCAGGTTATGTGAGCCAGATCTTAATCCCATGAACAGTACCTGTGAAAAACGATGCACTATTCTGTTTATAATTATTTTAGCCGATCCTATTTTCACATATCCTTATTTATGAGGTTAAGATGGTGGTTCAGAGGGACTCACCTTAGGCCACTTGGGGTTGAGTAGACAGGCCTTGACAGCGTCGTCCAGGGAAGCCTGGTAGCGTCCCAATTTGAGAAGGGCTGCAGAGCGGTTGCTGTAGAGGATGCAGTTCTGTGGGTCGGCTCGCAGGGCGTCGCCATAGAGACTCACGGCAGCCTGAAAGTCACCACGTTGGCAGGCCTCGTTGCTCTGCTGAACTCTCTCCATGAACTCTGCCTTGTTGAGGCCACATCGGCCCCCTTCCTCTTCAGCTTCATGCTGTGCAGCTCTGCCAACAGTCCGGGAGCCGAAGATTGAAAACTGGAGATAGAGGGCAAAGAGGTGGAGAAGTTCCATAATGAGGAAGGTTGAAAATGTTGTATCAGTAGAAAATGATAACCTTTTAGAGCGAGACAGGTCAAAAGCATTGCAAAGTGAAATCATTAAACAACATTAAAAGAGGGAGATGAGAGCAGAAATGAAATAGTTTAATGCTTTTACAGAGGATTTGGGTATAATATAAACACTAAGACAGAACTTGTCCTATCATTGATTCAGCCCATTTCAAAGCCATGTTTGCAGACCAGCAGAAACCCCTGACTCAGCATTAAATAAACAAAGTCAATATCTTCAGGCAGTAGTTCACTATAAACCAACTAACGATTTAGAATTACTCCATTACCATTGCAGATCCCCAAAATACAGCTCTGTTTAGGTAGCAGAGGAGATCCAAGTCTTATTAGAAAATGACTAGTACGGAAATGACCAGAGATGTTTTGTTAAGCATTATTCTATGACAAAACCCTCTGGCTTGTCCATCTGATGGAGCAACTTCCACAATACTTCAGGCATACCACACCTCCTCAAGCTGAATTCTGGGATAGCGCCGGCCTCCGGCCTGGTAATTACTTCCAGAGGTTGAGCGAGTGAAAGGGTAACACAGGAGGAAGGATAGACATTGGCTATGAGTGAACTACAGTCAACATCACACTATTGTGGAAAGTGTGGTTTTGCTATTCCTTACTTTACATCCTTTCCCTCTGAAAAGTTAATTACTGCAATTACAGCATCACTTAGGGCAGTAAAAATGCAAGGGAACTCTGATCTGAACAAACCCTACATTAAATACTGTCTGCTGTTAAATGTCCTCCTTCGCTATGTGTTGTTTGTTTTGCATGCCGCCTTTGAGTGTTACAACTGGAGAGAAAGCATGTTGTAGTAGGATAAATAATGGGATTGGGGTAAATCTAGGCTAATTGGGAGTGTGCATAGCTGGTGCAGCCACCCACTGGTAAGGAAATGGTTTAAGATAAGAGCTGGTTATGATCTAAGAATGCACATCAACCATTGGTAAATAACAGACTGGGTCCTGGTGTGGTTTGGGGGGGCTGTTTTTTTGCTGTTTGGGTGCATGTGTTTGTCAATGCATTTGTGTTGTGAGCTTGTACATGCAAGCGTTTCTCTGGGTGTCTAAGTGGGGGGACGGGGGAGTGGACAACTGGAAGCTGTGGAGTCAGATTTAAACACTTAGTCATCATTGGAGGAGGCGGATTGGCAGGTTTGCTTTCAAATCTAGTGCCATCAAAAATAATACTGATGACAAATAACGTCTGCTGTCATTCTATTCATATCAACCACTTTAGCTGATGGATGTGTGAGTGAAGGTCCCCTCTGTGATCTAGACTACACTCTTATAAAAAAGGCTTTGGTTGTCCCCATAGGAGAACCCTTTTTGGTTCAAGGCAGAACTATTCTGGGTTCCATGTAGAACCCTCTGTAGAAAGGGCTGTAAATGAAACCCAAAAGGGGTCTACATAAAACCAAAAGGGTAATACCTGGAACCAAAAAGGGTTCTTCAAAATGGTTATCTTATGGGGACAACCATAGAACTCTTTTTTCTAAGAGCGTAGGGTACGTTCTGATCTCTGGCCTGTCACATCCTGAGGTATCTGTGTGGTCACTACACTGGGCAGGAAGGGTGGCGATTGAGGGAGAGAGAGCTGAGATAATGAAGAGCCTAAACTCCTAGAGGTCCCTATAGAGCAGATGGGGAAAACTCCCTAACATGTAATTCACAAGGACTGCAGAACAGAATGAGAGAAACACACACACACACACACACACACACACACACACACACACACACACACAAATGCACAACAGGAATCAGTGAGAGACATATATTCAAATATCATGGCAAGTAACACCAGAGCACCAGTGTGGTGGTTTATGCCTTCTGACCAAAATAAAAACATGCCACATGCCAGCAATCACTTGATCTGCAACAAGTTACAGGGCATGAAAACTGAAGGGTTTATGCATTTTTTGCCATTAGTATAAGAATAACATTTCATTTTAAGAGATTATGATAATTCCATAGCTGATAAATGTTGCACGTAGGATCAAGGCTCCCACATGCATATGGCTCACTGACACTATGTTTCTACATTGTATTAACATTGAAAGATATACAGATATACAGAGTTTCAGTACTTAAATTCAAAGATTTCCAAATTAACTCACAATAGCCCTGCATAGGCCTACATCATAGTACAATACTGGGATAGTGAAATGCATTAAACAGAATTAGGTTTAAATGCATTAAATTAGTAACAATGTTTGTAACAATGTTTCCCTGCATCATGCGTGTAATAACTTTGTAAAAAGTTAAAATACCACTGTATTGTAAAGTGGGACAGGTCTTGAATTCTGATTTGCAGCATTGATAGCGTCATTCAGGATGTTGTTCGATACCATCGTTAGTGTTGACCCGGCATCCTTTTGTTTAAAAGCTGACTGTCGACTCGCTTCATCTGTAGCCTAATAGCTAAGCATGACTGGAAAATCGATAGAGTTTATGACGTTCTTGCAGTGACCATATCCAGTCGACAGAGCAAAAGTGAATGTGATTGTTATTTGAAAACGACTCACTAACAAAATTAACTAGTATGGTAGGCCTATATATTTGTTAAGTCATATCACTTTACAGCAGTTTTGTGCTCCATTTGTTTACCTTTTCCTTTAAAGTTGCTTGCTTCTCCATCCTGTGTGTATGTAGGTTACTTGGCTTCTGCAACGGGCTTCTCTCATCCCATGATAAACGCCAGTAAATGTAATGCAAAGTTAGTTTTTTTACCACCAACAAGTCTTCAATTCTTTCCAAAGTCTGTCGATTTTAGTCAGATAGTCGAGAAACTGTAAAAATGTCACCTTAAACGTGGTTTGTTTGCGTTCTAGAGAAACTTTTCTCAAGGAAAGTGCGCCATGTTGTCAAATTCTTGTTCCTTTTTTTCTCGCCTTATCCCCTGTTGCCATAGCTGATTTCAGTGGAGCAGACGTATATTGAGCCAGTTTTATTGAATAGGCAGCCAGCCCAGCTAGCACATTTGGTTCCTTAGAAGTGGTAGGAACGTCAGTATTTGGTTTCCCATTTGTTCTGGGAACAGAGCCATACATTTCCTGACCCGTAAAACTTAACCTTTTTATTTAAAAATGTTGCCTGTTCTGGGAATGTACATTTTTTAGGTTGCAGGGAGATTCTGAGAATGTTTTACTATGGTTCCTTCAAAGTTTTTCTTGGGAGGTTTTATTAAAGTTCTGTGAATGGAAATTAATGAAATAACGTTCACAGAACATGTTTCAATAAGACTGCTAGCTTCGTTGAACTGTTTTGAAATCCAAGCACAGATAGAACACATGGAAATTAATTTGCTTAGGCATTAATCATGCAAACACATTCCTTTTTATTGTGGCATAGTATCAGTGAGATTCGTACCTATGATCTTCTGTTTTCTATCCCTAGAATTATACAACTGCGCCACCAGGATGGGGCTAGCGTTCCATGTTTTTATTTTTTACTCATACAAAGCGTTAATTTTTGTCTATTCAAACAGACCCCAACAAGCACTCTTTAAGAACACACTTTAAAAAATATATATATAAAAAAAAAATATATATATATATACACTGCTCAAAAAAATAAAGGGAACACTTAAACAACACAATGTAACTCCAAGTCAATCACACTTCTGTGAAATCAAACTGTCCACTTAGAAAGCAACACTGATTGACAATACATTTCACATGCTGTTGTGCAAATGGAATAGACAACAGGTGGAAATTATAGGCAATTAGCAAGACACCCCCAATAAAGGAGTGGTTCTGCAGGTGGGGACCACAGACCACTTCTCAGTTCCTATGCTTCCTGGCTGATGTTTTGGTCACTTTTGAATGCTGGCGGTGCTTTCACTCTAGTGGTAGCATGAGACGGAGTCTACAACCCACACAAGTGGCTCAGGTAGTGCAGCTCATCCAGGATGGCACATCAATGCGAGCTGTGGCAAGAAGGTTTGCTGTGTCTGTCAGCGTAGTGTCCAGAGCATGGAGGCGCTACCAGGAGACAGGCCAGTACATCAGGAGATGTGGAGGAGGCCATAGGAGGGCAACAACCCAGCAGCAGGACCGCTACCTCCGCCTTTGTGCAAGGAGGAGCAGGAGAAGCACTGCCAGAGCCCTGCAAAATTACCTCCAGCAGGCCACAAATGTGCATGTGTCTGCTCAAACGGTCTGAAACAGACTCCATGAGGGTGGTATGAGGGCCCGACGTCCACAGGTGGGGGTTGTGCTTACAGCCCAACACCGTGCAGGACGTTTGGCATTTGCCAGAGAACACCAAGATTGGTAAATTCGCCACTGGCGCCCTTTGCTCTTCACAGATGAAAGCAGGTTCACACTGAGCACGTGACAGACGTGACAGAGTCTGGAGACGTCGTGGAGAACGTTCTGCTGCCTGCAACATCCTCCAGCATGACCGGTTTGGCGGTGGGTCAGTCATGGTGTGGGGTGGCATTTCTTTGGGGGGCCGCACAGCCCTCCATGTGCTCGCCAGAGGTAGCCTGACTGCCATTAGGTACCGAGATGAGATCCTCAGACCCCTTGTCAGACCATATGCTGGTGCGGTTGGCCCTGGGTTCCTCCTAATGCAAGACAATGCTAGACCTCATGTGGCTGGAGTGTGTCAGCAGTTCCTGCAAGAGGAAGGCATTGATGCTATGGACTGGCCTGCCCGTTCCCCAGACCTGAATCCAATTGAGCACATCTGGGACATCATGTCTCGCTCCATCCACCAACGCCACGTTGCACCACAGACTGTCCAGGAGTTGGCAGGAGCATGCCCAGGCGTTGTAGGGAGGTCATACAGGCATGTGGAGGCCACACACACTGCTGAGCCTCATTTTGACTTGTTTTAAGGACATTACATCAAAGTTAGATCAGCCTGTAGTGTGGTTTTCCACTTTAATTTTGAGTGTGACTCCAAATCCAGACCTCCATGGGTTGATAAATTGGATTTCCATTGATTATTTTTGTGTGATTTTGTTGTCAGCACATTCAACTATGTAAAGAAAAAAGTATTTAATAAGATTATTTCTTTCATTCAGATCTAGGATGTGTTGTTTGTTTAAGTGTTCCCTTTATTTTTTTAGCAGTATATTTAACCTTTATATAACTAGGCAAGTCAATTAACAAGATAGAGGATAGACAGAGTTTTGTTTATGTTGAGAACAGAATGTATGTTTTTAAATAACATTATTCTAACGTTCTCTGAACGTTACTAAAGTTTTTACGTTTTTTATAGAAAGTTGTCTTAATGTTCTCAGAACAATTTGTGAACATTACTTTAAAGTGGGGAGTTTGCCTACCATGTCTTCATTCCCTACACCTGTGTTTGTATTTGTTTAATGTGTGGTATTTATTCTAATCCAAACCACATTGATCTTGAATATATAAAGAGTCTTGAATACTCTGTGGAATGTTACTGCTTTCCTTTGATTGGCCTACCCTCAGTGGAAATGCTCTTCGAGGGATAGAATTGTTTTTCCATGGCCAGCGACGCTTCTCAATACGTACTGAATATGTGTTGAATTGTTCAATGTCCCCATGCATGCCGGGCAGTTCGGTACTTTCTGCTATTCCCTGAAGAGTTTTTTTGACAGCATTATATTGAGGAATTGCCATGCATATAGGCATAGCTAGCCTATAGCAGGGGTGGAGGGGTATTATTTTGGGGTAAAAAAAAACTCTCCAGGGCACGGAAACCGAGCCCAGGTCACTCTTGAACGTCTACAACTATATACAAAGTATGTAGAAATTATAATTGACCTAAACGTTTTCAAAAAAGTTCCCTTTTTCTGGGCTGCAAATTGATTTTGACAAACAAATCATTCCGGACAAAAATCTGTGCGGCCCACGGCTGAAATTTTCAATCCCGATGTGGCCCTCGAGACAAAATGATTGCCCACCCCTGCCCTATAGCCTACTGACCTATGTTGCAGGAACCTAAGGAGCCTAGAATTGACCTTTGAATGTAATTAGCCTGCCACTCGAAATTGTGCTCCTCATGGGAAATAGTCCATAGGCATTTTTCCTTTGTATACTATCCTATATCATATTTTATGTTGCATTTTAGTAGTTTAGCAAAACGACTTACAGTAGTGAGTGCATACATTTATATGTAATATTGTTGTCCACTATCCACAATTGAAGTTGTCTATATTTACGCATGCATAGCCTATTGGCTTTTGGGCATAGTTTTGAAGAATAATGTCTATTTGGGTATGTTGAGTTTATTCAACACACGTGGGCCTAAGTAGTATGCCCATAATAAACTTAAATTAGGTTCCATCAATACGGTCTCAGCACTCCGTTATTTAATCTCCAGTGGATTAAGTACACTGGCCACCAGAGGACGCTGCCAAAATACGTGTAGACCTGTTGTAAATGTCTCTGTCCTGAGCCCGGACTCTCTCCAATGTGTTATCCTGTGTGTTAACTGCACTGATACAACTTCAAGATAAAGCTAGAATTGGGCTATATGATAGTCCTAAACATTTATAAAATAGGCCTAATATAAAATGGCTTTGAATAAAGATATGCCTCCATATAGCCTAATTCAAAGGGTTTAAGGCTCAGCATGCCACCAAAATGTAGTGGGTGTCTAACCTCTAGAAATGTTGCAAATTCCACGATAACGCAGACAACGCAGGCTGTGCGACCGCAATTTGCGCGCGCTCCAGGTAACGCTCCATTATCTAAATCGGCACTCTGTCCTAATAATCTCTTGATGTAACACTTGAGAAAAACATTAAGTACACATTCTAGTTTAGATTCAGATTATGACTCTGACCAGTTTAGTTCACAACGTTCAGATATCTAGGCTACTCAGCTCACTGAGTTCAGACATTTAGGCTGCACATTTGCAGTCATAAATTACACATAATCACTTTAAAGTAGACAGAAATCAGATTGAACATGTATTTTCATGAATTGTTAATGGAACAGTTTGCGATCTGTATGCTTCTGGACTTTCCTATATTGAAACCAACAACCTATATGATGCGTGACACCGTTGGGTATTGCGCGCACTACACAACCATGGAGAGATCACAAAGAGATACATTGTAGATCACATTTGGTTTTAGGTCTATTGGTGTCATTACAAGTGTAGCCTATAATATACAATCAGTCAGCAACTTTTACACAGCCTTATTGTTTTATCAAACGTCCTCACCATGGGGGACAGTATTTGACTGAATGCCCATCAGTTGGCAGTGATTGTTTATATTTTGTCCTCTGACCATGAACCTCTCCAGACGAACGTTAAGTGTGTGGCGTTTACCTACTTCGAACTGCACATAACGAGTTGTGTTTTTAGACATTTATCACGTTTCCAAAAACATGTTTATTTTTTTCTAGTTCAGCGATAGAGACTCATACATTTTATGCTGAGACAGGAAAGGCATTGTAGAAGACTACATTAATGTGCGTAATCGTTGAATAGCCTAGCGTAGAAGGGCTGTAATTTCACCCTTAGGACAATTTTCAGATGTTATTTGATAGAATAGAATAACTTTTCAATGTTTGTATTTAGATGTCCATGCATAACTTTAAAGATAATGCTTGGTCTAAAATATGTTGGTGCTATGTGTTTGCAATTAGTTAAATAGTGTCCAGCAATGCATTTCTTAAGAGCATGATATATAGTCTATTTTACTGTGTTGTCCATCCAGACAGCGATATTACGGTTCATACGGATCATTGATTCATTTATTGTCAGCAAAAATGTCTGTGAATATACTTGTTATAATGCATATCCTTGCGGCAGCAAATGTCATGTTGACGACGATTTAAACCTGCCGGATCCGGCTTAGAGTCGGATCAGGCAGGTTTGAGTTGTCAACATGACATTTGCTGCGGCTGAGCAGATTCCACTCGTGGATATGTCACAGTCGAACCCGCCGCTTTTGGTGGTGTGGTGCAGAGTCAAAATAGTTGCGACTCTTTTGGCAATGCCGATAGTGTGGACCCCTGCAACAAGCCAGAGCAAAGGACACCGTGTAAAAATTGTCTGCATGCAACATGTATCTATAGACTGACTGACTGACCAAAATTTTGACCCCATGATTAAATTATTAGCGGAGTAGTCAATAACGTGCGTAAAATGTCAATAAAACTAAAGCAAGGGACATAAAAGCAAGAGACAACCATGCATTTGTGAATAAAATATGTCATTTTGTATTGGGTATTCTCCTACTATAGGGAGTCGAGTATAACGTTGTTTCCATTATACAAATTCTGAGCATCATAATTTCAGCATTAGCAAATTTGTATCTGTTTGATCTATTAAATACTGTAGGCCTGGCATGATGTAAGTTCAGGTGCCCATTTAAGAGTTGATACAGTTCCTATAGGCCCAGCAACTCTAAATATAATGTATCTTAATATGCAGGACAGTTACAAAATAAATTCATTTCCAAAGATATATCTGTTTCATTATAAGAAAGACCTATTTTGCTGAAATATTGAGGTCAAGGTGATCAATATTAGTTAATGAAATTGACCACATTACCTTGGTATCATAAATCAATACATTTGACAGAAATATACAATATATTATTTTGTCTTATACTTAGGCCTACTTATTAGAGGAAAAGGGGGTAAAATTCCTTATTCGGTGGCATAAGGTCTTACATCCCCACCTGTCTAGTCTAAAGGAATTCGGGGTGTTGTGACAGCGGAGGAGGGCCTAATGGTGATTGGTTGCAGAGGGAGGACGCTGCTGCCTAGCCCTCTACTGTAGGTATAAATCCACCTACTAGTTCTCATCAGGGAAACTGTACTGGAACTGTCTAGTGTCCCACTGTACCTGACTTTTGAGAAGTTAGCATTTTACTCTAAAACAGAAGTCTACTAAGGTAAAGTAAAATGTTGATTGTCTTGGTGTTAAAGCCTGAAACAGATGTGCTTGTTTGAATGATTCATATTGTCTGTGTATAGGGTCAGTGATTTTATACATTGTAAGTGCATTGAAAGAAGATGATGATAATACAGAATTAATTTGTAGTAAGAAATAGTAATGTAATTAATTATGCTATTATAAGCACCTGTCTTGTTGTTATAAGACACATTTACCACAAGTTGTTTTTCAGTATTCATCCCTAAGTTTGTATTATGTCTTAGATAGATTGGCAGTCTACTCCCTTGCTTGCTTGTATATAGGTTTATGTTCATCTTCTTTCTGTAGTGCTAATATAGTGATATAATATAGTGATATAATATAGTGATATAATATAGTGATATTGAACTCAACCTTTAATGTGGGTGATGTTCATTGGTATGGAGCTCTTCCTCTAATGCTTGTATCCACTGCTGATCATTGGGAATAAACACTAAGTGCACGAACTTAGTTTATTGATGTTAAGCTCTTCCTCCACAGTTATATTTTTTTTTGGGGGGGGGGTTATCCATTGTTTTTAGTAAGGTATACAATTATTGAAATGTATTGAATTAATTGTGTGTACATATTCCTTGTTCACACTTGGAACAGAGATGAATTTCTCAACTTGTCTGTCCTCAGCTAGAGAAATGAAGAACCCACAGGAGAGAGCTCTTCACGTGGCCACCCCACTGAGGGAGAGCCTTGCCCTAACCAAAGTGGCAGGCACCTCTGTCTATCTGAAGCTTGACTCATCCCAGCCCACAGGATCCTTTAAAATCAGGGGCATTGGACACCTTTGCAAGACAGTGAGTGAATCACCCATATCTACAGCTTAGGCTCATGAGTTAGGAGAGGGAAAGGATGTGGGTGGAGGGAGGGTGTGCTTGTGATAAGACTGGGTGATGGTGTTACATAATAGGTTGTGCTAGTACGCAGCAAATCAGTAGTGGGTTGGGGGTGTGGATGGTGAGGGGGATTGTGTATATATATATATATATATAGCATGTTCCCAGTAGGACCAGTCCAGACCAGTTTGAGGTCAGTCCAAGTCTGAACACCGGGTTGTCATGGCAATGCGGGGGGGGTAGTATTTTTAATGTGGGGTCCTTGAGCTCTTCGCGTAAAGGGGAACAGAACTGTGAGTCATGTCATGTGCTCATTGTTGTCTTTCAGTGGGCCAAGCGAGGCTGTGAGAGATTTGTCTGCTGTTCAGGTGAGCAACCGATCACAGCCTTACCTTGAAATCACCATTAAATGTTTTATCACAATACAAGAAGCGTAACATCCTAGAATTCCATAAGCTTATGGGCTCTTTTAGACAAGCACTCTCTGTATAGTATCCACTTTCCTAAAGTGGCCGATGTCATTGCGCCATCACAGGAGGAAATGCTGGTATGGCGGCTGCCTACTCTGCCCGTAAGCTTGGTGTACCTGCCACCATCGTCGTGCCCAGTGTCACCCCCAAACCAACAGTGGAGAGGCTGAGGGACGAGGGCGCCAATGTGGTGATTCATGGCAAGGCGTTGAATGAGAGCATTGAATATGGACAACAGCTTGTGGCCAACAACCCTGGATGGATCTTCATCTCTCCCTTTGATGACCCTCTCATCTGGTGAGTGACAGATACCATATTCAATACACTTCATCTGGTGAGTGACAGATACCATATTCAATACACTTCATCTGGTGAGTGACAGATACCATATCCAATACACTTCATCTGGTGAGTGACAGATACCATATTCAATACACTTCATCTGGTGAGTGACAGATACCATATTCAATACACTTCATCTGGTGAGTGACAGATACCATATCCAATACACTTCAGCTGGTGAGTGACAGATACCATATTCAATACACTTCAGCTGGTGAGTGACAGATACCATATTCAATACACTTCCGCAACATCAGTGTTGCTCTATTCTCTGTGTGTGTAATCTTAGTCATAGTAAGAGTGTTTTCCATGAAATGATGAGGAAATCTGATAAGGGTTAAGAAACATTCCACTCTATTCCAATCCAAATGAAACTTCGCATTAAGGTATATTTTGTTATGTACATTTATGATGCATTGTATCCTGAATGTTAGCATGCTTTACTGAGTAAAACGTGTACATCATTCTCTGTGCTATGATAGGATGATTGGCAGGATATCTTATCATGCCATGTTGTGCTGGTGTTAACAAGAGGAGGGATTTCAGATCATTTCATTCGACAAGGTTACTGAACCCTTTTTGTCAGACAGATATTTCTGGTTTATTTCATAGCCAAACACTAATTATACACCTCAGCTGAATACACTTCATTGTTATCAGCAGCATTATAATGGAACCTGCAGCCTATGTCTTTTCATGAACAATTTACAACGTCGCTCAGTTTGAAAGATAGCTAGTGTTCCATTCCAGCCAACATAGAACGCTGTATACAAAGCAGATTCTAAGGACTGTTTTGCAATGCATCATGACGTGCTTTGTGAATGAAAACTGAAAACTCACTTTTTGTGTGTAGGGAGGGCCATATGTCTCTGGTGAATGAGCTGGAGTCCGAGCTGCAGGAGAAGCCTGGTGCGATGGTGTTGTCTGTTGGCGGTGGAGGCCTCATGAACGGGGTTGTTGAAGGACTGCGCCGTGCCGGCTGGAACGATGTTCCAGTCATAGCTATGGAGACTGTGGGGGCACACAGTCTCAATGCTGCTATGAAGGCTGGGAAGTTGATCACTCTGCCTGAGATCACAAGGTAAGAGTCACCCTCACACTGAGAGACCAGAGTCACTGAAACATTACAGCCAAACAGTCATATTTTAGCACCAAAAGGCGATCCCTGTGCACAACAACAATTCTGTCATTTTTATCTCCACAGCATTGCCACCACGTTGGGCCTGACAAGAGTATCTGCACAGACCCTGAAACTTGCTGGTGAACACACAGTTTACTCCGAGCTGGTCACAGACCAGGAGGCTGTCAAAGCTGTCGAGCGCTTTGTTGGTGAGTATAACATAACGTAGGCTACAGCTGTGTAGAGGGTCATATGATTACTATACCTAGACATGCCCACAAGCCTCTCTGACACTAAATTCCTCTTTCTCCCTCCTCCTCCTCCAGACGATGAGAAGGTCCTGGTGGAACCTGCGTGTGGTGCTGCCCTGGCAGCTGTGTACTGTGACATCATCCCCAGACTGCAGAAGGAGGGCAAGCTGGCGCAGGACCTGGGACCTGTGGTGATCGTGGTGTGTGGAGGCAACAACATCAGCATGAAACAGCTCCAGAAACTGAAGAAGCAGCTGGGCATGTCATCTAGCTAGGTAGACAGACAGACAGACGGGTTTGCGTCCTGCTTATCCTTTCTCCATCACTCCATTCCCCCGACCCTTCCAGTTGTAGCTCCCCTACTCCATTGGGCACTACCAATAAGGGCATCCGAACAGGAGTCATGAACTTCATGGGGCCAAATCATTCCAGACTGTGTGCAGTATAGGCCTACTCTTGAACTCCTGAAAGGGGCTGACTGACTGAAGGATTAACTGACTATGGATTCATCAATAGCCTAATGCTAAGGTAGATACGTATTGATAGGCATACAGATAATATACTACTCTGGCAGTAGTAGTTTTTGAATTGAATAACCTAGATCCACAGGCAGCTGGTGGCACCTTAATTGGGGAGGATGGTTTCATAGTAATGGCTGGAACGGAATGAATGGAATGGTATCGAACACATCAAACACATGGTTTCCATGTGATTGATAACATTCCATTGACTCCATTCCAGCCATTATTATGAGCCGTCCTCCCCTCAGCAGCCTCCTGTGCCTAGATCCCTCCAACTCAAATCTGAACCACGAAGCCAGTTCCACTGCTTTTTTTAAATGATTGTTCCCCTCTTATCAGGGATTGATTTAGACCTGGGACACCAGGTGGGTGCAATGAATTATCCAGTATAACTGAAAGCCAGCAGTAGTCCAGACCTTGTAGGTTAAGAGTTGAATACCCCTGACCTAGATTATTCACTTCTTGGGTTAAAGTTAACCAAGTAAAGTTGTATTGTTGTTTGTATTTAGCATGTTTAATGTTCATGCAAAATATACCTTTGGTTGTATTTTCTTCTCCCTCTTTTGTACTGTATGAGTGATATTTAAAAATAAATTATATTTATTTTTTCCTGAATATTCTGTCTGTAACACCTTTTCTTATAATCGGTTATAATTAGATGCATTTAATTGGCCAGTCATATGGTTCACTGCAGGTCAGGGGATTAATCCTAAAGATGATATATTGAAGCACTCAGCATTTGAAGGTTTGACATATCACCGACCTATCCATGACCACCACCGTGAAGTGGCTTTTTAAACCGGTTATCGTTGCTATACCAAAATAACACCATACCATGCCAGATTGACTTTGCGAATAACCATGGCAGGTGAAATTGAATTACAGTGTAATTACATTCAGTCTTAAAAAGAGAAATTTGGTGATATCTGGTCACAACCAGTTCTGGTATGACATAACAAAATTGTCATGCAAGAAGGCATGTTACGCTGCAAAACTATTTTGACAAGTCTAGCTTAAAAGTTATGATAATCAATATTATCTTATTGATCATGTTGACAAGTCAGGATTTCGTTCAGGTGTCCTCTAAGATCCCTACATTTACAGGGTCATAAAACCCTTATAAATGACCAGCATGAATGGAGAATTTTCCTGATGCCCTTGATAAGCCAAATTTATCGAAATAGTGTAGTCTGCCCATTGAATATACATACAGCTTTAGGCTATTTGTCAAATATAAAAACAGTTTCCATAATATTGATGTTGCAGTACACAGAAACATTTAAAAAATCATTAGTGTTGTCATCATTATGGATGCTTTAGTCACCCAAAATCGGACATCATTTTAGTTGAATACCGGCCAGGGGGCCCTGAACTCTAGGGTGCCCCCATTGATTTTGATAGTCACTCTCACTCAGATATCATTAACATGGCAAAATGTGTAGAATTGCAGTAGAATTGCATGAAATGTGTAATAAAATTGCAAACAAAATATCCACCCCATGGCAAAATGTGTAGAACTGCAGGAAATTAATTTTAAAACGCCTGCAACCAAATCTTGCTTAGGGCCCCAAAAAGGTTCAAGCCGGCCCTGTTCTCCAGACAGACCATATCATTTACAAGTGATAATTTCAGGTGATAAGTGCGACAAGGTCTGTCCTACTATCTACAATACAACTTATATAATTTGGTTATATAATACAAAAGGTGTTCCAGCCTGATAAACACAGCATCCTTGGGCCATAACTAAAGCCTATAAATGATTGGAAAATGATAACCTGTATAACTAATTTATGACATTACTGATGAACTGGGAAGCTCCAAACACCTGTGCTGTCATATGTTGCACAATGTCAAATGTTCAGTTAGGTTTGGATGGTTACACTTAGTGAGAATGTGCTTTGGCCAGGTCAGTACGGACCTTGTTGCTCCTCTAATCCTGTGTCCCTGCCTGAGATGACGGAATACGCTGGAAGTCAAATCTTTCCCCCTTCCCTCATCCAATTGGCCGGTCATCCAGGGCTGTGACACAGTTATATTTCCTCATTGGCTGGCAGGTCATTAAAAAGGAGGCAGCAGACCCTGGGTCTTGAGGTGATCAGCCAGCTGTGAAAGAGGCCCTCTGACGACAGGCTTCCTTCCCCCTTTCGAATGACCCAAACCATCTTAAGAGTCCTGGCACAAAACATTCTCAGAATTCCTAACATGCAGCCCAAGATACACGCAGTCTGGGCTTTATATAGCATGCAACAGGGCACAATGTGTAGCGTACCAAAGGGTGGAGTGGGGGTGACACTTGTCAGACAGGCACAGATCCAGCTGGAACTGGCCTGGCACTTGCTGTTCTGAAAAGGTGTCTGGTTTATATAGCAGGCTGGGGTGATGTAACACGTGTTGGAGTTGGGACTAGCTAGGGCCCTTAGATAAAACACACAGCAGAAGGATGGCAATAAGGAAGCAGAGTAGCCAGCTTCATCTCTCATGGTCAGTCCCCAGTCTTTCACACAATGGTCTGTGGGGACATAAGATAACCAGATCCTTTATCTTTCAAAACCCTTTGGTAAACTCTTGAGGTTTTGTTGATGTGTGAAGAAAAGCATCACAATTTATCTGACAGGCTATTCTTTGGCAAACACACATCTGAGCAAAGGCTGGCAGGTTAAGTGGATTTACACTGTGATTAAATGCCAGTGAATGTGGCTGGGGGAAAAACATTCAAATAGAAGAAATTATCAAACCTTTTGACCTCCTTGGGAGCGTTGTGGCGTCCACCATGGCTCTCCACTTCAACCTTTTCAGTGCGAGGGCTTTTGCCTCTTGCCAGGATATTCTCTTTCCTTGTGGGTTGTAATCCAGCGCCTGTCTTATGTTTGTTTAATTTTTCCTGTGTGTGTCCTGACGAGCAATAAGTCAACAAAACATGCTTACATCAAGACATGTTTTATTGTGACACAGAAATCTCAAACTCCATCTTATCCTTTACCTCCGTATAGTCCATTTTTAAGATCTGTGTTATGTTTGATGTGCAGAGGTAAGACAGTAAAAGTTAATTTAATGCAACCATAAATAATTGTAATAAATATCAAGTAAATGTACAGAACACATTTTCTTATCTCAACACCTCTTTGTATGAATGTCCTTTGTCATGGTCTGTTCTACTCCTCCAAAAGAGGTAGGAATAGAAGGAGCGTCCTTGTTAGCAGCGATTTACCCTTTAAAAGAACAAAACCAAAACTAAATTGGCAAGCAATCCAAACATCCATCTCAAATATTTTGCGGTAGCTATCGTTGTGTTCTTCAGGTCCCATCCAAGTCAAATGGCTGTTTTACTCACACAAGAAAACATGTTTCACCATGGAGTAGAAGAGAATGAGTGATAGAATCCATCTGAGTTACAAGACATCAGGGCCGGACTACTGCATTTGGGGCCCCGGGTGAACCGACGTCCCCAAAAACATAATGCATTTCAACACATTAAGCCATGGTGCAGAGAAAAATGTGCAGTTTTATAATGATATTCTACACATTTTGTCATGAGGCAAAGAGGTTTTTTTGCAGTGTTAAAGCGAATTTCCTGCAATTCTACACTTTTTGCCAAGGGGCTAAGATAAGATTTTCCAATTTTAAGGCAAATTTCCTTCAATTCTACACATTTTGCTATCATATGCTATTTCATTTGGAAGGGGGGGGGGCTGCGTGCCCGTTCGGTAATCCGGCCCTGCAAGACATTAAGGTGATATATTACTGGTAATTTCAAAATTTGTAAAAAATAAAAACCCAACAAACTGGATATCCAATAAAGAATATCCTAGTTAGCTCATTTTGAAATAATATTTTTTCCCTGGAAGAATAGTGCTGAAAAATAAATAAATAATAATCATTGGTGAAGTGATGCAGCAATTCAAAAAAACTGCCATCAAATATAACATAGAAGTATATTTACATTTTTTCTTTACACAGCTAAACATTTTGGTTATGGGTAAAATAAAACAAAAAACCCAACAGAAATCCTGCTCATTCGTCACAGGAAATCTATAAAAAGGCAAAATGAAAGTGAATTCGACACCCTGGTGTGTGTATTGTGTGTTGGGCAGGGGATTCGGCCCACATTCAGTAGCAGTAGCACACAAGCAGCTCCGGAGAACATCCCTCTCTCATTTCACAAAGCAACACAGGTTTCGCAACCTGAAATGCAAGTATAGGAGATCTGGCAACACAGAAGGCCAGATCTGGCAACCAGGTAGAGCTTTAGTCTGGTAGTCCAGCTTCAGTGTACGTGACCTTACCCTTCTGCCACAGCTACTAGGATAGCTTAAACTCAAAACTGCAACTTAATAGATTAAAATGACTTTTTACATTACTTATATACCCTCTTAATAGACTTGAATAAAATATATTCACCGTATAATATAGGCAGATAGCTAGTTTTGTCCTTTAGCAGTCCAACTTTACAGGCAGTAACTATATAATGTCCTATACAGCGCTTGTCAAGGTTTTGAATGCAGAGAGCTGAACTGGTAATAAATAGGCAGCATCATAGTAGTCCACTTAATATCTAAAATTAACTCCATCTCAAACAACACTCAACTCTTGCTTCCAGAGGAATATTTGGGGTTCCCTTTTCACACAGAGCCTTCCTCTCCCCTTTTTGAGGAGGTGCTGCTTGTGGTAAAGGCATGCCTTAAAAAGATAGTCCCCTCTGGTAGTGAGTGGGAGGAGAACTGTAAGGACCTCTGAAAGAGAGGGAGGAGAGGAAGAATAAAGAAAAGGTGGAAGAGATTAACTTCCCCAATAAACAAAAATGGTATGTGCCCTGTCACAGCTCCCTCCCACTCAGTGTAGTGATCAAAGAGTTACCTCAATGTCACTCCAAAACTCAGTGCAACCAGAAGAGACACCAACATCAGTGTCAAGGAGAGTGGGGCTGAACTCCCCTACATCAGGTCTGAAAACATGAGTCAAAACACACTCCTGAAAGGCTCAACCTGATTACAATGTTATTGAAATGAAGCGCTGGTACAAAGCCAAACATAAAACAAGCAGAGAAAGGAAAAGCTTCAGTGTCTTCTTGGTAAAGCAGGTTGGCCTTCTGTTCTGTGGGTAGTCCCAGCTGAAGGTCCAGGAGGGCGGAGGTAAAAGGTGGGCGGGGGATGGGGTGGTGAAAGGGTGGGGCTGTATGGGTAAGAAATAGTAGGGTTGGTGTTGAAGCGGCATCATATGGAGGTGGTGTACTCCATCCATCAGGTCCCTTTAGCCACTGAGAGGGTCTTCACGGTAGTGGACGGCATAGCGCAGCTTCTCCAGCATCACATCCAGGGAGCTGTACTGGGGCAGCTTCACCATAAACATACAGGTCTCCACCCGGATGTAGCGAGAGTCTGGCGAACCTGGAAACAACACAAATAGGTAAACATACAGTAGGAAGAAAAAGCAGCTTAAAACATTAAAGGAGCAACATGTAATATTTTAGGCCAAAATTGTATTTCTTCATGGATTTTGCAGGTGGAAATGTCACATGTATAATATAACCTTTAAAACATTAAACATCTCAAGTGCACTTCTAACATGTTCAAATTAATCTGTGGAGAGTATTATGTACAGTCTAGAAAGTTATTTTCTAATCAATCCCATGTTCTCCATGTCAATAATGGCCCGTAGTCTGATTGTTATTGCCTAGAACAGAAGACTGTATAGGGACACCTACCTCTAATCTTTAATTTTTTATTCAACCTTTACTTAACTAAGCAATTCAGTTAAGAACAAATTCTTATTTACAATGACGGCCTACCCCGGCCAAACCCTCCCTTAACCCGGACGACGCTAGGCCAATTGCACGGCCGGTTGTGATACAGTCCGGGATGGAACCCGGGTCTGTAGTGATGCCTCTAGCACTGTGATGCAGTGCCTTAAACTGCTGCGCTACTCAGGATTCCTCAGGACCACCACAAATCTATGGAAGCTACATGTGCTCTAATCTAAATGTGCAGTTCATACTGCTGTGATTGGAGTCTGACATGGGTGTAAAATGTTTTTGGGAGTCTAGTGTCCAAAATGTGAGATAAAAAGTCCTTTGAGCAGTTCCAAAAATCTTAATTGGAGCCTGATAAACTACAAGCCGATAAACAGTTCCCTTACTTGAAGGCTATACAGTAGGCCTAATACACACAGCAGAGGTGTGAGATAATTAGTTAAGAAAACCGCTCTGAATCTTCTCCCCATAGAACAACCCCTACTAATTTCCAGACATAATAAATCCAGGAAGGGTAAAAATAGCAAACAAAATGTTCAATAATTCCAAGGTTTGAAGACAACAAGCAGATAGCAACACGAGTGACTTTGACTTGTATCTCTCTATGACACACACACACACACCACACATTGACTTTTCCCGGCACTTACCTGCTGCCCCGTCCGAAGGGGCGATCTTCATGGGGTAGGGGGGTACGTGGGCGGTGTCCGGGCCCCCGTCCTTGCAGGGGCAGGTAAAGGGGATGCGCTCCTGGTTGCAGGCAAACTTGATGAACTTGCAGAGCTCCTCCTGGGTGAACATCTCCAGGGCTGTCCAGAAGAACTCAATGTGCTGATCTGTCTCCATCAGACCCACCTGGTACATGGTGTGGGTCTACGGGGGGAGAGATAACAGAGGTTCAGGCAAAAGAGGGACAATGATTAGACTCTCCTAGGTAAAGACATTCACTATTACTGCCCTCCAAAAATAGTGATTTCTTCTCATTACTCTATACCGAGACCAGAAAAAAAAGAAGCTTTTTTATTGTAACACTGGTGCTCCTAACTTAGAGAAGTTAGGAGCACCACAAAATGTAGGAGCACCAGAAAAGTCAATTTTTTTTTGTTGATTGAGATATAGCCGACATTGGGCCTATATGAATCCTGCTTACTTTCGAAGCACATCTCCTGAGGAAAACATCCCTTTTCCTTTCTTTCTGTGCCACCAAAAGTTTGCATATACTTGTAAAAGTTATCAGCGCTGCATGATATGGGCAAAAAAATAGAACTGATTTTTTAAACCAAATATTGCGATTTGATTTGCGATACAGATCAAAACACTTGGGTGAACTGTTGAAATCATAGAAATAAAATGCTTATTCTAATTCTATGGTTGGTGTTGTTTGGCATGACAACAAATTAAAAAGCCTAATAGGAGGGTAGGGTAGGAACCAAAGTTTTGGTCAGTGTTTCCCAGAGGGCTCTAAACACATTTGAATAGATTTTGCATTTAGACAAACATTTTTGAATAATCTATAAGATTCAGAACATGCCGTTGCACAAACACACTGATCTACACCACCACCACCGGTAGCAACCTGTTTTAGAGCTAACATTTGCTTTGCACTAGCTAGTACATTTACCTAAATGGCATTTAGCTAGCCAAAAGCTAGTTAGCAATAAGCATTTGCGATTAGCATTATTTTAGGCACATGCCAACTTCCTTAGACTAACAGAGATAGAGAAAACATGTGGATTCATATTTAGAAGCAATGTGGAAAGCAGCATCATTCTAGTTTTTGAAGTATATATTGATTGCATGAATTGACAACATGTTGAGAAAACAAACAGTACGGAGTAACTGTGCTGCCCGCTTGACTGCCATGGGGTGGGGCTTGGGTGTGTGGCCCGGGAACTGGAAGCAAGCAGCCGTGGGAGACAAATATTGTTGCGCATTGAATTTTTGGGGGACTTTCTGTAAGTCGCACTGGCGTCCTAAAATAAAACTACAGGTCGCACGGCAAAATATTTTGTCGCATACGCAACCAAATTGGTCGCACTTTAGAGCCCTGGCTGTGACTATTACTTCTTACTGGTGGATAAGGAAGGGGATAGTGGAGTGTTGATTGGAGCGTCCTAGGGTTTCAGAAGGGGGTGTGTACAGTAGGTTTGAGGTGGCAGGTGTATGCGTCAGCTACCTTGAGGAACTCCAGGTTGATGTAGGGCAGGCCACAGGTTCGTAGCTCCACCTCCAGGGGGCTGAGCATGGTGAGGAGCTGCAGGGGGATGATGGAGCCCAGGCCCGCTCGCACCGCTGTCATACACTCCACATTCTGAAGCTCCTGCAGACGCAGGCCCCGCAATGCCCGCGCATACACATCCTTATTCTCCCAGCTACACACACACAGTGTAGAGGGATAGAGGGGTTAAACAGAGATAACACATTCTGTCAAAGTCAGTACTCTAGACTAACTGAGCTAAATTATTTTTAGAGAAGAACTGATGGGTAAAGGGAATCACAGTACATCAACAGAGACCCATATGAACTGAACAAGTCCCCTGGCCATAGAGGCAGAATGTCCCGGTACCTGACACTGAGGTTGTGTCCCCCTTGGCACAGCTCCACCTCCTCTCCGGTCATGGTGATGTAGGTGAAGGTGCAGCAGGGCCGGCTGGGCGAGTCGGGGCTTTCTCCTGAGTGGTGCTGGGACGAGATCTCTGCACACAGGGCCTCCAGATCGTCCTCCTCACTCACCTGGGGAGGCAGAGGGCAAGGGTTGTGTAGAGGTCAATGGAATACTGATCTTGGGGACATGGGGGGACAGTGGAATGGAGAAACTAGTCTGGATGTGAACTGTAGAAAGCAGTGACCGTAGGGACAGTATAGAGTTACAGTAGAAAGGGATTGGTCAATAGGCTAGCTACTTGCTGAACCATGGAAAACCTGCTTCACCAGTTCTGATTAGTTGTTTCTGGTTAGACCTTTCAAAATCACCCGTCCTTTTTCCAGAAAGAGGAGTCACTACATTTCACGTATCAATGACACTGCCCATATGACTGTCTATATGACTGTCTCTTACACTCTCAATCTTCTTGACGTAGTTGTATGTGAGCAGATCGGCCTCCTGCAGGTCCTGCTCTGGGTCCAGGGGCTCACCCACCAGGCCCTTCCAGAAGGAGCCCAGCAGGTCCAGGGGCAGGGGCACGTCTGCCCGGATGGCGATGCCCAACAGCTGGCCAAAGAAGTGCAGCAGCTGCTCCTCTGCATAGCTGATCGGACAGGGCGTCAGAATATACTTCCCCTTTGGAACAAAACGGCACAAAAGCACCACAATCAAGTTAGACCCTTCTAGCCTATCAGTAACGCAGTGATCATTGCCCATGCAGTGCTCAACTGGTTTGCAATCTAGACATGGTTCATACTCCTAGTATATACTGTGGAGAGCAGGATTAATACAAATGTACACAAACTATTTGGACATTATTTTCTCCCTGGTGTTAAAATGGTGCTGCAACCAGGGCATAATGAGGGAGAAGGCAGATTGGCGTGTCACTGTACAGTACCTTGTTGCGGTTGGCTGCTACACTGGGGCAGGGGAGCAGCAGGGAGAGGGCAGAGCTCTGGAGTTCCTTACACACCTGCCACAGGAAATGACGGAAGGAGCCGCCTGGGGAGACACAGAAGTCAGGGGTCAACAGACAGTGTTTCACCTGCAGTCTGATCCAACACTAGAGTTAATTCCAAGAGGAAATAGTTAGGGGAAGAAGGTTAATACTAACTGGTGCCGTGGACCTCCTCTCCAGTGAAGCGGATGTTGAAGGCATAGGTGGGGTCTCCTCCGCTGGCCAGCTTCACACACAGCTGGGACGAGGGCACACAGGCCAGCTGGCGTGCCGCCTGGCAGAAGTAGGTGTTCTCTGACGAAGGGATCTCTCCTGGAGAAGCACACACACCATCAACACTCAAAGTAGAGGGCATAACGTGAATGAACGTAAAACAGGACTCTGGGCTTGCACTATGAGCTCACCTCCTACAATCTCCAGGGGGTCCAGTGTGATCTCGGGGGCAGCGTGGTCTGCAGTCCGCTGTACTGTGGCGTTCAGCACCTGGTTCATCACTATCACTTTGGTATCATAGAACACCAATCCTGCATAGAGATAGGGTGGAGGTAGAATGGGTGGAAGGTCAGCAAGCTTTAATCCAGTTCATATTAGATATTCAAGGTTTCAACAAACACAAAATTCCGAGATCCGACCCAGGACCCGGGTCCTAAATTCTGAATTTTGTCTCGTATTTGGTCTGATATAATTACCATGAGCCTCAGGTATGTGCAAATCAAATTGATTTAACAACTGGACCCAATTGGCCCTGTACTCTGTTAATTTAGTGTTTGTGTAATTAGAACTGCCTTATTATCGGTGTCAGCCAATTGTAATTCAATAAAACATATAGCTTATGCCCAGCTGAAACTGGTTCCGGATGCTCACCTCACGTGTGCCTACTGCTGGGGGGGATAGAAAGAAGAGTAAAAGAGGCCTTGGCCTAGGCTACTGTTGACTGCCAAGTGCTTTTTCATTAACATAAAACCAAAGTTAGAGAAGAACGAGTAGAGTGAAAAGAAACCGACAAGGGGAATGTCCTCGGGGACGTTTTAATATTGCAGTGGACAAAGATGAGAAGAATATTGGACTGACCACAACTCGCAATTCAGGTTTGATGCAATTTTCGACCTTTAATTTATTTATTTTTGTATTTATTATCCATTGTTTAGTCATTATCATCATCATCATCATTGTAAATCATCATTATTATTATAGGCCTATTTAATAACCTAAACCAGTTCTTTAAATTGCCTACGCAAAAAGTATTTTGTTTCATTTTGTTGAGACATTTTCGTTGGCTAAATCATGTTCTGTCTTTTTCATTTCGTGCTTTGTATTTAGTTTAAGGTTAAAAGTAGGCCTGTTGTAAATAGCATTAGCCTATTGCTGTCATTTGTTCGGTAGGCCTACAGTAAGAAATCGCCGTTGTTGGTTATAGCTGCAATATAGGCCTAGCCTGTTAACTTTTTTTGAAGGATTTATTCTGTTGGGACATTTGTTGGCCAAATTAAGTTCTAGTTGTAATGTGTTCTCCGCAATATAATAGAATTACCAGTAGGCCCACTATGCTACTCTGATTCAAACCATGAAAAGGAAAAACCAAAGATGCAAAACTTAATTGAATGCCCCAATATAATAACCTGTTCGTATTTTCCCTATAAACAATGACTTGATTTAACTTTAATAGGGTAATACCAAAAGTAAGACACTTGGTGAAGGTTTGGTGTGCTATGGCTATCATTAGGCTTAGCTACTGCAGGCCTGTGAAGGCAATGTGTGCGCAACGGCACTCCAACTGACTCTGACAGTTGAACTTGAGCTGAGGAAGGCCTACCAGAGTTACTCCTTTAATCTAACAATATAATGCTCATCTTTGGATCCCTTGACTTTTTCCACATTTTGTTAGGTTATAGCCTTATTCTGAAATTGACTAAATAGTTTTTTCCCCCTCATCAATCTACACAGAATACCCATAATAACAAAGCAAAAACAGGTTTTTAGAAATGTTTGCTAATTTATTACAAATAAAAAACGGAAATATCACATTTACATAAGTATTCAGGCCCTTTACTGTTGAAGCACCTTTAGTAGCGATTACAGCCTCAAGTCTTTTTGGGTATGACACTACAAGCTTGGCACACCTGTCCCAAAGCCACTCCTGCCTCGTGTTGGCTGTGTGCTTAGGGTCATTGTCCTGTTGAAGGTGAAACTTTACCCCAGTATGAGGTCCTGAGCGCTCTGGAGGTTTTCATTAGGAATCTCTATACTTTGCTTCGTTCATCTTTGCCTCGATCCTGACTACTCTCCCTGTCTCTGCCACTGAAAAACATCCCCTTAGCATGATGCTGCCACCACCATGCTTCATGGTCTGAGAGTCTTTAGGTGCCTTTTGGCAAACAAAAGCAGACTTTCATGTGCCTTTTACTGAGGAGTGGCATCCGTCTGGCCTACTCTACCATAAAGGCTTGATTGGTGGAGTGCTGCAGAGATTGTTGTCCTTCTGGAAGGTTCTCCCATCTCCACAGAGGAACTCTAGAGCTCTGCCAGAGTGACCATTGGGTTCTTGGTCACCTCTCTGACCAAGGCCCTTTTCTCTCGATTGCTCAGTTTGGCCAGGCGACCAGCTCTAGGAAGAGCCTTGGTGGTTCCAAACTTCTTCCATTTAAGAATGATGGAGGCCACTGTGTTATTGGGGACCATCAATGCTGCAGAAATGTTTTGGTACCCTTCCCCGGATCTGTGCCTCGACACAATCCTGTCTCGGAGCTCTACGGGCAATTCCTTCGACCTCATGGCTTGGTTTTTGCTCTGACATACAACTGTGAGACCTTATATAGACAGGTGTGTGCCTTTCCAAATCATGTCCAATCAATTGAAATAACCACAGGTGGACTCCAATCAAGTTGTAGAAACATCTCAAAGATGATAAATGGAAACAGGATGCACCTGAGCTCAATTCTGAGTCTCATTGCAAAGGGTCTGAATACTTATGTAAATAAGGTATTTAATTTAAAAAAAATATGTTTGCATACATTTGCAAAAAATAATTAAAAGCTGTTTTCGCTTTGTCATTATGGGGTATTGAGTGTAGATTAATGAGGATTTACATTTTTATTTAGTCTATTTTAGAGTAAGTCTGTAACATAACAAAATGTGGAAAAACTCAAGGGGTCTAAATACTTTCCGAAGGCACTGTATGTATAGCAGTAGTAGCATATCTGACAAGTATAAAGAAATCTGTCGATGTCGGGAACATAGCGCTGGCATATCTCCATCTGTATTTCAGTCGCTCTAGGGCTATGCGTAAGCTTGTCTCCCTGAAACCTTAGCCCCGCAAAATTCTAACTAACGTAAAAAATACCCATCAAAATCTGTCTGTTTAAGCTAGAGATATGTTATTTTTTGCATGGGCCTGCATCTCAATAAACCGCATCCACCGATATCGCCCTTCCGCAACTGCGGTGAAAGGTGGCAGAGCAACTGTAGAGCGGTGTTTGTCAGACCTTGAGACATCTACGAAAATCTTCTCACAAAATCGTATGTAGCGTCCGAACAGTTTGGCCTACAAACTATTGAAAGTTTGGATTGAAAAACGAGACTCTCAAACACAATTGTATTCTCTAGGACGCCCACAAGTCTCTCAAGACTCGTCTGAAGGTCCCCAGTACCAGTTTAAAGTAATTATGGAAGTATATATGGAGATAGAAATATCTCCATATTTTAGGCTCTAAACTCTTAGATATATGGCAGACATTTCCGAACAAACTTCCTCTACAACTACCTGTTGTAGTTAATCTGTTATTCAATGTGTTTTTGTTAGCTAATAGCAGTAATGCCAAATTCAATGTTTCATCCAATAATTTTTGTACATATTTTTTTTAGACCCTAAAGGGGTCTTAAAATTCTAAATGAAATAGCCAAATAATCCTTGGTATGACCAACTTAAAACAATTCCATGTTAGCTTAGACCCCCGCCCCCGGCTTAAACACTAGAGGGTTAATATTTATTTTTTAAATATTAATAACATATAGTCGACACTTATAATGCATGCAATGCCCTGATGCATTTAGTGGTCAGATCTCTGACAGCTGAACAATTATTGTTTTAGGAAAGTAAAAAACAAAAACAATAAGACTAAAGTTTTTAATATGGTACACATCGAAACAAATATTTTTTAAAGACAATTAACTGTGGATATTTTGGCCAATATCGTTTTTTTTTTTTTATGGCGCTGGCAGCACCTAGTTGGAGGTTTCTTTCTCACACTTTTTCTACTCTCAGATCCGGACAAGCACGGGTCTGTTTTCTATGGTCCTTTTCAGAACATGTCGGACTGTCCTCGGGTCCATTTGGAACGGTTCTCTATGCATATCGGGTCGAGTGGGAAAGCTACGAATCCATTTTGGAACTTTTTTGACCTATGAAGACCTCTAGTTCATATGCCCCACCTAGACCCCCAGAGGCAGTCACAATGCAAAACATTTTGAAGATTTATCAACAGGTCAATGCCCTGATACAAAACCAGTCCTTAATGACCCACATACAGCACACTGTGTGCCTTTGACCTGACAAAGCTGTGCTGAGACGTTATTGTTATGTGTGTGTCACCTTTGGCCCCACAGAGCAGTGCTGCGATGCTGTTCTGGTAGGTGTGTGTTTGTCTCAGCTCCACCAGCGGCAGGAAGAAACTCTCCAGCGTGTTGTTGAGAGACTGCAGTAGAGCAAAGCGTAGACGCAAGCTCTCCACAGGCACATCTACACACACACATCAGAGAGAAGGGAAATGTGAACACAGCAACACACATACCCATCCACACACCCACCCACTAACCATGTACATGTAAACACACACACTCACGTTTACTGACGTTCGATACCATACAAACATGTAAAAATAGCTTGCGTATGTAAACTGATGACGCGGTCTGTTAGTGAGTAGGTCACATACTGAGGAGACAGGCCACGCGTGGATCAGCGATGTCACTGGGGTCCAGATAGGCCTCGTGGGGGTGCAGCCTGGCAGGTGTGATGGCCAGGTGACCACACAGCCTGTTGATGTACTGAACCAACGCTACATCCATCTCTAGACTCCACCTCCTACAAGCCTTCTGGGCGTGACGCATGTCTATACAGGTACACCTGGAAACAGAAGAGGAGGGGAACAGCAACTAGATATGAAAAGACCCTCTTCATACATATGGCTTAATCTTACCCAAGCTGACTTTCTCTGATTACGCACTGTACAGTGCAGTATAGTGTGCGATGCAGATAATTCAAGAAAAATATTTTCTTAGAGTACATCATGTGTAAATATGTGATGTGTTGACTTAACAGTCACAGTGTGTTCCATGCTCTGAATGTGTACAACCTGCTCCAGTCATGTGTGTTCCGTTCCCCACTCAGCTAAGAATGTGACCTTCCATCCCCAGGCTGCCTGCAGGGGCTTGCGGGGGGGTGACCTGCCATAGGCTGACTGCAGGGGCTAGAAGGGGGTGTGTCACCAAGCTCACCTTTCAAAGTGGAGGTCGTAACCGCAGGCCAGAATGGCCCTCCACACGCTACGGATGTCCTGCTTGGCCCGGTCCACAGCAAACTTCTGGAATCCCTCCAGAGTCAGGTACTTCTCCTCTGGGACTACGTCAGAGGGGTGAGGGAGGAGACGTATATAAATACATGAATTTGCACATCTACATTCTAACTTGAGGGAAATCTTAATCAACTCAAGTGAGAGATACATGTAGGTAACACGAGAGGGTACAGAGCGTCAGTACCTTCAGGCTTCTTGGCAGGAGATTTCTCTATGTCTTTCTCATCAGGCCTGGATTTCTCAGGGGACTTGGGCTTCAGTACACTCTTCTCACTCAGTGCAGTCCTGATAGAGACATGGAAAGAAGTCAGGGACAGGGGCCAATGGAAAATGTCTGTCTAAATGAGTACTGACAAATGTCATGGATGACATGGCAGCATACTGAATGAGTCTTGATATGATGATTATGCATAATAAGCCAACTTTAATCACTCTCCATTTTCCTTCTGTAAGTGGATGAAGAAACCACAGGGTATAGTCTTTATTGCAATTCTGTTTTTCTAAATATGAGAAGTTAATTTGAAAGACTCGCTATTTAAGTAACACATTTGAGCGTGGGAAGCGTTGAGAAAAGCATCTTAGGGGGAGTATAATTTTGAAACCCATTACTTTCTGCAATTACAAAGCCTCTAATTTAAAAGTGTGGGTGGAAACTATTTAGGAAAATGGCTTTCAGGGTGGCATTGTGTGTGTGGTGAGGGCTAAAACTCACCTGACGCTGTTGAGCATAGACTTCTCCTTGCTGGGTGGTTTGGTGATGGGTCTCTTGGTGCTCACCACCTTGACTGCGTGCTGTTCCTTACCCACCTTGCTGTATTTGTTCTTGTTGGGCTTGGTGGTGCCATATTTACGCAGAATCTGTGGAACATATAGCAATGCTCAGACAAACATGGCTGCAGATGCATATAGATGTGAGTATGTGTGTAATCATGTGGATGAGGCAGGGTCAATTAAGCATATAATATCTATATTTCACGTTTGTGTGTTCAAGCACTCTCATGTGTGGTGTACCAACCTGCGTCAGTTGGTCCTCCAGCACCTTCTTAGGTGGCCGTATGTGAGTGAAGAAGACATGGAGGAGGTTTCCAGGGGTCTGGGAGTTGATCTGCTCTTTGCTCAGGTAGATGTCTGACACTTTGACAGGCTTGGCTGGCGTGAGGCTCAGCATCTGCTCTGAGTGGACACAACTCTTATAGATGTCCGTCAGCACGTCTCGCGCACTTGGCACCAACTTGTCCCCTGGTAAAATAGGAGGAGAAAAGATGATGACCCCTTTATCGGTATTGGTTGAATACAGGTGGTTAAACATAGGTAGAGAGTATACTACTAACAACCTCTGAGAGACTTGTCCAGGAAGTAGTCCTCGAGGGCGGAGCTACCCTGTGTGTCAAACAGGCTTTGGTTGACACTGGAGGCTGTGAGGATCTCCTCATTAGTCAGCTCCATCAGCTCCTCCTCACCCTCCAGGCTGGATAAGCCAATCAAATCACTGCTGTTGAAGAGGCTAGCACGGATCTTCTCCACTTTGGCCCGGGCGCGAACCTACATTCAGCATATGCACAACAGAAGGACATGCAAGTCTGTCTCCATCAAAGTTCAAAGAAAAAAGAAAACGATAAACAATATATTACATTTTCAGTGTAAAATGCACTTGCGACCCACCTCTATGACGGCATAGCCTTTAATGGGCCGGGCCAAGATGGCGTTGCTGTCCAGAGAGGTGACTGTGTACATGGAGCCCCCGTCTGAAACAGAGGCTGTGTCTGCGCTGTCCAAAGGCTCCCCCAGGCTGCCCAGACTGCCCAGGCTCCCCGTGCTGCACAGGGAGATATCTAGGCTCTCCTGGCTGGACACCGTGTGGGGATCAAGTGGGCCCTGCTGTGGGGTGGGGACGGCCGAGGCTGCAGCCGCTGGGGTGAGAGGTGGGGCAGCCAGCAGCTCCTGGTCCACAGAGAGTTCACTGGCGGTGCGGGACACGCCCCCCTGCGAGGAGCTGCAGATGGAGGTCTGGCTCGTGGAGGCCGAGGCTGAGACACTCATGGCTGGAGTCACGCTGCTGGAGCCGTCTGGGCTCTCGTTGCTCGGGAATGGACGCTCAGGCTCGGGGGCTGCTTTGCCATCCAGAGAGGTGGACACCCCAGCTCCTGCCTTGGACTTTTTGGGGTGGTCCTCCTGCAGGGGGATGAAGATCTCATCCTTGAAGAGCCCCCCGTGGGCGTTGCAGGCCCTGCGGATGGCGCTGCGCACCACAGCCTCCTCCAGGTGGGTGGGGATGCCAGAGAGCACCAGCAGACGGCTGTGAGAGGTAGGTCCCACCAGGGCCTGGTAGGCATCAGTCACAGCATCATTTGTCACACTCAGCCCCTGGGGGTCCTTGTTGGCCAGGTGACGCATGATCATGAGCAGGGTAAGGCCACGGTGGAACCACAGCATGTCCTCAGGTTTACTACCGGCCATGTTGAGGAGGGCGCTGTCGCTCTCTGACAGGCGAGCCCCTCCAGCAGAACCCCTCTTCCCTGAGGCCGCCGCCACTGCTGCTGCACGCTCTCGCTTCATCTTCACCTTCTTACGCTTGGAGAGCAGGCTGGGGCTCTGGGGGGTCTGGCCTGGGGAGGAGGAGGAGGATGAGGAGGAGTCGCTGAGGTTAGGGGCACTGGTGGAGGACAGAGCTCCCACTCCTGAGCACCCCATGTTGAGGGGGAGGGTGACCTCAGCTACAGCCAGGCACACCTCCATCAGGGCGTGGAAGTAGGTGGAGAACCTGCTCTGCTCGGCCCCCAGGGCCAGGCCACCACCGCCAGAGGAACACCCTGCTCCGGCCCCTGCAGCCACCCAGCCCTGGGTCTCCCTGTCATACAGCTTGCGGAGCTCTGTCTGCAGGGCCATGAGCACAGCCAGGCAGGGGTTGAGCAGCAAGGCGATGGAGCTGGACAGGCCTGCAGGGCTCTTACGCTGCTCCAGGTGGCGAATCTTACGGAAGAGCTCAGCCAGCAGGTGGAAGGAGAGTTCCTTGATGCAGGGTGCCAGATCTGTGGTCCATAACAGCCCACCTATAACACCACAGACAGGGAAAGAGGGGTAAAATAAACTATTTGCAAATGGAGACCAACTTGTTGTCAAGCACAAAACAGGATGCAAAATTAATCACAACAAGGGACTGAGGGTTATGGAAATAATGTTCAGACATGTTGGACACCTAAAGCCATGGATGCAGACATTTCAAAGAGAAGAGATTTTCTGGAAGTGTAGCACTTACCCAGCAGCTCCACTACCTGCAGCAGCACAGAGGAGGGCACAGTGTCCAACTCCTCCTCAGAGCACTCACTGCTCTCCCCTAGCTTCCACGTCAGCAGCTGCTCAGCAAATGCCATGGCCAGGGGGAACTCCAGCGGCAGGGAGTGCAGCACCAGCACCGCACCAGGAGGGGGCGACACCCCTGAGAGACAGAGAGCGAGACAGTGAAACAACCTATTAGAAATACATGGTAATCATGCGAAACAGAAAGAAACAATAAGAACCAGGGCTGTGACGATTATGGAATTTTGGGTAGTGATTAATTGTTATGGAAATGGCCACGGTTATTGTCATCATTTTGTTGCTTGTAATACATCTTTAAAAATTAGCCACAACACACCTAATGAACACAACACAGCTTTGGTGACACCCCAGTTTAAAAAAACAAATAGTCTTGACCTCTTGCAACTTTTGGAAATCAAGCTTCTCCTCCAGACCATGCCGTTCTGCTCGTAAAATTATGACCCACTTTACCCACTTCATGTAAAAATGTAAAATTGCTATTGGGTAAACAGTATCTACTTGAATATGAAGTTGAATCCTCCTTCTCCTAAAATGGATGTATTAAGACGATTATTATTTTTTTTCACAGTTATTGTCATAATTGTCGGTTACACGGTTATGTGATAATTGTGCCAACCCTAATTAGAACATACACAAGCTGAAAAAAGCTATTACTGTAAGCCAGGACTAAGGGAGATCAAGCACTTACCCAGTTTGATGTGCACTTTGTCGGTGGGGATGATGACAGTGGGGTATTGGTTGGTGGTGGGAGGGGGGGTGAGGCCTGTGTTGGAGGGCGAGGCATCCAGTGGGTAGCACACCGCCTCCATTAGGTTGAGCTGGCCGTTCCTGCGCACCTTGTGACCCAGGCCATAAACCATGACCCGCGCCCATGGGGCTTTGTACAGGGAGGAGCTAGTGAGGGGGGGGGGAAATAGAGAGGCAGAAAATGGGTCACTGTAAGGCATCTAGAGTCATCAAGGTTAATGGGTTTAACTTAGAAAAAAGGTAAATGTGTTAAATTAGCTCACTCTTTACGGCAGCCTAGTTGGCTCTCTTTGCAGGAGATGATCACGAAGGCAGCACCCGGGAAGTTGACATCCATGCTGACCTTTGATTCTGATACCGGGAAGTCCTCTGAGATGAACTGCTCTGGTGCATTCTACATAACGGAACAAGGGAAATCAAGATTAACTACGTTAAAAGCAAAATATCTTCGTCCCTGGGGAAATATACATTGAGCCACAGAATCGGGAGCTAACCTGTAGGAAGCAGCAGATCTGCTTGGTGAGCTCCAGCAGGCTCTCCTCCCCCTGGTGCAGGGCACGGGTGATGGCCACGGTGAGCCACTCCCTGATGGGCTGTGCGTTGCCCTGGTAGAAGAGGTCTGTGGGAGAGCAGCTCTGGCCCTGCAGGTTGTGGAGTAGAGACTGGGCCAGCAGGATGGAGCTGGAGCTGATGGTGCCATCTGCAGGACAAAGAGAACAACATAGCACACAGATAATGGAAAGAGCGACTCCATACACTTAAAAATCGATTTTAGTGTAGACCTTCTTATTTCATTCATTGTTCTAACTTTATTCTATTTAACCCATTACTTTCTGTGGATTATCATCTCATCTGGAGAAAGTCCACTTACCAGGCAGAGGCGGAGCCAGAAGTTGATTGGACAGCAGCTGCAGGTGTTCCAGGGTGATGTCTCGAACGGCTGGGATATGGAAGAGGCGGGTGAAGGTGTGGGGGCTTTTCGGGGCAAAGATGTTAAGTAGAGCCATGCGACAGTAGAGCCTAGCCAGGGCACTCTCACAGCGCAGAAGCTCCCTGAAACACAGCAGGCCACGGAGGACGATTTATAGTTCTTAGCCGTGTTATTTCAGAATGTGTGTAGGAGTGTAAGTGTTAGCGTGTGTGTGTTACCTGTGGATCTGGATGTTACTGCTGTCTAGATTGACAAGGCCATTGGCAGCAGTACGGCGGGATCCAGCAGGGGGGCGCTCCAGCATCTCAATGGGATACCAGTACCTCACCAGCACCCCCTCACTGCGCAGGTACGTCTCTACCTGCACCAGCTCATTCACCTGGGCATACACACAGTAGAGTGAGAGAGATCATTGACACACTATCAAAAGAGACAAAGCTCAACTTCTCATCGCTTTGTTTCTATGAACTGTGAAGTTCGGATGTTCACCACTCACGGAGTCCACGTCCAGAACCACTCCGTGCAGGCCGAAGGTTTTCAACATTCCTCGGATGGCAAACTTGGGCAGGGCTGTTCCGCCTGTGGTGCTGTTGGTGTTGTTGCTGTCTGGAGAGCGGATGACCACGGTCAAACCTGAGAAGAGGACACATATGTAAGGGCAAAGCCGGGTAACACTACAGCATATCAGTGTACATAATGATAATGTTTAGAGATCTATATTTCAAAAAATAAAATAGTGCTCTGTGTGGACCCGAGTGGCACAGCTGTCTAAGGCACTGCATCTCAGTGCTTGAGGCGTCACTACAGACACCCTGGTTCGATTCCTGGCTGTATCACAACCGGACGTGATAGGGAGTCCCATAGGGCGGCACACAATTGGCCCAGCGTTGTCTGGGTTTGGCCGGTGTAGGCCGTCATTGTAAATAAGAATTTGTCTTAACTGACTTGCCTAGTTAAATAAAGGGTGAATAAAAAAACAAATTTAAACCAGCTATGGGGAAAATTCCTGTGTTTACTAATGTATTTAATTAAAGTAAGGGTCAAAGTTGATGTTACATAAAGGCAGTGATTTGTCTGCCATCCAAACAGTATTTTTTATTTTTTTTACTATTTCAGTGTAAACTTAAACAAGATATAAATAATGTAGAAAAGATAAATGGACCTATATATATATTATTTTATAACAAAATATTTGAGAACTAACAATCACTAAAATAAAAGCTAGACAAAAATCAGGGAAATTGAAAAATTCCCAAAACAAGGAATTTAGCAGTATCGACTTTATTACATTTGAGCAAAAAACTGTGTAGAACTGCAGGAAATTGGCTTAAAAATGTAAAGAATTCGACACCTCCAAGATGAGGGCCTCTAAAATATTCTCAAAAATTCAGCCGCCCGAACCACGCCCCCTGCCACGTCCATTGCCACGCCCACCATCTAAGTCCCTTTTTGATCCAGAAGAAAAACTGAAATGATTCCATAACTAAGGCCTCTAGCATTGTGTTGGGTGCAATTGCAGGGGACCTTTGCGGACTTTGTCGATGGTGAACTTGTTGGCCTCCTCCTTGATGTCTTCGATGGTGGGGAGGTAGAGGTCCCGGGGGATGCCCCCATTCTCTTCATACAGGAACTCCACTGTCTGCCGGGCTATGTCAACCATGCCTGCAAAACATATACAATAAAAACACCACGAAAGAACAAACGTCAACAAAACATCTTCACTTTGTTTTAAAAAGGTCAAACAGTGGAGTCAATAGGGAGTTGCTCTTTAAAAACGGAGCTACAGGGTTTCCCACCTCTTTCACCACCTAGTTTTCAGTGAGTGTCCCAAACCTTTCCCACATTTTGTTGTTTTACAGCCTGCATTTATTGTAATACTGGCCTACACAGAATTTTTACAAATTAATACAAAATGAAAAAGCTGAAATGTCTTGGGTCAATAAGTATTCAACCCCTCTCTTATGGCAAGCTTAAATAAGTTCAGTAGTAAAAATGTGCTTAACAAGTTACATAATAAGTTGCATGGCCTCACTATGTGTGTAATAAGTGTTTAACATGATTTTTGAATAACTACCTCCTCTCTGTACCCCACACATACAAATAATTGTAGATGGGTAAAAATAAGCAGACATTGAATGTCCCTTTGAGCATGGTAAAGTTATTACACTATAGATGGTGTATCAATACATCCAGTCACTACAAAGACACAGATGTCCTTAACTCAGTTGACGGAGAGGAAGGAAACCGAGTAGGGATTTCACCATGAGGCCACATGACAGGGCAAGGACTAGGGAGTTTTTTGTTGTTGATAAAAATAAACAGAATAGAGCTCAGCACAGGCAAAATCCTAGCGGAAAACAAATTCACCTTTCAGCAGGACAATAACCTAAAAACACAAGGCGAAATATACATTGGAGTTGCTTACCAAGACTACATTGAATGTTCCTGAGTGGCCCAGTTACAGTTTTGACTAAAATCGGCTTGAAAATCTATGGCAAGACTTGAAAATGGCTGTCTAGCAATGATCAACAACCAACTTCACAGAGCTTGAATAACTTTAAAAAGAATAATTGTACAATCATGTGTGGAAAGCTCTTAGAGACTTATCCAGAATGACTCACAGCTGTAATCGCTGCCAAAGGTGATTCTAACCTGTATCGACTCAGGGGTGTGAATACTTATGAAAATTAGATATTTCATTTTCAATAAATTTGCAAAGATAAAAAAAAATGTTTTCACTTTGTCATTATGGGGTATTGTGTATAGATGGGTGAGAAAAAACTATTTTGTATCCAAATTCTCACCCAGCTGCAGTGCTCCCTTGATCTGGTCCAGACCAGACTTCCTCTCTGCCTCGTTGCGAAAGCGTCGGCGGATGGTGGGGAACACCTTTGTCTCCCAGGCCTTCACCAGCAGGGCATAGTGGTCCTCCTGGGAGGGGGTGGGGGGTGGACAGCAGTACATTCATGCCCACTGAAAAATCTGGATACCAAAAAGTTAAGTAAATATGGTATTTGTCAGCTCTTCTCAGCAAGACTTTCAACTCACCCTTGGGACATCGTCATCATCTTCGTCATCACTCTCGTCATCAGCAATAGGCGGGGGGTGTGCGTCAGGCCCTGAGGTGACCAGGTTCTCGTAACTCAGCTCCACCTTGTAGTGGCATGATGAGTCACTGTTGTACTCTGTCCCGACAGGGGAGGACAAACAACAAAGCCAGTTCTTACAAACGCTACCAACTGGGACGCACACATACACACAGACCAGACAGTGAGGAGGGTGAGGGTTAGCTGTAGTGGGATTGACCAAACAGCAAACATAACAGAGGACTGAAATAACACCAGGTTAAGTAAAACAATATATTTTAGGTTAAGTGACCGGATGGGACCAGAACATCAGGCACACCAAACAAGGTCAAAGGTTTAAACTAAGACACGTTTGTTTGGTGCAGGAAGGGGGAAGGTGATAGGAACATACGTTGCTGGGCAACTGCTACTGCGGCAATCCGACAGGGGGGTCCGTGGGAGCCAGAGTCAGATGCCACACTGGCACCCGCATCATTGTCGCTGTCAGATGCCATGGCGAAGGGGAGGGCCTCAAAGTTAGCGCTGATTTCTTCTGCCAAGTCAACACAGAGGTCAGCAGCGTTGCGGTGTGCTTGGCCCTCTGCGTACGCAAACGCCCGGCAACCGAAGTTGGCACGAATCTTTGTGTTCTAAACAAAATACAACACACACCATGACAAACATAAGCTGCATTCATTGGACTTTAAATCTTGCTTGACATGTCCAGGCATAAAGGCCCACCTTCTTCTGAATGTGCACCAGAGGCCACATGCCCCCTGCTACGTCCTCCAGGAAGGGGCTGAGGCGCTGGCCACAGTAGGTGAAGTAGACCCGCCCTTTAGGGGCCTGGCCAGGGGGTGGAGGGGTGCCCTCTGAGCGCTCCCAGCCAATTCCCGCAACATCACCTATAGGCAGGGAGAGAATGGTCACCATCCAAGATACATGGAGTTCAAAATCAGATGTTTCACCAATATCTGTTAAATATGCAATACACATTGGTTGGCATAAGTTAAAAAAAAGTAAAATGAATGATGGGAAAAATAGGAGGTAGGTGATATTATGAAATTAGATAAAAAGGATTGTTTCCTATCTCACCAGGAAGTAGGGCCACGTCCAGCCTCACACTCTTCCACTGCAGCAGACTGGAGCCATTATAGTGCACAGCCCTACCATTACTGAAAGGGTGAAACACCGAGACAGAGACAGGGGTAGGATGGATGAAACAGAAAGGAAAGAAAGAGAGAAAGGTCAGCACTCAGTCAGAGACAGGGCAGTGGGAAACCTCAGAGACTACAGCTGTAAAATCCATATGAACACATACTTGTGAAAGAGGCAGGTGCCAACAGGGTTGGTCCACGCTCCGTCTCTCTTCTCTGCTTCTGTGGCAAAGCCAAAAGACGCAATAGGACCACTGTCATCTTCTGAGTCTCCATAGGAGGCTATCTCTATCTCCCAGTAAAAGGAAGGCGCCTACAGGAAAAAGAGGGAGAGGAATTTTAAGATTCCAAATTAGTCAGCCTGCTTCATAAGCAGGCAAAACTGATTTGTCATTCATATAAAACCCAGTGCCATTCCCAAGACATCTAGTTAGCATAGCGGTGCCCACCTGAACAGGAACAGGTGAGGTGGCATAGATGAATGTTCCCCTGGGCAGGCCTCCTCCAGCACTGGGGTCGGCCAGGAAGGTGACAGAGGTGAGACGGGATGAGAATACGCAGGCACGCACTGGAGGGAACACCCTAGATGGACACCACGTCATCTCCTTGGGCTAGGGAGAGGTACGGAGCAGAGCAGAGAGAGTTAGGAGACTGGCCCTACAAATCTCAATTGGAATCCCTTTATCAATGAAAAATTCCTAATATGGTTTTATGTCCATTATTAAAATCAGTAGATCTCAGTAGATAAATGAGTTGAGAGGCTACAGCGAAACCCACCTGGCGCCGGTCTGTCTGGAGGGGAGGGGGTGGCGGGCGAGCGCAGTCTCGGTACAGCATCCTCACTCGCTCACACTGTGCTTCAACCATGCCGAGACGCTCCCCTGCACAACACAGACGCACTGTTACACACAGCAGCCATACTTCCTTCCACAAAATCAATACTACTGTCATATAGGAAAGTAAAGTCTCGTAATTGAGCACTATGCTACTGGGTGGTCACTCACCGGGACTGCACTCCTGGGCCACTAGGTTGAGCACCTCCACAGCAGCAGGACACTGCTGAATGAACTCCTCACAGAATGAGCTGTCCTCCAGGAGCTGGGCCATCACCAGACATGCCCTGGAACACACACATTTAACCCTCAATACTAACTAAGCAAAACAAATATACAGTGCTTTCGGAAAGTATTCAGACACCTTAAAAACTTTCTCCACATTTTGTTACGTTACAGCCTTATTCTAAAATGGATTAAAAAAATACTCAGCAATCTACATACAATACCCCTTAACGACGAAGCAAAAACAGGTTAAGAAATTTTGCAAATGTATTAAAAAAATTAAAACAGAAAGGCCACATTTACATAAGTATTCAGACCCTTTTCTATGAGACTCGAAATTAAGCTCAGGTGCATCTTGTTTCTATTGACCATCCTTGAAAAGTTTCTACAACTTGATTGGAGTCCACCTGTGGGTCTGAATACTTATGTAAATGTGGCCTTTCTGTTTTTATTTTTTAATACATTTGCAAAATTTCTTAACCTGTTGGTCTAGCCTATACTCCAAACTTAAACAAATTCTAGTAAATCGCCTTTGCGTGTGGACTGTATTATTATGCATACTGGATGGATTTTTTGCTATGTTCCAAAATGTTCTATCCATGAGCCACGAATAGGCCTAGGTGATACTGTTGGTTCATTGATTGTGCAGGGCAGCTTACAGAGTTAGCATACAATTATAGTGAAACTCTGTATGCCATGAGCTTTCCAACCCTGAGGAACAGAGCACAAGCAAATCATCAATAGCCGATAGTCACATCATGCAGCCCATATGTTTTGATTTCTAAGACATTCTAAAGGTTTGTATCATTCACAACTAAAGTTGCCAAATAACTCTAAATCTAGTGTATAGGACTGGTTTCAAATGATACATTTTACGCTCGACATAGCCACTTCATATGGGCACTCGCTCCGGAATGGGAAAAAAATCCTTTCTAAGTTCAATTATATTGTTCTTACTATAAATCATATAATATTAAATAATGGCACAGAACTTATAGGCATGTCTTGTCTGCTAAATGAAAAAGCAAGCATACACAGCATGGTGCATAGCCAGATAACACACAGTAGGCCAACTCATATTCTGTTCTTCCTTCATATCATAGTGTTTCTTTAGACCTGCCTAAAATAAATGATGGCTTTATTGTGATGTGTATATTAAATTGACTTAGACATTTTTTAAATTAAGATGTTCCAAAAGCTCCTTCAGCGGCTTGTATGCTGCTTGTATGCTGCTTGTATGCTGCTTGTATGCTGCTTGTATGCTGCTTGTATGCGTTGAGGCCTGGAAAAGCTAAACGTGTTTATGTTAATTAACGGTCAATTACCATGAGACCGGCAGTCTTTTGCATGACAATAACCGACAAAATGTCATGACCGCCACAGCCCTAGTGCAGAGACACACTTTCGGAGCAGAAAAACGTTATGACCAAAGTAATGTCCTCAGTAGTAATTTACCTGGTCCTGATTTCAGCCAACAGGCGGACAGCGGCCATAACAGGACTGGAGCCATCTCCTGAGGCGGGGAGGGAGGAGTGGATGGACAGACTGCCCTCCTGTGGCAGAAGCATGGACTGTACCGCCTGCACCACCTTCTCTGTGATGGACAGCTTGTAGAGGGGCATCGCCTGGGAGAGAGAGAGGGGAAGGGGAGAGGGACAGGGATTAGAAGAGAACATTAAATTAGTCTACTAGCGAACATTAAAGCACTTTCATCATTTTCAGTCAAGTTACATTATGTGTGTCTGACTTCTCTAACCCTCCCTGTTCTTACCTCAGAGCGGGGAGTGCAGAGGCGGGAGATGGGCACCGTCAGGATGTCTGAGGCCTTGCAGGCCTTCCTGTACTCACAGGAAGGGAACTTCACAGTGGCAATGCCCTCCTGCTCGTTGATGGACATGACCACACCCACGCTGCCCAGCACTCCTTTACCCACCACCTGAGGGAGCAGAGGGACCATGATGAGAAACAGGCACTGACCATTCACTGCTATAGCTCTTCCTGCCCACAGCACTGTTGGCCTGGTATAGTGTTGTAGGTACCCGGCATGTTAATTTCACCACAGAGACAATGCATGTTGCTAAGGGTGTACTGCTAAGTCTTCTAATGGATCTATCAACTTGTGCTCCTCTCCTAACCCACCTGGACCTCTGAGCCAATCTTGATGGTCTCCTTGAAGCCTCCGAGGGCGCAGAGTGCTGCCACAGCCTGCCTGCCGATGGCCTGGAGTTTAGCCAGCTTCCTGCCGCTGCTGCTACCGTTCTCCAGGATGCTCTCAGCATACTTCCCCAGCTGTGGGATGAACATCAGCGCTCTGGACAGCACCTGGCACAGTCATCAGTAACGGTAAGTCCATGCGTTATCACTATGATCTTCATATACAGTATATTCTTAGAATTACATGGCTCTAGCATCTGCAAGTAGAATGGCTGCAGCTGCCTCTAAAACCTACGCATTCTGAGGGTGCTCTACCTTCTCTGCAGTGCTGGTCCAGATCTGGGCGGTGTTGGACTCGGGAGCTGTGAGCAGGCTGTGCAGCAGGGCGATGACCTCAGCAGCCATACTGTTGGCCACATGTCCACTGATGAAGGGCCTGATCGGGTCGGACCTGAACAGTGGAGGGAGAGAGAGGAGACCGGTTAGAACCGCTCTCCCCTCTGGTTAACTAGAACTAGTGTAGCAGATTAAATTCCACCGGTATTACGGTTATACAAAATGCATAATATAAATCTTGCACAGCTTGAGTGTCACACCGACCTGGCCAGTTCAGAGTTCCTGTCCCGACACACAGCAGTCTGAGCGCTCTTCTTCTTGTCCCCCGTGGTGACTCCTCCAGCAGCCTCCGGGACCAGAGCCTCGACAGGCGGGCCTACGCTCACTATCAGCCCAGACTGGGCCCACTTATTGGCCTTCCTCAGGGCGGCAGCAGCCTCCTCTGTGATCACTTCACAGCTACCACTCTGGTGAGGTGAATGAGAGGGATGGGAAAGGAGCAGATCAGCCAGGAATAAATGGTATGATTCTTAAACATATGCCTTGACTAGGTTTAATTCTTCACTATTCTTCTTTCACTTGGTGACATCCCAATGACATTTGCAACCACATCAAAACTTTAAAACAGGCCTGACCTTGGTCATGTCTCTGTCCATCTTCACCACCTTCTCCATGTTGGCTCCAGTTCCAAGGCGGAACGGCCGGCCTTCTGAGCTGCTGCAGGCCACCAGGGAGGAAAAGCACAGGTGTCAGAGAGACTGCATGGATGGTTTGGCACACATGAAGTTAAAAGGTCTCAGGAGGTATTACGATGAGTCTTACCTGAGCAGTGGCTGTAGCACCTCATGAGAGGACTGGTCCTCCCGCTTGTGGATAAAGATGGACAGTTTGCCATCCACAGCCTCGCCCTCCTCCCCAGCGTCCTTATCTGACTTCAGGGCTCCCTTGGGGCTGGAGCGGCTCAGGCTGGTGTCTGGCTCTGAGGAGCTGGGGGACAGCAGGGTCTGGCAGCCTGGTGAGGGACACGGTGTTAGAGACAGCAGTCTAACAGATGCCAGATATCTCATGACCAACATGTCAAGACCAAAGGGTCCTACCTGGTACTACGTAGTCAGCCAGCTTGGCCAGCAGCAGGGCAGCGATGCGTGAGGCGGGGTCAGTGGCGTCCTGCTGCTCAGCATCCAGGGTGTTGATGGAGTAGCTCCAGGAGGGTAGCGCCACGTTGCCACAGTCCTCTACACTCATCAGGGGCAGGGCAGCGCGGCACAGCTGCAGGATGATCAGCACCAGCTTGGGAGACGGCCGCTGGTCCAGCAGCAGGGACAGGAGCTTGGACACACAGGCTGGCTGGCTCAGGATAGCTTTCCCTATGTGGCTCCTGGAGGAACGCCAGACAATCATAGATAATTAGAAGGTGACAACAGTCATTTCACAAACACAGAACACAAGAGGACTGACGGTGTATTTGACCTGTTGTTTGCTAGTGGTTACCTGGACAGGTCGTTGAGCAGGCTGAGGACGTCCTGCAGAGCATCGTTCCCTGCTGCCTGGTTCCCACAGCACTCTGTGGCTCTGACCAGGTGGTTGGTCAGCAGGCTGGACACCTGCCGGGCCAGACCCGAGTGCACCGCATCTGTTGAACCACCTTAAGAGAGGGGGAGAGGGATTTCTACAGTGGTAAGCATTACCACACACTGTGCTCTCTGTAGAAAACACTGATGTGAGGTTGCATCCTAAAGTCTGATTATCTATATTCAAAAGGACATGAAAAAACCCATCTTTCCTCTTGTTTCTGAATTATTGGCCTAAATCAACTTTTGTCAAGCTTGCCTAACTTTAACCTCCAACTATTCGTCTGCGTTTTGTCCTCACTTTGTTAGTAGACCCTGAAGACATCCTTTCAAACCTTCCTCTTTCGCTAAAAGGCACAGCGCAGTATCAAGACATTGGAAACATCTGAGTGAAAATTATTCTCATATGTTCTGCTTGAGCGTTGAGGTTCTCTTCATTTCTTGGAGTGGGCTACCCATTTCACAAGCTGATATAGATTTTTTTTTTTTGGGGGGGGGGCATACCTTCCACCTTCTCCCACTCGATGCAGCGGTTGGCAAGCACCTGGAACGCAGCCCAGGCCATGGTGGCCACCTTCTGCTTCTTGGTCTGCTTCTCATTGGAGCTGCAGTCCCTCTGGCCACTCAGACTGCACAGGCGGTCCATCAGCTGGACCAGACCACTGCGCACCAGGCACTGCTCCTCACTCCTACAGCATCACGTGGGCAGACGTGTGGGGGTTTAGAGAATGCCAATTCTAGGAAGTCAGGCATTTTTGGGTGCCAGGAGAATGAGGTGAGTTGTTTGTTCCTAATAACAAACAAAGATGTTTTCCAAGAGTAACATGAGGATTTTGGAAGAAGAATAATTGTCTTGCCTAGTATAGGGGATGGTGCAGAGCATGCCAATACTGTTAGAACAAGCGATGGGGAAGCGGGCACATAGGGACACTACAGACGTCATAGTCTCCCCAAAGGCCTCCTGCACCTGCTCCACCATTCCCCCACAGGTCAGCTCCTCGATCCTGCACAGAGGACACAGATACATTTATAAAATTGAATTTCTCCTGCATTATACACTAAAATACATTTGGATATTGGACAGGGCTTTCAGAATATTTTTTTTACTTATGTACAACGACCCCTAATTCATAGTAGTCACTAACGGATTACAATCATCTCCATTTACAGTAGGGCGAGGCACGAAGGTCACAGTCTCTCACTATTTATTATAGCACTAGAACCATTAGCCAAAGCCATTAGGCTGCATCAGTCAAAGGGGTTACTATGGGAGGTTGGGAGAATAAACAACTGCTTTATGCAGACAACATATTACTATTAATGTCAGACCTGCTATCTCTCCATATTGCCTTTACTGGACCTAGTAAATACATTTTCATAGATAATGGTAAAGACCCTATCAAAACATTGTTTGAGAAATGACCTCGTCAACTGGGGATTTCAATGGGTCCCTAAAAACGTAAAGTTTAAGATACAAATCTCATTATGGGTTACGATACAGGTTACAAAGATGGTCATGGCTCTTAAACTCAATTACGTCACCAGCATGTTACCACTGTCCATACCGGTCGGTACCTGTGGATTTAAAATGATTACTCGGCTTATTTGGGCCGGTAAAAACGGCCAGGGTGAAACTAGAGAGATTACAGGCAAAGACTGAGAAGTGAGGAATAAAGCTCCACAAAATGAAATTATATCAAGAAGCCTTTATAACTTCCCAAATAGCCTATCTTTATTGAGACCTCTAAAAGGCCAATGTGGGTGGACATGGAACAACTTAATGCCCCATTTGGAGCATCAGATTATTTGAGTCAACAAAAGGTGGCACTGCAGAATGTCCCATACAAAAAATATATGGAGTCAGATTCATAAGAGAAAAAAAACGTCACCTTTCTTGACAAACTCGGCTTCGTTATGGAATAACCCTAAATTGAAAATAAAAGTACATGGTTTTCTGGAAAGATTGGTATAGAACGGGGACAAAGAACATTAGGTGTCTATATAGAGAACCGCTTTTGAAAAACTAAGGAACAAGTATATTTTACAGAAATAAAACTTTTGGAGATATCTCCAGCTTAGAGATTGTATATGTTTAAGGATAGACAGAAAAACAACACATTCCCTGTACATTCTAATATAAGTGTTAAGATTGAAATCCTCTGCAAGTTATCACATACCGCAGGAACTTGTAAGGGCCTAAAGGCTGTATGGGAAAAATACTTTGAAGTTACATTTTGAGAGAAGGAATGGAACAAAAAAGTACAACAGATGCTCCTCCCCATGAGAGATGCCCGGTCCTAGCTGATTCTTCAATTTCATTCTTTAGAGTCTAAGACATTGGGGAAGGGAAAAGTGAAGCTGGCAAATGGAATGGTTTTAAGATTGTCATACTATGGGATCATTTAGCTATTTGATTTTGAGGACCCCTTTAGGTATATATTTTAGGGGAATCAAATATAAGTTTTGGCCTTCACTAAGAAAGCCCATAGAAACGCATTGAATAACAAATTCATAAATGGCAAAAAGGACAGTAAAAAAGAAGAAAAAAAGGCTGAAGTGACTGTCCTAAATCTAGAAGATATAGATACACACACACACACACACAGTTGAAGTCGGAAGTTTACATATACCTTAGCCAAATACCTTTAAACTCAGTTTTTCACAATTCCTGACATTTAATCCTAGTAAAAATTCCTTGTCTTAGGTCAGTTAGGATCACCACTTCATTTTAAGAATGTGAAATGTCAGAATAATAGTAGAGAGAATGATTTATTTCATCTTTTATTTCTTTCATCACATTCCCAGTGGGTCAGAAGTTTACATACAGTCAATTACTATTTGGTAGCGTTGCCTTTAAATGGTTTAACTTGGGTCAAACGTTTCGGGTAGCCTTCCACAAGCTTCCCAAAGTAAGTTGGGTGAATTTTGGCCTATTCCTCCTGACAGAGCTGATGTAACCGAGTCAGGTTTGTAGGCCTCCTTGCTCGTACACGCTTTTTCAGTTAAGCCCACACATTTTCTATAGGATCGAGGTCAGGGCTTTGTGATGGCCACTCCAATACCTTGACTTTGTTGTCCTTAAGCAATTTTGCCACAACTTTGGAAGTATGCTTGGGGTCATTGTTCATTTGGAAGACCCATTTGCGAACAAGCTTTAACTTCCTGACTGATGTCTTTAGATGCTGCTTCTATATATACACATATTTTTCTTTCCTCATGATGCCATCTATTTTGTGAAGTGCACCAGTCCCTCCTGCAGCAAAGCACCCCCACAACAAGATGCTGCCACACCCGTCCTTCACGGTTGGGATGGTGTTCTTCGGCTTGCAAGCTTCCTCCTTTTTCCTCCAGACATAACGATGGTCATTATGACCAAACAGTTCTATTTTTGTTTCATCAGACCGGAGGACATTTCTCCAAAAAGTATGATCTTTGTCCCCACGTGCAGTTGCAAACCGTAGTCTGGCTTTTTTATGGCGGTTTTGGAGCAGTGTCTTCTTCCTTGCTCAGCGGCCTTTCAGGTTATGTCGATATAGGACTCGTTTTACTGTGGCTATAGATACTTTTGTACCTGTTCCTTCCAGCATCTTCACAAGGTCCTTTGCTGTTGTTCTGGGATTGATTTGCACTTTTCGCACCAAAGTACGTTCATCTCTAGGAGATGTCTCCTTCCTGAGCGGTATGACGGCTGCGTGGTCCATTGGTGTTTATTCTTGCGTACTATTGTTTGTACAGATGAAAGTGGTACCTTCAGGTGTTTGGAAATTGCTCCCAAGGATGAACCAGACTTGTGGAGGTCAGACTTTTCTGTGGTCTTGGCTGATTTCTTTGAATTTTCCCATGATGTCAAGCAAAGAGGCACTGAGTTTGAAGGTAGGCCTTGAAATACATCCACAGGTACACCTCCAATTTACTCAAATGATGTCAATTAGCCTATCAGAAGCTTCTAAAGCCATGACATCATTTTCTGGAATTTTCCAAGCTTTTTAAAGGCACAGTCAACTTAGTGGAATTGTGAAAAACTGAGTTTAAATGTATTTGGCTAAGGTGTATGTAAACTTCCGACTTCAACTGTATATTAATGTCTGTCAAGTTATTGTTTAGCGTTAAATATAATTCAATTGCATTGTTATATTGTGAAAGGAAACAATAACTTAATTGTAAAATAAATTCTCCCTCATGAAAACAAACCATGAAGATATATTAATGGTAGGTTTGTGTGTGAGTGTGTGTCCATGTCTTACCTGGGCCCTCCCTGCAGCACCATGGTAACAGGTCCCACCAGGTGAGTGACCCCACCTACCCTGACTGCGGCAGTGAGCAGTTCCCTCATGTGAACGAGGGCCTGCTTCCTTGTGCTGCCCCGCCTCCACCGTGTCTGAGCCGCAGACAGGAAACTGCTGCTGGACACCTGGAGGAGGCAAAACTAGGGTAAAATATGAATGGACTCAACTTCTTTAATTGTTTGACACCAAAAACACAGAATTCAATGTGCAGTGACTGTGGCGGAGGGCTGGACTTACAGACTGGTCGGGCAAGGTCCCTATGAAAGCAAAGAGCTGTCCCAGCAGCACACTGTACGTTGGCTTGTCCCGGCTGTCCTCCATGGCTAGAGACTGCAGCAGTGTGAAGGAGCTGCTACGGTGACTGGTGGGGTGGTGTCGCCTCCTGCAGTAGAGGAGAATAACGTAGAGGGGTGAGTACTCTCTCCATCCATCATCAACTTAGTGTAGTTATGCTTGTAATCCACTTTCTCTGTATCAAAGAGATTTTTGTGGACAGTGAACCTTTGGCTGCTGTGTGGGAACTCCAGGTCCTGGTTGGCGATCATCTCCAGGTCGGAGGGTGCAGACATGCTGCGCAGAAAGACTGGCTGCTTCACCCCGGGGACCACCGCCTTAGTGTCTGACACAGACTTACAGGCTGCAACAACAAAAAGTCAGAATCAGTAACCTCTATTTTATCAAACTACATACAGGCAGTCAAAGTAAATCAGGAGAGGGGTATAGAGAAGCAGGTGTAGGCTAGGGAGGTGGAGTAGGCTGGGGAGGTGGAGTAGGCTGGGGAGGTAGTTATGTAAGGAGGTGTAAGCAGAGGGGTACCTGGCGTGCCAGCAGGTGTGGTGGTTAGGCTCCTGCAGTGAGGAGCAATGGTGACATGGAGCAGCAGCTCTGTGCGGTTCATCAGGCTCTTCATCAGGGCTTTGGTTTTGGCCAGCGGCACATCACTCTTCAGGTGGACGGAGTTCACCTCCTGGAAGAACTTCTCCCTGTGAACAAATGTAGACGATAAACCAGAAGACAACACGGAGGAAGATATGTCATCTAAGCAATGCAGATGTTACCTCAGCAGTCTTAACATCTGCATTGTCACGTGGCTCTTCTTCAATGTCTTACCTCAGTGTGAGGACAACATTTTCCAAATCACTCCAGTCCAGTGGGACCTCCTTTAGTGAACACAGCAACTCTAGTTCCTTCATTTTGTTCTGGGGAAACAAAAACTAATTATATTTGCTGAACAGCGTACAACTTTATGAGAATCGGAGGTGAAGGGATACTTACCTCAAAGAAGTGATAGTCGTGGAAGAAAGGAGCATTGTTCTCCAGCTTTCCCTGCTGAGCTTCCTCCACCTCGTTTTGCCACTTCTGCTCCAGCTCTGCTACACTCTGAAGGATGGCAACAAACAAAGTTCTACACATACACACTTGGAGAGGGAAAAGCAGACTATACTAGCCACTTGTGTACCTGCAGCTGGCGCTCCATGGCGTTGATCTTCTTGAAAGTCTCGGCCATGATCTTACAGAGCAGGTCGTACTCCTCAGCGTGCTCCTCGCGGTACTGGAAGTTGACGAGCGACTGGAGAGCATCCACCAGCGTCAGGTGCTTTATCACAGACGACACTATGACCTCCTCCATAACGTCTGGCCTGATCACCTCCCTGACACGGGCAAGTCAGAGAGAAAGGGGGGAGAGGTTGGGCAGTAATGACTGGTTAAAATAGAATTGGAATGGCAGTTGAATATGTGGTATATATGGTCACCCCTTCTTACTTGATGCTGGGACGGAACTGTGGCCGCGCTCTGCCGGACACCTCTCGTAGCCGGCTCATGATGCCTGGAGGCAGGCGGATACGAGGCAGGTCAAAGTAGGCCCTAGGCATGAGGCCCGGGGGAGGGATGAGCACGTCAGAGGGGTAGGTGAACTCCCGGTCCTCCTCGATGGTGAGGGGTAGCGGAGAGGGACTGGGGGTTAGGGCTGGAGAGATGGCACCATTAGCTTCTACCTGCCATTGGCACCTGGAGGAAATGGATAGCATTTAGTCTCGGCTGTCCTGGTACCCACTCTCTGCCACGGTGTCACCTGTGTTATTTTACTAGGGTGTTATTATTTAGATGGTTATAGCTGTATATAACTGTGCTGCTACATTGCAGTGCAGTCGTGCCATCTATAGTGTGTGCACTGTATCATTCTCCATTTATGCTGAGTCACCTTTGGAGCAGCTTGGAGCAGAGCAGGTCATGGCAGGCGTCCTCCTCTCGGGTTACTTCAGGTCCGTTGTAGAGGATGCGGAGCATGGAGCAGGCCAGTACAGACAGACCCAACGCCAGGTCTGCCAGGAAGGGGAGACCCCCAGAGACATCCTCTGATGATTCCTGTAGCGGGAAAACAGACAGATCTACGTAACAATGTCTGGGTGTGTATGTCAAACATGGCAGCAACATGCTAGAACTCATGCTCTATTCACAACAGTGCAGTGATCTAACTCCACAGCTGTGTGTACCTGCGCTCGGACAGTGCAGGAGAACCCCCACATGGCTTTGTCTGGGGTGTTGTGCTCGCGCCCACTCCTCATCTCAAAGGAGAACGTCACTGTGTCCCCCTCCACCTTGACCAGGTCTTTGGGCCAGCCTGTCCCTAGGACACTGCGACTGCCATAGCCCAGAGTGTTGCCTCCATACTCGGTCACCTTGCGACTGTTAGTGTTGGGCCCAGCATACATCACCAACTGGAACACCAGAGAGAAAAGACCAAGTAAATATCTTCCTCATAGAGCTTTGCAATGATAAACTAGATTAGACATGTTATTTACATTTACATTTATTCATTTAGCAGATGCTCTTATCCAGAGCATACATTTCATACATTTTTTTCTCGATGACATAGCTTTAACATGGAAATGTGATGTGGGGTGGAGAGGTGCAGGGATTGGTCACCTTGTCGTAGTCGTACTGCGAGGAGCAGCGGGAGTCGAAGCGCAGGTAGAGGCAGCGTGCTCCTGGGATGTGTACCGTCTCTTTGAACTTATAGTTGTCTCGCACTGGGTGGACCGTCTCCACCGTCTTCCCAGCAGCCCATGGGGCAGGGATCTTCAGGCCTGTCAGGAAGCCTGGCTCCTCCCGCTCATCTAGAATTCTAAAGCTGGAGCAGGACAGAGGAAGTCAGGCAGTCAGTCATCAGGGACAGAGAAACACAAACACACTTGGAAAACCAGGCTTAAGGTCCTGATAAATCTTGCCTACAGAGGACCATGTGTACTCTTACCGGTCATCAGCAGCAGGCGTCTTTTGGCCCAGCGGCCCTCCTACCAGTGGAATGCTGTCAGTGAAGAGAGGAGACTGGGTCTTCAACAGCAGAGCAGTCTGGGAAATAACCAGGAGAAACCCATATTATAAATATATACTAATTCTCCTTCCAAACTATAAATCAACAAGCACAACACGCCTACCCATCTTCCACCACAGAAACCAGAGACGACAGACAGACGTTCTAAACTAGAGAAGAATATCTACATTGAGGTGAGACGGGTGTGTTTGTTTGAGAGCCCCCACCTGGCTGGTGTAGAGGACTAGCTGCACTAGCTGGGGCAGGAGAGCGTCAGCCAGATTGAGTGTCTGCAGGTTGGGGTGCATCAGAGAGGTGAGCAGCACTGGCAGCAGGTGGCCCAGCATGGTAGCCTTGGTCATCTGCTCCAGGCCCTTCAGCCTGCGGACCGGAAGGAGAGAGGTGGGACGAGGAGGAGAGAGGATGTGAGATGAGTGGAATAAGAGGTATGTAGAAGAGAGTTTGAGGCAGACAGAAAGAGAAATGCATAGAAGGGGATTCATATGCATACAAGGGGAACATGCAGATACACAGGCAAAAGGTCAAGAGAGTTAGGGGTAGGCATACAACATGTAAAATGACAGGTTGACAGGTAACAGGAAAAGCAGAGGTAGAGGGGTGAGGGTCACCTGGTCTCTCGGTCAGTAATGTCACTGTTGATGAGAGCGGCGGTCACCTGCTGCAGGGTCTCCAGCACCTCGTCACATCCCATCAGGATCTTAGTGGCCAGCGACAGGATGCTAGTCTGCAACTCCTGGAAACCACACACAGAGAAAAGGCAACGCTTCCGTAACAGTGCTTACTTTTCTCTAAAAGGAAAAAGACCACACAACTTCTAAACTTGTTTACAATCAACACTATAACAAAAAAGTTAAACAAAAACAACTTTAGGTGTTTGTAATAAAAGAGGGCTTTCTGTTGAACATGCTAAATGCGGTGGCTATGCTGTCATGATTTAATATCCTTGCTCTATTGCTGCAGAAACTGAGGCCCCAGACAGACACAGAGAGAGAGCGAGAGACACAGACAGAAGGAGAGCGAGCGAGAGACACAGAAGGAGAGAGAGCGAGCGAGAGACAGAAGGAGAGAGAGCGAGCGAGAGACACAGAAGGGGAGAGAGCGAGCGAGAGCGAGCGAGAGCGAGAGCGAGCGAGAGCGAGAGCGAGCGAGCGAGAGAGAGAGCGAGCGAGAGAGCGAGCGAGAGACACAGAAGGAGAGAGAGCGAGCGAGAGACACAGAAGGAGAGAGAGCGAGCGAGAGACACAGAAGGAGAGAGAGCGAGCGAGAGACACAGAAGGAGAGAGAGCGAGCGAGAGACACAGAAGGAGAGAGAGCGAGCGAGAGACACAGAAGGAGAGAGAGCGAGCGAGAGACACAGAAGGAGAGAGAGCGAGCGAGAGACACAGAAGGAGAGAGAGCGAGCGAGAGACACAGAAGGAGAGAGAGCGAGCGAGAGACACAGAGCGAGAGAGAGCGAGCGAGAGACACAGAGCGAGAGAGCGAGCGAGAGAGAGAGCGAGCGAGAGAGAGAGAGCGAGCGAGCGAGCGAGCGAGAGAGAGCGAGCGAGAGAGAGCGAGCGAGAGAGAGAGCGAGAGCGAGCGAGAGAGAGAGAGCGAGAGACACAGAAGGAGAGAGAGCGAGCGAGAGACACAGAAGGAGAGAGAGCGAGCAAGAGACACAGAAGGAGCGAGCGAGAGAGAGCGAGCGAGAGAGAGAGCGAGAGCGAGAGAGAGCGAGAGCGAGAGAGCGAGAGACACAGAAGGAGAGAGAGCGAGAGACACAGAAGGAGAGAGAGCGAGAGACACAGAAGGAGAGAGAGCGAGAGACACAGAAGGAGAGAGAGCGAGAGACACAGAAGGAGAGAGAGCGAGAGACACAGAAGGAGAGAGAGCGAGAGACACAGAAGGAGAGAGAGCGAGAGACACAGAAGGAGAGAGAGCGAGAGACACAGAAGGAGAGAGAGCGAGAGACACAGAAGGAGAGAGAGAGAGAGAGAGAGAGAGACACACAGACAACACACACAGAGACACACCACATGGACAGACAGCAGTAGCGGTATTTAAAAGGGGTGTTTACCTGTACCTTCATTGTTTCCCCTTGTAGGGAGCTGTCACTGTCGTCGTTGTCGTCAGGGCGTATCAGAACGGTGTTGCTAAGCAGGTGGTTCTGAACGGCCATGAGGTAGCGCAGGCTTGATGAGGCCACCTGGTAGAGGGGAAGGAGGGAGGGGGACCACAAGTCAGTACGCAACAGCTAACACACTTCATCTACTGCTGATTGGTAAACAGACCGTCTGACCAGACAAAGCCAAAGACACATACTGGCACAGTGGAGAGTAGCTTCTGGAAGTCATCCCTTGCGACAGTCTGACATTTAGTGATAAGAAGGCAGGATTCACGGACAACGGTCTTCAGGATGCAGTGCAGGAGTTCATCACTTAGTCTGGAGGGGAGAAACAGGCGAGATAATGAGACTGATTCAGCCGAACAACCCTCTTATACAGAGAGACAGAGCGGCATATTGCATTATTATTATTCATGTGCACATTTTATGGCATCAGGTTACTCAGTGAAACCATTCAGCTCTGGTTAGGGGAGGAATTGAGAGTTATTTTTCAAGCAGTAATACCTGACATTGGAAAAATTGTTGAGAAAATGTCTGCAAAAGCTGGACTCTACCTGTAGTGGTCATCTTCGTCGCTCCCAAATCGATTTTTCTGCAGCTGGTCAGCCAGGTTGGTGAGGATGACATCGCGGAGCTGAGACAGACCACTGTTCCTCTCCCCTAAAGGTCACACAGAACTCCTTCAATACTTACAGTGCTTCAGATATTTGAGATACACATTCTAATCATGTTTGTGTTAAGAGTGTGCATAAAACCCAATGAGTAGGTCGCAACTATCACCTTCTGTCAGGACCAGCTTCAGCAGGCTGCTGAGTTCAGACTCCCCCTGATACAAAGTATTCAAACCCGAGCTACAGAGAGGGATGGATAGATAGACAATGACAGTAGGTGTCAATCACAGGACAGATAGTCATCTGTAAGATCATGTCTTTACGTGTGTCCTGTGTTTATGGTTAAGGCTTTGTTCTGTACCGAGTGGTGTTTACCTGATAGCCAGGCACACTTCTCCCTGGATCTCTGCTCCAATCTGATCCACAGGAGCCATGAGCAGCTGCCACAGGAGCAGCCCTGAACGCCGCACGCTCTCCCTGTTCTGCTCCGACTGAGGGTTGAAGAACCTGAACACCACCTGAACGACAAACACCAATGTGTAAAAATGAGTGATTTAGACATCAGTTGGGCTCCAGGTAGCGTCATAGCAGCACAGGGGTCTTAAACTTTACTTGTCAAGGGACACCCTCCCAGGGAAACCGGCAACCCAGGGACCCCATCATACGTTAGCAAATCAAAAAAAATATAAAATAATAAATAAATAAAAGCACGTCTTGTCTAATCATCAGTGAATGATAATGGCAAGAAGTAATCAAAATGTTTTATTATTTGGACCTCCCCACATTATAAATTGGAAGAGGAAGTGTACACTCTACCCTAGCCTATTAGCTAGAAAGGTAACTCCAAACACATTTTCGCTAATAGCAGCTGTTTAGCTGGTTAAACAAAGGTTAGCCATGTGTTGGCAAAAATAAATGTACAAGTCAAGAAAGCGCACCAGCCATTTGCCGCAATGGTAGCCTATTCGTGGGTGTTTTTTCAAAGCCTGTGTCAGATACTCCAGCAAGAGTCATTTGCTCAATATTAGGAGTTGAAAAATACATTTGACATAATAAGAAATAATACTTTGTTTATTCTGTTGTTGCTAGCAATGTTCATAAAATTCTATACAGATTGAATATCCCTGCAGTAGCAGGCATTAGATTAGGAATCACAGGCCACTTTTAGAAATGGATCACTAGCCACTTTAATCATGTTTCCTGATCTTGCATTACTCATCTCATATTTATGAACTGCACTCTATACTATTCCACAGTATCTTAGTCACTTTTAAATTGCGTTTGCATATTGCGTCACCCATCTCATATGCATATACTGTATTGTATTCTATACTACACCACTGACTGTTAAACAGCCAACTCCAGTACATCACAGGCTGCTGCCTATAGACATAGATTAGGAATCACTGGCCACTTTAATAATGTCTCGGTATCTGGCATTACACATCTCATATGTATAAACTGTACTCTATACTATGGTATCTTAATCACTTTAATTGTGTGTAAATACTGCATCACCCATCTCATATGTATATACTGTATTCTATACTACGCCACTGTATCTTAGTCCAATGCCGCTCTGACATAAGTATGTATTCTTAATCCATTCCTTACTTAGATTTATGTATATTTTGGGTATATGTTGTGAAAATGTTAGATATTACTGCACTGTCGGAGCTAGAAGCACAATCATTTTGCTATACGCATAATTAAATCTGCTAAACACGTGTATGTGACCAATACATTTGATTTGGTTCTCCAGCTCCACTGTACCTGGAATACCACCAGGATGCAGCGGATGATGCAGGTGTCCCTGTTGACCATGGCTTTCTCCATGATGTCGCAGATGCTGCTGAAGTGGCAAGCCTCGATGGGGTGCTGCTTGCCCATGAGGGCGCCCAGGGGAAAGCTGCTGCTGCTGGCTGCGAGAAGGTTGAGCTGGTGGATGCACATGGCGCCCACATGGTGAAGCAGCTGGTTGATCACCTCTCCGGTGGCCACGGTCTCCTCTGCAGCAGGGAGCGAGGGGTAAGTCAACTCTTAACGGTACGATTTGACTTAAAAGGAAGAAGCTGGTTGAGACACTCTTCAGCCTATAATTCTGCAGCACATAATTTGAGGTCAGCGTTGTTTTCTAAACAAGAGTAAAACTGTTTTGTTTACCTTTGGGTTCCTTGATGACATGACTGACGCCAAGCCTATGGCACACGTGATGGAAGGCCTGGTTTCCAGGGTTAGACCACTGGTCCATGTAGTCACTGGAGCAGCTCCAGATTAAGTTGTTGAGGGCGTCATAGCAGGCTCCTACAACACAAATGTCACATAAGCTCTACTTTGAGAACGCAGCCCTTATCTAGAAAGAAATAAAAATGGCTAATTCCTGAACAGGAGCTTACCCAGCCCTGCCACCTGGGCCCCCCTGCCTAGAGAACTGCCAGGTGCGTCAATGAGATCTGCCCGGCTACTGAACTGACCGTCAACTAGGTTGAATGCCAGACTGGAGGAGAGGACTGGTCGGAGAAAGAGAGGAAAGTGGTCAACAAATATACCACTAACAGTAAAAAGGAGACTTGCCTAAAACACAACCGAGAAAAACAGTGAAGTGGAACATCTGCTCTTACTCTTCAGGGAGGACAAGCCGCTGGTCCCTCCAAACAGGGAGCGTGTGGCAGAGCTGCCAGACACACCGGGCGGAGATGCCAGCATCACCAGGGACGTCCCACACACATACATGGGAGTCTTCCTCAGAGTCTTTAGAGGGAGGCCACAGCTAGTGTTTACTGCTGTGGAAGAGGAGCACAAACATGAGTCAACACACAGCAAAGAGATGTGAAGTGTGAATTGCACAATGAGCAATGTGATGAGGATAATGAAGATTCAATCATATTTTTCACTGCCTGGATATCACACATTTAACTGGGGGTGAAACAAAAACTGTTGTGTTAGTGCCTTCAGAAAGTTTTCACACCCCTTGACTTTTTCCACTTTGTTGTATTACAGCCAGAATTTAAAATAGATTAAATTGAGATGTCGTCACTGGCCTACACCCCATAATGTCAAAGTGGAATTTTGTTTTTCGCAATTTGTACAAATTAATTATAAATGAAAGGCTGAAATGTCTTGAGTCAGTAAGAATTCAACCCCTTTGTTACGGCAAGCCTAAATATGTTTAGGAATAAAGATTTGCTTAACAAGTCACATACTAAATTGTTTAATAATAGTGTTTAACATGATTTCTGAATGACTACCTCATCTCTGTATCCCACACATACAATTATCTGTAAGGTCCCTCAGTCAAACAAAGATTCAACCACAAAGACCAGGGAGGTTTTCCAATGCCTCGCAAAGGGCACCTATTGGTAGATGGGTAGGAATAAGCAGACATTGAATGTCCCTTTGAGCATGGTAAAGTTATTTGTAACACTATGAATGGTGAATCAACACATCCAGTCACTACAAAGATACAGGTGTCCTTCCTAACTCAGTTGCCGGAGAGGAAGGAAACCACTCAGGGATTTCATCATGAGGCGAATGGTTTCTTTAAAACAGTTACAGAGTTTAATGGCTGTGATAGGAGAAAACAGAGGATGGATCAACAACGTTGTAGTAAACCACAATGCTAACCTAACTGACAGAGTGAAAAGGAGGAAGCCTGTACAGAATATAAATATTCCAAACCATGCATCCTGTTTGCAACAAGGCACTAAAGTAATACTGCAAATAATGTGGCAAAGCAATTACCTTTTTCTCTTGATTACAAAGTGTTATGTTTGGGGCAAATCCAATTGATTACTGAGTACCACTTGCAATATTTTCAAGCATAGTGGTGGCTGCATCATGTTATGGGTATGCTTTTAATTGTTAAGGACTGGGGAGTTTTCAGGGTAAAAAAACTGTTTATCTAAATAGTGTGAGGTCATTACCGGACTGCTCTTCCTTGACAGTGTTGGTGATGGCAGAGCCGGTGAGAGCGGCCAGCGTTGCGGAATGGGAGGCGCGAAAGCGTGACATGCGGCTCAGCAGCAGCTCGTTCAGACACTTGGACGATTCGCCCTCCTTCCGTATCAGGATCACCCTCTCCTGAAGGACGTCTGCCACACACAATCCTGTCTCTGTCTGCACCAGAAGCAGGAGGGAGAGAGGGGTGAGAGATGGGAAGGAGGGAAGAGCCTTGTTGTGCATGGTCGAAAGGCTTGGGGAAACATCCTCACCGACAGCTGAAAGACATCCATGAAGACCGAGTGGCCTTTCTGGGTCTTCTCGTTGAGGCTGGCAGGAGACCACACCCAGTACAGGTAGGTTCCATCTGAGCACAGGTGCAGCGTGGTCATGCTGCTGCCCACGGGGAAGTGGTGGGCTGGCATGGGAACAACCTGGCACACCTGAGACAGGTAGAAAGGTCAGTCTTTTGGAAGAGATACAGTACTGGATCACCCAATGTGTGGTGCTGGCCTGAGTTAGTGTAATTGAGTCATCATGAGTGATGTCATGAAGCCTGTTGCTAGGTGCGAGCTGCCGTACCTGCAGGGTGAAGGGGTCGATGACCTGGCACAGCTGATGAGGCTTGGCATCAAAGGAGGCAGGGCGGTGAAGAAGGCGGCCGCTGCTGAACACCACCCAGCCGGGCTCCAAGTCCTCATTCCGACAGTACACAAACCCCCTGCACAAACACACAAAATAATCATCTCCCTTTCCTCTGATATTTTGCTCAGAAAGTGAAATAAATCAGAGGGGGAGTACAGTAGGGCAGAGGAGTTTTGAAGTTCAGGTCAGAAGGAGGGAACAGGAGAGTTAGAACAGGACATGAGGTGGCACGGTGGCTCCCTACTTTTTTGTACAGAATATACACTACATGGCAAAAAGTATGTGGACATCCCTTCAAATTAGTGAATTCTGCTATTTCAGCCACACCCGTTGCTGACCGGTATATAAAAATTGAGCACACCGTCATGCAATCTCCATAGACAACAGTAGTAGAATGGCCTTACTGAAGAGCTCAGTGACTCTTGGTCTTACTGAAGAGCTCAGTGACTTTCAACGTGGCACTGTCATAGGATGCCACCTTTCCAACAAGTCAGTTCGCCAAATTTCTGCCCTAGTCAACTGTAAGTGCTGTTATTGTGAAGTGGAAAAGTCTAGAAACAACAAAGCAAAGTCCCTACAGAAAATGGTTTGTCGAGATCGGTGTGGAAGAACTTGACAGAGCCCTAACTTCAACCCCATCGAACACCTTTGGAATGAATTGGAACACCGACTTTGAGCCAGGCCTAATCGCCCAACATCAGTGCCTGACCTCACTGATGCTCTTGTGGCTGAATGGAAGTGTACCCCTGCACATCGACTCTGTACTGGTACCTCGTGTAAATAGAAAAGTTATCGTTACTCATTTATTCCTCATGTTATTCTTTTTCTATTAGTTCTCAATTTCTCTCTCTGCATTGTTGGGAAGGGCCCGTAAGTAAGCATTTCACTGTGAGTCTACACCTGTTGTTTAAGAAACATGTGACAAGTAAAATTTGATTTGAGGGTATTTTAAGTGAGGCACTCTCACTCTTTCTCTCTGCAGATATAGGCAGGGGTGTCATGTTACCTCAGTGTCCCGTGCAAACCGGAGCCCAGCTTGCTGATCCCTCTCCCAAAGGAGTTAGTGGTGTAGAGATAGAGCCCATCTGTGGCCAGGCAGCGCCCAAGGTCTGTGTCTGCAACAGCAAGGAGGATATAGACAGAGTGAGGAACAGCAGAAGAGGGGGTGAAAAATGGAAGGGGGAGCAAACAACAGGAACGGAGGGGAGAGGGAGGACAGTATACAGGAGGGGATAACAGGAGAAGGGGTGTGATTCAGCTACTGAAAGATATGTCCATCTGTATGCTTTCTCTCATCTTCTCCACACTGAGGCACCATGGTGCAGACAGAAGGGACAGTCTGACAGTATAGCCCTACCTTTTCTACTGACAATTCGTGTTTAATGTTGTCCTTCATTTTATAGCATAGTAAGTGTACATATATATGGTCTCACACACCCACAGCATTGGCCAAACAGAATCAAAGGAGACTAGTCAGCCAATCAACAAGAAAGGCAGGGAAAAATACTTTCCTTTTGGCTGAACCTGCCTGTAGTTTGCACTTGGCAGGTGAGAGGGACAAGCCCCCCAGCCCACGGCCTGCCAGCTCTACTGTATTCTTTAGCTGCCATGTCTCTGCCTCTCAACTGGCTTCCTATAGGAGAGCTGATGAGGTCCTATCACCTTACAGGGCTCTCCAAGGTCAGCCCATCGATTGGAGGAAACAAGCCATCACCCACCCTCCCTCTTTCTCCCTCAAACTTCTGCTAGTCATTACCCTGCCCTATAACCAACACATGATGCCCTCCTCAGAAGACTCAGCCAATGAGACAGAAGGATGACTCCATGTCTGCCCTTGGCTTAATGTTGGGAGTACTAAGTGGCTCCAGACAAAGGATCAAATAGAAATGATCTAAAGAGGTAAATGAATAAATCATCATCCAAATGAGAGGAAGGATTATGAGGGCCAGCAGGACTTAGCCTGGTTGCCATTGTCACCAGAACAATACTACTAACAACTACACTTGCAGTGCACTCACATAACTCTATTTTTATTTTTTTATTTTATTTTTATTTTACCGTTATTTTACCAGGTAAGTTGACTGAGAACACATTCTCATTTACAGCAACGACCTGGGGAATAGTTACAGGGGAGAGGAGGGGGATGAATGAGCCAATTGTAAGCTGGGGATGATTAGACAGCCATGATGGTATGAGTGCCAGATTGGGAATTTAGCCAGGACACCAGGGTTAACACCCCTACTCTTACGATAAGTGCAATGGGATCTTTAATGACCTCAGAGAGTCAGGACACCCGTTTAACGTCCCATCCGAAAGACGACACCCTACAAAGGGCAGTGTCCCAATCACTGCCCTGGGGCATTGGGATATTTTTTTAGACCAGAGGAAAGAGTGCCTCCTACTGGCCCTCCAATACCACTTCCAGCAGCATCTGGTCTCCCATCCAGGGACTGACCAGGACCAACCCTGCTTAGCATCAGAAGCAAGGCAGCAGTTGGATGCAGGGTGGTATGCTGCTGGCTGCTGGCTATAATGGTAGTGTGAATATAAATATATATATATACACATATACACACACACACACACACACACAATTTTTAAACCCAGCCCCGCAGGAGGCCTTTTGCTAGGCCGTCATTGTAAATAAGAATTTGTTCTTAACTGACTTGCCTAGTTAAATAAAGGTTAAATAAATACAAATCTGACAGCACAAAAATCACTAATATGATCACTAGACTGGAAAATATTTAGAGTTTTCAACCCCCCAAAAAAAGCAACCTCAGTTGAAAACCCCCCAGGTCCGGTTCAAAGGAAGTCCCCCCCCCCCCCAAGACCAATGGAGCTCTTGTTCACACACACACAGGCTTACCTTTGCTCTCTGCCCCTCCAGCGCTGCTGTCAGGTGTAGGCAGCATGTCTTCAAAGCCCCAGGAAACCCTGTGCTTGCCCCCCAGCAGACAGGACGGGGAGCCTGGTCCCCCCTCCAGCACCAGGAGTCTGGGTGGGACAGATCGGGAGAGAAAGAGTTCACAACGAAGACAATACAGAAAAGGGACAACGATGTCTCACCAAGCACATCCAGACATAAGGATACTAGACTCACCTGTAGAGCACATCAGCCACAGGGAGCTGGCCCAGGTCTGTCTGTTTCTGCAGCAGGTGAACTGTGTGGATGAAGGTCTTCAGGGACCCTCTGGAAACACAAAACGTGTTAAACCATGGAATGGGAGGGAGCAACAGTGAAGGTCCCAGGTAGGCCTAATAGTGTTAAAAGAAAAATTCCACCCAAAAATGATTGTTTTGGTATTTGCCTCACTAGTCCATCGTTGATATAGTCCCAAAATGTTTTGCATGTCAACAATCAAGTTAAGATATAACTTTCAAAATACAGAAATACAGCCGGTACGACAAATTTTGCATCAAGTTAGATACAGTACCAGTCAAAAGTTTGGACACACCCACTTATTCAAGGGTGTTACTTTATTTTTACTATTTTATACATTGTAGAATAATAGTGAAGACATCAAAACTATGAAATCACACATATGGAATCATGTACTAACAAAAAAGGTTTTAAACAAATCAAAATATATTTTATTATTTAGATTCTTCAAAGTAGCCCTTTGCCTTGATGACAGCTTTGCACACTCTTGGCATTCTCTCAACCAGCTTCATGAGGTAGTCACCTGGAATGCATTTTAATTTGTTAAAAGTACATTTGTGGAATTTCTTTCCTTCTTAATACGTTTGAGCCAATCAGTTGTGTTGTGACAAGGTAGGGGTGGTATACAGAAGATAGCCATATTTGGTAAAATACCAAGTCCATATTATGGCAAGAACAGCTCAAATAAGCAAAGAGAAATGACAGTCTATCATCACTTTAAGATGAAGGTCAGTCAACCCGGAAAATGTTAAGAACTTTGAAAGTTTCTTCAAGTACAGTCGTAAAAACCATCAAGCACTTTGACGAAACTGGCTCTCATGACGACCACCACAGGAATGGAAGACCCAGAGTTACCTTCTCTGTATACATCAATGATGTCGCTCTTGCTGCTGGTGACTCTCTGATCCACCTCTACGCAGATGACACCATTCTGTATACCTCTGGCCCTTCTTTGGACACTGTGTTAACTAACCTCCAGATGAGCTTCAATGTCATACAACTCTCCTTTTGTGGCTTCCAACTGCTCTTAAATGCAAGTAAAACTAAATGCATGCTCTTCAACCAATCGCTGCCCGCACCTGCCCGCCCGTCCAGCATTACTACTCCGGCCGGTTCTGACTTAGAATATGTGGACAACTACAAATACCTAGGTGTGTGGTTAGACTGTAAACTCTCCTTCCAGACTCACATTAAACATCTCCAATCCAAAATTAAATCTAGAATCGGCTTCCTATTTCGCAACAAAGCATCCTTCACTCATGCTGCCAAACATACCCTCATAAAACTGACCATCCTACCGATCCTCGACTTCGGCCATGTCATTTACAAAATAGCCTCCAACACTCTACTCAACAAATTGGATGCAGTCTACCACAGTGCCATCCGTTTTGTCACCAAAGCCCTATATACTACCCACCATTGCGACCTGTACTCTCTCGTTGGCTGGCCCTCGCTTCATACTCGTCGCCAAACCCACTGGCTCCAGGTCATCTACAAGTCTCGGTAAAGCCCCGCCTTATCTCAGCTCACTGGTCACCATCAATAGCAGCACCCACCCGTAGCACGCGCTCCAGCAGGTATATCTCACTGGTCACCCCCAAAGCCAAATCTTCCTTCGGCCGCCTCTACTTCCAGTTCTCTGCTGCCAATGACTGGAACAAACTGCAAAAATCACTAAAGCTGGAGACTCATGTCTCCCTCACTAGCTTTAAGCACCAGCTGTCAGAGCAGCTCACAGATCACTGCACCTGTACATAGCCCATCCAATCTACCTCATCCCCACACTGTATTTATTTATCTTGTTACCTGGTTAAATAAAGGTGAAATAAAACATTTAATAAAAAAAACGTGCTGCAGAGGATAAGTTCAATAGAGTTACAGCCTCAGAAATTGTAGCGCAAATAAATGCTTCACAGAGTTCAAGTAAGACATCAACATCAACTGTTCAGAGGAGACTGCGTGAATCAGGCCTTCATGGTCGAATTGTTACAAAGAAACCACTACTAAACGACATCAATAAGAAGAAGGGACTTGCTTGGCCAAGAAACACGAGCAATGGACATTAGACCGGTGGAAATCTGTCCTTTGATTTTTGGTTCCAACCACTGTTTTTGTGAGACGCAGAGTAGGCGAATGGTTCCCACCTTCTAGCATGGAGGAGGTGGTGTGATGGTGTTTTGCTGGTGACACGGTCAGTGATTTATTTAGAATTCAAATCACACTTAACCAGCATGGCAACCACAGCCTTCTGCAGAGATACGCCATCCCATCTGGTTTGCGCTTAGTGGGACTATCATTTGTTGTTCAACAGGACAATGACCCAAAACACACCTCAAGGCAGTGTAAGGGCTATTTTACCAAGGAGAGTGATGTAGTTCTGCATTAGATGACCTGGCCTCCACAATCACCCGACCTCAACCCAATTGAGATGGTTCGGGATGAGTTGGACTGCAGAGTGAAGGAAAAGCAGCCAACAAGTACTCAGCATGTGGGAACTGCTTCAAGACTGTTGTAAAAGCATTCCAGGTGAAGCTGGTTGAGAGAATGCCAAGAGTGTGCAAAGCTGTCATCAAGGCAAAAGGTGGCTACTTTAAAGAATCTCAAATATAGATTATAATTTTGATTTGTTTAACTCTTTCATAGTTTTGATGTCTTCACTATTATGCTACAATGTAGAAAATAGTCCAAATTAAAAATAAAAAAAATTGAATGAGAAGGTGTGTCCAAACTTTTGACTGGTACTGTATGTCTTGAAAGCTTTTTGTAAGTACACTGAGTGTACAGAAGATTAGGAACACCTGCTCTTTCCATGACAGACTTAAGGTGAATCCAGGTAAAAGCTATGATCCCTTATTGATGTCACCTGTTAAATCCACTTCTATCAGTGTAGATGAAGGGGAGGAGACAGGTTAAAGAAGGATTTCTAAGCTTTGGACATGGATTGTGTATGTGTGCCATTCAGAGGGTGAATGGGGTTTTTCACGCTCAACAGTTTCCCTTGTGTATCAAGAATGGTCCACCACCCAAAAGGCATCCAGCCAACTTGACACAACAGTGAGAAGCATTGGAGTCAACATGGGCCAGCATCCCTGTGGAACACTTTTGACTCCTTGTAGTCCATGCCCCGACGAATTGAGGCAGGTCTGGAGGCCAAGGGGAGTGAAATTCAATATTAGGAAGGTGTTCCTAATGTTTTGTACACAGTGTATATCAACAATGGACAAATTAAACAAATACCAAAAATAAGTTCCCCTTTAACACAAAAGAGAATGTTGTGCCACGCTTCAGCTGTGTAGCCATTTCTTGATCTGCATTATTTGCCTTACTTTCTACAATGTATGACCAATTATTATTATTTGTATTCTTTATATAATCTTAGAAGTCACATTGAGATGTACATTTCTTTTCCAAGTGAGCCCTGGCCAAGAAAGAATCTTACATATAGTTAAACAATAGACAAAAAATGTAACAATGAATGGAAGTTAAAATGGTGCATAAGAGAGCAGGTTTTAAAACATGTGCAGTCTGGTCAGCAGCCCTCCAATCCAGAATTTAAAATCAATCAGAATAAAATGATCTAATTTTAAGTCCTTCTGCAAAGTGTTCCTGGATGATGGGGCAGCATAGTTAAGCACTCTTACCAGACTCAGTTCGTGCGTTGTTTACAGTATAACATAACTTCCTGCTTCAGTGTCGTCGTCATAGAATATATTTGAAAGTAGAGGTCGGCCGATTATGATTTTTCAACACCGATACCGATTATTCAACACCGATACCGATTATTATTTTTAAAAAAAAGCCGCTGCCGATTAAATCGGCCGATTTTTTTGAACATGATTATTTATTTATTTGTAATAATGACAATTACAACAATACTGAATGAACACTTATTTTAACTTAATATAATACATCAATAAAATTAATTTAGCCTCAAATAAATAATGAAACATGTTCAATTTGGTTTAAATAATGCAAAAACAAAGTGTTGGAGAAGAAAGTAAAAGTGCAATATGTGCCATGTAAGAAAGCTAATGTTAAGTTCCTGGCTCAGAACATGAGAACATATGAAAGCTGGTGGTTCCTTTTAACATGAGTCTTCAATATTCCCAGTTAAGAAGTTTTAGGTTGTAGTTATTATAGGAATTATAGGACTATTTCTCTCTATAGCATTTGTATTTCATATACCTTTGACTATTGGATGTTCTTATAGGCACTTTAGTATTGCCAGTGTAACAGGAAAGCTTCCGTCCCTCTCCTCGCCCCTACCTGGGCTCGAACCAGGAACACATCGACAACAGCCACCCTCGAAGCATCGCTACCCATCGCTCCACAAAAGCCGTGGCCCTTGCAGGGCAAGGGGAACAACTACTTCAAAGTCTCAGAGCGAGTTACGTCACCGATTGAAATGCTACTAGCGCGCACCCCGCTAACTAGCTAGCCATTTCACATCGGTTACACCAGCCTAATCTTGGGAGTTGATAGGCTTGAAGTCATAAACAGCTCAATGCTTGAAGCACAGCGAAGAGCCGCTGGCAAACGCACGAAAGTGCTGTTTGAATGAATGCTTACGAGCCTGCTGCTGCCTACCACTGCTCAGTCAGACTGCTCTATCAAATATCAAATCATAGACTTAATTATAATATAATAAACACACAAAAATACGATCACTAGGTCATTAATATGGTCAAATCCGGAAACTATCATTAAGAAAACAAAACGTTTATTCTTTCAGTGAAATAAGGAACCGGTCCGTATTTTATCTAACAAGTGGCATCCATAAGTCTAAATATTCCTGTTACATTGCACAACCTTCAATGTTATGTCATAATTACGTAAAATTCTGGCATGTTAGTTCGCAATGAGCCAGGCGGCCCAAACTGTTGCATATACCCTGACTCTGCGTGCAATGAACGCAAGAGAAGTGACACAAATTCCCTAGTTTAATATTGCCAGCTAACCTGGATTTCTTTGAACTAAATATACAGGTTTAAAAATATATACTTCTGTGTATTGATTTTAAGGCATTGATGTTTATGGTTAGGTACAGTGGGGGGAAAAAAATATTTGATACCCTGCTGATTTTGTATGTTTGCCCACTGACAAAGAAATTATCAGTCTATAATTTTAATGTTAGGTTTATTTGAACAGTGAGAGACAGAATAAGAACAAAAATATCCAGAAAAACGCATGTCAAAAATGTTAGAAATTGATTTGCATTTTAATGAGGGAAATAAGTATTTGACCCCCTCTCAATCAGAAAGAATTCTGGCTCCCAGGTGTGTTTTATACAGGTAACAAGCTGAGATTAGGAGCACACTCTTAAAGGGAGTGCTCCTAACCGCAGCTTGTTACCTGTATAAAAGACACCTGTCCACAGAAGCAATCAATCAGATTCCAAACTCTCCACCATGGCCAAGACCAAAGAGCTCTCCAAGGATGTCAGGGACAAGATTGTAGACCTACACAAGGCTGGAATGGGCTACAAGACCATCGCCAAGCAGCTTGATGAGAAGGTGACAACATTTGGCGCGATTATTCGCAAATGGAAGAAACACAAAAGAACTGTCAATATCCCTCGGCCTGGGGCTCCATGCAAGATCTCCCCTCGTGAAGTTGCAATGATCATGAGAGCGGTGAGGAATCAGACCAGAACTACACGGGAGGATCTTGTCAATGATCTCAAGGCAGCTGGGACCATAGTCACCAAGAAAACAATTGGTAACACACTACGCCGTGAAGGACTGAAATTCTGCAGCGCCCGCAAGGTCCCCCTGCTCAAGAATACATATACATGCCCGTCTGAAGTTTGCCAATGAACATCTGAATGATTCAGAGGACAACTGGTGAAAGTGTTGTGGTCAGATGAGACCAAAATGGAGATCTTCGGCATCAACTCAACTCGCCATGTTTGGACGAGGAGGAATGCTGCCTATGACCCCATGAACACCATCTCAACCGTCAAACATGGAGGTGGAAACATTATGCTTTGGGGGTCTTTTTCTGCTAAGGGGACAGGACAACTTCACCGCATCATTTGACGGGGCCATGTACTGTCAAATCTTGGGTGAGAACCTCCTTCCCTCAGCCAGGGCATTGAAAAGGGGTCGTGGATGGGTATTCCAGCATGACAATGAACCAAAACACACGGCCAAGGCAACAAAGGAGTGGTTCAAGAAGAAGCACATTAAGGTCCTGGAGTGGCCTAGCCAGTCTCCAGACTGTGGAGGGAGCTGAACGTTCGAGTTGCCAAACGTCAGCCTCGAAACCTTAATGACTTGGAGAAGATCTGCAAAGAGGAGTGGGACAAAATCCCTCCTGAGATGTGTGCAAACCTGGTGGCCAACTACAAGAAACGTCTGACCTCTGTGATTGCCAACAAGGGTTTTGCCACCAAGTACTAAGTCATGTTTTGCAGAGGGGTCAAATATTTATTTCCCTCATTAAAATGCTAATCATTTTATAACATTTTTGACATGTGTTTTTCTGGATTTTTTTGTTATTCTGTCTCTCACTGTTCATATAAACCTACCATTAAAATGATAGACTGATCATTCCTTTGTAAGTGGGCAAACGTACAAAATCAGCAGGGGATCAAATACTTTTTTCCCCCCACTGTACATTCGTGCAACGATTGTGCTTTTTTCGCAAATGCATTTTACATTTACATTTTACATTTTAGTAATTTAGCAGACGCTCTTATCCAGAGCGACTTACAGTAGTGAATGCATACATTTCATACATTTTTTTCTCTGTACTGGTCCCCCGTGGGAATCGAACCCACAACCCTGGCGTTGTGGGCTCAGTTGTCAACAGCGGAAGCCGGGCTGCAGCAACAGGTGAAAGAAAAAGAGTGCTTTCCTCTGTGACCTAGGTCAGGGGTTTTCCAACTGGGGTCCACGGATACCATGTTTATGTCTCTGCGTCCAGTATGAAGGAAGTTAAAAAGGTAGTTTCACAAGCCAATAGCGTTAGCGCAATGACTAGTCTACAGGTCTACAAGTCTACAAGTCTACAGGAACAGTGTGATGCTAGCTGTTCCTGTTCATCAGACTCTGGGGAAGTAGATAAACGGCTTCATTGACAAAATCCCAAACGATCCTTGTAATATGGAGGAAATTACAGTCATTGGAGCTAATAACAGGGTTATTTCTGTATACTGGTCACTTTTCGGGATGGAAAAAGGGTGTGTGTCAACTTAAATAAACAACCAAAACCAGATAGAAAGCATGCAGAAAAGATAGAATTTTAAATATTCTACTGTTAGTCAATGCCACTCCGACGTTGCTCGGCATAATATTTATATATTTCTTAACTCCATTCTTTTACTTCAGATGTGTGTTGTTGTGAATTGTTAGATATCACTGCACTGTTGAAGCTTGGAACACAAGCATTTCGCAATAACATCTGCTAAATATGTGTAGGTGACCAGAAAATTTGATTGGATTTTGATAATAGCATCTTTGAGAAGAAACAATAAAATGAAAGCTAGACAGTCAGGAGGAATAAAACATTCTAAAACCCCAGCATTCAGGGCACATGCCCAGTGATTTTGTTATAGTGATTGAGCAGAGGAACACAGCATTAGCCATGGCAAAATGCATAGAATTGCAGGAAATGTGCTTCAAACATGTACAATTTTCTCTCAGCTCAATGGAAAAATAGTAGCATTGCAAAAAGGTGCTTTACAACAGCTAAATGTTGTCTATGCCGCCACGATGCCTTTACATTTCTAGCTAGAATATGTTAGAGTTTACACTTCCTCTTACAATGAACTGTGGGGAGGTTAAAACAATGAAACTGTCTTCCAAATCTATTCATTTTTTAAATGTTGATTACTTCTACTTGCCATTATCATTCACCTGAGACAAGACGTGATTATATATTTTTTTTGCTAAAATATGATGGGGGTCCCTGGGTCACCAGTTTGCCTGGGCGGGGGTCCCTGGGAAAGAAAAGTCTGAAAACCCCTGACCTAGGTGACAAACAAGACCCCTGTTCAACAAGCATCACTGACATAGCAAACACAAAAACTGAAAGGCATTTTTCAAAGATAAAGAAAGAGAAGATTATATTTAGTGAACAACTGGGGCTAGCTACATCCCTGACAGGGGCTAGCTACATCACTGAAAGTGGAAACAGAAATGGGATGACACTTGAGGGCTTGCCTAATCACCATTTGAGCAGTATTAGGAAGCTGGAGTAAATGAGCCAGACGGCTAAGCAGACTCAAGTTATCCGGCATACTATTCTCTCCTCTTTATGTGTGGTGTGCTCTGTTAAGCGTGTGGTCTCACCTGGCACAGGCGAGAGCTACGAGGGCAGCGGCAGCATTCTCCCTCTGCCTGTGTGCGTGGAGCACGTACGTAGGAGCCTGGCCCTGCTGCCCCTGGCCCTGCTGGGTCTGTGCTGTCTGCTGGACCCCTTCCTCCAGCCAGGAGCAGAGCAGCCCTTCTAGGCCATTGAGGCAGTCGGCAGGCTCCTTGCTGAGGCTGAGGGGCTGGCAGTCACGTAGGCAAGACAGCAGTACCTCCGCCGTGACCCCACAGAGTGCCGGGTCACTGCGTGTCTGGGACTGCAGGAGGGGGAAGACCAGTAGCAGCCCCATGCGGGAGGTGAAAGGAGCCTGTTCAGGCTGTTGCAGCAGGCCTTGTCGTTTTAGCAGGGCCAGGGCCTCCTCATCGCCCCCTCCAGCCCCCTCCCGGTCCTGCTGCTCCTCCAGGGCCAACTGACGCTGAGCCCCCCACAGGCCCCGCAGAGCATTCAGACGGTATTCCAACAGGCGGGCATACGCATTGCTTTGGTTACCACAGACTGCACGGAGACGCTCGGCTAGCTCCGCAGGATTCTTTGTCTCGAATGTGAGGATCTAGAAGAGATAGAAAGGAAGAGTGAGAAAATGTGAGGGATATAGAAAATAGTCATGAAGATCTGTAACCAACAGGAGTTGGTTTAATCCTTGGGGAGACAATGGGTCGAGATCTTAAAGCAATGACGGCATCCAGTATAGTGCACTGACTGTAAATCACCATCTAGCTGGGGTCTGGCGACCTCTAAATCCAATTTACAACAGAGCACTGCTTCACTTTGAGATAATGTGTAGCTAAATTGAATATGAGGGAGGAAAAGGAGGTTAGACCCTTTGATTCTAATGATACACAAAATACATGTGTGGAAATAACCTGGTCATTTCACATTTAAATTGTATTCATGGTGCAGATGTTCTTACCAGGAGAAACAGCCAAATACAGCATTACATAATCAAAAAAATAAGCAGTATGAAAAAGAGAGAGATTTTGGGGTTATTTCAGAGGAGATAAAAAGGAAAATTGTGCATCATCTGCACTTACGCAGCATTTCAACCAGGTATCGATTACAGTGTCTAGTCTAAGACTCCATAACACCATTTAGCAGGCACTTTTTTTTTCTTCAGATATGCGACTAATGTTACAGTAAAGTCCCTTCATTGGAGACTGGGATTGTTCACCGACCCTCTCCACCTTACTCTGCAGAAAGGATTCTCCTCTACAGCTAGATTTCCATCCAATTGGAGAAAGATGTCAATCCAAATATTCTAGAAGCTGTATAAAGAAAATATGCAAATTTTTCCACCAGTGGTGTTTCACCAAATGGACTGGTTGTGGATAAAAACAGTGCCTGACGACGTAGGGCACAACATTTTATTTTCCGCTTAAGTTTTCATGTCCCGAAAACTCACATTTTCAAGATGTTCCCATCACATTTTCAACTGCACTGATACATTTGTCACTAGAACTGTTATGTTAAATACCAAATGTGACTACTCAGCAGCTCGCAGATATAGTGCAGGTAGGCTAGTCTACATTATTATGGATAAGAGCGAGAATATTTTATTTGTCAAAAGGCAGTCAAGCATCGATCATCATGTCACCAGAATAAGACCCTAGATATTTAATGGAAAGAAGCATCAAGCTCATCACCATGCACTTTCACCACCCTGTGAAGTTCATCATAATGTATTTCATCTGTAGCCTAATAAACTGTATGGTTTCCCAAGTCAAAGTGGGAGGACCACACACCATATGATTGTGTGACTCCGAATTTACTTCGATATGATGGTTATTATATCAATATCTGCGCATAAAAGCGTTTCCACCGCCATTTTATGCATAATTAATTTTACAGACACAAAATGTATCCCACTATGTCGAACGCACAACTGATCTTTATAAAATTGTACCAAAACTTCCTGTTTTGATCACAGCTGTCGTGATTTTGTTTTTTAAATTTTATACTGTATGACTTCACTCGCATAAAAACTGTGGATGGAAACGTGGTTAGTGATGCTGATATAAATAGCCTGCATCTAAGCGCCCATGGGCTGCTGGATGACCTGATCAATCATGAGTTAGCAACATTAACCCAAAAGAGGCATGCATATGGAAACATTCCCACTGTGCTAATGGCCCCTGTAGATGGCCTCCATAAAGACCAGAGGAAGCTGCTTGGAGAGGCTGGAGGACTTTAATGTTTCTACTACTCTCTGATAGGGAAATTACAATGTCCACAGACCCCCTAATAACCCCAACTCAACATACAGCAATTAGTGTTGCACTACCTTACCTCCTCACATAATTTTTATTTAACTAGGCAAGTCAGTTAAGAACAAATTCTTATTTACAATGACGGCCTACCCCAGCCAAACCCTAACGATGTTGGGCCAATTGTGCGCCGTCCTAAGGAACTTCCAATCACGGCCGTTTGTGATACAGCCTGGAATCTAACCAGGGTCTGTAGTGACATCTCTAGCACTGAGATGCAGTGCCTTAGACCACTGCGCCACTCGGGAGCCCTCGGGAGCCCTACATAAGAAGAATAAGGTTAGTGAGAGCAGGGGGAAGGGTGGATGGTGGTGACAGTACAATAACTAGAGGCACACTGCAGATGCTCAGGTTACATGCCATCCATCCTTCCACTGCAGAAAGGACAAGCAACACTTCCATGTCCTGTACTGCTATTGAACCAATGGTACTGGGCTATTCTGAGAAGTGACACGGGCAATAAGACCTTTGTTTTGACTTCCACCTCTCAGACCCAAAGCTAAGCCTGTCCCACTATGAAGCAGAATCAGGATGCCAAACTACTGCACCTGGGGCACAGGGCTAGCTAGCACAGCTGCTCTATCCCCCCAGTCATTGCTCCACTCTTTTACGAAAAATAAGAAAACTTCACAAGCAGGAGATGTACGCAGTAAAGTCTAGTCCACTCAGGTTGATTAATTCTCAGTGTCCATCTGTAGCATGTAATCTGTCTGACTCTCACTCATTCACCATCTATCAATCTGTGACCCCTTTATCTATGTTTAGGTCTACATCACTCTCCATCTGTGCACCCTCAGTCGCAAACCTCAATTTCCTTGTTCTCACCTTCTCTATTCCCCCGTTCCACCATTTTCTGGTTGTTAACACAATTCTATTCCAGTATGAATAGTAGGAACTAGAGAAAGTCCATATTCATAAAAAAAAATATACAGGAGTAATTATAGGTTAAGTGCTTTGCTCAAGGGCACAATTACATATGTTTTACTTAGTCAGCTCAGGGATTCAAATCAAATCATTATTTGTCACACACGCGGTTAGCAGATGTTATTGTGAGTGTAGCAAAATGCTTGTGCTTCTAGTTCCGACAGTGCAGCAAAATCTAACAAGTAATATCTAAAATTCTACAACAAATACCTAATACACACAAATCTAAGTCAAATCTAATCTGGAATAAGAATAGATAACCTGCAACCTTTGAATTACAGGGCCATCACTCTTAACCACTAGGCTACCTGCAGCCCTAGTCTCTGATATGCCAGGCACATTTGTCAATGGATTCCTACAGCTAACGGGATCGATCATTCAAGCGTCCATTTATTCGGTACTTATTCTGAACCAATGTCAAGGTTGACCAGAAAAGGCCTTTTAAGAGTCAAGCACATAGGCTAGCTAGCTTAATAGTCCATATTTTTGTGTTTATGGTTAAGTAAAAGGCCACAAGGCATTGCACAGGTGTCAACACCAGATGAATATTGATCAAATAAAAGACTGCCATTGAATTATGGCAGTTAATTAAAATACTGTCAAGTGTGCCAATGAGGAAGTATACTGTGCTTCTATGTGCTGAACTCTGAACTGTAAGACCCTCTTGGCTACATACTGGTTTGAGGAGCCTGCAAGCATGCCTTATTTACTTTTCCTATTGTATTTGTTTAGTTTGTATGCCAATGTGCTTTGAAGAATGTAATGCATAAGTTGATGAACACAACAACAATAGCCAGCCACTACTCAAGAGCACCCAATGTCTTGGCCAAAAATGACAAGGGGTTCCCCACAAAGGGTGGGGATTTAAAAGCCAGGACATGATAATAGTCTACCTAGCTACGTCGTGAGTCATCATGCCTATACAGTGAGATTCATAGCTAACGTTATAGAAGCTGGATCCGATCAATCAGGAAAGGAAACAACGTTATCACCACATTGAATATTAGCTGGCAATACGAATTTCAATTGACATGAATAACGTACCTAGTTATAGCTAACTACCTCTTCAAAAGGTAACGTTAGACAGTCTGCTAACGTTGGCTAAACAGTTAGTAACAATAGCATGACCTGCTTGTCAAGCCGGCGTTGGCACCTTACTCATGAACATTATTAGCTAAAAATATAATCTGTTTCTACAGCTAAATGTGACTTCATTCATATGTAATTAAATGTTGAGCTAGCTAGTTAACGTTAGCTTTCGGCTATTTAGCTTAACTATAGTCGGTTAGCTAGCTAACGTTAACTACACTCTGTTGTTGCCAAGAAAACATTCGAAATGCAAACGTTGATGCAGAGTAGACTCACCTCCTGCTCAGTGTCCCCCTGCTCAGACACCCCGATTTCACTGGGAAGTTCAGCCAGATCCGTGACCCGAATCAGTCCATCGTGAAGGAAAATAGTCTCTTCCTTCACTGACAGCCACTGGGACGAATCCACGGCCCCGGAGCCCATCTCTCTCTCCCCCGAGAAAAATGCCAGAGAGGTCGAACATCAAAACAAATTCAATATCCGAAATGACAACAACACTACCCGACAGACATGCTGTCAGTCAGATGACAAACTCAAACGTAGTCCGAGCCAGCTACGTTAGCTAACTAATGCCACTCGTACTGCTTAACTACAGTGGCTAGCTGGCTAACATAGGTCGGCCAGCTGATTGCACTGTGTGGGGCAGGTTCTTTATCTACCCGAGGCTAGCTATCAACCGTACTGTACCGTTTTTACAGTGCAGAGTGGATGTGACACTCTGTAAACCGTAATATTTAGAGCGAAGTTTCATAAATAATTGCCTTCTCCTGCTGAACACAACGTCTGAGCATAACCACAACACGACAAGAAAGCATGAAAAATGGCTCCGTTAATGGTCCAACCCCTGTTTATTAGTGACCGGATAGATATTCGAAATACCACAGTTGAGACGCCATGTTTCCTAGGCCAACAGTTCCCAGCATACACTGCAGGTTATCCTACAACAGGGATTTCTAACCTTTTCTAGCATGATAGCTACTCTTCCCCGGGCCATTGGTGTACAACGGGTGTTTTATGTCAATATACCTGGTAAAATAATGTTTAAAACAACACAAAGGGGCACAATTAAATGTAGTATTTCCTGAATTCTGTTTTCTCACAAAAAATGTCCTGGTTTTGGAAGAAAAATATAATGTTTGCTCTCATGATTTAAATTGTTCAAAGAGAAACATCGAGAAGTTATGTTCTGAATCCCTGTTTTTTTTAAGGTAAAAAAAATATATTTGCGTGTATTATTCCCCTTTAACTGCACATGTTGCAAGAGAGTAATTTGTCGGTCTAGAGATGTTTCTGCTGGGCCTTATGGGAAACCGAGGCTTTCTGAAAGCTTCCGCGCTTTCAGCAAATTGTTCCGGGAAATGGGTCAGTACTTGGAGCGTCATTATCTGTTCACAATGCACATGACATTTGCTAGACAGCAATAGGTGTGATTATCAGATAATGTTTTTTTCTCCACTGTTTTTATGTGCATTTCGTGGCGCAGCGGTAAATCGTTGGCTTTAGTAGCCTACAATCAGTTGGAAGACCGGGTTTACATCATGCTTCCCTTTTTAACCTTGAAGTTTGCTATTTTTCCAAACTGAATCTGTAGTATTATTTAGGATGCATAAGACATAGGCTTATACAATACCAAACAAAACAAATTATTTGAACAACAGTGCCGAGAGTGTGGTTTCACATAAAACTATTTTTCTAAATATTGTGCAATCGACCTCACATGTCTGAATGTTCCATAGTTCCCTACTCTACCTGCTAAGCTACCGGTCAGGTGAAATTTATTTTACAAAATCCTAACTATATTTGTAAGTACGTTCAGTAGAGGTCAGTGTTTTTTTAAAGCAGCTTGGAATCGAAGAAAGCCCGAACCATGGCGAAATCAATGGGGTCTCGCATTTTGCAACAAGCAGTTTGAAAAAGCACCTGATCAAACAAACTTCGCACGTCATTGAAGACGTACTTCTGATAAAGCCATACATGCACTGCACACTGCTTCACGCCTGGATCACACCGACAGGTTTTTTTGCATTTTGGTTCGGCAGAAGCACATTCATTTCCAATGGAACGCTGTGTTTGCCTTAAAGCATTGTGTTGCAGAAGCAGTTGCAGTACGTTAGATTTATCGAATGCATGGGTCAATATATGTGTTGACAGAAATGGTAGCGGGTGTCAAATGTTGAACTTTTGTTGCACACATATCCAGATGATGCTTCGTACCATTTTGCGCAATGACACTATATGTGTGACCTGAGAGTGGTACCGCGTGGTGAAACAACACTTCCCACTCATTTTCAATGGAAGAAATGCGGTGAGAAGCGGAGTGGGCGGGACCGTTGGGGTGAGTGAACGTGGTGTGGGAGGGGGTGAAAAAGTTCAACATTTCCCGACTTTATGACCACTGGGCAATGACCAATCATATCGAGTGGTTCCCATGACGAATTTGACACTATGCGAACCATCGCTGGAGACTTTCTTCAATATCAACACTGATCTGAGGACACATGATAGGTGTAGTATTTCATCAAATGAGAGACTTAATTTCAACCAGTAGAGAATGTGGACCCATTCCAGTAGATCATGTGAATTGCTTTATTGAAAGAAGTTCATTATCCAAGTGTTATAAATACATAATACATGCATTATAAATATTATAACTGTAATATATTATACATAGAAGTTCAATTTTTACTTCAATGCACATCTGGTGTGCATTATCAAATCTGAGGAAGAAAGAGGAGGTAGGGAGAGAGGTGTGAGTGTAAAAGACAAAAAGGGAAAGTGGTAAGAACAGGGGAGCAGGGAAGACAACATATGATTAATGAATTATAGTGCTACTAAACTTATTATTCTCTCATGTCATTACAATTACATAATACTGTATCTAGCTGTGTTTCCTAACCAGCCTTGAGCCAAAGGTTATCTTAAGAGCTGGTGAGGTGGCGATGACAAGCCTGGGGGTTGGCATCCTCTCTCACATCAAAACATACCTGCAGACAAGAGACAGATGGAGAGAGTTTTTTTTATTTATTCTAACACTCTCAGTCATCATAATCATCAGGAGGTGAAATGCAAAACTGACCTTGGATCATTAACTCAGGGACTACTACATCTCTATCTGTATTTCAATGTAAAGCATCTCTTTAATAATACTTCCTGTTGACCCGACCAAGTGACCTCTCACCTCTGATCATGCTGTGCCCTCTATGTCTCAGCCAGTTCAGATGCAGGAGGGGTTCAGATGCGGGAGGGGTTCACCGACATGGCTAATATAACCTTGTGGATTTAGGGAGAGACTGTCAATTTAACTACCTTATTTTCTCAATAACAGTGTTCAACAAGAATCTGTGTTTGTGGCCTTACCTGGTGTCCACACTAAGTGGCTGTAGAGTACTTTATACTGAAAAACATGCACAGACACACAAGGACAAACAATATAGCGTAGTTATATAAATAATTAAGTTACTTACTATTCTCCATGGTTGTTCCTCTTGCCTATTCTTTGAAGGTGGAAGGAGCCACAGCTACCCACCTGAGCCTGCTTTCTGATTAATGCTTTCAGATTAATGCACCAGTATGTAGGTGTGGGTTATAGGGTGTCTAATTGTTCAAAATGTTTTCAATATGGGTGACTCTTAAAAGAGCCTGTTTGGTTTTGTATACACATCACCCTTACATGAACAGCACCCTCACCTGACAAGTAGAAATAAAGGGAGAGGAATTGGGAATTGAATGACTGGAAGAATACTCTTATTGATATGTGGATGGCTCTTTAAAAAGTATTCTGGTTGTGCATAGTGTAGTCTATGTTGTTCCCAGGGAACAGCACCCTCTTTGAAAAAGTAGGAAGTGAAGATCTCCCGCACCCAGATTGCCTCCTGTGTTGCATTGTTGGCCCCCATCCTGACAACATCCTGCAGAGCAGCAGACCTCTCCTCTAGCACACGTCTGCAAAGCTGTAGATGCCATCCTGGTCCTCGTGTCCATCCTCAAGAAGTTATGCAGGACACAGGTAGACTTCACACACACCTGAATTCCCGCAGGAGGCAGTCCCAGATGGCCCTGGTCACCCAACCGTGCAGTGCCCTACACGGTAACTGTAGGCATTCGTTTTGAAGGGATCTCCAGTTGCAAGGTATCCATAAGAATATAGAAGATAATGTAATTATTAGACTTCCATCACCAGGTCATTGTGGATTACTAAAGTCAATTCAATTGATTGAACATGATTTGGAAAGGCCTACACCTGTCTATATAAAGGTCCCACAGTTGACAGTGCCTGTCAGAGCAAAAACCAAGCCATGAGGTCAAAGGAATTGTCCATAGACCTCCGAGACAGGATTGTGTCGAGGCACATATCTGGGGAAGGGCACCAAATCATTTCTGCAGCATTGAAGGTCCCCAAGAAAACAGTGGCCTCCATCATTCTTAAATGGAAGAAGTTTGGAGCTCCAGAGTTCCTCTATGGAGATGGGAGAACATTCCAGAAGGACAACCATCTCTGGAGTACTCCACCAATCAGGCCTTTATGGTAGAGTGGCCAGACGGAAGCTACTCCTCAGTAAAAGGCACGACAGCCCGCTTGGAGTTTGCCAAAAGGCACCTAAAGACTCTCAGACCATGAAAAACAAGATTGAACTATTTGGCCTGAATGCCAAGGGTCACGTCTGGAGGAAACCAAGCACGATAAGTACGATGAAGCATGGTGGTGGCAGCATCATGCTGTGGGGATGTTTTTCAGCGGCAGGGACTGGGAGACTAGTCAGGAAAGACAACATCCTGCAGATGTAAATGTAAAATAGTTTACCTTTATTGTACCACAATTATAGAATATTCTATTTGTTTATACAACATGCATAATAGGCCTATAAAAAGCACTTATGATAGCTTGGTTCTCGTAACTAAATTTTTTTACCCGTTTCAGGGAAATATGAATACATTAAGATCCTTGATGAAAACCTGCTCCACAGCTCTCAGGTCCTCAGACTGGGGCAAAGGTTCACCTTCTAACAGGACAACGGCCCTAAGCACACAGCCAAGACAACGCAGGAGTGGTTTCGGAACAAGTCTCTGAATGTCCTTGAGTGGCCCCGCCAGAACCTGGACTTGAACCCGATCAAACATCTCTGGAGAGACCTGAAAATAGCTGTGCAGCGACCCCTCCCATCTAACCTGACAGAGCTTGAAAGAATCTACAGAGAAGAATGGGAGAAACTCCCTAAATACAGGTGTGTCAAGCTTGTAGCGTCATACCCAAGAATACTTGAGGCTGTAATCCCTGTCAAAGGTGCTTCAACAAAGTATTTAGTAAAGGGTCTACTAACTTTTTTGTACATTTGCAAAAATTACTAAAAACCTGTTTTTGCTTTGTCATTATGGGGTATTGTGTGTAGATTGATGAGGGGGAAAAAAACATTTTAATTTCAATTTTAGAATAAGGTTGTAACGTACAAAATGTGGAAAAAGTCAAGGGGTCTAAATACTTTCTGAGTCCACTGTAAATACCACTTGAAGTTTGATGATGAGTTGATCATTTGAATCAGCTGTGTAGTGCTAAGGCAGAAACAAAAAATATGCACCCCTTTGAGTCCACAGGACCAGGTTTAAGAACCACTGCTCTTTATTGGGACCTCTTCATCTGCAGACATGCTTTCACAGCCCTCTAAGGACAGAAAACAACACAAGAAACAGACTTCATTATTCTCAAATTAGATAGTACTGAATATTATCTCTGTCCTCACTTCGAGGAACTGGAACTACACAAACATACCTGTCCTATCCAGAATAGCCTACTCTCTCCCTTATTTGACAGTTGGAATTGCTATCCTTTCACCCTCCTCCATGGCTGTTAGCTGGTAACCAACAAGTGCATTTGGAGTTTGTGTTTAGCTAACTAATATGAAGTTAGGTAGCTGGTGATACTTAATTCACTTAGCTAGCTAGCTAGCTAGCTATACAGTATGTAAAGTTGGCTAGATAGCTAGCTAGCTACATTAGCAGCTCATTTGAGTTAGCCTGCACTGTTGTTGACATTTTCAAAATATATTTACTTATTTCAAATCTGAATTTATTTGTCACATGCGCCGAAAAGTGAAATGCTTACTTACAAGCCCTTTACCAGCAATGCAGTTAAGAAAAAAATTGAAAAGTGTTAAAGTATTTACTAAAATAAACCAAATAAATATTTGACATTTTTTTAAAGAAAAATAGAAAAATAACTAATAATTAAGGAGCAACAATAAAATAACAGTAGCGAGGCTATATACAGGGGGTACCGGTACAGAGTCAATGTGCGGGGGCAGTTAGTCGGGGTAATTGAGGTAATATGTACATATAGGTATAATAAACAAAGAGTAGCATCGGTGTAAAAGAAGGGGGAGGGGCAGCAATGCAAATAGTCTGGGTGGCAATTTAATTAGATGTTCAGGAGTCTTTTGGCTTGGGGGTAGAAGCTGTTTAGACGCCTCTAGGACCTAGACTTGGTGCTCAGGTACCGCTTGCAGTGCAGTAGCAGAGAGAGTCTATGACTAGGGTGGCTGGAGTCTTTGACAATTGTTAAGGCCTTCCTATGACACCGCCTGGTATAGAGGTCCTGGATGGCAGGAAGCTTGGTCCCAGTGATGTACTGGGCCGAACGCACTACCTGCTGTAGTGCCTTGCGGTCGGAGGCCGAGCAGTTGCCATACCAGGGAGTGATGCAACCAGTCAGGATGCTCTCGATGGTGCAGCTGTAGAACCTTTTGAGAATCTGAAGACCCATGCCAAATCTTTTCAGTCTCCTGAGGGGGAATAGGTTTTGTCGTGCCCTCTTCACGACTGTCTTGGTGTGCTTGGACCATGTTAGTTTGTTGGTGATGTGGACACCAAGGAACTTGAAGCTCTCAACCTGCTCCACTACAGCCCCGTCGATGAGAATGGGGGCGTGCTCTGTCCTCTATTTCCTATAGTCCACAATCATCTCCTTTGTCTTCATCACGTTGAGGGAGAGGTTTTTGTCCTGGCACCACACTGCCAGGTCTCTGACCTCCTCCCTATAGGCTGCCTCGTCGTTGTCTGTGATCAGGCCTACCACTGTTGTGTCATTGGCAAACTTAATGATGGTGTTGGAGTCATGCTTGGCCGTGCAGTCATGAGTGTTCAGGGAGTACAGGTGGGGACTGAGCACGCACCCCTGAGGGGCCCATGTTGAGGATCAGCGTGGCGGATGTGTTGTTACCTGAAACCTATAGCAGTAGCCATTGCACGGATTGCGGGAGACAATGCCATCCTGTCTGATGTTCAGACTCTGCTTGCAGATGTAAGAGAATAAATCCTGCCCTGCCCACTTCACTGTTGCTCCAAGCAGAGGAAACTGCAGTTCTGAAATACATCAAAAAGCATGAAGACTTCTGCCTGAAGCCCATACACGCCACAGCGTACATGTTGGACCTCAAGCATGTTGGCAAGAGCATTCTGTCTGGTGCAGAGATCAACAAGGCCTTTGGTGTAATCACTACCGTGTCACGCCACCTTGGCCTGCATGAGGGTAAGGTTCTTCGCAGTCTGGCGAATTACACTTCCAAGCAAGGGCTTTGGGATGGAGATGCAATATGGCAATTGTGCCAACATATCTCATCAGCCACCTGGTGGAAGGGACTTTGTGAATCTGAGGCTCTTTCCCCTGTTTCCTCCAAATCCCACCAGCATCAGCCGCATCAGAGCGCAACTGGTCTTTGTTTGGGAACACACATACCAAAGCACGTAACAGGCTGACCAAATCAAGGGTTGAAAAATTGGTGGCCATCCTGGCAAATTTGAGGCTTTTTGAGCCTGACAACAAGCCATCCTCAAGGTTGGAAAGTGACAGTGAAAATGAGGCCTTAGAGTCTGATGTTCAAGAGGTGGACATTGAGGAGGTCCAGGGAGAAGACATGGAAGCCTGAGAGGAAAACAACCAAAGCTTTAGTTTCTAGACTATCATTTTACAGATGTATGTTGAAAACGTTTTTGGGAGATGCGATGGATCATTGGGGATCATTCAATATTCCATTTCTTTTGTTTTTTTGTTGTTCAGTGAAATCATCCCATGTGAAGAGTCAACTCATTTAATTAAAGTTCGATTTGTAACTGAATAGTTTTTTTATTTATATTGTTAGGATTTAATCATTTGCAATTATGTCTACTTATGATAAGGTAAAAGGTTTATGCTTCTGTCTCCATATGACATGGTAAATATATCCAATGCAAAAAAAAACCAATCTACATTTAAATGGTATTAATATTAATTTGCATATATTTACATTCATTTCCATATATCCCTGTTAATTCCCACGGAAAGTTTCCACCTCTGAATATTCCCCAAAATGTGCAACCATAGGCAGAACTAATGACCAGTGTATCAGGTCAAGTAAGTTTCTAATACTTTGTAGCATTAGTTGTGCAAATTTTAAGTTGATGCATTAGAGGTGAATTTAACCCTGTCTCACCTACTTAATGTACTAATCACTAACATTAGCGTAACACCGTGTCATAAAAATCTGATTTCTCCTCAACACAACCAAATACATTTAAAAAATAATTCTGTGGTTAATAATTATGTCTGAAACGCCTCCAATCATTGAGACTAAAAAACACCACAAATCAAATCAAAGTTTATTTGTCACGTGCGCTGAATACAACAGGTGTAGACCTTACAGTGAAATGCTTATTTACAGGCCCTAACCAACAGTGCAATTTAAGTAAAAAATAGGTATTAGGTGAACAATAGATAAGTTAAGAAATAAAAAACAACCGTAAAAAGACAGTAGCGAGGCTATATACAGGCACCGGTTAGTCGGGCTAATTTAGGTAGTATATACATGTAGGTATGGTTAAAGTGACTATGCATATATGATAAACAGAGAGTAGCAGTAGCATAAAAGAGGGGTTGGTGGATTTTTTCTTAAAAAATAATATTCATGTCTAACTTTGTAAGTTGTACAAAGAATCTTTGTCCTTCCAGGCCAGACCTCAAAGTGACACAGAGAGTGAGGTCCTCACCTGTCAAAACAGGAAATTCAAATGCAGCTAACCACTGCAAACTTTCAAATAGGGGAGTTCAAAAGAGAAAATGCAGCATTCAGACAATCTCTCTCCGTGATTGAAGGTAAGCTTTCCTGTTTGTGGATGCTCCCACTGAATATTCTCACCATGCATGCAAGTCCAGGTATAGTTGTGTATATACCAATAGATACCAGTTGTATAGTTTCTACCCATCTATTAGTTGAATGCATATTGCATGCAAGTGTAATGATAGCACATTATGTTTTATATTTTCAGAGTTGCCACGTTTGCTCCAGGAGGTGAAAAACCTAGAGAGGGAAAGAATGAGACACACAATTTGAAAGGGTGTGTGTGTGTGTGTGTGTGTGTGTGTTTGGTTTAAGCATGATGACCAGAATATGAGGGGTAGAGGTTGAGAGTAGGAAGGAGGATTAGAAGTTGGAAGGAGGTGGTTGAATCAATCTGTATTCACTTTCTCTAACTGTCTGTCATATTGTGTGTTCACAGACATCATGGTTAGTGGATCCCCAGCCATCTCCAAAACTCACAATGGTGAGAGAGGAAACAGTTTCTAATGGTGTGTGTGTGTTTGGTTTAAGCATGATGATCAGAATATGAGGAGGATTAGAGATTGAGAGTAGGAGGGATTATTAGAAGTGGTAAGGAGGTGGTTGAATGAAGCTGTATTAAATCTCTTAACTGTCTGTCATACTGTGTGTTCCCAGACATCATGGCTGGACCCTCCAACCCACAAAAGCAGCACTCCAAGACATAGTCGTCACAACCCTACCAGACAGCATGGTAGGGTAACTTCAAACCTTGAACTGTAAAGCGGGGATGCAAACTAGTCACAATTTGAATACAAAAGCAGGTGTATTAACATTGTAACAACTCAGCAAGCAGAAAAATACTGTATGCATGTGCAGTTTTGCTTAATTTAATGTAAATGTTTAATGCATATTGTAGTACAATGATAATTTGTCTTAATTTATAGAGTGCCATATAGGATTATGCAAAACATGTTCACAAAACTATTTCTCGTTAACTACTAATACTATCTAACGGAGTACAGCAAGCAAACAACTTGAGTCATGGCAGAAAGGACTACAATAATGGTTTTATAATTCAAATACATTTACTTACTTAAAGGAGTGGTTCATCGAAAAATACTTTTAACCTCATTAGAACATTTACCTAGGCATTAGCCTTCACCAGAGACAGTTTTTAGGTTAGTTGGATCAGAATTTAGACTTCTGCAATTTTATTTCAAAATGCGACATTTACGATTTTATCTAGAATGTATGAAAAACTATATGTATTTATCTTCACTTTATGCAACAAATGTTGTCTCGTCATTGAATTGCCCAAAAACAATCTGTTTTGCTTTAAACATGTTACAAAAACCAGCCTACTAGAGCTAATGTTTTCTTCAGTTTGTGACTCTGACCCAAGTCGCGGGCTCAGATTTTAAAGAAAAAATTACCAGTATCATTGGGAAATATTAGGCTAGGTAAATATTTTAGCAAAGTAATCTTATCAAGATTTTAACTACAAGGGCTATTGCAGTGATTGGAGGCACCTTTGGTGTCTTTCGAAGGTATTTATGATAAACTTTGACATTAAATGGGGTTTCTATGGGAGAGGGCGAAGTATAATTCGCTGATGAGCTAAACTAAATACTGACCCAACCAACCTAAAAACTGTCTCTGGTGAAGGCTAATACCTAGGAAAATGTTCTAGTGAGATTAAACATTTTTCGATGAACCACCCCTTTAACATAGTTGATGAAAACATTAAACAAGGCAATACAACAGTTTACATTTCAAGATAATACTTTATGAGCAAAGCATTTATCTAAACATGAATCTGAGAGGTAGGCAGAGAACATTCGCTTGACTAAGTCCAAAACTCAAATCTAATATACTGTACTTAGAAAGGGGGAGAAAGATAGAAGGGGAGAGTGACTAAGCGAGTGAGACAGAGAGAAAGAAGGAGATAAGAGTTGTATAGTTACCACATGGCTGGGGGATAGGACTACATCCATCATCAACGGTGACCACGTGACGTCAAAAACAATGTTTTGTTAAATTTGTAGTATTTCTCGAGAAATTCTGTATTCTGAAACATTTTACAATCACGGATAATGATGTTAATTATCTATTCATATTTGTGTTCTGCAAAGTCCTAATATCAGTAACAATAATGGTTTTGTCCGAATACTCGGCACACCCCTATTAAAGACATACTGGGGATGATTGCGCTAACAAGGCAAGGGTTTTTTAGAACAGGTGCACACAAACTGGAAGTCAGAGCAAATCCTGATATTAAAATACTGTATTGATTTCGGATATCATTTTTTTAAATATTCTAATATGCAAAAAACTAAGTTTCTGTCCATCACAAAGGAAAGTTTGAATACATTGTTGATAACTACTACAGTACTGTGCAAATAGCACATTTTGACCACAGCTTCTAAAGGCCCAAAATCATGTGTAACTGGCTTATGTATTTTATTAAAGTTATTGTTTTATGATGTTTTACATGTGGAACTGGCAGAGGGTGTTAAACTTCAAGCGAACATTATCACTCGACTGAGCAAAGAACCATCAAAGTGCATTTCTTAGCTCATGACAGATCTGTTTCCCAGAGGTGATGGCCGTCTCTTCGTTGACAGGCATTTGCAGTAAGTTGCTTAGTCATTTTTTTGTATAAATACTGTACAATAACATGTCAAATTATGAAATATAAGACTTTTACTTCAAAATACAGCAGAACTACTAAATGGCCAAAAAGGGGTTTTGTTGTCTATTTTATTATTTTATTTTATTATTTATTTATTACAAGAGTGTGAATGTGTGTAACCTGATCTCAGGTCTATTAGTTTGTGCCAAGACTGTTGATTAATTTGGGGTTAGGCAGGCTATTATGTACTCAAAGCAAATTTGTTTAAACCATCTTTTCTTTTTCTCCACAGCCTTTTTAATTAGGCGAAACCAGATGGAGAAGGATGTCTTAAAAATAATTTAATCGAAGCTTGAATCAAAATTGCTTAAGTCCAAGATTTAGGTTTAAAACTGCTTTTTTTTTACTCAAAGGGAGTAACTTGGAGGCTAAGGCCTAACTTTTTGATTTGTTAATTCAGTGAAAAAGTATTAAAATTGATAATTTTTCAAATATGATGTCCTCATATCTGTCAACTTCTTAATGTACACTGAACAAAAACATTTCAAGTCTACTATAGTTATTGCTGTAGTATCACTATAAGATTGCTATAATATTACCATAAGATATACCATTAGTATATTGGTATAGTAGTGTATAGTGTTAGTTATTGCTATAGTATCACTATAAGATGATGGTATAGTATTCCTTTAAGATTACTATAGTTATTCTATAGTATGTCTGAATTTACCATAAGAATGCTATAGAATGTGAAAAGTGTTTCTGTGATATTTGTATAATATTCTTCTATAGTAATCTTATAGGATCACTATAATATTGCTATAGTTATTACTATAAGTTTGCTATAGTTATTCTATAGTATGTCTGAATTTTCCACAAGGATACTACGTTTTTTAGTGTTATTTATATAATACTCTTTATAGTAATCAGTGGCGGTTCTAGACCATTTCAACTGGGGGGGGCCAAGCTGGGGCCAGTTGTACTGTTAGAGGGGCCAGTTACATTAGACATTATTGTTGTCATATCGTTTTGCATGTGGTACGATACTGTTGTGTTCCGCCTAAAGCCGTCCCTCTAGAAAATGTGGGTTAAATTAGTGTTCCGCGTTGCCACTGTCTAATAACGGATGTAAAAAAAGAACGATAGCAAAAATTTGTTATGTAAAAATTATTTCATACTCCACATTTAGGGGGGCCACAAGGGGGTCCAAAATTGTTGTCACAGGGGCACTGGCCCCCTCTGGCCCACCGCCCAGAACCGCTAGTGATAGTAATCCTATAGTGCTTTTTGTAAGGGGTGCTCCAAATCTTTTTGAAATCGGAGCATCTGCAACTGTAATTTAACATCACGAGCTGAACCTGTATCATTTTCCTGTCTTGCCACAGCACTGAACCGGGACACATTGAAGCATATGATTGGTCTAGTTTTGTAAGGGATCAAAGGGATTTGATGCATGTTTTGAAGAAACGCCTCTCAAAATTAGTGGAGTTGAATGGAGCGAGAGAACGTTCTCTGCTGAGTTTAGAAAACTAAAAAGAGTAGCATGATAGCGCTGTTTTATGTACAATGTTGTCAACAAAATTAGGTTGCTGTTACTTCTGTCCATATTGCTGAATGCAGCCTTTTGACAGCATGTACTAAAATCGATTTAATCCACTTGGTCCCTTCGTTTGGTGATTGGCATTTAGGCTGTGACAACGAAAAGGCAGCAGGTAGACCTACATGCAGTACGTTTTAGCAGGGAAGTTTGGTACGGTGGCCTGATTTGTAACTATGAAATCAATTTGTCAAACAGATAGTGAACCGAAAAGTGTACGTTTGATTCTAAAGGGACGATTAATATAACAATTATTTGGTTAGTGTGTAGGGGCAGATTTATATAATTAATTCTTCAATTTCATTAACTATTTACTTTATTCTGATCAGTGGAACAATTATCATTCTTAACAATGGGCTAAAATATAGGGTAACTACCGTTCTTGTCAGCAAGAACACTACAGTTATTCCACTTTGTGTCCTTAATCTGAAATCAGTCTATAGACAAGTAGAATGCAATCTATGATTTGGTTACCCAATGCCATCAACCATAAATATTATCTCCTGTGCAGAACCTTGGCGTAGTGGTAACACTCCCCGGTACGTGTCGCATGCAACTTTCCACCTGAGAACAGGGATTAATCTGTTTTCAACCTTCCCACTGTTTCTAGCATTTGCCCGTCTCCCCACATTTCATTTTTGTCAGTGTCAAACCACCTAAAAAAAATAAAAAATATTAGCCTTCTTTAAATTTCATCCCCTAAAAATCTCAAAGTAACAATGTCAAATTGAGTGTTAATTTAATGTTCAAAATACCCTGAATACACCTGACCAGTGTCATATGCTTAAGCCATGTGAAAATATGTAGAATTGCAGGAAATTAGCTTTAAAACCGTACAATTGTACATATAGGGGTTGTGTCAGGGGGCAAAGAAATTCACATAACAAATCTCACTCCAAGCATTTTTCAAAAGTTGGCAACCCTGTTTAAGCCAGTAGTGGCTAACCAGGGGTGGGATAATGTCAATGTGCCTTTGATTGGATAGTAGCAGGAGCTATGTTTATGACAGTTTGCGATGGAACATGAAAAAAATTCATGTACTTTCAGAATTGATTGGCAAGTTACTCATAGGTGGGCTGCGAGCATCTGGTAGCTCACGATCTACCTGTTGGAGACTCCTGGCCAACAAACATTTCAACAAACATACTTCCTAGTAATGCTGAGATTGTATCAGGGTTTGTTTAATACTCATGGTTTCATTTGTTTTCTTAAGTATTACTGTACTTTTTTTGATTGTAGTGACAAGGTAGGTAAATGATGATCATCATCTGACACAATGTTAACATTTCAATTGTAAGTCGCTCTGGATAAGAGCGTCTGCTAAATGACTTAAATGTAAATGTAAAAATTTCAAGTCTTTAGGTAAGAAGTGAAAATCCCACACTGTTTACTTTAACATGATCAATTAATGACAAACTAAAACTAAGAAAAATAACAGATGAGTGTGTGAATGTCAATTACCTTACTGTTAAAGGTAGAAGGGTGCCACCTCTTGAGCAATTTTAGAAATGCTATTGGCAAAAAAAATAATGGACCTTAAGGGAATCTTGTAATGTGAGACAATGAAGTAACAGAGACTGGTAATATTCAAGGGTTTTAATCTAGAAGTACAAAGACTCAATATAAATATATTAAATTGTTGTCAGGGATCATAGTACCCTCAGCAGGAGAATTCCGTACTACTCTAGTTGTAAATCATTATTTACAGTTGAGGTCAAAGATTTGGGGAAAAGTTGGAAGGTATTTGGAATTCCCTCCTATACCGAACAGCAGCAAATCAAGTCCTTCTGCCACATTTATCATCTTAAGGCTTAAAATCTTAAAAACCACAATAGAGGGTGATGTTGGACAGATGCATTGCATTCCCATTCTAGTAACTGGTACTTTAAGGTGCTGATGTTTGGGAATCATCAGTCAAGGCTTCTTGGACTCAATGATCCTCAGACATCGCTTGTAGAGGCGAATAGGAGTCCCTCTTTTTGAGTCTTTACTTGTGCTCTGAGCATTAAGTCTTCCTCTTTCCTCCATGCTTTTAAGGACTTGAATTAGGTCAGTGGCTTGGGAAAATCCAGCAGTACAGCTACAGCAAGAGAGCAAAGAAAAATATATAAATACTTGAACCGACAGGCACATACACAGTTTCACTAAGGATTATTGTTATTAGATTGATAGTAGGTAAGACACTGACACATTGCATGTAATGTTACAATGAACAATTAGCCTGTGAAGAGATCCATTGAAAAAGTTGTGCCTCATTGCAAATCTAACATCCTTTGAATTTGAGCCACCAACCTTTTCCCTCCATGACAGTCTTTCACACTTGTCACGTTGAAGCAGGATAGAGATACAAAGTCCTGCAGGAGCGATTGGAGAATTGTGGTCTTCTCCAAGTGTCTGATCTGATCAGCCAGCCTGAAATGTGATGGAGAAAGATAGAGGGACAGAGGAGACCAGTGCTCCAGGGAGACAGCCAGTGGATGAGGAGAAAAGGTTAAGAGAAAGACAAACACTATCAGAAAGGCAATATGTGAGACAGTAGTGGTAACATGTTTGCGTCCATCTTGCGTAGTTATCTAACCCAGCAGGCCCTAACCCTCTAACCCTTAGTTATTTAAGGCAGCTGCAAGATACTTTAACACAGTCCATTTTAGTGACAAAGTGCTCAGGATACATTGTACCAGTGGGGGCTCCTCAGAGGAGGAAGGGGAGGACCATCCTCCTCCGTGAATTCCATAAAAACAGAAATAGTGAAACATATGAAAGTTATCCTTTTTAGATAAAACTATACAAAATATTCATGTCACCAAATAATTGACTAAAACACACTGTTTTGCAATGAAAGTCTACAGTAGCCTCAACAGCACTCTGTAGGGTAGCACCATGGTGGAGCCGGAGGACAGCTAGCTTCCGTCCTCCTCTAGGTACATTGTAGGGCTGTCCCCTACAGCAAAAAAATCTTGGTGACCAAAAGTCGTCTGTTCTTTCGACCACTCGATTGGTTGACTTTTTTTTTTTAAACATGTATTTGTATTTTTCCATATATAGACCCACCCTGTGTTTTAATAAAATCAACTATATGCTTGTCTGATGCTGTTTGATGAAATAAGAGACAAATGACTCAAGAGGGAGCAGAGATTAAGATCATCAGAAAAGAAAAAGCTGACCAGACCAACCTCCTCCCGCTCCTACTGGCTTTCGCAGGTTCTGCCATTTACTCTCCTGAAGTTGCCGGTAATAGGCTACACTAAGAGTCTGCAACTATTTTCATGTGGAATGCAAATTTGTCTTACAATTTCTACCGATCAGCGTGCCAGTTATGGTTTTCATATGAACATTAAAGCCAACTCCTCCTTTGGTCGTCTCTCCTTCCAGTTCTCTGCTGCCAACGACTGGAACGAACTACAAAAATCTCTGAAATTGGAAACACTTATCTCCCTCACTAGCTTTAAGCACCAGCTGTCAGAGCAGCTCACAGATCACTGCACCTGTACATAGCCCATCTATAATTTAGCCCAAACTACTACCTCTTCCCCTACTGTATTTATTTATTTTATTTATTTTGCTCCTTTGCACCATATTATTTATATTTGAACTTTGAACTTTCTGCAAACTACAAATCTACCATTCCAGTGTTTTTCTTGCTATACTTTATTTACTTTGCCACCATGGCATTTTTTTGCTTTTACCTCCCTTATCTCACATCATTTGCTCACATTGTATATAGTCTTTTTTTTCCTACTGTATTATTGACTGTATGTTGTTTACTCCATGTGTAACTCTGTGTTGTTGTATGTTGTCGAACTGCTTTGCTTTATCTTGGCCAGGTCGCAATTGTAAATGAGAACTTGTTCTCAACTTGCCTACCTGGTTAAATAAAGGTGGAAAAAAATAAAAATAAAAAAAATAACGTTTTTTTTTTTTTTAAATAAATAACGTCTTTGTATCTCAAATTCATTGGGATGTGATTAATCAAAATTCTATCCAACTCTAAATGAAAATGATAAACCTACATAAAGCCAACAAATAAAAACAAATCTCCCATAAATCACATTGGCTATGCATGGCCTGTCTGCAACGAACTTTAAACATTGTATCAACTATCAACTTGGGTCCAGCCCGAAGCTCACACTAGCAGACTTGTAACACAAAATATTCTGGGCCCCCAGAATTTCCCACACCAGTAAGCTCGGGACAGACTCGTCAGGTAGACTTATTTTAGGACTGTTTCCACTGGATCAGAGCATAACATTTTTCCCTTTCACACTGGTTATCGAAAGGGATATTTTTCAAATACTTTGAGGAACTATTGTCATTTTCAATGTGTATGTAATACCCAACTTTGTTTGCTTGCTGTTTGAGGTGAAGAAAACATTACTTTGAGAACCTCCACAGCTCATTAAAGGTGGTGTGTTAAGCCAATCAGAAATACTATTAGATCCCCAAATCAGTACATTTATATGCCTACATTTGCATGCAGGCCAAGTAGCCTATAGGTCTACTTCTATGCATAATCAGTGTGCTTCCTTACTCAACATTGACAGTATCGCTCCAAACAAAAGACAATGACTAAATTGACAAAACTTGTAAATGGAATGGAACTTGTTTCTCACAAGTGTAGCATAGGTTGTGCGCTCTGCAAACAACGTGTCCACTCTGACAATGACAACGGTAAAAGACTGGAATAATAATATATTGAATGCATTAACAGAAATTAACATATGCAAACAAACATTGTAGATTAGAAATGATAGGAATTAACGGTAAATGTAGGCTACTACTGGTGATATATGTCATTGGGAAGTGATAGACAATAAAAATCAAGCCAAACAATTCATGCAATGAAGTTATGAAACAATGATTTTGCGCATTCTGGAGAGCGAAGAACATTGTGCATTTTAGCCACTCTGATCTTCTAAAACTGTGCCATCCCCCGGCATCCGCAATGGATTAGTTCACTGAATCAGACTCGTGTGACATAAAAAAATAAATACATATTTGCTACTGCTCAAAATATAATAATATTGGTCGACCAACAGCCTACCGACCAAACAATCGACCAGTCCACTAAATTGACTTCAATACAAAACCTAGGAGGCTCATGGTTCTCACCACCTTCCATAGACTTACACAATAATTATGACAACGTCCTCCAACCAATCAGAGCTCTTGCAGCATGAACTGACATGTTGTCCACCCAATCAAAGGATCAGAGAATGAATCTAGTACTGAAAGCATAAACTACAGATAGCTAGCGCTGCAGTACATAAAGTTGTGAGTAGTAGTTGACTCAAAGAGAGAAAGACAATAGTTGAAAAGTTTTGAAGGAAAAGCAAGAGAGAGAGCTAGCTTTATTTCATTGTATTTGTATTCACCTTCACTTAGCTAGTGAATACAACTTGCTAGTTTAGCCTATTCAAACACCTGGCACAAACAGAGAGGGATGCTATGTTAGCTAGCTGGGTATGGCTATCCAACACTGGAACTCTTCCAAGTCAAGGTAAGTTTTTGGTTTTATTAATTTATTGTCACCGTGGCCCACCGGTGTAGCTGCTAAACTGCTTGCACTGTTCTCCATGATTGTAGCGGCTTTACAAACACGTTGGTTATAGTAGCTATGTTAACTAGGTATGACGTTAGCTAATATGGTGACAACGATGTAGGCTGTGTGTAGCGGTTATGATATGAAGGTTTGGGTTGGAAAGGTTTTTCCGCCTGGTCACAGACAGCTGATGTGTTGTGCACTGAAGTCCACAAGCGAAGGGAAAAGGTGAGAGGAGGAGAGTGCGTAGATTCGAAAAGGAATTATACAATGAGCAAAATTATCAATCTGTTTGTATGTGGCTGCTATGAAAGTGAACGGTTAGCGTGTGATCAAGGGTGTATTTATTCCGCCCATTTTGTTAAAACGGAAGCAAACGGTACGGGGATAAACATACCTGAATTTGTCCAATAGAAACTTTAGTTTGCAACTGTTGGACTAATGATTACACCCTAGATCTGCTAGATGCATGAAAGAGTGTGCCAGGCAGTATTTAAATGTGTCACTGTGTCACCTTGATGACTCAAATGTTTCTCTCGCCCTGTGCACCTACGTTGAAAACTTTCATTCATAGGCTAGGTTGTAGCAACCTCATGATAGGTATAGTTAAAATGTTTGTATCATGTAGTAGCCTAAACCTATCGATGTTACATTGAGCTGGGTGAATGGGATATGAATGACAGTCATCCAATATGCTGTAATAGAAATAAGGCCATGCTCATAAAAATAAGCGTCACTGCATTGTACTGTACGGATACTTTCTCACCTGTGGGTGCAATCACAATGGTACACAGTCTTTGATCCCATGTTGTGGAGATCATATCTCTTCTCTAAAGGGTGAATTTTGTATTTACATTCATCCAAATGCTTGAGGGTGCCACAAAGAAGCATATTATCTGTAACACAGAGAACAAACAGAACATACTGAAGCTAGCTGAGTCATGACATGCAGTAAGTTTCAAAGTGTCCTTTGTAATTATTGGGACAGTGAGGCATTTTTCTTCTTTTGACTACATCAAGCTTGTGACTCCACAAATGTGTTGGATGCATTTTCTGTTTGTTATGTTTCAGATAATCTTTTGCCCAAGAGAAATGAATGGTAAATAATGCATTGTGTCATTTTGGAGTCACTTTTATTGTAAGTAAGAATAGAATGTTTTCCAACACTTCTACATTAATGTGTATGATATCATGATTACAGATAATCCTAAATTAAATTGTGAATAATGATGAGTGAGAAAATTAGACCCACAAATATCATACCCACCCCTCTTTAAAAAAATGCTACCCTCCCCCGTTATTGTAACGGTGAGAGGTTGGAATGTCTTGGGGGTATGATACAGTGAGGGGAAAAAAGTATTTGATCCCCTGCTGATTTTGTACGTTTGCCCACTGACAAAAAAATTATCAGCCTATAATTTTAATGGTAGGTTTATTTGAACAGTGAGAGACAGAATAACAACAAAAAAATCCATAAAAACGCATGTCAAAAATTTTATAAATTGATTAGCATTTTAATGAGGGAAATAAGTATTTGACCCCTCTGCAAAACATGATTTAGTACTGGCAAAACCCTTGTTGGCAATCACAGAGGTCAGACATTTCTTGTAGTTGGCCACCAGGTTTGCACACATCTCAGGAGGGATTTTGTCCCACTCCTCTTTACAGATCTTCTCCAAGTCATTAAGGTTTCGAGGCTGACGTTTGGCAACTCGAACCTTCAGCTCCCTCCACAGATTTTCTATGGGATTAAGGTCTGGAGACTAGCTAGGCCACTCCAGGACCTTAATGTGCTTCTTCTTGGGCCACTCCTTTGTTGCCTTGGCCGTGTGTTTTGGGTCATTGTCATGCTGGAATACCCATCCACGACCCATTTTCAATGCCCTGGCTGAGGGATGGAGGTTCTCACCCAAGATTTGACGGTACATGGCCCCGTCCATCGTTCCTTTGATGCGGTGAAGTTGTCCTGTCCCCTTAGCAGAAAAACACCCCCAAAGCATCATTTTTTCACCTCCATGTTTGACGATGGGGATGGTATTCTTGGGGCCATAGGCAGCATTCCTCCTCCTCCAAACACAGCGAGTTGAGTTGATGCCAAAGAGCTCCATTTTGGTCTCATCTGACCGCAACACTTTCACCCAGTTGTCCTCTGAATCATTCAGATGTTCATTGGCAAACTTCAGATGGGCATGTATATGTGCTTTCTTGAGCAGGGGGACCTTGCGGGCGCTGCAGGATTTCAGTCCTTCACGGCGTAGTGTGTTACCAATTGTTTTCTTGGTGACTATGGTCCCAGCTGCCTTGAGATCATTGACAAGATCCTCCCGTGTAGTTCTGACATGATTCCTCACTGTTCTCATTGCAACTCCACGAGGTGAGATCTTGCATGGAGCCCCAGGCCGAGGGAGATTGACAGTTCGTTTGTGTTTCTTCCATTTGCGAATAATCGCACCAACTGTTGTCACCTCACCAAGCTGCTTGGCGATGGTCTTGTAGCCCATTCCAGCCTTGTGTAGGTCTATAATCTTGTCCCTGACATCCTTGGAGAGCTCTTTGGTCTTGGCCATGGTGGAGAGTTTGGAATCTGATTGATTGCTTCTGTGGACAGGTGTCTTTTATATAGGTAACAAGGTGAGATTAGGAGCACTCCCTTTAAGAGTGTGCTCCTAATCTCAGCTCGTTACCTGTATAAAAGACACCTGGGAGCCAGAAATCTTTGACTGAGAGGGGGTCAAATACTTATTTCCCTCATTAAAATGCAAATCATTTTATAACATTTTTGACATGCGTTTTTATGGATTTTTTTGTTGTTATTCTGTCTCTCACTGTTCAAATAAACCTACCATTAAAATAAGACTGATCATTTCTTTGTCAGTGGGCAAACGTACAAAATACGCAGGGGATCAAATACTTTTCCCTCACTGTATTTGTGCATCCGTAACTCACTCAACATTATTCATGATTCATTCAGGATTATCTTTAATTATGGTAGCATCCAAATGACTGTTGAAGTGTTTAGAAACATATACTATTCTTATTCACAATAAAAGTGACTCCAAAATGACACTACATTTTCCCATAAATTTCTATTGGGCACAAAACAATCTGAAACATAACCAAAACAAACAGAAAATGCATCCAACACATTTGTAGAGTCACAAGCTTGATGTAGTCATTGTGTGCTATGAATATGGGACCAAATTCTAAACTTTTGAATACTTTATTACACATAAGTCAAATTTGTCCCAATACTTTTGGTCCCCTAAAATGGGTTAACTATGTACAAAAAGTGCTGTAATTTCTCATTAAAGCTGACAGTCTGCACTTTAACCTCATAGTCATTGTATCATTTCTAATCCAAAGTGCTGGAGTACTGAGCCAAAATAAAAATAAATGCTTCACTGTCCCAATAATTATGGAGGGCACTGTATATCTAGAATGGCATCATCAAGCTTTTCCTAAAAAGTCAAATTAAAGCTTGGGGCAGTTGCAGGCTGGCCAGTTACCAGACTGATAGTGGGCTCATGGAGAAACACAAAACTACTACCTGTTGTCATAGATGGTGCACTCTCAGTAGGGGTTTGTATTAGAGGTGTGGTCCTTAGCTTTGAGGAGGCAGTCCTCTTAGTAATTGTGTTCTTCCAAAGGGTAGATGAAGTCATCACAGTTGCAGATGTTGTTCTCTTATTTGAGGGCATTGTTCTCTGAGTTTGAGATATTCTCCTCTGGGTTGGAGATGCAGTCTTGTTTGCTGAGGATATGGTCGTTGGTGTTTTAGTTATCTGTTCCAAACAGGCTTTGCCTCGTTCCCCCCTCCAGCGGCGAGGCTGAAAAGTATCTCCTCTTGGAGGCCCACAACGGTGAAGTTTCCTAAGAACCTTTGGGAGTTTGGGACTTTTGGGTATAAGAGTTGTGGTTGTTAAAGTTGTCTGTGGATGAGGTGAAGGCTTTGGTGTTGATGTAGCCCTCTGCATTGTTGTGGATGATGTCCTCTGTCGTGACCGTGCTTTTTTATTTGGTGTAGCTTGATTTTGATGCGAGATTGTTTTTTCAGTTCTTGATCCAGTCTTTTGTGTAGAAGTTTTTTTTATTTTTACCTGAGATGTGGTTGTAATCATTTTCGAAGCAGTTCTCTGAGTTGTGGGTGTGGTTTTCTGTTTTTGTGATGCACTCCTCGATATCAGGGATGCAGTTGTCTGTATTAAGGGCGTGCTGGTCTGTGTTTGACTTGTGGTTGTTTGAGTTGTGAATGTTTTCTTGCCCCTGCTGCATCCTTTCCCTTTCCTGTGCTTGAGCTGGAAGGTGTCTCCTCTGGGAGGACCTGTTGGAACACAGTCCCGTGAGGGGGCAAATAGCTTGGAGCGGTTCCCTTTGGGGATTAACCTGGTTGGGCTAGACAAGGGTTTCACTGTAACCAGGTTTTCCCCGGTGCCTGCTGACGTTTCAGGGTCACTGCTGCCACCATGTTTACTTGTCATGCGGTTGATGGTGTAATCTTTGGGATTTTTGAAGACTGCATATGGGGCCACCTTGGCCACCTTGCACCTGCACAGAGCAAAAATGTACTTATTAGACAGGCCAAACATGCCAAGAGAGAATCCTTTCATAAACTCATAGGCAGTGTTGGGGTCGTTACTCAAAATAATTAATTTATTACCTATTACTCGTTACGTCCATCAACAGTAACATATTACTTTACTTATCACTCCCTGGGAAAAGTAATCACTTACACCCCAAAATATTGTGCGCCCTCACTCAATGTAAACCTTATGTTACTTAGGCCTATACACTAACACAAGTAACCTAATAATGACAGACACAAAATCCACTACATACCAAGCTACAAGCTTGTTCACCTCTCCCTGGGCTAAAGCCTGTCATCTTGAACGATTAAAATCAAGCCTTGGTTGTTTGGAGGAGGTAGGCCTACATAGTCCTCTTCAGCAGCAATCGGGCCTCGGGGGTTTTCCGCTATGAGTTTTGTCTTGGCGTGTTGCTTTTGCAGGTGCTTCAAGAGATTGGAAGTTGTGTTTCTAGCAGTGAAGTGTTTTTTCATGCCTGGGCACAGTTTATGTTTTAAGGTTATATTCTTCTAATTTTGTCCTCACACCAAATCAAAGTTTAGTTTAGTTTATTTGCACAAATAGAAAGACAGTAAAAAAAAAAAACTATTACAAACTGTGCGGGAGGGGGAAAAAAAGGCCACAAGTAATGGGATTACTTCCACACTGAAACTCAACGTTTTAACGTTCATCGCCCTCACTAAAGCAGTTTGTAGTAGTGCGTTCGTAAACAGGAACTTCGTGAGAGGACGTCAGACTAGGAAAAAAACAATACTGGGATGGGGGGGATTTTTAAATATTGCGCCAACAGAGAGGGAATAATAATCACAAATATTTATTTGGATCCATAACTGTAATGGGAAGGGTAACAAAAGTAACAACAACCTATCTTTGATCAGTAACTGTAGTATTATTACTTCAAATTGGAACAGTATTTTATTATATTACTTGTTAGCTCAAAATAATATTATTATTGTAACGCTTTACTTTGTAACGCGTTACCCACAACACTGGCCATAAGTCTCTGTATTTTTCACAACATTTCCCTAATTTTGTGTACATTAGCTTACTGGTTGTATTATTTGTAATTTCAGAGTCACTGTATATTTCATATCGGGAAAAAAAAAAAAAAAAAAAAATACAGTAATGAATTATCTAATACAACCTAAACAAGTTTCACTGCGTATTTTGAATACAGGGAATTACTTTTAATTTTCAATGTTTTGCTGGGATGGACCAGGGAAATGTGGTGTCTGGAGGAAGAGTGAGGGGGCTGGATATCAGGCAAGTTATCACAAGCATCTCAGTTAAAACTGGAGAGTTTCTGCTGCAGTTTCAATTGCCCATCATATGATCCTTATTACATTTTTTGGTGAAACAATAGCATGTCCCATATTACTATCCTTATCACAGTTATTACAGTATTATAGAACAAAGTCCATGTACTGTAAAGACTTGATCAGGACAATATCACGTACACACACAAAATTATTTCTGACAGACCGTACTCACATTCCCCACCAGTTAAGCTCAGTGCATTGACTCCTGGGAGTGAACTCAAAGCAGGGCATCTTGAGGAGGTTGAAGAAGCTGAAGCCCACCATACTGGAGATGGTATCATTTACACGCTGGAGGCACTGGCGAAACCTGATGACAACAGAAAGAAGGTTAGGTAATGCCAAGACCGTGGCATTAAAGGGACATTTCTAAAATGTTGAACTTCATATTCATCATCTCCAGCCCCACCCCAACATATGTGAAAATGGTGTGTTTCTATGTGTTGTAGTAAAAAAAAAAAAGAGGAATATAAGTGTTTCCAATGACCATCAACCAATTAGTAGGCAATGCATACGCATAATTGCTTAAAATTACATGATACACACCGATGATGTCATTGGAAACACTTATCTTCCTCCATCTTTAACTACAAAACATAGAAACTCGCTATTTGAACATATGTTGACGTTGGGGTGCTGCTCGAAATAATGAATATGAAGTTTAACATTCTAGAAATGTCCCTTTAAGTCGTCAGTTGTCCTAAGCTTACCAGTGCTGTTTTAAGCTCAAACAACAAATCAGGGATCTCTCACCCAAGGAATAGTTAAAATAGGTTGGCAAACTTGGCATGTTGTCAGCGAGCGCAAATCACACTGTTGTATAACACTTATTATTATTGAATAGTTGATGTTTCCCATCATTTCTTTAATGTCAATGTGTCCAACAGAGCCACATATCGCTGTTGCTTGGTATTCACAGGGAGAAGTGACAAGTCAAAACATGACATGATTTTACAGGAAGATTTAAATTGCTTACGAGGAAACATGAAGTGACGTGCTATACATCCAATTATGTAACTACTTGGTGCTTATACATCGGTTTAGGGCCAGGTAGGGCCTGTTGATTCATAACTAGAGCACAGGCAGGGCTCGGGTATCACTAAATTGATCACTAACATTTTCAAGCCGAGCCATGGACGTGCTCTGCTTTAGAGCCCTTCACAGGCATGAATTTTAAGCCTGAGCCCTACCCATGACCGCGACGTTCAGGCCTGATTGCTTCTGATAAATTTAAGGCCCTGCCTGAAGCGCGAAATAAGAAATAACTTCCTCCATTAGTAAATCCTTTAGCTTCGGTAGGAGAGCTCTAGTGACAGAGTGGAGCAGCTAATGGATTTACTAACGAAATAAGTTATTTCTGATTTCGGGCATGGCTGGGCCCTAAATTTGGCAGAAGCAATCGGGCCTGGGTACGTTACGGTAGGGCCTGAATGTCACGGGCATGGGTATGGCTTAAAATTCATGTCTGTGCAGGGCTCTAGTGCTTACTGTGGAATGAATACTGTGTATGACCTTGTCAGTTAAACCTGGGAGGAGAACGAGACTACATTGTCTGTCTGGCACTCATGCATAAAGGAAATTAATCAGAGTATAAGCGTACTACACAAACATCTGTCTTGTGTTCTGTGGCAACTCAAAGCTAGGAGTTGACACCTCACTTAGATCTCCAAAGTGCCTGATTAGGAGTCCTGAAAGAGATGGGCAATTATTGCTCACCCTAAAAAAGGTTCTAAGTAGAACCTTCTAGATTTCCCCTTTTTGGTGCTAGTTAGAACCCTTAGCAGAGGGTTTTACCTAGAACCTTCTATGTAGGGTTCTTCATAGAACCTCCTGTAAATGGTTCTACCTAGAACCCCCTATGAAAGGTTCTACAAAGAACGCTTTTATCTTTGATGGTTTCTTCCTAGAACCCTATATGAATGGTTCCACCAACCTTATTATCCTTTAAAATTGTAATTTTTATGACAATACATTACATAAATCATAAGGTCTTTCTTTGAGGGCCTAGTTAGACCCTAACAGGAAACACCTGGTTTACAGGCCAAATCAAATTTTATTTGTCACATGCGCCGAACAGGTACCTTATCATGAAATGCTTACTTAAAAGCCCTTAACCAACAATGCAGTTCAAGAAATGGAGTTAAAGAAAATATTTATTAAAAAAAACGTACAAAAAATAAATAAAAGTAAAAAATAAAATGTAACACAATAAGATTACATAACAATAACGAGCCTATATACAGGGGGTACCGGTACTGAGTCAATGTGCGTACAGGTTAGTGGAGGTAATTTGTACTCGTAGGTAGGGGTAAAGTGACTATGCATAGATAATAAACAGCGAGTAGCAGCAGGGGGGGGGGGGGGGGGGGGGGGTCAATGTAAATAGTCCGGGTGGCTATTTGATTAATTGTTCAGCAGTTTTATGGTTTGGGGGTAGAAGCTCTTAAGGAGCCTTTTGGACTTAGACTTGGCGTGCCAGGACTACTTGCTGTGCGGAAGCAGAGAGAACAGTCTATGACTTGGATGACTGGAGTCTTTGAACACCGCCTTGTATATAGGTCCTGGTTGGCAGGAAGCTTGGTCCCAGTGATGTACTGGGCCGTACGCACTACCCTCTGTAGTGCCTTGCAGTTGGATGCCAAGCAGTTGCCATACCAGGCGGTGATGCAATTGGTCAGGATGCTCTCCATGGTGCAGCTGTATAACCTTTTGAGGATCTGGGGACCCATGCCAAATCTTTTCAGTCTCCTGAGGGGGTCTTGGTGTGTTTGGACCATGATAGTTTGTTGGTGATGTGGACACCAAGGAACTTGACGCTCTCGACCCGCTCCACTACAGCCCCGTCGATGTTAATGGGGGGCCTATTCGGCCCTCCTTTTCCTGTAGTCCACGATCATCTCCTTTGTCTTGCTCGCATTGAGGGAGAGGCTGTTATCCTGGCACCACACTGCAAGGTCTCTGACCTCCTCCCTATAGGTTGTCTCATCGTTGTCGGTGATCAGGCCTACCACTGTTGTGTCGTCAGCAAACATAATGGTGTTGGAGTCGTGCTTGGCCACGCAGTCGTGGGTGAACAGGGAGTACAGGAGTGGACGAAGCATGCACCCTTGAGGGGCTCCGGTGTTGAGGATCAGCATAGTACATGTGTTGTTGCCTACCCTTACCACCTGGGGGCGGCCCGTCAGGAAGTCCAGGATCCAGTTGCAGAGGAAGGTGTTGAACGCTGAGCTGTAGTCAATGAACAGCATTCTCACATAGGTGTTCCTTTTGTCTCGGAGGGAAAGGGCAGTGTGGAGTGCGATTGAGATTGCGTCATCTGTGGATCTGTTGGGGCGGTATGTGAATTGGAGTGGGTCTAGAGTGTCCGGGATGATGGTGTTGATGTGAGCCATGACCAGCCTTTCAAAGCACTTCATGACTACCGACGTGAGTGCTACGGGGCGGTAGTCATTTAGGCAGGTTACCTTTACATTCTTGGGCACAGGGACTATGGTGGTCTACTTGAAACGTAGGTATTACAGACTGTCAGGGAGAGGTTGAAAATGTCAGTGAAGACACTTGCCAGTTGGTCCGTGCATGCTCTGAGTACACGCCCTGATAATGCATCTGGCCCCGCGGCCTTGTGAATGTTGACTTGTTTAAAAGGACTTGCTCACATTGGCTACAGAAAGCGTGATCACACAGTCCTCTGGAACAGCTGGTGCTCTCATGCATGCTTCAGTGTTGCTTGCCTTGAAGCGACCATAAAAGGCATTTAGCTCGTCTGGTAGGTTCGCTTCACTGGGTAGCTCGCGGCTGGGTTTCCCTTTGTAGTCCGTAATTGTTTGCAAGCCCTGCCACATCCGACGAGTGTCAGAGACGGTGTAGTAGGATTCAATCTTAGTCCTGTATTGACGCTTTGCCTATTTGATGGTTCATCTGAGTGCATAGCAGGGTTTCTTATAAGCGTCTGGATTAGTGTTTGGCTTCTTGAAAGCGGCAGCTCTAGCTTTTAGCTCGGTGCGGATGTTGCCTATAATCCATGGCTTCTGGTTGGGATATGTTCGTACAGTCACTGTGGGGACTACGTCTTTTTTATGGGGAAGTGTGACTTTTTTCATTCACCTTATTTTATTGGTGCATGCATTGTGGTAATCCAAATTGGGGTGCCATTTAACAATGCACTATGCAGAAATCACACCGCCATTTCCTTGTTGCAAAAAACGACTTGCTTTATGTGACAAAAGAAGCAAGCATAGTGTAGAGAATCATTGTTCCATCTAAACTGTGTACCATCTAAACTGCTGTGAAATATATTTTCCATAACCCAAAATTTTGTATTTTCAGCAGTTTGAAGCTGGTGTACAAAACCGTAAGTAATAGATGCAAAAACAAAACTTCAGAACGGGAAGCATAGAAATATCCCACATAGAACAGATATAGGGCTTCTTAGACTTGCTTTCAATTAGAATGACAGATCAATAACTCACATTTCGATTTGAATTTGGTCAGGTTGCCCAAAGAGTTACATATTGCAGCTTTAAGCCTATAGCATATTTACAGTTTTACTGAGTGGAAAAAAACCAAACATAGATCTTTTATCCTGACTCTCAAGTTAGACTAGAATATGTACTCTAAAGCACTGAATCAAATGATCTGATATTGTATCATTGGTACAATGGCACACTCTACCCGACATTCCAGAAAAGAAAAACACCTATCAGTTAGCAGATGAGCCATGCACCATACCCCTGAAAAATAAAGGTCAGCATAATAAAAAGTCTGTCTTTATTGAACAGTATTGAGTTATAGCTCTAAGGAGTTCCCCTTCAGGGGACTGGAATGTATGTCTGTGTCATCCCTGGAATGTGATGGATGCTGCCCAGGGGCTACACATTGAGGCTCACCTTTGGTCACAGTCACAGTGTGAGATGGTGAAGAAGTTGGGATTGAAAACACCATAGTTCACTGTGAAGGAGGGGATAGTGTTACTGCAGTGGTCATGCTCACGGCAGCACCTGTCTGCTCGCTCAAACATTCCTACAACAAGAAACAAACAGTGGAGAGACTAAATAAGTCTCTCAGATCATTAAATATACATTTCATGTGTAATGACACATTGCTACTAGAGGTCGACCGATTATGATTTTTCAAAGCCGATACCGATTATTGGAGGGCCCGGGAAAAAGCAGATACCGATTAATTTATATATATATAAATAAATAACATACATACAGACATATACATAAATACATTTTAAAAAAACAGTGTTTGAGAAGGAAGTAAAAGCGCAATATGTGCCATGTAAAAAAGCTAACGTTTAAGTTCCTTGCTCAGAACATGAGAACATATGAAAGCTGGTGGTTCAATATTCCCAGTTCTTCAATATCCCAGTTAAGAAGTTTTAGGTCATAGTTATTATAGGAATTATGATGTGTCGACTATTTCTCTCTATACCATTTGTATTTCATATACCTTTGACTATTGGATATTCTTATAGACACTTTAGTATTGCCAGCCTAATCTCGGGAGTTGATAGGCTTGAAGTCATAAACAGTGCCGTGAAGCAAGCATTGCTAAGAGCTGCTGGCAAACGCAGTAAAGTTTGAATGAATGCTTACGAGCCTGCTGCTGCCTACCACCGCTCAGTCAGACTGCTCTATCAAATCATAGACTTAATTATAATATAAATAACACAGAAATACGAGCCGTTGGTCATTAATATGGTCAAATCCAGAAACTATCATTTCGAAAACAAAACGTTTATTCTTTCAGTGAAACACGGAACCGTTCCGTATTTTATCAAACGGGCAGCAACCCTAAGTCTAAATATTGCTGTTACATTGCACAACCTTCAATGTTATGTCATAATTATGTAAAATTAGTTCGCAAAGAGCCAGGCGGGCCAAACTGTTGCATATACCCTCACTCTGCTTGCACTGAACGCAAGAGAAGTGACACAATTTCCCTAGTTAATATTGCCTGATAATATGAATTTCTTTTAACTAAATATGCAGGTTTAAAAAAATATACTTCTGTATATTGATTTTAAGAAAGGCATTGATGTTTATGGTTAGGTACATTCGTGCAACAATTGTGCTTTTTTCACGAATGTGTTTTTGTTAAATCATCCCCCGTTTGGCGAAGTAGGCTGTGATTCGATGATAAATTTAAATTCACCGCATTTATTATATGCAACGCAGGACAAGCTAGTTAACCTAGTAGTATCATCAACCATGCGTAGTCAACTAGTGATTATGTGAAGATTGATTGTTTTTATAAGATAAGATTAATGCTAGCTAGCAACTTACCTTGGCTCCTTGCTGCACTCGCGTAACAGGTGGTCAGCCTGCCACGCAGATTCCTCGTGGAATGCAATGTAATCGGCGTCCAAAAATGCCGATTACCGATTGTTATGAAAACTTGAAAATCGGCCCTAATAAATCGGCCATGCCGATTAAATCGGCCGACCTCTAATTGCTACAGTGGGTGGTCAGCAGTAGCACCAAGCACTAATGTTATAGATCAATAAGTAAGATGTGATATAGTGCTTGCTGGAACAGAAGTAGGCCTACAGTACACACATGGCAACTCCAAGGAGTTGTCCTGATCAAATAGGCTAGAGACAAATAGGGATAAGGAATGATAAAGTGAAGAGTGCACATGTGCAAACTAAAAATGAATGAGAGAATAATAAAGATTAAGGTTAAAGAAAGATATGGAATTGAGAATTAAGTTACTGGTAAAGCACTCAAATTTCATTCAAGTCTGGGCAAATTCAACTCAAATCTTTAAGGTTGTGCCCTGTGCCCAATTTGAGGCTAGATCTTTTTTGTTTGTTATTAATTCTGTCCTCTGTGTGTGACTTTGCCATATGTTGTCCAGAAACAGCTATCCTTATGGCTCTTGTTTTCACTATACATTACATTATGAAGCAGCCCAAATATGGTTTTAAGAACAGAAGGCTTTCCCAACTTTGAAACAAATTAGCTGTAGGCTATGTTATAGGCTACTTTGATATAACATGACAGGGTGTGAAGTGTAAATATTATTCTACTCACCTAACTGTTTGTAGTCAATCGCTTTGCTTCCAGTGCCACACCAAAGTGTCCCAGGAAATACCCACGCGCGTTTCCTACGGGATTTTGGACCCGAAATATGTTGTTGCTCCAATGGGTCATTTTTCGTCTGTTTGATAAATCCATCGACAGGACTCAGTGAACACAGGTTGTCTGGACTCAACAACGCCCTGATATTGAAGAGGGATAATTCCACGAGGCTCTCCGAGCGCGTTTGGCGGCAAAGATACAGGTAACTGGCAGTGGCTACAGGGTCGTCGTTAATTGAGCATTTTACAAGCTGCTTCTCTGACCATTCGCTCACATATAACATCAATGTATGAGTCCCGATCATATTTCGGAGGAAGCTTAGGCGCGTGTGTCCTAGTCCAGTGAAACTCGTCCTGTGGCAGAAGTTGGCGTTTTGCGCGTCGGTCCCTGCTGACATCTTCACATATTGTGCACTTTGCAAACTGAGCAATGACAAGCACAGAGCAAATTGCAGTAAACGTTTGTTTATCATATCAAACAGACTAAATTATATTAATACATACATTAAAAAAGTAACAGCCGTCTCAACAGAGCTCGTCAATTTGTAGTCCTAAAAACCGGAAATTAGTTGCCTCTAGTTCGTTCAGTCCGCCACAGTGGACGCGTCATAATACCCATAAAAACACCGAAATCACATGAATTGTATAAACACTTCAAATTAAGTGTGCGTTTGGTGTAGGCTTACCTTGGTGTGACGTTTTGTTAACCTTCTAATTCTCTCTCAGACAAGGTGAGTTTTATCAATACATTCGCCACAATTTACTCAAAAAAATGTGAAATGCTAATTAGCAACAAAGAAGACTTCAGCAAGACTAATTCCTGCAAGAAGCTCCTGCACATCATCTCTAGCCTACACTGTCAACTACTGACCAGCGTGATCAGAGACCTGTGCCCAATCCATGATGAAATCATCTGCTGTATTGAAATGAATTGAATAAAGTTTTGAACTTCTAAGGTCCGCTTTCAATGGCTTAGCTAGCCACTGACTACACTTTAGCTAGCTACTTAGCAGAGCAGCAGATCCAAACATTATTTTGTATTACCAGTGGTGGAAAAAGTACCCAATTGTCATACTTGAGTAAAACTAAAGATTTTTGGTATCTAAAAACAAATCCCATAGGGATCTGGACTGTAAGATTCATAGTATAACTCTCAGTAACCATGCCCCAGTCTCTATAATGTTGGACATAGAAAGGAATACCTCGGCAAATCGCTGGAGGCTCAACACCTCATTGGTAGGGGACACTGGCTTCCAAGACTACATCAGGACAGAGTTTATGAAATTCCTTGAATTCAATGATACAGCAGAGATTTCTCCTACAACCCTATGGGAGGCATCTAAGGGGATATTGATGGGTAAAATTATTTCTTTTTCTTCAACCTTGAAAAAGCTGGTGACCAAATGTTTAGGACTTGAGAAGAAAATTGAAGGTCTAGAACAATCACAGGTGGCGATAGCTGAAAATCTAACACAGCTAAATGAGGCGAAGAGAGTACTAGATGGATTGCTGAGAGAGAACGTAGAAAGAAACTTACGATTTTTAACACAGATACTATGATCATGGGAGTAGAGCCAGTTGACTTCTGGCATCTCAACTCAGGAAACAGTCTGGGTTGACAATTGTACAGAAAATTAAAAGCACTAATTAAGAAGAACTCTTTCTGTACAAATCAAAATAAATATCTGATGCCTTTGCTAAGTTCTGTAAGATATTGTACTCTAACACAGACATGTGGGGATGTGAACAGAATTGATCCCTATTTGGATTCCATTAATTTACCCAAAATAGATCAAGCTGCCTCAGAAAACATTGATGTTCCCATAACAAGGGAAAAGATTGAGGACACTTAAGAGATTGAATAATAATAAAAGTCCTGGATCAGACAGCTACTCAAATTAGTTTTATAAAACTTGTATTGACCTCATTAGCCCACTGTTGGAGAGGGCCTATTCCCATGCTCTCCAGAAGGGGGAGCTCCCGCTGTGCTGGAAGGAGGTGATTATATCTGTCATCTACAAAGCACTTAAAGATCCACAGAATGCGCCTCATACAGGCCAATTGCACTTCTGTAAAATCTCAACCTCCATATTGGCTAAACGTTTGGAGGCAGTGATTACAACAATAATACATACAGACCAAATAGGTTTCATTCCTGGTCGTCACCAACCTGACAACATACGTAGATTGCTTAACATTATGTCCCACTCCATTCCCCAACTAGTGCCACGCATGGCATTGGCACTGGATGCTGAAAAGGCCTCTTCCGAACATTTGAAAAATGTAATTAAATGGATTCAGTCATTATACTCATTATACTCTGCCACACAAGGCATAGTCAGAGCTTCTGTCAGTCTATCCAGCTGGAACAAGGATGTAGGCAAGGTTTCCTTCTCTCGCCACTCCTGTTTGCCATAAGCATTGAACTCTTATCTCAAATAACAAGGAACAATGCTGATATCAAAGGAATAAAGTTAAGAGATTAAATATATTTTTATTTGTTTAACACTTTTTTGGTTACTACATGATTCCATATGTGTTATTTCATAGTTTTGATGTCTTCACTATTATTCTACAATGTAGAAAATAGTAAAAAATCCTTGAATGAGTAGGTGTGTCCAAACTTTTGACTGGTACTGTATACAGTGGCTTGCGAAAGTATTCACCCCCATTGGCATTTTTCCTATTTTGTTGCCTTACAAACTGGAATTAAAATGGATTTTTTGGGGGGGTTGTATCATTTGATTTACACAACATGCCTACCACTTTGAAGATGCAAAATATGTTTTATTGTGAAAGAAATAAGACAAAAAACAGAACTTGAGCGTGCATAACTATTCACCATCTCCCCCCCCCATCCGTCCGTCCGTCCGTCCTAGTCTCAAATCTCTGGAAGACTGAAGCAGGTTTCCCTCAAGGATTTCCCTGTATTTAGCGCCATCCATCATTCCTTAAATTCTGACCAGTTTCCCAGTCCCTGCCAATGAAAAACATCCCCACAGCATGATGCTGCCACCACCATGCTTCACTGTGGGGATGGTGTTCTCGGGGTGATGTGAGGTGTTGGGTTTGTGCCAGACAGCATTTTCTTTGATGGCCAAAAAGCTCAGATTTAGTCTCATCTGACCAGAGTACCATCTTCCATATATTTGGGGAGTCTCCCACAAACGTGTTTTCTTATTTTTTTCTTTAAGCAATGGCTTTTTTTCTGGCCACTCTAACATAAAGCCCAGCTCGGTGGAGTGTACGGCTTAAAGTGGTCCTATGGACAGATACTCCAATCTCCGATGTGGAGCTTTGCAGCTGGTTATCTTTGGTCTCTTTGTTGCCTCTCTGATTAATGCCCTCCTTGCCTGGTCTGTGAGTTTTGGTGGGCGGCCCTCTCTCGGCAGGTTTGTTGTGGTGCCATATTCTTTCCATTTTTTTAATAATGGATTTAATGGTGCTCTGTGGCATGTTCAAAGTTTCGGATATTTTTTTATAACCCAACCCTGATCTGTACTTCTCCACAACTTTGTCCCTGACCTGTTTGGAGAGCTCCTTGGTCTTCATGGTGCCGCTTGCTTGGTGGTGCCCCTTGCTTAGTGGTGTTGCAGACTCTGGGGTCTTTCAGAACAGGTGTATATGTACTGAGATCATGTGACACTTAGATTGCACACAGGTGGACTTTATTTAACAAATTATGAGACTTCTGAAGGTAATTGGTTGCACCAGATCTTATTTAGGGGCTTCATAGCAAAGGGGGTGAATACATATGCACGCACTGCTTTTCCATTTGTTTTTATTTTTTATAATTTTTTTAAACAAGTTATTTTTGTAACTTCACCAAGTTGGACTGTTTTGTGTATGTCCATTATATGGGTGGGGCTAGATCTACATAGTGGGGCTGTTTTCAGAAAATTCACAAAAGCTCTGACGAAGGCCGTTAGGCCGATACGTAAGCTTATTAAATATCAGTGATACTATCAAGAGCAGTGTGCGGTTTCCTTTTTTCCTTTTTTCCTTCATCCTGTTTCAACTGTTGCCATGCACCTGCAACAAGATTGCTCAGATGTGTGAGTGCCTTTTGAATTTTGTATGTCCATTATATGAAATCCAAATAAAAATCAATTTAAATTACAGGTTGTAATGCAACAAAATAGGAAAAACGCCAAGGGAGATGAATACTTTTGCAAAGCACTGTATACACACATCAGGACATGTACATAGTGAACTCGTACACATTATAAATATGAAAATAGAATACAGTATTTTAAAACATGACCTAACGCTTCCATGTCAATATCAGACTGGGAAGAATTTATGTTTGATCTCCCCCATCTGCAAGCATGACCAATGGCATAACACCTTATTGATATGTAAAATCAACCAACAAATAGGAATACATAAACATCGAATACATACAGTGCATTCGGAAAGTATTCAGACCCCTTTTCCACATTTTGTTACCTTACAGCCTTATTCTAAAATGTATTAAATGTATGTTTTTCATCGTCAATCTACACACAATACCGCATAATGACAAAGCAAAAACAGGTTTTAGGACATTTATGCACATGTATAAAAATAAAAAACAGATACCTTATTTACGTAGGTACTCAGACGCTTTGCTATGAGACTCGAAATTGAGCTCAGGTGCATCCTTTTTCCATTGATAATCCTTGAGATGTTTCTACAACTTGATTGGAGTCCACCTGTGGTAAATTCAATTGATTGGACATGATTTGGAAAGGCACACCCCTTTCTATATAAGGTCCCACAGTTGACAGTGCATTTTAGAGCAAAAACCAAGCCATGAGGTCTAAGGAATTGTCCGTAGATTTCCGAGACAGGATTGTGTCGGGGCACAGATCTGGGGAAGGGTATCAAAAAATGTCTGCAGCATTGAAGGTCCCCAAGAACACAGTGGCCTCCACCAATACTTTTCCTAGTATTGAGCAATCGGGGGAGAAGGGCTTTGGTCAGGGAGGTGGTCATGAACCCGATGGTCACTCTGACAGAGCTCCAGAGTTCCTCTGTGGAGATGGAAGAACATTCCAGAAGGACAAACATCTCTGCAGCCCTCCACCAATCAGGCCTTTATGGTGGAGTGGTCAAACAGAACCCAGTCCTCAGTAAAAGACACATGACAGACTGCTTGGAGTTTGCCAAAATGCACCTAAAGACTCTCAGACCATGAGAAACAATATTCTCTGGTCTGATGAAACCAAAATTGAACTCTTTGGCCTGAATGCCAAGCGTCACATCTGGAGGAAACCTGGCACCATCCCTACGGTGAAGCATGGTGGTGGCAGCATCATGCTGTGGGGAAGGTTTTCTGTGGCAGGGATTGGGAGACTAGTCGGGAAAGAGGAATGGAGCAAAGTACAGCGAGATCCTTGATGAAAACTGTCTCCAGAGAGCTCAGGACCTCAGACTGGGGTGAAGGTTCATGACAAAGCAAACCGTTTTTTACTTTGTCATTATGGGTTATTGCATGTAGATTGATGAGGGGGAAAAAATGATTAAATCCATTTTAGAATAAGGCTGTAACGTAGCAGCCGGCTCCCAAGTGGCACAGCGGTCTAAGGCACTGTATCTCAGTGCAAGAGCCGTCACTACAGTACCTGGTTTGAATCCAGGCTGTATTACATCCGGCCATGATTGGGAGTCCCATAGGGCAGAGCACAATTGGCCATCGTCGTCTGGGTTTGGCCAGGGTAGGCTGTCATTGTAAGTAAGAATTTGTTCCTAACTGACTTGCCTAGTTAAAAGATTTTGGAAAAAGTCACAGGGTCTGAATACTTTCCGAATGCACTGTATTTATGCAGTGTCAAGTAGAAACATAACCAACCCTGTTGCATGTACTTGCTTTACCTGGTAGTTTTGAATAAAGTCAATAAACGAAATTGCTGCCGGTTGGAGAAATCAGAGAAGCCTGCCCACTGGGCACAGACGTCAATTCAACGTTGTTGGACACTTGCTCGTCGAACATCTCATTCCAAAATTATGAGCATTAATATCTAGTTGGTCCCCCTTTGCTGCTGTAACAGCCTCCACTCTTCTGGGAAGGCTTTATACTAGATGTTGGAACATTGCTGCGGGGACTTGCTTCCATTCAGCCACAAGCGCGTTAGTGAGGTTGGGCATTGATGTTGGGCGATTAAGCCTGGCTCACAGTCTGCGCTCCAATTTAGGCTCTGTGCAGGCCAGTCAAGTTCTTCTACAAAGATCTCAACAAATAATTTCTGTATGGACCTTGCTTTGTGCACAGGGGCATTGTCATGATGAAACAGGAAAGGGCCTTCGCCAAACTGTTGCCACAAAGTTGGAAGCACAGAATCGTCTAGAATCGTCCCAGACCATTATTCCTCCTCCACCAAACTTTATAATTGGCACTATGCCTTCGGGCAGGTAGCGTACTCCTGGCATCCGCCAACCCCAGATTTGTCCGTCGAACTGCCAGATGGTGAAGTGGGATTCATCACTCCAGAGAACACGTTTCCACCGCTCCAGAGTCCAATGCCGGTGAGCTTTACACCACTCCAGCCGACGCTTGGCATTGCGCATGGTGATCTTAGGCTTGTGTGCGGCTGCTGGTCCATGGAAACCCATTTTATGAAGCTCCCGACGAACAGTTATTGTGCTGATGTTGCTTCCAGAGGCAGTTTGGAACTTGGTAGTAAGTGTTGCAACCGAGGCGCTCCCGTTCTGTGAGCTTGTGTGGTCTAACACTTTGCAGCTCATTGTTGCTCCTAGATGTTTCCACTTCACAATAACAGCACGTACAGTTGTCCAGGCTGTTCATTCATTTGATGAACTGACTTGTTAGAAAGGTGGCATCCTATGACGGTGCCATGTTGAAAGTCACTGAGCTCTTCAGTAAGGCCATTCTACTGCCAATGTTTGTCTTTGGAGATTGCATGGCTGTGTGCTTGATTTTATACACCTGTAAGCAACGGTTGTGGCTGAAATAGCTGAATCCACTAGTTTGAAGGGGCGTCTACATACGTTCATATACACATTATAGTGTAGTTCAGGAGAAAAATCTGGCTTAATAAAGCACGTAAAAAGTTACATGCTCACTCTGAAATAATAGGGGTTGATATAATTTCTAAATGACTAACCCATACAGACAACATCTGTAAGGTCCCTCAGTCAAGTATTGAATTTCAATACAGATTCAACAACAAAGACCAGGGAGGTTTTTGAAAGCCTCATTAAAAAGTGCATTAATGATAAGAAATGAGACATTTTATATATTTTAAGCATGGTCTAGTTAATAATTATGCTGTGCATTATATATTAAACCACCCAGACACCTCAAAGATACAGTTGTCCTTCTGAACTGAGTTGCAGGACAGGAATGGAACTGCTGAGGGATGTTACCACGAGGCCATTGGTTATTTTAAAACAGCTACAGAGTTCAATGGCTGTAATGGGAGAACTGAGGATGGATCAACAACATTATAGTGACTCCACAATAATGACCTAAATGAGTGAAAAGAAGATCACAAATATACAAAACATGCATTTTTTTACACAACAAGGCACTAAAGTAATATTGCAAATAAACATGTTTGGGTAAAATCCAAAACAACACATCACCAAGTAACTGCCTCCTTATTTTCAAGCATGGTGGTGGCTGCATCACCATCTGGGTATGCTCGACATTGGCAAATACTGGGGAGTTTTACAGGATAAAAAGAAATGGGATAGGGCTAAGCACAGGCAAAATCCTAGAGCATAACCTGCTTCAGTCTGCTTTACCACAGACAAAGGAATTCACCTTTCAGCAGGACAATAATCTACAACAATAACCTGCATCGAGTTTCTAGCCAGACGGAGGGTGATGTGCTCCCCACGTCACCGCGAATCTATAGTGTTTAAAATCACTGTTTGTAAAATGTTTCAACTTTTGATGACGTTATTGGGAGGAACTTTTAACTTAATTATTTTTCTACAAAACCTAGAAATGTGCCGTTTTAACATGTAGACGCTGGTATTGAGCTGGAGATTACATTTTAGTCATTTAGCAGACGCTCTTATCCAGAGCGACTTACAGTAGTCAATGCATACATTTCATTAAAAAAAAAATATCTTTTTTTTTCTTTCTCCGTACTGGTCCCCTGTGGGAATCAAACCCACAACCCTGGTGTTGCAAACACCATGCTCTACACCATGCTCTACTAACTGAGCCACACGGGACTACAGATGGAGATGGTGAAAATTAGGTTGAAAAGTGGTGGAATTGACCTTTAATAGCTGATGAAGAACCATTTAAGAAATAAGGAACATTATATTTTCTCTGTGTATGAGAGGAATCATGACCGACACAAACATTAGGAACACCTTGTTAACATTAAGTTGCAACCCCTTTTGCCCTCAGAACAGCCTCAATTCGTTGGGACATGGACTCTACAAGGTGTCAAAAGCGTTCCACAGGGATGCTGGCCCATGTTGACTCCAATGTATCCCCCAGCTGTGTCAAGTTGGCTGGATGTCCTTTGGGTGGTGGACCATTCTTGATATACACAGGAAACTGTGCGTTGAAAAAAAAAGCAGCGTTGCAGTTCTTGACACACTCACCGGTGAGCATGGCACCTACTACTACTGTACCCCGTTCAGAGATACTATTTTGTTTTTCAGATTCACTCTATGAATGGCTCACATCAATACCATTATCCCAGAAACCCTAGACCCACTCCAATTTGCATACCGCCCCAACAGATCCACAGATGATGCAATCTCTATTTCACTCCACACTGGCTTTTCACACCTGGACAAATGGAACACCTATGTGAGAATGCTATTCATTGACTACAGCTCAGTGTTCAACACCATAGTGCCCTCAATGCTCATCACTAAGCTATGGATCCTGGGACTAAACACCTCCCTCTGCAACTGGATCCTGGACATCCTGATGGGCCGCCCCCAGGTGGTAAGGGTAGGAAACAACACATCCGCCACGCTGATCCTCAACACGGGGGCCCCTCGGTGGTGCGTGCTCAGTCCCCTCCTGTACTCCCTGTTCACTCATGACTGCATGGCCAGGCACGACTCCAACACCATAATTAAGTTTGCTGACGACACAACAGTGGTAGGCCTGATCACCGACAACGATGAGACAGCCTATAGGGAGGAGGTCAGAGACCTGGCAGTGTGGTGCCAAAACCTCTCCATCAATGTGAGTAAGACAGAGGAGATGATCGTGGACAATAGGAAAAGGAGGGCCGAACAGGCCCCCATTAACATTGACGGGGCTGTAGTGGAGCAGGTTGAGAGCTTCAAGTTCCTTGGTGTCCACATCACCAACAAACTAACATTGTCCAAACACACCAAGACAGTCGTGAAGAGGGCACGACAAAACCTATTCACCCTCAGGAGACTGAAAAGATTTGGCATGGGTCCTCAGATCCTCAAGAAGTTCTACAAATGCACCATGGAGAGCTGACTGGTTGCATCACGCCTGGTATGGCAACTGCTCGGCCTCCGACCACAAGGCACTACAGAGGGTAGTGCGAACAGCCCAGTACATCACTGGGGCCAAGCTTCCTGCCATCCAGGACCTCTATACCAGGCCGTGTCAGAGGAACACCCTAAAAATTGTCAAAGACTCCAGCCACCCTAGCCATAGACTGTTCTCTCTGCTACCGCACGGCAAGCGGTACAGGAGCACCAAGTCCAGGTCTAAGAGGCTTCTAAACAGCTTCTACCCCCAAGCCAAAAGACTCCTGAACAGCTAATCAAATGGCTATTGCATTACCCCCCCACCCCTTTTACGCTGCTGCTACCCTCAGTTTATTATCTATGCATAGTCACTTTAACTCTACCTACATTTACATATTACCTCAATTACCTCAGCTGACCGGTGCCCCTGCACATTGACTCTGTACCGGTAGCCTCGCTATTGTTATTTTACTGCTGCTCTTTAAATATTTGTTTCTTTTATTTCTTATTTACTACTTATCAATTTTTTAAATTTGTATTTGTTTTTTATGTTTTTTTTACTTAGCAGGTATTTTTCTTAACTGCATTGTTGGTTAAGGGCTTGTAAGTAAGCATTTCACTGTAAGGTGAAACACCTGTTGTATTCGGCGCATGTGACAAATAAAGTTAGATTTGATTTGAATTGAATGGCACACATACACAATCCATGTCTCAAGGCCTAAAAATCCTTCTTTAACCTGTCTTCTCCCCTTCATCTAGACTGATTTGAAGTTGATTTAACAAGTGACATCAATAAGGGATCATAGCTTTCACCTGGTCAGTCTATGTCATGGAAAGAGCAGGCGTTCTTAATGTTTAATACACTTAGTGTATTTTTAAGCAATAAGGACCGAGGAGGTGTGGTATATGCCCAATGGAATATTCTTAGGCACAACGCAACATGTAGCATCAAAACCACACAAAACATTTTTAAATATCTCCCTACAAAGATCATAGACGGTACACAAGATAATGATCTCACAAGTCTGACCTAGCTTTTATTGATCTGTGTAAACCTAACTCCTTGTAAAATCTTTACATGCAACATACACAGATACTTATATTTTGTTTCTCTCAAGTCCATGCACTACTTATTTACAATTTACATAAATAAAACCAACAAACAATTCATTTAAATAGAGTAAGCAGAACAAAACAGAGAACAGTTGTTTCCTCTTTAGGTTTAGCGATACTTACTATCTGGAAAAGTGAATAGAAACTAATTAAGATTAAAGACCAGTAAACTGGTCACAAAACAGAACAGGTAGGCTACAATAGTACCATAGTAGAACCAGTGAAAACCAAGTGCATACGCAACAAAATAATGTTGAAATTGTGGCTACTGGTGGACAGCAAGACAATACAGTTCAGACAGAGGCTCTCATGACTGTGGGAGCCCCTGTTTTTACCCATCAAAGGAAGAGACAGAGCACTTGGTGAAAATGCATCACTCTAAGGATGAGATTAATCTCCTTGAATCTTCTACCTTCAGGAACTGGTCGGTGAGATCCATTTGTTAATGTGCTTGACTGTTTACGCACAATAATCAGCCCTCTAAGCGTTATCTGAGCTCTGTGTACAGGGTCCTAGCTTTTGCTCTCATCCCTGTCACATTACCAAGCTGAGGATGCTCCGAAGAGGGTCTAAAGTAGCCTGGTACATCAATGAATGTATCCATTGTTAGCCTAATGATAACAATAATAGTCCTGATATTCATGCTGCATAAATAAATGTATGTTGCTGTGGACTTCAGTGTTTTAAAAAAGCATTTGGACCAATGTTAAGGGGTAGAGACAAATCATCAAATTACAATATCATTTGTTTCTTAAGTCAATATATATATCATGAACCACAAGATCTCTCATGCATAGGTTTTTTTGAGAAACTTGCAAACAGCTGTATAAATTGAGGTCATTCCATGGTATAAGATGTGCTTTCCTTGAATTACGCTAATTGGTCAACAGCCACCCGCCAAAACTTTGAGTGATTGGTGCAGCAAAAAAGGATGACGCACGAATGGAGGCGGCCAGAGTGGGTAAAGGGGGATGCATTGCGGGGAGGGGCGGGTTGGGTTGTGTGACTGCTCCAGCCACAGAAAACACAAGGGTCACGAGCACAGTGCATGCAAGCAGCACATTTATTTATGACATAGCCTTACTCATGTTGTCTTATTTCATGTGACTGAGGTGGAGCAGGCTTTAAGTGTCAGTGAAAAATCTGATCATGTGCATTCAATGTAAAAATGTCAGTCAGTAAAAAACCTCAGTAAACATTCATTTAGACCACACCTGTCATAGTATACTTCTCATTACTAGCCAGGGAAATAATGTTTTCCTGTCTCCTCTCTTCCTTCACCGTAAACAAAGAACTGAACCAGATTTTCAACTTTTCAGTGTAAACATTCTCATCAAAAATGTAACATGTTCCCACTACCTCTATAAACATGACTCAAATAAGGACAAAGTGAACACTTGGCAGAAAGTGAGCACAGTTTCATCTAATAGGAGTGCTATCATTCAAAAATATTTAAACTGATACTGAAATAAAAGAAATATGCTTTGAATTTCCTATTTAGTATGTAATATATTAAAAAATAATAAATATTCTCTCCAAACTAAATGTCAGTCAAGTGTTTTGTGAATCATTCCCATAGTCCAGATTATTTTTTACCTTTAACTTCAGAAATTCTGCAACACATAAACCTTCATGAGAATGCCATAATATTCATTAGATATCATTAAATAAACATGTGATTTTAGGAACATTTGAAATAGTTCAGAGGGCAGCTGTGGGTCCTCTGTGTGTTTTCATGTGGTGTTGCATGCTCATACAAGTGGTAATAATACTGCATGATGTCATTTTACCAGAAATCAAGGATTACAACCTGCCAGTCTAATGAACTTCATAGTTCAATGGGTGCTGCAGCTGTAATCCCACATAGAATTCCATAACATATTGCTTCAACATCTTTTGTGCTAGTGCATTTCAAAATTGGTTTTCTTTAGGATGTGTCAAGTTCAGTATATAACATCATCAACTGCCATGATTATCTCAATGCAACTGTATAATGCAATGTCAAGCTGTTGTTTTTATTATCTTCAAAGGTATTCATTTATGTATTTTTTTGCCTTAAATTGTTGAATCCCTAAGTTGTTTTTGAAGGATGATTTTAAAGTATACCATGTTTTGCCTCTGGAGGAGTCTTTCCAGATAAGTCTGAGTACAGGGGGAGAGACATGAGATGGGAATATCACATCTGGGACAACGGGGAGGATGGGAAAGGTGCATGTGGCGGGTTGGGTTGAGGCCAGGAAAGAATGCAGACAGCCAGACAGGAAGACTACTGGTTAGTCCAATATTAAAGAAAGAATGCAGACAGCCAGACAGGAAGACTACTGGTTAGTCCAATATTAAAGAAAGAATGCAGACAGCCAGACAGGAAGACTACTGGTTAGTCCAATATTAAAGAAAGAATGCAGACAGCCAGACAGGAAGACTACTGGTTAGTCCAATATTAAAGAAAGAATGCAGACAGCCAGACAGGAAGACTACTGGTTAGTCCAATATTAAAGAAAGAATGCAGACAGCCAGACAGGAAGACTACTGGTTAGTCCAATATTAAAGAAAGAATGCAGACAGCCAGACAGGAAGACTACTGGTTAGTCCAATATTAAAGAAAGAATGCAGACAGCCAGACAGGAAGACTACTGGTTAGTCCAATATTAAAGAAAGAATGCAGACAGCCAGACAGGAAGACTACTGGTTAGTCCAATATTAAAGAAAGAATGCAGACAGCCAGACAGGAAGACTACTGGTTAGTCCAATATTAAAGAAAGAATGCAGACAGCCAGACAGGAAGACTACTGGTTAGTCCAATATTAAAGAAAGAATGCAGACAGCCAGACAGGAAGACTACTGGTTAGTCCAATATTAAAGAAAGAATGCAGACAGCCAGACAGGAAGACTACTGGTTAGTCCAATATTAAAGAAAGAATGCAGACAGCCAGACAGGAAGACTACTGGTTAGTCCAATATTAAAGAAAGAATGCAGACAGCCAGACAGGAAGACTACTGGTTAGTCCAATATTAAAGAAAGAATGCAGACAGCCAGACAGGAAGACTACTGGTTAGTCCAATATTAAAGAAAGAATGCAGACAGCCAGACAGGAAGACTACTGGTTAGTCCAATATTAAAGAAAGAATGCAGACAGCCAGACAGGAAGACTACTGGTTAGTCCAATATTAAAGAAAGAATGCAGACAGCCAGACAGGAAGACTACTGGTTAGTCCAATATTAAAGAAAGAATGCAGACAGCCAGACAGGAAGACTACTGGTTAGTCCAATATTAAAGAAAGAATGCAGACAGCCAGACAGGAAGACTACTGGTTAGTCCAATATTAAAGAAAGAATGCAGACAGCCAGACAGGAAGACTACTGGTTAGTCCAATATTAAAGAAAGAATGCAGACAGCCAGACAGGAAGACTACTGGTTAGTCCAATATTAAAGAAAGAATGCAGACAGCCAGACAGGAAGACTACTGGTTAGTCCAATATTAAAGAAAGAATGCAGACAGCCAGACAGGAAGACTACTGGTTAGTCCAATATTAAAGGTGTGGAGGGAGGTTAGAGAGGGTAATGTGAGAAAGGAGAGGGGGCTGAGTGTTGAGGGAGATGACTTTGCTCATTCTAATAGGGGTTAGTTGCTGTTGACAGGATTCTCATTCAACAGGGTGTGCCAGCGCTCTATCTTCTTGTCCTTGTTCTTCAGGCACTCATACCAGTGCTTCAGCCGCTCCCCTTTGGCTGTGATGCCCAGCTGGCACCCACCTACAGCAGACCAACAGGGAGGGAGAGGAGGGTGAGAGGGCTGGCACAACAGATGGAGACTTCAACAAGGTATAGTAGATCTCAAACAGATCTCCTATGGATCGTACCGATGTAATCGTTGGATTTCCCAATGTCGTAGTCCCACACTGAGATGTCCAGGGTCTTCTTAGCCAGGTCGCTGTGCTTGATGTCATAGCTAAATTCCTATAACACAACAACGGAGAAATCATCCCCCTCACAATATCCAATAAATGTAATTTACTTCGATACACAAATCAATACATTGATGTTTTGACAGGCATTTAAACATTAAAAGCCCAAACAAAGTACTGCTGTCAGATGGTTACTTCGGTCTTGTATTATTATTGCGTGGGACCAACAGGAAACTGACCTCGTTGTACTCTGGGTTTAGGGTCTTCTTCTTGATATTTGTTTTGTTCTTGGCCTTCTTCCCCATATCAGGTCTCAGGCATCTAACACATCATATAATAGATCATATTAGTTTGATGTTGTCATCCTGCATTTGGGGATAGGAAAGTAAATTGCAAAACAGATATATTCTGCTATGCAAATGAAAAGCGTTGACATAATTCCATTTGTATTGATTTTGAGTGAAAAAATTATACTAAACACTGGAAAAGTTTTGTTTGTAATGACGCCTGATAGGAATCACAGTGAAACAGACTGACATTTCGACAAATGGGTCAGAGTATCCATTGGCATCCATGGCGGCCAGGTGAACACAGCGCACCACACCCACGAGGAGACGATTCTGCTGGGTGCTGTACGTGAGGGAGATCAAGATACGACCACGCTCCTCCACATCTCCAACCTCCTTCCCACCCTGGACGAGAGAGAGATGGGGGAGAGAGGAGGGAAGAGCGACTTTTTTTTAATCATATCATTAAGACATGATTTGCATGAAGACACGTAGGGGTAATCTACATGCTCACACACGCAGGTCAAACACCAATACCTCATCCTCGTAGAGCGAAATGCCCCGAGCCCCTCCAGCTGTTGCAGTCTTCTTTGTCTGTGGAAAAATATGGATAAGGGTGGTCCAATCAAACATACAAACAAATGGGACTTTTACTGTATATTTATCAAATGTGTGTAGCATGTTAACGTACTCACAGGGACAACTCTCTCCAGACACACGTTGAAGTTTTTTTTCTGGTTGATCTTCAGTTTCTTCAGCGCAATGCGAGTTTCTCCGATAAACTCATTATGCCCAAACTTGTCCTCATCACAGACAGAGATCCTACATCAACCAAGATAGTACATCGATAATATTGGATCATAACGTCTATGGAGGAAATCATGTAAATTAAAACAATTAAGCCCTTAGATAAAACCACGGCAACAAATGTAGACAACAAGACAGGTTATCCTGATGTTTAGTGAACAGGCGTGTGTTGTTTCTCTGCTTCCAGTGTCCACCTGAGAGTCTTGCGCTGCATGTCCTCGTCTGTGAGTCCGTGGTAGACCAGGGTCTCGTTCCAGGCAGGGTTACGGGTGTTTCTCAGGGTCTTGGTGCGTAGCTTGTTGGACTGCAGCACATGAGAGTAGACACAATAAATAAAGATAAGGAACTCAATCAACTAGTCTTCAGCACTTCTATATCTGAGGCTGGAGAGAGGCAAGGGATCTTTATGTGTAGTACAATGGATAATCCTTACGGTGGCAGGCTTGAGCTAATGGGCGTGTATCCTAGAATAACACATTTCTCTGAATCATAACACATTTTTCTGAATCATAACACATACCATAACAAATACACAAACATATATTAACTCCCAGGTTGAAAATAAGGAAAGTGAATTCTATCACCTTACTGGCCCCTGGCAGTAGATGCAGCTTGACATAGGGATCAGCCAGTCCGTTCGAGTCCATGGGCTTCAGTCCCTGAGGGAAAGACAAGACTCTTTATGTCACCAGACAGGACAGCAGGGACCAGGAGCCCCTATTCAAGATGGGAAAGTAAACTACTGCAGCAGCAGCTTCTTAACACAGGCCACTTCAGTGTAATTGGCTCAGAGTGAGTGAATGAGTGCAGTAGGTGATACCTTGGCTTTGAGGATGCTGCAGTGGAGACTGTTGTTCTCCTGCTCATAAAGCAAGCTGAACTCCAAGCCGCCCAGAGTGGCTGAAACACACCCAGAACAGTCATTAGATCAGACAACAAACAGTGGAACACAGACACTACAGTACATATTATATAGAGGGCACTGGGTTGTAAATAGAGTCTAGACTAGGATTGATTCTCAGAGTATCAGAAAATATTGAGAATGTCTACAACCCTTTTCCTAGACAGCTACCGTCCTGTAGGTTTTCAATCCAACTCTAATCTAGTGCACTTGATTGTAATAATTAGCTGGTTGATAAACTGAATCAGGTTAGTTACAACTAGTGTGGGAGCGAAAAACCTACAGGAGGGTAACTCTCCAGGAACAGGGGTGGAGTTAAAACCTACAGGAGGGTAACTCTCCAGGAACAGTGTTGGAGTTAAAACCTACAGGAGGGTAACTCTCCAGAAACAGTGTTGGAGTTAAAACCTACAGGAGGGTAACTCTCCAGGAACAGGGTTGGAGTTAAAACCTACAGGAGGGTGACTCTCCAGGAACAGGGGTGGAGTTAAAACCTACAGGAGGGTAACTCTCCAGGAACAGGGGTGGAGTTAAAACCTACAGGAGGGTAACTCTCCAGGAACAGGGGTGGAGTTAAAACCTACAGGAGGGTAACTCTCCAGGAACAGGGGTGGAGTTAAAACCTACAGGAGGGTAACTCTCCAGGAACAGGGGTGGAGTTAAAACCTACAGGAGGGTAACTCTCCAGGAACAGGGGTGGAGTTAAAACCTACAGGAGGGTAACTCTCCAGGAACAGGGGTGGAGTTAAAACCTACAGGAGGGTAACTCTCCAGGAACAGGGGTGGAGTTAAAACCTACAGGAGGGTAACTCTCCAGGAACAGGGGTGGAGTTAAAACCTACAGGAGGGTAACTCTCCAGGAACAGGGGTGGAGAGGCCTAGTCTGCAGTTATTGAGATATGAGCTTCACGCCAGAGGGTAGAACAAAGAACAGAAAATCAAGTAATGAACTGATAAAGGAGAAATAAATAAATAATCCAACAGTAAATCTGCAGACTAAATGGACTGTAAACAGATGAAATAGGTTATGCATCCGTCCAAATATTAGAAACAGGAAATTCCATTAAAAACCAGCAGAATATTACTGTAATATCAACTAAAGGAAAAATATGACTCACAAAGGAATACATTTAGAAGATATCCCACTTCAAACAGAATATGAAAACATAGAAGTTAAATGGGATTCTATGCATGGATGTTTAGGGAGGGTGAAACTGGGATCATACTAATAATCAATAGTTTTAAATCTATCATCCCCCTCATCTAAAACAGTAAACCTCCAACAGCTCCAAACCACCACATTGGTTGGGAGGCCAGCTTTTAAAGCCTGTAGTTCTAGTGGCCTGTGTACTTAAATCTCTCTGACTCCAATCAGCCTCTTTAGCTATTAGACATCACTGAGCTAATACGCAACATTTCAAATGGCAGGAAAACATAAAGCACAGGAAAGTTTAATATTAGATTAGGGCGAAAATGCACACATTTAATTAGTGTAATATAATGCTATCTACAGTAACTAGATGCAAACAAATAATTAGGCCTACAGAACCAGGACATCTGTGAGTAGATTTAACACTGATTTAGTCAGCAGCAGTTGAGCTATTGAAACCAGTCTGTACCACAGAACCTGGCTGTCCTAGCACTGCCAACTCCATAGAGAACCAGAACCAATGCTATTTCTTAGGGAACTATTCAAAACACAAGGGAAATCTAGATCCCATCAGCGCTCTCGTATCCCAAATAATGTGTTCTGTTCTAAATTCCCGGACCTCCATGAAGTAATTTAACGCCTCATCCCCCAGGGAGCAAGGAAAGCCCATTTGAGGCATGGAACATGACGTACGACTGTCGTGACTCGATTCCCATCACGCAAGGGAGACATACACACAAATTGTTCCATTACAGAGTTTATGTCTCACCATTGAATTGTTTACATTCTCTTCTACTTTACTTCCAAGATATTGATTCACATGCTTGGATAATATACGGTCGGTATCGTATATCATCTCCAATACATCTCCATGAATTCTACTAGGATGCATGCTGGCTGCTAGTATTATTAGATGATTGATATGCTTAGAACCCTACAAAGGCCACCAACTCAGAGGAGTAAGAGATCAAGCATGGAGATGCTACAACAGACTGGGTAAAAGTGTCTGCTGAATGACTATGTAAACAAATAGAAATACAAAGAGCAGACCCACAGGGCACCCACAGGTTGAATCAACATTGTTTCCACATCATTTCAATGAAATTACATTGAACCAACGTGGAATAGACATTAAATTGATGTCTGTGCCCAGTGGGGAGTCTTTATACACTGAGTGTACAAAACATTAAGAACATCTTCCTAATATTGAGTCTATTTAAGCAATACGGCCCGAGGAGGTGTGATATATGCCCAGTAAACCATGACTAAGGGCTGTTAGTACACTCAGTGTATGTTGACTTAAAACAGTCTGGAAGCCATAGAGAGAGAGATCACTGAAGTCTTGAGTAAGGTGGAAATCCAACAATAGACACATAGCCCATATTGAAGAGGTCTAGCTGGAAGGACAGGCTGGTCACTTACTGGCCTCATCTGAGTCATAGCTGTTTGCATCCTCCTCCTCAGGCGGAGGGGCTTGTTGTCGAGCAGGAGGGGGGTTGTAGGTGGTTGGCTGTCTCCTCTCCTCCCGCACTGCAGGAGGCACTCTCTCCTCCACTGGAGCAGCGCTAGTGGAGTAGCCACCTCCCTCCGTCTCCAGCGGAGCTACAACCATAACCATGATAATGATTAGTGTTCTTATGTGCTGATGGACACCACATATTTCTATCCTCTATAGATGCTAAGTGTGTGTCAGTGTCAGGGCTGGCCTGGTGATGTGGGTCCATCTTTGCCCTACCCTGCTGGGCCGATGCTGCTGGAGGGGGCCTGGAGCTCTGGACTGGAACAGCCTTCTGCAGCACCACTGGGCTGTTCTGAGCACCTCCCTCATTGTAACCATGAACAGTCCCACCAGTGGCCATGCGAACATCTGACGGCTTAGGGGCCACAGGTGGTTTGCCAGCATGCCCCAGTTCCTCTGGTCCTGCTACACACATGAACAAACGTGCGCACACACACACACACACACACATCAGTGTATCACTGAGACTGCCCTGCAGTGGAATCCATATGGCTCCCTAGTCTCTGAATCCTTTTAATGTTGCAGATTTTCCATTGCACAGGCATTGACCTACATACAGTACAACAAACTGTGGCAGGCAACCTTGATCACTTCCTAAAGCCTGGATTTGATCTCTACCTTTTCCCAGCTTTCTTTTTTGAGGATATCTTACTGTAATGCTAATGGCACTGCTGCAAGTGGGAGCAGATTCTATGCCACCTCTCTTTTCAGAGCCCCCTGGAGGTGCCAGCCTTGCCCCAGAATGTACTTCCCACTGCTTAAGTCAACCCACCCACCCCTGGATCTGGCTGTCTGAGAGGAGGTGGCAGTGCTCATTCTGGGAAACAGACCTGGGCTTTAATGGTAATGCTGACAAATGAATCATTCAAATAAATGTTAGGAGTGACTGGGAGCCAGTGGAGGGCCCAACATCTGGTGATGTTTGTCTGTTTAAACTGGTGAGACGGTGCATTGAGATGGTGGCTATAGGGTTAATGACTGAATGACTCAACTGCTCCCTGCTGGCTAGGAGCCTGACTCTCCTCTGGACCTGGGAGACAGGCAGCACAGGACACTGATTCTCACTCACACCTACACTCTTATTTTTGCCCTGTCAACTGTATCGTTTTGTATAAGACTTCAGTCATATTGAACGTGGTACATGTTCATGGATTAAGACCTCTCCTGAGTGTGCATGGCCCACTGAGATATGTTCCCAACAAAACAGTATTCATAGTCGACAACATCAGTAATGAACAGTACAAAAGATAAAACAAATAAAACATTGTAGATACTGTTCGGGCTTTCTATCGCTTTTATCTTTCAAGTCATTTTAGAATAGAATATTGACTTCAGGACAACATCATTCCCATTTACCTATAATTAGTTAGCTGAATGGGTTTTATTCTGCCTGGCCAGCTACTGAAAACAGACCATGTCTATATCTACTTGGCCACTCTCACAAGCCAAGAAAGCAATCAACCTGACACAATGCCCACTCCCACTGATCCGTGTGGCCTGCTTACCTCTGGCCTGTGCCTGTGGTCGGGGATGACCAGCTGCAGCCCTGGGGTCAGATGATGCTGTCTCTGGGGCTCGCTGGGCACTTGACTCTTTGGACTTGGAGATGGGCATGGGCGAGGGCAGGAACTGCTTAGGAAAGCCTTTAAAGAACCAGGCACCAGATCGCTTCCACACCTAAGAGATGATTTAGAATCTTTCATCTTTATTTGGATCCCCATCAAGCTGACGCCATGACAACAGATAGTCTTCCTGGGGTTCGTAGATAATGGCCTGCGTCATATAAGCTTTAACCTTGACACCAACAGTACAGTCACTGTTAATCTCCCTGATCCCTCTGTCTCACAGAAGTGAATCATCACTCTGTATCTTTCACCCACCACGTCTTTTAATTCACTATGACACATAGCGTAACGTGTCATGCTATGACATATCCCTGTCACCCTGTGTGTCTCGCAGAAATACTCACCTCTCGCTGTTCGCTGCAGATCTTGCAGAGCCACACAGAGCGCGACCGGCTGCCGTTCTGCACTCCACACTTGGTGCACATGTGCTACAGGAGAGAAGACACAGGTTCACAAAGAGGTATTAATGTTTACAATGTCACAGATATATTACCATTTCCTTTCTCAGGGTCAATTGTGGCCTAACATGGTCCGTAATGGTTCAATACAGCAAAAGCAAAGCGTCTTTGCCATCTATAGGAAGGGGCCAAAAGCCAATCTTTCCAACCCCCCTACCTTTTTGCAGTCCTCACAAACCACTGAGCTGACCCCTGGAACACCCAGCTGCTCCCCACACAGCAGACAGCGGTTCACCCCGTCCCCACACACCGTCTTCTTCATGTCATCTAGACGGTTCACCAGGCGCCTGCAGCAGCCAGGACAACTCTCATTACAGCCAATTACCAGTAGAACATCCATGCTCAGTTGGGTAAATGTGGTAATAATAGTCCAACTGATTGAATGATGTGTGTGTAATTCTATCATCTTGTCCAGTAATTTTGCAGAGTTGAGATTTAACAACACTGAGGTTGGCAGTGCAATGGAGTTCCAATCCATTAGCTCAGAATGTCTCTTTAGTCCTCACCCGATTCTCTCCTGCTCCATGGCCTCCATCTTCTCAGCGCGGGCGATCACACCGTTAATGATCTCCTTCTCCTCATCAGTCAGGTCCGGAGCGCCGGGACCAGGCCTGGCCTGGTTGGTCCAGTTGCCCCTGACAACCACACAGGAAAACTGTCTGGGGCTGAGGCACCCATGCTGCATGCATGCATTTTTAGCTCGTCAGGGTCACACACTCAGACATACAGTGAGAAATAAAATGTATATGCAAAATAACACTCAAACACAAGAGTGGACAAATTGACAGAGGTATACAATAGACAGAGAGACAAAGTAGACAGAACGTAATACAAAAAATACCATAATGGCCTAATGCACATGTGCACATTGTGCAAACACCCTTCATTACCTGTGTCCAAAACATATGTGAACATACAATAATTCAGGAGTGAATATACATTTACCTGTACATACACTAGATACACTCTAAATACAATCAAAAACTAGAATAGTAGATTGAAACAGTGGAGAGGGTGGGGGGATGAGGTAGACGGGGAGATGGAGGGAGAGCTTTTCTACTTACTTTTCCTTATCACTGAGTCCCAGCCAGGGCAGAGATTAAAAGGAAGCAGACAGAAGAGGAGAAAATAAGTTGGTGCCTGGGAATGCATGGAAGGGTTAACAGCACCATGCAGCAGGCAATTGACCCACACAAAATGCTGTTTGGATGACCCAACTGCTGGGTTGCAGGCATTGGGTCTCTTAGTTGGGTTCGCTTCTTTAAAAAAGTGCAAGGTAGTGTTTTTTATGCTGGATTATTGAGATATGTCCCAGGGGTTAGATCATAAGAATGGAGGCGTGGCTTAGTAAGGGTGTAGCTTTCAGATGTTAAGTTATTTTTAGCCACCCGTGAGAGCAAATGTCATTCCCGTTCATATGTTCAGTTGTATTGTTATTACGAATTAAGGTTGGACACTGATAGCTTTAATGAGGCTTACACACGTGTAGGAGTCCCTTAAGAGCCTATGCAAATCCCAATGTTGGGATAGTTACCACTTTAGTACGTAATGTAAATAGTCATGTTATATTATAATATGTCATGTTTGAAAAATATACATTTGCAGTGTACAAACATTTTATTTGTATTTTTGTTAATCTTTTTTCTCCCCAATTGGTAGTTACAGTCTTGTCTCATCGCTGCAACTCCAGTACGGGCTCAGGAGAGGTGATGGTCAAGCATCCTCCGAAACACAACCCAACTAAGCCCCACTGCTTCTTGACACAATGCCCACTTAACCCAGAAGCCAGCTGCATCAATGTGTCGGAGGAAACACCGTACACCTGGCAACCTTGTCAGGGTGCACTACGCCCGGCCCGCCACAGGAGTTGCTGGTGCACAATGAGACAAGGACATCCCTGCCGGCCAAACCCTCCCCTAACCCGGATGATGCTGGGCCAATTGTGCAACGCCCCATGGGTCTCCCAGTCGCGACAGAGCCTGGACTCAAACCCAGAATCTCTAGTGGCACATTTAGCACTGCAATGCAGTGCCTTAGACCATTGCGCCACTCGGAAGGCACTGCAGTGTACAAACTTAACATGATGAATAGGTATGACATTTGCTCTCATGGATGGCCAAAAATGATGTAGAAAGCCATGCTCCTAAAAAGCCCCGCCTCTTGAAAATTACATTAAAAAGAACCAGCTGCTGGGTCCACCCAGTATGAAAATAAATAAAAACTAAATTGATGGTTAAATTAACCCATGTTTGGGTAATCCCAACAACTCAACATGTTGGGTTATTCACACAACCCAACTGGCTAGGTCAAAATAACTCAAATAAATAAAACATATTTTTTTTAGAGTGCAGAGATAACAGCATGGTGCTTAGTGTACCCTGTTGTTCTGCCACCCGTGCTTACTTGGCATGCATGCTCATCTGCCTATCGTTGGGCACCCAGCGGTCCGAGCTACCGCCCATCACTGCGTTCGTCATGGCTGCTGCACTATCACACTCTGCAGGTGGACACGCAGATAAAGACAAGACACACACACACACACACAGTTACATGATAAATTATACATATAAGAAGGAATTCTTAGCTACAGATACTCTTTGTCCTAAATCACTTAGGCTAGGTTTTAAGATGAGCATTTAATTCTCTGATTCCTTCATTGGAAACAACATGAACAATTTTCATCTTGTTCCTCACTATGTAATCAACATAGTCACACATGAAATTATTATGAGTTAGATAATCATAATGAATTGTTTATTAAAAGTTATCTCATCTTTACCACAACTCAAATCAATACATCAAATCCATGCAGGAAAGCATAACTAACTGTCAATTGATCAAATTGACGGTCACATTTAATCTTCCCTGCTTAAGCAGCACTAACTTCCAATCAAATCAAATGTTACTGACTTCAGCACTAATATTGCTGCCCTCTCAGCAGGCAGAGCCCTCTGTATGCTAAGAGTGTGGGCCAGGAGATTCACTGACCTCAGATTGGCTTGTCATCAGACATACTTATTCTATTTGATGTAAGAGTCTGATACTGATACAGTACATTACAATAACAATAAGGGCTATGAATAAGGACAATATCAACCGTGCCTTTACGTGATCTGTGTAAAACTTTACAGTAACCATCGATAAACCATGTCTCCCAATGTCTAGCCAAATCTTACAGTACAACTAATGTTTATGATCCACAGGGATGCAACCACTGAGCAATTTAATCGAATGGAACAATGTGACAGGAAATTACAGAAATCAATAGGAGTGTAGAGAACTGAAAGTACCTGTATGCGCTCAAAGCTCCCGAGGGCCACCACCAGGCAGAGCGGGGAGCGACACCCAACTAGCAACAGGGTGGGTCCTCAGGGAATGAGCAGGGTGGGTAGGGAGGGTCAACAATCCTCTTTCCACAGTAGCCTGGCTCAGATAGAGGCTCCTCCTTCGAAAGCTGATGATAGCAGGGAACTGAGACATGTTGTGGCATGATTAGAGAGAGCGAGGGTAAGACAGAAAAAGAAACTGTGAGGGAAAAAATCTATAAATCTCATTTGTCTTCAGTTTGCTACAAGCGATCACTCCACAGTAGCACTCCAGAACATAGCTAGAAGCGAGAGAGAGAGGGGGGGAGGGGAGAAGAGAAAAAGAGAGAGGGGGAGGGGTAATTCTGATCTACAGTATTAACTCCTGTAACACTTACATTTATTGATCATTCAAATCACCTGCAGAATGCACAACAAACAATGAGTACTACTGTATATAAACTGTAGGAGGATGCCTTTATAGTATTAGCCTGGAACCTGTCTCACTACCCTGCTAAAAAAAACAGCATAGACCAGCATTGGCTGATCACAGCATACGCTGTGTTTTGGACACTGGTGACCAGCATACCAGCATAAACTGGTCACCAGCATCAAAGTGCTTAATTATTAAAGACAGTACATCACGTAGGTCTTACTTTAAGAGTTTCTCCCTAATACAGTGGACCCCTCAGGCCTTCAAGTCACATTATGCTGGCTTGCAAAGGTATATTTCATTCCTATTGGAATCCAGCCAGAGTAGGAATATCCAACAATTGGAATTTCTATTCACCCCAAATCTGCATTCAGAATGACTGCCAGGATTAGAATTATGAATAAATGAGACCATCTAAACTGGAACAACCATTTCAGTAACCATTACCCTTATCCTACTCCTCCTCTGTTCCTCTGGTGATGTAGAGGTTAATCCAGACCCTGCAGTGCCTAGCTCCACTCCTATTCCCCAGGTGCTCTCATTTGTTGACTTCTGTAAGCGTAAAAGCCTTGGTTTCATGCATGTTACCATTAGAAGCCTCCTCCCTAAGTTGTTTTATTCACTTTTTTAGCACACTCTGCCAACCCGGATGTCCTAGCCGTGTCTGAATCCTGGCTTAGGAAGACCACCAAAAACCCTGAAATGTCCATCCCTAACTATAACATTTTCCAACAAGATAGAACTGCCAAAGGGGGCGGTGTTGCAATCTACTGCAGAGATAGCCTGTAGAGTTCTGTCTTACTATCCAGGTCTGTACCCAAACAATTCGAGCTTCTACTTTTAAACATCCACCTTTCCAGAAACAAGTCTCTCACCGTTGCCGCTTGCTATAGACCACCCTCTGCCCCCAGCTGTGACCTGGACACCATATGTGAATTGATTGCCCCCCATCTATCTTCAGAGCTCGTGCTGCTAGATGACCTAAACTGGGACATGCTTAACACCCCGGCCATCCTACAATCTAAGCCCTCAATCTCACACAAATTATCAATGAACCCACAAGGTATAACCCCAAATCTGTAAACACGGGCACCCTCATAGATATCATTCTAACCAACTTGCCCTCCAAATACACCTCTGCCGTTTTCAACCAAGATCTCAGCGATCACTGCCTCATTGCCTGCATCTGTAATGGGTCTGCGGTGAAACGACCACCCCTCATCACTGTCAAATGCTCCCTAAAACACTTCAGCGAGCAGGCCTTTCTAATCGACCTGGCCCGGGTATCCTGGAAGGATATTGACCTCATCCCTTCAGTAGAGAATGCCTGGTTATTCTTTAAAAGTGCCTTCCTCACAATCTTAATTTTTTTAACCAGGAACAGATATAGCCCTTGGTTATCTCCAGACGTGACTGCGCTTGACCAGCACAAAAACATCCTGTGGTGTTCTGCATTAGCATCGAATAGCCCCCGTGATATGCAACTTTTCAGGGAAGTTAGGAACCAATTTTCACAGGCAGTTAGGAAAGCTAAGGCTAGCTTTTTCAAGCAGAAATTTGCATCCTATAGCACAAACTCAAAAAAGTTCTGGGACACTGTAAAGTCCATGGAGAATAAGAGCACCTCCTCCCAGCTGCCCACTACACTGAGGCTAGGAAACACTGTCACCACCGATAAATCCACTATAATTGAGAATTTCAATAAGCATTTTTCTACGGCTGGTCATGCTTTCCACCTGGCTACCCTACCCCGGTCAACAGCTCTGCACCCCCCACAGCAACTCGCCCAAGCCTCCCCCATTTCTCCTTCACCCAAATCCAGATAGCTGATGTTCTGAAAGAGCTGCAAAATCTGGACCCCTACAAATCAGCCGGGCTAGACAATCTGGACCCTCTCTTCCTAAAACTATCTGCCGAAATTGTTGCAACCCCTATTACTTGCCTGTTCTCTTTCATATCGTCTGAGATTCCCAAAGATTGGAAAGCTACCGCGGTCATCCCCCTCTTCAAAGGGGGAGACACTCTAGACTCAAACTGCTATACACATATATCTATCCTACCCTGCCTTTCTAAGGTCTTCGAAAGCCAAGTTAACAAACAGATTACTGACCATTTCGAATCCCAACGTACCTTCTCCGCTATGCAATCTGGTTTCAGAGCTGGTCATGGGTGCACCTCAGCCACGCTCAAGGTCCTAAACGATATCATAACCACCATCGATAAGAGACATTACTGTGCAGCCGTATTCATCGACCTGGCCAAGGCTTTCGACTCTGTCAATCACCACATTCTTATCAGCAGACTCAACAGCCTTGGTTTCTCAAATGATTGCCTCGCCTGGTTCACCAACTACTTCTCTGATAGAGTTCAAATCGGAGGGCCTGTTGTCCGGACCTCTGGCAGTCTCTATGGGGGTGCCACAGGGTTCAATTCTTGGGCCGACTCTCTTCTCTGTGTACATCAATGATGTCGCTCTTGCTGCTGGCGATTCTCTGATCCACCTCTACGCAGATGACACCATTCTGAATACCCCTGGCCTTTCTTTGGACACTGTGTTAACTAACCTCTAGAAGAGCTTCAATGCCATACAACTCTTCATCCGTGGCCTCCAACTGCTCTTAAATGCAAGTAAAACTAAATGCATGCTCTTCAACCGATCGCTGCCTGCACCTGCCCGCCCATCCAGCATCACTACTCTGGACGGTTCTGAGAATATGTGGACAACTACAAATACCTAGGTGTCTGGCTAGACTGTAAACTCTCCTTCCAGACTCACATTAAGTATCTCCAATCCAAAATTAAATCTAGAATCGGCTTCCTATTTCGCAACAAAGCATCCTTCACTCATGCTGCCAAACATACCCTTGTAAAACTGACCATCCTACCGATCATCGACTTCGGCAATGTCATTTACAAAATAGCCTCCAACACTCTACTCAACAAATTGGATGCAGTCTGTCACAGTGCCATCCGTTTTGTCACCAAAGCCCCATATACTACCCACCATTGCGACCTGTACGCTCTCGTTGGCTGGCCCTCGCTTCATACTCGGCGCCAAACCCACTGGCTCCAGGTCATCTACAAGTCTCTGCTAGGTAAAGCCCCACCTTATCTCAGCTCACTGGTCACCATAGCAGCACCCACCCGTAGCACGCGCTCCAGCGGGTATATCTCACTGGTCACCCCCAAAGCCAATTCTTCCTTTGGCCGCCTTTCCTTCCAGTTCTCTGCTGCCAATGACTGGAACGAACTGCGAAAATCACTGAAGCTGGAGACTCATATCTCCCTCACTAGCTTTAAGCACCAGCTGTCAGAGCAGCTCACAGATCACTGCACCTGTACATAAATAGCCGATCCAACTACCTCATCCCCATACTGTATTTATTTATTTATCTTGCTCCTTCACACCCCGGTATCCCTACTTGCACATTCATCTTCTGCACATCTACCATTCCAGTGTTTAATTGCTATATTGTAATTACTTCGCCACCATGGCCTATTTATTGCCCTCCCTTCTTATCCTACCTCATTTGCACACACCGTATATACACTTTTTCTACTGTATTATTTGTTTGTTTGTTTATTCCATGTGTAACTCTGTGTTGTTGTTTGTGTCAAACTGCTTTGCTTTATCTTGGCCAGGTCGCAGTTGTAAATGAGAACTTGTTCTCAACTAGCCTACCTGGTTAAATAAAGTTGAAATAAAAATAAATAAAAATTGAAGTAACAGATGCAATAAATCCAACTAAAAGATTGGAATAGTTTAGAAAAATGTATATGTCATTCATCTTTGTGTAGCATACGATTAATAAATCAATCAATTTACATGCAAAAACACACACAAAAAAAATCTAACTGCAATAGAGCATGTTGGGAAATATGATAATGATGGGCGAGTTTTGCCAGACCAGCTTGACCTGCTTGTTCACCAGCATCACCAGTGTTGATACAACGTCATCACATCGAATTTTTTTATGAAATGACGTGGAAACAAGTTTTTGCCCAGTGGTCTGGCTTCCATTCAATATTTCCCCCTGTCCAGCTCCCTAAGGAAACAACAAAAAATGCATAACACTGTATACGTCCCATATGCTGAGTCTCACAACCATGATTCTCCATCACTGCACAAAATGATGCATCCCCTTTTGTTTAGGATAGTTATCCTGGGAAGGCAGATAGAGAGGAGAGGAAGGGGGGATCAGAGGTGGAGAGATACTCAGACGTACACCACACGGACCCTGGAGGAAAAGCTCTCACCCAGACAAAGTTTTATAACGCTGAAGATAAACACTGTTGTGTCACTGCGGTGAGAGTGCGAGAGAAATTGCCTCCGCTGAAGAAGTTTTCCTGTCAGTGGTGTACAGAGACTTTCAGAAGATTCATTCAGAGAAAGGACACTACATTCTGGTTATTGACCCTTCAACAGGCTTCAACAGTCTTCTCACAGCACTAGGAGGTGAGGGTCTGAACGAATCTGTCTCAATGAGTATGATGCAGGGTTGGCACTCAATCTGTGTCATCTCTTCTATGACTCTCATTCAGTGTTGGAGAGTACATCAGCTCGTCTTTCATTCATCTTATTCAAGTGATGAGTCATTCAGATTGTGCATTGTGCCTTTAGAAGCAGCTGGCATTTCTCCTGCATTTTTCTAAATGTGACAGAGACGAAGGTTTGCGAGCCAGCGATATGCACGGCACAGCACAGCGGTGCTTGGGGACAAGAGCATGGAGAAACAACCATGCGGAACAGTGTGAAGCTGTGCCAGGAAAGCATAATAGAAGACGGAGGGTGAGATGGGGGAAACTAGAGCACCAACATTGATTCACATCATCATCCCCTTCATCATTACCATCAGTCATCCCCTCAGCAGCATCTGTACCGTACCATTTCTACAGGGGTGGAGAGGACCAATTTTGAAACCTGCGACTCACTCAAGGGCCTAACAGGATAGTCAATACTAGTTTGTGTCATTCAAGATACCAGGCACAAGTCCCCACCAAGACAACCTGTAAGCCACCATTTTCTTTATTAGCTATAGCATCCTATTGTCCAATACCTGTTCAGTACTTTTTGCCAGACTTATTCAAATTTGACTGTGTTCACTTACATTTAAAGATATGTCTGGAGCCAAACCCTGTTTCTGCCAATGGTATCTCGGTGATGAATTTGATTAAACCTTCATTTTGGCAGGGAGTCAATGCTGAGACCAAGGTCTCTTTTCCAGATGAGCCCTGTATAGCACCACAATACACATTAAACTACACATTCATATACACAATAAAATACATGTTATTATACACAACAACACACAAAAAGCAAAACACAATCATAAAAAACATACCAATTCTTCAGTAAAAAGGTCCCCTAACAACCATCTGAAAGGCCCAAGAGGAACTTATTCCTCCTATTTTAAAGTGTATTGTAGATAATTCTACACGTAAGGTGTAAGGAAATTAAAATCTGATTTATCTATCTCTCTAGACACCAAAGGAGTCTCCAGAGTTAATCAACCCTGTGAATAGGTTTGATAACTTGCCATTTAAAATCTTAACAGTGATGTTAGGTAATTCGGAGCTTTGTGGAGCAGGGCTTTGTAAACAAAAAGAGCATAACGATGTGATCTACGTGACTTCAAAGATGTCTAGCCATAATTTTGGTTAAAAATACAGTGATGATAAATAAAACTGTCTCCTGTGATAAAACGAAGGGAGCTATGAAAAACAGCATCCAAGGGATGAAGAGTAGAGCCAGCTGCATTTTGATAAACAGTATCACCATAATCAAGAACAGGTAGAAACGTTGACTGCACAATCTGCTTCCTGCTGACTAGAGAGAGACAATAGCTGTTTCTGTAAAAAAAATCATATTTTAAATATTACTTCTGTCTAGATGTTAAACTACCTAAGGTAACCTACAGGTGTACCTGTTCTTAATAATAATACAGAAAAAAACATAGAAAACCAGAATATAAAAGATATGGTGACAGAGAGCGGGATCATTTCAGGTTCCCTTGATGCTCCTACACTGAATTACTTGAATGTTTTTTTTATGAGTTAAAAAAAACAACGAATTTCCATCACTACTAGGTACAGAATGACTAACTTGCTCCCATTGTAGTATGACTTGGACACTGACTATAAAAACCTGTTTGATCTTTAAAACTGGGGAGGGTGAGATGTGAGGGGCTTTTGGAGACACCTCATACAGTACCCTTCCTGAAGCTCTAACTGCAATGGACACACCACTCTGCCAAGACACCCTCTCTCTCTGGCCTCTCCTCTGAGATGAGAGATACATTTCTTAAGTGGATTAATGAGATTCTGAGATCAGTGTAAACTCCCATGATTGGTTTCACTTTAATTATTAATTTATCAGGGCAGCATTCCCATTGTGACTCCCAGAATTTAAATTTAGGGGTGGAGCTTGACTCAAAGCCTCGGTCCGGCTTCAGGGCACTGCTGCCGCAGCCACCAGCCACCAGCCACCAGCCACCTTCATGGCTCGCCATTGGCTGAGGGCTGATGTGACAAATGAGTGTACTGCTGAGCTTCAACACCCAATCCCAGATATTGATGGCAAGTTAATGCTATAATCACTATTCTATTCAAGGGGCTTTTTCTCCACCTAGACTAAAATTACACTGAGTGAACAAAACATTAGGAACACCTTCCAAATATTGAGTCACAACCCCTTTTGCCCTGAGAACAGCTTCAATTCGTCGGGGCATGGACTCTACAAGGTGTCGAAAGCGTTCCACAGGGATGCTGGCCCATGTTGACTCCAATACTTCCCACAGTTGTATCAAGTTGGCTGGATGTCCTTTGGGTGGTAGACCATTCTTGATACACACAGGAAACTGTTGAGCGTGAAAAACCCAGCAGTTTTGCAGTTCATGACACACTCAAGCCGGTGCACCTGGCACCTACTACCATACCGTATTCAAAAGGCACATAAAACGTTTGTCTTGCCAATTCACCCTCTGAGTGGCACACATATACAATCCATGTCTCAATTGTCTCAAGGCTTAAAAATAATTATTTAACCTGTCTCCTCCCCTTCATCTACACTGATTGAAGTGGATTTAACAAGTAATATCAATAAGGGATCATAGCTTTCACCTGGATTCACCTGGTCAGTCTATGCCATGGAAATAGCATATGTTCCTAATGTTTTGTACACTCAGTGCACAACCAACCATAACTGGACATGTCAAATAGAATGGTGTGAGAGGCTCAAAAGCACATTTTTCCACATTGAATATTTCATTCCTGCCCTTAAGTTACTTTATGCTAAGAAAGGACCATGCCCTCAGAGTTTTCAGTAAGTCTACCTCAGAACCAGCTGCTGAAGGGGGCTTGTGCCTCTGCTCTGCTTCTGGCTGGATGTGCTGTCTGTCAACCACACCCTCCTGATGCTGAGCTGAGCTGGCCTTTCAGCTGTAAAACCTGGAAATGCTGTTAGCAGAGGACCAGCAACACCACAATCACCCTGGCATTTACTGTATATTACCATCAACGACTCCCCCAACTTCACATCTCACAAAATCCACTATAATCATCCTGATTGGTTGGCACAGGATGCTATCCTATAAAGACCACTCATGTGTAGCAGTGCTGACAAGTCCACCAAGCTCAACCCTTATTAAACCCTTTTCCCACAATCCAACTGAGCCGTAACATACTGCATGTAACAGTGGCCAGGGTTGGAAGTTTTATTCGGGTGGTCACAGAAATATGCTTGCTGGTTTCAGCACAGTTGGACTGATCGAGGACAGAGCCAGCAATTTCAGTATAAAAAAGGCTTTTGGCCAAAGGGTCTGTTGGCAGTAGTGAGAGGCTACCTACTGGGCACAGACGTCAGTTCAATGTTTAGTTTTGATTTACTAACGTGAATTCAATGTGAAATCAACAAAAAATGACATTGGATTTAGGTAAAACATTTGGTGAAAAAAAGACGAAATGCCCTTACGTTGATTACTTTTTGCAAATCCACACATGGATACTCTGTGAACCAGTGGCGGTCAGTGCCGTTTAAGACGAAGGAGGACCAATTTTTTTTTTTATGAGCATGGCCTTATTTCTATTACAGCATATTGGATGACTCATTCATATTCCATTCACCCAGCGCAATGTAACAGCAATAGGTTTACTACATGATGCTCACATTTTCCCTGTAACCATCATGAGGTTCCTAAAACCTAGCCAATCAATGAAAGTTTACAGCGTAGGTGCACACATGTCAAAAATTGTAGGCGACAGACAGTGACACATGGACAGACAGTGACACATTCAATACCAACTTGCACACTCTTGCCTGCATCAATCTGATCTAGGATGTAATCATTAATCCAACAGTTGCAAACGAGAGTTTCTATTGGACAAATTCAAGCATGTTTATCCCCGTTTCTTTCTGTTTGCTTCCGTTTAAGAAACTTTTTTCAACAGAATCGGCAGAATGAATACACCCCTGATCACACGTAAACACAGTTCACTTTCATAGCAGCCACGGTGTATTCCTTCTCGCAGATAGATGCGCTCTCCTCCTCCCACCTATTCCCTTCGCTTGTGGACTTCAATGCACAACACATCAGCTGTATGTGACCAGGTGAAAAAACCTTTCCAAGCCAAACCATATCATAACCGCTACACACAGACTACATCGTTGTCACCATATTAGCTAAAGTAACGTCATTGTCAACATAGCTAATAGAACTAGAGCGTTAGTAAACCCACTACATTCATGCAGTGACATTACAGTGTACAGTCTGTAAGCAGTTTAGCACTTACACCGGCAGGCCCCGGTGGCAATACATTTGTAAAACAAAAAGCTTACCTTGACTTGGAAGAGTTCCAGTGTTGTGTTGGATAGTCATAGCCAGCTATCTAACATAGCATCACTATGTTTGAGTCGGGAGTTTGAGTAGGCTAAACTAGCTAGCTGCATTTGCTAGCTGAGTAAGTGAAACTGAAAGTGAAAAAAATGACAAAATCTCTCTCTTGCTTCTCCTTTATTTTGGAAGAAATGTATTTGTTCAAAACTGTTCAACTATTGTCTTTCTTTCTCTTTGAGTCAACTACTCACCACATGTTATGCACTGCAGTGATAGCTAGCTGTAGCTTATGCTTTCAGTACTAGATTCATTCTCTGATCCTTTGATTGGGTGGACAACGTGTCAGTTCATGCTGCAAGAGCTCTGATAGGTTGGATGATGTCCTCCAGAAGTTGTCATAATTACTGTGTAAGTCTATGGAAGGGGGTGAAAACCATGAGCCATGCCTAGGTTTTGCATTGAAGACAATGTACCCAGAGAAGGACGGAAGCTAGCTGTCCTCCGGCTACACCATGGTGCTACCCTACAGAGTGCTGTTGAGGCTACTGTAAGCCTTCATTGCAAAAAAAGTGTTTTAATCAATTATTTGTTGACATGTGAATATATTTAGCATAGTTTTTATCTAAAAAGGCTAACTTTTTTAATGTTTTACAATTATTATTTTTTTAAGAAATCCCCTTCCTCTTCTGAGGAGCCTCCACTGCTGATAACCACACACTCTGTTCATGGAAATACAGCTAACCAAGTAAGAGTAACCAACGCTTCAGCACAATAACCTTTTCAGAATATTATATGATGTTTCAGTGATAAGAAACACTTAAGCTTTTAAAGGGCAATTGGCTGATGCAGCCAAGCTTTTAAAAGCAATCTTAACAGAAATGTTCGTATATCAAAAGTACTCTGAAATAAGCTTTTTCTTATCACTCTTCAACAAAGTATCTACCCACTGGACACAGACATCAGTTCAACATCTAGTTTTGATTTACATTTGGTTGAGTTGTCACCTAACGTGTATTAAACTTGAAATCAACAAAATCCTTACATTATGTTGATGACTTTTTGCAAATCCAAATCAGTTTTCCACGTTGATTCAATGTCATCACAAAGATTTTTTGGGTTGAAATAACCTGGAAACAACATTGATTCAACCATTTTTTTCCAAGTGGGCAAGGTTAACATTTCTAGCTGCGACTAGCACCAAATGTCTACATACCAGTGGGCTAGAACAGGGGTTATCAAACCTCTCCTCGGGAACCCCCAGCTGTTCCATGTATTTGAACTATTCCAGAGCTAGCACACCTGGGGTGTGTTTTGCAGGACACAAGGTTTGGGAAGGTTCAGACAGAAGCATGTTATGTCAACCTGGACTCAGAGGTAGACGTAACATAGTACACACACATTTGTTCCCCTTCATTTAGTATGATATGTTACGTTTTTCATATGATATGCATTAATTTGTGGATGTCCATCATCAATTTTTTATGATATGTTACGTCCTCCAATTCGTATAATATGTTACGAATTGCCAATACATATGTTAGCAGAATTTGATGATATAATTTTCAAGCCCGGAAACATGACGTAATGCCGCATTACTTTGCTAGCGTATAGAGTAGAATGGATCATGTGCTCTTCATATGTGAGAGGAAATATTTTCTCCATGAGCAATACATCATACTTCCGGGGTCAGTCCCCTAATCTTACATTTACATTTACATTTAAGTCATTTAGCAGACGCTCTTATCCAGAGCGACTTACAAATTGGTGCATTCACCATATGATATCCAGTGGAACAACCACTTTACAATAGTGCATCTAAATCTTTTAGGGGGGGGGGGGGTTAAAGGATTACTTTATCCTATCCCAGGTATTCCTTAAAGAGGTGGGGTTTCAGGTGTCTCCGGAAGGTGGTGATTGACTCCGCTGTCCTGGCGTCGTGAGGGAGCTTGTTCCACCATTGGGGTGCCAGAGCAGCGAACAGTTTTGACTGGGCTGAGCGGGAACTGTGCTTCCTCAGAGGCAGGGAGGCAAGCAGGCCAGAGGTGGATGAACGCAGTGCCCTTGTTTGGGTGTAGGGCCTGATCAGAGCCTGAAGGTACGGAGGTGCCGTTCCCCTCACAGCTCCGTAGGCAAGTACCATGGACTTGTAGCGGATGCGAGCTTCAACTGGAAGCCAGTGGAGAGAGCGGAGGAGCGGGGTGACGTGAGAGAACTTGGGAAGGTTGAACACCAGACGGGCTGCGGCGTTCTGGATGAGTTGTAGGGGTTTAAAGGCACAGGCAGGGAGCCCAGCCAACAGCGAGTTGCAGTAATCCAGACGGGAGATGACAAGTGCCTGGACTAGGACCTGCGCCGCTTCCTGTGTGAGGCAGGGTCGTACTCTGCGAATGTTGTTGAGCATGAACCTACAGGATCGGGTCACCGCCTTGATGTTAGTGGAGAACGACAGGGTGTTGTCCAGGGTCACGCCAAGGTTCTTAGCACTCTGGGAGGAGGACACAAGGGAGTTGTCAACCGTGATGGTGAGATCATGGAACGGGCAGTCCTTCCCCGGGAGGAAGAGCAGCTCCGTCTTGCCGAGGTTCAGCTTGAGGTGGTGATCCGCCATCCACACTGATATGTCTGCCAGACATGCAGAGATGCGATTCGCCACCTGGTTATCAGAAGGGGGAAAGGAGAAGATTAATTCTGTGTCGTCTGCATAGCAATGATAGGAGAGACCATGTGAGGATATGACAGAGCCAAGTGACTTGGTGTATAGTGAGAATAGGAGAGGGCCTAGAACAGAGCCCTGGGGGACACCAGTGGTGAGAGCACGTGGTGCGGAGACAGATTCTCGCCACGCCACCTGGTAGGAGCGACCTGTCAGGTAGGACGCAATCCAAGCGTGGGCCGCGCCGGAGATGCCCAGCTCGGAGAGGGTGGAGAGGAGGATCTGATGGTTCACAGTATCAAAGGCAGCAGATAGGTCTAGAAGGATGAGAGCAGAGGAGAGAGAGTTAGCTTTAGCAGTGCAGAGAGCCTCCGTGACACAGAGAAGAGCAGTCTCAGTTGAATGCCCAGTCTTGAAACCTGACTGATTAGGATCAAGAAGGTCATTCTGAGAGAGATAGCAGTAGAGCTGGCCAAGGACGGCACGTTCAAGAGTTTTGGAGAGAAAAGAAAGAAGGGATACTGGTCTGTAGTTGTTGATATCGGAGGGATCGAGTGTAGGTTTTTTCAGAAGGGGTGCAACTCTCGCTCTCTTGAAGACGGAAGGGACGTAGCCAGCGGTCAAGGATGAGTTGATGAGCGAGGTGAGGTAGGGGAGAAGGTCTCCGGAAATGGTCTGGAGAAGAGAGGAGGGGATAGGGTCAAGTGGGCAGGTTGTTGGGCGGCCGGCCGTCACAAGACGCGAGATTTCATCTGGAGAGAGAGGGGAGAAAGAGGTCAAAGCACAGGGTAGGGCAGTGTGAGCAGGACCAGCGGTGTCGTTTGACTTAGCAAACGAGGATCGGATGTCATCAACCTTCTTTTCAAAATGGTTGACGAAGTCATCCGCAGAGAGGGGGGGGGAGGGGGAGGAGGATTCAGGAGGGAGGAGAAGGTAGCAAAGAGCTTCCTAGGGTTAGAGGCAGATGCTTGGAATTTAGAGTGGTAGAAAGTGGCTTTAGCAGCAGAGACAGAAGAGGAAAATGTAGAGAGGAGGGAGTGAAAGGATGCCAGGTCCGCAGGGAGGCGAGTTTTCCTCCATTTCCGCTCGGCTGCCCGGAGCCCTGTTCTGTGAGCTCGCAGTGAGTCGTCGAGCCACGGAGCAGGAGGGGAGGACCGAGCCGGCCTGGAGGATAGGGGACAGAGAAAATCAAAGGATGCAGAAAGGGAGGAGAGGAGGGTTGAGGAGGCAGAATCAGGAGATAGGTTGGAGAAGGTTTGAGCAGAGGGAAGAGATGATAGGATGGAAGAGGAGAGAGTAGCGGGAGAGAGAGAGCGAAGGTTGGGACGGCGCAATACCATCCGAGTAGGGGCAGAGTGAGAAGTGTTGGATGAGAGCGAGAGGGAAAAGGATACAAGGTAGTGGTCGGAGACTTGGAGGGGAGTTGCAATGAGATTAGTGGAAGAACAGCATCTAGTAAAGATGAGGTCAAGCGTATTGCCTGCCTTGTGAGTAGGGGGAGAAGGTGAGAGGGTGAGGTCAAAAGAGGAGAGGAGTGGAAAGAAGGAGGCAGAGAGGAATGAGTCAAAGGTAGACGTGGGGAGGTTAAAGTCACCCAGAACTGTGAGAGGTGAGCCATCCTCAGGAAAGGAACTTATCAAGGCGTCAAGCTCATTGATGAACTCTCCAAGGGAACCTGGAGGGCGATAAATGATAAGGATGTTAAGCTTGAAAGGGCTGGTAACTGTGACAGCATGGAATTCAAATGAGGAGATAGACAGATGGGTCAGGGGAGAAAGAGAGAATGTCCACTTGGGAGAGATGAGGATTCCAGTGCCACCACCCCGCTGGCTCGATGCTCTAGGGGTATGGGAGAACACGTGGGCAGACGAGGAGAGAGCAGTAGGAGTAGCAGTGTTATCTGTGGTAATCCATGTTTCCATCAGCGCCAGGAAGTCTAGGGACTGGAGGGTAGCATAGCCTGAGATGAACTCAGCCTTGTTGGCCGCAGACCGGCAGTTCCAGAGGCTGCCGGAGACCTGGAACTCCACGTGGGTCGTGCGCGCTGGGACCACCAGGTTAGAGTGGCAGCGGCCACGCGGTGTGAAGCGTTTGTATGGCCTGTGCAGAGGGGAGAGAACAGGGATAGACAGACACATAGTTGACAAGCTACAGAAGAGGCTACGCTAATGCAAAGGAGATTGGAATGACAAGTGGACTACACGTCTCGAATGTTCAGAAAGTTAAGCTTACGTTGCGAAAATCTTATTGACTAAAATGACGAAAATGCTAGCTAACTAACACTAACACTACACTAATCAAGTTGTTTCGTTGTAATAGGCTCTTCTGAATAGGCTTGACAATTATATCATGAAAATTCATGAAATTGTTGTCATTTAAGATAAATATATACTGTACTGTATAGTTATATTTGTGTTTGTGGATGAATTTACTTCTGTGCTACGTTTTTGCCCTTTACAGACCATTTAAAAACCCCACAAAAGTAATTAAAAAACTATGCAAGGCTACTTCCTGGAAAATGCTGCTTCATTTTAATAGTATATTCACATAGGCATGTGTTTATGCCTATATCCATTACTTAATGCTGAATATTTAATGTACAGATGTCGGATCTTAATTTGACCCCTTTCGTCGCAGGAAAATAATCCTGCAGCAGGAGGATTTTAATACCTGAACAAATATATAGAATAGCTGCCAGGGGGTAGCTGGAAGCAGTGTTTGTATACAATGTACCTACATTGGATCTTATGTAGGCTATGTGCAGGCTACAGAGTGTCTTGTGTGAATTCTTATGTGGATCATAATAAAGTATTTTTGTTAGGGAAAATCTGTTTTTTTAGATCAATTGTTTTATTATATGTTGAAAGCAAGCAATAGGTTGAATCAATTACTGGTTTCCTCAGTGCCTGTGTGGTCCAGCGGTTACTGCCACTGACCCTGGCACACATTTGCCAGAGTCGGCATGAGTTTGAATCTGACCCACTTCCCTTTGACTCATGGATGAAAGCATATTTTTGACACATTAATCCCTTGGATGTAGAGAAACAGTGCAATAATAATACACACAAATCTAAAAGTAAAAGTATGGAATTAAGAAATCTTGAAATATTAGGATGAGCAATGTCAGAGTCCAGAGTATAAATACAGTATATATATACTGAACAAAAATATAAATGCAACATGTAAAATGTTGGTCCCATGTTTCATGAGCTGAAATAAAATAAATACAATTTTCCACAAGCACAAAAAGCTTATTTTTCAAAAGTATTGTGCACAAATTTGTTTACATCCCTTTTATAGTGAACATTTCTTCTCTCCCAAGATAATCCATCCACCTGACAGGTGTGGCATATCAAGAAGCTGATTAAACAGCGTGATCATTACACAGATGCACCTTGTGCTGGGGGCAATAAAATGCCACTCTAAAATATGCAGTTTTGTCAAACAACACAATGCCACAGATGTCTCAAGTTTTGAGGGAGCATACAATTGGCATGCTGACTGCAGGAATGTCCACTAGAGCTGTTGCCAAATAATTGAATGTTAATTTCTCTACCATAAGCCGCCTTCAACGTTGTTTTAGAGAATTTGGCAGAACATCCAACCGGCCTGACAACCGCATACCATGTTTAACCACACCAGCCCAGGACCTCCACATCTGCCTTCTTCACTTGCAGGACCTTCAATGGCCATTTGCACGCTGGAGAAGAGTTCTTTACTAATGAATCACAGTTATAACTGTACCAGGCAGATGGCAGACAGAGTGTTTGGCATTGTGTGGGAATAGCGGTTTGCTGATGTCAACGTTGTGAACAGAGTACCTCATGGTGGCGGTGGGGTTATGATATGGGCAGGCATAAGCTACGGACAACGAACACAATTGCATTTTATCGATGGCAATTTGAAGGCACAGAGATACTGTGACGAGATCCTTAGGGCCATTGTCATGCCAATCATCTGCCGCCATCACCTCACGGTAATTGACCGTTAATTAACATAAACACATTATGCATCTCCTGGCTTCCACACAGAGCCTTCAAGCCACTGATGCAGACCTTTTAGAACAACTAAATGTTTTTTTTAAATCTAATAAATCCATGTAATATAGCCTACACCTTCACAATAAATCCATTATTTATTTTAGACAGGTCTAAAGAAACATGATATGAAGAAAACGTAGTCTATTTCATAAGAACAGAATAGCATACCATGAGTTGTCCTTATGTTAGGTCCTGATCTGGCTATGCCTTATGGCTGTGGGCTACACTACGAGATTTGCTTAGAATTCCGTGGCATTATTTTATATTATTTAATAGCATGAAGAATAAAATTGAACAAAGATGAATAAAATAGAAAGGATATTTTCTCCAAATGATTTGAGGGAGTGCGCACATGAGACTATTCTGTGTTGAGCGGTTAACAAAGAAATCGGTACTCCTATATGCTTAATTTAACAGGCCACAGTAAAGAGACAGAGTGTTTTCATGGAGAGAACAAAGGATTCTTCCACCTCACAGAATTGGAGAACCGAACAACATTTATGTTCTGGAGAAGGTATAAAAGATCGGTGAAGAATCCAGCTACGAACTGGTCCGCTTGGTACATTTTTAGGAAACCCATGAGAGACAATATTGCCATATTACCATAATAATGTTTATATAATAGCCTCAGCTATGGGACTTACAGCTAAATGGTTGTATCAAATGTATTAATAAGGATAAAGCTATTTGGAATATGTTGAGACGCTATGTACTGATGTTAATGTGAGAGAATTGTATTTCTGTTCAAAAGCTTAACAAAGTCATCGGCACGCCCCCAGGGACACAGACAGGACAAGGCGTCATGTGACAGCTTCTCTATGTTCAGTATAAAACCCCCACCCAGAATTTCTTTCCACTCCATTACGAGTTGGCCAATAGGTTTGACCATGCATCCCTCTACTGAAGTAACCATACCACGTGGTTAAACTTTTAGACTATCGATACCGACAGAACAATAACAAGTCTTTGATATTAATTAATAGTCTGCAGCTAGAAATTCGGTATCATTGAACGCGAAGACCGACGAAACATCCAATCTATAACGACATTAATGAATGTCGCTTTGAAAGAACCATTCTAACCGAGAGAGAGAGAGAACGCGGACAAAAACTCTCCAACAGGACAAAAACTCTCCAACAAGGATCCCGACGACACACTGAGCGTAAATATATATTGATTGCAATTGTTCCCGAATGAGTGAGCGTTCATGTGCAAAGGATTAGCATATCAATTGTTAATATTTATCAACTGTGTGTGCCTTCTCAGCTGCCCCCAACCCCCTTGTTTGTTTAACTAGCCGCCATGCCGGTTTAGCCCACTAGGGAACATTCCTCCACCATTTCTTTGTAACGATACCTACTGTTTGTATGCTTTCTGTGAATTACTTAGTTTAGTAAATAAATGATTTTAAGACAATTGATGTATGGATGACTTAGTGAAGACTGGGTTCGTGCAGATAGTAACAATTTACGGCGTTTGGAATGAGACTGGACGAGGTACAGAATACACCATTTAAACCAGAAGACAATCGGTCAGATACTATAATATTATATTGTGACGACCCTCCCACTCTGTCTGCTGTATTTTCTCTCTTTGCTCTTGTTACTTATTAGGATGCCAGTGGGTGGAGTTGGAAGGGTCGTCAGCTAGATGGGAAACACCTGGGCTCGGGTGTGTCCCAGGATAAAGACACCTCTTCCAGTCTTTGGGGAGACTCTCTCCATGCAGACACCTTGTTTTTGGTTGTGCTAGTTATGGTATCTAATAAATATATATTTTTGATACTCCTGGTCTCCACGTTGTCTCCCTTTTGTTGCGAACTCTGAGCCTCTGAGCCTTCCCTGTAGCTCAGTTGGTAGAGCATGGTGTTTGCAACACCAGGGTTGTGGGTTCGATTCCCACGGGGGGCCAGCACAGAAAAAAAAAATGTATATGTATGAAATTGTATGAAATGTATGCATTCACTACTGTAAGTCGCTCTGGATAAGAGCGTCTGCTAAATGACTAAAATGTAAAAAAAAAGAAATATATAATATATAATGTTATAATATAGGAAAGTTATATTAGGAAAATTATAACTTTGTAATCTGAATATTTTCCTTGGTGCCCCGATCTCCTAGTTAATTACAGTTAAACGATTAATCAGTTTAATCGCATAATAATTACAGGGAGTTATTTGATAAACATGTCTTCAGTTTAATGGTGCCCAAAGACACGACAGGTGTTTATTGGGTTGACCTTCAATTGGAAGCAGCTGCTCCTCGTTGCTTCTAATTGAAGGTCCTATTTAATTAAGAGGGGTGTTTTTTTTCCATGGGATTTGCGGGTAGTTGTTTCCTGTTTTGTGTCCGTGCACCTGACGGGACTGTTTAGTGTCGTCTGTTGTATATGTGTTTTGTTTTCCTTCTTTAATAAAATAAGATGAGTTTACACGTTCCCGCTGCGTTTTGGTCCAATCCCTACGACATCCGTGACAATTGTGTGGCTTTAATATTTAATTTCTGAAAGCTGTCAAGATGTTTATGCATTTGAACCTATCCAAAAATTGAGCTGACACAATTTTCTTTGTGTACATTATCAGACTATTTGTTTTAATACTTGAAATAAATGCAATTAACTTGTGGGCTTAATATAGGCTCAGGCCGGTCACTATATCACCCATGGCTTGGCGTGAACTCATAAGGCTTGGAGCCTGAGCGCACTGCTTAGACTACTGTGCTACAGCAGTTAACAATGCTCTGGTAAGCACTAAGAACAATATGAATATTGATGATTTTATTATTTTGTTTTTTACACCTTCCTCAAACCATAGCTTTAACCTTAACCACTCAGAATGAATGCCTAAACTGTTTACCTTTGAGTTGTTTCTGCACAGAAATATCAACCCACAGAAATATCAATCCACAGAAAGAAGCACAATATTGAACTTCACTCAACTTTCTAGAGCTGTGGGCTGGGTTGGTGACCCGACTGGGTTGGTGACATTCCTAGTCGATCGCCAAACATTTCTGTAAAAAAAACAAGGCCTTGTGTTCCTATTTATTTAATGTTTTTGTCTTGGGCTGTTGCGGTAGATGCACCCAATTCAGCTGCCCTGCGCTGTTGCCCTTTTGAACCATTTCCTGTGTCTGAAGATACAAACTCTGCCTTCCCGGCAGGCCCAGAGAGCAAATCAAGTGCACTGTAGGTCTATTGCTGGCCAATCGGATGGCTCAGATGACAGTGTCTGCAGTAATGTATGGAGCGAGATACCTGCCAAAAGGTTGAATGTACGTGTCGTTAGGATCGTAAGAAAATCCATACGGAAATTGCTAGGATCGTAAGAAAATCCATGCGTGAAAAATGAAACGTAAACATTAAGTTAGATCTGTAAACGTACAAACCCTATGTTACGACTATGAATGAACTTTTACATGTTCAATTCTTACTTTACGTCTCCTTTACTTGGTTACAGATCTTTTTATACATACAAACTTTTGTAATGTGGCCTCTGCAAAGGACATGAACCGAACGTAGCTAGTCGAAGTTTGCTAGTCAATCAAGCAACTAGCCCAGACGTTAGAGTTGCTTTGCAGCTTCTGGTTTCATTTCCAAAATAAAAGTCTAGAGCTTGTTTTAGAACTGCATTCGATAACAAATTTATACCAGTAGATGGCGTAGTATAGGCTTGAGCCTTCAGCATTACTTGTGTGAGAATGATAAAGTCAAGAGCCTTGTCTAGAATAACCACCGGAGCTGCAAAATAGAAAGTAAATATGATTTAAGCCTATTCCGCTATCTAAATATGCCGTGCTGTTGTATGTTATTTAATGACTATATAATTGCATAATTTATTTTTATAGCCGCGTGGGGCTACTGTGGTGATCATGTAACCTAATGAATCACACTTTTTCTAGTATTATCGGGAGCACGGACTGTAGGCCTTATATTAGGCATGTTGACTGTTGTATTAGTGAATTTCACTCTGTATGTAGGCTTGTTATAGCCATTTGCGTTGCACAACCCAATCACACAGAGGCTATATCCATATCAATAAATGAGACAAAACAAAATATTGATTAAGTCTTGGCTATAATCTGTCTTGAGCGAAATAGCCAAGGTGTCCTAAATGGTTTAGCCTATTTTTATTGCCAGATCTGTTTTCCCTATGAGCCATTTCATCTGCTTCTTAAACTATTTTGTTTAAACTGTATTTAGAGGCTATATTTGGAGGACTGTGAGCTAGGGTCTCTTTTTAAGGGGAGGGTGGGGGGAGCCCTAAAATAAAAACAGTTATAAAAAAAACTGAGTTCTAAAATGATTCTGCAAGACACAAGTACCCAAAATGATAGCCTAAATTGCGATGCCTACAAGTTGAAGGCCTATTTTTTATTTGGATAGGCCTAAATTAAACATGTAATTATTAAAGCGATAGGCTAAAGACATTCTGAGAATTTAGATCATTTTGAATACACACATGGATTTCAATAAACAAATGGATAAGACTGTTCTATTCTCTTTGATTTAGTTCCTATCGCAACTCAAGACAAATGACAGAATGGATGACATACTGCCTTACTGAACTGAATAAAGGATTAGTTAAATGTTCAAATATGTTTTGCACTTTATTTGGCTAATAGGCAAATAGGCTTACATTAGGGTATAATGACTACGGCTGCATGCCTCCAGAAGGGCATCTTCTGAGGCTGAGGGGTGCTTTTCCGAAGGCGCATAGTGCTGCGGTGCTGCATGGAGATCACAAGTTCTTCAACTGGGCAGCAGTGTCGCGATAGTGGGAATAGCCAATATGTAGACTACCTAAGACCACCCTACGGAGTTATTGTCACGGCTTCCGCCGAAGTCGGTCCCTCTCCTTGTTCAGGCGGCATTTGGCGGTCGACGTCACCGGCCTTCTAGCCATCGCCGATCCACTTTTCATTTTCCATTTGTTTTGTCCTTGTTTTTACACACCTGGTTTCATTCTCCCAATTACTTGTTCATTATTTAACCCTCTGTTCCCCCATGTTTGATTGTGAGTGATTGTTTGTTTGTAATACGGTCTGTCATTGTGTATTTGTGAATATTTCAGTAAATTAGGTTTATTACTCCCATCTGCTGTCCTGCGCCTGACTCCTCTACACCAGCTACACACAGGCAATATTACAGTTATTGTAAAGTGTAGGAATAAGCTTATGCCAGACTCAGCCTACGTTTGACCTCCCCCTTGTTCATTTCCATCCATATGTTCATGACCCGATTCATATAAATCCTATCAAATTTTAAATTCCTATTAACCCCTCCTACAGAATATGCTTAGGCAAGATTTAGAGTGAAAATATTTTGAGTGGCAAAGACTCCAGTGGCCATAGATAATTAATAGATTCACCAAACATCTATTATTATTATTCTATGTTTCATTATTCCTGGTAGATACTACTGGTCATGATTGCAGACAGAGCCCAGAGAATGGGATGGTGCAATATTGAATTAGTAATATTTTTATAAGGTTGCATGCATGGGGATGTCCATGTCACCCAGAGATATGCCCATGCTGTGGAGATACATCTAGCGGACTGAAAATTCACTGTTGTAGGCATAATATAGCTAGTGCTATTTAGACTTGCACTGGAAAACCAATCCATTACATTAGCTACCTAATGTGAAGTAAACTTAACTGAGGTCTAATAGAGAATGGAGAATTTTAACTTGAAAACGTGAAGGATACCTCTTTCTGGTTTCCCTGGCTTCCGTTTATTTTTATATGGTGTTATGCTTGTTCGCTTGGCACTCCTCACAGGCCGTTTGGTGTACTTTTTTGTTTATTGGTGAGATGAAACTGCCAAAACTCTGAAAGGTATTATTGTATATCAGAATTGCAACACAAGATTTGTTCTAGACTAAAATGTTAGTCCGTAATCGTAACATGGTGTTTGTATGTTCACAGATTAAATATCACGTTTACATTTTATGTTTCACTCATGGCTTTTCTTACGATCCTAACAATTTACGTATGGATTTTCTTACGATCCTAACGATATGTACGTTCAACCTTTTGGCAGGTGTCTCGCTCCATAGTAGGCCTATATGCAAATAGACCATTGGCATATGGATCTGTGCCATCTACTTAGAACTGGACTATGTTTACAGCATGAGCGGTCGTGAGTAGATGCGCTTGTTTTGAGATCAAAGCGAGAGCTGCATGTAGCCACGTCTGCACATTTTGTTCATAACCTTTGCTAGTTAGTGAGTTATTAGCCCAGTTATAGATCAGAGATAGGCTTGAATAAGCTAAGTAGCCAATAGGCCGTGGGTAGCATAATTTGTCTGATTCTCTTTAATAATGGTATGGGAATAATAATGCATATTATTTTTGTAAAGTGGTTTCTTGCATCAAACAACACAACAACATTTTCAGTCACCTCCTTGTCTGAAGTACAAGTGGATAAACAGGTTAATGTCAAGCCCTGCATGTTTTTTTTTCAAATGTCTCATAGAATGTAGGCCTAAATTGAACACCACACATTGGCTGCTACTGTAGGCTGACTGATAAAACAGCTAGTTCTATGATAAAATGTTATGGGATGCATTTTCTCCATTGTTTTTGATGGTAGGCCACTCTGGTAGGCCTACATTATGATCAAATAGCCACAGTAGTCTACTTGGCCACTGTCAAAACTGTAACTTTAAAGCGAGTACAGCCTGTGTTCACAGATGATGGATGATGCAATCGCCATCGCACTGCACACTGCTCTATCCCATCTGGACAAGAGGAATACCTATGTAAGAATGCTGTTCATTGACTACAGCTCAGCCTTCAACACCATTAAGTTCGGGGCCCTGGGTCTGAACCCCGCCCTGTGCAGCTGGGTCCTGGACTTCCTGATCAGGCCTGATTACCCACAACAACGAAACAGCCTACAGGGGGAAGGTGATGGCCCAGCAGAGTGGTGCCAGGAAAATAACCTCAACATCAACAAAACGAAGGAGCTGATCGTGGACTTCAGGAGACAGCAGAGGTTTCACACCCCCATCCACATCAACAGGGAGAAGGTGAAAAGCTTAAAATACCTTGGTGTACACATAACTGACAATCTGAACGGTCCACCCACACCAACAGTGTGGCGAAGAAGGTGCAACAACATCTCTTCAACCTCAGAAGGCTGAATAAATTTGGCTTGGCCCCTAAGATGCTCACAAACCTTTACAGATGCACCCCTGAGAGCATCCTGTCGGACTGGATCACAGCCTGGTACGGCAACTGCACCGTCCGCATCCGCAGGTCTCTCCAGAGGGTGGTGCGGTCTGCCCTGTGCATCACCGGGGGCACACTGCCTGCCCTCCAGGACATCTACAATCAAGTTCTTCCACGCCGATCTCGACAAACCATTTCTGTATGGACCTCGCTTTGTGCACAGGGGCATTGTCATGCTGAAACAGGAAAAGGCCTTCCCTAAACTGTTGCCATAATGTTGGAAGCACAGAATCGTCTAGAATATCATTGTAGGCTGTAGCATTAAGATTTCCCTTCACTGGAAATAAGGCGCATAGACTGAACCATGAAAAACAGTCCCAGACCATTATTCCTCCTCCACCAAACTTTACAGTTGGCACTCTGCATTGGGGCACGTAGCGTTCTCCAGGCATCCGTCAAACCCAGATTCGTCTGTCGGACTGCCAGATGGCGAAGCGTGTGATTCATCACTCCAGAGAAAGTCCAATGGCGACGAGCTTTACACCACTCCAGCCAACGCTTGGTATTGCACATGGTGATCTTAGGCCTGCGTGCGGCTGCTTGGCCATGGAAATCCATTTCATGAAGCTCCCGATGAACAGTTCTTGTGCTGACGTTGCTTCCAGAGGCAGTTTGGAACTCAGTAGTAAGTGTTGCAACCAAGGATAGATGGTTTTTCTATGCGCTACGCGCTTCAGCACTCGGCGGTCCCGTTCTGTGAGCTTGTGTGGCCGTTGTTTCTCCTAGACGTTTCCACTTTACAATAACAGCACTTACAGTTGACCAGCGCAACTCTAGCAGGGCAGAAATTTGACGGACTGACTTGTTGTCCTATAGTGGTGCCACGTTTAAAGTCACTGAGCTCTTCAGTAAGGCCATTCTACTGCCAATGTTTGTCTATGGAGATTGCATGGCGGTGTGCTCGATTTAATACACCTGTCAGCAACGGGTGTGGCTGAAATAGCCAAATCCACTAATTTGAAAGGGTGTCCAAATAGGGCTGTGGCAGAAATGACATTTTGTCAGCCGGTAATTGTTAAACAAATAACTGCTGGTCTCACGGTAATTGATCCTTAATTAACATAAACACATTTAGCATCTTCTGGATTCCACGCATAGCCTACAAGCCACTGATGCTGACCTTTGGAAAATCTAAATTTTAAAAAGTCTAATAAATCCATGTAATATAGTCTACACCACCACAATTAACCCATTATTTATTTTAGACAGGTCTAAAGAAACATGATATGAAGAAAATGTAGTCTATTTCAGAAGAACAGAATAGCATATGTGTCCTTATGTTTGGCCCTGATCTGGCTATGCAATATGGCTGTGGCTACACTAGTTCATTTAGCAGACAAGATTTGCTTAGAATTCCGTGGCATTATTTTATATTTTTTATAGTATGAAGATTAGAATTGAACATATCTGAATAAAATAGACAGGATATTTTCTCCATATGATTTGAGGGAGTGTTCACATGCGGCTATTCTGTGTTGAGTGGTTAACAAAGAAACAGGTCCTCATATATGCTTAATTTAGAGTTATTAATGTAACTTAAGTTGTTATATAAACGTTGGGCTATATGTTAAGATTTTTAATACGTTATAAGGCTGCATGATGGGACTCTAATGATAGTTTGATAAAAGTTGCATGAAAGGCATGAGCTCTGCTTTTTTTGTCTCGGCTGAACACATTTCATCAGTCTCTCGTTCACAATTTGACAAGCACTTGATTATGCCTCGAATTTCCCGACGGTATCACCTTTGTGGGGCCGTAATTCCCCCTAAAAAAATCCATGCCTTTTGTGGCCAGTGGCCGTTGTGCCCTTGGTCTGAATATAATAATTAGAATTCCCTTCTCCCGGTTGCATGCTCCGAAGTACCTCTCACTTACATGGCTCTTTCAGATATCTCAATTCTTATTAGCCAATGCCCATCACTGGGCCTTCAGGTTCTTCTCACAGGCAATCTCAGATCCTTCTCACAGGCTACAAGTGAAGACCAACACATCGGGGCGAGCGTCCTTATCGAATTCCAAGGCACATATTGAAGATGTTGGAAGAACTGTCCACATTTACTTTTCATCAGCCAACAAGATGAGAAGGCCTAATGAACAGCAAATACACTAGCTTATGCCAATCTACTATCCCTCACAGTACAAAAGTTGCCCTATTCTATTGGTCAACTTGTCCTTCTGTGCAAGAAAGAAATATTACAAACATAGTTTGGGACAGTTGTGGGATGCGATAGATCCCAAATTAATACAACCACAAGCATCAAAAAAACTTTTAAAAATCTATAAGGCTGATGCAATAGATCAGAACGTTTAGCTTAAAACGTTGATAAACTATTAGGCTATTTCTTCACATTATAAGCGCAGCAATGAGAACACGAAATGTTTCAAAATGCAATCAATTAGCAGGAAAAGACCATTCTCAAAAGTGACTGCAAATGCAATTACGCATGTAATGCTTTATTGTAAAGGTGCATTTTTTTGCTGAAAATTATCTTCCCCAAACTTGAAACTCACGCGCCGCCTATGTATGCCAGTTAGGCTCTACACCGGTTGTAAAGCAGTTTAATGTGCTTAATTTTAAGAAGTCATTTAGCCACTTTAGTTGTGATACAAACCTTATCAAACATATAGGCCTATGGGCTAGGCTACATGAGGTGTGCGACTATGATTCGAAAAAGAAAAAAGAAAAGGAACGGGTGTTTCTTGCCTTAAGCTGGGCATCATTCGCAAGTGATAATATATTATTATAATTGTAGAATTAAAGTGATAGGCTAATATTGTCACCCATCAGACTATTCTTGATTTAATCTTGTCTTTACATATACTAAATAATATGTGTGAAACTTGTTTTGATTTAGAATGGACCATTATCATGCACTTGTTTCGAAACAAGGGCAGGGGAAAAAAATACTTAATCTATGCACTTAAATAGCGAATGGAGGACGCTTTCCCGTGGATCATTTTCATGCCAGCCAGGTAGGCTATAATTCTGTTGTAAAGAGAAGCAATGTGCTTAATATTAAGAAAGTTGAGAAATAAATATAGTAGGCCTAGCCTATAGAAAGCTGATGGGTTACTCCTCTTTTTAACAGAGGCCATCACTCTGTTTTCTCATGCAATTGCATTTTTGATTACATTTGAATTGATGTCAGAGTGATTAGAGAGACAATAGAGTGCTGAGTACCAGGCAGTTAGCAAGTTTGGTAGGCTACTAATGACCATCAGTAGCATCAGAGCTTGGAGAAGCCTAATTACTGTGACTAAACGGTCACGTGGAATTTGACTGCCATCTTGACCGCCGGTGTAAAAATGGGTAAAACAGTATGTAAACATTATTAAAGTGACCAGTGTTCCATTATTAAAGTGTCCATTGTTCTATGACTATGTACATAGGCAGCAGCCTCTAAGGTGCAGGGTTGAGTAACTGGGTGGTAGCCAACTAATGAAAGTGACTAAGTTCAGGGCAGGGTACTGGTGATGGCTATTTAACAGTCTGATGGCCTTGAAATAGAATCAGATTTTTAGTCTCTCGGTCCCAGGTTTGATGCAACTGTACTGACCTCGCCTTCTGGTTTATAGTGGTGTGAACAGGCCGTGGCTCAGGTGGCTGAGGTCCTTCTTCTTGGCCTTCATGTGACTCCCCTTATACTCTCTCTCTACTCCCCTTCTACTCCCCCTCTACTCCACCTCTACTCCCTTCCTACTCCCCTTCTACCCCCTTCCTACTCCCCTTCTACTCTGATTCTACTCCCCCTCTACTGCCCTTCTACTCTCCCTCTATTCTCCCTCTACTCCCCTTCTATTCCCTTCTTCTCCCCCTCTTCTCCCTTCTACTTGATTGGCCTGCACAGAACTCCAGACCTCAACTCCATCGAACACATTTGGGATGAATTGGAACGCCGACTGCGAGCGAGGCCTAATCGCCCAACATCAGTGCTCACCCTCCCTAATGCTCTTGTGGCTGAATGTAAACAAGTCCCCTCAGCAATGTTCCAACATCTAGTGGAAAGCCTTCCCAGAAGAGTGGAGGCTGTTATAGCAGCAAAAGGGGGACCAACTCCATATTAATGCCCATGATTTTGGTATTGAGATGTTCGACGAGCAGGTGTCCACATACTTTTGGTCATGTAGTGTATATTGACAAATTATACATAGCCTAACTACAAAATGTGGACGAGCATCCACACTGGAGGAAAGTTTATCTTCTACAGTAGGCCTACATCTGTCTATCAACTGATGGCCGAACTCTGCCAGGGAAACACAGTAGGGTATTATTGTTTTTCACTTTCATTATGTGACAATGGATGGGCTATTGGGTAGCCTACAGAATGTAGCCTATTGGAATATAATCAAAGAACAAGGGGCCTATTGCAACCATCAATGGATTGTCGCCATCTGATGTCTCGTTAAACCATCAATACGCGCTAAATTCACCCTCACAGCTGATCTTAATTGTAACCCTTATTGGTCACCTCTACTGCTCCCTAAAATAGGATGTCGGCGTTACCCTTAAAGCCAGTTTATGCTTGATCAGAAAATGTGGTCAGAGGCTCCATATGGAGGGTGTTGAGGAGCCTTTGAGGAGCCTCCAGAGGCATGCAGAGGCCAAATTGAGCTCTGTACCGCATCGCAGTGCGCCTCCCAAATGTTTTAACAATGCGTAAGGATCCGAATAGCTCCGTAAAGCTCTGCATTGACATGATTGGTTGACGGTAGGTGGGGGCGGGAGGTCCTGTATATACACAAACTCACTTCCTTTACAACAGCTCTGCTCAACACCTCTGAGGTGCTCCGCGAAGCGCAAGTATGAATGCCCTGACTTCTGCAGAGGCCGTATCACTGTAAATGCTGCACCCCAATGCAGACAACAGATTGACCATGCAGGGTCTTTAAATCCTGTAAACGCTGCATGCCAATGCAGACAACAGATTGACCATGCAGGGCCTTTAAGTCCTGTAAACGCTGCATGCCAATGCAGACAACGGATTGACCATGCAGGATCTCTAAGTCTTTAAGATATGTTCGCCCTCTGGTTGGTACTGTAATCGCAACAATTTACCAATTTTTCAACAGACTAAGGGCGAATATCTATTTGACATGCATTCTGTATAATAGAAATAGAGTATTTAATCGTTTACCAAGGCAAATCTACTGTGGCAATTTACCCGACACTTTGTATGAATGGAAACTAATGTTGGTGTAGCCTATTGATATTATTTTATTTGTATCCTATTTATGTTACCCAAAAGTATCTAGCATGGTCCTTTCTTATCAAGATCAGAGGTAAAATGTCCCTGGACTCTCCATATTTGAATCTATAAATAAATCAAATAAATCGGGCGATTGAGTTATTTGTGCCAAAGGGCATAGACCAGATTCAAAACCACGCCAATAAGATAGACATACATGTTTACCTCCTCTGTATTCACATCCCACCATACCTTTGTCTGTACATTATACCTTGAAGCTATTTTATCACCCCCAGAAACCTGCTCCTTTTCTCTCTATTCTGGACGTCACAGACGACCAATTCTTATAGCTTTTAGCCGTACCCTCATACTTATTCTTCTCTGCTCCTCTGGGGATGTGGAGGTGAATCCAGGCCCTGCAGTGCCTGGCTCCACTCCTACTCCCCAGGCCCTCTCTTTTGATGACTTCTGTAACCGTAATAACCTTGGTTTCATGCATGTTAACATTGGAAGCCTCCTCCCTAAGTTTGTTTTATTCACTGCTTTAGCACACTCTGCCAACCCGGGTGTCCTAGCTGTGTCTGAATCTTGGCTTAGGAAGTCCACCAAAAACTCAGAAATCTTCATCCCTAACTACAACGTTTTCAGACAAGATAGAATGACCAAAGGGGGCGGTGTTGCAATCTACTGCAGAGATAGCCTGCAGAGTTCTGTCCTGCTATCCAGGTCTGTACCCAAACGATTTGAACTTCTACTTTTAAAAATCCACCTTTCTAAAAACAAGTCTCTCACTGTTGCCGCCTGCTATAGACCCCCCTCGGCCCCTAGCTGTGCTCTGGACACCATATGTGAACTGATTGCCCCCCATCTATCTTCAGAGCTCGTGCTACTAGGTGACCTAAACTGGGACATGCTTAACACCCCAGCCATCCTACAATCCAAGCTTGATGCCCTCAATCTCACACAAATTATTAATGAACCCACCAGGTACAACCCCATAGCCGCAAACACTGGCACCCTCATAGATATCATCCGAACCAACGTGCCCTCTAAATACACCTCTACTGTTTTCAACCAAGATCTCAGCGATCACTGCCTCATTGCCTGCACCCGTAATGGGTCAGCGGTCAAACGACCTCCACTCATCACTGTCAAACGCTCCCTGAAACACTTCTGCGAGCAGGCCTTTCTAATCGACCTGGCCCTGGTATCCTGGAAGGATATTGACCTCATCCCGTCAGTAGAGGATGCCTGGTTATTTTTAAAAAATGCCTTCCTCACCATCTTAAATAAGCATGCCCCTTTCAAGAAATTTAGAACCAGGAACAGATATAGCCCTTGGTTCTCCCCAGACCTGACTGCCCTTAACCAACACAAAAATATCCTATGGCGTTCTGCTTTAGCATCGAACTGCCCCCGCGATATGCAACTTTTCAGGGAAGTTAGAAACCAATACACACAGGCAGTTAGAAACGCCAAGGCTAGCTTTTTCAAACAGAAATTTGCTTCCTGCAACTCAAACTCTAAAAAGTTCTGGGACATTGTAAAGTCCATGGAGAATAAGAACACCTCCTCCCAACTGCCCACTGCACTGAGGATAGGAAACTCTGTCACCACCGATAAGCCCACTATAATTGAGAATTTCAATAAGCATTTTTCTACGGCTGGCCATGCTTTCCACCTAACTACCCCTACTGCATTCAACAGCACTGCACCCCCCACAGCTACTCGCCCAAGCCTCCCCCATTTCTCCTTCTCCCAAATCCATTCAGCTGATGTTCTGAAAGAGCTGCAAAATCTGGACCCCTTCAAATCAGCTGGGCTTGACAATCTGGACCCTTTCTTTCTAAAATTATCTGCCGAAATTGTTGCAACTCCTATTACTAGCCTGTTCAATCTCTCTTTCGTGTCGTCTGAGATTCCCATAGATTGGAAAGCAGCTGCTGTCATCCCCCTCTTCAAAGGAGGTGACACTCTTGACCCAAATTGCTACAGACCTATATCCATCCTACCCTGCCTTTCTAAGGTCTTCGAAAGCCAAGTCAACAAACAGATTACAGACCATTTCGAATCCCACCGCACCCTCTCCGCTATGCAATCTGGTTTCAGAGCTGGTCATGGGTGCACCTCAGCCACGCTCAAGGTCCTAAACGACATCGTAACCGCCATCGATAAGAAACAATACTGTGCTGCCGTATTCATTGACCTGGCCAAAGCTTTTGACTCTGTTAATCACCACATCCTCATCGGCAGACTCAGTAGCCTTGGTTTCTCAAACGATTGCGTCGCCTGGTTCACCAACTACTTCTCTGACAGAGTTCAGTGTGTCAAATCGGAGGGCCTACTGTCCGGACCTCTGGCAGTCTCTATGGGGGTACCACAGGGTTCAACTGGGCCAACTATTCTCTGTATACATCAATGATGTCGCTCTTGCTGCTGGTGAATCTCTGATCCACCTCTACGCAGACGACACCATTCTGTATACTTCTGGCCCTTCTTTGGACACTGTGTTAACAACCCTCCAGACGAGCTTCAATGCCATTCAACTCTCCTTCCGTGGTCTCCAACTGCTCCTAAACACAAGTAAAACTAAATGCATGCTCTTCAACCGATCGCTGCCTGCACCTGCCCGCCTGTCCAGCATCACTTCTCTGGACGGTTCTAACTTAGAATTTGTGGACAACTAAAAATACCTAGGTGTCTGGTTAGACTGTAAACTCTCCTTCCAGACTCACATCAATCATCTCCAATCCAAAGTTAAATCTAGAATTGGCTTCCTATTTCGCAACAAAGCATCCTTCACTCATGCTGCCAAACATACCCTCGTAAAACTGACCATCCTACCAATCCTCGACTTCGGCGATGTCATTTACAAAATAGCCTCCAATACCCTACTCAACAAGCTGGATGCAGTCTATCACAGTGCCATCCGTTTTGTCACCAAAGCCCCATATACTACCCACCACTGCGACCTGTACGCTCTCGTTGGCTGGCCTTCGCTTCCTAATCGTCGCCAAACACATTGGCTCCAGGTCATCTACAAGACCCTGCTAGGTAAAGTCCCCCCTTATCTCCGCTCACTGGTCACCATAGCAGCACCCACCTGTAGCACGCGCTCCAGCAGGTATATCTCTCTGGTCACCCCTAAAGCCAACTCCTCCTTTGGTCGTCTCTCCTTCCAGTTCTCTGCTGCCAATGACTGGAACGAACTACAAAAATCTCTGAAACTGGAAACACTTATCTCCCTCGCTAGCTTTAAGCACCAGCTATCAGAGCAGCTCCCAGATCACTGCACCTGTACATAGCCCATCTATAATTTAGCCCAAACTACTACCTCTTCCCCTACTGTATTTATTTATTTTATTTATTTTGCTCCTTTGCACCATATTATTTATATTTTAACTTTGAACTTTCTTCAAACTACAAATCTACCATTCCAGTGTTTTACTTGCTATACTTTATTTACTTTGCCACCATGGCCTTTTTTGCCTTTACCTCCCTTATCTCACCTCATTTGCTCACATTGTATATAGTCTTATTTTTTTCTACTGCATCATTGCATGTTGTTTTACTCCATGTGTAACTCTGTTTTTGTATGTTGTCGAACTGCTTTGCTTTATCTTGGCCAGGTCGCAATTGTAAATGAGAACTTGTTCTCAACTTGCCTACCTGGTTAAATAAGGTGAAATAAATAAATAAATAAAATGTGCGTGGCTACGCTGAAGGCAGCGATCCTAACCACCAGGCCACAATTTTACTTACTTTTCACCTTACCATACACTTGACACCTGTATGTCATAGCCTAGTGGAGACCAATATCTATATTGTTATTAAGCTGTAAAACGACAGTTGTTGATGTGTATGGCTGCATTTCTGATTTTTGTACAGTAATAGGACCTAGTCCTAGCGTTTGAGCGAGAGAGAAAATAATTTGGATAGCAGGTACTGATCCCAATGACTAGACCGCATGGAGAGAACGATAATCGATTTTTTTCAGGAACTCACAAGGCTCATTTGAATTTCCCGATGCAGCAGTAAAGTTCTCTGTGACAAAAAAGTGATCAAGTTAAGATCCGACATCTGTAGTTTGATGAATGATGTGCATGGTCAGAATCACTCTCTCATGCTCATACTCACTTACACTTAGGCTCATTCATCCTCATCCTTCCACTCCCTCTGTTATTAGATCTCATCAACCTTATCATTACAACCGATGAAACCCCACATTCCATTAACATTAACAAAATTGTATCTTTGTCATCAATTGAGATCAAACAGTCCTGCTGGCGTTAGAGAGCATGAGTGTTAAGGGGAAATAGGCTGGGGAGGCCACTGGTTTGAGTGAAAGGCCCATTCTCCGTTAGCCTGGCATGTTTTCCATCAGGAGAGCGGGGTGTGATTATGAGATAGCAACCCTGAGGCCTACAGTTGGACAGAACTATAAAGCACTGCGCCGATTAGCCCTCTACTGCAGGATGAAAACATCGTTCTGCATTTCTTAATTATTTACAACTCCCAATCCATCCCCCAACGCTCCTCACTCCAGTGTAGCGGGTTCTCTATCTCCTTTTTCAGGCCTTAGTGCACTTTAGTTATTCATACTCTATCTGCAAGCTCTCAGAAATTGTGTCTGAACACATAGAGCGGGTTCTGGGGGGACAGGACAGGAGTAAAAAAAAAAGCACATTCTGTACCTTGGAAGTTGTGGGAAAGTATGTTTTTGGTTTCACATTGGTTATGGCAACAAAGCCATACATTTCCTGACCGGTAAAACTGAACGTTTTTTAAATGTTCTGAGAACAGAAGTGAACATTTTGCCTGTTCTGGGACCGTTTATTTTTAGGTTGTAGGTAGGTTCTGAGAACATTTTACTCTGGTTCCTTGAAAGTTTTCCTTGGAGGTTTTATTAACGCTCTGAGAATAGAAAATATAGGTTATTTTGAGGTTTTGAATACCTTCCTTAAAACGGCCCATTTTGAAGTTAGATTTTTGTGTCTTTTACTTTTGGTTTTGTACACCAACTTCAAACAACTGAAAACACAATATTTTTGGTTATGGAAAAATATATTTCATAGCAGTTAAGATGGTACAATGATTCTCTACACTATACAATATTTTTGGTTATGGAAAAGATATTTCATAGCAGTTTAGATGGTACAATGATTCTCTACACTATATGCTTGTTTTGTCACATAAACTGAAATTAGGCAAACTATTAGAATTTTAACAACCAGGAAATGGCGGAACGATTTCTGCATAGTGCATCTTTAAAAAGATTTGTTGAACATTCTCTGAATGTTACTTACGTTTTCTTGTGTTTTTTATGGAAAGTTTTCTTAACGTTGTCGGAACCATGAGGAAACCTGTAGGAAACAGTATGCTGAGGTAGTGACATTTCCAAAGAAGAAAGTTGTTTGTTAACGTTCTTGGAATAATTTGAGAACATGACTTTAAATATAACCATGAGTAAACCTGTAGGAAACATTACGCTGAGGTACCGAAATTCCCACAGAAGAACGTTGCTTCTTGAACTATTTCAGAACATTATCAAAATGTAAATTAAATGTATGTAACCATGTTTGATTTTTGAGGAAACATTCTGTTAAAGTAATTAAATACCAAGCAACTATACTACAGCATTACTAGAAAGCTGTGGGAAGGTTGTACGCAAAATAACCATAGGACAACCACGCTCTCACCAAGTTCTAAGAAATATGGTTTTTAGAACGTTATGTGCGAGCTGGGAGCTTGGCAGGAAGGAAGGAGGGATGGTAGAGGAGAGGAAATTGGCTTATTTTGGGAGCCTGTTGGTATGCCTGTTGGTGAGAGCTGTGGCTGTGGTTTAGCAAGTGGTGGGGGCCTTCCAGGTCTATGACATACAGTACATGTCACATACAGTATTTTCCCTGGTTTCAGTCATATGAACTGGGAAGAAGGGACCATCTGTGTGGCCATCTGTGAGGAACGGCCATCCCTAGCTCTCACAACCACCACCACTTCCTCTAGGGAGGCATAGATCCAGAAGCAGCCCTGTTAGGTAACAAACAGGAACGATCCTCCCGTGACCAACAAGCCCTCGCGCTGTCGTTACCCTGCAGACACAGCAATTTCATCCACATAGAGCCAATGAGAGATGGGACCGGAAAGGGCTGGCACACAAACACTTACAAGTGGTATGTACACACTCCCACACATACAAATAAAACATAAATAGGATTCAATTGTATCGGTGATCTCTTACCATGATGGAAACTAATATTTATATACAGGTATCTTCAGCAAAAAGCTATTTTTGATTCCAATATTCTCTGTTGCATGTGTAGGCCTACTTACATTGAGTCGTAGAACAATTGCAGTCTTGACTTTGGCAACCTGAAAATGCAAGCATTATGCAGACACCATTCATCATAAAGGTAGCACCACCTGATTATATTTCAGGATGGGCTCCTCGTCCCTGATTTGCTCCCAGCTCACAGTCTGGTGACTCATCCTTGCCGTACCCCAGAGTTGAAAAGAGGGACGTGGAAATTCAACTCTAGAGTTGTAGGTCAGTCATTGTCCCCTCATTTTCTCTCTACCTCTCCAGGAGACAGGCATAATCAGACGTGCATGGGGCATTAAATCAAGCCACTCATTTTCCATTGTCAAAATCTAGTGCTTTATATTGTTGCACACAAACCTTGACATATGGCTATTGATCTAGACATGATGATTGTATGTGGCCAAGGTGGCGGAGGGAAATATAAACGTATTCCATTCCGTCTCTATTGTCTCTCTGAGGATAATGGTGATGCCTCTGTCGGACCCCCGGCTATTCTGCTGGAAGTCAGCTGTGAGGAGCTGGCACACTTCCGCTGCTGGCTATCTGACACTCCCTCTGGCCCGCTAGAAAACTAGCAGGTACCATCTACCTGAGTGTCTTAAACAGGTCCGTTTGCTAACAAAGAGCCCACTCGCACCCACAGGTCTTTCTTGAAAAATACACTGCTCAAAAAAATAAAGGGAACACTTAAACAACACAATGTAACTCCAAGTCAATCACACTTCTGTGAAATCAAACTGTCCACTTAGGAAGCAACACTGATTGACAATAAATTTCACATGCTGTTGTGCAAATGGAATAGACAACAGGTGGAAATTATAGGCAATTAGCAAGACACCCCCCATAAAGGAGTGGTTCTGCAGGTGGGGACCACAGACCACTTCTCAGTTCCTATGCTTCCTGGTTGATGTTTTGGTCACTTTTGAATGCTGGCGGTGCTTTCACTCTAGTGGTAGCATGAGACGGAGTCTACAACCCACACAAGTGGCTCAGGTAGTGCAGCTCATCCAGGATGGCACATCAATGCGAGCTGTGGCAAGAAGGTTTGCTGTGTCTGTCAGCGTAGTGTCCAGAGCATGGAGGCGCTACCAGGAGACAGGCCAGTACATCAGGAGACGTGAAGGAGGCCGTAGGAGGGCAACAACCCAGCAGCAGGACCGCTACCTCCGCCTTTGTGCAAGGAGGAGCAGGAGAAGCACTGCCAGAACCCTGCAAAATGACCTCCAGCAGGCCACAAATGTGCATGTGTCTGCTCAAACGGTCAGAAACAGACTCCATGAGGGTGGTATGAGGGCCCGACGTCCACAGGTGGGGGTTGTGCTTACAGCCCAACACCGTGCAGGACGTTTGGCATTTGCCAGAGAACACCAAGATTGGCAAATTCGCCACTGGCGCCCTGTGCTCTTCACAGATGAAAGCAGGTTCACACTGAGCACATGTGACAGACGTGACAGAGTCTGGAGACGCCGTGGAGAACGTTCTGCTGCCTGCAACATCCTCCAGCATGACCGGTTTGGCGGTGGGTCAGTCATGGTGTGGGGTGGCATTTCTTTGGGGGGCCGCACAGCCCTCCATGTGCTCGCCAGAGGTAGCCTGACTGGCATTAAGTACCGAGATGAGATCCTCAGACCCCTTGTGAGACCATATGCTGGTGAGGTTGGCCCTGGGTTCCTCCTAATGCAAGAAAATGCTAGACCTCATGTGGCTGGAGTGTGTCAGCAGTTCCTGCAAGAGGAAGGCATTGATGCTATGGACTGGCCCGCCCGTTCCCCAGACCTGAATCCAATTGAGCACATCTGGGACATCATGTCTCGCTCCATCCACCAACGCCACATTGCACCACAGACTGTCCAGGAGTTGGCGGATGCTTTAGTCCAGGTCTGGGAGGAGATCCCTCAGGAGACCACCCGCCACCTCATCAGGAGCATGCCCAGGCGTTGTAGGGAGGTCATACGGGCACGTGGAGGCCACACACGCTACTGAGCCTCATTTTGACTTGTTTTAAGGACATTACATCAAAGTATATCAGCCTGTAGTATGGTTTTCCACTTTAATTTTGAGTGTGACTCCAAATCCAGACCTCCATGGGTTGATAAATTGGATTTCCATTGATTTTTTTTGTGTGATTTTGTTGTCAGCACATTCAACTATGTAAAGAAAAAAGTATTTAATAAGATTATTTATTTCATTCAGATCTAGGATGTGTTGTTTATGTGTACCCTTTATTTTTTTGAGCAGTATATATTTTTGATCTCAACGAGACTAACCTGGTTAAATAAATGTAAATAACCCACACCGAAAGACCATCTAGAATTCTGCTATTCACATAGGAGGGGCAGCAGTCTAGGGACAGTTTAGGCATCTCAATTCTGACCCTGATGCATCCCTCTTAAGGTGAAATGTTGCGTTGTGGTCCCGTGTGGCTCAGTTGGTAGAGCATGGCGCTTGCAATGCCAGGGTTGTGGGTTTAATTCCCATGGGGGACCAGTATGGAAAAATACAAACATTTGAAAAATAAAAATTCCAAAAAGTGATTCCACATGCTATGGTTGAGTATTATTCATATGGTGGTGGCAAATCAAATCAAATCAAATTGTATTTGTCACATGCTCCGAATACAACAGTGAAATGCTTACTTACAAGCCCTTAACCAACAATGCAGTTTTAAGAACAATTCCTTAAAAAAGGAAGAAATAAAAGTAACAAATAATTAAAGAGCAGCAGTAAAATAACAATAGCGAGGCTATATACAGGGGGTACCAGTACAGAGTCAATGTGCGGGGGCACCGGTTAGTCGAGGTAATTGAGGTAATATGTACATATAGGTAAAGCTGCAATATGTAACTTTTTGGGCGATTCATATATAAATGTGTGTTATAGATCTGTCATTCTCACTGAAAGCAAGTCTAAGAAGCGGTAGATCTGCTCTATGTGTGGTATTTCTGTGCTTCCTGTTCTTATGTTTAGTTTTTGCTTCTTTTACTTTTGAGTTTTGTACACCAGCTTCAAACTGCTGAAAAGACAATATTTTTGGTTATGTAAAATATATTAATAGCGGTTTAGATGATACAATTATTCTCTACACTATATATGCTTGTTTTGTCACATAAACCGAAATTAGGCAAACTATTCGAATTTTTGTAACCATGAAATGGTGGTGCAATTTCTGCATAGTGCATCTTTAATGACCCAGGAAAATGCACCCTTTGATATAAAAGGTAGGTTCAGCCGTACTATTACATGGGAAGCCGCTTGGTCACTGACTTGTTAATAGGCTTAGGCAGAACTACTCTACACTCACCCCCTCTCTACAATAACTCCCTTAGGAAAGCCTTTTGATGAGCCAATTTTCTTAATGACCTGCCATTTGGTGATGTATTGGGGTCAGCAGTGGTCCTCTGCATCATCACAACTCAGGTTGGTCTTTCTATGCTGCTAAAGGGTAGAGAGATGGAGCCAGTGGAAACACAAGAGGGCCTGTTATCCTCTGTTAATTTTTTGATAATTGTATTTATTGGACTAATTCCGTGGGTGATGCTCTCTATTGGGGTGTGAGCCACTAATCACATATTCAACCTCCATCCAATCCAGGCTAAAGATATGGCCAGTTCTGATTCTAAACCTTTCTCTTGGGTGGACTGTGGAGTTATTGTCTCATCAATGGCCCCTCTCTTCATCACTATGGCTGCTTTTGGAGAGCTCTGATAACAAGTGTCCAGGGGAACCCCCTCTGCCAATCGATCCTGATCCCACGCCTTGATGATCCTCAGAGGAGTACACTTCAAAACATTTCACTCCCTTTTGACACAAAGCCACACTCACACACATAACCATTCACAAAGATATCCCATCAACAAACTGTGAACAGCAGTCATACAGTTTAGGCTTTTAACTTTTTACAACATGGATTCCAAAGAACATGAAGAAGAGGAACAGAACTACCTTTACCAACTGTGACCATGGTAACAGGAAGATCAGAAGCGTGCGTGCGTGAGTGCGTGCGTGTGTGTGTGTGTGTGTGTGTGTGTGTGTGCGTGCGTGCGTGCGTTTGTGTGTGTGTGTGTGTGTGTGTGTGTGTGTGTGTGTGTGTGTGTGTGTGTGTGTGTGTGTGTGTGTGTGTGTGTGTGTGTGTGTGTGTGTGTGTGTGTGTGTGTGTGTGTGGACATGTTTAACTATACTTGTGGGGACCAAAAGCCCCCACAAGAAGAGTAAACAAACAAACATTTTATCAACTGGGGACATTTTGTTCGTCCCCACAAGGTCGAATGCTATTTCTAGGGGGTTTAGGGTTAAGGTTAAAATGAGTTTTAGAGTTAGAATTAGGTTTAGGATTAGGAGCTAGGGTTAGGTTTAGGGTTAGTGTTAAGGTTAGGATTAGGGGTAAGGTTAGGGTAAGGGTTAGGTTTAGGGTTAGGGCTTAGGGAAAATAGTGTGTCCTCACAAGGTGTCCAAAACACATGACTAATTACTAATGATATACCAGGTCTATGTTCCGTAGCCCATGTGTGCTGGGGAAAACCCTGAGCCTGCTTTCAACCCAAATAATGCCTCCAGCCTGATAGCCTTCCTGCAGGGCTAGAAATAGAATTGAATAAGAACAAGTCCCCTAAGAGAGAATGGTCTAAGAGGGAAACCATGAAAACAAACCCAAAGATACTGCACACTGGGCAAAAACTGGTTGCATCAACGTTGTTTTCATGTCATTTTAACCAAAAAAGTAAATGTGATGACATTGAATCAACATGGCAAACTGATTGGATTTGAAAAAAGTAATCAACCTAAAGGAATTTCATTTTTTTAAACCCAACTTTTTACCTAAATCCAATGATATGGTGAATTGTTTTCTTGATTTCAAGTGGAAGTCACTTTAGTTGAAAACTTACCCAAATGTAAATCAAAACTAGATGTTGAACTGTGCCTAGGGGGTGGATTTTGGTACATCTGCCTTGTATCTGCCAGCTTTAAATTATGCAGTTCGCTTGCAGAGCACTTATCTGGCTCTTTCCTATATTTGTTTTTCTACCTCTTCCATGACCACCCCTCTTCTCTCTGTATATATACATACAGTTGAAGTCGGAAGTTTACATTTACATTTACATTTAAGTAATTTAGCAGACGCTCTTATCCAGAGCGACTTACAAATTGGTGCATTCACCTACAGTTGAATTCGGAAGTTTACATACACTTAGGTTGCAGTCATTAAAACTTGTTTTTTCAACCACTCCACAAATGTCTTGTTAACAAACTATAGTTTTGGCAAGTCGGTTAGGACATCTACTTTGTGCATGACACAAGTAATTTTTCCAACAATTGTTTACAGACTGATTATTTCACTTATAATTCACTGTATCGCAATTCCAGTGGTTCAGAAGATTACATGCACTAAGTTGACTGTGCCGTTAAATAGCTTGGAAAATTACAGACAATTATGTCATGGCTTTAGAAGCTTCTGACAGGCTAATTGACATCATTTGAGTCAATTGGAAGTCAACTGGAGGTGTACCTGTGGATGTATTTCAAGGCCTACCTTCAAACTCAGTGCCTCTTTGCTTGACATCATGGGAAAATCAAAAGAAATCAGCCAAGACCTCAGAAAAAAAATTGTAGACCTCCACAAGTCTGGTTCATCCTTGGGAGCAATTTCCAGACGCCTGAAGGTACCACGTTCATCTGTACAAACAATAGTATGCAAGTATAAACACCATGGGACCACACAACAGTCATACCGCTCAGGAAGGAGACGCGTAGTGTCTCCTAGAGATGAGCGTACTTTGGTGTGAAAAGTGCAAATCAATCCTCCTATATTCACAGTAAAAGGAGTCCTATATCTACATAACCTGAAATGCCGCTCAGCAAGGAAGAGGCCACTGCTCCAAAACCGCCATACAAAAGCCAGACTACAGTTTGCAAATGCACATGGGGACAAATATTGTACTTTTTGGAGAAATGTCCTCTGGTCTGATGAAACAAAAATAGAACTGTTTGGCCATAATGACCATCGTTATGTTTGGGGAGACTTGCAAGCCGAAGAACACCATCCCAACCGTGAAGCACGGGGGTGGCAGCATCATGTTGTGGGGGTGCTTTGCTGCAGGAGGGACTGGTGCACTTCACAAAATAGATGGCATCATGAGGCGGGAAAATTATGTGGATAGACATCAAGACATCCATCAGGAAGTTAAAGCTTGGTCGCAAATGAGCCTTCCAAATGGACAATGACCCCAAGCATGCTTCCAAAGTTGTGTCAAAATGGCTTAAGGACAACAAAGTCAAGGTATTGGAGTGGCCATCACAAAACCCTGACCTCAATCCCATAGAAGATTTGTGGACAGAACTGAAAAAGCATGTGCGAGCAAGGAGGCCTACATACCCGACTCAGTTACACCAGCTCTGTCAGGAGGAATGGGCCAAAATTCATCCAACTTATTGTCGGAAGCTTGTGGAAAGCTACCCGAAACATTTGACCCAAGTTAAACAATTTAAAGGCAATGCTACCAAATACTAATTGAGTGTATGTAAACTTCTGACCCACTGGGAATGTGATGAAAGAAATAAAAGCTGAAATAAATCATTCTCTCAACTATTATTGTGACATTTCACATTCTTAAAATGAAGTGGTGATCCTAACTGACCTAAGACAGGGAATTTTTACTAGGATTAAATGTCAGGAATTGTGAAAAACTGAGTTTAAATGTATTTGGCTAAGGTGTATGTAAACTTCTGACTTCAACTGTATATATACATATACAGTGGCAAGAAAAAGTATGTGAACCCTTTGGAAATACCTGGATTTCTGCATAAATTGGTCATAAAATTTGATCTGATCTTCATCTAGTTCACAACAATAGACAAACACAGTCTGCTTAAACTAATAACAGACAAGCAATTATATGTTGTCATGTCTTTATTGAACACACTGTGTAAACATTCACAGTGCATGGTGGGAAAAGTATGTGAACCCTTGGATTTAATAACTGGTTGACCCTCCTTTGGCAGCAATAACCTCAACTAAACGTTTTCTGTAGTTGCGGATCAGACCTGCACAACGGTCAGGAGGAATTTTGGACCCTTCCTCTTTACAAAACTGTTTCAGTTCAGCAATATTCTTGGGATGTCTGGTGTGTACTGCTCTCTTGAGGTCATGCCACAGCATCTCAATCGGGTTGAGGTCAGGACTCTGACTGGGCCACTCCAGAAGGCGTATTTTCTTCTGTTGAAGCCATTCTGTTGTTTATTTACTTCTGTGTTTTGGGTCATTATCTTGTTACATCACCCAACTTCTGTTGAGCTTCAATTGGCGGACAGATAGCCTAACATTCTCCTGAAAAATGTCTTGTTCAACTTGGGAATTCATTTTTCCGTCGATGATAGCAAGCTGGCCAGGCCCATACATTACAGTTGGGATGAGGTTTTGATGTTGGTGTGCTGTGCCTTTTTTTCTCCACACATAGTATTGTGTGTTCCTTCCAAACAACTCAACTGTAGTTTCACCTGTCCACAGAATATTTTACCAGTAGCGCTGTGGAACATCAAGGTGCATTTTTGCAAGTTTAAGACGTGCAGCAATAGGTTTTTTTAGACAGCGGTGGCTTCTTCCGTGATGTCCTCCCATGAACACCATTCTTGTTTAGTGTTTTACGTATCGTAGACTCGTCAACAGAGATGTTAGCATGTTCCAGAGATTTTTGTAAGTCTTTAGCTGACATTCTAGGATTCTTCTTAACCTCACTGAGCATTCTGCGCTGTGCTCATGCAGTCATCTTTGCAGGACAGCCACTCCAAGGGAGAGTACCTACAGTGCTGAACTTTCTCCATTTATAGACAATTTGTCTTACCATGGACTGATTAACATCAAGGCTTTTAAAGATACTTTTGTAACCCTTTCCAGCTTTATGCAAGTCAACAATTCCAAATCTTAGGTCTTCTGAGATCTCTTTGGTTCGAGGCACAGTTCACATCAGGCAATGCTTCTTGTGAATAGCAAACTCAAATTTTGTGAGTGTTTTTTATAGGGCAAGGCAGCTCTAACCAACATCTCTAATCTCGTCTCATTGATTGGACTCCAGGTTAGCTGACTCCTGACTCCAATTAGCTTTTGGAGAAGTCATTAGCCTAGGGGTTCACATACTTTTTCCAACCACACTGTGAATGTTTAAATGATGTATTCAATATAGAGAAGAAAAATACAATCATTAGTGTGTTATTAGTTTAAGCACACTATGTTTGTCTATTGCTGTGACTTAGATGAATATCAGATAAAATTTGATGACCAATTCATGCAGAAATCCAGGTAATTCCAAAGGGTTCACATACTTTTTCTTGTCACTGTATATATATATATGGTGTGAAGCTAATCACCCCCCCCCCCTCAATCCCCCTCTTTCTTCAGACATTTGTACTCCTCTCTCCACATTCCATTCTCTTTCTCTGCAGCAGCATATGCACATCAAGAGTGTGGTAGTGAGAGAAGCAGGGGGGGGGGGTGCAGAGCGCAAGGGTGTCAACCAATTGCTATGGGTGGTTGCTCATGTATGAGTAGGCAATTGCAGATATCACAAGCAATCCATTCAGTCTTATCTCCCCTCCTCCATTTAATCACCATGCTTCAAGACTTTGGCAAGAGTTGGGGATGGTGGTATTGGGAGTACTATCATAATTTCAGGGTTTCTCAACATAGTCAGTGTTTCCCCTAGATTGGTTTTAACCTCAATACGGTTCAGATAACTCTGGCCCCCCAACCCCATTCTCAATATGCCCTGGGGAGGAGGTTGAGACATCACATAGCAAACATCAGCTGACTAACAATGGCGCAACCATCAGGAAAGCATGAGCCTTAAAATCAATCTCCATGATTTTAGTCAGGTCTGGAGCAGTGGCACATCAAGTACTGATGTGATTCTCTCAAATCCTGCAGCAACGCCCAGGGATGAGATGTGAGGAAGCTTACTGCAACCACAGTATCTCCAAAATAACATACCAGGGCTCTCTCCCACAACACAACTGCAACAAGGAAGCATCCAGACCTGAGAGAATGAATTGTAGTCTGCCACCAGTCTCATTGTAAAGAGGCACTTACTGCACAGGGGTGTGTAGAGACATTGATGGACGAATGGAGGCTGCAGGAAGCTTTACCACCATCAGTGGTTATTAATGGACCACATTATTCATAAATTAAATGGATAAGAAATGTAAATACGTCAAGTAATCATTAGCCTATGTATTTTACAACAGACAGCCTGTAATATCAGTTTTTTTTAAGTGACATATGCTAAGCATAAAATGACGTCAGTAAAGCTTACTGTTTAGTAGGCTCTATGGAATAGCATTCTATTGGTAGTCAAGTAATTTCACTCGGGAAAGCATTTGTTACAGCTACGAAATAAAACGCATTCTATTCACTCAACCTCGTCTTCGGGAACGTTTTCAAAAATCTAGATAAAACTCTGATCCATCGGGTCTTTTTGATACAGGTAGCATCATACTGCATACCATAGGTCTATGTGATACAATTCGATACTTTTATCATTCAAATACATTTTCAATTAGATTATTCAAATAAACTGAAGCCCAGCGCTCCATACATTTTTCATCATAAGTGATGGAGAATCTGTGACTTAGAACCAGCCAGTCCTCATATGTATACATAATGTTATTTTATTAATGTAACTGCATTTTGCAAAAAAATCTTTAATTGAAGCACCCTGAACTGCAATACGTGAAATGTAGCCTATTGCTCACAATAGATGCAGACCTTTAGAAAACAGTAGCAAGCCTACCTGATATTCCAGCCCTCTATTGAAGGAAGATGTCAGGGAATGATGCGGACTAATTTTATACTGTACTGGAATCAACCGCAAACCGTTCATTGCGCATGCAACGCCTGTCACAAGCACAAAAAAAATAGTCAAGGGGTGCTTCTCAATTCCTATAACACCGTCGCCAGGACCAATCTCCACACTATACGCCCTGCGTGGGCTCCTCTCCTCAGTGGTAAGCCCTTGGTACCCTGGGAAGGAGACCCCTGCATCCAAGTAGGCTACCATTGATGCTCAAGTAGTGGACTCTTACCTGGTTATACTTTAAATTAGTCTTCGTTTCGTGTTTCTACATTTCAACTTACTATTTAATTGATTGGCTACACTAGCCCAATGAAAGTAAACACTTTCAGTTAAACGATCTAATAGCCTAGACGTCAACCTTATTTTCATGGATGCTCAATCAGCCTGCAGATCGGGGTAACATATGAAGTTTTTGTTTTCCCTCCATCAAAAGGCCACATTAGTTGCATGTCTGTGTTTTATGTGCTAAATCAAATGGCCATGGTCATCAACAACATTTGTCGCTAGAGGCACATCGTTATACTATTGCAACACTTTATCCTCGATTATTGGTCTTAAATTGATTTGTGCATGTTAAATAGACTGCCCGTCTCTAAATGCCTTTCACCGCATCTGATTTTACAGTTGCGGTATAACTGAGGATTCATTGTGTATATATAAGGCCATCTATTGGACAGAATATTTATTACAGCTCAAAGACAACCTCTTGTAGGTCACATGATGCACACACACACACTTTTCCACTAGCAGTCACCTGACACTCCCTACACAGTCGGCGCAAAAATGTCTGCGCACTTATCATATGGAAGAGTAAATTTAAACATTTTGAGGGAAGCAGCGCGGAAGGAGCTCCGTGAGTTTTTGGACAAATGTGGAGGAAGCAAGGTAAAACGTCTGGTTTAAAGCGTTTATAAATTACAGACTCATTTACCTTGTTTTAATCTAAATTTTCTGTTCAACACTAGCTAGCATGCTAAGCTATCATCCACATAAACAATGATGGGGTTGTTGTCGTACATAGTAATCCACATCGTTAGTAACGCTAGCTAACTAGCTAAATAACAGTTAGATGCAGTGGATTCAAGTATCAACTTTGGACCTCAAATAGTATTTATGTGTCAAATTGTTGTTGACTGTCCATAGGCTATTGTGTGGGATGAATACCTGACTGGACCCTTTGGATTGATAGCACAATATTCTTTGTTGAAGGTAAGACTGACTAAAATGTGTAAATCTGTGTGTACTGTAGACCAACAGTAACACTTTTATAAGCGAGTCTGACAGAATAGCAACAATGAATGCTTGTGTTTGCATAGGCTTTAGAAGGCTCACATTACAGCAAGAGCAAAATGCCAAACTGGTTGTTGACAGATCTGTGTCTTCTTTATATCCTCCAGGAACATGAGGTGGAGAAGATGTTCACCCTCAAAGGGGGGCGTCTCCCTGCTGCTGACGTGAAAAATATCATCTTCTTTGTCCGTCCCAGGCTTGAGCTGATGGATATTATAGCTGAAAATGTAATCAGGTCAGTATCTCACTGGCACTAAACACTTGTATTGATTTTGGAGTAATGCTGCAGCCAGTATTGCATATGGGTGGAGGTGAATGTGATTTGCTTACCCTCATATAGCGTATCTCTTGTGTTCAATGTGTGTTTCTGCAGTGAGGATAAGATGCATTCCCCACGTGATTTCCACATGTTGTTTGTGCCACGGCGGAGCATGCTCTGTGAGCAGCGGCTGAAAGAGCAGGGGGTCCTGGGCTCATTTATCAACATAGACGAGTACATCTTAGACCTCATCCCCTATGATGGAGACCTGCTCTCCATGGAGTCTGAGGGGGCTTTCAGGGTAGGTTAGGACAGGGACATGCACATAGACACTACACACGTCCCAGTGTATGCATATGCCCAGTAAGGCTCAGGTACAAAGCTATATTTTGTATTGTAAAGTGTAATTACCCATTCATGTGCCCCGCCTGGCTCCTTTAGGAGTGCTATCTGGAAAGTGACCAGACAAGTCTGTACCACACCGCCAAGGGCCTTATGACTCTCCAGGCTCTGTATGGGACCATCCCCCAGATATTTGGGAAAGGGGAGTGTGCACGGGTGAGAATTGGAAAAGGCTTCATTTGAAGTTTAAATGTCCACATTTTGTTTTAAAACAAACAGTCAACTCTTGGATAAATGCATTGTGTTGGAAATTAAACTCTCGTGTCTTTTTCCTGTGAAGCATGTAGCTAACATGATGCTTAGGATGAAAAGGGAGTTTGCTGGCAGCCAGACTCAGATCCTACCTGTGTTTGACTCACTGCTGCTGCTGGACCGCAATGTAGACCTGCTCACCCCTTTGGCCACACAGCTCACCTACGAGGGCCTCATTGACGAAGTCTATGGAATCACCAACGGTGAGGATGGGCCTCTGTTAATGCATGAAAAACAATAATAAGCTAAATACATTCAATGACATGGCTTTATTCAATGACATATAGATTCAAATACAGACATCTTGAGAGGTTTCTGTCGATTTGTGTATGTGGTTTTGTGACCTTTGTCTGAATGTTTGTCTATTCTGTGTGCATGCGTCTGCAAACAGGTTATGTGAAGTTGCCTCCTGAGAAGTTTTCTGCCCAAAAGAAGCAGGGTGAGGCGGGTAAAGACCTGCCCACGGAGCCCAAGAAGATGCAGCTCAACTCAGCAGAGGAGCTGTATGCTGAGATACGGGACAAAAACTTCAATGGCGTAGGGGCTGCACTGAGCAAGAAGGCCAAGATCATCTCCGCTGCATTTGAGGTTGGCCTCATCCCAACACACACTCACAGACACACACAGACAGGGCAGACCGACTGTTGAAAACACTCATAAGTCCTAATGTCAGACCACAAAAGCTAGAGTTGTCTTCAACTTAACAATTTGAGCCAAGCCTGATGAGCTGAAGCCCGAGCCCAGGCCCTGTCCAACATCACAGACATTTTATGAACCCGAAAAAAGCCATCGGTTTTTTAAATATATTGATTTAAACTGATGTTGAGAACAATGCGGCGGAGGCGAGCGGCAGCGGAGTGAAGAGACGAGGAAACAGTCCTTGTCTTAGAAAGGCGAGGGGTTCCTCTCTTGGAACATATGGGAATTGGCTCCAATTTCATTAATATGATTAAAATACTTTATGCCAATCCCTCAGCCATAGTTGTAACAGACAATATCTAATCTGCTCCGTTCAGAATCACTAGAAGCAGCAGACAAGGCGATCCAATTCCACCACTGCTATTCTTATTATCCATGGAACCTCTGGCCCAGGCAATTTGTCAATCTCTAAAATCTACTGATCACTTCATCTCATTATACACAGAATATAGTAGATGGAATAATATCCCAGTTGCTTTAACCAGTAGAATATCTATTGTCAAAATGTATATATTGCCATAGCTGAATTTCTGTAGTTCAATGCTTCTCATGGCGCTCCCTCTTTTGGCTATTGGGATAAAATTCATAGTGCGGTTTCAAAATGTATATGGCAAGGTAAACGATCCCGGATAAAATTAACGAATTTACAAAGAGGGAAAGACGTAGGAAGACTATCCATACCCAACTTTAAATTGTATTTTCAACCACTAGCTTTTAACCCCGTCCTAAATTGGTTTAGACATGATACTTCTGCCCCCGGGCTGAATATATATAGAGAAATATGGTGTCTCCTATTGCCCTGGAAGAGGTGGTCTTCTCTGATATATCCCTTAAACAATGTAAACTACGCTTTGGTCCTATTATTGCTCACACAATTTCTATTTGGCGCAAAATTGATAAAACAATGTACAGTTGAAGTCAGAAGTTTACATACACTTAGGTTGCAGTCATTAAAACTTATTTTTCAACTACTCCACAAATTTCTTGTTAACAAACTATTGGCAAGTCGGTTAGGACATCTACTTTGTGCATGACACAAGTAATTTTTCCAACAATTGTTACAGACAGATTATTTCACTTATTATTCACTGTGTCAGAAGTTTACATACACTAAGTTGACTGCCTTTAAACAGCTTGGAAAATTACAGAAAATTATGTCATGGCTTTAGAAGTTTCTGATAGGCTAACTGACATAATTTGAGTCAATTGGAGGTGTACCTGTGGATGTATTTCAAGGACTACCTTCAAACTCAGTGCCTCTTTGCTTGACATCATGGGAAATTCAAAGGAAATCAGCCAAGACCTCAGAAAGAAAATTGTAGACCTATACAAGTCTGGTTCATCCTTGGGAGCAATTTCCAAACGCCTGAAGGTACCACGTTCATCTGTACAAACAATTGTACGCAAGTACAAACACCATGGAACCACACAGCCATCATACCGCTCAGGAATGAGACGCGTTCTGTCTCCTAGAGATGAACGTACTTTGGTGCGAAAAGTGCAAATCAATCCCAGAATAAAAGCAAAGGACCTTGTGAAGATGCTGGAGGAAACCGGTACAAAAGTATCTTTATCCACAGTAAAACGAGTCCTAAATCGCCATAGCCTGAAAGGCCTCTCAGCAAGGAAGAAGCCACTGCTCCAAAACCGCCATAAAACAAATCCAGACTACGATTTGCAAATGCACATGGGGACAAAGATCGTACTTTTTGGAGAAATGTCCTCTGGTCTGATGAAACAAAATGAGAACTATTTGGCCATAATGACCATTGTTATATTTGGAGGAAAAAGGGGGAGACTTACAAGCAAAAGAACACCATCCCAACCGTGAAGCACGGTGGTGGCAGCATCATGTTGTGGGGGTGCTTTGCTGCAGGAGGGACTGGTGCACTTCACAAAATAGATGGCTTTATGAGGAAGGAAAATTATTTAGATATATTGACGCAACATCTCAAGACATCAGTCAGGAAGTTAAAGCTTGGTCGCAAATGGGTCTTCCAAATGGACAATGACCCCAGCATGCTTCCAAAGTTGTGTCAAAATGGCTTAAGGACAACAAAGTCAAGGTATTGGAGTGGCCATCACAAAGCCCTGACCTCAATCCTATAGAAAATTTGTGGGCAGAACTGAAAAAGTATGTGTGAGCAAGGTCTACATACCTGACTCAGTTACACCAGCTCTGTCAGGAGGAATGGGCCAAAATTCACCCAACTTATTGTCGGAAGCTTGTGGAAGGCTACCCGAAACGCTTGACCCAAGTTAAACAATTTAAAAGCAATGCTACCAAATACTAATTGGGTGTATGTAAACTTCTGACCACTGGGAATGTAATGAAAGAAATAAAAGCTGAAATAAATAATTCTCTCTACTATTATTCTGACATTTCACATTCTTAAAATGAAGTGGTGTTCCTAACTGACCTAAGACAGGTAATTTTTACTAGTATTAAATGTCAGGAATTGTGGAAAAACTGAGTTTAAATGTATTTGGCTAAGGTGTATGTAAACCTTCATCTGTAACTGGGAATCAAAATGACATTCTCATACTCCAATATTTCACAATAATGCCTTGCGATCTGGAGGGCAGCCTTTTGCATCCGTCTATGATATCTTTTTGAATCTCTCAATCAATCAGAGAAGATTAACTGCTGGCAGGCAGCACTGCTGTGAACATAATTGTTACCTCCAAGATGGCAACCACCTCACTCTCACCCATTTAAGAAGTGGATACCGTTACTATTGGAAGTTATAACATTAGTATTATTAGGTGGAGTGGGAAGCATGGTTTCCGGGTGTGGAGGGAACGGGTTATCTTTGTATGCATTTATTTGATTGTTTTTGTACCTGTAACCCCCCCCCCTCTGAAAAATAAAAATAACCAAACTGATAAAAATCTTGGTCACAAAAAAATGAAAGGAAAGCGAGGATACAGGAAAATTCACCTTTGTTATGATCAACAACTGTTAAATGTGACAGGCTTTATAAAACATCCATATAGCTTCAGAAATTAGACAGATCCTGCTGCTGTTGCCTGTCTTTGAGTAAAAACTGATTCTGTGAGCTCCACAACATGTCGACTAAAGCAATCGCGTCTCACGAATGCGGCGGTTTTTATAATTTTTGCAATACATAATAAAGCCTTTAAAACTAGTTTTTGTTAGAACAGACTCTGGGATTTCTTAAAATGTGTTTTTAGTGTAGTTTACACTGTTCCAAACGGTAAAAAATTAAATTCAACTAACACCTGTTTGGCACCTGCTCCTACCCTCCTTGTTGTTCCTCTTCTTGATCGTCGTCTTACTGTTATTATTAGTATTACAATTATTATGAATATCATTGTAATAGCCTACTAAGTATTATTATTATTAGTCCTATTAGGCTATAGTAGCCTTGTATAATCTATCCACTATCGAGCTGTGAGAGTGTGTCAATTTTTAGCTGTCTTAACGTAACTTACTTCAGTATATCTCAATCAATTTATCATTCATCATGTCATCACACAGCATACACATTGTTGGTGCCTGTGCCTGCTCGCTGCTGAGAAGAAGAGAGAGATTTAGAGAAAGTAGTAGTGGAGTCCAAGGTGCGCTAGTAGTCGAACAGACACGCAAGGTCTTTTTTTGTTTGTTACATGATTTGGACCCGAATCAATTCGGAGAAATTCTGGTCCAGCCCAAGCTCATTCGGTGCTGTTGAGCTCATCAGGTTCAAGCTGAAAATGACAACTTTTATCTAAAGCTCATTTAAGTCGCTTTGGATAAGAGCGTCTGCTAAACTACTCTAATGTAAATGTAATTACATTTTAGCTACCGATTTCTCTCATCATATCAATTTGTGTTCTTATTAATCACCTTCGATGTGCCAGGTAGACTTTTCAGAAGGTGGATTTCCAATGGTAAAAAGTAAAGCCAGCTGACAGTTAGTATTATCGACTAAGACCGTAAACAACATTTTTATGATACAAGAGTGTCAGATAAGAGCAACAAAAAAAGCTGTTTTCTACTATGTTTAGGTGATCTCCCTACAGGCCTACATTTTTGTCAGCAAGAGACTTTTTGGCATCATAACTGTCACTGGATGCTTTCATGTGATAATTAGGCTGACGTCCCACACCGGTGGGTGTTGATGTATTCTTACATTTCTGTCCTGCCCAAACCTGTTCCTAATCCAAGTTTATGTTCTCTAATTTGATGATTGTATCAGTGAGAGCATCAGCTGTTCTCCAGCCAACAAGCCCTTTCTTACTACTGTTATGCCTACGTGGCAGCAGTCTATACGATATGTTTCATCTGAAATCATCCCTACATCTTTGCTTTGAGCTTAATGTCTGTTTATTGTGTAGTTGAGAAGCAGATTTTTTTTGCAATTTCCTATGTGATTGTAGTCAGCTCAAACGGTTCTCACATTTCACATCATCCCTATGTTACACTACACAGACCTTGTCAAAGTCTATCATACATTTTCCTTATTTCAAACCTCCAGCGTTCAGTATCTGACTCATGGTAATGTGTGATTTAAACTGTCTACGACGGACCTGCCAACTTTTTTTCCCAGTGTTTTAATGTTATTTAATTGAATTTGTCTTGCAGGAGCGGCATAGTGCCAAAACAGTGGGTGAGATAAAGCAGTTTGTGTCCCAGCTGCCCCACATGCAGGCAGCACGGAGCTCGCTGGCCAATCACACCTCCATAGCTGAGCTCATCAAGGACATCACCAGTGAGAAAAACAACCTTTACTCCTTCTCCTTTCATGTCCAACTAACACCCCTCCACTCTGTCTTTCTTCCTGATACAAGATATACCTACAGTATAATCCGATCTAGATAGAATTGAATGTGGTAGAGTATATCAGTATGTCATGTATGTGTGGCATACAGTTTAGAGTAAGACGGCTGTTGGTACTCTGTAACAGAGGTAAATGGATATTCTCTCTCTCCGATACAGCCTCTGAGGCCTTCTTTGATAACCTGACAGTGGAGCAGGAGTTTATGACTGGAGTCGATACAGACAAGGTAGGTACACAATGTTTTCAGTGCTTGGTGGACATGTGGTTAGCTCTAATATTGTAAGCTGCTGGGGTGGGGGCCGCAAACAAAATATCCATTTTTTTAGGAACTCAGTCAGGGTCTCAACTTACTGTTGAGAGTTAGAATAGTAGAATACACAAGTTGGAATGATGAAATGTAGTAGTGCATCACCAGTTCTTCTCTTCTAATGTCTCAATGTGACTATCAGTGTGGATTACTGACTCCAGGGTCAGTATGGACATCTTATTGACATGAAGATTATTAATTTAATGAGATGCTTTTCACACCATGCAATGTTATTAGAACTGAGTTTGGGTATTAGACAGTTGACTTGATCTGACATGTCTGCCAGATCTTTGTTCTAGAAAGGTGATAATGGAAGACTGACAATAAACAAGCCTGTTGTAGCAGGAGGAGGGCGGAGTTTGTTTGAGAGGCTATTTACACCTTGTAGTAATCATGGCCGAATGATTACTGACCAGGCATGCAGGGCATGTGCCCAGTGGCCCTGATTTTGTTAGTCACTCTCACTCAGATATCATATGAACATGGCATAAGTCAGTTATGGTATGTTTTAAAAACTGGAACATTTTCTCTCCACTCCATGGCAAACTTTGTAGAATTACAGGAAATTTGCTTTAAAATTGCAACATTTTCTCACTGCCCCATGGCAAAATGTGTAGAATTTTGCAAAATGTGCTTTAAAACCACAGGCGTAGAGGGGATCACTTAAATGTTTTACCAGCGAGGTGGGGGGCCCCAAAACCAATTATTGCCTAGGGCCCCCAAAAAGCTAGGGTCGGCCCTGAAAGCTGCCTTCACTAAATAAACATATTTTTGGGCTGTGTGTGTGTGTGTGTGTTTTTGGGCTGTAGTCTTGCTAATCAACAACACCTATTTCCCATTCCCCAGGTTAACACATACATAGAGGACTGCATCGCCCAGAAGGATCCGCTAATCAAAATCCTGCGGCTGGTCTGTATGCAGTCGGTCTGCAACAATGGCCTCAAGCAGAAGTTGTTGGACTACTACAAGAGGGAGATTCTGCAGGTGCTTTTTTGTCTGATTACATTACAATAAGTCAGTGGTTTTAAACGAGTGATGGTCATTTTGAAGATGTGATGAATGCTACTGTGGCAACATGATTGACCTGTGCTGTTTTTCTCCAGACGTATGGATATGAACACATGCTTACCCTCAACAACCTGGAGAAGACAGGTCTTCTGAAGCCCCAGACAGGCACCAGGAATAACTACCCCACCATCAGGAAGACACTCAAACTCTGGATGGAGGATGCCAATGAACAGGTGAATGAATCCCATGAGAGAGACATAATGCAGTCTGGGAGAGGGGATGGGGATTAACACTAACACCTGTGTAACAACACTGTAATTATTCTAGTGACACGTTAGTAATATAGTCATTGCTTAGTAACTGCACAATAATGGAGTTGAGTTGTTTTTGTCATTAAGAAAGTTGAGAGAAAAAAATGTCTTTGTAAAACAACGTTGCCAAAACTCACATGCGTAGTTTTTCCTCTGACAGAGAGTGGGATTTGTATGTAGTATTGTCTGTACTGATACCCAGCTTGTGTGTGTGTGTGTGTCATCTTCATCCAGAACCCCAACGACATCTCCTATGTGTACAGTGGCTATGCTCCTCTTAGCATCCGTCTGACCCAGGTGTTGGCCAGGCCTGGCTGGCGCAGCATCGAGGAGGTTCTGAAGATGCTCCCTGGTCCACACTTTGAGGAGAGACAACAGCTGCCTGCTGGTCTCCATAAGAAACGTAAGGAGTACAGGAGACTAAGGCAGCCAGCCAGTTGCTGTCTTGCTCAACAAGCTGAGCTATTGAAAGGCAGGGTGAACGATCAACGGTGTGGTGATCTGCTGGCTGTAGACAAGAGCTGGCTTTTTCCCTGTCGTGTCAGATGTCTTAGAGCAGCAGTTGATTTATTGTACACAGTGAACCAAACTGGACCTTACCATTAAGTGTGTGTCTGTCTGGGTAATTGTTTGTGTACATGGATTTGTTTATGAAAGAGGGGAAAAGGCACTGGTGACCGGGGTATGGAATATCCCTCTCATCTTAAGCATTATAACTGTGGTTTACTGACTCCAGGGTCAGTTTGGATACCTCATTGATATGAGGATAAATCATTTGGTGAGATGCTTTTCACACCATGCAATGTTATTAGAACTGAGTTTGGGTATTAGACAGTTGACTTGATCTGACATGTCTGCCAGATCTTTGTTCTAGAAAGGTGATAATGGAAGACTGACAATAAACAAGCCTGTTGTAGCAGGAGGAGGGCGGAGTTGTTTGCGATTTGAGAGAATAGTGTGTGGGTGCGGACATTTATTATTATATTTTTTTAGATGTTATCTTTTATTTTACTAGGCAAGTCAATTAAGAACAAATTCTTATTTACAATGACGGGCTGGGCCAATTGTGCGCCTCCCAATCACGGCCGGATGTGATACAGCCTGGATTAGAACCAGGGGCTGTAGATGCAGTGCCTTAGACCTCTGCGCCACTCGTGAGCCCAAGGATCTGGGTTGAATGGGAGGATGGGGGTTGAATGGGAGGATGGGGGTTGAATAGTAGTGTCTCTTACTTTCTTTGTGAGTTTACATGTACAATATTGGTTTTTGAGGTTATCAAAGTAACCTCACTTCAAAACAAACATATTCTGCTAAGTAATGATAATTTGGTGGGTGCTTAAATTTGTCCTGTTTCATGCATGTACAAGTGTGTATTATACGTATGTGTGAAATGGATATGTATTTTTTTCCATATCCCAACTCCCCCTGAGACATCCTCTGAGAATGGTGCACCCTGTGATCTCCACCCTGTTTGACTGTGCTTTCCTCACCCACAGGCCAGCAAGGGGAGAACAGGACCACACTGGTGTTCTTTCTGGGAGGGGTGACGTACGCAGAAATTGCTGCCCTGCGCTTCCTGTCTCAGATGGAGGATGGTGGCACAGAATACATCATTGCCACCACCAAGCTCATCAATGGTACCAGCTGGATCAAATCCCTAATGGACCGCCCTGAGGCCCAGGCCTCCTGAGCCTGCTGTCTGCCCCCTCAGGGGGAACAGAGGCACTGCTGGACCCAACAAACATTCGGAACAAAAGACCTTGCCGCTTGTTTTTAATGTCCATATTCCAGCGCCCTGCCGGTGTGTCTGATTGATTTCAGCAGAAGTCAGCTCCTCAATTGTCAATGTCTTTCTTCTGCAACTCTCACAGCTTGCTAAATGTAGTTCTCCATTGTCACCTGTTGTGGTCACTGTATGGAGCCAAGATGTCTCTTACTTGGGGCATGATCATATGAAAGGTTCTAAGATCATTGTAAAAAATAATACTGTATTTACAGAGGCTGAAATGTAGTTGTTTGTATTATTGTTTATTAGTGATTTCAACCTATATATTGTGTTGTACAGTATAGGGATTTTCTCTCTCCTTTCCAGTATTTGTGTAAAAAGTCCTGTAAATAAAATGTGTAATTGACAGCTTATTACTGCTTTTATAACCACAGTTAACCTCAGGTCTCTAAAACACTGACCATTTAAACATTTATCCTTCCACTCTACAATGTGACCAAATGTCTGATACACAGTTGGACAGTCTGACTTTGGCTGCACCTCCATTACACTATCCTTGCTCCACCTTCAACATGTAGGATCTAAAATCCTTGATAAGGATTAATTAGGCAACATGTATTGTTACTTTACGAGTTGTTTATGCTGTAGAAGAAAATAAAGATGGGACAGAATGATGCAGGCAGGGAGGAAAGGTTATGAGCCCAGTCAGCCTTCAGCAGTCCAGCTCTTTCAAGGAACAATTAGCCCAATAACAGGCCTCCCGATCAGCCGATAATGGCCCTCTGCTGTCTGGATATCTTACCCCATAAAGGCCCATGATTTGACAGCGCAGGACGCTGATTGAATTAGGAGGCCATTTGCTCCGTGTTCCGGTAGAGGATGAGTGCGGGGGAGTTGGGTTTGATCTCTTGGCTAGATCGATGGTTTGTCCGTGCCCTGCGCTATGCTCAGCGGGGTATTGTAGTCAGTGGGGGACGGGTATTGACAGGCTGACAGCAGTCTGAGATTTTTGTGAACTCACAGTCCAGATCGAAAATAATATATATTATCTTCAACCTATAGCGTAGGAAGAGTCAGGAACTGAGTGTGAAATATCACATGAAGATCTATGTGGTATTGCATTTTCTTTTCGGTTTGTCAAATGTATGATAACACAAATTGAACACATCGAAACCCGTGCACTGAGAGCATCTGCAACAGATGCAATTTCCAAGAAGTTAAAAATAGGCTACCAATAGGCTTCCGATTGGGTAAGTAGCCTAACCATTTTTAGGCAGTTTATAAATACTGACAACGTTTTAACGATATGTTCAATGAGTTCATTGGTTGTATCCATGTTCAGTTATAAACTTTCATATACTTGAAAAAAGCATAAACGGTATAGTTTAGTAAACAATTTTATAATATTACAGATTATATAGGTTATCAAAGCAACAACAACAAAAATGACTAGCTGAGAAAGAAGTGGGGCTTTGCTGTTTTTGGTGCACCATCCGTTAAATAGTTATTGTGAATAAATGTGTTTAGGCTATTGCTATATTTGTTTTAGGGCTCTATTCGATCCATATTGCGGAAGTTCAGAGATACAGCGTGATTGAAATGTAAAGTCAATGTTCGAGCGTCAGCGGAGGCTGCATTCAAGGTAAACGCTGCATGTGTCGGAAATTACCTTAAAATGTATATTGCGCAATGTAACGCTTCAGTGATACAGATTGAATAGAGCCCTTCGACTATTACATTATTTTGACTTTTGTAGGCCTATATGATCGAGGTTGTATCGTCTACAAGTGCAGGGAATTTGGGCTATTTGTGCACTGTAAAATGTGCTTGTGGACGATAGACACAATATCTATAAAGGAATTACATTCGCTGAGAGAATTTTAAAATAAATACATTTGAAGATCATTTCAATCGATAAAGTTGCTTAATTACTTTCTGAGTGGGTGAACCAGCCACTCCAGTGTTTACAAACAGCAGCGCTTCTCCTTATTGGTTCTCTAAAATATTTTGTATCGTTACAAATAATTATTGGGGGTTTTGACAAGCTATAAGCCATTACTGTATTCTTCAAATATCAAGGGGTATATTTCAGTAGTTGAAATTACCAATAAGATATACAGACTACTTCTTGTAGCTTGTATGTGTCTGAAGTAAATGTATGATCATTTGCGATGAGTGAGATCAAAAGCACTTGGAGTAATTTACAAATATATTATGCATAAGGTAATGGTTTGACTATTGCAGTCTTTAGCCATGCATATGAGTTGCTGATATAGGCTCTACTGTATACCCAATGGGGGACCAAATTAAAATCCTTGAAATCTTTTCAGGGCCTGGGATTGCAGAGCAGAGAGATCCTGCAAACTACATCACTCATTGGGTGATTGAATACCTGTACGAGATGGAGCCAATGTTTATCTGCTTCCTTCGGACCTTTAAAGAACTTCTGAAAGTTGTTCTCTTCAGTTACACAGTGCTGTTAGGCGCTTTGCTCTTAGCAGGCTGGACAACATACTTCATGGTTGCAAAATTAAAAGGGGGACTTGATGAGTTGCTCTATTATAGTATGACTGTTATAAAAGCACTTGTGTAGGCCTATTGTTGTTCAAAATATCCAGACTGTAGGCCTACAGCCTAATAATAATAATTACGGATATAACCGGCTTAAGCAGGTTTCCAGATAATAGCAGAAGTAGGCTATGTTGTATGATATTGTATAGAACATTTGTTTATCTGTTATTATGGTGATGGTTTTTTCGCAAAGGGAAGAAAGTTCCCATTATAATGCTTTGGTCATGTGTTCATGGTGTAAGCTTGTTTCTTAGCCATGTTTCTAAGAGGATGGATTTCCCTGTGTGCAAACTCAAATTACTATGTATTCATTAAACATTTCAAATAAAATGCAGAGTGTAGCTAACTCAAAGTTTGCGCTGATTGTGGCGCTGTCCATGGTGCTGAAAGTTTAGTAAACCGCAAACGCAGAACAAGGAATTACAGCAGGCGAGCGAAATCTTCATCTGCAGCTAAATTACAATCGGCCGGTGTACTAGATTATGATATGTAGGCCTACAACAGGTTTTGCACCAGGGCCCGGGTCAATTTGAGAGTGTAGTGTATTAGTGCGGAGTGGAAATCGAATAGCTTTTTAAACGTTGATGCGGCTCGTTTTCCCGTCTTTATGTGGCACCATCTTCAAGTAAACGCGTTCACTGAGGTGTGAAGAACGGGTCCGCGTTCCACTAGTAGTGTTAGCTCCTCCTCCACAAACCAGTGGCTTGCTCTACCGGTACGTTTTAGCGTCGTTTTCACATAGATAGTTGCGAAAAACAACAGCAGTTATGTTTACCCTCTCTGAGTTTATGGTCATTTTAGCTATGTTATCCGCCACCGCGTCAGGTTATTTTGTAAGCATAGACGCTCATGCAGAAGAATGTTTATTTGAACGAGTCAACTCTGGTACCAAGATGGGCCTCATGTTTGAGGTGGCCGAAGGAGGTTTCCTTGACATCGATGTGGAGGTAAGCCCATTGAGTTGTGGAAGGTGCCCAACATCTTTCTAAATCTGTTTGAGCGAAATCAGTCGCTGCAGCAGCTCAATTAGCTAGGTTTGGAATATGCGGGCCTTGCTATATGAGCCATTGAGTTAGCTAACGTTAGCCTAGCTAGCTAGCAAGACATTAAACTCGTCCTACTAGTTTATTAGCTAGCAATGCGAGTTGGTGTGGCTAACAAATAATGCTAACAGTTGGTCTTGTCATATAATGTACTTGTAGTGAAGTCTACACCTTGCGGTACAGAATACTGACAATTTTATTGTTAGCTAAGTTGGGTGGGTAAATAGATAGCTTGGTAATGTAGCTAGCTATGTCGGAGATATTAGAAAACTATCTCTGGATGTTAGTGGCTAAGTATCTTTGATCGCTAACTTTTTGGCGAGTTGGCCAACTAATGTTAACCTGCCTAGCTAGCAGCATCACCTTGCAAACGTCACTGGAATTGTGCCATATAATAATAGTTAGTAGCTTTCTAAGTAGCTACTATCCTGTTTACGTAGTTATTATAATTTAAATAACATGAGCCAAGGCATGATTTCATGTTATGGCTGTTTATAATTCATATATTTGTGTTGGTGGATTTGGGCAGCATTCTGTCGAAGAGCCAATTTATGCTTGATCCGAAAATGTGGTCGGGGGCTCCAGTATGGAGGGTGTGACGCAATTGCGAAGCCTCCAGCGGCATGCAGAGGCCCAATTTGAGCCATGTGCATGGCATGCGCCTCCCATTTTTTGTAACGATGCAGAGGGCTCCATATCCCAGTTCCGCATTGACATGATTGGTTGAGGGTTGATGGGGGTGCTGGAGGTCCTGTTTAAACACAAACTCACTTCCTTGACAACTTCCTTCACAACAGTTCTGCCCTGCTCCACTAAGCGCAAGAAGTATGAATGCCCTGACTTCTGCAGAGGCCATATCGCCATAAATGCTGCATGGCAGATGTTGGATTGACCATGTAGCGCCTTTAATTCTGGTGTCCAGTCAAAACATAACTAAATTACCTGTATTCCTAACGGTAATGGGATAGTTCACCCAAATTATATATTGGTTTCCTTGCCCTGCTATCATCCCACTTATATATTTTTTTTTATTTAACATTTATTTAACTAGGCAAGTCAGTTAAGAACAAATTCTTATTTACAATGACGGCCTACCCCGGTTAAACCCGGACGATGCTGGGCCAATTGTGCGCCGCCCAATGGGTCTCCCAATCACGGCTGGATGTGATGCTGCCTGGATTAGAACCTGGTACTGCAGTGTCCTAGACCGCTGCGCCACTCGGAAGCCCCATTCAACTATATTGTGCCGGTATTAGCATTTTGGGTGCACGATGTTCATGTTCAAATTATCTATAAGTGACTTTGTTGAGCTTCAGAATCAATTTTAGATACTTTCGGATGTTTGGACATGATGCACGAAAAATGCTAATATCGGTACCATGACTTAAATGGGATTTGTGCCACAAATGCTAAAATGTTAGCATTTGGAAACAGTGCAAGGGAAATAAAACCAAAGCATGGATTGCTGTCATACCTTGGCCATAGACTGCTTACAAGGTAAGGAAACCAGTTGGTCATCTTGTAATTCATCTGAGCTATCCCTATAACAGGGGAATATCAATTACTAAGCAGGTACTTTTCATTTGCAGATCACGGGTCCAGATGGAAAGCAGATTTATAAAGGAGACAGAGAATCCAGTGGAAAGTACTCTGTGGCTGCCCATATGGATGGCACATACAAGTTCTGCTTTAGCAATAAGATGTCCACCATGACGCCCAAGATTGTCATGTTTACCATTGACATCGGAGAGGCCCCCAAGGGAGACGGCATGGAGACGGAAGGTAGGCTGGGGTTAAGGTTGACGAGGCAGCAATGGCTACACTGACTGATGTTAGGAAAATCATCTCACCGTCAATGTTTTTACGTTCTGGGGAACACTGTGTGCTACTTTCATTTTCTCCTGCTGTTTTCTTTATATTCCTTCTGTTCTATCATATTCCTCCTTTTCTCATTCTGCCTGCCCCTTCCCTCCATCAGGTGGTGGAGACACCTGGGACGGTAGGTTAACACTATTGCATGAGGTCAGATGGTCGTTCTTCAATGCTTTTGGAGAGAATGACCTCATTCTCTGTAGTGTTGCTTACCCCAGATACTGAATTACTTAATAAACACAGGGAATTTAAATCGTGCAGTTTTATTAATTGCCTGGGTTGTGCTGTTTTGCTTTATGGACACTCACCTGTTGCCGAGCTATGACTTGAGACTGGGGAATGGATTTTGGAAATGTATGCCCCCCTCAGCCTCTGCCTTATGGGCAGTAAGTGAACAAATTGGGTCAACAATTATATATTTTTTCCCCTCAGTCTTTCAAAATGATTGGTTGGTCAGTTTCAATAAGAAATCTGGTATCCAATCCATTTACACGTGTGTCCAGTCAATGCAGCAGTTTGTACAGCACTACCAGCTCAAACTGTGCCTTTAGTTTTATCCAAGTCTTTTATTACTGCAATTATTTTATGTAGAAAACAAACTTAAATTATTTAAATGTACCTGACATAGTGTAAGGTTAATGTAAAGATTAGTTAAAAGGACAATTTTGCACAATAGGTATACCCAAGATATTGGCAAAGACATGGATGTCACAGTTTACTGATAGTTACTGATGGTGTTTATTGTGTGATGTACAAACATTTCCTGCACAAGTTTATTGCTTGAAAGTCCTTACATCCCTTTAACCAGCATCTACAATAAGCCTTGGATTTGAGTTTTACTTGATTTAAATGTATGTGCCTGTGCTTCTTCGTTTCTTTAACTGTGCAATATTTGGTGTACTGTTATTGTTCACAGCCCACCAGAACAAGCTGGAGGAGATGATTAATGAGCTAGCAGTTGCCATGACGGCAGTAAAACATGAACAGGAGTACATGGAGGTCCGAGAGAGAATACACAGAGCAAGTAAGACCACTTCTGTGCTACTTCTTTCTTCAACAAGATAGCACATTTTACATTGCTATTTCCATAGAAAATGAATAACGTATGAACAAAACCAAACAGCATTTATGTAAAGAACATCAATTTTGACAGCTTAATGAATGCATTGTTCAGTGGCAGTAGTTGTTTAAAGTATTATCCTGTTTCTCTCCCTCCCCTCTAGTTAATGACAACACAAACAGCCGAGTGGTGCTTTGGTCCTTCTTTGAAGCTCTTGTGTTGGTAGCCATGACCCTGGGACAGATCTACTACCTGAAGAGATTTTTCGAGGTGCGGAGAGTTGTGTAAAACAAGGCTTTTTTTCCAACTCCAAAGTGAGTCATCTTTCACTTGAACCATTAGCCGCACCATACTACAAAGTTGGAAATCAAACAACCTCTGAAAAGCCTTTTCCTTATCGAGTCTCATGTCTCTGTTTTCCTCTTCTCGTACTTCAGGCCATAGTACAATGTATGTTTTTCCAATCGAGGAGAACTGTCTTTGCATTGACTCCTCAGACTTTGATATCAATAGCACTGAAGAGGGTATTAAACATTTTTGATCAAGAAGAGTATTTATGCATTCAAACCCACTGCCCTAAAACTCAATGCCAGGAGGTTTTGTAGTAAGTTGTGGACACATTAAATACAACACTGGGCTTGGAATGATAATTGTTAGACAACTGTTCAGCTTGCTCTAGATGTTTTTTAGGGAGTATATTTTGTCGTACAAATACGTTTTTTTAACACCTACCGTGCCAATCAGTCACAGTATGCACAATGCATATTTAATGGAAAAAGTAATGGTATATAATTGTACTGTATGTATTTAAGACTTACATTTTGGGGTAAGATGCAGAATAAGAAAAGCCTTGGTGTGAGATCTGAGCTATTGTTGCCAGTTTGAAGTAGTTGCCTGAGCATTTATTGTTCTAGTATTGTACTTTATCAAATGAGGACAATTTTGTGCAGATTTTATTCTAGTTTGTATTGGTAGTTATGTTCAATGTTTGTTTTTTTCTGGTTTAGCAGAGGGTGACATTGGTCACAACGGGGTGAATAACAGATACAGAGCTCAGACTTTCAGAGTCAAGTTAAAATGTGGATGAACTCATGACCCAAATCCAGTTCATAATAAAGTGTTTCCTTGTCCTTTTGAGATTGATTGCTTTTAATTCGTAATTGACTAGTACAGTAATTTTATATACTCTCCCATGGGTCAGAGGAACCTTTTCAAACTCCAGTAAAGCAAGTAGGGGGCAAATGTTCACACACACAAAGTAAAACACCAGCTTTTTTGAGTTTCTCCTTAAATCCAAGACTAATAAAATCCTTGTATTATGTCTTGACTCACTATGGGTTTAATGTCATTAGTGATATGCATAATGAAAGGTGACTTGTTCATACCTGAATTAAATGAATCCATTTGATGGTGTTTATTGTATTCTAGTGGTGGTTTACAAGTACAGCTTAATAAGTTCGTCACTGACTGCGGAAGGAGTGAGAACCCCCAGGTCTGTGAAGAGAAGCGTAATCAGCGATGGTGGTGTGTAGTCAATCATGGGGTGTTCTTGTGCTAGATCTTCCACTGCCTTCAGAGTGTCTGCTTTATACTGAGAGAGAGAGAGAGAGTAAAGTGAGACCACAAGTTAGCACATAAAATAACTACAGCCCAATGACCTTTAATTGTTTTTAGGGGTGGATCAGCTTTAACATTGTAGATTGTGGGTTCTATCAATGTAATTGTCTGCATCATTTCCAATCCCCCATAGATTTCAAATGTTTAATTTATTTTACTCTGATTCTACCTCCCCTAATTAGAGTAAAATAATTAACAATACTTAGCTTCTACTTACAGCTTATATACTGAACAAAAATAAATGCAATATGTAAATAAAGTGTTGGTTTCATGAGCTGAAATAAAAAGATCCCAGAAATGTTCCATACGCACAAAGTGCTTCTCTCAAATGTTGTGCAAGAAAATCCATCTACCTGACAGATGTGGCATGTCAAAAAGCTGATTAAACAGCATGATCATTACACAGGTGCAACTTGTGCTGGGGACAAAAGGACACAAATGTGCAGTTGTCACAATGCCACTAGTCTCAAGTTGAGGGAGCTTGAAAATGGCATGTGGCCTGCAGGAATGTCCACTAGAGCTGATGCCAGAGAATTGAATGTTAATTTCTCTACTATAAGCCGCCTCTGTCGTTTTACAGAATTTGGCAGTACTTCCAACCAGCCTCACAACCCACAGACCATGTGTAACCACGCCAGCCCAGGACCTCCACATCCGGCTTCTTCACCTGCTGGATGGTCTGAGACCAGCCACCCGGACAGCTGATGAAACTGAGGAGTAGTTCTGTCTGTAATAAAGCCCTTTTGTGGGGAAAAACTAATTCTGACTGGCTGGGCCTGGCTCCCCAGTGGGTGGCTCCCCAGTCCCACCCATGGCTGCACCCTTGCCCATTCATGTGAAATCCATAGATTAGGGCCTAATTTATTTCAATTGACTGATTTCCTTCTAACTCAAAATCATTGAAATTGTTGCATTTATATTTTTGTTCCGTGTACATACTACACTTTACGGAAACTATATTTTACATGTATCTTTTTTAATTTGTATTTGTTTAGTCCCACCCTTCAGCTACCCTCAATCCTCCCATCTATCTCTGAAAACCATCCACTTTTGATTTTCTAATTCCCATATACTTTAACTGTGCTGTAATGTTTGACAAACGTTCTGAACCTTTATTCTCAGTTTCTACAGATTGTAAATGAAAGAAGAATGTTAATGACCATATTTCAGTGCAATTACCTTAAATCGGTCTGGGACATCTTGCTGGTTTAGAGGGTAGAGTCTGACAAATTTGAAGCTTTCTGCCACAACGTAGAAAGGCTTGTTGTGAGCCTTGGAACACACAGCCAGTTGATAGGTGCCAATCTGTCAAGTGGGTTGCAGAACATAGGGTAACCCATGATGTGTTGTAAATGGTAACATCATCCAATGACAAACTTAAGATTGTCCAGAATGTGTCTGATTGGTGTGTTATCCAATTCAGAATATACACAGTACCTTGTTGATAATGCCACCACTTTCCACCACTCCCTCTGCACCCACAATCACCAGATCCACCTTTTCCATGATATACCTTTAACAAAACACACAATTTTCAGTACTAATAAGAGACATGGTTTTCACTGACTACTTCCTTCATATAGACTACCTGTATAAATCAAAAGTGGGTATTATTAAAACAGTAATTTTAAGGTCCTTCAAGAAAATAATAGTATGATTGAGCTGAGATCTCAATCTGATTTATATAATTTCATGACTCAACAAATGATTTTGATATTTACCCCACTGCAGCATCAAGAACCACTGTGACCGGAATGTTTAGGTTGCTTAATTTGTCTGCCATTTTTTGTCTGGAAAGAGACGAAAGTATACTTGTGAATATTCTTTCAAGTTCCTCTCTAGGGTTTGCTTAGTTTGGTATTATACATATGCATGCGTTTGTGTTGAGCACACACCCTGCAGAGTCTGGTTGTGACTCAGTGACGTAGACAATGAAGCGTTTCTTGGCGGCTGCTGCACTCGCCAGTACCCTAAGAACCACCCGGGAGGAGGAGTGTGTCAGTATTTTCTGTGAATGGCAATAGAGAACAGAATCACCATGTATTCCAGTGGAGTGGGTTTGAGACTTCATTCAAAAAACAAAATTCTATAGAAATACTTACAGCTCCATCCTTGATAAAGATATGGCACAGTTTTGCTACTTTACTCCTGGAAAGGGATATTTTCTTTAGAAAGAGCTCTCCTCTCTCTACCATAACTTTCTTGCATTGAGAGAGATCCTGTTCGGGGGACAAATAAAACATTTCTGAGAATGACATCTCAAATCATGATGGTACGTTGTACAACTCAAAGTACTCTCACCATTGAATACATGTAAAATCACAGTAAAGTGGGCTCGGAGTGTATAAGACTAGCCTAGGTGTTGCAGCTAGAGGGATAGGTGATAGCCTTCTACTCACAGGGTGCTCCAGTGATGTGAGGCTGATGAAGCGGAGGAACAGTTCTCCACCAGACGAGACAGCCACAGAGGAGTCCGCCTCCTCCAGACACCTAATGGTCTGGGTCAGGTTCTCTCTCAGGCCCAGGATGGTCTCACCTGCTCAGGGACATAAAGCACCCAGCCAATCAATACCACAACTTGTCTATTTGCTAATAATTGACAAATCGAGTACAAACCCTTCAGCAGTGATGAGGAAAATATCATAAATTCAGTAACCATCAGACAAAAGATTTGCCTCTTGATTCACTACACATCAGTATAACAAATGAAGGAGGGTAGAAAAGTAATGTCTTGTCTGAAAGTAAATCTGACTTTGGTCTCTTTTGAGGAATTCCAGGAGAGTGCGGATTGCTGCTACAGCAGAGGGTACCTCAGGGTCCTGTCTCATTTGTGTCCTGAAGTACTCCACCAGCTCTGAAAGGAGATGGCCATGGGCAATCAGTCATATGGAAACATGATCTATATAGAAGTGCAAATCTACTTGATTACACTCTCACTAAAAAGTGAATAGTGTGTTGTGCATACATGGAAACAACCCCCATGAAATCAACTGCAGGCAAGACCCTGTATATATTCCTATGGGGGACCATATGAGAAGCATGTCTACTCATCAAGTTCATCAATGACACCTAAACTCACCATCTTTGTCCATTCTGTCAAACAATTCCCCACCTCAACAAAAGCAGAAAGCGGCCCAGATGATACCTGAATATTTGTAGAATAAACTTTCTAGCCAGCTAACCTAGCATGTGCCAGATGGATTTTTGCTGACAACTACGCTACCTAGTCCTTCGTTCTCCAGCTATCTAACGTTAGCGAGCTACTAGTCATGTACTTGCTCGCGCGCATTAAACAGCCACGTTTTTCCTCCTCTGACGCGAATTATGCTCTTTCAAGTGTAGCTTCTTACGTTTTGGACTGAGAAAAGACAATCCTTGATTTGCGTCAAATAAAATACGTTTAATAGCAAATTATGTCACACTTACACTGGGTTTAAGGTAAATGTTTGCTAATTTCTTGAGATGGATTCCGCGTTCAAAACAACTGGGAACTCGGAAATCTCTGACTTCAGTGCGTTCACGACAACTGGGAATTCGGAAAAACACTACATTGCTGATTCAAATTATCAAAGCTTGATGATTAGTTTATTATTTAAATCAGCTGTGTAGTGCTAGGGCAAAAACCAAAACGGGCACTTGAGGACCGAATTTGAGAAACCCTGCTCTAACTATGTTAAATGTAAGCTTCAATGGGATAGAGACGTCCCAATTGCACGGTCCTTTTTCTCAGTCCGAGCTCATTTTTCCCCGAGTTCCAAGTTGTCGTCAACGCTCGGAAGTCAAAGATTTTCCAGTTCCCAGGTGTTTTAAACGCGGCATAAATATCAGACGTCGCAATTTGATGATGTACAACTCATTTCTTATTGGTTGTTTTAGGGAGAAATGGGCAGGTCTTTAGTTTGGGTACGCTGGAGGAGTTAGCAATGTTAACTTATGGTGATGGCGTCGGGTAAGTGAATTCACCATAATAGAGATTTAACCATAATAAACCATCATTTCAAACAATAATGAATATGTTAAAACATTGCATGTGTAACATATATATATATATATATATATGTAGTGAAAACATTGGCTTACAAGCTTGCTGGCATTGAATGAGTTTTATGAAGGAATGACATAGCTGGCTAGCTAGCTAACATTGGCTAGTTTGTGCTAATCACTAGCTAGCTAGCAATTAGTAACGTTGGTGTAGTACTAATCACTGATATAAAATGAATGCATGAGAAAAGTCATAAGTTAGTTATTGTCATAACAACAATAGCCACCTGTCAAGCTAACTTCTGTGTTTGTCTGCAGAGGATGAAGTAAGTCTTCTGGTCATTGTTGTGGATGTCAATCCCATATGGTGGGGTCAGCAAGCTAATCGAGAACCTCAGGTATTTAACTATTATTAATTGTGCAATTGTCTACAGAGTTAGCCTCTACTTGAAATAATACATTAGACTGAGATATGCTTGATTTGTCTTTCTCCTCTCTTAGTTCACCCTTTCCAAGTGTCTGGATGCCGTCATGGTGATGGGAAACTCCCACCTGGTCATGACTAGGACCAACAAGCTGGCCATAATTGCCAGCCATTGTCAGGAAAGGTAATCAAACTTGTCAGTTGTTAGTAGATACACAGAATACTTATAAATGCTGGTTTCTGTCCTGTGATTTCGTGTTCCAATCTAATTACAAATCTCTCTCTTCCTCCCTTGTCATATGCTGCAGTCATTTTCTGTATCCTTGTAAGCTCTGGAAATCTGGAGATGGTCATGGGGATGACAATGCATCAACAAGTGGGGATGGCAAGTATGAGCTATTGTCAGTTGCCAATGACTTCATTGCAGAAGAGATCAAGAATCTCATGTCAAGAAGTAAGTGCAGAATAATTTCCCTGTGCATTGCCAAAAAATAACACAGTTAGCAGTGTTTGTCAACTCCCTTTGTGTACTCTTAGAAGATCCTCACTTTTGTTATGTTTTTCAGCTGAAGTGAAGGGAAACCAGACAGACACACTATTGGCGGGATCACTTGCTAAAGCTCTCTGCTGTATCCTTTCCATTAAAATACTTAGTCATTACAATGCATTTCCATTAGAACAGCAGCATAATCACCATCTTAGAGAAGATATGAATCAATTTCCCTGAAATTATGTTGGCCAAGGCTGCACATCAGAGTCTCTGGAATCCTTTCCCGACAACTAAAGAAAAGAACTTTCTGCGCATATGCATGATTGTCTGCTTTACTCGTTTGGCTGCCCAGAGTATAGGCTGCTCTGGTGAAGGGTGCTCATTTAATAAAGTTAGGTCAATGCTGAATCAATGTCTGCAAGATCACATAATGATAGTAGTCAACATAACAGAACCAAATATAATAGCAAAGTATAACGTTAAATTAAGAAAATGAAAATAAATAATTTATGAGATTTTAGAATGATTGTGCGGCCAAAACTCAACAGCATGCGCCACTAGACAAAATATGCGCTTTGATTGAAACAAAACACAGGTATGCTAGTTTAACACCATCTGTTCTAAATTTAGTCACCGTACATAATTCAAAACAACCCTGTAGGCTACTTTAGAACAACACTGTTGATAACTCAAGAACATCTAAATATATATCCCCATGAAAGTGATTGACGTTTCACACTTAAATAATGTATTTAATATGACCATTCGCACAATATCATAAGGGGGGAAAAATCATAAATGTGTTTTTTTGTCTTACAATAATGTTATGCTATTATATTCAGTTCTGTTGTGCAGAATACTGTCATTATGTGATTTTTGCAGACATTGATTCAGCTTTAATCCAACTTTATTAAATGAGCACCATTTGCCAGAGTTGCCTGTTTTCTGGGAAGCCGAATGAGTAGAGCAGAAACTGCGTGAAGTAGAGAATCACGCACATGCGCAGAAGCTTCAGACCTTTAGTTGTCGGGAAGAGGGCTCTAGAAAACTTTGATGCGCAGCCACTGAATTATTTTTAAATGGCTGGTTTTCTTTGGTGTTTTGTCGATTTGTAAATTATAAATAAAATCCCCGTCATACAAGCATCCAGCTCAAATTTGATGTTTCTTTTACTTTCAATATTCAGATATCCATAGAGTCGCAAAGGAGCTGGAAGGTATTCAGAGCATTTCAATTACTAGGCTAATAAAGTGTTAATAAATTCCATCAGATTTAATCTTACAATTTTGTAATGGTCATTATACAAGTCATGGTTTTCAGTCATATGTTTCCCTGCTTTTTTTTCAGCCGGACAAGAAATGAAGTCAAGGATATTGGTAAGACCTCACTGGAGTCAGTTTCACAAGGGAAGCTTACTCTTTTGGTGAGTGTGGTTTGAATATTTGTTTTGTGTTTTTGCGGAATAGGTCGTTAAAGCAGCGGAAGACTGTGCCTTGCAATACATGAACTTCATGAATGTGATCTTCGCTGCCCAGAAGCAGGTAAAATTACTTTCTTCTCAGCTTTCGCTTTCTTTAGCATGTGTTTAATAAAGAAACTGTGCCTCTATTTTGTCTTGTTACAGAGCATCCTAATAGACGCCTGTGTGTTAGACTCGGACTCAGGTCTCCTCCAACAGGCAAGTTTTGATTGCTTTATCATATAGATGTGCACAAACATTTTCAGGTTCACCATTTTCTACTGCATTTGTCTTAACAGGCCTGTGACATAACTGGAGGATTGTACTTGAAGATACCACAGAAGATTGCCTTGGCACAGTATCTTCTGGTGAGGATAAAAATGATATCAGAGATAAACATTGATTAGCTTTTATGTCTTATGTTTTGTGTGACATTGGTTACATTCTCTTTTACCTGTAGTGGGTATTCCTGCCAGACTCTGACCAACGCTCCCAACTGGTGCTGCCACCTCCTGTACATGTGGATTACAGAGCAGCATGCTTTTGCCACAGAAACCTCATTGAGATTGGTTATGTCTGCTCAGTGTGTTTGTCAAGTGAGTTATATTTTGTTTTTTCATTGTATAAAAGTTGTGAACATTTGCAGTTGTATAATGATTTAATTTCTAATGAACAAACCCTATTCTATTGAAGTATTCTGCAACTTCAGTCCCATCTGCACAACATGCGAGTGAGTACTACAGACCTTTACTCTTGTTGTAATAGACATTAGGGGAAGTAGAAACGGGTGGTAATTATTTTTTGTTTCTGTGAAAATGTGTTTAGTCATCTTCAAATGCCTTTTCCTTGTAGGACTGCCTTCAAAATTCCGTTGCCCCAGGTGGTGAAGTCAAAGAAGAAGAAACTCAAGCCATCAACGTGACATGCAAATTAATACTGTACATGGACCTTTGTAATTGGAAAGTTTTATTTAAAGATTACCACGGTTTTCTTTTGGTAAGGTATTACTGTATTATCACCCTCCTTGGTAAACCTCAGGTTATGTCAAGTGGAAATATTGGTTTAGGCCGGGGATGGTCACTAATACACAGAGGGCTTGTGTGGGTGCAGGTTTTTGTTTCAGGCAAGCAGTAACACACCTGATTTGAACTAATCAAAATAACAAAGGAACAAAAGCCTGCACCACACCACTACAACAGAGTTGGCCACCAATGGTTTAGGAAGCGCTAATGCTTGATTCATGACATGTCGGAACTAGGAAACTCAGACATGTTTGACTTGGAAACGATAATACCCGAGTTTCCCACTCAGACAGTATCAGAATAAACCAATGGGAAGCTCTACACAAATAACATAGGTACATTTTTACTCTGAGGTTCCGAGTTTCCGTCATGAATCCAGCATATGGCTCTGGGTTTATGATCACAAAAGATAATGGCTACAATTTGTTTTAAAAAAAATGTTACATCTCACCATTTGTACATGCATGTTTTTGATACTTTTAAATACAGAATTTGTTCATCAATAAATCTGGCCTAATATTCCTTAATATGAATTTCTCTACATTTTTGCATCCACTCATACCAACATTCTGAGTTGTTTCTTTTTTTACAATACCCTCTTACCATTTGTGGAATGAAAACTAATTCCATAAAGATTAAATAAAATGTTTTTCCTGGTGTCATTGGTCGTCACTAGTTACCGCGGTGGTCATCAGCCAGGCAGCTGATTATTACCCCTTAATACCATGGTACTATCATGGTTTTTGGTCACTATCCTAGGCAGGAAAATACCATGGTATTTCCTGACATGGTCATTTTTTGTACTGCCATGACAGGAAAATATGGTATTTGCACCAGTACCTTTGTGTGTGTGTATATACACAAAAGTATGTGGACACCGCTTCAAATTAGTAGATTCGGCTATTTCAGCCACACCTGTAAATGACAGGTGTATAAAATCGAACACACAGCCATGCAATCTCCAAAGCCAAACATTGGCAGTAGAATGGCCTTACTGAAGAGCTCAGTGACTTTAAACGTGGCACCATTATAGGATGCCACCTTTCCAACAAGTCAGATTTCTGCTGTGCTAGAGCTGCCCCGGTCAACTGTAAGTGATGTTATTGTGGAAACATCCAGGGGCAACAACGGCTCAGCCACGAAGTGGTAGGCCACACAAGCTCACAGAGCGGGAACACCGAGTGCTGAAGCGAGTAAAAATCGTCAACACGTTCTACCAAGTTCCAAACTGCCTCTGGAAGCAACATCAGCACAAGAACTGTTAGTCTGGAGCTTCATGAAATGGGCTTCCATGGCCGAATAGCCTCGCACAAGCCTAAGGATCACCATGCGCAAAGCATCGGCTGGAGTGGTATAAAGCTCGCCGCCATTGGATGCTGGATTTGTGGAAACGTGTTATCTGGAGTGATGATTCATGCTTCACCATCTGGTAGTCCGACGGACAAATCTGGGTTTGGCGGATGCCAGTAGAATGCTACCTGTCCCAGTGCTTAGGGCCAACTGTAAAGTTTAGTGGAGGAGGAATAATGGTCTGGGGCTGTTTTTCATGGTTCTGGCTAGGCCCATTAGTTCCAGTGAAAGGAAATCTTAACGCTACAGCCTACAATGATTCTAGATGATTATTTGCTTCCAACTTTGTGGCAACAGTTTGGGGATTGCCCTTTCCTGTTTCACCATAACAATGCCCCCATGTACAAAGCGAGGTCCATACAGAAATGGTTTGTCAAGATCGGTGTGGAAGAACTTTACTGGCCTGCACTGAGTCCTGACTTCAACCCCATCGAATACCTTCAGGATGAATTGGAACGCTGACTGTGTGCCAGGCCTAATCGCCCAACATCAGTTCCCGACCTCACTAATGCTCTTGTGGCTGAATGGAAGCAAGCAATGTTCCAACATCGAGTGGAAAGCCTTTCCAGAAGCAAATCAAACCACCTCTGTGAAACAAGTACTTCCGGGTCATGGATTTCTGGGATTCTTCAGAATAAGAGTCACGTTCTGTATATTTTGTAAATGAATAATTAGGGTGAAAATGATGGAAAGGTACAGAATTAGCAATATATTTTAAACTAGTTATCATACAAAGAATAATCAAAGTATTCTATGAGATACTATGTAAAAAAAAAAATCCAAGCCTATTGTAGTATTTACAGCAACTTGAAGGAGTGTTATGGTAATGAGAAACATGTCAGGCACTTTTTACTGCAATAATACATGTACATAGTACTTCAATCAATCACCTGACCAAACCTACATGTACATATCACCCCAACTTCCTCGTACCGCAGTACAGTGACTCTGTATCGGTTGTCCTTGTATATACCCTCGTTATTGTTATTTTATTGCGGTACTATTTTCTTTTTATCTGTTTGTTAGTTTTCTTGCTACTGGCATGGTTAAAACTGGTTTTATGACAATCACCCAGGTGCCAATACGATATGCATTGCGGTTCTCTAAATTCTATATGTATTGTGATTTGATACTGTGATTTTATTGCGATTCGTGTTTCATACATATTGCTCACCACATGTAGAAGGACGAGAGAGAGTTTTGATCAGTCATTGAAAAAAATTGGATCCCTATTAAAAAAAGATTGACAACAAATGATGAAGGAAAAATAGTGGTGTTCTGGTGCAGGTATAGCAAGCTAGCACAAAAATATTGCAAAATTGCCAAAACTATTTATAGTCAACAATAATAGTTCTGTGAGCTTGTGTGGCCTACCACTTCGCGGCTGAGGCGTTGTTGCTCCTAAACGTTTCCACTTCACAATAACAGTACTTACAGTTGACCAGGGCAGTAACTGAGCTCTTCTGTAAATCCATTCCACTGGCAATGTTTGTCTATGGAGATGGCATGGCGGTGTGCTCGATTTTTGTACATCTGTCAGTAACAGGTGTTGCTGAAATAGCCAAATCTAGTAATTTGAAGGGGTGTCCACCTACTTTTGTATATGTAGAGTATTTCTTGGTAAACTAATTTGAACAGCTTGCGTTCTTTCTCTGAGTCTGGTCTGTATTTGTAATGTATTCGATGACTAGGTTTTGAATTTGGGTAGCCTCTTCGCTCCGGGACGTTACACAGTTATCCAGTGGTGAAGAGGCTAGATTTTGGTAGCTGAAGTGGTAACGGTAGAGGGAAAACTGATGAAGTGTGACAAGTTATTTTATATTACCAGGAATGAAGACTGCTTTGCTGAACAAGAATGCATTTAGCTAAAGAATATGTTTTATTGAACTGTCAGACATGACAGTGGGGAAGTCTCTCTCAGGCAGCTACATGGTGGATAATGGTACACCACAGTGGAGTGTGATTAGTCCTCTGTTGTTCTCAATCATGATCAATGATGTTTACTCTCAGGTACAGCCGGATATTGGGAGGTCGTTATTTGCAGATGATGGGGCCTTATGGAAGAGAGGAAGAAATGTGCCATATACTGTATAGTCAGGAAGGTACAGGAAGCAATATGAGGTAGAGTGGTGGACATTAATGTGGGGATTCAGGTTCTCTGTAGAGAAAACTCAGTCAATGCTATTTACCAGGAGGAAGGTGTGAGATGAGGTATGCTTGAGGTTATATGGGAGAAACTTGGAGAGCGAGGGGGCCTTCAGGTTCCTTGAGGTATACTTTGATACTAGAATGACCTGGGCAGAACACATTGAGAGTGTGGTGGGAAAGGTACTAAAGGTGATGCACTCTATCTGACAGGGAAGGATTGTGGGGCTGGGCGTGCCTCATTGAAGACCATATATGTTGCAGTGATCCGATCTGTAATAGACTATGGAAGTATAGCGTATGGTTCGGCAGCCCGGACATCATTGGAAAGGCTAGATGTCATACAGGGACAAGGACTCAGAATATGTATTTTGGACGTCCCCAGTGGCTGCACTACAGGTGGAGATGGGGGAAATGCCATTGCATATTAGGAGACAGCAGCTGACAATTCATTATTGGGTAAGCCTACAGAGACATGGTTATCTCAGGGATTTTACAGGCATTTTACAGGCATGCTGGGAACATGAGCGAAGACAGAACACAAGCTTTGGGTGGGTGGGTAATACCCAGGCGAAGGAGATGGGACTGTATGGAAGGGAGTTTAGTCCAATGGTAGCTATCCCTGTGAATCCACCATGGCTACTCCCACCTCCAGTAGTTGTTCTAGAAGTGTTGGAGAGACTACAGAAAGGTAAAGAGGCTGTTGATCCATCTGATTTGTTTAAGAAAAGTATTGATACTGTGTATCAGAATTTTGTGGCCATTTACACAGATGGTTCAAAAGATCCAAGGACAGGACGTACTAGGTCAGCATTTGTAGTGCAGGAATGTGGGGTGAGAGTCAGGAAACGTATTACAGATCATCTGGCTTTATATACGGCTGAGATGATGGCCATTCTGTTGGCCTTGCAGTGGTTGGAGTAAGTTAAGCTAGAAACCCATGGCAGGAGTAAACAAATGGGTATACAGTTAATATTTACATGGGTCCCAGCTCATGTGGGAGTGGAGGGGAACGAGGCTGTTGATGTACTGGCTAAACAAGCACTTAGAAGTGGGGATGTTGTAGTTTCAATGAGCAAGGCAGAGGCAAAAAGCATGATATGAACAGTGATGGTGGAGAAATGGCAGGAGCAGTGGAATAGAGATACTAAGGGCAGGCATTTATTTCAAGTACAGAGGAAAGTTGGGGAGGCGAGAACGGCAGGAAGGGACAGAAGAGAGGAGGCTATATTTACAAGATCAAGGGTGGGACACAGCCAGTTGAATAAGACCTTACATGTGATAGGAAAGCATCCAACAGGAAAATGTGAGTATTGCCAGGAAACAGAGACCGTGGAGCATGTATGAAACACTGTCACCACCGATAAATCCACTATAATTGAGAATTTCAATAAGCATTTTTCTACGGCTTGTCAGACTTTCCACCTTGCTACCCCTACCCCGGTCAACAGCCCTGCACTCCCCACAGCAACTTGCCCAAGCCTCCCCCATTTCTCCTTCACCCAAATCCAGATAGCTGATGTTCTGAAAGAGCTGCAAAATCTGGACCCCTACAAATCAGCCAGGCTAGACAATCTGGAAATTATCTAAAATTATCTGCCGAAATTGTTGCAACTCCTATCACTTGCCTGTTCAACCTCTCTTTCGTATCGTCTGAGATTCCCAAAGATTGGAATGCTGCCGCGGTCATCCCCCTCTTCAAAGACACTCTAGACCCATACTCCTACCCTGCCTTTCTAAGGTCTTCGAAAGCCAAGTTAACAAACAGATTACCGACCATTTCGAATCCCACCGTACCTTCTCCGCTATGCAATCTGGTTTCAGAGCTGGTCATGGGTGCACCTCAGCCACGCTCAAGGTCCTAAATGATGACTGTGCAGCTGTATTCATCGACCTGGCCAAGACTTTCGACTCTGTCAATCACCACATTCTTATTGGCAGACTCAACAGCCTTGATTTCTCAAATGATTGCCTTGCCTGGTTCACCAACTACTTCTCTGATAGAGTTCAATGTGTCAAATCGGAGGGCCTTCTGGACCTCTGGTAGTCTCTATGGGGGTGCCACAGGGTTCCATTCTCGGGCCGACTCTCTTCTCTGTATACATCAATGATGTCGCTCTTGCTACTGGTGATTCTCTGATCCAGCTCTACACAGACGACACCAGTCTTTTTTCTTACCCCTTTTTCTCCCCAATTTTGTGGTATCCAATTGGTAGTAGTTACAGTCTTGTCTCATCGCTGCAACTCCCGTACGGACTCGGGAGAGGCGAAGGTCGAGAGCCATGCGTCCTCCGAAACACAACCCAACCAAGCCACACTGCTTCTTGACACAATGCACATCCAACCCGGAAGCCAGCCGCACCAATGTGTTGGAGGAAACACAGTGCACCTGGTGACCTGGTCAGCGTGCACTGCACCCGGCCCGCCACAGGAGTTGCTAGTGCGTGATGAGACAAGGATATCCCTGACGGCCAAACCCTCCCTAACCCAGACGACGCTGGGCCAATTGTGCGTTGCTCCATGGACCTCCCGGTCGCGGCCCGGCTGCGACAGAGCCTAGGCTCGAACCCAGAGTCTCTGGTGGCACAGCTAGCACTGCAATGCAGTGCCTTAGACCACTGCGCCCACCCGGGAGGCCCCCAGACAACACCATTCTGTATACTTCTGGCCCTTCTTTAGACACTGTGTTAACTAACCTCCAGACGAGCTTCAATGCCATACAACTCTCCATCCGTGGCCTCCAACTGCTCTTAAATGCAAGTAAAACTAAATGCATGCTCTTCAACCGATCACTGCCCGCACCTGCCCGCCCGTCCAGCATCACTACTCTGGACGGCTCCGACTTAGAATATATGGATAACTACAAATACCTAGGTGTCTGGTTAGACTGTAAACTCTCCTTCCAGACTCACATTAAGCATCTCCAATCCAAAATTAAATCTAGAATCGGCTTCCTATTTTGCAACAAAGCATCCTTCACTCATGCTGCCAAACATACCCTCTTAAAACTGACCATCCTACCGATCCTCGACTTCGGCGATGTCATTTATAAAATAGCCTCCAACACTCTACTCAACAAATTGGATGCAGTCTGTCACAGTGCCATCCGTTTTGTCACCAAAGCCCCATATACTACCCACCACTGCGACTTGTATGCTCTCGTTGGCTGGCCCTCGCTTCATACTCGTCGCCAAATCCACTGGCTCCAGGTCATCTACAAGTCTCTGCTAGGTAAAGCCCCGCCTTATCTCAGCTCACTGGTCAACATAGCAGCACCCATCCGTAGCACGCGCTCCAGCAGGTATATCTCACTGGTCACCCCCAAAGCCAATTCCTCCTTTGCCCGCCTTTCCTTCCAGTTCTCTGCTGCCAATGACTGGAACGAACTGCAAAAATCACTGAAGCTGGAGACTCATATCTCCCTCACTAGCTTTAAGCACCAGCTGTCAGAGCAGCTCACAGATCACTGCACCTGTACATAGCCCATCTGTAAACAGCCCATCCAACTACCTCATCCCCATACTGTATTTATTTATCTTGCTCCTTTGCACCCCAGTATCTCTACTTGCACATTCATCGTCTGCACATCTACCATTCCAGTGTTTAATTGCTGTATTGTATTTTCTTCCCCACCATGGCCTATTTATTGCCTTAACTCCCTTATCTTACCTTGAAAAAGCCGAATCTTGACCCAGAAATTATAAAAAACTATCGGCCTATATCGAATCTTCCATTCCTCTCAAAAATTTTAGAAAAAGTTGTTGCGCAGCAACTCACTGCCTTCCTGAAGACAAACAATGTATACGAAACGCTTCAGTCTGGTTTTAGACCCCATCATAGCACTGAGACTGCACTTGTGAAGGTGGTAAATGACCTTTTAATGACGTCAGACCGAGGCTCTGCATCTGTCCTCATGCTCCTAGATCTTAGTGCCGCTTTTGATACCATCGATCACCACATTCTTTTGGAGAGATTGGAAACCCAAATTGGTCTACATGGACAAGTTCTGGCCTGGTTTAGATCTTATCTGTCGGAAAGATATCAGTTTGTCTCTGTGAATGGTTCGTCCTCTGACAAATCAATTGTAAATTTCGGTGTTCCTCAAGGTTCCGTTCTAGGACCACTATTGTTTTCACTATATATTTTACCTCTTGGGGATGTCATTCGAAAACATAATGTTAAATTTCACTGCTATGCGGACGACACACAGCTGTACATTTCAATGAAACATGGTGAAGCCCCAAAATTGCTCTCGCTAGAAGCCTGTGTTTCAGACATAAGGAAGTGGATGGCTGCAAATTTTCTACTTTTAAACTCGGACAAAACAGAGATGCTTGTCCTAGGTCCCAAGAAACAAAGAGATCTTCTGTTGAATCTGACAATTAATCTGGATGGTTGTACAGTCGTCTCAAATAAAACTGTGAAGGACCTCGGCGTTACTCTGGACCCTGATCTCTCTTTTGAAGAACATATCAAGACTGCTTCAAGGACAGCTTTTTTCCATCTACGTAACATTGCAAAAATCAGAAACTTTCTGTCCAAAAATGACGCAGAAAAATTAATCCATGCTTTTGTTACTTCTAGGCTCGACTACTGCAATGCTCTACTTTCCGGCTACCCGGATAAAGCACTAAACAAACTTCAGTTAGTGCTAAATACGGCTGCTAGAATCCTGACTAGAACCAAAAAATTTGATCATATTACTCCAGTGCTAGCTTCCCTACACTGGCTTCCTGTTAAGGCAAGGGCTGATTTCAAGGTTTTACTGCTAACCTACAAAGCATTACATGGGCTTGCTCCTACCTATCTTTCCGATTTGGTCCTGCCGTACATACCTACACGTACGCTACGGTCACAAGACGCAGGCCTCCTAATTGTCCCTAGAATTTCTAAGCAAACGGCTGGAGGTAGGGCTTTCTCCTATAGAGCTCCATTTTTATGGAATGGTCTGCCTACCCATGTGAGAGACGCAGACTCAGTCTCAACCTTTAAGTCTTTACTGAAGACTTATCTCTTCAGTAGGTCCTATGATTAAGTATAGTCTGGCCCAGGAGTGTGAAGGTGAACGGAAAGGCTGGAGCAACGAACCGCCCTTGCTGTCTCTGCCTTGTCGGTTCCCCTCTTCCCACTGGGATTCTCTGCCTCTAACCCTTTTACAGGGGCTGAGTCACTGACTTACTGGTGTTCTTCCATGCCGTCCATGGGAGGGGTGCGTCACTTGAGTAGGTTGAGCCACTGACGTGGTCTTCCTGTCTGGGTTGGCGCCCCCCCCTTGGGTTGTGCCGTGGCGGACATCTTTGTGGGCTATACTCGGCCTTGTCTTCGGACGGTAAGTTGGTGGTTGTAGATATCCCTCTAGTGGTGTGGGGGCTGTGCTTTGGCAAAGTGGGTGGGGTTATATCCGGCCTGTTTGGCCCTGTCCGGGGGTATCATCGGATGGGGCCACAGTGTCTTCTGATCCCTCCTGTCTCAGCCTCCAGTATTTATGCTGCAGTAGTTTATGTGTCGGGGGGCTAGGGTCAGTCTGTTACATCTGGAGTATTCTCTTGTCTTATCCGGTGTCCTGTGTGAATGTAAATATGCTCTCTCTAATTCTCTTTCTTTCTTTCTTTCTCTCGGAGGACCTGAGCCCTAGGACTACCTGGCATGATGACTCCTTGCTGTCCCCAGTCCACCTGGCCATGCTGCTGCTCCAGTTTCAACTGTTCTGCCTGCGGCTACGGAACCCTGACCTGTTCACCGGACGTGCTTGTTGCACCCTCGACAATTACTATGATTATTATTATTTGACCATGCTGGTCATTTACGAACATTTTAACATCTTGACTATGTTCTGTTATAATATCCACCCGGCACAGCCAGAAGAGGACTGGCCACCCCTCATAGCCTGGTTCCTCTCTAGGTTTCTTCCTAGGTTTTTGGCCTTTCTCAGGAGTTTTTCCTAGGGAGTTTTTCCCAGCCACCGTGCTTCTTTCACATGCATTGCTTGCTGTTTGGGGTTTTAGGCTGGGTTTCTGTACAGCACTTTGAGATTTCAGCTGATGTACGAAGGGCTATATAAATAAATTTGATTTGATTTGATTTGATTTGATTTGATTTGATTTGCACATACTGTATATAGACATTTTGTTTTCTTTTTTTCTACATTATTGACTGTATGTTTTGTTTATTCCATGTGTAACTCTGTCTTGTTGTATGTGTCGAACTGCTATGCTTTATCTTGGCCAGGTTGCAGTTCCAAATGAGAACTTGTTCTCAACTAGCCTACCTGGTTAAATAAAGGTATAAGATATGTATTTTTTTTTTAATGTAGATACAGTGTGGACATTATTGGAGGGAAAGAGAGAGGATGAGATTTCGTATGAGGGAGAAGGGGATACAGGAAATTAGTTTAAAGAGTATATTGAGTAGAACGCCATTAGATATAGTCTTAAATATTTTTGTTATCTTTTTTTAGAGCAACGGGGCTGACAGGTTGGATTTAGTTTCTCCCTGTCTCTTGCCCTCACTCCGGTACAGTAGGTGGCGGTAATGCACCATAACATTGGATGCCAACCGCCGATAAACCCCACCGAAGAAGAAGAATAAACCGGAAATAGCGACCGGGCCTAAGAATTTTTACTTGTGTGACTTGTTTTTGTTATTCACCGACTGGTAGTTGTCGTTAATGAGTTTCCGGACGAGAGAGAATCATGAAGATGACGGAGGAAAACAACGATGGAAATTCGACAATAACAATGGAAGATGTCCAAAGTCTTATAAAAAAGAAAGACACTATTGAAGAACAAATCAAAGCTTACTACGACGTTTTGGAAGATGTAAGTTGGTAACGTTAAATGGATACGTTGTTTGTTTACATTTTGGACCAGCTGACGTTAGCGAGCTAACGCTAGCTTGCGAGCTCAAATGTGGTGTTTTTCCAATATGTTGTAGCTAATTTACGTCAATCAATGCTAGCTTTATTCAGTCTGTATTATCTAACGTTAGAAACAACGTGTGTGTGCGTGTTGTGAGGCTATTATATGACGCAAGAAATATGATTCCCCTTCAATAATTTGTATGTGTTCTCTTTTAGCAAGAGGTTGGAATGGAAGGTCCTTTGGTTGATGCAGAGGGATTCCCTCGCGCAGATGTTAATGTCTACCAGATCAGAACAGCAAGGCACAGTATTTCTTGTAAGAGAGCTTGTAGCACTGCTATGCAATATAACATGTTTTAACTGACACATTACTTGACATCAGTCAGACAAACTATTTACAGTGTAGTGTGTAAGGGGTTCCATTGTTCGTGTGTGCTACTGCCTACTGTATTTTTCCCCCTGCTAACTATGGCCACCTTGTCGATGTGGCAGGTCTACAGAATGATCACAAAGCCATCATGGTGGAAATCGAGGAGGCCCTGCACAGGCTGCATGCTCTAGAGAAGGCGAAGCGCGAGCAGGACCAGGCAGAATCCCAGACTGAGTCCATGGAGCAGGAGGTCACCCTGCCCTCTCCCTTTGCCCGTGTGGATGCTGTCTCACAAGGCTCCCCTGCCTGTCAGGCTGTGAGTGTTTACAGTTTCTAGATTGACCTAAAACATATATAGAATTTGTTTACAACACAGACATTGTTATTTACTTAGTGTGTTTGTTTGGGGTTATTTAACAGTGGGGTTTTTTCAGTTGTGATACATTTGTTTTTTTCCCATAGGGCTTGCGAATTAGTGATGAAATCATAGCATTTGGATCCATCAACACAGGGAACTTCCAGAACCTGCAGAATATTGCCTCAGTGGTTCAGCATAGTGAAGGGGTATGTTAGTCTGTGACTATAATAATCTTGTTATAACCACTTGTATTTTATTGTGCCAAATGACTTAATCATTGGCAGGGAAACGTGCCATTATGACAGCAATATGAAATGCAGTCTACAGTGATAATTTACTATGCGTGACATGTTGTCTTTTCTGTTCCTTAGAAACCATTAAACGTTACAGTGATTCGAAATGGCCAGAAGACCCAAATGGGACTTACCCCACAGCGGTGGTCGGGCAGAGGTTTACTGGGGTGAGTGTCCTACCTATTGAGCTAGAGATTAGACTGTTTACTATTTGATCTAACTTTACTGTGGTTCACATTTGAAATAAATGCCATGCCAAAATGCATATCATATACAGTGTCTTCAGAAAGTATTCACACCACTTGACTTTTTCCATTAAACATTTATTATTGCGATTGTGTGCCACTGGCTTACACACAATACCCCATAATGTCAAAGTGGAATTATGTTTTTATTTATATATATATATATATATATATATATATATATATATATTTTTTTTTAAATTCATTAAAAATATATATATATATATATATATATATATATATATTTTTAAATTCATTAAAAATTCAAAGCAAAAATGTCTTGCATCAAAAAGTATTCAGACCCTTTGTTAAGGCAAGCCTAAATAAGTTCAGGAGTAAAAATTGGCTAAACATGTCACATATAATAAGTTGCATGGACTCACTCTTTGTGCAATAATAGTGTTTAACATGATTTCTGAATGACTACCTCATCTCTGTACTCCACACATACAATTATCTGTAAGGTCCCTCAGTCGAGCAGTGAATTTCAAACACAGATTCAGCAACAAACACCATGGAGATTTCCCAGTGCCTTGCAAAGAAGGGCACCTATTGGCAGTGGTGGAAAAAGTACCCAACTGTCATACTGAGTAAAAGTAAAGCTACCTTTTATAGAAAATGACCTGAAGTAAAAGTGAAAGCCGCCCAGTAAAATTCTACTTGGGTTAAAGTTTTAAAGTATTTGGTTTAAAATATACTTAAGTATCAAAAGTAAAAGTATAAATTATTTAAAATTCCTTATATTAAGCAAACCAGATGGCACCATTTTCTTGTTTTTCTTTTATTTACAGAAAGCAAGGGGCACTCTCCAACATTCAGACATCATTTACAAATGAAACATGTGTGTTTTAATGAGTCCGCCAGATCAGAGGCAGTAGGGATGACCAGGGATGTGCTGTTGATAAGTGAGGGAATTGGACTATTTTCATGTCCTACTAAGCGTTCAAGATGTATCGAGTACTTTTGGGTATCACGGAAAATGTATGGAGTAAAAAGTACAATATTTTCTTTTAAGGAATGTAGTAAAGTAAAAGTAGTCAAAAATATAAATAGTAGAGTACAGATACCACTGCTTATTGGTAGATGGGTAAAAAAAACAAACAGACATTGAAATCCCTTTGAGCATGGTGAAGTTATTAATTACTCTTTGGATGATGTATCAATACACCCAGTCCTTACAAAGATACAGGAATCCTTTCTAACTCAGTTGTCGGGGAGAGGAAGGAAACCACTCAGGGATTTCACCATTAGGACGTTGGTGACTATAAAACAGTTGCAGAGTTTAATGTCTGTAATAGGAGAACTGAGGATGGATTAACAACATTGTAGTTACTGCACAATACTAACCAAATGACAGAGTTAAAAGAACATTCATTCTGTTTGCAATAAGGCACTAAAATAAAACTGCAAAAATGTGGCAAAGAATGTATCTTTATGTCCTGAATACAAAGCGTTATGTTTGGGGCAAACACGACACATCACTTAGTACAACTCTTCGTACTTTCAGGCATGGGGTGTGAATACTGCGTTTTCAATAAATGTGCAAAAATGTCTAAAAACATATTTTAATTTTGTCATTATGGGGTATTGTGTATAGATGGGTGAGAGAGAAAAAATATTTAATCTATTTAGAATTCAGGCTGTAACACAAGAAACTGTGGACTAAGTCAAGGGGTATGAATACTTTCTGAAGGCACTATAATTCATCACCTGAGATATTTATTTTAGTCATAGTAGTTTATAAACCATTTTACATGTAGGCCATACTTGGCAGCTAAAAGCTGAATTGCAGTACACACAAGTAAACAAATCTCAGACTGCTTGAAAAGCAAAACAAACATCAAATAAAAATATGAATGACATGAGTATAGGTCTAGACCACAAAGTTCTGAATACTTTAAGCCTCTGACACATGGAGCGACAGTCAATAGCACAAGGCTTGAGCAGAGGGAGGTGCAGGTGGCCAACAGAAGGAGCTGAGCAGCCGGATCAGGTCGTCTGGGGGTTGGCAGGTAGCTCAAGGCGTCTCGACGTCCGTGCCTTCTCTGTAGATGTAGGACACCTGTGGAACGAGATGTCGTTTGTATTATTATATTTTCAAAAAAGTACCTTTTCTCCCCAATTTCGTGGTATCCAATTGGTAGTAGTTACAGTCTTGTCTCATCGCTGCAACTCCCGTACGGACTCGGGAGAGGCGAAGGTCGAGAGCCATGCGTCCTCCGAAACACAACCCAACCAAGCTGCACTGCTTCTTGACACAATGCCCATTGAACCCGGGAAGCCAGCCGCACCAATGTGTCGGAGGAAACACCGTACACCTGGCGACCGTGTCAGCATGCACTGCGCCCGGCCCGCCACTGGAGTCGCTAGTGCGCGATGAAACAAGGATATCCCTGCCGGCAAACCCTCCCCTAACCCGGACGATGATGGGCCAATTGTGTGCCGCCCCATGGGCCTCCCGGTCACAGCCGGGCTGCGACAGAGCCTGGGCTCGAACCCAGAATCTCTAGTGGCACCACTGTGCCACTCGGGAGGCCCTTGTATTTTATCTCCCCATGCTCTCACTCAGGATACAGTCCACTCATAACTTTGGACGAATACTCTTGAGATATGAATTCCTCACTGCCACTTCGCCACTGAATTGTAGTCCCCCTCTTCAATCAAGGAGACCATAGAAACCGCCCAATGTAGGCCAATGTATTCCAATCAAAACCGCTAGCTGGCATTGTTAGCTAAATTATAATTAATCATGTATTTCATTTCTATAGTGCTTTTCATAGAATCTCAAACCGCTTCAAGAGCAAAAAACAAGCAATATTATATGACAGGTCAACTAATAGACGCCAAGTCTTTGAAAGCTGCGTCCTGGAGAGATGGAGAGGGTCAGTTTATGGCTTGAGCGGAGGGAGCTGGTCAGAGGATGGTAGATGATGGTGATTGTGTCTGCTGATGATCTTGTAGAGGGCAAGTCTGAGAACCAGCCTGACTTTTATAGCCATTGGACATAGCTACTAGACTTCTCCTCTTCCATTCTGTGTAGCACCCACTTGGTTGATGCTCCAGCAGATCTGGTTGCCAGAAAGCTCACCACACAGTTTAGAATAGTAGCCAGTCGTCCTCATTACGAGCCCTCTGCCTCAGCACTGCTGTATTCCTTGATCTCCAATTCCTCTCACACTTCAGGTGACTCCTCAAATGAGCTAGCTATCTTGAAAAGCTGGTTTGCCATTAATTCTTGGGCAGGATTTTATTTTATCCAGACTAAATCTATACTAATTTGGCTAGCCAGCACCGTGACAACTGTAGAAGATAAACTATTGACTTCTTATTAATTGTTTTCCCAACAGATGTAACATTGTGCCCATCCACAGATGATAAGGACCATGTGACCAGCAAGATCGTAAGGGTTCAACTTTACCACCAGCCTTACTCTGTTATGCCACTGGATGGCTATGAGTAAAGGAATTGTTTGAGCCCATTAATTAGAAGACTGACATTTTCAATTGATTCAATGTCAACTTAATGTTCTAATAAAAAGTATTAACGTTATTTTCTTTGTGCGTTTACATATTGCTTTCAGTGTGATTTTTTTAAAATATTTATTTTTATTTTTTATTTTTATAAATATTCGTCTGACATTTCCAGTTGCCCAACTCCTCACCTGATGTAACAGCTAAAAAAATAAAAACATTTGACAAATTTTTGATATTAGAGACATTTACAATTTCCACAAAGCCTAAGCAATTTAGCTTGGGGAGCCATTGTAATTTTTCTGGTTTCAGGCAAAGTTACTCAACAATAGGCGGCATGTAGCCTAGTGGTTAGAGCATTGGGCCGGTAACCCGAAAAGTTGCTGGATTGAATCCCTGAGCTGAGCTGACAATCCCCGAGCTGACAAGGTAAAAATCTGTCGTTCTGCCTCTGAACAAGGCTGTTAACCCACTGTTCCCTGGTAGGCCGTTAACTGACATGCCTAGTTAAATAAAGGCAATTCTTTATACACTGCTCAAAAAAATAAAGGGAACACTTAAACAACACAATGTAACTCCAAGTCAATCACACTTCTGTGAAATCCAACTGTCCACTTAGGAAGCAACACTGATTGACAATGAATTTCACATGCTGTTGTGCAAATGGAATAGACAACAGGTGGAAATTATAGGCAATTAGCAAGACCCCCAATAAAGGAGTGGTTCTGCAGGTGGGGACCACAGCCCACTTCTCAGTTCCTATGCTTCCTGGCTGATGTTTTGGTCACTTTTGAATGCTGGCGGTGCTTTCACTCTAGTGGTAGCATGAGATGGAGTCTACAACCCACACAAGTGGGGCAGGTAGTGCAGCTCATCCAGGATGGCACATCAATGCGAGCTGTGGCAAGAAGGTGTCTGTCAGCGTAGTGTCCAGAGCATGGAGGCGCTACCAGGAGACAGGCCAGTACATCAGGAGACGTGGAGGAGGCCGTAGGAGGGCAACAACCCAGCAGCAGGACCGCTACCTCCGCCTTTGTGCAAGGAGGAGCAGGAGGAGCACTGCCAGAGCCCTGCAAAATGACCTCCAGCAGGCCACAAATGTGCATGTGTCTGCTCAAACGGTCAGAAACAGACTCCATGAGGGTGGTATGAGGGCCCGACGTCCACAGGTGGGGGTTGTGCTTACAGCCCAACACCGTGCAGGACGTTTGGCATTTGCCAGAGAACACCAAGATTGGCAAATTCGACACTGGCGCCCTGTGCTCTTCACAGATGAAAGCAGGTTCACACTGAGCACATGTGACAGACGTGACAGAGTCTGGAGACGCCGTGGAGAACGTTCTGCTGCCTGCAACATCCTCCAGCATGACCGGTTTGGCGGTGGGTCAGTCATGGTGTGGGGTGGCATTTCTTTGGGGGGCCGCACAGCCCTCCATGTGCTCGCCAGAGGTAGCCTGACTGCCATTAGGTACCGAGATGAGATCCTCAGACCCCTTGTGAGACCATATGCTGGTGCGGTTGGACCTGGGTTCCTCCTAATGCAAGACAATGCTAGACCTCATGTGGCTGGAGTGTGTCAGCAGTTCCTGCAAGAGGAAGGCATTGTTGCTATGGACTGGCCTGCCTGTTCCCCAGACCTGAATCCAATTGAGCACATCTGGGACATCATGTCTCGCTCCATCTATCAACGCCACGTTGCACCACAGACTGTCCAGGAGTTGGCGGATGCTTTAGTCCAGGTCTGGGAGGAGATCCCTCAGGAGACCATCCGCCACCTCATCAGGAGCATGCCCAGGCATTGTAGGGAGGTCATACAGGCACGTGGAGTCCACACACACTACTGAGCCTCATTTTGACTTGTTTTAAGGACATAACATCAAAGTTGGATCAGCCTGTAGTGTGGTTTTCCACTTTAATTTTGAGTTTGACTCCAAATCCAGACCTCCATGGGTTGATAAATTGGATTTCCATTGATTATTTTTGTGTGATTTTGTTGTCAGCACATTCAACTATGTAAAGAAAAAAGTATTTAATAAGATTATTTATTTCATTCAGATCTAGGATGTGTTGTTTAAGTGTTCCCTTTATTTTTTTGAGCAGTATATATATATATATATATATATATATATATATATATATATATATACACTGCATGCACAATTATTAGGCAAGTGAGTATTCTGATCTTATCATTATTTCTATTCACATTTTCGAACTCCGAACCATATAAACTTGAATGCTTATTGGATTTAATCATTTTCAGGTGATATGTATTTGTGTAATGAGGGAGGGTGTGGCGAAAGTGAATAACACCTTATATCAAGGTGTGCATAATTATTAGGCAGCCTCATTACCTCAGGTAAAATGGGCCAAAAAGAAATTTAACTGACACTGAAAAGCCAAAAATGTAAAATGCCTTTCAGACAGATGCGACACTCTTTAAATAGCTAAACTATTGAGGTGTGACCACCGGACATTCAAACGTTTTGTTGCGAATAGTCAACTGGGGCGCAAAAAACGCATGGGGAAGAAAAGGCTCAAATTAACTGCAAAAGACTTGAGAAGAATTAAACGTCAAACTACCAGGAACCCATTATCCTCCAGTGCCACTGTATTCCAGAACTGCAACCTACCTGGAGTGTTCAGAAGTACAAGGTGTCAAGTGCTCATAGACATGGCCAAGGTCAAGAAGACTGAAACCAGACCACCACTGAATAAGTTTCACAAGTTGAAGTGTCAAGATTGGGCAAAGAAATACCTGAAGACAGATTTTTCAAAGGTTTTATGGACAGATTAAATGAAAGTGACTCTTGATGGACCAAATGGATGGGCCCGTGGCTGGATCAGTAATGGACACAGGGCACCACTTTGAGTCAGGTACAAAAGTATCTATATCCACAGTAAAACGAGTCCTAAAAAAAACAGACTACGGTTTGCAATTGCACATGGGGACAAAGATCGTACCTTTTGGAGAAATGTCCTCTGGTCTGATGAAACAAAAATAGAACTGTTTGGCCATAATGACCATCGTTATGTTTGGAGGAAAAAGGGCTTGCAAGCCGAAGAAGCACCACCCCGACCGTGAAGCACGGGGGTGGCAGCATCATGTTGTGGGGGTGCTTTGCTGCAGGAGGGACTGGTGCGCTTCACAAAATAGATGGCTTCATGAGGAAGGAGAATTATGTGGATATATTGAAGCAACATCTCAAGACATCAGTCAGGAAGTTAAATCTTGGTCGCAAATGGGTCTTCCAAATGGACAATGACCCCAAGCATACTTCCAAAGTTGTGGCAAAATGGCTTAAGGACAACAAAGTCAAGGTATTGGAGTGGTCATCACAAAGCCTTGACCTCAGTCCTATAGAGAATGTGTGGGCAGAACTGAAAAGGTATGTGCGAGCAAGGAGGCCTAGAAACCTGACTCAGTTACACCAGTTCTGTCAGGAGGAATGGGCCAAAATTCACCCAACTTGTGGGAAGCTTGTGGAAGGATACCCAAAACGTTTGACCCAAGTTAAACAATTTAAAGGCAATGCTACCAAATACTAATTGAGTGTATGTAAACTTCTGACCCACTGGGAATGTGATGAACGAAATAAAATATGAAATAAATCACTCTCTACTCTTATTCTGACATTTCACATTCTTAAAATAAATTTGTGATCCTAACTGACCTAAGACAGGGAATTTTTACTAGGATTAAATGTCAGGAATTGTTAAAAACTGAGTTTAAATGTATTTGGATAAGGTGTATGATTAGGGGAGTGCTGCAAAGATGGTTGTCCTGGAAGGTTCTCCATCTCCACAGAGGAACTCAAGAGCTCTGTCAGAGTGACCATTGGGTTCTTGGTCACCTCCCTGACCAAGGCCCTTCTCCTCCAATTGCTCAGTTTGGCAGGGCGGCCAGCTCTAGGAAGAGTCTTGGTGGTTCCAAACATTCTAGCATTTAAGAATGATGGAGGCCACTGTGTTTTTGTGGACCTTCAATGCTGCAGATATTTTTTGGTACCCTTCCCCAGATCTGTGCCTCATCACAATCCTGTCTTGGAGCTCTACGGACTATTCCTTTGACCTCATGGCTTGGTTTTTGCTCTGACATGCACTGTCAACTGTGGGACCTTATATAAACAGGTGTGTGCCTTTCCAAATCATGTACAATCAATTTAATTTACTACAGGTGGACTCAAATCAAGTTGTAGAAACATCTCAAGGATGGTCAATGCAAACAGGATGCACCTGAGCTCATCTTCGAGTCTCATAGCAAATGCTTAATGTATTTGAATACATTTGCTAACATTTCTAAAAACTTGTTTTCACTTTATCTCTATGGGGTATTGTGTGTAGATTGATGAGGGAAAAAAATATTTCATACATTTTACAATAAGGCTGTAACATTACAAAATGTGGAAAAAGGGAAGGGTTCTGAATACTTTCCAAATGCACTGTATATTTTTCATCAGCAAAATGACAGCCAAGCACATTGAATCTGTTTGTTGTTGATAGCTACTGCCCTCATGGTACCCATCTATTTCAGATGGTATTTGTCTATTCTGTCATGTGCCTTTTACTGAGGAGTGCAAATTTTTGTGGACCTTTTGAATTAAGTAATGTTTTTAATTTACTTTCTGCCGAATATAAATTTGCTGCACTGCCCGCGAAATCTGAAATATTGTCTACTACATTTTTTAATAAAAAATACTGTAAAATATAATGCCAAATATCAACTGTCTGTTCACCTGTTTAATTATACTGTATGTTATAAACCGCGCTCCCTTTCGGATGCATTAAGCAGCAAAAAAAAATGAATGTATAATAGCCTATCTAATAGGCCATCTAATAGGCCCAATTAAATGAGGGATGCGCATGGTAGTTTGTTTGTTGTATGGCTACTTCGGGAATATGATCTCATCATGGCCAGAAAAGATGCAATGGTTATATGTATTATATGTTTATAAATGAAATAATGTCTTGGCTACTCGAGAAATGTGTCATTACAGTATTCGTAGCCTACAAACGTCAATGGAAAAGGTGAGTTCTACTGTTAGACTGCGCTTCAGATCTCATAGAGCAAAATACTTTAAACACCTGTAGCTTATCTATTTACTACTGTGAAGTGGGTCCAATTAAATAAGAGAATGGTCGAATGGTAGCCTATTCTAACTTGTTGTAGGCCTGTAGGATATTTCGCCAGTATGAAACCATCTCAGTCAGAAAAGGTGAGGAATTTATTCTGCAAAGATCATGGAAGTTAAATAAATAATCGGAAATAGATTTCTAATTATTTTAGAATGCAAAGATAAAATAAATCGATTTTTCACTCTTCTCCCTAACAGAAAATTATTGCATATTGTTATTATATTTAGCTACCGGTGTTTTTTATATGAATAAGTCATCATATATTCCCAATTGGCTACTTTTGCCTTCCTGCATTGCAATACTTCAACCACTAGAAACTGCATACGCATGTTCTAAAGTTTGCGGGAGGATAAGCACATTCTCATGTCAAGTTCAGTTTTTAGAAATGCCAACTTTTGCGTGAAAACTGGCACATGCATATTTTGTGTGTATGCAACGTTTATAAATGGGACCCCAGACCCATCCTGAGACTGTGCGTGCATAGAAATGTAAATCCGTTTAACTTAAATTATTATGATATTTTGCATTTGGTTTGGTTAGGCCTACATAAGACAGAAGGTTACTTAAGGCAAAAAGGAAAGGATGGTGGTTGTTCGGGTGTATAACGTGAATGTCTAGCAATCCAACGTTGATCTTACACTCTTAGATGAAAAGGTGGTATCTAGAACCTAGAAGGGTTCATCGGCTGCCCCATATGAGAACCCTTTGAAGAACCCTTTTTGGTTCCAGGTAGAACTATTTTTGGGTCCATGTACATAGAACTCTTTCCACAGAGGGTTCTACATGGAACCCAAAGGGTTCTCCCATGGGGCCAGCCAAAGAACCCTTTTGGAACCCTTTTTACTAAGAGTGTAGGTAATAAGCTGCAGTCAGGTGGTCATTACCAGGTAATGATGAGGTCTTAACTATGACCAATAGGCTACATAATAGCACATAATATAGTGGTCACAGTTATGACCAACTGGTCTTATGTTGATCAGAAAAAGACGTCATATTCTGGTCAGTAAAAATATGTTTGAAAAAAGTAATTTTTCAACCAGTTTTCGACCAGAATAAGTCATTTCTTCCAGGTTTTGCCCACTGGGATGTTATTTATTTTATTTCCATGATCATTAAGGAATAAATTCCTCACCTTTTCTGTAAAGGTTTCATGCTCACGAGGTAGCCTATAGGCCTACAACAATTTAAATACCATTTATTCCTGTCTCTCGTTTAATTGGAACCACTTCATAGCAGTAAATATATAAGCTTTTCAAGTATTTTGCTCTATGTGTCACGGATCCCCCTGGTACTGCTGCTCATTCCGTTCACCAGCTCCGGAGGTCTACTTCACCGGCCTTCTAGGCGTCACTGAACTGGACTCATTACCACCAACCCCAGACTGTCCTGTCTCATTACGCACACCTGGTTCCCATTCCCCCTGATTAGTATGTGTATATATGTGCCCTCTGTTCCCCATTGTCCTAGTCGGTTATTGTTACCATGTCCGTTGGTCTTGTGAGCACCTGTGCTGTTGTATTGGCTTCCATGCTACGTGTTATTGTGCACTTGTTTTACGGGTTTCGTCCCATGTATTATTTAGAAGTTTACACCTCGCTCTTTTGTTTGGGTGGAGAAAATAAAAACCCCTATAACGTATTCCTGCGCTTGTCTCCGATCATTATACAGCGTGACAGAATAACCAACCTCCCTAAATGGAGACAGCGGGAAAGACCGAGCTGTCGACCATCGTAGAGACAGTCCAGCATCAAGAGGACTGTCTCTCCAGACTCGGCAGCACCATGGACAGCGTGCTGGCAACCATCCTGCGTTTGGAGGGAAATGTGCAGTCACTCCAGTCTCCAGCACTGGTTCCCGCTTAAGCCCCCATACCACTACCTGTCTCCGTCCCATCTGAGCCGGTCCGCAGAATACCCCTGTCCCTCCCGGAGCGCTTTAACGGTGTGCCAGCGAAATGCAAGGGATTCCTTCTGCAATGCGACCTGTACCTCGATCGCTACACTGAGGCTGTCTTCGGGAGAGACAAGGTTGCCACCGCCATCTCGGAACTGACCGGACGGGCCCTGGATTGGGGTGCCACAGTCTAGGAAACAGGCGGCCCGAGGTCGAGTCCTACGAGCGCTGCACCCTCATCTTCCGCTCTGTGTTTGATCATCCTGTGGAGGGCAGAGAGGAGGGTGAGTGCCTACTCCAACTACGCCAGGGATCTAGGACCGCCTCGGAGATCGCTATGCAGTTCCGGACCATCGCGGCCTCCACCGGATGGAACGAGTCGGCTCTGGTCACCGTGTTCCGCAGCGGACTGCGGGAGGAGGTACAGATGGAGTTAGGTTGTCATCACGGTAGGCTATCACTCGACCAGCTCATCAGCATGGCGATTCGTTTGAACAACCTCCTGCGGTCTCGACGAAGACCTGCGCGGAATCCGGAGCCCATGGCTACACCTGCACCGTGGCCAGAGCCGATGGAGGTGGGCTCGTTTGCCCAAGGCAGAGTGTAGGAGAAGGAGGAATCTGGGCCTCTGCTCCTATTGTGGAGAAAGGGGTCATTTCTCCCTGACCTGCCCTCTATCCACTAATAGACGAGGAGGTGACAAGCTAGGGAATTCTCCTGCTCCAACCCAGGTAGGATGCAAGATCTCCCCTCCTTTTCTGTCAACCCAACCAGTGTGTTTTCCCATAAAATTCTCTGAATAAAGCCACCGTTAAGTTCAGCTATCCTTTACCCCTCATCCCAACCATCATCGAACAATTGCACGGGGCGCAGTACTTCACGAAACTGGACTTGAGGAGCGCCTACAATCTGGTGTGCATTCGTGCAGGCGATAAATGGAAAACTGCCTTTTCCACGACCACGGGCCATTACGAGTATCTGTTAATGCCTTTTGGCCTGTCTAATGCTCCTTCAGTCTTCCAGGCCTTTATTAACAAAGTGCTTCGGGACATGCTGGGACGGGGCATAGTGGTTTATATAGATGACATTTTGGTCTATTCTACCATGGCACCCAACATGTCTTGTTAGTCAGGTCTGTGCTGGGAAGACTGTTGGGGCATGATCTATATGTTAAACAAGAGAAGTGTTTGTTTTTCCAGCGGTCTGTGTTCTTTTTGGGCTACCTCATATCCTAGGAGGGAGTGGAGATGGAGGAGCAACTCGTCAGCGCAGTCAGGTCATGGCCCATCCCCAACTCCGTGAAAGTAGTCCAGCGATTCGTGGGGTTCGCCAACTATTTCCGGAGGTTCATCCGAGGCTTCAGTATGGTGGTCGCACTTCTTATCTCCCTGCTGAGAGGAGGTCCCCAGCGGCTTCGTTGGACGGCGGAGGCGGAGAGGGCGTTCAAGACACTGAAGGTACGCTTCCCCACTGCTCCCGTGCTGGCACATCTCGACCCCGCACGTCCCTTCATTGTCGAGGTGGATGCCTCCAAAGTAGGAGTCGGGGCAGTGCTGGCTCAGCACACCGGAACCCCTCCAAAGCTGCGGCCCTGTGCCTTTTACTCCAAGCAGCTGAGCCCTGCCCAGAGGAACTACGACATCGGGGACGGGGAACTCTTAGTGGTCAAGAAGGTTTTGAAGGCTTGGAGGCACTGGCTGGAGCGGTCCAAACACCCTTTCCTGGTGTGGACGGACCACTGCAACCTGGAGTACATCAGGGCAGCGAAGAGTCTAAACCCGAGACAAGCCAGGTGGGCTCTATTCTTCGCAAGGTTCCAATTCCCGCTTTCTTATAGGCAAGGCTCGAAGAACGTGAAGGCCGACGCCCTATCTCGCCTCAATGACGCATAGGAGAGGGAGGGAGAGGAGACCCTCATCATCCCTCCGTCCCGTATCATTGCGCCAGTGGTGTGGGACGTGGACGCCGACATACGGCAGGCCCTGCGCACGGAACCCGCACCTGCACAGTGCCTGGAGAACCGCGCCTACGTGCCCATGGGTGTGCGGGACCGCCTCCTTGCCTGGGCGCACACGGCGCACACATGCCTGACTGAGAAGTACTGGTGGCCCACCTTGGCTAGGGACGCCCGGGTTTACTTCTCTTCCTGCTCCATCTGTGCCCAGTCAAAGACACCCAGACATTTCCCTTATGGAAAGATCCTTCTCCTGCCGGTTCCACAACGACCCTGGTCTCACCTCTCGATGGATTTTGTCACTGACCTTCCCCCCTCCCAGGGAAACATCACCGTTCTCGTCGTTGTGGACCAGTTTTGCAAAGCATGTTGCCTTCTTTCTTATGCCTGGGCTCCCATCGGCCATGCAAACCGCAAAGGCTCTTTTAACGCACATCTTCCGGCACTACGGGATCCCGGAGGACATTGTGTCAGATCGTGGCCCTCAGTTCACCTCACGCATATGGAAAGCGTTCACGGAATGCCCGGGGGTCGCGGTCAGTCTCACCTCCGGGTACCGTCCTCAAGCTAATGGGCAGGTGGAGAGGGTCTATCAGGAAGCAGGCAGGTTCCTGAGATGTTACTGTCAGGACCGGCCGGGGGAGTGGGCGGATTTTCTACCTTGGGCTGAGTACGTGCAGAATTCCCTCCGACACTCCTCCACGAACTTCACTCCTTTCCCGTGCATGTTGGGGTATCAGCCGGCCCTGGCACCTTGGCATCCGAGCCAGAATGAAGCTCCTGCGGTGGACGAGTGGTTTCGGCGCGCTGAGGAGACTTGGAACGCTGTGCCCACTCGTCTCCAGCAGGCTGTGCATCGGCACAAGGAACAGGCTGACCACCGCAGTGAGGTGCCTGTCTTCTCTCCAGGAGACCAGGTCTGGCTCTCCACCTGGAACCTATGCCTCCGCCAGCCCTGCTGGAAGCTGAGCCCGCGGTTTGTTGGGCCTATTCAAGTCCAGAGGAGGGTTAATGAGGTAACGTACTGTTTGCAACTCCCTGCTGATTACCGCATTAACCTCTCTAGGGTATGTGGGACAAAATCGTCCCACCTAGTCAACAGCCAGTGGAATCGAGTGGCGCAATATTCAAATACCTTAGAAATGCTATTACTTCAATTTCTCAAACATATGACTATTTTACACCATTTTAAAGACAAGACTCTCGTTAATCTAACCACATTGTCCGATTTCAAAAAGGCTTTACAACGAAAGCAAAATATTAGATTATGTCAGGAGAGTACCCAGCCAGAAATAATCACACACCCATTTTTCAAGCTAGCATATAATATCACAAAAACCAAAACCACAGCTAAATGCAGCACTAACCTTTGATGATCTTCATCAGATGACACTCCTAGGACATTATGTTATACAATACATGGATGTTTTGTTCAATCAAGTTCATATTTATATCAAAAACCAGCTTTTTACATTAGCATGTGATGTTCAGAACTAGCAAACATACCGAAAACTTCCGGTGAATTTACTAAATTACTCATGATAAACGTTCACAAAAAACATAACAATTATTTTAAGAATTATAGATACAGAACTCCTTTATGCAATCGCGGTGTCAGATTTTAAAATAGCTTTTCGGCAAAAGCACATTTTGCAATCTGAGTAGATAGCTCGCCATCACGGGCAAGCTAATTTGACACCCACCAAGTTTGGCACTCACCAAACTCAGATTTACTATAAGAAAAATTGGATTACCTTTGCTGTTCTTCGTCAGATTGCACTCCCAGGACTTCTACTTCATCCACAAATGTTGTTTTGGTTCAAAACAATCCATAGTTATGTTCAAATATCCTCTGTTTTGTTCTTGCGTTCAAGACACTATCCGAACGGTGACGCGCGGACGCGTATCGTGACAAAACATTTCAAAATATTCCATTACCGTACTTCGAAGCATGTCAAACGCTGTTTAAAATCATATTTTTTTCGATTTTTCTCGTAAAATAGCGATAATATTCCGACCGGGAGACGTCTTTTTCGTTCAAAGACTGAAAATGTAAAATGGCCTCTTCACGTGCATGCCCGTCTCATTGTTCTTAGATCGACCACTATCCAAATGCGCTACTGTTTTTCAGGCAGGGGCTGCAAAGTCATCATTCAACGTTCTGGCGCCTTCTGAGAGCCTATGGGAGCCTTAGAAAGTGTCACGTTACAGCAGAGATCCTCTGTTTTTGATAAAGAGAGTATAGAAGGCCAAAAAATGGTCAGAGAGGGCACTTCCTGTACAGAATCTTCTCAGGTTTTGGCCTGCCATATGAGTTCTGTTATACTCACAGACACCATTCAAACAGTTTTAGAAACTTTAGGGTATTTTCTATCCAAATCAAACAATTATATGCATATTCTAGTTTCTGGGCAGTAGTAATAACCAGATTAAATCGGGTACGTTTTTTATCCGGATGTGAAAATACTGCCCCCTACCCTAGAGAGGTTAACCGACTTTTCACCAGGCCAGTGGTGCCTGGTCCCCTCGCTAAGGCTGGACCCAGTGACGCCCCGCCTCCTCCTCTGGACATCGAGGGAGGTCCGGCGTACTCGGTCCGTGAAGTCCTGGATTCGAGGCGTCGGGCAGGGCGTCTCCAGTACCTCATTGACTGGGAGGGGTATGGCCCAGAGGAGCGGTGCTGGGTTCCTGCAGTGGACATTTTGGACGCTTCGCTGACCAGGGATTTTCACGGTCGGCACCATGACCGACCCGCACCGCGTATTAATTGAGTGTATGTAAACTTCTGACCCACTGGGAATGTGATGAAAGAAACAAAAGCTGAAATAAATCATTCTCTACTATTATCCTGACATTTCACATTCTTAAAATAAAGTGGGGATCCTAACTGGCCTAAGACAGGGAATTTTTACTAGGATTAAATGCCAGGAATTGTGAAAAACTGAGTTTAAATGTATTTGGCTAAGGTGTATGTAAACTTCCAACTTCAACTATATATATTACCTCAATTACCTCAACTAACCTGTTCCCCCTGTGGCGTACAGCAGGTCAGCCACCAGGGGGAGACTCATCGATGCCTGGTGACAGACGGAGTACACAGTTGAAGTTGGAAGTTTACATACACTTAGGTTGGAGTCATTAAAACTCGTTTTTCAACCTCTCCACAAATTTCTTGTTAACAAACTATAGTTTTGGCAAGTCGGTTAGGACATCTACTGCATGACACAAGTAATTTTTCCAACAATTGTTTACAGACAGATTATTTCACTTATAATTCACTGTATCACAATTCCAGTGGGTCAGAAGTTTACATACACTAAGTTGACTGTGCCTTTAAACAGCTTGGAAAATTCCAGAAAATGATGTCATGGCTTTAGAAGCTTCTGATAGGCTAATTGACATAATTTGAGTCAATTGGAGATGTACCTGTGGATGTATTTCAAGGCCTACCTTCAAACTTAATGCCTCTTTGCTTGACATCATGGGAAAATCAAAAGAAATCAGCCAAGACCTCAGAAAACAAATTGCAGTGTTGTTTCCTCCTGGGAAGCAATTTCCAAATGATATTTTTTTGATGCTCTTTTATTTTTTACTTTAGTTTATTAGTAAATATTTTGCTTAAGCTTAACTTAACTGCATTGTTGGTTAAGGGCTTGTAAGTAAGCCAAGATGTTTTTTATCTGCTGCGAATCAGTGTGATGCCAGCTGGTGCCCCAGTGTATGTGAAACGTATCTGCTTTGTCCTACTTCTCCCTTTAATCCCTCTCTTGTCTGTAGGAATTTTGTCCTGTCTACAGTCAGCTCGAGGGTGGTACATGTGAATACACAGGGCGGCGTGACGAAACCGCTGCTGCGAAAGCATTGCAAGGCACTGCATGCTGTGGCCTGTCACCCCCAGCAACCAGTTGTTGCCTTGGGCAGCCACAGTGGCATCCTGAAGGTGTGGGACTATGAGCGCAAGGTGTCCATCTGCAGCAGGGTCTTTGAGAAGGAGAGGCAGATTCAGTGCGTCGCCTATGACCACCAAGGTGACCCAGCAAGCCAGAGTCTTTTGTCAGTTTAATTTCCTATAAGTAAAACTATGCATACGTAGAAAGATCTCACATTGATATTCTCACATTTGAGTTGTGGTATACGGAGAACTCCCCTTAAAAACATTCTCTGTCTGTTTGTGTGAGTTGGCTCAGCTTTGACCAGGCTATCGTGTCAGTGAACAGGATTATACTTGGCGGTTGGATTTGCAAGTGGAGCTGTACATGTACTGGATGCTTGCACATTGCAGAGTGAGGCAGAGGAGCGACTCAACTACAGCCAAGACTGCATCACTCACATTACCTTCTCTCCAGACTCCCTCTACCTGGCCACAGCAGTGAGCAGACACTGTGGTTCTGGCATTGGGATTGGAAAGTAACAGGTTTGAGCCCTCTACCTTGACGCATTATAATCAAACTGAAGCTAACAAATTGCATGTTTCCCTTGTGTTTTGTTGCTACTGTCAGGATGCTGGAAAAGCGGTGATGGTGTTTGGCTTGTACACTGGTAGGAGCGTGCAGTGCTGGAAGTACCTGGTGAGGCATCACTCTCACTATAAGCCCATCAGGGACTTGCTATTTGGGGTGTACCTGGACAGCATCCAACCCAGACTATTCTCCCTGGGCATGGACCAGACCCTCACACTTAGTAGGGCTCTGGTTTACTTACATGCAGTGGTTCTTTACTTGCTGAACCACTAGGCATGCTGAATCACATTGGATGACTTTGACTTGGTGTGTTGTGGTGATTGATTAGGTGGAGTATGACCTGGAGAGCAGCAATAAGAATGAGCTGCTGATCCTGATCCTGAGTGCATTGAGCAGAGCGCCGGGCCCACCTGTATGGCTTGTTGCACCACCTCACTGCAGAGGATTTCCTACTTACTGCCTCTGGACTCTACAAAATGAAGCTTTTCAACAGCATCACCAAGATATGCAGGTCAGCACCCAAATAACAGTCTAAAAATACAATTGGTCCTCTTATTTCACGGTATCTGTCATTGGGGTGTAGTATGAAGGCAACAAATGAAGGATCATGACCCTAGCTCTCATTAAATGGCATACATTACAAAAGACAAGGTAAGTGTTGATTCACGCCAAATCGTATCAAACTACCTCCTCAGTCAGACCAAATATGTATGAAAGTCTTTATTTTAGGGGCCAGACTTGTGTATTTCTTGCCTAATGAAGAGATACTGGTTTCATTGTCACTTGTCATAATGTCATTGTTCTTTTTCAAGGTGGATCTCGAGATTCTGCCCATTGATGGGAACCCCCAAGTCCTCTGCTCTGATTTGCCACCCAACAGGGGTATCTGCTATGGCCTGATCCAATGATGTTCTATGTCTTCACTGCTGGGGATCTGACTGAAGTCCTCTCATGGGAGATTAGTTTAAAGTGAGTAGACCGTTGAGTTATCCTGTTGAACATATACTGAATCGTTGTCTCTTGTGTGTTTAGTGCATTAGAAACAGAACTCTTTAGAGTATGTCAAACTGATATCTTTACCATGTAACCATCAATCTTCATAACAGTATAGAGTGGGTACATCAGTTACAACTGTACAATACTGGTGCGTTTGTTCTGACACCTTTTTCTATTACTGTCAGCTGCGTAAACAAGGCATTAACTCCATGGAGATCCGACAGGTGTCCACCCGAATCCCACTAGCAAAGGTCCCCTTTATCATGAGGGCTCTGGGCCTCTTCCCCATTGAGCAAGAGGTACAAAGTCCTTAATGAGGACTAATGCGATGACTAGGCTAATGTGGGACACTATTGATTTTATCTATTACTTTGATAATTTTCTGTTTTCGTTCCTCATTTTGTTATACTTTTGAGTTATAACAATGAGTTAGGTTCAGTATAGAAATAATGTTTGTTGATCATGACTCTCTCCAGCTGGAGGACATGCAGAACGAAGTAAAGTTCAGCAGGTATGCTGAGACTGTGAAATATGTGACCGACATAGACCTGGAGGAGTTCATTAAGGTGTACGTCAACCAGCAGCCAGCGTTTGGTATCTCCAGGAAGTAGTTGCTTCACACTTTCCAGGTCCTGGGTGATGAGAGCATGTATTGAACAGGGACGAGCTGCTGGAACTCTTCCAGGACAGAGATGTGCTAGGCTAGCTGCCTGTTAATCTGCATCTTCTTAGTCTCCACACATCTGTTTGCCCTGCCTGTATATTTCTATGCAGTTTAGTGTCGGTATATACAATTTGCTAACCTTATGTCTTTATGTTCCCTTGTTCTGAGGCAGCGCTGGTATTTCATTCTAATAATACGTCAACTCTCTTTTTGCCTCAGCGGAATACATCACTGAGGACAAGCTGGCAGAATTTTTCACCACACTGGTTGAACTGAATCCAGAGGGGGAGATCTGAGCTGGAAGCCATTGAATGTGATGGTATGTATCACCATGTTGCGCTCAAAGTAGTGTCTGAAAAATGTGATAATGAGACTGAGACTACACAGATAGTCCACCATTAAAAGTGTGTGTGTGTGTGGAACCGATTCAGAAGACATGCTGGATTGTGAGATCCTGGAGGAGATTTCCATGGAAACATTTTCTAATGATTTCCTGGGGATTGTTCCCTCCTCCCAAGAGGGAATGTTGTCCCCCTCAGGGTCAGAAGTTGAATAGAAATTACATGTTTTTCTTTTGGAAAAGTTATTTATCAATTTACTTTAAAAACAGCTCATTTTCATTTCCATCGTTTATACACATAAGCATAAAACAGCATTCGAGTATTACATTTCAATTTGTTAAAAATCTATCTTCAGAGCTCGTGCTGCTAGGTGACCTAAACTGGGACATGCTTAACACCCCGGCCATCCTACATTCTAAGCTTGATGCCCTCAATCTCAGACAAATGATCACTGAACCTACCAGGTACAACCCCAAATCCGTAAACACGGGCACACATAGATATCATCCTAACCAACTTGCCCTCCAAATACACCTCTGCTGTTTTCAACCAAGATCTGAGATCACTGCCTCATTGCCTGCATTCGTAATGGGTCTGCAAACGACTACCACTCATCACTGTCAAACGCTCCCTAAAACACTTCAGCGAGCAGGCCTTTCTAATCGACCTGTCCCAGGTATCCTGGAAGGATATTGACCTCATCCCGTCAGTAGAGGATGCCTGGTCATTCTTTAAAAGTGCCTTGCTCACCATTTTAAATAAGCATGCCCCATTCAAAAAATGTAGAACCAGGAACAGATATAGCCCTTGGTTCCCTCCAGACGTCACTGCCCTTGACCAGCACAAAAACATCCTGTGGCATTCTGCATTAGCATCGAATAGCCCCCGTGATATGCAACTTTTCAGGGAAGTTAAGAACCAATATACACAGGCAGTTAGGAAAGCTAAGGCTAGCTTTTTCAAGCAGAAATTTGCATCCTGTAGCACAAATTCAAAAAAGTTCTGGGACACAAAGTCCATGGAGAATAAGAGCACCTCCCAGTTGCCCACTGCACTGAGGCTACCCCGATCAACAGCCCTCCACCCCCCCCCCACAGCAAATCGCCCAAGCCTCCCCCATTTCTCCTTCACCCAACTCCAGATAGCTGATGTTCTGAAAGAGCTGCAAAATCTGGACCCCTACAAATCAGCCGGGCTAGACAATCTGGACCCTCTCTTTTTAAAATTATCTGCCGAAATTGTTGCAACCCCTATTACTAGCCTGTTCAACCTCTTTTGTATCGCCTGAGATTCCCAAAGATTGGAAAGCTGCCGCGGTCATCCCCCTCTTCAAAGGGGGAGACACTCTAGACTCAAACTGCTATACACATATATCTATCCTACCCTGCCTTTCTAAGGTCTTCGAAAGCCAAGTTAACAGATTACCGAACATTTCGAATCCCACCGTACCTTCTCCGCTATGCAATCTGGTTTCAGAGCTGGTCATGGGTGCACCTCAGCCACGCTCAAGGTCCTAAACGATATCATAACCGCCATCGATAAGAGACATTACTGTGCAGCCGTATTCATCGACCTGGCCAAGGCTTTCGACTCTGTCAATCACCGTATTCTTATCGGCAGACTCAACAGCCTTGGTTTCTCAAATGATTGCCTTGCCTGGTTCACCAACTACCTCTCTGAGAGTTCAGTGTGTCAAATCGGAGGGCCTGTTGTCCGGACCTCTGCCAGTCTCTATGGGGGTGCCACAGGGTTCAATTCTCGGGCCGACTATTCTCTGTAAACATCAATGATGTCGCTCTTGCTGCTGGTGATTCTCTGATCCATCTCTACGCAGACGGCACCATTCTGTATACCTCTGGCTCTTTGGACACTGTTAACTAACCTCCAGATGAGCTTCAATGCCATTCAACTTTCCTTCCGTGGCCTCCAACTGCTCTTAAATGCAAGTAAAACTAAATGCATGCTCTTCAACTGATCGCTGCCAGCACCTGCCCGCCCATCCAGCATCACTACTCTGGATGGTTCTGACTTAGAATATGTGGACAACTACAAATACCTAGGTGTCTGGTTAGACTGTGAACTCTCCTTCCAGACTCACATTAAGCATCTCCAATCCAAAATTAAATCTAGAATCGGCTTTCTATTTCGCAACGAAGCATCCTTCACTAATGCTGCCAAACATACCGTCCTACCGATCCTCGACTTCGGCGATGTCATTTACAAAATAGCCTCCAACACTCTACTCAACAAATTGGATGCAGTCTGTCACAGTGCCATCCGTTTTGTCACCAAAGCCCCATATACTACCCACCACTGTGACCTGTACGCTCTTGTTGGCTGGCCCTCGTTTCATACTCGTCGCCAAACCCACTGGCTCCAGGTCATCTACAAGTCTCTGCTAGGTAAAGCCCCGCTTATCTCAGCTCACTGGTCACCATAGCAGCACGCACTCCAGCAGGTATATCTCACTGGTCACCCCCAAAGCCAATTCCTCCTTTGGCCGCCTTTCCTTCCAGTTCTCTGCTGCCAATGACTGGAACGAACTGCAAAAATCTCTGAAGCTGGAGACCCATATCTCCCTCACTAGCTTTAAGCACCAGCTGTCAGAGCAGCTCACAGATCATTGTACCTGTACATAGCCCATCTGTAAATAGCCCATCCAACTACCTCATCCCCATACTGTATTTATTTCTTGCTCCTTTGCACCCCAGTATCCCTACTTGCACATTAATCTTCTGCACATCTACCATTCCAGTGTTTAATTGCTGTATTGTAATTACTTCGCCACCATGGCCTATTTATTGCCTTACCTTCCTTATCTTACCTCATTTGCACATACTGTATATAGACTTTTTCTACTGTATTATTGACTGTTTTGTTTATTCCATGTGTAACTCTGTGTTGATGTGTTGAACTGCTTTGCTTTATCTTGGTCAGAAACATTTTTAAGACATGAAAAACAACATGTTAAGTCACTTTGTTATAAGTCTGTCTTCGGTCCTTTGTACAGGAACAGGGTGAGTCCTTATCAAACTCACCTCTTCCAGCTCCTCCAAATCAATTACCGTCGGGGCCCAGAGGAGATCCCTCTCCTAGGTGCATCGCTCTAGGTGCCGCAGCGCTGTCAGGCCGTGGCCGCCGGGACCTTGGGTGTTGTGGGGGACCCTTCGCCTGGGGTCGAGGCCCCCTTTTCTTCTTTACCACCTCAAAGCTACCATGGCCACTGCCTGGGGGGTAGTCTCTACTCGTTTCGCTACCAGCAGGTTGTGGGAGGACCACAGTGCTTCCTTCAGACATGTGAGGGTGGGCCAGAGCTTGGTGAAGGCCCTTTGTGGAATAGGCCTTCGGCCCACCCCATACAGCATGAGCTGGGGCGTTAGGTCCTCCCCTGCTGGCAGATTCAGGGGGCCTGTTTCCTTCCACAGGTCCCTGGCAGCTCTGCACTCCCATAGCAAGTGCCTGACCGACTCATCTTGGCCGCAGCCTGGTCGGGGGCACGAGGACGTCCTCGCCATGCCCCGGGAGTGCATAACGGCCCTGACGGGGAGGATCTCGTGGGCGACCATCCGGGACAGGTCCCGGTGCCAATTCAGCAGAGCAAGATGGGCCACGTTGCGCCAAACCGTTGTGGGCTCACCTATAGCAAGCCTGCGCACTGTACACACTGGTTCCCGCTCCAGCACAAGAGAGAAAAGAGAGCGGTGTTTAGTTAAAACCGTGACTGCTTCTTTTCCCAGTTTAAAATGTCTTGACTTTTGGAGCTGGACATAGTGTGGGGAGCAGAAAAGAGACTGGGGCTTGCAGGTCGACTGGGATCAGCCTCTGGGTTCTGAGGTAAGATCCCAGGCAGAACCGTGTGAGGGCCTGGGTCTTGTTGTTGACTGGGGTGGTGGCAAGAGTGAGATGTAAATCCTGATGGGGAGGTGGCAAGAGTGCTGTGAAAGACTCATGGGAAGTATCTAGTTCATGAAGCACACACATACAGGTTTCCTCATGGGTGAAGTTTGATGTGACCTTTTATTGGTTATGATTGGCTAATAAAGATCAATTGAATACAGCATATGTTATGACATGAAAAATAACACATTTAATTGCATGTTTTAAATTTATTAATCCACAATAATTGCTTACCTCTGTGCCAAGTAATCATATTTTTTTAAAATTAATGTATAGCCTATGCATCAACTTTTGTTTTCTGGGAGACTTGCAAGATAAATGCTGTAAAACTTTTGTCTGAAGTAGTGCAACTTCTGTTCAGGCTGTCTGTCTACAAAACACAAAAAAATGGGCGTGCACGCGCTTTGCTTGTTCTGAACACTGTCCTTGGCGCAGGCGCGTTACTTCCTCCTTACAGCTCGCTTCAGTGTGTTTGCATTGTGTCTAAACTGCCGGCGAGTTTAAGAAAATATTTTACCTATAGCAGCTATGTCGGGCAGGTCGGTCCGCGCGGAGACACGGAGTAGGGCGAAAGATGACATCAAGCGGGTTATGGCTGCTGTTGATAAAGTACGAAATTGGTAAGAGGGAAAGCGTTATCTAAGACCCGAGAGCAGCATTGCTAGTGGGGGAGGAGAGACCGGGAGAAGAACAAATTTATGAAACGAAAGATATATTGAATGAAATTCGGTCTGATGATATCTCGGCTCATGTGCGCTGCGCTCCCGTGCCCTGGTCAGAGGAGGAGGTCGCTTAAACACGTATCATGTGGGAATATTACATCTATTCATAAAATATTGTGGGTTGAACCTAGAAGCCATTTCGTTGCAGTCACATGAAGCCTTTGCCGTTCTAGCATAGTACATGTACTGCCGGCTTGAGAAGCTTTGTCGGCTACTGGTTTTTCACCGCTCGATTGTTATCAATAATAACATCACAGCCGCCGTTCGACGACAGCGGTCAATAGTTAGAATAGTTTCTATGTTCGCGGGGTTTTAAATTTAGCGCTTGGAGAGGTTTTTGTGTCCTACAAATATAGAGAGCGCGTGTGGTGCTGGTGGGAAGAGGAACTGTGCAAGACAGAATTGCTTTACAATTTTATTTTGGATGGTCCTATAGTTGAATAAAATTGCAATTTATAGATTTGCACTAATGTGGATGTGTTAGTAGCCTAAATGTAATCACCACTAAATTAATTTAAATAATTTAGTTGAGGCTATTCGCCTGCTATTCACTCATTGGTAGATTTCTCAAATGACTACAAGTACATTCCCAACTTTCAAATTAACTTTCCACACAAATGTTGAAGGACATTTTCTACGGGGAATTGACATTTAAAGTGATAGTAAACAAAAATAGTATTGTGGTGTTTTGACATTTTGAAATTAATACACCAATGCAAACAAGTGTTCCTCATTCCTTGTGTATCTAATGCAGGGAGAAGAAATGGGTAACAGTCGGTGACACATCCTTGCGAATCTACAAATGGGTGCCAGTGACCGAGCCCAAGTCAAATGATGTAAGTCCATAGGGTGTTTGGGGGCACCAAATTTTTATTCATTTTTTTCTGCTGCGTGTAGAATGAAACTGGGAACAGTTAAATTACTGAAGTAAGGTGGATGATCACCATTAAGCTTCCTTTCTTCATCTCCTTTTAAATTTCTTCTGATATGACCTATACAAAGTGATTATATTGAGATAAAATACATCATGTGATATGTTATACATAAATAGCACAACTACAGCATTTTATGTGTGATCTTGCAGAAGAGCAAAAATAAGAAGAAAGGCAAGGATGACAAGTATGGGTCGGAGGTCACAACACCAGAAAACAGCTCCTCTCCTGGAATGATGGACATGCATGGTAAGAGCCAATTCTCACCTTATGCCAACAAAGAGCAAAATACTTTAAACTGATGTTCAATAATAGTTGTAAACTCATCTTTCTTTCACTTTCTGTATCTCTTAGATGATAACAGTAACCAGAGCTCCATTGCTGACTGCTCCCCGATGAAGCAGGAGAACAGCAACAGTGCCAGCCCTGCCCCAGAGGCCACGGCAACTTCCCAGAGTGACAGCAACGAGGCTAAGAGTGACCAGAGCCAGTCCCCTGGCAAAGAGCAGCTCAAGAGCACAGACAGCAAGAGTGGTCAGTCAATATGCTACCTAGCACAGAAAGGGAGAGCATTGCCTTAGTTTCAACTAAACTATAAGAAACTATACCATGCATACAGCATATTGTCCTCATTAAAGCTGTGCTCTTGTCTTACCTTGAGGTATTTTCTAAGAGTAGTGTCAACTTGTCAAACAATATGACTTAACTTGAGAGGCAGAATGCTTTTATACAGCCCACATAATCCCGGAATAGTAAAAAAAAATGGCAGTTGCACAACTGTCAAGGTCAAAAGTGTACATGTTATGGCTTGTAGAGATGGCATTCATAAGGAACCTTTGGTGAACAAAATAATATATAATATGCCATTTAGCACTCTTTTTTTCCCCCAAAGTGACTTAGTCATGCGTGAAAACAAATGTTATTTCATCTTCACCAATGTCAATGGCAGCATTGGGAACAGTTATATGAATTAATCCATCAACATACAGAGAATGGCTTGAAACAATTTAGCAAGTTTTTGTTAAATATTTTCAGGCTAGCGATACATATTGACAAACCATAATCAACGATGAGGGTATGGAAGATATCATGAAATGCTAAACATGCCTCTTAACAGTATTGTAAAAATGGGCATCTACTGAGAGAGATTTATTCACAAGTCTGAGCATGTACTCTGGGCAACAAGAGTTTCTCATATATTTTGAGAAAAGTTTAGCTGTTATGTACTAGACAGGCAAACAGATTGTTTCCTCTTGTGGGGTTGAACAGAGGATTTCACTAAGGCCTACTGTAGTTTCTGGTGTAATGAGCTGGTAAATCGGTCTGCCATACCAATGCCGTTTAAGAACGGAGCGCAAAACTCCTCAAACTACAGTGTGCCAACTTATCATTGATGTAGTTTTCACCAAGTAGCAAGCTAAACACCCGTGAGAGTAGTATTTTCCATAATTCAATAACAACCCCTTGTTCTTTTTATTTATTTAACCTTTATTTAACTAGGCAAATCAGTTAAGAACAAATTCTTATTTACAATGACGGCCTACCAAAAGGCAAAAGATCTCCTGTGGGGCTGGGATTAAAATAAATAAATGACATATAAATAAGGACAAAAAACACATCACGACAAGAGAGACAACACTACATAAAGAGAGACCTAAGACAACAACATGGCAAGGCAGCAACACATGACAACACAGCATGGTAGCAACACATGGTACAAACATTATTGGGCACAGACAACAACACAAAGGGCAAGAAGGTAGAGACAACAATATATCACATGAAGCAGCCAGTTCTGTACATACACGCGACTTCGCTTTCTTGCCTCAAGATGGTTCTGTAATGTAGAGTTTTAAGTCAGTTACAATAAGGTATTTCTGTCATCTCTCAGATTTCGTGATATTATTTTGGGAAAAATACAGGTAAATAAATCTTGCTAGGTCATGCCGCAATCAGAACTTGTCTACCAAGATCTGCGATAATACACCCCAAGCAAGGTCACTCATGCCACGTCTGTGAAGTTGAAACTATTGTGGATAGTAAAGAGAAGAATAACATGCAGCCCTCAACGGCCAAGTTGTGTGCGTGAGTGTTGCAAAATACATTTACACATGTTATTCAATAATTTCAACCACACCGCTCGTGCGAAAGTATCTGCGTAGCCAAACGCTAAAATATAACCTAGTTCTATTTGGATATCAGGAAGATTCAAACCCACGTGGATGCTTGAAAGACAAACGAGGAGAGATTAATTAAAGAAAACTAACTAGGTTTCACTTTTTATCTGTGGATTAATAGTCAAAGTAGAGAAACATGATTTTGTATGACTATGGGTAGAAATTCTACAAAGAATCAGATAAAAAGAGAACCATAATAATGTCAGGTAAAATAACAACCCAGTGTTTATCTCCCAGGACAAACTGGCTAGCAACATCTATCTAGCTAAATGTTCATGAATGTTTTGTGTGTTCGACCTACCCCAAAATTAATATAGTGCCTTCAGAAAGTATTCAGACACCTTTACTTTTTCTACATTGTATGTTACAGCATTATTGTAAAATCGATTAAATAAAATCCTCAGCCATTTACACACAATACCCCATAATGACAAAGCGAGAATGAAAAAAAAAACGTTTTTTGCAAATGTATTAACTTAAACAGAAACACCTTATATACATAAGTATTCAGACCCTTTGCTATGAGACTCGAAATTGAGCTTAGGTGCATCCTGTTTCCGTTGGTCATCTTTGAGATGAGTCCACCTTTTGGTAAATTCAATTGTTTGGACACGATTTGGAAAGGCACACACCTGTCTGTATGAGGTACCACAGTACCACAGTACCTCATACAGTGCATGTCAGAGCAAAAATCAAGCCATGAGGTCGAAGGAATTGTCCGCAGAGCTCATAGACAGGATTGTGTCAAGGCATAGCTCTGGGGAAGGTTACCAAAAAATATATGCAGCATTGAAGGTCTCCAAGAACACAGTGGCCTTCATCATTCTTAAATGGAAGAAGTTTGGCACCACCTAGGCTTTTCCTAGTGCTGGCTGCCTGGCCAAACTGAGCAATCGGGGAAGAAGGGCCTTGATCAGGGAGGTGACCAAGAACCCAATGGTCACTGACAGAGCTCGAGAGTTCCTCTGTGGAGATGGGAGAAACTTCCAGAAGGACAACCATCTCTGCAGCACTCCATCAATCAGGTCTTTATGGTAGTGGCCAGACAGAAGCCACTCCTCATAAGTCACATGACAGCCCGCTTGGAGTTTGCCAAAAGGCACCTGAAGGACTCTGACCATGAGAAAGTCTCTCTGGTCTGATGAAACCAAGATTGAACTCTTTGGCCTGAATGCCAAGCATCACATCTGGAGGAAACCTGGCACCATCCCTACGGTGAAGCATGGTGGTGGCAGCATCACGTTGTGGGGATGTTTTTCAGAGGCTGGGACTGGGAGACTAGTCAGGATCGAGGCAAAGATGAACGGAGCAGAGCGATCCTTGATGAAAACCGGCTCAGGACCTCAGATTGGGGTGAAGGTTCACCTTCCAACAGGACAACAACCCTAAGCACACAGCCAAGACAACGCAGGAGTGGCTTCTGGACAAGTCTCTGAATGAATGTCCTTGAGTGGCCCAGCCAGAGCCCGGATTTGAACCCGATCAAACATCTCTGGAGAGACCTGAAAATAGCTGTGTAGCAACGCTCCCCTTCTAACCTGACAGAGATTGAGAGGATCTGCAGAGAAGAATGGGAGAAACTCCCCAAATACAGGTGTGCCAAGCTTATAGCGTCTCGATGCTGTAATCGCTGCCAAAAGTGCTTCAACAAAGTACTGAGTAAATGGTCTGAATACTTATATAAATGTGATATTAAATTTTTTAATTTGTAATTTGCAAAAATGTCTAAACCATTTTTTTCTTTGTCATTATGGAGTATTGTGTGTAGATTGAGGGGGAAAAAAATATTTCATCAATTTTAGAATAAGGCTGTAATGTAACAAAATTTAGAAAAAGTCAAGGGGTCTGAATACTTTCCAAAGGCACTGTAGTTGGTTCACAGTTGGTTTTGATATTTTAACCTCCATGTCATGATTGCGTCTGGTGTGGTGGACAAAATCAACATGTGTGCAGTGACATATGTACGCGTGTAGTCGGCATGTAACAGAAAATGTACTTGCCTATTTTAATAATTCACTTTTAATCAGAACTGTTACAGAAGTAGGACTAGTGTATAAACACTAGTGCCTTGTCCTTTCTTATTCCATTTCCTTAAATCATCTTGTCTTTCCATGGTTATGCCTGAAATAGACTTTCTGGTATTGCAGGAAATGTTCACTCCTCAGAATATTCCAACACAAGCACACCCAAGAGGGACGGAAGGTCCACAGGAGGGAATGAACCATCCTCAGACACTCCTCAAGATTCTCAGGTCCTCCCTTCCACAACCATCCAAGACTAGAATGTCTTTGTATACAGTACCAGTCAAAAGTTTGGACACACCTACTCATTCAAGGGTTTTTCTTTATTTTTACTATTTTCTACATTGTAAAATAATAGTGAAGACATCAAACCCATGAAATAACACACATGGAATCATGTAGTAACTATAAAAAGTGTTAAACAAATCAAAATATATTTTATATTTGAGATTCTTCGAAGTAGCCACCCTTTGCCTTGATGACAGTTTTGCACTGCTGGCATTCTCTCAACCAGCTTCATGAGGACTGCTTTTCAGTCTTGAAGGAGTTCCCACATATGCTGAGCACTTGTTGGCTGCTTTTCCTTCACTCTGCGGTCCAACTCATCCCAAACCATCTCAATTGGGTTGAGGTCGGGTGATTATGGAGGCTAGGTCATCTGATGCAGCACTTCATCACTCTCCTTGGTCAAATTACACAGCCTGGTGTTGTTGGGTCATTGTCCTGTTGAAAAACAAATAATAGTCCCACTAAGCGCAAACCAGATGGGATTGCGTATCGCCGCAGAATGCTGTGGTATCCATGCTTGTGTGCCTTTTTTTTAAACATTAAAAAAAAAATTATTTAACCTTTATTTAACCAGGTAAGCTAGTTGAGAAGAAGTTCTCATTTACAACTGCGACCTGGCCAAGATAAAGCAAAGCAGTGCGACACAACAACAACACAGAGTTACACAAGTGTACAGTCCATAACACAATAGGAAAAAAAGTCTATATACAGTGTGTGCAAATGGCGTGAGGCTGTAAGGCAATAAATAGGCCATAGTAGCGAAGTAATTACAGTTTAGCAAATGAACACTTAAGTGATCAATAGCAGATGATGTGCAAGTAGAAATACTGGTATGCAAAAGAGCAGGAAAGTAAATAAAAACAATATGGGGATGTGGTAGGTAGATTGGGTGGGCTATTTACAGATGGGCTATGTACAGCTGCAGCGATCGGTTAGCTGCTCAGAGAGTTTATGTTTAAAGTTAGTGAGGGAAAAATAAGTCTCCAGCTTCAGAGATTTTTGCAGTTCGTTTTAGTCATTGGCAGCAGAGAACTAGAAGGAAAGGCGGCCAAAGGAGGTGTTGGCTTTCGGGATGACCAATGAGATATACCTGCTGGAGCGCGTGCTACGGGTGGGTGTTGTTATCGTGACCAGTGAGCTAAGGTGGAGCTTTACCTAGCATAGACTTATAGATGACCTGGAGCCAGTGGGTCTGGCGACGAATATGTAGCGAGGGCCAGCCGACTAGAGCATACAGGTCGCAGTGGTGGGTGGTATAAGGGGCTTTGGTGACAAAACGGATGGCACTGTGATAGACTGCATCCAGTTTGCTGAGTAGAGTATTGGAAGCTATTTTGTAAATGAAGTATGCCTTGAATTCTAAATAAATCATTGTCACCAGCAAAGCACCATCACCCCACCACCTCCATGCTTCACGGTGGGAACCACACATGCGGAGATCATCAGTTCACCTACTCTGCGTCTCACAAAGACACGACAGTTGGAACCAAAAATCTAAAATTTGGACTCATCAGACCAAAGGACAGATTTCCACCGGTCTAATGTCCATTGCTCGTGTTTCTTGGCCCAAGCAAGTCTCTTCTTCTTGGTGTCCTTTAGTAGTGGTTTCTTTGCAGCAATTCGACCATGAAGGCCTGATTCACGCAGTCTCCTATGAACAGTTGATGTTGAGATGTGTCTGTTAATTGAACTCAGTGAAGAATTTATTTGGGCTGCAATTTGAGGCTGGTAACTCTAACAAAGTTCTCCTCTGCAGCAGAGGTAACTCTGCGTCTTCCTTTCCTGTGTCGGTCCTCATGAGAGCCAGTTTCATCATAGCGCTTGATGGTTTTTGCGACTGCACTTGAACAAACTTTCAAAGTTCTTTATATTTTCCAGATTGACTTTCCTTCATGTCTTAAAGTAATGATGGACTGTTGTTTCTCTTTGCTTATTTGAGCTGTTGCCATAATATGGATTTGGTCTTTTGCCAAATAAGGCTATCTTCTGTGTACCACCCCTACCTTGTCACAACACAACTGATTGGCTCAAACGCATTAAGGAAAGAAATTCCACAAAGGCACACCTATTAATTGAAATATATTTTGATTTGTTTAACACATTTTTGTGGACTAAATAATTCCATATGTTATTTCATAGTTTTGACGTCTTCACTATTATTCTACAATGTAGAAAATAGTAAAAAAAAAAAAAAAAAACTTGACTGGTACTGTATGTTTGTCAATTATACATTTTACTGATGCAGTATAATGAAACTCGTTTGACAGCAAGTATTTTTATATGAAAATCTTACTTTTTCTGAAATAATTTGTTTTATTTTTGCAGGAATCTGAAGATGGCACTCCTCCCAATAAGAAGGGCAAGTTGGAAACTCCCTCAGCTGATTTTGAGGAAATCTAACTTATCTTCTCCCATCACCAATTCCTCGACCTGTTTCTATTTCCTAATCACTTCAGGTGTCCTAACCTCTCCTGTGTCTTCAGCTCTTTCTTCTTCTGCATTGGTCCCAGAGGAGTCCAGCACCCCCACCCCCCCTCTCATTTTGCCACTAACACCTGCTATTGTTTTGGTTCTCCGCCAAAGTGTATGTACATACAGTATTTTGATTTAGTCACTTTTGTTGTTTTGCTCAGGAGGGTCAACACACTGTTTGAATCCTTGTATGATCTATTGGTTCTGCTGCTGTTGTAACCTTTTATTACTTTGACAGTTAGACATTAGTTAATTTAACTATAAAACAACACCTACATTTTTTTTATTAATTAGTGGCACTCTGTTGCATATTGGTTTCCCTTTCTCCTCGTGTGAAAGCTTGTAGCATAGGCCTACTTCCAGGTTTGTGTGCCTTGAATTGCCAGAATAATGTGTGTAGATTTGTTTCTATAGTGTGTGTGTATACTTCACTCTGGTATATCAAGTGCCCATTGCCCAGTTTTTGTTAACCTTTTCAAAGCATTTTTCAGTGCAAATGTAGGCTGCTTGGTTATAGCTCTTTGAATACCTCACTGAAGTCCAGCAGTGCTGGCAACACTATGTATAGATTAAACAATAAGTATAACCTCTACTTGCGAAGTGTAAGTGGCCTAAATAGTTGTTTCCTCGTCAGCCTTTGCCCAACTAAAAATGCCTTATTCAATTAGTCCTACAGAAAGTCAAATGTTGAATGTCTTCTTTTGGGACCCTTATTTGTATTATTTTATTAGTGTTGAATACATTTGAGTGGGGTTTAACTAGCATAATTTATTCCACAAATATTAATTGATTTCGTCATGTAAGGTTTTAAAATAAAACAATTCTACAAAAAACAACTTGTTATGCAGCTGCCATCGATATAAAGCTACAATGCAGATAGCTCTAGTTTAGATCCCTATAATATGGATATCTTCCAGAATTGAGTCAGAGAGGAAGAGGCGAAGCATGGTTTTACTCCGGAATTTGCTTACGTAAGGCTTATTTGATCAAATAAAAGTTTTGTAATGGTTAGGTTATGAATGCACTGATAAGTGGATGTACATAGCATTTTGGCAACTTTAGGGGGAAAAAAGACTTTATGGAAGTTGTGCCTGTCATAGAGATGGAGGACATTGCCATTGAGGGCTTCCACCTGAATGTGGCAGGGCTTGCAAACTGTCACGGATTACAAAGGGAAACCCAGCCTTGAGCTGCTCAGTAACGTGAGCCTACCAGATGAGCTAAATGCATTCTATGCTTGCTTCGAGGCAAGCAACACTGAACCATGCATGATGGCGCCAACAGACATGGCAGCTCTGCTTCGAGCTCCTAAGCAGCTTTGCAGTATTTTGTTTTTACAAACATTTTGCTACACCGGCAATAACATCTGTTAAATATGTGTATGTGACCAATACATTTGATTTGAGAGCACTAGCTGTTCCGGGTGACTGTGTGATCTCGCTCTCTTTAGCCGATGTAAGACCTTTAAACAGGTTAACATTAACAAGGCCAGATGGATTACCAGGACGCGTACTCAGTGCATGCACTGATCAGCTGGCAAGTGTCTTCACTGGCATTTTCAACCGCTCCCTGACCCTGTCTGTAATACCTAAACGTTTCAAGGAGACCACCATGGTCCCTTTGCCCAAGAACGCCAAGGTGTAACCTGTCTAAATGACTATCGCCCCATTGCACTCATCTGTAGCCATGAAATGCTTTGAAAGACTGTTGTGAGCCATGACCAATCATCCCAGACACCCTGGACCCACTCCAGTTTGCATACCGCCCCAACCAATCCACAATCTCTATTGCACTCCACACTGCCCTCTCCCACCTGGAAAAAAGGAACATGTGAGAATGTTAATTGATGACACCTCAGTTTAATACCATACTGCCCTCCAAGCGCATCACTTAGCTTGACCCTGGGACTGAACACCTCCCTCTGCAACTGGATCCTGGACTTCCTGTTGGGCCGCCCCCAGGTGGTGAGGGTAGGCAACAACACATCAACCACAATGGCCCTCAACACGGGGGCCCCTCAGGTGCGTGCTTAGGCCCCTCCTGTGCTCCCTGCTCACCCATGATTGCGTAGCCGCACCTAACTTCAACACCATCGTTTAGTTTGCTGACGACAAGACGGTGGTAAGGCTGATCGACGATGAGACAGCCTATAAGGACAAGGTCCGTGACCTGCCAGTGTGGTGCCAGGACAACAACCTTTCCCTCAACGTCTGCAAGACAAAGGTGCTTATCGTAGACTACAGGAAACGGAGGGCAACACGCCCCCATTCACATCGACGAGGCTATAGTGGAGCGGGTCGAGATCAAGTTCCTCTGTGTCCACATCACTAAGGAATTTAACATGGTCCACACACACCAACACAGTCGCGAAGAAGGCATGACAACGCCTCTCCACCCCCAAGGAGGCTGAAAAGATTTATCATGGGCCCTCAGATCCTCAAAGTTCTACAGCTGCACCATTGAGAGCATCTTGTTTCTACCTCAATTACCCTGCACATCGACATCGACTCGGTACTGGTACCCTGTGTATATAGCCAAGTTATTGTTACTCATTGTGTATTTATTCCTTGTGTTATCTTTATTATTTTTGCATTGTTGTGAAGGGCCCTTAAGTAAGCAGTTCACTGTTAGTCTACCCTGTTTGCGAAGCATGTGACATTTTGATTTAAGTAGTCAACTGGGTGGGAATTCCTGAGTTGGGAGCAATCAGCCAATTAAGAAGAAAATTTACTACTTTAAAATGGAGAACCTCAATGGTGCTGTCTCAGACGCTGTAATGGCACAGCTACAAAGATAAGTCTTAGCTCTATAGCCTGTTGTTCACACTTACTTGCCCTCTCATTGGCTAGAATGGTCCCACCTGATCTTGCCTCCCACCTGCCTTCACTCTTTGAGGATATCAGTGGTGATTTTAGCATGTAAATCCTAGTGGGGCAAAAAAAAAAAAAAAAGAAAGTGGGATGCATGCCAGCAAAGTCACCACACAACACTAAACAATACATTCATTTCACTATAACGGTGACAAACAGTGCCCACAAACTGTTAGGGCCTACATCAAGTTGTCCCAACATCTTACCACTGCTACACTTGGCTATAATCGGAGCCTTGTCTGGCAGCAAAACGGCTCATTCAGCCTCATTTACTGCCTTTAAAAAAACATAGCTGATATGGCTGACTTGCTTAAACAAATGTGGTTTCTACTGACAATTGAGATGTACAAACTATGGCATAATGGGACGAAAAGCAGATGAGGCAATCCATAATTTCGATTAAGACATTAATGAGCGAGATAGGACGGATATAGCCAATGTAACTATTTGTTCAGCACTTTTGAAATGTACAGCAACAGAATTCAGAACATGGGCGGTTCTTACAGTGTTCTCCCTGTACACCAAGTTAGAACCATAGGATAAATAAAGGGGGCATATAAGCAGACAATGAAAGCTCTTACAATATTCATTGATTACATTTCTCAAAAACAGGTTATAGGCTACATGTGCACCAAATCAAAATAGGTGAAATTAAGAGGTGGAAATAGGCCAAATTATTAGGGTGAGGCACATGGGCTACTAACAGCTTACTACACAACACTTTTTCTCCCCAATTGGTAGTTAGTCTTGTCTCATCGCTGCAACTCCTGTACGGACTCGGGAGAGGCCAAGGTCGAGAGCCATGTGTCCTCCGAAACACGACCCAACCAAGTCGCACTGCTTCTTGACACAATGCCCACTTAACCCGGAAGCCAGCCGCACCAATGTGTCGGAGGAAACACCGTGCGCCTGGCCCGCCACAGGAGTGGCTAGAGCGCAATGGGACAAGGACAACCCTGCCAGCCAAACCCTCCCCTATCCCGGACGACGCTGGGCCGTTTGTGCACCGCCCCATGGGTCACCGGGTCGCGGACAGCTGCGACAGAGCCTAGACTCGAACCAGAAAGAGGCCCGAGTTCCGGATTTACAATTCTGAGTTGGATGAAAGTTCAAAACGTATTTTCCCAGTCTTAGTTAATTTTTCCAGAGTTCCCAGTTGTCTTAAACTCACTAAAGTCAGATTTGGCAGTTCCAAGTTAAGTTTGGGCGTGGCCCAATTCATGCTTCATTGTCAGCATGGCCAATGTTGAATGTTTTATTTTAAACTAGGAAGAGAGGCCCATAATCTTAGACTTGGGACCACACAGCCACTCCACTGAATAGCAGGCTAATGATTGCTTTGCAATGCTTGCAGTTAGCCACTGATTCCTTCCAAACCCCTCATTGTTGAATTTGCGATATCCAACTTGTTGTGTAATGTTTATGTCCAATGGCCGATGAGCACCTATACGTTTTATCTATAATTTCTCTTCATTATTTATCTTCATATGACAAGGATTAAAAAGGATTTGCCAGTAGATTGTCGACTTGATTCATGGTGATGACTGCTAGCTAAGATTTTGAAAGTCCAGTCAAAGCTACTGTAGATATAACGTGATTTGATGTAATTCTGTGGCCAATGACCTTGAGCATTCTTGGATGGGTACTTCTAATATAACTCTATGGCAGCACCCAAGGGGCTTGAATTTTCGAGCTCTGCCCTTAGACTTGGTGGCGCGGTAGTGTCCTCATGAGTGACAGAACACTGGGCCAATCATGGCGCAACGCTCCGTATTTTCTGCTGGCTTGTCCCACCACCACAGAAGCACTGAGCTAGGCTGAAATACCTGCATTTTGGAGCTGCCTTACCCGAAAAAAAATAAAAAGAGACCATGTTTATATGCAGTTTTATTAACTCAATGATGTGTGTGTGTGTATATATATATATATATATATTTTTACATTGTTTGCAAACTGATGTGACACATTAATGCCAAAATAACATGCAAAACGGGCAACCACCCTGCCATTAACCCTTACCTAACCCATTTAAATTTGCAACTTCAATGGGGTAGGAAACGGGAGAGACAAAATGCATGTTATGCGCCTGAAGACCCTGAGCTGTCAACGGACAGTGAACTTGAAATTGATCCTGACGAAAGTGAGAAAGAACCTGGGTCATCAGGTGGTGTGAAGGCTTTCGAGCCTCACTCCAATGATCAGAAAGACTCTGGCCCAATCGGAGTATGATTCTTGGAGAAAGTGGATCCATACCTTTGGTCGATCTGTTTGTGGTTTTTAAGTCTTTATGGGGACTTAAAAACTTTATCCCTGCTTACAGAGGTAAAATTCGTTTTATATTGAGTATTCGGTTTCCTCGTCAATAGCTATTGAACCAAGCATAACATGACTATGAAGATGGTATATTCTGAATCGCGTGGATGTCAAAGTCCAAGGTCAATTAGCTACTTGACAATATTTCTACCTAAGTAATTACACAAAAACAAATACACCCCCTCCAACACCCCTGTAGTAACACTTCACAATTTTACACACGTGTACCAGCATACAATCCATTTTCCAACTAAATATTCACAATGTTTGCGAATTATATTACACAGTACTAGGATTAGTCCATCCATAGAAATGTGAAATTAAACAATTAAACTGTAGGTGCAAACCTGTCTATGACTTCACTCTTTCCCAAGCGTGTTAGTATGAAAATCCTTGTCAATTGTCATGAGGCATTCTATCTTGGTCTCCTAAGCCAGGTATGTAGATGTCTTAATGCACTGAAAGAGCTCTCACAGCTGCTAACTGGGATGGTCAGCACAGTCTGTATGATTGCCTTCAGTGATGGGAAAATATCAGTGTCTAACAATTTATACACGCAGGACATGTCAGAAGTGGCATCTTTATGTTTAGCAAGGACTATTTCCTCTGGCTTGAGATGAATATGCCATGTTTGTCTTGTGTGGGCCTGCCCTCTCTCGATGTTCTCGCTCTGTCTTGTCTTCTCCCCTCTCTTCCTTGCTGTCTGATGTTCTGCTGTCTCGGATTTCCTATATTATTACAGAGAAGGCATAGTATCAGTGCCGTAGCAATATGGAGTATCCTGAACAGACAAACACACAGAAGCAATATATACACACACACACACACACAACATGAACAACAGGCAAATAATGTTTACATGATTTTTTTCACTCAATCTTAAACCTGATTAACATTCAACTGTCTTACCCTTCACTCACCACAATACCTGTGTTCTCTCTGTCGCTTTAGCAACACAATCTAAATGCATGCAACCAACCATGTGGCAAAACAAATGAGGTTGGCTTAGATTGTTTACATGTAAGCTATATTTAGTTTCCAATTTTTATTGAAAACAAATACATTTGCACAATGACCACTTGTTGTTTCAAATAAATCGTTACAGTTGTTGGTTAGCTAGCTAGTGAATTTTAGCCATATTTGCATTGACATGAAATCAGTCAAAACACCTCAAAACAAGACATGGTATCAATAACTTGATGAAATAAGCCATTTATTATTCCCACACATGGCAGTGTCATTCTTGCTAGCAATCTGGCCATCCAGAATCACAACAGGCTGATTTATGCCCCATGGAAGATCGCACATCATTTTTGTGACGTTGTCAGCCAACCCATCTATGTAGCTAGATGCTAAATAATTGTATTGTAAACACACAATCTATTCACTTCCTCCTGCAAATACAACAACCGTCTCAATGTTAGCTCGACTGGGTAGTCCCTCATGTAAGTTAAGTTAACGTTCTGTCAGTGCAGCTTTTGAGTCAACATGTTGACTGTAAATTACTCGAATCTGGATTACTGTGAAGTCAATAACATCATTATGAGCTAACAAAATGTGCTATAGTAATAGCAAGCAAACAAACAAAGTTTACCTCTGGTTCTCCTCATCTTTGCGCTCTCTCCCACAGAGAATGAGCCTGTGCAAGACAAAATATATTTTGGGGGGGACGAATCAAAAATGACTTTAGAAAACCACCTTGACTCCGCCTCCTAAAGTGCCACCATACACTGAAATGCTGGTTTTAGGCAGCACAGGCCAAGGCTCATGTTTGTAGTATTCATTGCAGTGTAGAATAGCTTATTTTACACTATCCCAGCAGGGCAAAAGACTCGGGACAGAGACAAAATCATTCGGGGCTAAAGCCCGGGCCTGGTGAAGTCAATGCTTGATGCAATGCAGACCCAGTGGAAAGCGTGAGACCGAGGAGACTCGGTCTGTCCTTTTGGAGTTTTGATGCAGAGTGTTGCCGGATAAAGTCATGCTAGGGTGTATATTATCCTGTGAGAGCTTTTGGTCCAAACCCACTAAGGTGTTTCAGGTGCTATGTTTATGGTCATGTTGCAGCAGTATGTAGAAGGGAGATACAAGTGTGCAGGAGGGCATGGGACAAGTGTAGTTTAAAGGGAAAACGTGTGTGTTTCAATTGTGGGGGTGGTCATGTTGCTGGGGATCAGAAATGTCCTGTGATAGTGAGATTTGAGCCCTGTGAGTAGTATGCCTTGTTGATTGGAGCCCTGTGGGTAGTAGTTGGCTTGTTGCTGTTTACTGTTATGGTCATTAATTGTACCACAATGAGGGGAAGGAAATCCCAGAAGATTGAATTGGCAGCAGAACTCTTGGGTATGAGATTTTTGTGCTGAAGAACTACAGGGGGTTTTGAGAGAAGGGGGTCCAGCCTCCCAGGCCTGGTGTGGGATCTGTTTGGCCAAAGTAGTGGGAATGTGTGTTGGGGATAGTGGTATGTATAGGGTTATGGCGCTTCAATTTCCTTTACCCCTTTTTTGTAAACAATTGTGCAATGCACTTTCCAAACTGGGAAACGCAGCAATATGGAACAAAACGTCTACCATACGAAGACGACTACTCTCTACGTCGAAGTTATTTTGAGCCTGCAGCTCGAGTGGAGGGTGTTTCTATGATACTTCAGCCAATCACGTTGGCAGACATGACGGCGCAACAGTTAGTCCCTTTAGCTTCACTGGAAATACTTCGATACCAACAACACTTTTGTTAGCTGTAAGCAAGCTATATATAGCTAGCAAAATAGGATACTGAAAAGACTGGCAGTGGTTGCCAACAATGCAACGTTTCTCAAAGGGTGGAGCAAAACTGGAAAATGTATTCGAAAGAGCAAAGTGACATGTATAAATAACTTCATTTTAACTCGCAACTACTAGCTATGAGAACAGCTAACGTTAGCAAAGAGTTCCAGAAGAACTAACGTTAGCTAAATAACTAAGACATGGCTACTACCAGGGAAATACAATACCGAAGCCCCACAGTGAGTATCAAGCAGGAGCAGGACGATGACTCGGACACGGAGTCTCACATTGGTTTCAAGAAGTCGGATGGACGCGAGTCACAGATAATCCACAGTGGTCACTTCATGGTGTCCTCGCCGCACATTGAACACCCACCAAGAAAAGGTTACGATTTCGACACAGTCAACAAACAAACCTGTCGGACGTATCACTTCGGGAAGAAGTGTACATCACATCTCTCCATTGACGCGTCGTTGACAAAACTTTTCGAATGCATGACTCTTGCATACAGGTTTGTGTATTAGGTGGTTCTCGTCGTTAATCAATTAAGTGTAACGTTTGCTAACTGAATAGTTACCTAGCTTCCAAGCATTTCTTTACTGCGGTGGCATTAATTGAATGGGCTACATCTTGGACTGTGACTTGGGTTAAAAAAATATGCATTGTCCATACCCAGCTACCGAATGGTGGAGTTTGTTTTGCATGGCCCGGTGCTCCGGTTGAGTGGAGATGTGTTTAAAGACCAATGGACTAGTCTCAAAAGAAACTCCGCTCACGCGGTGCACCTGGACATGCAAAACGAGCTCGACCAATGACAACTAAGTGGTTTTATTTTCTAAGCGAATCACAAGTTGGACGAGCCTTTCCTTTTCCAGTGTCTCTCGAGTATTTGATCCCACGCCCGGGTGTAGCTGAAGTCACGGGTCTAACTTTCTTAAAAACACAGGCTACAGTATAGTGGCATACAACAACAACAACCACCATAGTCTAATTAATGCTTTAAATGTAATAATTCGATGCAGCTCCTTCGCATGTAGTGTCTGTCAATGTCAGATGAGAAGCTATTAGGCTTGCCAGGCAATTTACTGAATTTAGTTCAGTTATCTATCCTGGGCGTGGCGTTTGGCCGGAACGATGTGGCTGGATAGCCAGGCAAATATTCGGAATTTGCTAAATAGTATGTGTTGTGCAGTGGTCCCAAGATCAACTGTGTCCTGTCCTACTTGCAGGTCTGGTCTGGATAACTTTGCATAGTTTGCGTAACAGTTTGACAGTTACACCGCATTAGGCACTACTTATCTGCATAATTTTCCGTTATTTTTTTAAACTGTTGAAAAATGAAGTCATATATTTAAACACATTCTAATAATCTGAAGTAGGGCTAGTGGAAGAAAAATCTTTACACCGAAGGTAAACTCGGCCGAAAATGTATTCTCCAGCAGGTGGCGTTTAGATTTTTTTTTTGTATGGAGGTCAATGAGTGTCGAATTTGGTCAACCAAAAATGTGTCTTTATATGGTCTGTGAGGTTTATTTAATCAAATATAAGTTTCGTAATGTTTAGGCTGTTAGGAGTGTTCTGGTATAAATAAGACACGTGTCATCCCGGCAACTTTGAGAAAAAACACTATCAGAATTGTGCCTGAGGGTGCAATCCGGAATCCTTTTGAAGTCGCTACCCCTAAATCCTAACCATAACCGGCACCTTAACCAATTTAAATGGCAACTTCAATGGGGTAGGGACGTCCCAAAGATCCCAAATAGCAAGGACCGTTGTGGTTCACAGGCGTATCTGCCAATTCTTTGAATATAATACCTGATGCCTCCTCCCGACTACCTTCCATTTTTTAAGCCATTTATTTTCATTGTTAGAGCGGCCAATGGACTATCTGGTCAATATAATTAAACATTTGCGGCCAGAATTTTCAAACTAGCAGAGATCCCACTCTGGAAGTTTGATATGCCTGTAGAGTATATTATGTTCAACTATACGTGTGTGTCTAATCCAAGATGGCGTAGCAATCAGACATCTTTTGTCCTCTTCTTGTACCCTGTATATATCTTTTTATATCTTTTTTCTAAGCATATATTTTTCTTAACTTCAACATACTCTCCTGCAATCCGCCTCACGCAATGTGGTATGGAGCTGCTATTTTCTTTACTTTTGAACTGGAACCCCCAACAGAAGCTAACTAGCTAGTAGTCAGCTAGCCACTGCTAGCGGTCATCAGCTACCTTTAGCCCGAACAGTCTGCACAGCGTGACTCAAACCAGAGCAAATCAGACTTATTTTTCTCCATATCTCCGGATTCCTACCGCAAGCTCTGAACCTTTTCACCTGGATCATCACAGCTAGCTAGCTGCTATCCGAGTGGCCACTCCTGGCTAACGTCTCTGTCCCGAAGCCAGAACCAATTAGCCTGGAGCTAGCCTTTGCTAGGCCCATCTCCCGGCTAGCCGAAGAGGTCCATCAGCCACTCCTTGGGCTATAATACCTATTTTGCCAATTGGCCTGGACCCCTTTTACTGTCGACACGGAGCCCCGCCGACCCATCACGACTGGACTACCGACGTAATTCGCCCAAGGGTTTTTTTCTGCTGGCTCCTCCGTCACGACGTCCCCTGAATGCCCATCTGCTAGCCTGCTAGCCGCGGCCCGCTAGCTGTCTAGAGCATATCGGACCGTTAGCTGAAGAGGCCCATCGGACAAATTCTTTGGCCACTACACCTATTTTGCTAATTTGCCTGGACCCTTTTACCACACGGAGCCCTGCTGATCCATGACGACTGGTCTGTCGACATAACAGCACGAGGGGGCTACAACAGACTTCTAATATCACAACGTCCCTCTAAGACCCTTCTGCTAGCTTGCTATCCCCGGCCTGCTAGCTGTCTGAATCGCCATGTCTCCAGCCCGCCGAGCTACTCACTGGACCCCTATGATCACTCGGCTACGCATGCCTCTTCCTAATGTCAATATGCCTTGTCCATTGCTGTTTTGGTTAGTAATTATTGCCTTATTTCACTGTAGAGCCTCTAGCCCTGCTCAATATGCTTTAGTTAATCCTCTAGTTCCACCTCCCACACATGCGGTGAACTCCCCTAGTTTAAATTATGTTTCTAGAGACAATATCTCACTCATCGTCACTTAATGCATAGGTTTACCATGCCTTTGTCTGTACATTATGCCTTGAATCTATTCTACCGTGCCCAGAAACCTGCACCTTTTACTCTCTGTTCCGAACGTACTAGACAACCATTTCTTATAGCCTTTAGCCGTACTCTTATCCTACTCCTCTGTTCCTCTGGTGATGTAGAGGTGAATCCAGGCCCTGCAGCCCCCAGCATCACTCCCATTCCCCAGGCGCTCTCATTTGTTGACTTCTGTAACCGTAAAAGCCTTGGTTTCATGCATGTTAACATCAGAAGCCTCCTCCCTAAGTTTGTTTTATTCACTGCTTTAGCACACTGCCAACCCGGATGTCCTAGCCGTGCCTGACTCCTGGTTTAGGAAGACCACCAAAAACCCTGAAATTTCCATCCCTAACTATAACATTTTCCAACAAGATAGAACTGCCAAAGGGGGCGGAGTTAGCCTGTAAAGTAATGTCTTACTATCCAGGTCTGTGCCCAAACATTTTCAGCTTCTACTTTTAAAAATCCACCTTTCCAGTAACAAGTCTCTCGCCGTTGCCGCTTGCTATAGACCACCTTCTGCCCCCAGCTGTGCCCTGGACACCACATGTGAATTGATTGCCCCCCCATCTAGCTTCAGAGCTTGTGCTGTTAGGTGACCTAAACTGGGATATGCTTAACACCCGGGCCGTCCTACAATCTAAGCTAGATGCCCTCAATCTCACACAAATTATCATGGAACCCACCAGGTACAACCCCAAATCCGTAAACACGGGCACCCTCCTAGATATCATCCTAACCAACCTTCCCTCAAAATACACCTCTGCTGTCTTCAACCAGGATCTCAACGATCACTGCCTCATTGCCTGCGTCCGTAATGGGTCTGCGGTCAAACGACCACCCCTAATCTCTGTCAAACGCTCCCTAAAACACTTCAGCGAGCAGGCCTTTCTAATCGACCTGGCCCGGGTATCCTGGAAGGATATTGACCTCATTCCGTCAGTAGAGGATGCCTGGTTATTCTTTAAAAGTGCCTTCCTCACAATCTTAAATAAGCATGCCCCATTCAAAATGTTTTGAACCAGGAACAGATATAGCCCTTGGTTCTCTCCAGACGTGACTGCCCTTGACCAGCACAAAAACATCCTGTGGCGTTCTGCATTAGCATCGAATAGCCCCCGAGATATGCAACTTTTCAGGGAAGTTAGGAACCAATATACATAGGCAGTTAGGAAAGTACATTTATTGTGCTACAGAAATTTGCATCCTGTAGCACAAACTCCCAAAAGTTCTGGGACACTGTAAAGTCCATGGAGAATAAGAGCACCTCCTCCCAGCTGCCCACTGCACTGAGGCTAGGAAACAGTCACCACCGATAAATCTGCGATAATTGAGAATTTCAATAAGCATTTTTCTACGGCTGGCCATGCATTCCACCTGGCTACCCCTACCCCGGTCAACAGCCCTGCACCCCCCCCCCCACAGAAACGTTCCCAAGCCTCCCCCATTTCTCCTTCACCCAAATTCAGATAGCTGATGTTCTGAAAGAGCTGCAAAATCGGGACCCCTACAAATCAGCTGGGCTAGACAATCTGGACCCTTTCTTTCTAAAAAATATCCGCCGAAATTGTTGCAACTCCTATTACTAGCCTGTTCAACCTCTCGTATCGTCTGAGATTTCCAAAGATTGGAAAGCTGCCGCGGTCATCCCCGAGACACTCTAGACCCAAACTGCTACACACCTGTATCTATCCTACCCTGCCTTTCTAAGGTCTTCGAAAGCCAAGTTAACAAACAGATCACAGACCATTTCGAATCCCATCGTACCTTCTCTGCTATGCAATCTGGTTTCCGAGCTGGCCATGGGTGCACCTCAGCCACACTCAAGGCCCTAAACGATATCATAACCGCCATCGATAAGAGACAATACTGTACAGCTGTATTCATCAACCTGGCCAAGGCTTTCGACTCTGACTCTGATTTGCCCATGATGTCAAGCAAAGAGGCACTGAGTTTGAAGGTAGGCCTTGAAATACATCCACAGGTACACCTCCAATTGACTCAAATGATGTCAATTAGCCTATCAGATGCTTCTAAAGTCAAGACATAATTTTTTGGAATTTTCCAAGCTGTTTAAAGGCACAGTCAACTTAGTGTGTGTAAACTTCTGACCCACTGGAATTGCTCCACAGTGAATTATAAGTTAAATAATCTCTCTGTAAACATTTGTTGGAAAAATTACTTGTCATGCACAAAGTAGATGTCCTAACCGACTTGCCAAAACTATAGTTTGTGGAGTGATTGCAAAACGAGTTTTAATGACTCCAACCTAAGTGTATGTGAACTTCCGACTTCAACTGTATTTCTTTCACTTACTTGCTGTGCTGTTTTGTTGATCATCTGTTCAGTCGTTTCATTCTCAACCAGGATTTCTATGGAACGCCGTTTGGGTCTTTGCGTGTCAAAAAATATACTCTTTAACACTATTTGACGTGTCAAATAACACTTTTTGACGTGTCAAATAAGTTTGTTGACCAATCAGGACCTGAATATGACTGTACATCACATATTAATTTTACGTGTTCATAAATGTTTTATGTAGTTATTACACATTGAATACACTCACTCATATTTCATATGTCACAACGATTCATCAATACGTATGCTAATGTACTGGTAAAATTTCCTAGCACACCTACAGTGCGCATCATAAAAAAAGCTAGCTTGCTCATGGATGCAAACAATGATCTTCCTCAAAAACATAACAAAACAACAATCTGTTTCAGTAGCTATATAGTTAGCTAGCTAACTATATAGCTAGGTGTCATCTAAAATAACCCTAATTTATAACAGTTCTTATTTGATTAATGGTGGTCGGACACATCTGTGAAGCTAGCTACAATAAGGATTAGCCACAATAGTGGACTTTGCGGTTAGCCTTCAAACTAAAAGTATGGCGTAATTCTACTATTTGTATTAATTTGCATCACTGTTAATGATTCTTTTATTTTGAAGGTGAACCGCAAATTCCACTATTGTGCCTAATCCTTATCGTGGCTAGCTTCACAACACATAACCCGGTCCTGTCAAGCCTTACTAGCCGGATGAAGCTAGCTGGCTGCTTATAATGTTAGCTTTGGGCAATAGGGTTAAGTAGCTGGCTAGCTATTTATTTTCATGAAGTGAAGTTCAATTTCAATAGGCGAACAACAAGTGGCAACCTAGCTAATACTTACTCACAAAGATTCCTAAATCATTGCTAAGAATAATGAAAATAACTGCAGTTTCTACTGGTCATTGTTTTCAGGCTGACTAGGTAACGTTACCAAGCTATAGCTAGCTACCCCAGAAGTTGCGGTCGAACAAATTATGCTTGATTACCAACGCAGTATTGTAAACACATCGTTCGTGGCCGGTGTTGGCTTGTTTGCTGACTTTTTTTGTACAGCTTTGACAGTGCTACTGTATCTTTTTTGACACGCAACGACCCAAACGGTGTTTCATAGTATGTATGTCATGAAGCTAATAGCAGTGACGCTATTACTGTGTAACTCCGGTAGGGCAACATTTGAAAAATAGCGCACTTGGTAGTGTTAACCGGTGCCCGACCAGTCGGCGAAAGCCAACATCACCAACGACAGAGAACGGTGGATGGCGTCATTACGTCATTACGTGGCGTCATTGTCATGTACCTTCGTTATATAGGTATGCACATCAGCTTTGACACTTTGGTTTTGCACACCAGGCATTAAACTAGACATCGGCCAATACCGATGTTGGCATTTTTAGCTAATATCGTCCGATTCCGATATGTTCACCATTATATCATGCATCCCTAATAAATAAATAAATAAATATATATATATATATATATACTGCTCAAAAAAATAAAGGGAACACTTAAACAACACAATGTAACTCCAAGTCAATCACACTTCTGTGAAATCAAACTGTCCACTTAGGAAGCCACACTGATTGTCAATAAATTTCACATGCTGTTGTGCAAATGGAATAGACAACAGGTGGAAATTATAGGCAATTAGGAAGACACCCCCAATAAAGGAGTGGTTCTGCAGGTGGTGACCACAGACCACTTCTCAGTTCCTATGCTTCCTGGCTGATGTTTTGGTCACTTTTGAATGCTTTCACTCTAGTGGTAGCATGAGACGGAGTCTACAACCCACACAAGTGGCTCAGGTAGTGCAGCTCATCCAGGATGGCACATCAATGCGAGCTGTGGCAAGAAGGTTTGCTGTGTCTGTCAGCGTAGTGTCCAGAGCATGGAGGTGCTACCAGGAGACAGGCCAGTACATCAGGAGACGTGGAGGAGGCCGTAGGAGGGCAACAACCCAGCAGCAGGACCGCTACCTCCGCCTTTGTGCAAGGAGGAGCACTGCCAGAGCCCTGCAAAATGACCTCCTGCAGGCCACAAATGTGCATGTGTCTGCTCAAACGGTCAGAAACAGACTCCATGAGGGTGGTATGAGGGCCCGACGTCCACAGGTGGGGTTTGTGCTTACAGCCCAACACCGTGCAGGACGTTTGGCATTTGCCAGAGAACACCAAGTTTGGCAAATTCACCACTGGCGCCCTGTGCTCTTCACAGATGAAAGCAGGTTCACACTGAGCACATGTGACAGACGTGACAGAGTCTGGAGACGCCGTGGAGAACGTTCTGCTGCCTGCAACATCCTCCAGCATGACCGGTTTGGCGGTGGGTCAGTCATGGTGTGGGGTGGCATTTCTTTGGGGGGCCGCACAGCCCTCCATGTGCTCGCCAGAGGTAGCCTGACTGCCATTAGGTACCGAGATGAGATCTTCAGACCCCTTGTGAGACCATATGCTGGTGCGGTTGGCCCTGGGTTCCTCCTAATGCAAGACACTGCTAGACCTCATGTGGCTGGAGTGTGTCAGCAGTTCCTGCAAGAGGAAGGCATTGATGCTATGGACTGGCCCGCCCGTTCCCCAGACCTGAATCCAATTGAGCACATCTGGGACATCATGTCTCGCTCCATCCACCAACGCCACGTTGCACCACAGACTGTCCAGGAGTTGGCGGATGCTTTAGTCCAGGTCTGGGAGGAGATCCCTCAGGAGACCATCCGCCACCTCATCAGGAGCATGCCCAGGCGTTGTAGGGCGGTCATACAGGCACGTGGAGGCCACACACACTACTGAGCCTCATTTTGACTTGTTTTAAGGACATTACATAAAAGTTGGATCAGCCTGTAGTGTGGTTTTCCACTTTAATTTTGAGTGTGACTCCAAATCCAGACCTCCATGGGTTGATAAATTGGATTTCCATTGATTATTTTTGTGTGATTTTGTTGTCAGCACATTCAACTATGTAAAGAAAAAAGTATTTAATAAGATTATTTCATTCATTCAGATCTAGGATGTGTTATTTTAGTGTTCCCTTTATTTTTTTGAGCAGTATATATATATACCCATTGATTCTTGAAGAATACACTTGAGTATACCAAACATTCTTGCCCTCAGAACAGTCTCAATTCGTCAGGCATGGACTCTACAATGTGTCAAGCCTTCCAGCAGCGATACAGTTGACACAAACCTGGCACCAACCATTCCCTATTCAAAGGCACTTAAATATTGTCTTGCCCATTCACCCTCTGTGTATGTGTGCCATTCAATCTATGTCTTAATTGTCTCAAGGCTTTAAAATCCTTTAACCTGTCACCTCCCCTTCATCTACAATGATTTGAAGTGGATTTAGTAACAAGTGACATCAATAAGGGATAATAGCTTTCACCTGGTAAGTCTATGTCATGGAATGAGTGGGTGTTCTTAATGTTTTCTATACTCAGTATATAACTTATAAATGCCTCATGAGCTTACTGTAAAACTTCAATTCAACGTCGAATCTCAAATAGCCGCCTGTCCCTTTTAATAACTAAGCAACCGAACACATTTCAGCACTTTAACACCAGGTCTAAATGAATTGTTTACTAGGTTACAATGAATAACAATGACTTGTTTACAAGGTTTAGGTTTGATTTGTTACGTTAAATAATTCAGTAATGGAAAAACATCAGTCTCAACGTCAACAGTGAAGAGGCAACTCCGGGATGCTGGCCTTCTAGACAGAGTTGCAAAAGAAAAAGCCATATCTCAGACTGGCCAATAAAAATAAAAGATTAAGATGGGCAAAATAACAGACACTGGACAGAGGAACTCTGCCTAGAAGGCCAGCATCCCGGAGTCGCCTCTTCACTGTTGACGTTGAGACTGGTGTTTTGCATGTACTATTTAATGAAGCTGCCACTTGAGGACTTGTGAGGTGTCTGTTTCTCAAACTAGACACTCTAATGTACTTGTCCTCTTGCTCAGTTGTGCACCGGGGCCTGCCATTCCTCTTTCTATTCTGGTTAGAGCCAGTTTGCGCTGTTCTGTGAAGGGAGTAGTACACAGCGTTGTACTAGATATTCCGTTTCCATGCAATTTCTCTCATGGAATAGCCTTAATTTCTCAGAACAAGAATAGACTGACGAGTTTCAGAAGAAAGTTATTTTGTTTCTGGAAATTTTGAGCCTGTAATCGAACCCACAAATGCTGATGCTCCTGATACTCAACTAGTCTAAAGAAGGCAGAGTTTTATTGCTTATTTAATCAGAATAACAGTTTTCAGCTGTGCTAACTTAATTGCATAAGGGTTTTCTAATGATCAATTAGCCTTTTAAAATTATACACTTGGATTAGCTAACACAACGTGCCATTGGAACACATGGTTGCTGATAATGGGCCTCTGTACGCCTATGTAGATATTCCATAAAAAATCTGCCGTTTCCAACTACAGTAGTCATTTACAACATGAACAATGTCTACACTATTTCTGATCAATTTGATGTAATTTTAATCGACAAAAGCTGTGCTTTTCTTTAAAAAACAAGGACATTTCTAAGTGACCCCAAACATTGAAGTAGTAGTGTAAGCTTGTTTTGCTCCAGTATTTGTAAACAAATAAATCTAAACAAACCCTATACAGTCTCAAATTGTTTAAACCTTTCCTTCCCCAAGGACCACCTCCTAGGCAAACTGGCAACCCAGGGACCCCATCATACGTTAGCCCCCCCCAAAAAAAAAAATTTGAAAGAAGTATGTGCATCATATTTTTGGAAATGATTGCACATTTATTGAAAATTAAATGCAGAAATATCACATTTATGTAAGTATTCACACACCTGAGTCAATACATGTTAGAATCACCTTTGGCAGCGATTACAGTTGTGAGTCTCTAAGAGCTTAGTACATCTGGATTGTACAATATTTGTCAATTTTAAGTCAAAACTGTAACTAGGCCACTCAGGAACATTCAATGTCGTCTTGGTAAGCAACTCCAGTGTAGTTTTGGCCTTGTGTTTTAGGTTATTGTCCTCCTGAAAGGTGAATGTGTCTGTTGGAAAGCAGACTGAACCGAGTTTTCCTCTAGAATTTTGCTTGTGCTTAGCTCTATTCCATTTATTTTATTCAACAAAAAAAACTCCCAGTCCTTGCCGATGACAAGAATCCCCATGCATGATGCAGGCACCACAATGCTTTAAAATATGGAGAGTGGTACTCAGTGATGTGTTGTGTTGGATTTGCCCCAAACATAACACTTTGTATTCAGGACATAAAGTTAATTTTTTGCCACATATTTTGCAGTTATACTTTAGTGCCTTATAACAAACAGGATGCATGTTTTTGAATATTTTTTATTCTGTACAGACTCCCTTTTTACTCATCATTTAGGTTAGTTTTGTGGAGTAACTACATTGTTGTGGATCCATCATCAGTTTTCTCCTATCATTCAATTCTGTAACTGTTTTAAAGTCACCATTTGCCTCATGGTGAAATCCCTGACTGGTTTCCTTCCTCGCTGGGAACTGAGTTAGGAAGGACGCCTGTATCTTTGTAGTGACTGTGCGTATGGATACACCATCCAAAGTGTTAATAATAACTTCAGCATGCTCAAAGGGACATTCAATGTCTGCTTATTTTTACACAACTACCAAAAGGTGCCCTTCTTTGCGAGGCATTGGAAAACCTCCCTAGTCTTTGTGGTTGAATCTCTTGTTTGAAATTCACTCCTCAACTGAGGGACCTTACAGATAATTGTATGTGTGGGGTACAGAGAAGAGGTAGTCATTCAACAATCATGCTAAACACTTATTGCACACAGTTAGTCCATGCAACTTATTATGTGACTTGTTAAGCACATGTTTACTACTGAACTTATTTAGGCTTGCCTTAACAGAGTGGTTGAATAATTATTGACTCAAGACATTTCAGCTTTTCATTATTAAATATGTACTATGCAGAAATCGCTCCACCATTTCCCTTGTGCTAAAATGTTATGAATGCTGTTCCCATCTGCAGTTGACATCAGGATATGATTTGAGAGCACTAGTTAGTTCCAAAAGTGGTTATAGCTTTGACTGTACGCTGACAGTGAATTTGAGCCATTCAGTGGCTAGCCACACTATTAACATAATTTTACCAGGTTCCCGTGAAGCAATTGTAATGACAGTCTACCACAACATACACAAGAGTTTCCTGATTAGCAAGGGGTAGTCTGTTTTAATTTCAATGTGTATTAGAAACACAGTTTGAGATCATTGTGAGGAGATTTCGTGAGTGGTTAAATGGGGAATTGGGCTTCCTGGTCAAATGTTGTCAGAGTTTGAAACAGTAACCAATGCAGGCTGAGCATAGCGAAGGGTCAATTGGCTCCAATTAATGTAATTTCCTCAATGTTATGAGCTGAGAAATAAAGTTGACATCATTCGACATACGATATTCCTCTATTTTGTACTGTAGGTAGGCCTATGTAATAAAACATGTTTGTTCTGTTGCTAGCGATATTCATAAAAACATTGAAATAAAAATGATTTTTGTGGGACCCCCTGCAGTACCTTTGCAGACCTCTAGGGAGCCGCGGACCACCAGTTTAATACCCCAGTTTTAAACAAGGACTTTGAATATTGGATAGTCAGTCCTTGCATCCATAGCTCTGTCTATACATTTGAGAGTGGTTACATTTCTCCATCCCTCAGATTTTTACAGAAACGGGGGCAGGAAGATGCTTATTGCCACTTTAAAGGAGCCCTGGGTAAGAGCAAAATGTCATAAATATACCAACTTTGAGAAATTATTTCTTAATTATGCTTTTAGATACAAGGGTCAAATATGTCAACAATCCTTCCCCCAAAGGACTATTCTATGGATTACATTTTGTGAAAATCCCCCAAATCATGGTCTTTTTTTGAATGCATTTTATAAGGAATCACTCAGATGCAGTTTTTTGTCTAGTGCCAAACACAGACAGACATATACACACCCTGTTTCGCTGAGAGAATGGACCCTAGATTGTTGGGATTTTACAGCCTGATGTTTAGCCATGCTTGATGTGCTGAGTGTGGAGAGGACTCTTGACACCAGACGCCCAGGCAATGCAAAAGAGCCTGAGCACCACTTTGATGACAGGGGTTTGGCAATAAAAGTCTGTGTTGCTCCTTCTCGGAACACCCTCAACCCATGTCAACACATGATATGACACCTGTGCAAGGGAGATTGCATTCCTTTACAGCTCTCTGCTTGCCAAGGATTGGCACCATCGCTCATCCCGCAACCTTTGCTCTAGTTTTACTGCAGACAAGGTTTAGTGGATGTAGAGAACAATGACAGACGTTCAGAACCTGAACTAAATGTAGGTGGTGGGGCCATGGTGCAGGTACATAATACAAACTTGGCCAATTAAATCAACAGCATTTTTTGCGCTTTCATTCTCATAATCTAAGGTCATCCCTCAAATCTCTGATGTCAAGCTAAGGTCATCCCTCAGTGATGTCAGGTAAGCGCTGCTTGACAGTTTATCTCTAGTGAGCCACACCCTTTACTACATGGTCGATAATCTGGATTCCTTTAGCACTTTGGCTCTCTCTTAGAGCAACAAAAGTGTAGTGCAATGTAGACGGTCCAGGTACACCCTGTTTTGCTACACAATAGGACAGCGCCTGAAGAGTCCACCATAAAATCAAACTCATTCCTCTTTTTTTTATTACACTGCATTTGAAGATGCGCATGAATGTGGTAGACTGGCCCAGTTTAAGGAACCACAACGATTCTGTCAACATTTTTCACTCATAGTAGTTTTTCTTCAAATCTACAAATGTCCTCTCCACCTATGACACCCCATGTGAGGACACTTGTTGCTCTGGACGCTCACTTCCTACCCAACCCCCCAAGTGAAAGGCAACACGGTGCGGGTGGGTGATTTATTTGTGCCGTGTCAAGCAATTTGAGCAAGTGCCAAGGTCAAGAGTGAATGCCAATGTGCAACTATTATGAGTGAGAAAGGTTGACAGACTCGTTGCAGTTCCTTAAACGGGGCCAGTCTACCACATTCATTTACACTCGACCTTGGCACTTGCTCAAATGGCTTGACACGGCACAAATACATCACCCACCTGCAAAGTGTTGCCTTTCACTTGGGGGGTTGGGTAGGGCGTCCGGAGCAACAAGTGTCCTCACCTAGGCTGTCATAGATGGAGAGGTTTTAATGCCTGGTGTCCCCAGGAATCTCCAATGCTGTGGCTAGTGGCTACATTTGTAGACATGTAGCCAAGTGGATGGGTGATACAGGCATCCGGCTCAGGTGGCTTTGTACCCATCAACTTGGCTAAAGTGGAAGGACATATCCTTGACTCATTGGTAGTTTCAGTTCACTTCATTCCATTTCCAGGCAAAATACATAGTAAATAGAGTCTATGCCCATTGTCATTGGGTAATTTAAACTGAAAAACACTTGCTAGAGTTGCGAGGTGATTTGCTAAATGATGGACTGCAAGCGCCATTTGAGCTGCGACTTGCGCTACCGAAATAGGGCTAAGTTCATCGTTAGAACCTTCATAGGAGCTACGTTAAATCTCCAAGCTGTTTCCCAAAACCATTGTTAGTAAAGTTGCACTTGAAATGCTCGTCATTTACCGACTGCCTCAGACCTCTCATAGAACCAGCCCCAACCTGGCCTCCGAGGCAATACGAACCAGATAAGTGTGTCGTTAGATGTTTTTTGCATCTAACGAAGATATCCGCTAAACACAGAATCAAGATGTTTGTCTGTCTCTCTGACTGCCGATAACTCCAGAATGATGTTGACTAGGCTACAAATACAAAGTTTCCAATGTCTTTTCAGTTGTTACAAATAAGCAAAGGATAAAAATACGTTTCAGATAAATACAGTATAGGCTTTATAGGCCTATATATTTAAATCCCATTTAAATCAATTTCATGTTAAATCAATTGAATTATATTTGGCTAATTGTAGGCTACTTTCTGTAATATTTGCCTCAATATATTTAATGTGTAGGCCTAACAGCATGTGCACAATGATGTGCCAAATCTGTGATTTTAGTGCATTATTATTGGGTAAGCATTAGAATAACCCTCCTATATTTGCAGTCATAGGTGGTAATATGTCTCTAGGAGATGATCCATTCTCAGTATTGTGAAAGTATTCTAATGTTAAGGAAAGATTTTAATATATACTAAACAAAAACATAAATGCTATTTTTTTTGCTCAGTTACAGTTCATGTAAGGAAATCAGTCAATTCAAATAAATTAACCAATGGATTTCACATGACTGGGAATACAGATATGCATCTGTTGGTCACAGACCATCTGTTGGTCAACAAAAATGGGCCTCACAATGGGCCTCAGGATCTCGTCACCATATCTCTGCATTCAAAATGCCATAGTTAAAATGCAATTGTGTTTGTTGTCTGTAGTTTATGCCTGCCCATACCATAACCCCACTGCCACCATGGGGCACTCTGTTCACAACATTGACATCAGCAAACCTGCTCGCCCACACAACTCCATACACATGGGCTGTGGTTGGATGGCCAGCTGTGACACAGCCTGGGATCAAACCCGGGTCTGTAGTAACACTTCAAGAACTGCAATGCAGTGCATTCGACCACTGCACAATTTGGGAGGCATAATCTGGCTGTATAATCAGCTTTTTGATAATCCATCCACCTGACAGGTGTAGCATATACATTTTACATGTTAGTCATTTAGCAGACAGACGCTCTTATCCAGAGCAACTTACAGTAGTGAATGCATCCCCCGTGGGAATCGAACCCACAACCCTGGCATTGCAAACACCATGCTCTACCAACTGAGCCACACGGGACTGTGTATCTTGGCAAAGAAGAAATTGTCACTAACAGAGATGTAAACAAAATCTGAGAGAAATAAGCTTTTTGTGCATTTGGAACATTTCTGGGATCTTTTATTTCAGCTCATGAAACATGGGACCAACACTTCACATGTTGCGTTTATATTTTTGTGCAGTGTAGAAAGGTGATCCGAGAGCAGCGCTGCCTATTTTTCAGTATCAACACATGCTTCCACGACGCATTTAACAAACGTTCTCTCTGCGTGGTGTTTTGACAAACGCATGTTAAGTCTTCGGCCGTTGGAACGATGCGTCGTTAAAACACTCCTAAGCCCAGGTGCGTCTTTGCCGCTGTTCACCGTTTACTCTCGTTTTAATAGGGTGTTTTTCCCTGAATATTGCGAGTTGAGACAAACAGTTAACAACATTAGAAAGCTAAAATTCCCCTATTTAACCATACGTCACCCACATTCCATGGGTGTACATTTGTTTACCTTGTGTTTGATTTGTTTAGTTTAAACTTGGTGGGCAGGCTTTTGTTAAAAATGTAACAAAGTAGACTAATGATTCAGAAAGAAATACACTCTGCCTTTTACCAAAACAATGATTTTGTTGCACGTTTCAGTCTGGAACCTGCCTAGGTGTAGTTGAAACCAATTCTAAATGGCACACTAGCGGTTTGCAAATCTATTTTGAATTTGTGATAAAGCTGTCGTGATTAAGCAAGGAATGTAGCTTGTCTATAGTTTTGTTTGTGTATCCCATCAGTTAAATACGTTTTATAGGCAGTATTTCTATAGGTCTAATGGGATCTTTTTTGTGCAGCACGCGTGTGAATAGACTAGAGGGAGTGGTCTGATCAGAATTGAGTGAGTGAGGCAAGGAGGGTAGAGAGAATGTAGGGAAAAGAACTGGGATCACTTGGCCTTGGTTTATTTTTTGTTGTTTTAAACAAATGGAACACTAGAATCAATGTGAAATAAAGGTTGTCTTTGTGACAAAATTGTACCTTTCCCGAGTTGACCTGCCCCGGGCCATTGGGCAACCTTTAATGTCAACCAAAAACATTGCATATTTCCCCAGATTCTCATGGAAGGTTCAAAAGGGGAAAGATAGTTCCCGGGCAGGAATTGTGCTCATGTTTAAATAGGGCAACAAGCGGATATGGCAGTGACGTCACCGGTGACGCACGTCCATTTCTGACTCGTCCTCTCTGTCCCAACTGAAACCGGAACTTCTACAGAAGTGTAAGCTGGAGCGTTGTGTGAGGCAACCCGTCTGTGTAGAGCGACCAACTAAACACTGGCCTGTAGGGGGAACCATGTCTGTAGGGGGAACATCCATTGCTGTGGCGCAACCTGTTAGTCCTACACATATGAATGTCCCGTTGTTCCTGTTTTTTTCTTGTCCTGTTGATAGCCTCTGTCTTTCTGTGTTTGACTCAGCCCTATGAACTGCACTTTTAGTTATAGTAAACAGATTATACTAGGCCAGGGATTCCCAAACCTTTTTGGGCACGACCAATAGGGCGGTGCGCAATTGGCCCAGCGTCGTCCGGGTTTGACCGGTGTAGGCTGTCATTGTGAATAAGAATTTGCTCTTAATTGACTTGCCTAGTTAAATAAAGTTTACATAATTTTTTTATGTTGAAAGTGAAAAATGATTGCGACCCCAACCAAGTGAGAAACATGTAATTAACACCCAATGTTAACTTTTTTATTTGGGGCTATGGCAGTCGATTGAAAAACATTCTAACAGTATTTCTGATTGTCTTCTCAAATCACCATCACATAGCCTACTTTTAATGTGGGGCTATGACAGTCAATTGCAAATTACTGACATAATGTATATTATCTCACCACCACTAATGAGATGGGTGTGCTTAATGCATGTCGAGTCGGAGATTCTTAAAGTCAGGGGGCGTTTTTCGATAGTGCGCACCTCGTCTCTGCTGTCACATCCAACCTGGATCGATATTTGGGTTTAATGCAGACGAAAGCACTGAATCCAGCTTCACACAGGTACACTACATGACCAAAAGTATGTGGACACCTCGTCGAACATATCTTTCCAAAATCATGGGCATTAATATGGAGTTGGTCCCCCTTTTTGCTGCTATAATAGCCTCCACACTTCTAGGAAGGCTTTCCTCTAGATGTTGGAACATTGCTGCAGGGACTTGCTTCCATTCAGCCACGAGCATTAGTGGGGTCGGGCACTGACGTTGGATGATTAGGCCTGGCTCGCAGTCAGCTTTCCAATTCATCCAAAAGGTGTTCAATGGGGTTGAGATCATGGCTCTGTGCAGGTCAGTCAAGTTCTTCCACACCGATCTCGAGAAACCTGTATGGACCTCGCTTTGTGCATGGGGGCATTGTCATGTTGAAACAGGAAAGGGCTTTCCCCAAACTGCTGCCACAAAATTGGAAGCACAGAATCATCCTGAATGTCATTGTATGCTGTACTGTTAAGATTTCCCTTCACCGGAACTAAGGGGCATAGCCCGAACCTTGAAAAACAGCCCCAGACCATTATTCCCCCTCCACCGAACTTTACAGTTGGCACTATGCATCCGCCAAACCCAGATTCTTCCATCGGACTGCCAGATGGTGATGCGTTATTCATCACTCCAGAGAACGTGTTTCCACTGCTCCAGAGTCCAATGGCGTCGCGCTTTACACCCCTCCAGCCGATGCTTGGCATTGCGCATGGTGTTCTTAGGCTTGTGTATGGCTGCTTGGCCATGGAAACCCATTTCATGAAGCTCCCTACGAACAGTTATTGTGCTGACGTTGCTTCTAGAGGCAGTTTGGAACTCTGTAGTGATTGTTGCAACCGAGGACAGATTATTTTTTACTCGCTACGTGCTTCAGCACTTGGTGGTCCCGTTCTATGAGCTTGTGTTCCCTACCACTTCGCGGTTGTGCCGTTGTTGCTCCTAAACGTTTCCTCTTCACAATAACAGCACTTACAGTTGACCGGGGCAGCTCTAGCAGGGCAGAAATTTGACAAACTGACTGTTTGGAAAGGTGGCATCCTATGACGGTGCCACGTTGAAAATCACTGAACTCTTCAGCAAGGCCATTCCACTATGGAGATTGCATGGCTGAGTGCTCAATTTTATAAACCTGTCAGCAACGGGTGTGGCTGAAATGACATTTACATTTTACATTTAAGTCATTTAGCAGACGCTCTTATCCAGAGCGACTTACAAATTGGTGCATTCACCTTATGATATCCAGTGGAACAACCACTTTACAATAGTGCATCTAAATCTTTTAAGGGGGGGGGGGGTTAGAAGGATTACTTTATCCTATCCCAGGTATTCCTTAAAGAGGTGGGGTTTCAGGTGTCTCCGGAAGGTGGTGATTGACTCCGCTGTCCTGGCGTCGTGAGGGAGCTTGTTCCACCATTGGGGTGCCAGAGCAGCGAACAGTTTTGGACTGGGCTGAGCGGGAACCGTGCTTCCTCAGAGGTAGGGGGGCCAGCAGGCCAGAGGTGGATGAACGCAGTGCCCTTGTTTGGGTGTAGGGCCTGATCAGAGCCTGAAGGTATGGAGGTGCCGTTCCCCTCACAGCTCCGTAGGCAAGCACCATGGTCTTGTAGCGGATGCGAGCTTCAACTGGAAGCCAGTGGAGAGAGCGGAGGAGCGGGGTGACGTGAGAGAACTTGGGAAGGTTGAACACCAGACGGGCTGCGGCGTTCTGGATGAGTTGTAGGGGTTTAATGGCACAGGCAGGGAGCCCAGCCAACAGCGAGTTGCAGTAATCCAGACGGGAGATGACAAGTGCCTGGATTAGGACCTGCGTCGCTTGAAATAGCCAAATACGTTATCTGCAGCATTCGGTCACATGACAGCTCGATCAGCTGTTAGATTTTACTTACTGGCATATCAACTGAGCCAGGATCACAGTCAAACGGATTGGGAAGTAGGTCCCAAAGTGTTCTTCTAATCGTTGGAGGTGAGCAGTCATGACTCGTGTGGGACACTTACTGATACTGTACTCAGAGCATGCTCTGACCAACTGGTAAGTGTCTTCACTGACATTTTCAACCTGTCTCTGACCGAGTCTGTAATACCTACATGTTTCAAGCAGAGCACCCTAGTCCCTGTGCCCAAGAACACCAAGGTAACCTGCCTAAATGACTACCGACACGTAGCACTCACATCTGTAGCCATGAAGTGCTTTGAAAGGCTGGTCATGGCTCACATCAACACCATAATCCTAGAACCATTCCAATTCGGATACCGACCCAACAGATCCACAGATGACGCAACCTCTATTGCACTCCATACTGCCCTTTCCCACCTGGACAAAAGGAACACCTACGTGAGAATGCTGTTCATCGACTACAGCTCAGCGTTCAACACCATAGTACCCTCAAAGCTCCTCACTAAGCCAAGGACCCTGGGACTAAACACCTCCCTCTGCAGCTGGAGCCTGGACTTCCTGACGGGCAGCCCCCAGGTGGTAAGGGTAGGAAACAACACATCCGCCACGCTGGTCCTCAACACGGGGGCCCCTCCGGGGTGCGTGCGTAGTCCCCTCCTGTACTCCTTGGTCACCCACTACTGCGTGGTCAAGCACGACTCTAACACCATCATTAAGTTTGCAGACGACACAACGGTGGTAGGCCTGATCACATGCAACGATGAGACAGCCTATAGGGAGGTGGTCAGAGGCCTGGCATTGTGGTGCCAGGACAACAACCTCTCCCTCAACATGATCAAGACAAAGGAGGTGATCGTGGACTACAGGAAAAGGAGGGCTGAGCACACCCCCATTCTCATCGATGCGGCTGTAGTGGAGCAGGTCGAGAGCTTTATTAAGTTCCTTGGTGTCCACATCACCAACAAACTATCGTGGTCCAAACACACCAAGACATTTGTGAAAAGGGCACAACAAGAACTATTCCGCCTCAGGAGACTGAAAAGATTTAGCATAGGTCCTCAGATCTTCAAAAAGTTATACAGCTGCACCATTGAGAGCATCCTGACTGCTTGCATCACCTCCTGGTATGGCAACTGCTCGGCATCCGACCGGAAGGCACTACAGAGGGTAGTGCGTACGGCCCAGTACATCACTGGAACCAAACTTCCTGCCATCCAGGACCTCTAAACCAGGCGCTGTCAGAGGAAGGCCCTAAAAATGGTTAAAGACTCCAGCCACCCTAGTCATAGATACGGCAAGCGGTACCAGAGCACCAAGTATATGTCCAAAAGACTGCTTAACAGTTTCTACCTCCAAGCCATAAGACTGCTGAACTGTTAATCAAATGGCTACCAGACTATTTGCATTGACCCCCCTTGTTTTTACGCTGCTGCTCCTCGCTGTTCATTATCAATGCATAGTCACTTTACCCCTACCTTACATGTATATATTACCTCAATTACCTCGACTTAACCTGAACCCCTTGTATATAGCTTCGTCATTATTATTTTATTGTGTTACTTTTTTAATTTAGTTAATATTTTCCTAACTCTTATTTTTCTTAACTGCATTGTTGGTTAATGGCTTGTAAGTTAGCATTTTACGGTAAGGTCTACACCTGTTGTATTCAGCGCATGTGACAAATACAATTGTGTCATATTTTTCTGTTAGATACATGCACAGCCAAGGGAAGGGTGCATGAAGGACTCTCTCCAATAAGAATTATTTCCTTTGAATCCACTGATTGTCACTCATCTGTATAATATTTTGTATTTCGCATGCATGCTTGCGTTCAGTTCATTCAGTTTCCCAAATATGTCAGTTACATAGACAAGGAGACACATTTTCTTTTCATTACACAGAAAGTCAACCAGGTCTTTTTTTATTTTAATCCTTTTTTTTTTTTTTTTTTACATCGTTTGTCAATGACGGCAGTTCCCCTCTCAATGCGAAAAATCTTTCCAACACTCCCCCTCGATAACCACCAAGCCTCGGTGTGAAATAGAACATGAAGTTGTTCATGATTGATAGAACATGCTAAAACCTCCACTGCCTTGTCTTTGCCTCACCTATGCTCTCTGCCTCTCTTTTGTGTAGTCTCCAGTGTCAACGGTGGCCTACTTAGTCCCTATGGACGCATGTGTTATGTTGCCCTTTTCAGAGTTGGAGTCATGGAGTGTGTCTACTGTCAAGGCAGCCTGCCTACACTTAGGATAAAGGGAAGGTTGAGCTGTCTGAAATCAGGGGTGACATCCATACTTGTTCTATGATAACTCTAACTCCACTGTTAACATTACCTCTTGATTTTGCCAACCTGCACCTTTCCCACTTGAGTAGGTCATTTAGATGCTTGTGTTATCTTCTTCCTTTTCAGCGGCAAGTTGGTGTCGCCAAAATGGAAGAACTTCAAAGGCCTGAAGTTGCTGTGGAGAGACAAGATCCGGCTCAACAATGCTATCTGGAGGGCCTGGTACATGCAATGTAAGAGCTCCACATATGGCTTCATACTCTATTCTGTCTCTCACTAAAAACAGTAACCCCACTGTTGTAACGAAGTAACAACCAGGTTTAACTTGGCTGAATGAAGTATGGGATTAACGCTTGTGCAGGGGTATCCAGGGTTGGGTTTGGAGAGCCACTGAATGGCACTTGAATCACCTGATTGAGAAGTATAGTCTACAGTTAATGTCTACAAATCATATATAATCAATCTGGGTAAATTGATATCTGCTCTCAATTATATTAGGTATATTCTGTAATTAGTAAGCTGGTGTGTTATTTTCACTCAACTGGTAGCTCTTGCATGTGTTCTACTCTACAGATGTGGAGAAGCGAGAGAACCCTGTCTGCCATTTTGTTACTCCTCTGGATGGGACCGTGGACATGGAGGACCATCGTCCGGCAGAGGTAAGGAAGGGTAGTGGATTGCTGGGTATGTAGGCAACACTACCATACCGCTGCTTCACCCTAATAACCAGACTCTTCTCTCTGATCACTTTTTTTATCCCATACGTATCGTTTTGGCTCCTTCGCATGTCGCTCTTCATTATCAATATTATGATTTCCCCTCCCCCCCCTCTCTGTTCCACTCCCACCCATGTCTCTCACCCCTCCTTACTGCTTATCACTTTTCTGTCAACCTCTTCCCACGTTCTTTTCTCCCTCCCCCTCTATCTTCTGTAGGCAATAGCCACAGAGGGGAAATATTGGAAAAGAAGAATTGAAATTGTAATTCGAGAGTATCACAAGTGGAGGACATATTTCAAGAAAAGGGTAGAGTAATGGATTTTGTTATTTCCTGAAATGGTGTCTTTTCTGTGTTTAGATTAAAGTACCGCAATGTTAGGCCTCTTGAGTGGGGGAACGGTCTAAGGCTGCAGTGCTTGAGGCATCACTACAGACCCAGGTTTGATTCCGGGCTGTGTCACAGCTGGCCGTGACCGGGAGACACATTTGGCCCAGCGTCATCCGGGTTAGGGGAGGGTTTGGCTGGCCGGGATTTCCTTGTCCCATCGCGGCTCTAGCGACTCCTTGTGGCGGGCCGGACGCCTGCAAGCTGACTTCGGCCGTCAGCTGGACAGTGTTTCCTCCGACACATTGGTGCGACTGGCTTCCGGGTTAAGCGAGCATTGTGTCAAGAAGCAGTGCGGCTTGACAGGGTCATGTTTCGGAGGATGCACGGCTCTTGACCTTCGCCTCTCCAAAGTCCGTAGGGAAGTTTCAGCGATGGGGCAAGACTGTAACTACCAATTGGATATCACGAAAAAGGGGTAAAATAAAAACTTTAAAAAGTACCGCTATGTCGCAATTAAACAAAGTTGACTAATGTTTAAGACTAAGCAGCAGTATGCCTATTTTAGGTTCTTGTCAGTTGCTTTAACTGGCTCGTGAGGCAACCAGTTGAATATCCTACATTTACTATGCTCTACTTCATGTTATTCATTCAATATATGAGTCTGCCAATTAACATTGATTTTCCAATTTGTCACAGTTACAGAAGCACAAGGATGACGATCTCTCAAGCCTTCTCAAGGTATGCATTCTAAGCGTTCTTGTGTGTGGTGCTGCCTCTATTCAAATTTGGTAATAGCAAAGTAGTGTGAGGGGAAATAAGGTTAACACCCAAATAATCCCAACATCTGAAATGTAATGTGAAAATGGAAAATAATAGGTTATTAATGTCACAGAATGAATTTATTAAAGTTATAGGTTATGTTCTAATGCTGTTTTTGAGTACACATACACTCACTCTCCGACTTATTTATTTGGACAGTGAAGTTAAAACTTTTAATTTGTCTCTATACTTCAGCATTTTGGATTTGAGATCAACTTTTGTATATCAGGGAACACTACAGAATGTCACCTTTTATTTGAGGGTATTTTCATACGTATCTGTTTTACCATTTAGAAATGTAAGCACTTTATGCATCTAGTTCTCCCATTTGAAAGCCTCAATAGTATTTGGGCAAATTCACTTATGTGTATTAAAGTAGTCAAAGTTTAGTATTTGGTCCCATATTCCTAGCACACAATGACTACATCCAGCTTGTGACTCTACAAATTTGTTGGATGCGTTTGCAGTTTGTGTTAGTTGTAAATTAGATTATGTTGTGCCCAATATAAATTAATGGTCAATAATGTATTGTGTAATTTTGTAGTCTTTTATTATAAAGAAGAATATAATATGTTTCTGAACACTTCCATATTCATGTGGATACTACCATGATTTCAGAACATCTGGAATGAATCGTGAATGAGTTAGACACGAAGATCATACCCCCAAGACATGCTAACCGCTCACCAGTACCAATAACCGGGGAGGTTAGCATTTTTTGGAGGGAGTATGCTATTTATGCCTCTAACTTTCTCACTCATCGTTATTCCCGATTCATTCATGATTATCCGTAATCAAATCAAATTTATTTATTTAGCCCTTCTTACATCAGCTGATATCTCAAAGTGCTGTACAGAAACCCAGCCTAAAACCCCAAACAGCAAGCAATGCAGGTGTAGAAGCACGGTGGCTAGGAAAATCTCCCTAGAAAGGCCAGAACCTAGGAAGAAACCTAGAGAGGAACCAGGCTATGAGGGGTGGCCAGTCCTCTTCTGGCTGTGCCGGGTGGTGATTATAACAGCACATGGCCAAGATGTTCAAATGTTCATAAATGACCAGCATGGTCAAATAATAATAATCATAGTAGTTGTCGAGGGTGCAACAAGTCAGCACCTCAAGAGTAAGTGTCAGTTGGCTTTTTCATAGCCGATCATTGAGAGTATCTCTACCGCTCCTGCTGTCTCTAGAGAGTTGAAAACAGCAGGTCTGGAACAGGTAGTACGCCCGGTGAGCAGGTCAGGGTTCCATAGCAGCAGGCAGAGTCATCATGCCAGGTAGTCCTGAGGCATGGTCCTAGGGCTCAGGTCCTCCGAGAGAGAGAAAGAAAGAAAGAAAGAAAGAAAGAAAGAAAGAAAGAGAATTAGAGAGAGCATATTTTAATTTACACAGGAAACTGGATAAGACAAGAGAAATACTCCAGATATAACAGACTGACCCTAGCCCCCCGACACATAAACTACTGCAGCATAAATACTGGAGGCTGAGACAGGAGGGGTCAGGAGACACTGTGGCCCCATCTGATGAAACCCCCGGACAGGGCCAAACAGGCAGGATATAACCCCACCCACTTTGCCAAAGCACAGCCCCCACACCACTAGAGGGATATTTTCAACCACCAACTTACCATCCTGAGACAAGGCCGAGTATAGCCCACAAAGATCTCCGCCACGTAATCAATGTAGCATGCACATTAATGTAGAAGTGTTCAGAATCATATTCTATTCTTATTTTCAATAAAAGTAACTCAAAAATGACACACTACATTATTTACCATTAATTTCTATTGAGCATAACATAATCTGAAACACAGCGTAAACAAACTGCAAATGCATCCAACAAGTTTGTAGAGTCACAAGCTTGATGTGTCATACTGAACTTTTGACTACTTTAATACAAAAGTGAATTTCTCCAAATACTTATGACGCCTTCAAAAGCGGGCATTAGAGACATAGTGCTTTCATTTCTAAACGGTAAAACAGAATATGTATGAACATGCCCTCAAATAAAATGTACTGTCACCTCATATGAAACATTGGATCTCAAATCCAAAATGCTGGAGTATAGAGTCAAATTAAAAGTTTCAGCTTCACTGTCCAAATAAATATGTAGGGGAGTAGTAGGCCTACTTCAATTGTGCAAACAAACACCGCTTGGTGCATAATTATTCCAATCAGTCTTTCTGATTTCTCATTAGAAAGACTGATTGGAATCAATTTGAGTATGCGATGTGCATGTTTCATAATTGTTTTATCTTTCTCTGTTAAATAAATTAGTTGTGTGACTATACTGTATAATATGTGCACTCCATGTTTTTTGTGTAACTGACTGGCTGGCTTGTTGCATTTTGAACACCCCAAGGGGCCGGAAGAACAGTTTTCGCTGTTTGGGGAGGTCTTTCCAGACACCTTCCGTGTGTCCCTTTATCAGGATGAGGAAATGGCTGGGCGCCGCATTGCTCGCAAGAGCCGTGAGTCACCCGTCCCCATGGAGATGGACCCACTCTTTGACATGGACGTGCTAATGTCAGAGTTTTCTGACACACTCTTCTCCACGCTGGCCTCCCACCAGCCCATGGCCTGGCCCAATCCCAGGGAAATAGGTGAGGGCCCGCCAACAACATCCCATTCCATATACCAGGGCTTATCAACTATATTCTTACAGGGGCCAGATTTGAAAAAGGTTATTTACAGGGGGGGAAATAACACATTTGTTTTGAAAATAGTTTGGTTTTTCAATCATGTCACTAAATGTTTTATCCCTCCCCTGTAGTCCCAAATTAAGTCAATTTAATTGATTGAAGATGTCACAAAAAACAAACATCTGATATGAACATTTTTGCTAGATACAGTGCATTCAGAAAGTATTCACACCCCTTTGACATTTTCCACATTTTGTTATTACGGAGTGGGATTTAAATGGATTTAATTGTCATTTTTTTGTCAACGGTTTAAACAAAATACTCTGTCAAAGTGGATGAAATTGTTTATTTTTTTGTATTAATGGAAAATAAAACACTATTATATCTTGATTAGATACTATTCAACCCCCTGAGTCAATACATGTTAGAATCACCTTTGGCAGCGATTCCAGCTGTGAGTCTTTCTGGGTAAGTCTCTATCTGTCTGGATTGTAAAATATTTTCCCATTCTTGAAAAAATGTGTCAAGCTCTGTCAAGTTGGTTGAAGTCTTGCCATAGATGTTCAAGTCGATTTAAGTTAAAAAATTTTTTATCTAGGCCACTCAGCAACATTTAATGTCATCTTGGTAAGCAACTCCAGTGTATATTTGGCCTTGTGTTTTAGGTTATTGTCCTGCTGAAAGGTAAATGTGTCTGTTGGAAAGCAGACTGAACCAAGTTTTCCTCTAGAATTTTGCTTGTGCTTAGCTCTATTCTGTTTATTTTTATTTTTTAAAAACTCCCTAGTCCTTGCCGATGACAAGCATACCCAAAACATTATGCAGCCACCACCATTTTTGAAAATATGAATAGGGGCACTCAGTGATGTGTTGTAATGGATTAGCCCCAAACGTAACACTTGTATTCAGGACAAAAATGTAATTTATTTTCCTTTTTTTTTGTGTCACTTTAGTGCCTTATTGCAAACAGGATACATGTTTTGGAATATTTGCATTCTGTACAGGCTTCCTTCTTTTCATTGTCATTTATGATAGTATTGTGGAGTAACTATAATATTGTTGATCCATCCTCAGTCATCTCCTATTACAGCCATTACAGCCATTGGCCTCATGGTGAAATCCCTGAGCTGTTTCCTTCCTCTCCAGCAACTGATTTAGGAAAGGCACCTGTATCTGTAGTCATTGGGTGTATTGATGCACCATCCAAAGTGTTAAATTCATAACTGCACTATGCTCAAACGGATATTCAATATCTGTTTTTTTAACCTATCTGCCAATAGGTGTCTTTCTTTGCGAGGCATTGGAAAAACCTCCCTGGTCTTTGTTGAATCTGTGTTTGAAATTCACTGCTCGACTGAGGGACGTTACAGATAATTGTGTGTGTGTGGGGGTACAGAGATGGGGTAGTCATTTCAAAATCACGTTAAACACTATTATTGAACACGGAGTCCATGCAATTTGTTCTATAATTTGCCAGGGAAGTTGACTGAACACATTGTCATTTAAAGCAACGACCTGGGGAATAATTACAGGGGAGAGGAGGGGATGAATGAGCCAATTGGAAGCTGGGGATGATTAGTTGGCCATGATGGTCAGATTGGGAATTTATCCAGGACACCGGGGTTAACACCCCTACTCTTACGATAATTGCAATGGGATCTTTAGTGACCACACAGAGTCAGGACACCTGTTAAACATTCCATCTGAGAGATGGCGCCCTAAACAGGGCAATGTCCCCAATCACAGCCCTGGGGCATTGGGATATTTTTTTAGACCAGAGGAGAGTGCCTCCTACTCGCCCTCCAACACCACTTCTAGCAGCATCTGGTCTTCCAACCCTGCTTATCTTCAGAGGCAAGCTTGCAGTGGGATGCAGGGTGGTATGCTTCTGGCCTGCAGGGTGATTATGCACATTTTTACTCCTGAACCTATTTAGGCTTACCATAACAAAAGGATTGAATACGTATTGACTCAAGACATTTCAGCTTTAAATGTTTTATTAATTTGTAAACATTTCTAAAAAATATAATTCCAGTTTGACATTATGGGGTTTTGTGTGTAGATCAGTGACACAAAAACTACATTTTATCCATTTTAAAATGTAGTCTGTAACACAACAAAATGTAGAAAAATGTATGTAAAAGTAGATCATGATGCTCAGCAGACTACGGAACAAGCGATGTTGCAGGCTAGATGTTGATCGGATAAAGTTTATGATAGCCATAACTGAGTCTGTGATGTTTTTTTTAACTCCAATCACGCTCTGCTGTATCAGGCAGTGTAGTGATCTCATCTGCGGTGAAAGAGCCAATAGGCGGGCAAACAGACCCTGTACACCTGTTAGCAGCTCTGATTTGCTGTACCTTGTATGTTGGGTGATATTGACAGACATCACTTAATGGGTGGGACTACAGGAAAACAGATTCTCCCATTGGAGAATATTGAACGAGGGCTCCTTTTGGCACTTAACATTGGATTTTGGGGGGATTTTTTTTTAGCTGTTCTTTTTTATTAATGTTCAGAATTGATCAAAGGGCCATTCTAAATTGATAACCAGGCCTGATCTGGCCAGGCGTGCCGCCAGTTGAATAGCCCTGCCATACACCAAGCCTGTTTCTATTTACTCAGATCCACACAAACCTTCCTCCAACCAGATCTAAAAGTCTGTTTGTTATTCACACCCTATCCATGTTCCCCATAGCTCATGCAGGGAACGCAGACATGATCCAGCCTGGACTCATCCCCCTACAGCCCAACCTGGACTTTATGGACTCCTATGAGCAATTACAAGGTAATGACAATGCACTCTGCCACAACTGCAAACTCTAAAATAATGTCACTTGCACAGTGCACAAACTCTTTAACAGGACCCTGGAGCACCATGTTACTCTCATACGGTAAGTGTAATACGGCAGGTGGCATATCCTAACACTTATGAGGGAGAGTGGATGTTATACTAATTCTAACTAACCTAGAGACTCTTCTTCCAGACTTATTTCATAGCCTCCGTCAGCCCATCTTCCCCTCTGCTTCCCTCACTGCCTCATCCGCCACTCCTCTACACAGCAGCAGCTCTCAATCCCAGGTAAACCCCAACCCTTGGCCCGGCCCCTGTGAACCTCAACCCTAACACACCCCCAGACCTAACACACCTGCCTTTTTTTCTTAGATGTTTTCACAACATCTTACTAGCTGATAACATTATAAATGTGCTATCTTTGCTCTTGTCCTTGTGACTTGATAGGGCCAGCTTCTCTCCTCCATGCATCTCTCAGCTGACCTCCCGTCCGTCAGTCATGACCACAGACTCATCGCCTCCCCAGCCCCCCTGACTATCTCCTCCCTCATGTCCAATCAAACCAGTGGGACCAGTGGAAGCCCCTCTTATGTACAGAACTACATGCCTCTGTTCTCTGGGCCAGAGCCCCCTAGTGCTCAGGCTGGAGGCTCCTCTCTCATGCAACCCTCAGCCCTTCCCACGGTGCGGCACACCCAGCCCTGCCAGGGTGCTGCCACCCCAACACTAGTAGCCCCCCCACCCCTGGACGATGCCACAAGCCTGGACGGTTCCCCGCCCTCATCTGTCATTACACATACAACCACCTCCACTGTTATACCCAGTGATGCTGCCACCACCTTCAGTCACGGCTCTGACTTCAGCTCCCTAAACCGGGCACCTCCACCACCACCCCTCCAGCCCCTGGCACCCTCACCTGCTACCACCCCACAACACCCCCAGACCTTCGCCCTGCCCAGACCCATCCAGCCCTCTTGCTCCAACAAAAAAACACGGCGTGTGCAAAGGATTGTTCCTGCCATCTCCTCGTCTCACCTCATCCTAACAGGTGAGTTAATCACATCCCAAAAGGTTTAACTGTTGCTGAATAAGAATGGTGGATTGATTTAATATCAAATGTAATATTGAATTAATACATGCCTAGCCGGTGCTACCCAGAAAAAAACGACCACATTAGAAACAATAGTATTTATTGAAGTGGGGGATTACTGCTCCACTAGAGCTGTCTGATCTCAGCACTAGGTGGTGCTACCGTCTATCATTATATAGTCAGTCACTATCGTAATGAAAAACTAAATTAAAACTAGTCAATGTTTGTAGGCGATTCAGCCGAAATGATCCTAGCAAAGATCATCAATGACATCCAGGCTCAATATTAGATATTAAATACATGAGACAATCAGCATTTACCATGTGGTTTTAATGTCGAAGGCCCTGACAGATTATGTTTTGCTGTCCCAGCACCCTTCCCAGGACATACCAGTGCAGTGATTGTTACTTCAACCTCCCTGAAAGCAGACGTGGTTCCCTCAACTGGCATGGTCATCGGCTCCTCCAGCCTATCAAGGGTAAGACCCGGTCTGCTCTGAAGCGCCCCCTTTGCATTCAATTGTTTTAATTAAGATCGTTTTCATTTACTTTGTGTTTTATTTCTTACCATCCCTCTATCTCAGGCTCCTGGATTACACATCCTTCCACAGACTCCGAAGTCTCCCCAGCTCATTATCCTTAAAGAGGAGACCTACTCTTCCAGCCGCAAGAAACAAGAACCCTCCACAAGTACTGGTGAGAGTGACATATGCCAGGCCCTTACTTTTTTTTGTTATATGTATGTACATTAAACTCAGTCATGTGTCACAGGGTGCTTTTCTCCTGTCAAACCTAAGCTATAAATCTATTAGCTCTACATTTGCATCCAGGATGTGGCATGGTAACACATTCATACACATTGTTTTGGAATGTTTACAGTACTGATCTGCTTCCCATAAAATGAATGAATTGTCTTTAATGTGAGTTGGTGCTCACTGGTGTAGCAGTCTTTGTTATGATGGTTTTTGGTAAGTGTGGATAATTTGTGTCTCCCAGGGCATGAGGACTGTGGCTCAGGTCAGGGGTCACTGTGTGGGTCAGAGCAGGTATCCAGTCCTCAGTCTCCACTCAGCAGCTGCACAGCCTTTTCCAAGAACGAGTCCAACCAGGTAACAGCAGCCCACCCTCCTGCCTACTATTCTCTGTCTGTGTATGTGACTGTGTATGACTCCAGGTTTTTCAAGTAGGTCCAGTGTTGTGTGCCTGCCGTTGAAGCATTGCAGACTGATCATTCTGATTATGTGTGTGTCTGTTCTCTCCCTGTCTGTTCCAGAGCCGTAGAGTGACCCATATCACTGCTGAACAGAAGAGGCGCTTTAACATCAACATTGGCTTCAAAATGCTGTGCAGCCTGATTCCTGCTCTCAAGTCCCAGTCCAATGTAAAGCCATGTCTGTCTGTAATCTGTCTACTGAGTCCTCCTACTAATATCTTCCAGATCTAGCTTTTGATGGCTTTTATTTAAAGATCAGTTCAGAAGCATAGTGTTTGCACATCCTATTATGTTCAGGTACAGGGTACAAATATAGTATCCCTTTCATACACAGACCAAAATCCCACAAATGTACCATGCCTGCTTTTTTTATACCAGATTTTTCATATATATGAAGGGGGTAAAAAAAACATGGTAAATTAAAAGCCCTATAACCAAATACAGTTATCGGGGCTGTGTGAATGGTTCTATGCTTTTTCTGCAGGTAAATTCATGAACACTTCCATTGTTTAACACCTCTCTAATGTGAAATGCAAACAGCACCCATGGTTTAATTTAATTTTACAGGTAATATACCACATCTTCTGTCTGAAATGGTAAAGTCATGAAAGAATGATACATACCCACACATTGTTGAATGCTCCAGCAGTTGACGACATGTCATGACCTTTCCAATATCGCCACCTATTCTTGTTGTGTTTGATACCAGATCAGTAATGCAGTCACGCTGCAGAAGACAGTGGAGTACATTAGGAAGCTGCAGCAGGAGAGGCAGCAGATACAGGAGGAGACCAAAAGGCTACGGGAGGAGATTGAGGAGGTCAATGCCTCCATAAAGTATGTACTGCCTCACTGTTATGTTATCTCTCTTATCTGAGTAGACGAGTTCAGGAAACAGTTTGAGTACGACTATACATGACATAGTAATCTGATCTGTGTGTTATTGCTGTGCCACAGTGTGTGTCAGGAGAAGCTGCCTGCTACAGGTGTGCCCATCACACGCCACCGATTCGACCACATGCGGGAGAAGTTTAATGAGTACGTGAAGAGCCGCACACTTCAGAACTGGAAGTTTTGGATCGTATCCTTTTTTACCCTCATCACTGACATTTAACATGACTTTTGCATTTAACATGACTTTGTCATAATGATATAAGATTCAATCAGGCTACTTTTAATATTTATTTCATTTATGTCAGATGGCTAGATTAGATGCTGTATATAAGCAAAGAAGAGCTATAATTTTTGACTGTCGTAAAAGGTTTCAGGGGGACTTGTGAAAGGTTACAACTGTAGAAAATGAAGTAGTATAATATAGGACTATATACCATGAGCCATCTGAGTACATCTGAGGTCCTTTCTGTTCGAGAGGTTCGTTCATATGTCTTCTGAGATTGAAATAGGATGCAACTTTGGATCTGTTCCCTCAATAGTGTGTGTTTGAACCTTGACCCACCCATCCTTAGTTCAGCATCATCATTAAACCCCTGTTTGAGTCCTTCAATGGGACTGTCTCCACCACAAGCGAAGGGGAGCTGTGTGAGACCACACTGCAATGGCTGGACCGTCACTGCTCCCTCCATGTGCTGAGGCCCAGTGAGTAAACTACACTCAATGCCCCAAACCTCTCTCTCTCTCACACGCACACAGCATATGTTTTACTGTCATTGTGGGGACCTAAAATAGATTTCTATAAAAAATTATATTTTCCCTAACTTTAATCCTAACTCCTAAACCTAACCCTAACTCCTAAACCTAACACCTAAACCTAATTCTAACACTAATCCTAAACCTAAAATATCCTTTGTCGTTGTAGCGACCTGGGAAATGTCCCCATGAGGGATAATTTTCCTTGTTGTGCTATCCTTGTGGGGACTGTACCCACGAGGATAGTATACAAGCCCACACACACACACACGTTTGTTTTACTATCCTTGTGTGGATCAAACAATTGATTCCCATTAACCTTTACCCCTAAATCTTACCCGAACTCCTAACCCCTAACCCTAATTGTAACCCTAAACTTAACCCCTGAGCCAAGGATAGTAAAACCAAAATCTACACACACACACCCACTCAATGTTTTCAATTAAATGGTTTCAAGATTCCCACATGATTTTCCTGCAAATCAGTCTTCCTGTAGCTGAAGCGTCAGAGTAGGACAGTGAGGAGGTGGATAGAGAAGGGGCAGTTGGCAAATGGTTCCATTACAGCAGTGATATTCAAATGGAATTGCAGTGGGATCGCAAAATAAAACATTTTCTTTCAGGGGGAGAACCAAAAATGAAGAGTACGTATTATTTCATAGGACGTTATAAACGTTATTGAGAAAGATAATAAAAATATATACAGTGCCAGTTAAAAGTTTGGCACACCTACTCATTCAAGGGTTTTTATTTATTTAGACTATTTTCTACATTGTAGAATAATAGTGAAGACATCAACACTATGTAATAACACATATGGAATCATGCAGTAACCAAAAAGTGTTAAACAACAAATATTTGAGATTATTCAAAGTAGCCACCCTTTGCCTTGATGACAGCTTTGCACACTCTTGGCATTCTCTCAACCAGCTTCACCTGGAATGCTTTCCCAACAGTCTTGAAGGAGCTCCCACATATTCTGAGCACCTGTTAGCTGCTTTTCCTTCACTTTGCAGTCCAACTCATCCCAAACCATCTCAATTGGTTTGAGGTCGGGTGATTTGTGGAGGCCAGGTCATCTGATGCAGCACTCCACCACTGTAATTCTTGGTCAAATAGCCTTTACACTGCCTGGAGGTGTGTTTGGTCATTGTCCTGTTGAAAAACAAATGATAAGCTGTGGTAGCCATGCTGGTTAAGTGTGCCTTGAATTCTAAATACATTCTAAATAAATCACCATCAGTGTAACCAGAAAAGCACCCCCACACATCACACCTCCTCCTCCATGCTTCATGGTGGGAATCACACGTGGAGATTATCCATTCACCTACTATGCGTCTCACAAAGACACGGCGGTTGGAGCCAGAAATCTCAAATTTGGACTTAGCAGACCAAAGGACAGATTTCCACCAGTCTAATGTCCATTGCTCGTGTTTTTTGGCCCAGCATGTCTCTTCTTCTTATTACATTTTACATTTACGTCATTTAGCAGACGCTCTTATCCAGAGCGACTTTCTTATTGGTGTCCTTTAGTAGTGGTTTCTTTGCAGCAATTCGACCATGAAGGCCTGATTCATGCAGTCTCCTCTCAACAGTTGATGTTGCGATGTGTCTGTTACTTGAACTCTGTAAAACATTTATTTGGGCTGCAATCTGAGGTGCAGTTAACTCTAATGAACTTATCCTCTCTCTGCAGCAGAGGTAACTATGGGTCTTCCTTTCCTGTGGCGGTCCTCATGAGAGCCAGTTTCATCATAGCGCTTGATGGTTTTTGCAACTGCACTTGAAGAAACTTTCAAAGTTCTTGAAATGTTCCATATTGACTGACCTTCATGTCTTAAAGTGATGATGGACTGTCGTTTCTCTTTGCTTATTTGAGCTGTTCTTGCCATAATATGGACTTGGTATTTTACCAAATAGGGCTATCTTCTGTATACCACCCCTACCTTGTCACAACACAAGTGATTGGCTCAAAAGCATCAAGAAGGAAAGAAATTCCACAAATTAACTTTTAACAAGGCACACCTGTTAATTGAAATGCATTCCAGGTGTCTACCTCATGAAGCTAGTTGAGAGAATGCCAAGAGTGTGCAAAACTGGCAAGGCAAGGTGGCTACTTGGAAGAATCTCAAATATAAAATATATTTAAAAACACTTTTTTTTGGTTACTACATGATTCCATATGTGTTATTTCATAGTTTTGATGTCTTCACTATTGTTCTACATTGTAGAAAATTGTACAAATAAAGAGAAACCCTTGAATGAGTAGGTGTGTCCAAACTTTTGATGTACTGAGTAAATGTACAGTACCTTCAGAAAGTATTCACACCCCTTGACTTTTTACACATTTTGCTGTGTTACATTGTGGGATTCAAATGGATTGAATTGTCTTTTTTTTTTGTCAACGATCCACACACAATACTCTGCAATGTCAGTTGAAGAAAAATTCAAAGATTATTTGTTTTATTAGGAAAAATAAAACACTAATATACTGTATCTTGATTAGATAAGTATTCAACCTCCTGAGTCAGTACATGTTAGAATCATCTTTGGCAGCGATTACAGCTGAGTGTTTTTGGGCCTCTAAGAGCTTTGCATACCTGGATTGTACAATATTTGCCCATTATTCTTTGTAACATTTTTCAAGCTCTGTCAAGTTGGTTGTTGATCATTGCTAGACAGTCATTTTCAAGTCTTGCCATAGATTTTCAAGTAGATCTAACTCAAAACTGTAAATAGGCCACTCAGGAACATTCAATGTCGTCTTGGTAAGCAACTTTGGCCATGTTTTAGATAATTGTCTTGCTGAAAGGTGAATTTGACTCCCAGTGTCTGTTGGAAAGCAGACTGAACCAAGTTTTCCTATAGGATTTTGCTGGTGCTTAGCTCTATTGTTTATTTTTATCTCCAAAAAGTTACATATTGCAGATTTAATTAATTTGTAAAAAATTCTACTAAATGAATTCCACTTTGGGGTATTGGGGGTAGATCAGAGACACAAAATCTCAATTTAATCCATTTTAAATTCAGGGTGTAACACAAAATGTGGAATAAGTAAAGGGATGTGAATACTCTGAAGGCACTGTATATATTGGTTCTCTTTATTTTGATAGGAGAGATGGTTATTTGTTGATATGGAAAACTAAATGTACCCATTTTTAAGGTTGTTTCATTAGATTTGTGGTGGGGTCTACAGAATTTCCGGCGAAAACAAAAATGGGGTTCCAGAAATGTTGGTGGAAATAATAATTTGAGTCCTTGCTGAAAAAGCGAAGCACCACTGCAACACATAATATTTTGCCATGAACACTGCAGCAGAAGCGAACTCCTTCCTCCGCTACTGTTTCATCCACGTGAGGCTACAATACGTTGAGTTTCCCGGTGAAGCTGTGAAGTGATCTGTAGCCTATTGCGTGATTGTGTTTATGAGTCTTATTAAAGAATGTGAAATAATGTGTATGTTTACTCATGGTTCTGAATATTGTATAGCCTATTGGCCTACATTCGTTCACATGGGCAGGTGTTTTTAGTGCTTTTCATTTAATCACGTATGGCTAAAATATAGTATATACATTAGCGCTTATGGGTAGAATATTGTGCGTGTATATACAGAAACTGGTTCAGTTATGGACTAAAATAAGTTAGTATGGGCAGAATATTATATATAAATTTGTACATATGGTTATATATATATATATATATATATATATATATATATATATATATATATATATATATAGGCTCAATATAAAGGCTCAAACAAACTATAATATATCTATAAAGGCTCAAGGCTAAAACAAACTATAATATCTAGGCCTATATCTAGTTTCTACAATATATTTTTGTTTTATATAGTTTTTACACCATCCATTCACACCAACCATTCACTATAAAACATGTATTTATCAACAAATAAGCTTAGCAAAATACAAAAAATGCATCCGACCTTCTCCCCAACCCATGTTGTCTGAAAGTAGGTCAGGAGCTCCTCCAGTTGACATTCCAGGCGCTGAAAGAACCGGGTATCCAGCAGGTCATGGACACATTCGCCTACATCAGCAGGCGGGACGAATGCTAGCACGCCGAGCTCCCTGATCTCTTGGGCATAGTCGGTGTCGTGGAGGTACTTTTGTTGCACTTTGGAAAGCATTTGTACTTTTCGCCAAATGGCCTGTTTCATGTGAAAGAAGCAACCCCGGTTGTGAGTCCCAGGAAACACCTTTGTGAAATCTTTAAAAGCCGCTGGCTTGGAGTAAGTCATGATTGAGTCGGGTTTCAGGTATTGCCTCACACCATGCCCAAACCGCGTCCGTGTGTGCCATCGTGCGCAAATAGATTTTGTCCCCTCACACCAAACGCGATCACGACACGCAGGTTGAAATATCAAAGCAAACTCTGAAACAATTATATTAATTTGGGGACAGGTCGAAAAGCATTAAACATGTATGGCAATTTAGCTAGCTAGCTTGCAATTGCTAGCCATTTTACCTGAAATGCACAAGGTCCTCTACTCGGACAATTAACTCACACATTAAACGGTCAACCGAATCGTTTCTAGTCATCTCTTCTCCTTCCAGGCTTTTTCTTCTTTGGACTTTATATGGCGATTGGCATCTAACTTTCATAATAAGGTGTATTACCACAACCGACCGACCGACCTCAGTTCATCTTTCAATCACTCATGTGATTATAACCAATGAGGAGATGGCACATGGGTATATGCTTCTAAAAGCCAATGAGGAGATGGGTGAGACAGGACTTGCATCGCGTTCGGCGTCACAAATAGAAGCAACTTATATTTTAGCCCCTGGCAACGCAGACGCTCGTTGGCATGCGCGAGCATTGTGGGTGCAATGATTGAATAACATGTATGTGTACATTTTATTTTGCAACGCTCGTGCAGATGCCAAGCAGTTGCCATACCAGGCGGTGATGCAACCGGTTAGGATGTTCTTGATGGTGCAGCTGTAGAACTTTTTGAAGATCTGGGGACCCATGCCAAATCTTTTCGGTCTCCTGAGGGGGAGACGATGATAGATCGTTGGTGATGTGGACACCAAGGAACTTGAAGCTCTCAACCCGCTCCACTACAGCCCCGTTGATGTTAATGGGAGCCTGCTTGGCCCGCCTTTTCCTGTAGTCCATGATCAGCTCCTTTGTCTTGCTCACATTGAGGGAGAGGTTGTTGTCCTGGCACCACACTGTCAGTTCTCTGGCCTCCTCCCTAAAGGCTGTCTCATCGTTGTCGGTGATCAGGACACTGTTGTGTCGTCAGCAAACTTAATGATTGTGTTGGAGTCGTGTTTGGCCACACAGTCGTGGATGAACAGGGAGTACTAAGTACACACCCCTGAGTGTTGAGGATCAGCATGGCAGACGTGTTGTTGCCTACCCGGTGGCCCGTCAGGAAGTCCTGGATCCAGTTGCAGAGGAAGGTGTTTAGTCCCAGGGTCCTTAGCTTAGTGATGAGCTTCGTGGGCACTATAGTGTTGAACGCTGAGCTGTAGTCAATGAAAAGCATTCTCACGTAGGTGTTCCTTTTGTCCAGGGACTATGGTGGTCTGCTTGAAACATGTAGGTATTACAGACTCAGTCAGGGAGAGGTTGAAAATGTCAGTGAAGACATTTGCCAGTTGGTCCGTGCATGCTATGAGTACACGTCCTGGTAATCCATCTGGTCCTGCGCTTTGTGAATGTTGACCTGTAATAGTTTTCAAGCCCTGCCACAGGGCATAGCGGGATTTCCTATCGGCATCTGGATTAGTGTCCCGCTCCTTGAAAGTGGCAGCTCTAGCCTTTAGCTCGATGCGGATGTTGCCTGTAATCCATGGCTTCTGGTTGGGATATCTACAGTTGAAGTCGGAACTTTACAGACACCTGAGCCAAATATATTTAAACTCAGTTTTTCACAATTCCTGACATTTAATCCATGTAAAAATTCCCTGTTTTAGGTCAGTTAGGATCACCACTTTATTTTAAGAATGTGAAATGTCAGAACAATAGTAGAGAGTGATTTATTTCAGCTGTTATTTCTTTCATCACATTCTCAGTGGGTCAGAAGTTTACATGCACTCAATTACTATTTGGTAGCATTGCCTTTAAATTGTTTAACTTGGGTCAAACGTTTTGGGTAGCCTTCCACAAGCTTCCCAAAATAAGTTGGGTGAATTTTGGCCCATTCCTCCTGACAGAGCTGGTGTAACTGAGTCAGGTTTGTAGGCCTCCTTGCTCGCGCACACTTTTTCAGTTCTGCCTACAAATTTTCCATAGGATTGATTTCATGGCTTTGTGATGGCCACTCCAATACCTTGACTTTGTTGTCCTTTAGCCATTTTCCCACAACTTTGGAAGTATGCTTGGGCTCATTGTCCATTTGGAAGACCCATTTGCGTCCAAGCTTTAACTTCCTGACTGATGTCTTGAGATGTTGCTTCAATATATCCACATAATTTTTCTTCCTCACAATGCCATCTATTTTGTGAAGTGCACCAGTCCCTCCTGCAGCAAAGCACCCCCACAACATGATGCTGCCACCCCGTGCTTCACGGTTGGGATGGCGTTCTTCGGCTTGCAAGCCTCCCCCTTTTTCCTCCAAACATAATGATGGTCATTATGGCCAAACAGTTCTATTTATGTTTCATCAGACCAGAGGACATTTCTCCAAAAAGTACGATCTTTGTCCCCATGTGCAGTTGCAAACCATAGTCTGGCGGTTTTGGAGCGGTGGCTTCTTCCTTGCTGAGCGGCCTTTCAGGTTATCTTGATATAGGACTCGTTTTACTGTTGCTTTTATACCTATTTCCTCCAGCATCTTCACAAGGTCCTTTTGCTGTTGTTCTGGGATTGATTTGCACTTTATGCACCAAAGTACGTTCATCTCTAGGAGACAGAACAAGTCTGAGCGGTATGACGGCTGCGGGGTTCCATGGTGTTTATACTTGCGTACTATTGTTTGTACAGATGAACGTGGTACCTTCAGGCGTTTGGAAATAGCTTCCAAGGATGAACCAGACTTGTGGAGGTCTAAAAAAGAAAATTCTGAGGTCTTGGCTGATTTCTTTTGATTTTCCCATGATGTCAAGCAAAGAGCCACTGAGTTTGTGAACTTGTAAACTTCTGACCCACTGGAATTGTGATACGGTGAATTATAAGTGAAATAATCTATCTGCAAACAATTGTTGGAAAAATTACTTGTGTCATGCACAAAGTAGATGTCCTAACCGACTTGCCAAAACTATAGTTTGTTAACAAGAAATTTGTGGAGTGATTGAAAAATTTGTTTTAATGACTCCAACCTAAGTGTATGTAAACATCCGACATCAACTGTACTTGCGGTCACTGTAGAGACGACGTCGTCGATGCATTTACAGTGCATTAAAGTCCCCGGCCACTAGGCGCGCCTCTTCTGGGTGAGCATTTTCTTGTTTGCTTATGGCCTTATAGAGTTGGTTGAGTGCGGTCTTAGTGCCAGCATCGGTCTGTGGTGGTAAATAGACGGCTACGAGTAATTTAGATGAGAACTTTCTTGGTAGATGGTGTGGTCTACAGCTTATCATATGGTACTCTACCTCAGGCGAGCAGTACCTTGAGACTTCTTTAATGTTAGACATCTCACACCAACTGTTATTGACAAAAAGACACACACCCCCACCCCTCGTCTTACCAGACGTAGCTTCTCTGTTCTGCCGGTGCATTGAAAATCCCTCCAGCTCTATATTATCCGTGTCGTCGTTCAGCCACGACTCGGTGAAACATAAGATATTACAGTTCTTAATGTCCCGTTGGTAGGGTAATAGTATGTCATCAATTTTATTTTCCAATGATTGCATGTTAGCAAGTAGAATTGATGCCAGTGGGAGTTTACTCGCTCGCCTACGGATTCTCAAAATGCAGCCCGATCTGCGTCCTCTTTTCCTCCGTCTTTTCTTAATGCAAATGACTTGGATCTGGGCCTGTTCCCAGGAGAGCAGTATATCTTTCTTGTCGAACTTGTTATAGCAGCACCCACCTGTAGCACGCGCTCCAGCAGGTATATCTCTCTGGTCACCCCCAAAGCCAATTCCTCCTTCGGCTGCCTCTCCTTCCAGTTCTCTGCTGCCAATGACTGGAACGAACTACAAAAATCTCTAAAACTGGAAACACTTCTCCCTCACTAGCTTTAAGCACCAGCTGTCAGAGCAGCTCACAGATTACTGCACCTGTACATAGCCCATCTATAATTTAGCCCAAACAATTACCTCGTCCCCTACTGTATTTATTTTGCTCCTTTGCACCCCATTATTTCTATTTCTACTTTGCACTTTCTTCCACTGTAAATCTACCATTCCAGTGTTTTACTTGCTATATTGTATTTACCTCCCTTATCTCACCTCATTTGCTCACTTTGTATATAGACTTATTTTTCTACTATATTATTGACTGTATGTTTGTTTTACACACTCCATGTGTAACTCTGTGTTGTTGTATGTGTCAAAGTGCTTTGCTTTATCTTGGCCAGGTTGCAATTGTAAATGAGAACTTGTTCTCAACTTGCCTACCTGGTAAATAAAGGTGAAATAAATAATAAAGGAAAAAGCTTCTTCCAGTTCGTGGTGAGTAATCCCAGTTCTGATGTCCGGAAGTTATTTTCGGTCATAAGAGACGGTAGCAGCAACATTATGTACAAAATAAGTTACAAACAGCGCAAAAAAAATGAACAAAATAGCACAATTGGTTACGGGCATATGAAACGTCAGCCATCCTCTTTGGCGCCATCTTCCAGACTATAAGCATTTATATGTGAAATTTGACATTCAACTTGAACCCTGTTTCAACAATCAGCTGAATCAGAATTTTGACAGTAAAGTGAACAGCTGTTGTGATTGCAAGTCTCATACTTTACAAAAACAATAGTCCAAAACTATAGAGGCTAAAAATGTAGGCCTATAGCATGTTTAAAATGGGTTCAAAAGCAAAAAAGCTTAATTTCCTTGTAATTAATTGTATTCAGTGGCTTCACCTGTGTCCTCGGCAGCCAGGGTAGGGCAGCACTTTACAACATTCCAATGTTATAGTCTTGTGAGTCTCTCATGCATATTTCTTTATTGAAAATGGGAACAATGGGCGATATGGACAAATACTGATTTCAAAACAAAATGGATTTCATTCACATTATCAAGACATGAGGTGAGTATCAAAATAGTTTTAAAAAATTCCCTTGGCTTAAAGTTGAACCTCGGATAGATATTTACTATAATAGCCTATACAGTCAACTCAATGTGGTATTCAATTATTTTGAAATAGCCTACATTTTCCGCGTCATAGTGAGACTACATAAAACGACGTAGGCCAAATGGATTTTGTGATGTCCTATATTATGTTGACTTATTTAGACTGTTAAAATGTAGGGGAAAAGGCAGACCTTTTATATAAACAGTGGATTTCTTCAGTCCTAATATCATAATCGGAAAGTATGCTCATTGATGTCAATACCAAAGCCGATAATTGTGACTTGGTTGAATTGGAATGATGATGATGACGGTATAGCCTAACCCTTTAATCATAGGTTATTGTTACTTTGTGTCTCTAAAATTGTAATGTTTCCATTTCTAAAGTCATGTGACAGTCTGTTTTAACTGAAACATCCAAATGTCAGCCTTTTACCAGATCCATTTTTCTGCATTAAATGTTTTATTTTCATAACTGATAAAAATTCGGTATGCTATAGCCTATAGATAATATTCTGCCCATATGAACACATTTATTTTAGGCCATGTAAAGAACAGCTATGCATGATTTAACGAAAAGCAGTAAACAGACACATCGTTTCACATTCTTTGATAAAATACTCATAAACAGAAACAGGCAATAGGCTATACAGCTGGATTCACATTTTCCACGCCAAATAAACCTACAAGGACACTTGACGTATCTCAACGAAGTTTGTTATGCTCTGCGTATTACTTTCCTCAGAAAGTTTTGCTCGACAAAAAGACACGTAAGCCTGAAAAGTTTGAATAGCACTGCATTACAGCATTTCACTATGATTTTGAATTGAATGACTGGTTGTCTGTAGGTGTTAGATGGTACAGTATGTGTGATGTATGATATACTTGTTTTTTAGAATGTCTAATAGTCCATTTCACCCCCATTTTTCTTTGTAAGGAAAGATTTGCCTCCTGATGTGACATGGTCTCACACACAATATTTTCCCCGTCACTTATTTACAAGAAAGAACACATTCTCCTTCAGTCTCTTGTTGAACCTGTGTCTCTCACACACTCAATCTAAGAGGGAGGGATGTTGATGTCAGAGATTATCATCACTGGAGACAGTTCAGTTCACTAGGTTACAGTGCCTAGTGAAAGTCTACACACCCTTTGCACATTTTGCTGCCTTAAAATTACAATATTCCAACCTTGTCTCTGATTTTCAAACAAATTTAAGTTAGAACTGAAACTGGAACACTCAACACCTATTGGAAAGCCATCATAGTGTGTCTTTGGCATTACATTTGTGTAATTGTCCCACTGAAAAATAAAACCATAACCCAGGATAAGGTATTTAAGTATTGTGGTGGCAGCATCATGTTATGAGTATGCTTGTCACCGGCAGGGACTGGGGAGTTTGTCAGGATCTAAATAAATATGAAAGGAGCAAAGCCCAGGTAAAAAGTTAGAGAAACCCTGCCACAGTCTTCTGAATACCTAACCCTGGGATACAGTTGTATTTTCCAGCAGGACAATTACACAAAAGTAATGCCAAAGACAAACCAGAATTGGCTTTCCAATAGGTGTTAAGTGAATGGTCCAGTCTCAGTCCTGACTTAAATTTGTATGAAAATCACAGCCAAGGTTCGAATATTTCTAACCATCAATGATTCCCAACCAAATTTACTGAGCTTGAGCAATTTTTACAAAAACAATGGATATATGTTGCCTTAAGACTTGTTGGTGTCTTATTCAAAATTATTCAAAGCTGTAATGGCTGCCAAGGGTGCTTCCACCAAGTGTTAAAGTGAAGATTCACCCATTGTTAATGGTACATTGTTTTTGTGCATCTCTGAGCGATGTTCTATCGATTCCCTGGGTCATAGACTTTTACTAGCGACTATATATTACTACCGTCTGATTAGCATGCTTTTGGAAGTAGGATTATGAAGAGTCAGATGCACAATCTGAATCCTTACTGAGAGGCATGCTAGCTCCTCTTTATCTTTGTCTGCTGTTTCATAAATTATTTTATGGAGGAAAAAAACATGTATTTTTTGTAACTTGTTTTGTGTAACTTGTCACACAAAATGTAAACTGTCATGAATGTATAGCTGATTGGTCTTTCTGTTGTCCAGTGGTACTGAGCACTCTCCGACAGTTCAGCACTAGCACATCCATCCTTACTGACCCCACCCTACTGCCTGAGGAAGCCACCCAGGCTGTCACCAACACCCACAATCACTTTGCAGACTCCTAGCCGCACCTCCCAGGGGAGGGGAAGAGTGATTCAGATAGAGTGCAAGGTCATAGTTCCCTCTAGTACAGCACTCCACAGAGGGTCTCTACCACAAAGTACTCTAACCTCTCCAGATTGAAAAAGACCTTGAAACTACAGAATGGAAAAGTACCAGCACTAGTTTGCCTTAAAGGTAAACTAAAGAAGTTACTCTGTCTTCCACCCTATCCATTACCATTTAGAACAGGACATGAAGTTTGTGGTCTTTGTATATGTGACCTCATCCAGCTTACTGACCTCTCATTCCTACACATCGACTGTGCTTTGCGGTCAACAACCCAAGCTCGGTGTGTTACTTTGGATGATTAATACACACCACACATAGAACAACATTTGCAGCATATTTTGAACACAGCAATAACATTGCTCTTTGTTAATGTAACTCGCCACGCTGTTGATGGTGGAACTCCCAATTAGTTTTAAGGCTTGCAGTGCCTTCAGAAAGTATTCACACCTCTTGACTTTTTCCACATTTTGTTGTGTTATAGCCTGAATTTAAAATTGATTAAATGTAGTTTTTTTGTCACTGGCCTACACACAGTACCTCATGTCAAAGTGGAATATTTTTTAATTTTACTAATTAATTCAAAATGAAAAGCTAAAATGTCTTCAGTCAATAAGTATTCAACCCTTTTGTTATGGCATGTCCAAATATATTCAGGAGTAAATATTTGCACATAAGTTGCATTGACTCACTCTGTGTGCAATAATAGTGTTTAACATGATTTTTGAATGACTAACTTATCTCTGTACCCCACACATTCAATTATCTGTATGGTCCCTCAGTCAAGCAGTGCATTTCAAACACAGATTCAACCAGAAAGACCAGGGAGGTTTTCCAATGGCTTGTAAAGAAGGGCACCTATTGGTAGATCTGTAAAAATAGGCGTTCTTCCAAACTCAGTTGCCGGAAAGGAACGAAACCAACCTCTCATGGTTACAGAGTTTAATGGCTGGGATAGGAGAAAACTGAGGATGGATCAACAACATTGTAGTTACTCCACAATAATAACGTAATTAGAGCGAAAAGACGGAAGCCTGTACAGAATTTTATTTTCTTCTCCAAAACAGGCATCCTGTTTGCAACAAGGCACTAAAGTAATACTGTAAAAAATGTGGCAAAGCAATTAACTTTTTGTCCTGAATACAATGTGTTATGTTTTGGGGGAAATCCAATTCGACACATTACGGAGTATCACTCTCTATATTTGCAAGCATAGTGGTGGCTGCATCATGTTATGGGTATTGTTAGGTTCTGAACAAAGAGTAAAAACTCAAATGGACGATTAGGAAAAGCTCAAACCAAGTTATTCCCCCACTGGGTCAAACAGTTGCAAAGACAAAAGACATGTTTACACAAGCACATATATTTATACCCTCCTACTAGGCTGAGTCAACTCCTTTCCCATCTAAACAGCCAATACATCTCTGTTGCAAGTCCGGACTTAATTGGTTCCTCTCACTGGTGTAGTCATGGCCCTGCCTCCTGCTAGAACCCTCGTGGGCATGGAAGTATAATGTGTGTAACAGGACTGTTCCTTGTCACTTCATCTGACCCGACCTCGGGACAAATTCCTCACTCCTCCCTACTCCACGGCTGTCCTACCTTATCAGTGACTGAAACCAGACTGTTGCAGTTTGCTTCCCTCTTTAGTAGCCATGAGATTTAACAATACCATGTTCTGACAGAATGTAAACTTTCTGCACTCCCACTTCCTCACTCAGTAACTTTCCATACACCTAGTTCTTACACCCTCTATTGACCCGAACATATGCATTCCTTATACATGTAAAGTAATCAATACGTTCTAGTATGGTAACATTAATAAGTATATTTCAAACTAGAATCCAACATTATGCTTGTAATCGTTAAGGACTGGGGAGTTTTTCAGGTTAAAAAAGAAACAGAATGTAGCTAAGCATAGGCAAAATCCTAGAGGAAAACCTGGTTCAGTCTGCTTTCCAACAGACACTGGAAGATGAATTCACCTTTCAGCAGGACAATAACCTAAAACACAAGACCAAATCTACACTGGAGTTGCTTAACAAGAAGACGGTGAATGTTTCTGAGAGGCCGAGTTACAGTTTTGACTTAAATCTAAATTAAAATCTATGGAAAGACCTGAAAATGGTTGTCTAGCAATGATCCACAACCAAATTGACAGAGCTTGAAGAATTTTGAAAAGAATAATGGGCAAAATGTTGCACAAACCAGGTGTGGAAAGCTCAGACTTACCCTGAAAGACGCGCAACTATAATCGCTGCCAAAGGTGCTTCTACAAAGTTTTGGCTCGGGTGTGAATACTTATGTAAATGAGATATCTGTATTTTATTTTCAATAAATTTGCAAACATTTCTAAAAACATGTTTTCACTTTGTCATTATGGGGTATGTAGATGGGTGAGAAAAAAATTGATTTAATCCATTTTGAATTCAGGCTGTAACACACCAAAGAAAAATTTAATAAGTATGAATACTTTCTGAAGGTACTGTACTTTGGCAGGCAAATAACATGGTGTTGAACCAGAGGTGTTATACCGTGCTTGCTCGTTTTATTTGGTATTTTTGTTTTTATTTAGCTCATATTGTTATTTAAGGTATGAAGCAAAGACAACGGCATATGATTTGTCATAAAAGGGAAATATCTCTTGAATGAGTTGTAGCGTCCTGAGATTCTGTTGGTTCTGTTGTTTCCTCTGTTGTATGACTGTGAGTGTGGATACATTGAGTGTTATCAAAAAGGCTTAGCACTGATTAGCAGTATGCTTTGAGTACTCTGAAAGCCTTCAGTAACTACTTACTACTGTTTTTTCATCCTCATCATTCGGCTCATGTGCCTTTGCATCTGGTGGGGTCTAGAACTTTTGCACAGTTGTCTTCCATGAAGTGGGAGGGTGTCCCAGTTTTTTGTGGCCAGACGTTCTGGGTATTCTACCCTTTTCTTGGGGGGGTTGGACTGTTCAAATAATGCCAGAAGTCTTTAATATCCTCAGTGATGTTAAGCCAAAGTCTATCCATGGAAAAAGGTTCACTTTTCACTCAAGGAAAATTCAGTCTTTACTAATGGACCCTGAGTGGTTCCTGGACAAGGCCATGGACAGGTATGAAGCACTTTGAGCACATTTAACCTTACACGCTGCAGCCTACCTTTTCATTGTCATTTAAACAAATAAACCTTGTGCTATAGGAGCATTCAAACATTATGTGGTGAATGTTGCTTTTTTCTTCTTGTTCTCTCAGGGATGTGCTGGTGAGCTTTTTATGCTGTTCCCTATAACTAACCAAACAAACACAATCAGGATATTTTAAGCTGAAGAAAGCATCAGCCATACTGTAATCATACAGGTTACATACATAGCATATGTATGATGTTCTTTTTTTGTTTCTTATAATAAAGTCATCCTACTGTCTAACGTATGCTTATGACATTTATGCTAGCCTGTCAAAGATGCATAGCTCTTCTCATAGTTCAGATCGTATTTGTCTAAGATACAGTTAAACATTATAGGTCATATTGCGAAAGTAGAAACTTTAATTTCACGTCTCTCTTTTATCAGTCTCAGAAACCCTGACCTACATTGGTACATTGTGGGAGGCATTTAGAGAAACTACTCCTTTATTAGCAATGCACCTCAAAACAGCAAATACATGGATATACTTTATTACTGTAACTCATGACTGTTGCAGAGTGATATTTTGTACTTTTTGTTGTTGTTATATTACTTTGATGCACAACAGAATTCAAAGCAAATTCTATCACATTTAGCACCATTGGTTCTGTATTTCCTGAATGTATGTTATTTTTTAGAGGCTATATGGGCTTTACGAGAGTCCTTAATACATGTCTCAATAACTGATCACCTAAATGTTTGCACTCTTTGCTACTCTACGAGTGGAGTACCCTTTATCCTATGACTGGGGAACGTATTGTTACTGATTCAGAGCCCCATGTACAGTATTGGCCACATCAGACAGCATTTCTGTGGGCTAATCACAACTAACATGAATCTAGTGTCATTCAGATCGAAGGTTTTATTTCTGTTCCATTCAAAGGGAATTGGAACTATGCAAAGACTCCAAAAGGACAAGAGCAGATGGATGTCATTAAAACGTTTTGTTTGCCAGGCAGTTACTATGTGGGGAATGTTTGAAGAATCATGACCTGGTTTAAGTTATAAAACAAGGATTAACTATTTTGTTTAATGGGAAATTTCATTTATGAGATTACTTTTTGGAAGTCTTTCTATGTTTGTTCCCCCTGAGATACAGTAAGTAAGTGTTGTAAATATTCTCTTTCTTGGTCTACAAAGTAAATACATTTTTCCCCCAGCATGGTTTCTGTGTTTTTGTACTGTTTTAGGTAACATTAATATCCTCCTTTCTTGCATTCCCGAGTGCATATGTTACAAGTCTAGGAAGTATGACAACGGTACAGTTTTCTGCTCTTTGACAGTTTCTCATCTTCAAGACATGATTTTTTTTCTGAATAGTACTTTTATTCCATGTTAACAGATTTGCATCAGGTATAATACCTGGCATTTCCAATGATGGCTAATATTCTTCTATGACTGTCAACTGATAACAATGATAGTTACAGACAATTCTTGGACTTAAAGTAACTGTACAGTGAAAATCTCACTTAAAAGTTCATATTCTGTTGACTCATCCTATACTTGTATGTGGCCAAAGCATATATTGGAGAACAAACCCTTCAAAAACCCCACCTCAAACTTCTCAAACAGACGGTTTCAAAAATGTGCTAATTGTGGATGAGCTGGCCAATCTACTCTCATTAATATTTTTTCTGCCCGTTATACACCCACACCATTCTGTTGTTGGGGTACGCCTAGCCCTCGATCATGCCTCTCAGTTCCATAACATTACACACCATTCTGTTGTTGGGGTACGCCTAACCCTCGATCATGCCTCTCAGTTCCATAACATTACACACCATTCTGTTGTTGGGGTACGCCTAGCCCTCGATCATGCCTCTCAGTTCCATAACATTACACACCATTCTGTTGTTGGGGTACGCCTAACCCTCGATCATGCCTCTCAGTTCCATAACATTACACACCATTCTGTTGTTGGGGTACGCCTAGCCCTCGATCATGCCTCTCAGTTCCATAACATTACACACCATTCTGTTGTTGGGGTACGCCTAGCCCTCGATCATGCCTCTCAGTTCCATAACATTACACACCATTCTGTTGTTGGGGTACGCCTAGCCCTCGATCATGCCTCTCAGTTCCATAACATTACACACCATTCTGTTGTTGGGGTACGCCTAGCCCTCGATCATGCCTCTCAGTTCCATAACATTACACACCATTCCAACACAGGAAAGATGCTTTTTAATATACTTGCATTATTTTTTTTGGAAGGGAAACTTTTTTTCACTCATTGTAATTAATTATAGGTCATATTTCATTGAAATCTGGAAACACTGGACAGTTACTTTAAACAGTATATTCAATATGTGAACTAGAATCAAATGAGTCCATTTAATAATTAAGACACTTATCAGTACCCTGACAAATACATGTGGTTATAAATATGAATTCATTAATAAAGATACTTTTACTAGTCACATTGTTCCTTTTCTCAACCATTGTGTGTAGAGAGTGAAGCCTCCTCACCTACAAGATTTTTGTGGTGTCGGTTCACATCAAAAGGGAGTTGGCATACTTCTTGGTGGTTGCACATCCATTGTTTCAGGTTTTTGATCTGTTGACAGGCCTTATGAGTCCATTGATCACCCTTTCCAGGTTCTGTTTGGCAGCTTCTCATGTAAAAAAGGAAGCAGAGATGTTTTCCAGTGATCTTCTCATTCATCTTTGGCTCCTGGATCCAGCCCACCTGGTTGGGACCAGTATGGTCGAGGAGAATCCCGGTCTGGTTCTAGTGCAATATGAAAAATAGAAATCATTTTCTACTGTTAAAAGGTCTAGTGTCAACATTAGCATCCGTTGCTTTTGTGGGTGCATACATTTGTGTGTGTGTATTGAACATTTATATATATTTTCTCCCCCTGAGACAACTGCCATTACCAACGGCGACCCTGGCACAATTAGGGTTAAGTGCCTTGCTCAAGGGCACAGACTTTTCACCTTGTCGGCTCGGGGATTTCAACTAGCGACCTTTCAGTTACTGGCTCAGCGCTCTAACCGCTAGGCTACCTGCTGCCCTATGATACATGATTTATTAGAAAACATAATGCATGTCTTGGTGTTAGGGATCTGCTTCTTCAGGGTAGCTCACTGCCAGAGCGAAGCGTCATATGAAGATTATAATAGAACTACAATCAGTGAGCACGATATGCTATATCAAATCCCCCGAAAAAAGAAACACAGAACCCAGATAGGTGGAGGCTGTGGTGGGATATCAGAAACAGCAAGCATACCAAGTAACAGCTAGTTACGGCAGCACGGACGAAACACCAGCACGTGACATCCGTCATTGAGGAAGCATGTGTAGAACTGGTCAACTTAAATAGACCATGTAATTAGTGTGAATCCAATTGGTGTGATATCAGGTTTCCCTTCTGAACTGCCTACGCTTAATTTCCGAAAAGAAACACCACATTTACATTTAACCAACGGTTTGGTTTGTTTGATCTGAGCAATTTTTTATTTATTTTTCTTAGCTATCAAAGATAATTGTGTAGTTTAGAGTAATTAGAGTAATTATCGAGGCCAGCTATTTTTTTTTCGTCCTCCTAACGTAGTCAACACTGCTAGCTGCTAGCTGCTAGCTAGTCAACACCGCTAGCTAGCCAACCGTTACCGACTAGCAGCGCTGTAGATACTAATACATTACAACGGAACGATTTGACTAGTGCAGTGTTAGCTAGCTAGCTACATAGCTGTCTTTGTCATAGCTTGATAATTGTGTAGTTTAGTAATTTTCGAGGTTAGCTAGGTTAGCTAGCCAGCTATTTCTGTCCCCCGCGACGCCATTGTTCCATACCTAGCCAACTATTACCGACGAGCAGCATTGTAGAAACTAAATACATTACAAAGGAACGTCTTGATTAGTGTTATGTTATGTTAGCTAGCTACAAAGTTGCTTTTGTATAATAGCCAACCTCTACCGACTAGCAGCACTGTAGAAACTATTACATTACAACGGAACGACTTGATTAGTGTAGTGTTGTGTTAGTTAGCTAGCATTTTCGTCATTTTAGTCAATAAGATTTTCGCAACGTAGGCTTAACTTTCTGAACATTCGAGACGTGTAGTCCACTTGTCATTCCAATCTCCTTTGCATTAGCGTAGCCTCTTCTGTCGCTTGTCAACTATGTGTCTGTCTATCCCTGTTCTCTCCCCTCTGCACAGGCCATACAAACGCTTCACACCGCGTGGCCGCTGCCACTCTAACCTGGTGGTCCCAGCGCGCACGACCCACGTGGAGTTCCAGGTCTCCGGCAGCCTCTGGAACTGCCGGTCTGCGGCCAACAAGGCTGAGTTCATCTCAGCCTATGCTACCCTCCAGTCCCTAGACTTCCTGGCGCTGACGGAAACATGGATTACCACAGATAACACTGCTACTCCTACTGCTCTCTCCTCGTCTGCCTACGTGTTCTCGCATACCCCTAGAGCATCGAGCCAGCGGGGTGGTGGCACTGGAATCCTCATCTCTCCCAAGTGGACATTCTCTCTTTCTCCCCTGACCCATCTGTCTATCTCCTCATTTGAATTCCATGCTGTCACAGTTACCAGCCCTTTCAAGCTTAACATCCTTATCATTTATCGCCCTCCAGGTTCCCTTGGAGAGTTCATCAATGAGCTTGATGCCTTGATAAGTTCCTTCCCTGAGGATGGCTCACCTCTCACAGTTCTGGGTGACTTTAACCTCCCCACGTCTACCTTTGACTCATTCCTCTCTGCCTCCTTCTTTCCACTCCTCTCCTCTTTTGACCTCACCCTCTCACCTTCCCCCCTACTCACAAGGCAGGCAATACGCTTGACCTCATCTTTACTAGATGCTGTTCTTCCACTAATCTCATTGCAACTCCCCTCCAAGTCTCCGACCACTACCTTGTATCCTTTTCCCTCTCGCTCTCATCCAACACTTCTCACTCTGCCCCTACTCGGATGGTATTGCGCCGTCCCAACCTTCGCTCTCTCTCTCCCGCTACTCTCTCCTCTTCCATCCTATCATCTCTTCCCTCTGCTCAAACCTTCTCCAACCTATCTCCTGATTCTGCCTCCTCAACCCTCCTCTCCTCCCTTTCTGCATCCTTCGATTTTCTCTGTCCCCTATCCTCCAGGCCGGCTCGGTCCTCCACTCCTGCGCCGTGGCTCGACGACTCACTGCGAGCTCACAGAACAGGGCTCCGGGCAGCCGAGCGGAAATGGAGGAAAACTCACCTCCCTGCGGACCTGGCATCCTTTCACGCCCTCCTCTCTACATTTTCCTCTTCTGTCTCTGCTGCTAAAGCCACTTTCTACCACTCTAAATTCCAAGCATCTGTCTCTAACCCTAGGATGCTCTTTGCTACCTTCTCCTCCCTCCTGAATCCTCCCCCCCCCCCCCTCCTCTCTCTCTGCGGATGACTTCGTCAACCATTTTGAAAAGAAGAATGATGACATCCGATCCTCGTTTGCTAAGCCAAACGACACCGCTGGTCCTGCTCACACTGCCCTACCCTGTGCTTTGACCTCTTTCTCCCCTCTCTCTCCAGATGAAATCTCGCGTCTCGTGACGGCCGGCCGCCCAACAACCTGCCCACTTGACCCTATCCCCTCCTCTCTTCTCCAGACCATTTCCGGAGACCTTCTCCCCTACCTCACCTCGCTCATCAACTCATCCTTGACCGCTGGCTACGTCCCTTCCGTCTTCAAGAGAGCGAGAGTTGCACCCCTTCTGAAAAAACCTACACTCGATCCCTCCGATATCAACAACTACAGACCAGTATCCCTTCTTTCTTTTCTCTCCAAAACTCTTGAACGTGCCGTCCTTGGCCAGCTCTCCTGCTATCTCTCTCAGAATGACCTTCTTGATCCTAATCAGTCAGGTTTCAAGAATGGGCATTCAACTGAGACTGCTCTTCTCTGTGTCACGGAGGCTCTCCGCACTGCTAAAGCTAACTCTCTCTCCTCTCATCCTTCTAGACCTATCTGCTGCCTTTGATACTGTGAACCATCAGATCCTCCTCTCCACCCTCTCCGAGCTGGGCATCTCCGGCGCGGCCCACGCTTGGATTGCGTCCTACCTGACAGGTCGCTCCTACCAGGTGGCGTGGCGAGAATCTGTCTCCGCACCACGTGCTCTCACCACTGGTGTCCCCCAGGGCTCTGTTCTAGGCCCTCTCCTATTCTCACTATACACCAAGTCACTTGGCTCGGTCATATCCTCACATGGTCTCTCCTATCATTGCTACGCAGACGACACACAATTAATCTTCTCCTTTCCCCCTTCTGATAACCAGGTGGCGAATCGCATCTCTGCATGTCTGGCAGACATATCAGTGTGGATGACGGCTCACCACCTCAAGCTGAACCTCGGCAAGACGGAGCTGCTCTTCCTCCCGGGGAAGGACTGCCCGTTCCATGATCTCACCATCACGGTTGACAACTCCCTTGTGTCCTCCTCCCAGAGTGCTAAGAACCTTGGCGTGACCCTGGACAACACCCTGTCGTTCTCCACTAACATCAAGGCGGTGACCCGATCCTGTAGGTTCATGCTCTACAACAGTCGCAGAGTACGACCTTGCCTCACACAGGAAGCGGCGCAGGTCCTAGTCCAGGCACTTGTCATCTCCCGTCTGGATTACTGCAACTCGCTGTTGGCTGGGCTCCCTGCCTGTGCCATTAAACCCCTACAACTCATCCAGAACTCCACAGCCCGTCTGGTGTTCAACCTTCCCAAGTTCTCTCACGTCACCCCGCTCCTCCGCTCTCTCCACTGGCTTCCAGTTGAAGCTCGCATCCGCTACAAGTCCATGGTGCTTGCCTACGGAGCTGTGAGGGGAACGGCACCTCCGTACCTTCAGGCCCTACACCCAAACAAGGGCACTGCGTTCATCCACCTCTGGCCTGCTCGCCTCCCTACCTCTGAGGAAGCACAGTTCCCGCTCAGCCCAGTCAAAACTGTTCGCTGCTCTGGCACCCCAATGGTGGAACAAGCTCCCTCACGACGCCAGGACAGCGGAGTCAATCACCACCTTCCGGAGACACCTGAAACCCCACCTCTTTAAGGAATACCTGGGATAGGATAAAGTAATCCTTCTAACCCCCCCCCCCCAAAAAAAAGATTTAGATGCACTATTGTAAAGTGGTTGTTCCACTGGATATCTTAAGGTGAATGCACCAATTTGTAAGTCGCTCTGGATAAGAGCGTCTGCTAAATGACTTAAATGTAAATGTAAATTAGAAAAGATAGCAATGCATGTCTTCGCGTTAGGGCTCTGTCCTCCAGGGTAGCTCACTGCCAGAGCCAAGTGTCATATGAAGATGATAATGTAACGACAGGCAGTGAGCATGAGATGCTATATCAAATCCCCCAAAACAGCAGAAACCCAAGCCAGACGATTAACTGAGTACGGCTGAAAGCGCCGTTTAAGAGATTTCAATAGACCAGCAAAGGTCATTCTACCATACATGACTGGACTACAAGCCAATGTGTGAATAATAACCATGAGCTAACGCAGCTGTATGACTATTTTACGATGCACCGTCAGGTACCCTTGATGTGGCAAGATGAGCAGTCATTTTGGATCATGAGGATATTCTACTTATGAGCCCAGCCAACCACCTGCAAAATAGATGCACCGCCGGGGTGCCAGCCAACCACCTTTAGCTAACAGTGTTAAATACACTGTATCAGATGCAATGCAGAACAGAAGCAACATAGTTACTGACCATAGGGCTGACACAATCATGATCATATTAGCAATACTGCCAAACTAATGTAGGCTCCACACTCAGAATTCCAATTGAGTGTAACATCGTAGGAAGAAGAGGATTATGGCCCATAATCTTGAGGATCACGCCATGACCCATTGAGAAGCAGTGCCTATGCAGGAGTGGGTGGCCCATAGCTCAGAACTGGCCAGCAGCCATGCCGAGGGAACCAGAGCTGTGACGAGTTCTAGGATCTTGTCATTGGTTGCCAGCATCAGCGCTGAACAGGGTTGACCAGGTCCCGCCCGTGCTCAGCTTGCAGGTAGCGTAACATGAAAGAGAAGGTAAGGTTAGTTCTTATGACGACTGATGTTCCATTGCCAATTCTTCATCGCTGAGTGCATAAGTACTGTTAACATGCTGGTGCCCATAATACAATAGCATTTGTGATATCATGAAATATTAAAGTGATGGAACATTTAGTGCATTCCAGACTGAAGAACCCATCAAACAGACCACCTCTAGCAAAGGTTATTGTAAACCCAACACCAACTCCTTAAGTGAATGCAAACTTGTGCTTCTGAGTGAGGAGAGATACTCTTGATATGCATGTTGGTTGCTTTTCAGTAGGCCAAGAAGAGTAGGCGAACAGATGGATTCCTGAGCAGACTACACACCGAAGGGTCCTGACAGCATTGATGAACTGAATCCCTGTTATCGAACCATGATAATAAGGCTGCCTTTGCCTACCTGAAATTAGGAATAGAAAACGCACACATGGTTATAAAACAGAAGACATCATACAGAGAGAAGAGTAAACAATGACTGTTGCAGAGTGCATGCTCAGCCATGACCTACCATCACATAGCATAACAACAAAGTATACTAACAACCCCCCAAAAACAAATCAAATTGTATTGGTCACATACACACGGTTTGAGTTTGAGTTTATTTTTACAGGGACAGTGCACATTAATCAACGTTTCAGTAAAAGTGCCGGTTTTAGCCAGCCGGCTAATTTTCAACCGCAGTCCCTGGGCAGGTTATTAAAAACAATTACAATATAGACAATCAGAACAGTGAGCACGCGCAGAGTAACATAGGACAAGCAAGACATAGCATACAGACAGAGCAACATAGGACAAGCAAGATGTAGCATACAGACAGAGCAACATAGAACAAAAAGCAACAAGACAAAATCCATAAAAACAAAGTGTTTCCACACCTCACAAGCTACAGACAACATGGAAAGCGGCAATACACAGCTAGGGATTATGTTCACAAATCTGATTGACCTTTAGCCACGTCTTCATGCATTTTGTGAAAGTGTGATATGTGGTGCAGTTATGTGTGTCTGATGGCAGTGTATTCCAGACATGAGACGCTCTCACAGAGAAAGCGGATTTACTAAAGGTGCTTTTCCTTAAGGGAACTATACAGTCACCTCTCATGGCAGACCTTGTGGATCTGCTGCCATATGTTTGGATTTTCTGTTTAACAAAAGTACTGAGTGGAGGGGGAGCCAGGCCATTTAGGATCTTGAATACAAGACATGCGTCGGTGTATTGCACCAGATTTTCCCAACTCAGGAGCTCATGCTTTCTGAGGATGTAACAGTGATGATGGCTATTGGGCTTCCTATCGAGCACTTTGAGAGCCTGTTTGTAGACAGACTGAATAGGTTTTAATGTTGTATAGCAAGCTTGGGTCCAACTAGTCAAGCAGTATGTTAAGTGGGGGAGTATCATCGATTTGAAGTACAGTCTTGCTACCTCTGTGGTCAAACAATTTCGTATAAATCGGAAATTAGCTAGGTTGAATTTGATTATTTGAATGACCTTTTTCACATGCTTTTTAAAAGAGAGGTTGGAATCAAGTATGATTCCAAGGTACTTAAAATCAGATACCACCTGGAGCTTCTCCCCTGACACATAGACATCTGGCTCAGTAGCATCTGTTGCCCTCTTTGTGTTAGCAGATGTTAATGCGGGTGTAGCGAAATGCTTGTGCTTCTAGTTCCGACAGTGCAATAATATCTAACAAGTAATCTAACAATTCCCCAACAACTACCTAATACACACAAATCTAAAGGGGTGAATGAGAATATGTACATGTAAATATATGGATGAGCGATGGCCAAGCGGCATAGGCAAGGTGCAATAGATGGTATAAAATACAGTATATGATTATATGATTAACGTAAGATATGTAAACATTATTAAAGTGGCATTATTTAGAGTGCATTGTATAAAGTGACTAGTGATCCATTTATTAAAGTGGCCAGTGATTGGGTCTCAATGTAGGCAGCAGCCTCTCTGAGTTAGTGATTGCCGTTTAGCAGTATGATGGCCTTGAGATAGAACCTGTTATTCAGTCTCTCAGTCCCAGCTTTGATGCACCTGTACTGACCTCAAATTCTGGATGATAGCGGGGTGAACAGGCAGTGGCTCAGGTGGTTGATGTCCTTGATGATCTTTTTGGCCTTCCTGTGACACCGGTTGCTGTAGGTGTCCTGGAGGGCAGGTAGTTTGCCCCCAGTGATGCGTTGTGCAGACCGCACCACCCTCTGGAGAGCCTTGCGGTTGAGGGCGGTGCAGTTTCCGTACCAGGCTGTGAAACAGCCCGATAGGATGCTCTCGATTGTGCGTCTGTAAAAGTTTGCCAGGGTTTTGGGTGACAAACCAAATTTCACCAGCCTCCTGAGGTTGAAGAGGCGCTGTTGCGCCTTCTTCACCACACTGTCTGTGTGGGTGGACCATTTCAGTTTGTCTGTGACGTGTACGCCAAGAAACTTAAAACTTTCCACCTTCACTTCTGTCCCTTCGATGTGGACAAGGGGGTGCTCCCTCTGCTGTTTCCTGAAGTCCACGATCATCTCCTTTGTTTTGTTGACGTTGAGTGAGAGGTTGTTTTCCTGACACCATACTCCGGGTGCCTTCACCTCCTCCTTACAGGCTGTCGTCGTTGTTGGTAATCAAGCCCACTACTGTTGTGTCATCTGCAAAGTTGATGATTGAGTTGGAGGCGTGCATGGTAACGCCTCCAACTAAAACGGTAGCTACATATAACCACCTGTGCTATCCAAAGCGTAATGTCACCACTGATACTGCTCAGCAGTAGCTGAACATCTGCAGCATGCACAGCGTGCACGGTGAGAGTGACATGATCATCTAAAACCTAGACCTACAATAAAGTCTACCTGAGCTGAAGCTTATGTCTGACAGTATATGCTGGTAAGCCATGAGACAAGATAAAGGACCTGATAACAAGATAAATAGACCCCATAGATTACTAGAATAAGCCTTCAGAGTGTCTGAAATAAACTCTAACAGAACGTTCCGATGGAGGCAATGAACAGCTGATCGCCAACAACAGCTGATCGCCAACAACAGCTGATCGCCAACAACAGCTGATCGCCAACAACAGCTGATCGCCAACAACAGCTGATCGCCAACAACAGCTGATCGCCAACAACAGCTGATCGCCAACAACAGCGTGCTAGGTAATATATAATCTATTTTTTTTACCCTTATTTTAACATGTAAGTTGACTGAGAACACATTCTCATTTATAGCAACAACCTGAGGAAAGAATAATTACAGGGGAGAGGGGGGAAGATTGAGCCAAATCCCAAGAAAACGACATCACGTTTTGAAAAAAATCTAAATAGTCTAATCTTCATGACTAATGTTCAAACTTAGATGTCAAACAGTATCAAGGTTCTTGTCTAATGCTTCTAAAAATCTTAGGCATAACCGTGTTCATGGAGCTCTCAACTAGCCTTACACCTCACAGATTAGGGTGGTTTTTATGTTGGTGTAACCTCAAATTTAGCATCACCACCCAATCCAACGCGACTGAAAGCTATAGCGAGCCTTGATTGGTCATCACACCGCGATACAGCCTCAGCTCCCCCACTAAGGTCCAAAGTGATAACAAAAAATCTGAGTGGGGAAGAAATGGTTAGGGTTAGCAGTAGTAATCGGTGAATATATGTTTAATAATGAAAAGACTGAGTAATGTTAAAGGGAAGCTTCGAAATGTTTCAACTTCATATTCATCTCCAGCACCATCCCAACATCAACATATGTAAAAATGCCACATTTCTATGTTTTGTAGTAAAAAAGAGGAAATAAGTGTTTCCAATGACATCAACCAATTAGTAGACAATTAAGTAATTAGTAGGCAATTCCTACTCACAATCGGTCAAAATCAAACGATGCACACCGATTGTCACACCAGCCTTCACTTTGGCACTCCCTGCTGTCCAGCTCAGGCGTTCGACATCGCCGGCCTTATAGCTGCTGCCGAACCCACTGCTGGCAAACGCAATTCACTCATCAGCCCCACTCCAACTTGTAACACCAGTCATGGAGATTTATTCTGATAGGAACAGCACAAAATTGCACGTCATGCAATGCACGGCTCACCATCCAACTCTGCACTCACGCACTGTACAAAATATACAACCCCCTCACCAGACACAGTAAGATGCTAGCTAGTATTAGCTGGAATTCTCTACAACAAAATGCACAACCAATATTCACCAAAAAACGCTGCATCTTATGTGTGATGTTCGAATAACATTTACAAACAAATTGATATAAATTGTACATTTAAATCATCACTTGGGAGTATAAAAATCACTTTTGACGTACAGTGCTTTGCAACCAACAACTTATCGCTGGTTTGGTGCTTGTTGACTGGGACGATTCTAACTGAAACATCCTCCCTCGTAAGCAAGCTACGCAAACCAGCCAATAAGATGCCATGTTGAGTAGGTGAAGGCCAGACAAAAATAAAACCAAAACCCCATTGGCTTAACAATAAAGTGGCAAGGGGAATCACCAATATAACCCTGTTACAATTACACACACCTGGTTCCAATCCCCACTCTTATCACTGTATACGGTTGAAGTCAGAAGTTTACATACACCTGAGCCAAGTACATTTAAACTCAGATTTTCACAATTCCTGACATTTAATCCTAGTAAAAATGCCCTGTCTTAGGTCAGTTAGGATCACCACTTTATTTTAAGAATGTGAAATGTCAGAATAATAGTAGAGAGAATGATTTATTTGAGCTTTTATTTCATTCTTCACATTTCCAGTGGGTCAGAAGTTTACATACACTCAATTACTATTTGGTAGCATTGCCTTTAAATTGTTTAACTTGGGTCAAACGTTTCAGGTAGCCTTCCACAAGCTTCCCACAATAAATTGGGTGAATTTTGGCAAACTGTAGTCTTTTTTATGGTGGTTTTGGAGCAGTGGCTTCTTCCTTGCTGAGCGGCCTTTCAGGTTATGTCGGTATAGGACTTGTTTTACTGTGGATATAGATACTTTTATACCTGTTTCCTCCAGCATCTTCTCAAGGTCCTTTGCTGTTGTTCTGGGATTAATTTGCACTTTTCGCACCAAAGTACATTCATCTCTTGGAGACAGAATGCGTCTCCTTCCTGAGAGGTATGACGTCTGCGTGGTCCCATGGTGTTTATACTTGTGTACTATTGTTTGTACAGATGAACGTGGTACCTTCAGGAGTTTGGAAATTGCTTCCAAGGATGAACCAGACTTGTGGAGGTCTACATTTGTTTTCTGAGGTCTTGGCTGATTTCATTTGATTTTCCAATGATGTCAAGCAAAGAGGCACTGAGTTTGAAGGCAGGTCTTGAAATACATCCACAGGTACACCTCCAATTGATTCAAATGATGTCAATTAGCCTATCAGAAGCTTCTAAAGCCGTGACATCATTTTCTGGAATTTTCTAAGCTGTTTAAAGGCACAGTCAATTTAGTGTTTGTAAACTTCTGACCCACTGGGATTGTGATACGGTGAATTATAAGTGAAATAATCTGTCTGTAAACAATTGTTGGAAAAATGACTTGTGCCATGCACAAAGTAGATGTCCTAACCGACTTTCCAAAACTATAGTTTGTTAACAAGAAATTTGTGGAGTGGTAGAAAAACAAGTTTTAATGACTCCAACCTAAGTGTATGTAAACTTCTGACTTCAACTGTATACTCCCTCTGCCAGTGGTCTTTGTCGGTCATTGCAAAAGTTACTTGTTTTCTTGAGAGGAATCTTTCCTACTATTTCCTGAGTACTTTATATTTTGCACTATGGGTTTGTCCTGTGCCTTTTTGTTTATGAAGATATATTTTGAACACAAGTGTTTGGATTTCGTCCCGCTTTGATCTATGGTGCTTAAATAAACTCAGTAGGTCTAAACCTGTGACTGCCTCCTGCCTCCTCCTCTCTACACCAGTGACAGAATGACCGCCCCAAGAAAACAGGAAGCAGCAGCGAAGCTCCGCCACCACGACTCGTGCCTGGAGCGCCTCGGGACTGCCACGGACGAGGTTCTCTGGGCTTTACGTCAACTGCAGCCTACACCACCAGCACCCTGGAGTTGTTCCAGCCACCCCACCACCATCTACATCCTCCGGTCCGATCAGCAACGTCCACCTGCCCCTCCTTCCCGGAGCAGTTTGACGGCACACCAGCTCATTGTAGGGGGTTTCTCCTGCAATGTGACCTCCACCTGGCCCGTCATGCCGGGACGGCATCCGAGAGGGACAAGGTGGCCTTGGTGATCTCGGTGCTGACAGGCCGGGCTTTGGAGTGGGCGCACGCCGTCTGGGAGAGGGATGGACCAGAAGTGCAGTCCTATGATCGCTTCACCCAACTCTTCCATACCGTCTTCGACCACCCTACAGAGGGCCAAGAGGGAGGTGAGGGTCTCCTCCGTCTGCGCCATGACCTTCCAGGTGGCTATTTTGAAGACTCGTGCCATGTGCCTGCCCCCTCATCACCCATGGGACTACACTATCAGCCTACTGCACTATCAACCTACTGGGTTCTGCCCTCCCGTGGGGGCACATCTACCCTCTCACATGCAGAGACCGAAGCCATGGAGGCCTACGTCCAGAAGGCGTTGGCCCAAGGATTCCTCCATCTGTCCACCTCTCCGGCCGCCTCCAGATTCTTTTGCATGAAGAAGGAGGGAGGTCTCTGCCCCTGAATCGATTACCGGACACTGAATAAGGCTACTGTTAAATTCAGTTATCCCGTGACTCTCATACCCACTGTGATCAAACGGATGCATAGTGATAAGTACTTTACTAAATTGGATTCACGCAGTGCCTACAACCTGGTGCGAATCAGAGTGGGGTATGAATGGAAGACCACCTTCAGCACCAGCACCGGACACTACGAATACAGGGTAATACCCTACGGCCTGACAAATGCACCCTCGGTGTTTCAATCATTCATCAACAAGGTGTTTAGAGACGTTGTGTCGCTGTGTAGTGGTGTACATAGACGACATCTTGGTGTACTCCACTACACACGAGCAACATGTCTCTCATGTCAGGTCTGTTTTGGATACGCTGATAGAGATATCACCTGTATGCCAAGGCGGAGAAGTGCCTGTTCTTTCAGCAGGCAGTCTCCTTCCTGGGCTATCGGATATCCACTGCGAGAGTGGAGATGGAAGGGCAGAGGGTCAGTGTTGTACGGTCGTGGCCTGTTCCAGCCAACATCAAGGCGGTGCAGCGCTTCCTTGGTTTTGCCAACTATTTCAGGAGCTTCATCAGGGGTTTCAGCACAGGGGTGGCCCCTCTCACCTCCCTCCTGAAGGGAGGTCCTCGACAGCTGCTCTGGACTGGGGAGGCCAACAAAGCCTTCCGTGCCCTCAAGGAACGTTTTACTAACACACCTGTTCTGGCTCACCTTGACCTGTCTCTGCCCTTCAAATCAAATCAAACTTTATTTGTCACATGCGCCGAACATAACAAGTGTAGACCTTACCGTGAAATGCTTACTTACAAGCCCTTAACCAACAGTGCAGTTCAAGAAGAGTTAAGAAAATAGTTACCATAGAAACTAAAGTAAAAAACATTTAAATAATAAAAAGTAACACAATAACATAACAATAACGAGGCTATATACAGGGGGTACCGGTACAGAGTCAGTGTGCAGGGGTACAGGTTAGTTGAGGTAATTTGTACATGTAGGTAGGGCAGTGGCGGTTCTAGCTTGTATGGCTCCCTGGGCGAACCTCCCCCTCCTTCAGCGCCCCCCGCCAACACAAAAAAGCACCATTGTGCACTAACTGTAATTTATATTCCAACATTTGGAACAACACAAATAAATAATCATGACATTTAAAACTATATACATATAAAAATATATACACAAATAAGACTCATAAATATCAAAAAGAAATAACAAAGACAAATAGAAACAAATGTGTTGATTTGGCACTCGAGAATCAATACATTACCCATCCCCCAACACTGTCAACCAAGAGTCAAGACTAAACCAATTCACCATGGTGCTGTGCAGACTGGTTTTATATTATTCATAACGATTTCGCACAAACCAGAAAAAAATGCATCAATATGTCCGTGAAACTATATATTCACAGTATTAAGAATGAATTGTGGTTTATTTGGTGGCATTTCGTAGTGTGACTGATTTGATTAATTGCATTAGCATTGTACAAAGTTAGAGGTGCGCTATTTGATAGATTCCCCCGGTCCCCCTACCTCGGGCTTCCAGTGGCGAGACCGGAGGTCAACCTACCCCCGCCCCCCTCCCCATTTCATACTTCTGAGTGGGAGACCTTCCCATGCAGTAGACTGCCTAGCTCACAAACTAGAATCAGGGCGCCCACTCTGACAAGGTTAATCGACCCACAGTCCCACACGGTGACATGATATCATTGACGTGACGTGCAAATGAGCACGCGTCACTAGGCAGCTCACGGCTGGGTTTCCCTTTGTAGTCCGTAATAGTTTTCAAGGCCTGCCACATCCGACAAGCATCAGAGTCGGTGTAGTAGGATTCAATCTTAATCCTGTATTGACGCTATGCTTGTTTGATGGATCGTCTGAGGGCATAGCGGGATTTCTTATTAGCTTCCGGATTAGTGTCCTGCTCCTTGAAAGCAGCAGCTCTAGCCTTTAGCTCGATGTGGATATTGCCTAATCCATGAATTCTGGTTGGGATATGTGGGGACGACGTCGTCGATGCACTTATTGATGAAGCCGATGACTAAGGTGATATACTCCAAAATGCCATTGGATGAATCCCGGAATATATTCCAATCTGTGCGGGCAAAACAGTCATGTAGCATAGCATCTGCGTCATCTGACCACTTCCGTATTGAGCGAGTCACTGGTACTTCCTGCTTTAGTTTTTGCTTGTAAGCAGGAATCAGGAGGATATAATTATGGTCAGATTTGCCAAATGGAGGGCGGGGGAAAGCTTTGTATGCATCTCTGTGTGTGGAGTAAAGGTGGTCTAGAGTTTTTTCCCCTCTGGTTGCACATGTGACATGCTGGTAAAGATGTGTTAAAACTGATTTAAGTTTGCCTGCATTAAAGTCCCCGGCCACTAGGAGCGCTGCTTCCGGATTAGCATTTTCTTGTTTACTTATGGCCTTATAGAGTTGGTTGAGTGTGGTTTTAGTGCCAGCATCGGTCTGTGGTGGTAAATAGACGGCTACGAATAATATAGATGAGAACTCTCTTGGTAGATAGTGTGGTCTTCAGCTTATCATAAGGTACTCTACCTCAGGTGAGCAATACCTAGAGAGTTCTTTAATATTAGACATCACGCACCAGTTGTTTCCAGACGTAGCATCGCTGTTCTGCCGGTGCATGGAAAATCCCAACAACTCTATATTATCTGCGTCGTCGTTCAGCCACGACTCGGTGAAACATAAGATATTACAGTTCTTAATGTCCTGTTGGTAGGATAATCGTAATCGTAGGTCATCAATTTTATTTTCCAATTATTGCATGTTAGCAAGTAGAACGGAAGGCAATAAAAGTTTACTCGCTCCCCTACGGATTCTTAGAAGGCAGGCGATCTGCGTCCTCTTTTCCTCTGTCTTTTCTTCACGCAAATGACAGGGATCTGGGCCGGTTCCCGGGAGAGCAGTATATCCTTCTCATCGGACTCTTTAAAGGAAAAAGCTTCTTCCAGTTCGTGGTGAGTAATCGCTGTTCTGATGTCCAGAAGTTATTTTCGGTCATAAGAGACGGTAGCAGCAACATTATGTACAAAATAAGTAAAAAAATAAGTTACAAACAACGCAAAAAAAACCGAACAAAATAGCACAATTGGTTACGGGCATGTAAAACGTCGGCCATCCTATTCGGCGCCATCTTGGAGGTGGATGCCTCGGAGGTTGGAGTACGGGCTGTTCTCTCCCAAAGCACTGGAATGCCGCCTAAACTCCATCCATGCGCCTTCTACTCACGGAAGCTGTCTCCAGCAGAGCGGAATTACGACGTGGGGGATCATGAGTTGTTGGCTGTCAAGAAGATGCTGAAAGCATGGCGGCACTGGCTGGAGGGTGCTAAACACCCATTCCTTGTCTGGACGGATCACAGGAACTTGGAGGACATTCGAGCAGCGAAGAGGCTGAACCCACGTCAGGCCAGGTGGGCCCTATTCTTTGTCAGGTTTGACTTTACCCTCTCCTACTGGCTGGGGTCAAATAACGTTAAGGCCGATGCGTTGTGCCGGGTGCATGGCACATAGGATCGGAGGGAGAAAGTGATACCTATTATTCCCCTGTCCCGCATTGTGGCTCCTGTCGTCTGGAATGTGGACGCGGACATCCATCGAGCCCTGCGACAGAAGCCCTCACCTGCCCACTGTCCCGAGGGGCATATCTACGTGCCCTCTGATGTGCGGGACCGTCTTCTCACCTGGGCACACACAGCACCTGTGTCGGGGCATCCGGGTATAGCCCGTACTATCGACTGTCTGACCACCAAGTACTGGTGGCCCACCTTGGCCCGGGACGTCCTGGTTTACGTCTCTTCCTGCTCCACCTTTGCACAGAGCAAGACACCTAGACACCTCCCCTATGGCAAACTCCACCCGCTGCCGGCCCCACAATAACCCTGGTCCCATCTCTCCGTGGACTTTGTCACAGACCTTCCCCCCTCGGAGGGGCACACCACCATCCTGGTCGTTGTGGACCGGTTTTCAAAAGCCTGTTGTTTGATTCCTCTGCCAGGTCTCCCGTTGGCCCTGCAGACCATGGAGGCTCTCTTCTCTCATGTTTTCCGGCACTACGGGATCCTGGAGGACATCGTGTCTGACCGTGGTCCTCAATTCACCTCCCGTGTCTGGAAGGCCTTCATGGAACAACTGGAGTTCACGGTCAGCCTCACCTCCAGGTACTGTCCCCAATCAAATGGGCAGGTGGAAAGGGTAAATCAGGAACTGGGTTGGTACCTTCGTGGTTTCTGTCAGGACCGGCTGGGGGAGTGGGCTGCATTTTTGCCTTGGGCAGAATACGCACAAAACTCACTCCGTCACTCCTCCACTAACCTCACACCCTTTCAATGTGTCCTAGGCTATCAGCCGGTCCTGGCACCGGAGTCAGACTGCGGTGGACAATTGGTTCCGGCGCACCGAGGAGGTATGGAACACTGTGCACACCCGTCTCCAGCACGTCGTCCTCCGGCAGAAGGCACAGGCCAATCATCACCTCAGTGTGGCCCTGGTCTTTCACCCCGGTGACCATGTCTGGCTTTCTACGAAGGACATGCCCCTCCACCTGCGCAGTCGGAAGCTGAGTCCGTGGTTTGTCCTGAGAAGTCCTGAGGAGAGTCAATGAGGTGACATCTCTCCTCAGGCCGGTGGCAGCTGGTCCCTTGGCTAGTGCTGGACCCAAGAACGCACCCCCCCGTCCCTTGGATGTCGAGGGGGACTCGGCATACTCCGTCTGCAGCCTGTTGGACTCATGCCGCCGTGGGGGTCTTCTCCAGTACCTGGTAGACTGGGAGGGGTACGGTCCCGAAGAGCGGTGCTGGGTTCTGGCGCGGGACGTCCTGGATCGTTCTCTCATTCGGGACTTCCACAGGCATCGTCCCGATCGACCCGCATCGTGTTGCGTCTCCGGGGTCATCCCCAAGGTCGGCGGCGCCCCACGGAGCAGCGCCTCAGAGGGGTACTGTTACACCAGCCTTCGCTTTGGCTCCCCCTCCTGTCCAGCTCAGGCGTTCGGCGTCGCCGGCCTTCTAGTTGCTGCCGAACCTACTGCTGGCAAATTACCTTCACTCATCAGCCCAGGACTTGTCTCGTCATCATTACACACACCTGGTTTCAATCCCCACAATCACTGTATATACAGTTGAAGTCGGAAGTTTACATCCACTTAGGTCGGAGTCATTAAAACTCGTTTTTCAACCACTCCACACATTTCTTGTTAACAAACTATAGTTTCGGCAAGTCGGTTAGGACATCTACTTTGTGCATAACACAAGTAATTTTTACAACAATTGTTTACAGACAGATAATTTCACTCTATCACAATTCCAGTGGGTCTGATGTTTGCCTTTAAACAGCTTGGAAAATTCCAGAAAATTATGTCATGGCTTTAGAAGCTTCTGATAGGCTAATTGACATCATTTGAGTCAATTTGAGATGTACCTGTGGATGTATTTCAAGGCCTACCTTCAAACAGTGCCTCTTTACTTGACATCATGGGAAAATCCAATGAAATCAGCCAAGACCTCAGAAAATAAATTGTAGACCTCCACAAGTCTGGTTCATCCTTGGGAGCAATTTCCAAATTCCTGAAGGTACCACGTTCATCTGTACAAACAATAGTACGCAAGTATAAACACCATGGGACCCCACAGCCGTCATACCACTCAGGAAAGAGATGCGTTCTGTCTCCTAGAGATGAATGTCCTTTGGTGCGAAAAGTGCAAATCAATCCCAGAACAACAGCAAAGGACCTTGTGAAGATGCTGGAGGAAACGGGTACAAAAGTATCTATATCCACAGTAAAACGAGTCCTATATCGACATAACCTGAAAGGCCGCTCAGCAAGGAAGAAGCCACTGCTCCAAAACCGCCATAAAAAAGCCAGACTATGGTTTGCAACTGCACATGGGGACTTTTTGGAGAAATGTCCTCTGGTCTGATGAAACAAAAATAGAACTGTTTGGTCATAATGACCATCGTTATGTTAGGAGGAAAAAGGGGGAGGCTTGCAAGTCGAAGAACACCATCCCAACCGTGAAGCACCGGGGTGGCAGCATCATGTTGTGGGGGTGCTTTGCTGCAGGAGGGACTGGCGCACTTCACAAACTAGATGGCATTGTGAGGGAGAAAAACTATGTGGATATATTGAAGCAACATCTCAAGACATCATTCAGGAAGTTAAAGCTTGGTTGCAAATGGGTCTTCCAAATGGACAATGACCCCAAGCATACTTCCAAAGTTGTGGAAAAATGGCTTAAGGACAACAAAGTCAAGGTATTGGAGTGGCCATCACAAAGCCCTGACCTCAATCCCATAGAACATTTGTGGGCAGAACTGGAAAAGCGTGTGCGAGACAAGGAGGCCTACAAACCTGACTCAGTTACACCAGCTCTGTCAGGAGGAATGGGCCAAAATTCACCCAACTTATTGTGGGAAGCTTGTTAAAGGCTACCCGAAACGTTTGACCCAAGTTAAACAATTTAAAGGCAATGCTACCAAATACTAATTGAGTGTATGTAAACTTCTGACCCATTGGGAATGTGATAAAAGAAATGAAAGCTGAAATAAATCATTCTCTCTGCTATTATTCTGACATTTCACATTCTTAAAATAAAGTGGTGATCCTAACTGACCTAAGACAGGGAACTTTTACTAGGATTAAATGTCAGGAATTGTGAAAAACTGAGTTTAAATGTATTTGGCTAAAGTGTATGTAAACTTCCGACTTCAACTGTATACTCCCTCTGCCATTGGTCTTTGTCGGTCATTGCAAATGTTACTTGTTTTCCTGAGAGGAATCTCCTACTATTTCCTGAGTACTTTATTTTTTGCACTTTGGGTGTGCCCTGTGACTTTTTGTTTATGAAGATATATTTTGAGCACAACAGCGTTTGGGTTTCGTCCCGCTTTGATCTATGGTGCTTAAATAAACTCAGTAGTTCTAAACCTGCGACTGCCTCCTGCCTACTCCTCTCTACACCAGTGACTGCCTCCTGCCTACTCCTCTCTACACCAGTGACTGCCTCCTGCCTACTCCTCTCTACACCAGTGACACGAATGATGCCATTGGAAACACGTATCTTTATCTTTGATTGCACCAGCCAATAATACATCACAATAAATACTCAATAAAATACCAAGACACACCGACACTAAAGCAGGACATCATCATGAATGTAAACTAGGTGTTCATGTAAAGCCTCATTGCATCTGGGTAAGAAACGACGAATCATCCTGGGTAAAATAAATCGTATTGCGATGCCCTAGCAGATGCTGTGGAAGGGGTTGCTTGTGTTTGCCACTATGTCACCACGACCTCACCATACTCTTGGCAGTAACAATGCCATCATGCCATAACGACTATGTGCAGAAGATACAGGACATAACAGCCAATGCATGAATTAGCATTAGCATTGCATCGGAAAGGTGATGAATACAGAGCCTTAACATGCACATGCTCCCATAAAAGCAATATCGGTAGCCATGCCATAATGCAAAACTGTGCGCAGATAATGAAGCAAATATGTCAGCTAACACCTGAATGTGTGAGCATTCACCATAGCACAAAAATTGCAGCATGAAACACATGAAGAACTAGTATGTTTAGACCTGAAGATAAAATGCAAGCAGAATAATTAATATGAGCTAAAACATGACTAGGATGAAGTGATCACTACAATAGCATACAATACAATAGCATATGATAGAATAGATAGTCACTAGGCTGTCACTACAATAATACTACTAGATTGCAAGATAGGCAGTCCCTCCCTGTCGGTCTATGTCAAATGCATGGCGCATGATAGAAGCATCGCTATAAATCAGCTTAACCTACTGTTGATAATGATGAAGTAAATATAACTACATTACTGAAATTATACCATAAAATGTATGTAAATAGGTGACTCATTGCAACAGCACTAATCAAAAACACATTTATTTATATAGCCCTTCGTATATCAGCTGAAATCTCAAAGTGCTGTACAGAAACCCAGCCTAAAACCCCAAACAGCAAGCAATGCATGTGAAAGAAGCACGGTGGCTAGGAAAAACTCCCTAGGAAAAACTCCCTAGAAAGGCCAAAAACCTAGGAAGAAACCTAGAGAGGAACCAGGCTATGAGGGGTGGCCAGTCCTCTTCTGGCTGTGCCGGGTGGATATTATAACAGAACATGGTCAAGATGTTAAAATGTTCATAAATGACCAGCATGGTCAAATAATAATAATCATAGTAGTTGTCGAGGGTGCAACAAGCACGTCCGGTGAACAGGTCAGGGTTCCGTAGCCGCAGGCAGAACAGTGGGAACTGGAGCAGCAGCATGGCCAGGTGGACTGGGGACAGCAAGGAGTCATCATGCCAGGTAGTCCCGAGGCATGGTCCTAGGGCTCAGGTCCTCCGAGAGAAAGAAAGAAAGAGAGAAAGAGAGAATTAGAGAGAGCATATTTAAATTCACACAGGACACCGGATAAGACAAGAGAATACTCCAGATGTAACAGACTGACCCTAGCCCCCCGACACATAAACTACTGCAGCATAAATACTGGAGGCTGAGACAGGAGGGATCAGAAGACACTGTGGCCCCATCCGATGATACCCCCGGACAGGGCCAAACAGGCAGGATATAACCCCACCCACTTTGCCAAAGCACAGCCCCCACACCACTAGAGGGATGTCTACAACCACCAACTTACCGTCCGAAGACAAGGCCGAGTATAGCCCACAAAGATCTCCGCCATGGCACAACCCAAGGGGGGGGCGCCAACCCAGACAGGAAGACCACATGAGCTTGCAAAAACGTTGGTTGCTCAGAGCAGAAAGCAGCAAGGTGTAGTTGTACAAGCACACTAATCCAGACCAGTCTGCACTTAAAGTGAATGCATTTGACCATAAATCATTTGTACAAAATGTAAAAAGTGACTGCCCGGCGCAAGTCACACTAATGTGACAGATGACACCATAAAATGTATTGCTGATAGTGTACCTTGCAGCAGTCTAGTGAGCTGCGTGACATGTAGTTATAGCTACACTATATATACAAAAGTATGTGGACACCCCTTCAAATGAGTGATTTTGTATATTTCAGCCACACCCATTGCTGACAGGTGTATAAAATTGAGCATGCAGCCATGCAATCTCCATAAACACACTTTGGCAGTAGAATGGCCTTACTGAAGAGCTCAGTGAAGAACTCTAGCGACTCTTTGTGGAGCTTGCAAGCTGACTTTGGTCGTCAGTGTTTCCTCCGACACATTGGTGCGGCTGGCTTCCAGGTTAAGCGAGCAATGTGTCAAGAAGCAGTGCGGCTTCGATTTCAACCTTCGCCGAGTCCATAGGGGAGTTGCAGCGATGAGACAAGATCGTAACTACTAATTGGATATCACGAAAAAGGGGGTAACGCCATGGGCCATAAAAGTTTGAATATATTGGCCATGCTGTCAATCCAGCATGACTTCTGCTGCATTCAAAACAACTGGAAACTCTGAACTGGGAAATCTCAAACTTCAATGAGTTCAAGACAACTGGGAAATCGGATAAAATTAGCTCCGACTGGGAAAATACGGAAAATAAAAAAATCCAACTCGGAATTCCAAGTCGGGATTTCAGGCCTCTTTCAAGAGCCCACAAGAAGGACCACCGAACCACCTTCCTGTTGAAGTGAGCACAGCACACCAAGGTGAGTCCAACAAATGTTTTGTATACTGCTGCATAAATGATGTAATATGCCAGGGAGATACAGTGCCTTCGGAAACAATATAATCCCCTTGATTTATTCCACATTTTGTTACGTTACAGCCTTAATATAAAATTTATTAAATCGTTTTTTTTCCCTCATCAATCTACACACAATATCCCATAATGACAAAGCAAAAACAGGTTAAGAAATTTTGGCCAAAAAATTACAATAAATAACTGAAATATCACATTTACATAAGTATTCAGACCCTTTACTCAGTACTTTGTTGAAGCATCTTTGGCAGCGACTACAGCCTCGAGTCTTCTTTGGTATAACGCTACAAGCTTGGCACACCTGTATTTGGGGAGTTTCTCCCATTCTTCTCTGCAGATCCTCTCAAGCTCTGTCAGGTTGGATGGGGAGAGTTGCTGCACAACTATTTTCAAGTTTCTCCAGAGATGTTCGATCGGGTTCTGGCTGGGCCACTCAAGGACATTCAGAGACTTGTCCCGAGGCCACTCCTGCATTGTCTTGGTTGTGTGCTTAGGGTCGTTTTCCTGTTGGTAGGGGAACCTTCTCCCCAGTCTGAGGTCCTGAGCGCTCTGGAGCAGGTTTTCATCAAGGATCTCTCTGTACTTTGCTTTGTTCATATTTCCCTTGATTCTAACTAGTCTCCTTGTCCATTCTTCTGAAATAAATCCCCATAGCCTGATGCTGCCACCACCATGCTTCACCGTAGGGATGGTGCCAGGTTTCCTCCAGATGTGACGCTTTGCATTCAGGCCAAATAGTTAAATATTGGTTTCATCAGACCAGAGAATCTTGTTTCTCATGGTCTAAGAGTCTTTAGGTGCCTTTTGGCAAACTCCAAAAGGGCTGTCGTGTGCCTTTTACTGAGGAGTGGCATCCGTCTGGCCACTCTACCATAAAGGCCTGATTGGTGGAGTGCTGCAGAGATGGTTGTCCTTCTGGCAGTTTCTCCCATCTCCACAGAGGAACTCTTGAGCTCTGTCAGAGTGACCATCGAGTTCTTGGTCACCTCCCTGACCAAGGCCCTTCTCCTCCGATTGCTCAGTTTAGCCGGGCGGCCAGCTCTAGGAAGAGTCTTGGTGGTTCCAAACTACTTCCATTTAAGAATGATGGAGGCCACTGTGTTCTTGGAGAACTTCAATGTTGCAGACATTTTTTTGTACCCATCGCCAGATCTATGCCTCTACACAATCCTGTCTCGGAGCTCTACAAACAATTCCTTCGACCTCATTGCTTGGTTTTTGCTGTCAACTGTGGGACCGTATATAGACAGGTGTGTACCTTTCCGAATCATGTCCAATCATGTCCTATCAATTGAATTTACCACAGGTGGACTCAAATCAAGTTGTAGAAACGATTTCGAGTCTCATAGTAAAGGGTCTGAATACTTTGTAAATAAGGTATCTGTTTTATTTTTAATACATTTGCAACCTGTTTTCGCTTTGTCGTTATGGGGTATTGTGTGTAGATTGATGAGGAAAAAAATATGTTTGATAAATTTTAGAATAAGTCTAACGTAACAAAATGTGGAAAAAGTTAAGGGGTCTGAATATTTTCCGAATGCACTGTATATCAATATTTGCTCATAAAGGTGTTTTCAACCACCATTTTTATGCATAATTCATTTTACAGACAAAAAAAGATCAGATCCTTTCCAATGAACAAATTATCTGTAGGCATTTATAACATTTTACTGAAACTTCCTGTTTCCATCACAGCTGTCATGTTTTTTTTATACGCAATGGCTTTACTCGCATAAAAAATGTAGATTGAAATGTAGTTTATGTCATGGAAAGAGCAAGTGTGTATAAGTAAGTGACTATTTACCAGTGGTGCACTACATTTTTGTTTGTTTTGGGGATGTCTGTAGAGACGTGGGACGGTTTTAAAATTGTATTTTGTCCGGCATCTCGCAAACACACTGTAAGCAGTGTCTGACTCTCTAGTTGCCTACTTGAGCCGACTGCGAGCTGGGGTAGTTTGTTTAACTTCTCAGGCCCTCTGTCTGTGCCGCGAGAGGGCTGGGTTAGCCGTTTGAGAGACTGGTGAAAGTACGCTAAAAAAGGCAAATCCGGGGACGCAGGCGAATATAACGAACAAACAACTGTTCACGATTCCACTCTTTCACAAAGAGGCAGGCGCAATATTTAGACCAGGGCTGTTCCTGGAGAGCTGCTGTCCTGTTGGTTTTCACTCCAACCCTAATCAAGCCCACCTGATTCTAATAATTAGCTAGTTGATTAGCTGAATCAGGTTAGTTACAACTGGGGTTGGAGTGAAACCCTACAGGAAGGAAGCTCTCCAGGAACATGGTTGGAGAGTCCAATTTTAGATGTTGACCCATAACTGATTTTCTTTGAGTACAAAATATACTCAAAGATATATACTGCTCAAAAAAATAAAGGGAACACTTAAACAACACAATGTAACTCCAAGTCAATCACACTTCTGTGAAATCAAACTGTCCATTTAGGAAGCAACACTGATTGACAATAAATTTCACATGATGTTGTGCAAATGGAATAGACAACAGGTGGAAATTATAGGCAATTAGCAAGACACCCCCAATAAAGGAGTGGTTCTGCAGGTGGTGACCACAGACCACTTCTCAATTCCTATGCTTCCTGGCTGATGTTTTGGTCACTTTTGAATGCTGGTGGTGCTTTCACTCTAGTGGTAGCATGAGACGGAGTCTACAACCCACACAAGTGGCTCAGGTAGTGCAGCTCATCCAGGATGGCACATCAATGCGAGCTGTGGCAAGAAGGTTTGCTGTGTCTGTCAGCGTAGTGTCCAGAGCATGGAGGCGCTACCAGGAGACAGGCCAGTACATCAGGAGACGTGGAGGAGGCCGTAGGAGGGCAACAACCCAGCAGCAGGACCGCTACCTCCGCCTTTGTGCAAGAAGGAGCAGGAGGAGCACTGCCAGAGCCCTGCAAAATGACCTCCAGCAGGCCACAAATGTGCATGTGTCTGCTCAAACGGTCAGAAACAGACTCCATGAGGGTGGTATGAGGGCCCGACGTCCACAGGTAGGGGTTGTGCTTACAGCCCAACACCGTGCAGGACGTTTGGCATTTGCCAGAGAACACCAAGATTGGCAAATTCGCCACTGGCGCCCTGTGCTCTTCACAGATGAAAGCAGGTTCACACTGAGCACATGTGACAGACGTGACAGAGTCTGGAGACGCCGTGGAGAACGTTCTGCTGCCTGCAACATCCTCCAGCATGACCGGTTTTGCGGTGGGTCAGTCATGGTGTGGGGTGGCATTTCTTTGGGGGGCCGCACAGCCCTCCATGTGCTCGCCAGAGGTAGCCTAACTGCCAGACCTGAATCCAATTGAGCACATCTGGGACATCATGTCTCGCTCCATCCACCAACGCCACATTGCACCACAGACTGTCCAGGAGTTGGCGGATGCTTTAGTCCAGGTCTGGGAGGAGATCCCTCAGGAGACCATCCGCCACCTCATCAGGAGCATGCCCAGGCGTTGTAGGGAGGTCATACATGCATGTGGAGGCCACATACACTACTGAGGCTTATTTTGACTTGTTTTAAGGACATTACATCAAAGTTGGATCAGCCTGTAGTGTGGTTTTCCACTTTAATTTTGAGTGCGACTCCAAATCCAGACCTCCATGGGTTGATAAATTGGATTTCCATTGATTATTTTTGTGTGATTATGTTGTCAGCACATTCAACTATGTATAGAAAAAAGTATTTAATTACAGTGCCTTGCGAAAGTATTCGGCCCCCTTGAACTTTTCGCCCTTTTGACACATTTCAGGCTTCAAACATAAAGATATAAAACTGTAATTTTTTGTGAAGAATCAACAACAAGTGGGACACAATCATGAAGTGGAACGAAATTTATTGGATATTTCAAACTTTTTTAACAAATAAAAAACTGAAAAATTGGGCGTGCAAAATTATTCAGCCCCCTTAAGTTAATACTTTGTAGCACCACCTTTTGCTGCGATTACAGCTGTAAGTCGCTTGGGGTATGTCTCTATCAGTTTTGCACATCGAGAGACTGACATTTTTGCCCATTCCTCCTTGCAAAACAGCTCGAGCTCAGTGAGGTTGGATGGAGAGCGTTTGTGAACAGCAGTTTTCAGTTCTTTCCACAGATTCTCGATTGGATTCAGGTCTGGACTTTGACTTGGCCATTCTAACACCTGGATATGTTTATTTGTGAACCATTCCATTGTAGATTTTGCTTTATGTTTTGGATCATTGTCTTGTTGGAAGACAAATCTCCGTCCCAGTCTCAGGTCTTTTGCCGACTCCATCAGGTTTTCTTCCAGAATGGTCCTGTATTTGGCTCCATCCATCTTCCCATCAATTTTAACCATCTTCCCTGCCCCTGCTGAAGAAAAGCAGGCCCAAACCATGATGCTGCCACCACCATGTTTGACAGTGGGGATGGTATGTTCAGGGTGATGAGCTGTGTTGCTTTTACGCCAAACATAACGTTTTGCATTGTTGCCAAAAAGTTCGATTTTGGTTTCATCTGACCAGAGCACCTTCTACCACGTTTGGTGTGTCTCCCAGGTGGCTAGTGGCAAACTTTAAACAACACTTTTTATGGATATCTTTAAGAAATGGCTTTCTTCTTGCCACTCTTCCATAAAGGCCAGATTTGTGCAGTATACGACTGATTGTTGTCCTATGGACAGAGTCTCCCACCTCAGCTGTAGATCTCTGCACTTCATCCAGAGTGATCATGGGCCTCTTGGCTGCATCTCTGATCAGTCTTCTCCTTGTATGAGCTCAAAGTTTAGAGGGACGGCCGGGTCTTCGTAGATTTGCAGTGGTCTGATACTCCTTCCATTTCAATATTATCACTTGCACAGTGCTCCTTGGGATGTTTAAAGCTTGGGAAATCTTTTTGTATCCAAATCCGGCTTTAAACTTCTCCACAACAGTATCTCGGACCTGCCTGGTGTGTTCCTTGTTCTTCATGATGCTCTCTGCGCTTTAAACGGACCTCTGAGTCTATCACAGAGCAGGTGCATTTATACGGAGACTTGATTACACACAGGTGGATTCTATTTATCATCATTAGTCATTTAGGTCAACATTGGATCATTCAGAGATCCTCACTGAACTTCTGGAGAGAGTTTGCTGCACTGAAAGTAAAGGGGCTGAATAATTTTGCACGGCCAATTTTTCAGTTTTTTATTTGTTAAAAAAGTTTGAAATATCCAATAAATTTTGTTCCACTTCATAATTGTGTCCCACTTGTTGTTGAGTCTTCACAAAAAATTACAGTTTTATATCTTTATGTTTGAAGTCTGAAATGTGGCAAAAGGTCGAAAAGTTCAAGGGGGCCGAATACTTTCGCAAGGCACTGTAGATTATTTCATTCATTCAGATCTAGGATGTGTTATTTTAGTGTTCCCTTTATTTTTTTGAGCAGTGTATTTTTAAAATCAGATGAGAAACAATTACTGAGGTCCGGACCTCAGTGTCCTTGTATGTAGTTACGGCCAGGTTAGACACCTACTTGTTTAAGAATAGGGAAGGGGTTTACAAACCTCTCCTCAAGACCCCCAGCCGTTCCATGCATTTGAACTATTCCACAGCTAGCACACCTGATTAAACTGTTCAATTAATCATCAAGCCCTTGAGTATGTGAATCAGGTGTGCTAGTTCAGGGCTACAACAAAACTGTGAAATGTCTGGGGATTCCTGAGGGGAGGGGGGGGGGGGGGGTTTGAAAGCCACTGGCCTAGGGTCTACATTGTCCCAAAAAGGTGTATTATTCTGTAATGGAGATAGCCCCAGAGGTAGCCTGGGGACCACCAGTCTGTTTGGTATAACAAGGAGTGACATGGATGGCACAAACATGTTTGGTATGGCAAGACATTGACATGATAGCATGAACACATCTGGGACCAGGCTACCCCAGAGGAACAATTGTGTGACCTGCATACTTTTGGTAGTGAGACAAAATAAATTGTGCCGCATGTAGCCTATTGTAGGCCTACTTCATATACCAGTGACAATTCTGTCGTCTTGTTGCTAAAAATTGGTGTGCTAATTATTTTTCAGAACCACCAGGATCCTCTTCAGAAACCAAAGCTGCAATAGATGGTCCATTGTCATTGCGACTGCTTTGTTGATGGGCTTCCTCTTTATGATGATGGACCTCAATGTCCCACCTCCAGATAGTGCTCAGACTGTGGCGTGTGAATCACACAGACTGGCACTGGAACACCTCTGCAACACCACCAGTCACAGCCCACTGTGGATGTTTTCAAGTGCTCCCTGAATGACAGCATGCAGAACATTCTGTCCTCTATCCCACCTCCGCACCGTAACTTCCTCATGTACAAACACTGCAGGACATTCCCCCGCCTGCTGTCTCCGAAACCCCGTGAGAACAACCTCTTTCTCCTGCTGGCCAATAAGTCCACAGCCATCCAGGTGGATGGCAGGATTGCACTACGGAGCACTTGTGGGAAGAGGGTGTACTTTCAGGGTAAAAGGGGGAAACTGTTGTTCTTAGTAGGCAAGTCATCAGACAGAATACAGGGATTCCCGCTGCAGCAGCTACTGGCGTATTAGAACAGGCAGTTTGCAGACATCCTGCAGTGGGATTTTGAGGACAGTTTTTTTCAACCTGACCCTGAAGGAGGTTTATTTCCTGAACTGGTTCAGCCTGGAGTGCCTGCGGGCCCATGTGTTCTAAGGGGACGATGACGTTTTTGTTCACACCAGCAATCTGCTGGAACGTTAAGGACCACAAGCCCTCTGATCAATTGTTCGCTGGTGATATTATTCCAAGAGCCTATCCAATCTGGCACATCCAATGGATGTACTTCATACCAGTGGAGATGTACCCTAATAAGCCAGACCCTCCCTACGCTGGCGGTGGGGGCTACCTGATGTCACGTCAGACTGCTGAGCCTGGGAGTGGCAACGTCCAGCTCTGATTTGTTCCTCATTGATGATGTCTTTGTGGGCATGTGCATCACACTGACGCACGCATCAGATCAGCACAGATGGTTAAAGAACCATTTAAGAGTACAGAGGTATTGATGGTACATTTTAAAAACAGGTAAATTGATTTAGAGGTAATGTGAAACAAACAGGTCTATTGTGTTCTAAGGGGGGATGTTGAGAGCTGTGGTGTAAAATTAGACACGGCAGAGGCAAAAAACGTATTACTTAATAAATAGTTTTTAAAGGGAACAGTGATTAAAACGGCACCATAGCTGTAATCTGTGTAATGTATATTTAAACGTGATGTCATAACTCTAGCTGAAACCATGAAGTGCTTACAGTACAAGTGGTCATTTCCAAGGCTTACAATCACTTTATTTTCAAAGAAACTGTATTGCTTAGCATAGAGTACTCAGGAAGTAATTGTGTACAGAAAATATTTGGTGAGAGAACTTTAAAAACAAATACTGTAATATGAAATTTGTTTGAAGGGTAAATTCCCATGAGCTCCTGCAACTGTTATGAAACAAACTTAAAATGTATCCATAAATGTCATTTATTTTTGTACAGATATTCAACAATCAAAAAGTTAGGTACAGAAATTCATGAGCATCATACCATCTGTATACAATATTTTATGCTTAAATTATAATTTAATTATGCATCGTTCTTGTAAAGGCCATTTAAAAAGGAACCAAGGATTTTAAACAGAGGAGAGGAATAAAGTGTGTGCAGTGCTTTAGGTTTGTTTAGCGGCTTCAACCTTGACCACCATCCCACACGGCCGAGGTAGTTTTTTTTTTTTAAACAAAAAATCAAATGGTGTTGTTTCACTTCTCCAACCCTGCCAGGCAACAGGCGCCAGCCACGCCCCTCTCCATGCCTGTCCACCACACAATTATCACAGACAGATTGACAAGGCAACTTTTTTTTTTAAGTACAAAGTATGTCCAAGTGTAAAAAAATAAAGTATAGCCTCATCTTTTGCACACGCTGAAGAGGGTCGCAACAAAAACAGCGGATTTTTTAAAACAAAAGTCCTCTACAATTCCCAATGAAAACCTTATCACAATACGTCGGCATTTCTGCCCCTTTCGCTAGTCAATGACGTGTGGGTGCGGATAATTAAGTTGATTGTTTTGAGACAACATCCTCCCATTAGAGCGCTTAGGGGCTTGTGCAAGAAAGACTTTCTGCACAAACAAACACATGCACACACCCATACAGTAGAGAACTCCATGTGCACTTGCGCACCGCAAAAGTTGAGATTGTGCCAAAGATGGTTCTAGAAGGCTTTAGATTAGAAGGTCTGGTCGTCGTTACAGGAGTCAGTCCAGTGTCCAAAGGCCTCACAGATGTCACAATAAGCTCTCTCCTCATCCTTACTGCCGTGGTAGGTGGTGTGGGGTGGGGAGTCCGGCATCTGCATCTGAGTGGGACAGTCTTCTGTATCGTGGAGGTCGAAGCAGTCACAGATGTCACAGAAGAGCCTTGGTGGGACCTTCTTTTTGGAGGGACCTTCATTAAAACCGCTGAAGAGAGGGTGGGAGACACACAGGGTCAGGGCGTGAGTATGTACAGAAGACTAGACAAATGAACAAGTACTGTATGGGGGGGCAAACTAGGACTATGATGAATTGTTAAAATATAAATACTGCTTTATGCTCTGAACTAACTTCATAAAATTAACAAAAAGTGAAAAAGTAAGAGGTTAGTGTGGGCTTGAACTTGTCTGACTCAGGGTTAGTGTTTAAAAGCATGGGAGAAGGCTGACCCGTCATAGTTATCAAGCTCTCTTGCATTATTCCCATTAAGGGAAGCCTCCGCCATCTTTTCCAGCTTGCCCTTAAGGTCTTCATTCTTCTTCTGCAGGTCCACGATAACCGAGTTCAGGAACTCGATCTGCCGCAGACAAGAAGGGAAATCACGGACAGTAACACAGTTCTTTATGCTCATACGGCACAAACTTCAGTTAAACATAAATGTAGTCAATTTAGAACTTAGGAAAATGGAACAAACAGGTCATCTAACAGCATCCATATCCCATTGAGTGCTAATATCACACAAGCTGTTAATAAATTCACCCCTTACCCCAACCCACCCTGCTACAAGAATAATAGTGAACCATCACCTTCACTAATGTGCTTGTCCAGTTTCTAAGTTATGAAAACAAACCCCACATCCTTGATTGAGCAATAGTAAAGAGGGCAACACTGAACAGTAAAACTCTGGATCGTCCACCAATGAGAAATTGTGGCATCCAGACATGCCAATTTGCTGGAAATCATAACTCTGGTACATTTCCTTTATGAATAGGATATGGTGTTAATTTTTTTTAAAGCTAATTGTAAATATATCCGTATGGTAAATTATGTCAGAGATAAGGCCTAATTCCTCCTTGGGAGACGACCAGAAATGTAAACCAACAGGAACTTTTAGGAATTATTTTCCAGCACACACAACAGCACAGATGGAACGAGAACCATGGGGAAATCTACAGACAAATAGACATGCATGAGTGGAGCTGATGAAAAACAGTAACAAACCGCTGCCTGATTTTCGGGTAGCATTGCCAACATCAGTGACAGAGGAGGAGGTAAATGAGAAAGAGGAGAGGGAGGAGACAAAACAGATCAAAATTAGGACCCACCTAAAGCCAGACAACAGACTCAAGTCATCACTGACAGAGAAAATAGTAGGCAAGCAGTACAGCTAGACTACATCATAGTAAATAAAGGGATGATGAACTATGTATAAAAGCCTGTTAGATTATAAAAAACATTTATTGATCTGCCAGTATATTCATTTAGACTCCAGTCAACGTTTTGATGTTAACTTTCATGTGTCCTATCAATTATCATTTGATTATTCACCATGGCAACCAATTGTTAGTATAAAAACAGAACTTATTTCTCAGTCCAGTTGGCTTTTGTGGAGATCAGACCCTTTTTTATTTGCAGGGATATTTGTGCATTTTTGACCAAATACCACACTCTGTTTCATCATTAAACTCCTAGACTGGCTTCTGTGTCTGTGATCACTCTTTGACCAGAGTGCAGTCAGGTATTTGTTTACTCCCAGTGGCCTATCCACACAGAGAGTACCAGACTCTGTTTCATGGCCCTTCGAGATGGATGATGGACATCGAGACTGAGGACAACCAGATCTCCCAAGGGACCCAGCCCCAAGGAGATGAATGTCCACGACGGCAGATACAGCAGCCTAAACGACTGGAGGACTACATAGTCAACCACCCACGCACTCGAACAACCACTCCTAGTGGGCATGCCCACCAAGGTGAGGGTATTCTAACTGGTGAGCCCTCCCCCATAGGTCAGCTTCAGGCAAGCCACACCCCCAAAGAAGAAGACCTTAAGGAGGATTCTGATGAAGAGGATCATCACCAACCTCAACAAAGCGAACTGTTGAGCCCAGTGCAGCCACAACAAGGTACGGCATTACAATCCCCTCCAAGGAAGGGGGTCGCCAGCCCCCAGTCAACAAAGCAGTAATGGCGACAACAGTGATCACTCATATATTCAAGTTCATCTTAAGAAGATAGCACTTGAAGAACTGGGACACCAGTTAGCTTAAGAGAAAGAGGCAGCGCGATTTAATTCCGAAAAAGAGATGGAGAGACAAACTCACCATGGAGAGAAGATACCAGGAGATGCAGCTGAAGAGTAGAGAAAGACAATGGAGGGAGCAGCAACGCCTTCGCCAGGCCCAGAACAAGCTGAAGAAGGTGGCGCGGCTTCTTCAGCTCCTAAAAAAATCATGTGAAGGGCACTCCGGATGGCCCCAGACCAGCCACCCGCTCATACCAGAGCAACCTCCAGCATAATCCCATGTCATGACACCAACCAAGGACGTACCTCAGGTCCAGGTGTCCACAACCATGGTCAAGTCAACCAGAGCGATGCCTCATCCTTGCTGCTAGGCCCATACCATTGGATTGATCCACCTCCATTGTCTAATTAGCCAGCTCTCGGCATCAACTGCTGGGCATGCCAGCACCACGTCTGCTCTTATCCTCCAAACGGTCTTGGGACGGCGCCACCACACAGGCTCAATCCATGCCAGCAGCCAACACCTGCGGTGCCTCTAGCACCTGTGACTCCAGGCCCAAACCTAATGGACCTAGTTGTAGCCTCCTCCTTTCGCACTGAGGATGACCAACGACAAGTACAGGTCTCATTCCTCGTGGCAAGATCTCGAGTGGCACCCAAGCGTCAAGTCTCAATGCTCCGCCTGGAGCTCAGTGCTGCCGACTGGAGCCCAACACTAGCTCGTCTTCTGCAAAACTGAGGTTACTTTTTATGTCCGCAGGACCACCCTGTGGTCAGATTCAACAACCCTCTTGAACTGGCTTCAATCGGAATCGTGTCATTACAAAGTGTTTGTCGGCACCAGAATCGCTGAGATACAAGATCTCACTGATAGCGGTGTCGACATATCTCCACTCCCTAACAACCCAGCAGATGACATTACGAGGGGGAAAACTCTGGCTGAGCTAACCCGTCTCACCACTCAATGCACCGACCTCAATGTTCTGACCAGAACGGACACAGATACCTTCCTGATGGCTCCCGCCGCTTCATTTCCCAATGAGAATAACCCTTTGAGATCCTGTCGGACAATGGGACCAATTTCTGAGGGGCGGACAGAGAGCTGCAAGAGTCCTTCATGGCCCTCGGGCCTGCACTCCAGGAACAGTTGGCTGAACAGAAGGTCACCTTCCGGTTCAACCCCCCGAATGTACCGCATTTCAGAGGCACCTGGGAGAGGGAAATAAGGTATGTGAAGTATGCTCTTCATGAAGACGTCCTCCTGACGATCCTTACGGAGGTGGAATGCATTCTGAGCTCCAAGACCCTTGGCTGTTTCAGCAGACGTAGCAGACTTGATCCAGTTAAAATTAATCTGCACGATGGAACGGCATGCCAAGTCTTCAGCAGAGGCAGAAGTGACGGATTGACACTCCAGACTTGAAGGTTGGACAAGTGGCCATGATAGTGGGTCCTCAGCTACCACGAGCTTTGTGGCCCATCGGACAGATAGTGAAGACGATACCAGATGCAGATGGAAGGATCCGGTCAAGGATCGAATCTACCTGCGTCCTGTAGCCCGATTGGTGGAGCTTCCCACCATGTTAGACGACGCAGACCTGCCTTCATAGAAAGGAAGATGGGACGGCTATATAAAAGCCCATTAGATTTGAATTTAGAATCCTCAAAATGTTATTAGATCTACAAAGACATTTATTGATCTGCCAGTATTTAAATTTAGAGACTCCGGTAAACTGAGGTTTCCTTTCATGTGTCCTATCAATTATTATTGGATTATTCACCATGGCAACTAATTGTTAGTATAAAAACATAACTTATTTCTCAGTTCAGTTGGCTTTTGTGGTGATCAGACCGTTTTCATTTGCAGGGATATTTAAAACATCCAGTGCATGTCATATGGCAATAGTATGGAAACATTAAGTGAATGCACAAATCGTCCAAAAATATACATATTGGTAAAAAACCAACTGAATGGCATACCCAAGTTGTGTTTTATATACCAATTTTTGCTAAATTGGGCCATAATAAGTCATGCATACCTGGCTCTCTGAAGCCTCCTTGTCCTCCTTTAATTGGTTCAGAGCTGCATCACCTGAAGGGAAAACATGTATATTAAGCATTCAGTGACAGTGGAGCTCAATCTGTAGAGTTAAGTTTTGACTGCCCAGTCATACCGGAGGCGCTGGTAAGAGTATCCTGTTCTCCTGCAAGGCTCTTCTCCAGGCTCTGAACGCGTTCCTGCAGCCGCGACTTGTCTTTCTCCAGAGACTGGACAGTAGACTTCAGTGTCTTTGCTGTGGCGCTCTCCCCTTGCAGCACTGAAAACTGCTCAGAGGGAAAAATACAATACTATGTCATATACTGGCCATTTTGAGCCTGTAACCGAACCCACAAATGTTGATGCTCCAGATTCACAACTGGTCTAAAGATGGCCAGTTTATTGCTGCTTTGATCAGGACAACAGTTTTCAGCTGTGCTAGCATAATTGCAAAAGGGTTTTCTAATGATCAATTAGCCTTTTAAAATGATACACTTGGATTAGCTAACACAACCTGCCATTGGAACACAGTAGTGATGGTTGCTGATAATGGGCCTCTACGCCTATATAGATATTCCATTAAAAAAATCTGCTGTTTCCAGCTACAATAGTCATTTACAACATTAACAATGCCTACACTGTATTTCTGATCAATTTGATGTTATTTTAAAATGGACAAAAAAATGTGCTTTTCTTTCAAAAACAAGGACACTTCTAAGTGACCCCAAACTTTTGAACGGTAGTGTACATTATACAATGAATATAGTATACAAATGCTGAAAAAAAAACATTCTCCTGAAAAGAGAACTCATTACAACTCCAGACCTAATAAGACTACCCCAATGCTTTTTGGCCTAGAAATAGTGCCAGGAAGCCTGCCATGAGGTTAGGGAATTAAAATGTCTAGAAATAGGGAAGAGCTCCAATTCTTACCTCACTCTTTAGGGTCTCCAGCTCCTGATCCTTCTCGGAGATCAAGGCACTGCTTTTATGGATGGACTTCTGGAGGGAGGCTTTCTCCTCATCTAACTGTTTCTTCAAGGCGGTCTCTCTGTCAAGGACAACACACAATTATTATGAATAGAGTTTAACCACTCCAACAAGGACTAGTGGAGCATTGACCATGCATAATCTGTGTTAAATCTAATGTATATTGGAATACCACCAACAGCCAATATAATGTGACTTTTACCTGCAATGAACTGTGGCCGGTAGTTTAAGTTTGGTAAAGATCGATCTTTATACAGTATATACAGTGTGGTCTGAAATTGTTGACACCCTTGTTAAACCTTTCACTATTAACAATAACAGGGGAGGTTAGCATGTCTTGGGGGTATGATCTTTGACACACAAACTCTCACTCATCATTATTCACTATTCATTCAGGATTATCCCCAATCATGGTAGCATCCACATTAAATGTAGACTTGTTTAGAAACAATCTATTTTTATTTACAATAAATGTGACTCCAAAATGACACCATACATTATTTACCATTCATTTTCATAATAATCTGAAACACAACCAAAACTAACTGCAAATGCATTCAGAAAGTTTGTAGAGTCACAAGCTTGATGTAGTCATTGCATACTAGGAATATGGGACCAAATACTCAACTTTTGACTACTTTATTTACAGTTGAAGTCAGAAGTTTACATACACTTAAGCCAAATACATTTAAACTCAGTTTTTCACAATTCCTGACATTTAATCCTAGTAAGAATTCCCTGTCTTAGGTCAGTTATCATCACCACATATTTTAAGAATGTGAAATCTCAGAATAATAGTAGAGAGAATTATTAATTTCAGCTTTAATTTCTTTCATCACATTCCCAGTGGGTCAGACGTTTACATACACTCAATTACTATTTGGTAGCATTGCCTTTAAATTGTTTAACTTGGGTCAAACGTTTCGGGTAGCCTTTAACAAGCTTCCCACAATAAGTTGGGTGAATTTTGGCCCATTCCTCCTGACAGAGCTGGTGTAACTGAGTCAGGTTTGTAGGCCTCCTTGCTCTCACACACTTTTCAGTTCTGCCCACAAATTTTCTATGGGATTGAGGTCAGGGCTTTGTGATGGCCACTCCAATACCTTGACTTCGTTGTCCTTAAGCCATTTTGCCACAACTTTGGAAGTATGCTTGGGGTCATTGTCCATTTGGAAGACCCATTTCCAACCAAGCTTTAACTTCCTGACTGATGTCTTGAGATGTTTCTTCAATATATCCACCTAATTTTCCTCCTCATGATGCCATCTATTTTAAGACGTGCACCAGTCCCTCCTACAGCAAAGCACCCCCACAACATGATGCTGCCACCCCCATGCTTCAAGGTTGGGATGGTGTTTTTCGGCTTGCAAGCCTCCCCCTTTTTCCTCCTAACATAACGATGGTCATTATGGCCAAACAGTTCTCTTTTTGTTTCATCAGACCAGAGGACATTTCTCCAAAAGGTACAATCTTTGTCCCCATGTGCAGTTGCAAACCGTAGTCTGGCTTTTTTATGGTGGTTTTGGAGCAGTGGCTTCTTCCTTGCTGAGTGGCCTTTCAGGTTATGTCGATATAGGACTTGTTTTACTGTGGCTATAGATACTTTAGTACCCGTTTCCTCCAGCATCTTCACAAGGTCCTTTGCTGTTGTTCTGGGATGGATTTGCACTTTTCGCACCAAAGTACGTTCATCTCTATGAGACAGAACACGTCTCCTTCCTGAGCGGGATGATGGCTGCGTGGTCCCATGGTGTTTATACTTGCGTACTACTGTTTGTACAGGTGAGCATGGTACCTTCAGGCGTTTGGAAATTGCTCCCAAGGATGAACCAGACTTGTGGAGGTCTGTCATTTATTTTCTGAGGTCTTGGTTGATTTAATTTGATTTTCCCATGATGTCAAGCAAAGAGGCACTGAGTTTGAAGGTAGGCCTTGAAATACATCCACAGGTACACCTCCAATTGACTCAAATTATGTCAATTAGCCTATCAGAAGCTTCTAAAGCCATGACATAATTTTCTGGAATTTCCCAAGCTGTTTAAAGGCACAGTCAACTTAGTGTATGTAAACTTTTGACCCACTGGAATTGTGATACAGTGAATTATAAGTCAAATAATCTGTAAACAATTGTTGGAAAAATTACTTGTGTCATGCACAAAGTAGATGTCCTGACCGACTTGCCAAAACTATAGTTTGTTAACAAGAAATTTGTGGAGTGGTAGAAAAACAGTGTATGTAAATTTCCGACTTCAATTGTACATAGAAGTGTGCTTGTAAATCTAATTCAGAAGCATGTAATGAAATGATGAAGTCAGCTGAAAGGGAAACAAAGGCATAACCTCAAGACAGAGAACAGAGAAAGGAGACCTGGGGGGCCTATAATAATCAGATAAATGTGAAAGTGCTCCGTTTGCTCTGTTCCGGCCATTATTATGAGCCGTTCTCCCCTCAGCAGCCTCCTGTGGATAAAGCAGGCATGGTATTGGACAGACATGATGGATCTCTGTTTAAAAACAAAGTCTACAGTTTGATTACAAACAAGGACAAAGAAATATTTGCATTGCCATTTTACAATCTACGGCACGTGAACTTCCGAGTCTACAGTTTGATTACAAACGAGGACAAATAAATATGAGATGACAAAAAGCAAGTGAATTAAGAGGGATTACTCATTGAAAAGCATTGAGCTCCTCTTACCTTCCTAGGGTAACAGTATGACACGTTAGGTAACAATTAAAAAAGGCATGGAAGTACCTGAAGGTGTTATTGGGCAAGCTTTGAAAGGCAAAAGAAGAGGATGTAATCAAACAGAGCAAGTGGGACAGAGCACAAGAAAGATATGCCACGTTGGCGAAGGGCAAATTGATGCAAGCATCCATGCTTAATTGCAGAACTGTTGGGAGTCTCCAATGCCATCTGACTAGAAATGTCAAATGATTATTTTTTGCACACTTGATTTGGATAGAAATGAAACAGTTTCTCACCTCTGCTTCATATCTTGCAACTGTTTATTGAGCTTGGACTGCTGCGTTTCCAGCTTAAAGAAAATAAACATTATGGGATTAAATTGCTTGGTTGGACAGGTGTAGTGACTCAATGTAGGCTATGTGTTACATTCTTAAAATAGTAGTGGCAGTTTGAGGGAACAGATCAGTAGTCCAGTGGTGGTACCTTCTGCTGGCCACTGGTCTCCTTCTTGCTGCTGCCAACCTCCTTAGTCAGCTTGTTGTTCTCCTCCTGTAAGACCACCAGGGACTGGGACTTCACAGAGGCCACTTGCTTCAGCTCCTCACTAAAACACACACAGACAATATTATAAACACATAGCTACATGAGTACAAGAATATACAGACAACTGGTAAGGGGCTGAGAGAGGGAAATAGGTACAAGGAAAGGTATGAGGAAATCACTTTCTACAACTGCTAGCTGCTAGGATTTGCATGCCAGATATCATTCACCTCACTGTCTACCTATCACCTGGCAGGACACAGGCACTTTCGCTTGTTCAACAACTTAAACAGCAAAACAATTGTAACTTTAGTGTCGCATCATTATTCATGGCTAAGGGTTTAAGTAGAGAATTAATTCAAGGCATGAATGTTGATGTCAACTGCACCATAAGATATGTACACAGTAGTGAATAGTGATTAAGTGACACATTTTTATGAGCATGGCACTGTGCCGTAGTTCAGTAAAAACAATTCTCTCAGATATTTGGGCCTTCAGGTTGAGTATGAAGACAGAATGTCTGACTCTTAAAAGTCTGAAGACTTTAGAGCAATATGCATGTGTGTATAATGTATTTCCACCCAAAATAAAAATGCCAAAGCAAGGAGGACTACAAGCATGGAGCAAAGAAAGCAAGTTTGCATTACTTCTAAGTAAATCTATAAAAAAAAAAAAAATAATCAAGACTCAGGTTTAAGAATGATCTTATTTTGAAAGAGTTGAATAAAAAAAAATAGAAAAAATTCAAGGGCCCTGGGGATCGACTGCATTGAGGTGGTCCCTGCGTCCAGGGTCGGTTACTGCGATAGGACTATACCTGCCCCCCCCCCCATATACTCACATCTCCTGGCACAGGCTGCTGATTTTCTGGTTCTCTGAGCAGAGCTGGAGGTTGAGCTCCTCTTGGTATTTAGAATTCTGTTGCTTCAATGCATCCAGCTGGGAAATAACACACACAAAACATAAAATCACTTCTAATGAATATAATACATTGAAGCTTGTTATTGTTGGTCAATCAAAGAAGCACTACAGTCAAAGGCTCATGTGTAGCAATTGAAGTGGGAGATTTCTAATTAATGCAAACTGGAATTATAATTGCAGAATTAAGTTGGTTAAATGAGAAGTAATAGGCTACAATGATCAACCAACAGGTAGGCTGTTGTTTAATATGAATATTGTTGTAGACAAGGATGGGGAGCGCTGCAAAGTAGCCTCAATTAGCCTTGCAAGCTAATTGAGTCCTTAGTGAGGACATTTAACATTTAAGTCATTTAGCAGACGCTCTTATCCAGAGGACCATTTATGACAGTAACAGCTGACTAGACTGATGCAGTCAAGACTGACAATACCAGATGAGATGATAGATATGAAAAGATGAAGCAACAAGTTTGTCTAACTTGCGGAAGTCGGTTTGGCTACTTTCTCTCCCTCCGTGTCAGACACACACAGGAATGGTCATGTGATCTTGGTAAGTGTGAACATGTCAGCATCTGTGGCTGAATTTCTGTTTATGTGTAACACTGTATTATGTTGTGAAGACTAACTTGTGAAAGTGGTTTGCAACTATGACACCCCACACACCAAACTTCTGGTAAGATAACACACAACACCCAGAAATGTCAAATTGATTCAGTTGTTCAAAGAGGATTATTCAGTTCATTTTGTTTATTTGATTCCATGTTAACCCTAAGGAGCACCTTCCAGAGTCGTTAGTGAGGACCATTTATGACAGTGACATATCATTCCATACCCACAAAATTTCAACCTTCTCAACATTCTCCATACCTTACTGAAAATACATGCTGTTCAACCACTACATTACACCCCATCTGAGGCATTGCATACTCCTTATCCCTGACTCACCTGACTGGTCATCTCCTGCTTGGCACTCCTGAACTCCTCCAGCAGAGACTGGGCCTCACTCTTCTCCTGCTCCAGACGGCCCTTCTCTTGTGTCAGCCGCTCCACGGCCTCAGCAGTCTTCCCTGAGGACTCTGCTGCCTAGGTAGTGAGGGAGAGGGGGGCATGTCAACCAGACGTATGTGATGAAAAACCTGCAACTTACTTGGATTGGTGTTGGTTGACGTGAACAGCAAACCCCTATGTCCTGAGATTTATCATCATTTGATGGAGACTTATTTTACAAAGCCCAAATCAACTCAGAGGTATCACTATTTACATTTTCTCATATCGTGCAGAATTAATTTGCATGCATTGCATGTCAGTCATCCAAATCACTCCAAACTTGATTTTGAAGCTTTAGTGGGTTACGATGATTGTGTTTCCGAAATTACTATGCAATTGATGTAATCCTCAGGAATCATTGCAATACCCACATCTACTACTACAGTCAGGTAACAGGCAACTAGCTTTGACTACAGTGTTGGTGAAAGACCTAAAGGCTAAAATGAAAAATTAGGAGTAGAGAAAAAGAAAGTAATTACATCCTGTGACCTGAGAACAGATACTTGCAGTAATGTACTTTGGCCCTAACATATTGCTTGACATCTCAATTGGAGAACAGAGACCATGGTTGTGGACATGACTCTTAAAACCACATTCTAAGGGAGATGAGATGTAACCATCTGCCTCAACCAAGGAACAGACCCTAACTTCTCAAACAACGTTCTAAGCCCACAGGAATATATTTCATATATAAACATTTTGCAGGAGACTAGAATAAAGATGGAGCAGTTAGTAAAGGAGATGAAACAAAAAGTGAGATAAATAGAAAAGGTGACCAGACTAGCATGCAGTGAGGGTGAAACATGACCACAGCCATTTCAACATGAGGGTTCGATACAGGATTTGTTAGTAGTGGAGTACCTCAAGCTGCTTGGAAAGAATGTTTTTGAGTTGAGCTTCAAGCTGGGTGACTTGCTGGGTGGCTTCGTCCCTCTCCTTGAGCAATGCATCCTTCTCGACCTTCAGGACTTCCAGCTTGGTGCCAATTTCTTCCCGGGCCTTGGCAGACACAGATGCCTCCTCCACAGATACTTTGTGCTGTCCCTCTAACCCTGCCTTCTCAGCACGTAAGGTCTGGGCATCTGCCTCAAGCTGCGTCTGGGCAGCTCGCAGCTTCTCCACTTCCTCCAGGAGCCTTGAGCGCTCCTCATCACCACTTTTTTGGCTGCTGTGGAGTGAGGAAAGGTTTTCCTCCAGCCTGGACTGTATAGCTAGGAGGTCTACCTTCTCCTTAGCCAGGGAGGAGCCCTCTTTGCCAAGCTCCTCCAGCTTGTTAAACAGGCACTCTTGGTCTTCAGCCAAGCCATCCTTTTCCTGGTCTCTCTGCTTCAGCTGTGCCTTCAAGTTCTCAACCTCCCTAGCCAAGGCTTTTCTCTCCTCTCCAATATCCTTAAGGCTGGCAGACAATTCATCAATGGCCTTGTCTCTAGTGACAGATTTCTGAGTGAGGTCCTGCACTTTGGCTTGCATCTGGGCATTCTCCTCAAGCAGACCATGTTGCTCACCTAACAATCCAGTGTGAGTCATCTTAAGTTGCTTTAAATCACAACACAAACTATTTTTCTCAGAGGCCATTGTGTCTCTTTCAACACAAACAGAGGCAATCTCTGCCTTCAGGATAGATTCAGCCTGCAGGAGGGAAGTATTTTTCTGTGTCAGAGTGGACAACTGACTCTGTAAGTCTTCTCTCTCTCTGGAGAGGTCATCCTTTGCAGAGGACAGTTTACTTCGTTCAGTGGCTTCAGTCTGCTGCTGCGATTCAAGAAGCCTTTTTTCCTTTGAAAGTGATTCTGTCTGACCCTTGAACTCCTGGACCTGCAGAAGCAGATCATCTTTGTCTTTCTGCAGGATCTGTAGGTTCTTATTAAGCTCTGCTTGCTGGGAGTGCAGGAGATCCCGCTCTTTTCTTAGGGTATCCCTCTGCTGGATGAGTTCCAAATGCACCTGCTCAGAGTTGCCTTTTAGTTTATGATGCTCTTCTGCAAGTTCAGTTTTGCTTTTTTCAAGGGCCTCCCTCTCAGAGCAACGCTTCTGCAGCTGTGCATGTAGATCAGCCTTTTCTTTTTTCAAGGAAGCTCCCTCAACCTCCACCTTTTGGATCTTCTGTTTGGATTCCTCTAGCAAGGACGTAAGGTTGTAATTGGCTTGCTTCAGGTCATCAATGGCCTTGGAGGAGCTGTCCAGCTGGTCTTTCATACTGCGGATCTCACCTGCCATCTTGTCGCGCTCTTTTGTTAGAGTAGCCTTTTCAGAGATCTCCTTTGTGTGCTTTTCTTCAAGCTCTTCCTTTTCATGTACCAAACGGTCACTCTCCATCTTCTGCTGTTCCAGTGTTGATTCCATGGCCAGCTTCTCTTTCCGTACGGAGTGTAGTGCCTTCTCTGTCTCTTCATTCTGGAGACAAAGAGCTTCCTTCTCCTTGGCAAAAGAGGACAACACCTCTTTGACTTTCTCCTTAGAGGTAGCCGCTTCCTGTGTAGAAAGTCTGAGCTTCTCCTTAAACTCTTCTATCTCCTTGAGAAGTTCATCCTTCTCAGAACACACCTTTCGCTGGGTAGCAAGCAGGTCCTCTTTCTCCTGCATGAGGTGAAGCCTCTCGGAGTCTGTAACCTCACTGCTGGTCTTGGACTCGTCCAGCATCTTGGCCAGGCTCATTTTGGAAGCCTGGAGCTCGCCGTTATCACGGACAGACTTCTCAAGATCCTTCTTGGTGATATTCAGCTGATTCTGAAGCTCCGTATTCATGGCTTGGAGGGCCTCTTTGTCAGATATAGCAGCATTAATTTGAGCAGACATCTCCTCTTTATCTCTGGCCAAGGTCTCCTTCTGGGCCTGCAATTGAGTGTTTTTCACACAGAGATCTACTTTTTCCAAGCTCAACGACTGACACCTTGTCTGCAACTCTGTATTCTTTGCATCAAGGGATTTCTTAGCATTTCTTGCTGCATCCCTCTCCAACACAAGGCTATCCATCTCAGAGATCAGCTTCTCCCTGCTTTGCTTGAGCTCCTCCTGGAGCCCATTCCTTTCCTCACAGGTCTTCTCATAGATTTCTGCTAGCTGATTCCTCTTAGTTTCCTGCTGCTGGATCTCCTGTTTGTACTTTAAGAGGACCTCCTGCTTCTCTGCATTTGTCTTTTGTAGCTCCTCAATTTGGGACCGATGCTCCATTTCAAATTGACTGAGGGATTCGTTTTTGGCCTGTGCCTCCTCAACAGCAACTCTGAGCTTCTCAATCTCTCTGGATAGTGAGGCCTTCTCTCCATCCAGCTGCTGATTTGTGGTCAAAAGTTCCTCCTGCTCTTTTGTAAGCTTGTCCCTCAGAGTCAGCAGTTCTTCAGTCTTAACCGAGAGCTCATTGTGACTAGCCTCCAAGGCAGAGAGCTTGGCCTGGAGTTGGAAGAGTTGCTTCTCAAGACTTTCCTTATGAGCTCTGAGATCTGAACTTTCCTTAGACATGTGTTCCAGTGCTGAGATTTGCTTCTCCAGGTCTGTGGACAATCGCTCAACATGCTGCATGGAGGAGTCGAGCTCAGCAGAAAGAAACTGAGGGAATGAAGTTGAAAGAAAAAAGGGGCATATAAAGGGAAAAGTTACAAAATAAGTCAAGAAGTAATAAAATGCAACTGGAAAGGTTAAGCTGGTGCAAGCATAAAAAACAGTTGGGAGAAAATAAACAGTAGCTGACGCCACAATGAAAACAGAATACATTGAAAACAGGGGCACGCCAATGGAGTGCTTATGCATGCCTATGTATGTGTGTGTGTGTTTGTCTTGTAAGTGTGTCTAATGATAGCTTCAGGTTTTCAATCGGTGTGCAGTGTATTAGGCGAGGATGAGACAGTGTCTGCGTAATTGTGTACTTTCCATTTAGACGAAGATTGACAAGTATATAACCCTTTTTTAAAAGGTGTTATAATTGGTGAGCGCAGACAGAAGCCGTACACTTTAACTCATCAAGACTGCCAGTATCAGTTTTTTTTATCTCTAAGATGTGCCCCTGTTTTTTAAGTAGGCCCTAAAACCACAACATAGCCACACTGTCAATGGTCAAATGAAGATGGTGCATATAAGACGATCATCCTTGGCTGTTAATTCTACATAGTGCAATGGACTTGAATAAACACAGTGAACAAAAACAATAATATGAGCAGATAAAATGCTAACATGAATCTCATAGCCTTAGGAATAGGCTTAGTGAGTTTAAAAAATATATATTTATGTTAGTGAAATCAAAGAATGAGGTCACCGTGATAAAATAATTATGGCATAAGAGTCTGTGAACCCTTCACAAAACGGACTTCAGGTACTTCTTACAGTACGTTAACTACCCAGACAATAGAAGTATGGCTGGGCGATATATTTCATTCATTAGATTCATTTGAATGTATGTTTTTGCACAATATTCCAAATGCCAGTATCGCAGAATCATATTTATTTGTGTATTGTTTTGTTTTTATGAGCGTTTATGTCTGTGTGTTCTCATATTGTCTTTTTGGTCTCGTCTCATTCGCTCCTTCTGTGCTGTGCACCTTCCCATTTATACCAGAGATCTGCATATAATGACGAGATGCTCAAGTCTTTCCGCCCTAACAATGGGAGCCGTTGTCCCAAAGGCGAGAATGCAGGACAAGCTTTGGTTCAAAATAAGTGCATAGAAACGCATTGGACTTATTTTGTATATATTTTTGCGAGAGTGAAACCTCTTGCTTCGCCGCTTTCTTCCAAGCCCCTCCTCCTACCACTCACAACAACAAATATGAGAGATCAGATCCCTTCTTCCTCTCTGACAAACGGTTTCAACTCACTATTTGCATTTGAGGTTTGGTCCAACAGAACCGGTCACCAACACCAAAACACATTGAGACATTATTTTACTGTAATAGAGACGTTAACCTTTCGAACCATACACTGTTTGTCTCAACTCTTCAAATTCCGAGCAGAGCAGACACTACTAAAACGGATGTACCAATGAACATTCATTCTGGAAAATGAATGCTAAGGTTTGTCGCGCGCGCATTACGTTACCACGTATCGCTAGCAGCATTTAGTCAAATCAAGATTGTTATACTAGCTGTTTAGTCTGTTTTATAATGTGCAATAAGCATAAAACAATTATACAAGGAATTGGCAACTCTTTCTCATTTTGAGAAATAAGGTAGGCCACTTGATTTCAACATCTGAACAAAGTGGACAGGCTAGCATGCTGTTCAAACAGTTGGAGACGGACAGAAGGTTGTGTTCATAACAATTCAACTGTTTTGCCTTGTTAGCTGAATTCTGAGCTTGTGAAATTATACCTAGATCCAAGTTGGCTAAACTTCAAATATAAATACTAGCTGGCTACTCACCAGCATGTGGGATTGTGCTTGAGAGAATGTTTATGAGACCTGTGTTAATTAAGCAGTAAGGCCCGAGGGGGTGTGGTATATGGCCAATATACCACAGCTAAGGGCTGTTCTTTGGCACAACGCAACGCGGAGTGCCTGGATACAGCCCTTAGCCATGGTATATTGGCCATATATCACAAACCCCCGAGGTGCCTTATTGCTATTATAAACTGGTTACCAACGTAATTAGAGCAATGTTTTGTCACACCCATGGTATACGATCTGATATACCAAGGCTTTCGGCCAATCAGCATTCAGGGCTTGAACCACCCAGTTTAGAATTTGCTATAATGCCTGCTACATTATTAGTGAATATGCATTATGCATGGTTATGGTTAAATTTGTTACAAAATGGCCATTTTTATAGACAGACCTGAAATCCAGATCAGTGATTATTGCAACAATAAAAAAAGCAGGTACAACTATTTTGATCAAATCAATACATTATTAGTGGGTCTTATGGTTATGGAAGGCATATATTCAGCTTAGGTATAATTTCAAAAGCTCTGAATTCGTTAGATTATTGCTGACTGTCTTAAATGCAGTGTTTTTTACCTTTAATTGAACAACAAAGCTTATATATCGTGAATCGCCGATAAATTTGAAAAAAATTGAGATATGAGTTTTAGGTCATATCGCCCAGCCCTAATTAGAAGAAGTGAGGTGGTCTAATTATTATCAAGTGCACATCCATCCTGACCATAGACCACTTAAGGTAGCACTTTTATTTACTTGGAAACTACATGGTAAAATGGTCAATTACACAATAATAACCATGTCATTTCTGTACCGTAAATAAAGCGCTACCAACCTCTCATAGAAAGTGGATGGCAACATACTTGAAAAAAGTTCTCACAAAAAACATCAGTCAACCTAAAGCAACATAACTACAAAGCAGTCAAAATTGTCATTAGGGTAGATTTTTGTACCAAAAGACAGCACCTCCTGAGAACTTAAAACATGGTGGTCCTGATAATGATATGGTGGGTGCTCACCTGGGCTTTCTCCTTGTAAGGCTGCAGCTCGGCCACCAGCCTCTCCAGTTCCTGGGCCTTCTCCCTGGAGACACTCAGCTCCTGCTTGGTCTGGTCAGCCTGACCCTGCAGCTCCTTGAGCTGCCTGGCGTGGTCCTCTGAGGCCTGAGACAGGGCTTTCTGCTGGGAGGTCTGCAGCTCCTTGGCCTGGGCCTCACCCTGTAGCAAACTCTTCTCCTACACACAACATAAAGAGGGCAAGAGTAGCTAACAACATCAATCATTTGCTGTTTGAAAGGGGGAAAGTGGTAGAGTGAGGTATTCAGTGTTTATGGTAGAGACAGTAAAAAGTATATTCCTGAGAAGAAAAATGTATGCTGTTTTACAACAAACATCTAATCATCTACTTTATCCCGACCATCAACATCTCAAAGCCTTCACTGGGTGGTCACTCACCAGTTGTGTGATCTTCTCCTGCAGGTTGCTTAGCTGACCCTGATGCTCCTGCTCCTTCCGGGCCACTTCCTGTTGTTGTTGCTCCTCAGAATGTGCTCTCTGCTCCTTCTCCTCTGCAAGTTGAGTCTGTAAGTCTTCCAGCTTCCTAGGTAAGGGGAGGAGGGGGAGAGGGGGGTGACTCTCTGACCAAGTGAGACAGATGGCATTCAAACAAACCGGGGATTCATTGTAGGGGGCAGATTCAAATGTTTTTGGACAGAAACTGATGAACTGAAAACCAGGGTGATGGAAAGGTCAAACCTGCTTTAAGGATAATAATAACAACCCATGAAAACTACAGGATCATGGCAAGTTCAGTCAATAAATAAGTGATTATACACCGAGTATACCAAACATTAAGAACACCTTACTAATATTGAGTTGCACTACCCCACCCCCACACTGGAAACTGAAAAGCGTGAAAAACCCAGGAGCGTTGCAGTTCTTGACACAAACCATTGTGCATGACACCTACTACCATACCCTGTTCAAAGACACTTCAATATTTAATCTTGCCCATTCACCCTCAGAACAGAACACATATCAAATGTATTTATAAAGCCCTTTTTACATCAGCCAATGTCACAAAGTGCTGTACAGAATCCCAGCCTAAAACCCCAAACAGCAAGCAATGCAGATGTAGACGCACAGTGGCAAGGAAAAACTCCCTAGAAAGGCAGGAACCTAGGAAGAAACCTAGAGAGGAACCAGGCTTTGAGGGGTGGCCAGTCCTCTTCTGGCTGTGCCAGGTGGAGATTATAACAGAACATGGTTAAGATGTTCAAACGTTCATAGATGACCAGCAGGGTCATACAATCAATTGTCTCAAGACTTAAAAATCCTTATTTAACCTGTCTCCTCCCCTTCATCTACACTGATTGAAGTGGATTTAACAAGTGATATCAATAAGGGATCATAGCTTTCACTTGGATTCATCTGGTCAGTTTGTCATGGAAAGTGCAGGTGCTCTTAATGTTTTGTATACTCAGTGCATGTTCGACGGTTTTGTGCATCGTTGTCACACGCTCATTAAATATTGTCACTAGCGGTTAACCTGATTGTCGACGGTGAAAGTAAGCCAATCTATTTGCGTACGTTTGAGAACACCTTTGTTCGTGACATTTCATTTCATTGTGTACCTTTCTTTCTGAGTGAGGTCTTCATTCATTTTGGTAAGCTGTGCTGAACTGTCGCCTGATGACGTCATCATGTCTGAAATGTCACTTTGAAGCTTGGCCTTGTCGTTTACGAGCTGATCAAGCTTCTCCTCTCCAGCCTTTAGCTTCCTCTCCAGCCCTGGGTCAGAGGAAAACATCATTCAGTCAGGGGTAACAAGCCTCAGTCCACATACACAATCACTAGTGATGGGGGGGGGTTACAGTTGCATATCGTAATATTATTTTGGACGATATTATATTGATACTTTGACTACCAAGTATTGATCTGTAAAAAAAAATACATATGATGTGCTAGGTAGCGTTAGCTAGCATTAGTCAGCTGTACTAGCTTTTTCTCCATCTTCTTTTTAAATAGTGAGCCAATGTTTTCAGCACTTATTTCCATGACTGATCAAAACTCATTTTCTCATGCTCTCTCGTCTCTCTGCAGCAGAAATATAGTGAGCAATGTGTTTGGAACATCAAATTGCAATAAAATCGCAGTATTGAATCGCAATACATATAGAATCGTGAGAATCTGCACTGTTGGTTAAGGGCTTGTAAGTAGCATTTCACAGTAAGGTCTACACTTATGTGACAAATAAAGTTATTTAATTTGATTCGCAATACATATCGTATCGGCACCTAAGTATCGCAATAATATCGTATCGTGAGGTCCATTGCAATTCCCAGCCCTAACAAGCTAACATACTGTATCAGTGCATTTATATTTTCCAACGGGCCTATACATTTGGGTGAGGTTTTATTCTCGCCTCAGTAGCCTCGTATCACTGCCAAAAAGAAAAAAAAACATCTAGTGTTCAGCGAAATAACAACACAATGTCAAATACAGGTAGCCTAGTCAAATAATTAACATCCACTCACATTAACCGTTACTCTCTAGCAGGAAAACTTCACTCTTGACCAGACATTTAGAAACGTGACAATTTGAAAAATAAGCCACGGGAATTTTTTGAGCGAGAATAAAGACGACTTTCAAGCATAAAAGCAACAGATACCATTATTAAGAAGGGACTAGAAGCGTCTTATATGGTGAGCTACCGAGTGGCTAGGGCAGGCAAGCCCCATACTATTGTGGAGGACTTAATTCTTCCTGCTGCAGCGAATATGCTGCAGGCTGGGACAATGCTAGGAGAAAAGGCCCAAAAAACTATACAGACAATGCCTTCATCAAACATCATTGACATGGCAGGAGATGTTTTGAAACAATTACTGCTTCGCATACAAGCCAGTGAATTCTATGCGTTACAGCTGGAAGAGTCAACAGACGTGTTGGGCCTGGCACAGCTCCTGGTATATGTCCATTACGTTTATGAAGACAGAAGACATCCTCTTCTGCAAACCACTGGAAACCAGGACAGCATGAGAGGATATTTTTAAAGTATTGGACAGCTTTGTGACATCAAATGGAGTTTGGTGGTCAAGATGTTTTGGTATCTGTACTGATGGCTCAAAAGCCATGACTGGGAGACATAGTGAAGTGGTAACGCACGTGCAAGCAGTTGCTCCCGACGCCACTTGGGTACACTGCAGCATCCACCGAGAGGCTCTTGCTGCCAAGGGAATGCCTGACAGCTTGAAAGACATTTTGGACACTACAGTGAAAAATAGTTAACTCTGTTAAAGCAAGGCCCCTGAACTCTAGTGTATTTTCTGCACTATGCAATGATATGGGCAGCGACCATGTAATGCTTTTACAACATACAGAAGTGTGCTGGTTATCAAAGGCCAAAGTATTGACACGTTTTTTTTAAATTGAGAGACGAGCTTCAAGTCTTCTTTACTGACCATAATTTTCACTTGTCTGACCGATTGTATGATGACGAGTTTCTCACACAACTGGCCTATCTGGGTGATGTTTTTTCTCGCCTGAATGATCTGAATCTAGGATTACTGGGACTCTCCGCAACTATATTCAATGTGCGGGACAAACTTGAGGCTATGATTAAGAAGTTGTAGCTCTTCTCTGTCTGCATTAACAAGGACAACACACAGGTCTTTCCATCATTGTATGATTTTTTTGTGTTCAAATGAACTCAAGCTTACAGACAATGTCAAATGTGATATAGCGAAGCACCTGAGTGAGTTGGGTGCACAATTACACAGGTACTTTCCTGAAACGGATGACACAAACAACTGGATTCATTATCCCTTTCATGCCCTGCCTCCAGTCCACTTACTGTTATCTGAACAATAGAGCCTCATTGAAATTGCAACAAGTGGTTCTGTGAGAATTACATTTTATCTGAAGCCACTGCCATATTTCTGGATTGGGCTGCGCTCAGAGTATCCTGCCTTGGCAAATCGTGCTGTTAAAACACTGATGCCCTTTGCAACCACGTACCTATGTGATACTGGATTCTCAGCCCTCACTAGCATGAAAACTAAAATTATTTAAGACAGACTCTCTCCAATACAACCCAACATTGCAGAGTTATGTGCATCCTTTCAAGCACACCCTTCTCATTAACCTGTGGTGAGTTATTCACGATTTTCGATGAACAAATCAAGTTTTATATGTAAGATTGTTAAATAAAGAGAAAAATTGTTGATGATTATTATTATTATATTATTATTTGTGCCCTGGTCCTATAAGAGCTCTTTGTCACTTCCCATGAGCCGGGTTGTGACAAAAACTCACACTCATTCTTATGTTTAATAAATGTATCGTATAGTGTGTGTGGCAGGCTTACAATGATGGCAGAAAACATTTGAGAGTGCTCTGACCCTGGTGCTAGAGGGGGTACGGCAGCTGGAGGTTGAACGTTTGAAGGGGTACGGGACTATAAAAAGTTTGGGAACCACTATCTACCAGAAACACTACAACAAAAAAAGCAGGTTTGGAGACCCCTGGTGTAGGTCACACAACAATGTATGTAGGGAGAAGCTGTGTGTACTGTAGGTTAAGAACCACAGCGCTGGCCAATGTTCTGACCTGCAAGTTGGCTTCTAAGAGCCTCTGATTCGGTGGAGAGCGATGTGCACTGCTCTTCTTTTTCGTCAAGCTTCTGAAGCAACTCTGAAAGAGAGAATTAAGAGACTGACACTATTAGCTTGCATCATTCAAGCGCTTAGCACCATGCAGCACAAATACATGTACTAATCTACTGTGTACTGCCTGGCCCTGTGGACCAATATAATACATTATTTTTTATAAAAACCACGTCATTCAATTAGCTTCAAGTCAACATTTTGTCTCTAGGAATATGATACGCCTTGCTGATAAAAACACATGTAACCCAAGTCATAAGAAAACCAAGACTAACGTTACAGGACCAACATGGTCAAAGTAAATATATTTACCTTGCATAGTTTGTGTTGACTTAGTCTGATCGTCTGTGCTTTCTGACAGTTTTTGTTTCTGAGGAAATAAAACTTTGATGAATACATCCGTGCATGCGTTAGTCAGAAAAGTATTCCATGGCAATCCTCAAAATGGTTGCCAATTACTAATGTTATACACAAGTTTCATCATAAGTGTATAATTGAAAGTCTACCTATAGGTACACTTTGTATCATTCCCATGAAAACAAAAAGCTAGCATTTCAATACTATGCTCTTCCTTACCTGACCTTACCTTAAGCCCTACAGTCCCATCAGTCATGCAAGGCCACCCACTCCTATTCCCTGGCTCCTCACCACCCCACATAAGCGCTAATACTCACCAGGTTGCCCAGCTCTTGCTCCAGAGAGCCCGTGTTCTGCTGCACAGAGGTCAGGCTCTGCTGCAAGGAGAGTATCTCCTGCTGCCTGCCCTCCAGCTCAGAGCTCAACTCACTGACCTACAGCCACAGGCCAGGGCGTGACACCATGGACATGGAGGATATTTTTTGGGGGGGAATGAATGAGTGACATTATGAATACAAAGGACAAACTAAAAATGAATCTAATTAAAACAAAGTAATGACTTTGAAGGTAAGGGTAAATCATAACATGACATACCAGTTGTATTTATTTCATGCCTATATTTCTGGAAAAATCACATGGACGTAAAATAGAAACTGGATACGGTCATGGACAATGGGAGGATGGTATGGGTATGGACCTACCTTGTTGCCCTGTGAGCAAGCTTGTCTCTGGGCCTCCTCCAGCTGGGTCCTCAGACTCTGGAGCTCTTGGTTACCTTGGCCTGCCTGGGAGCGCAGAGCCTCCATAGCTGCCACCTGCTCCTGGACCTCCTTGGCCCTGTCCTGGGTCTGCTGGACTAGCTTGGCCTCCTGCTCCTCCAATTCCTTTACCTTCAGCTCAGCAGTGTGCAGTTTGACTAGCACATCCTCCATCTCCACCAGGTGCTGCTCCTCAGCACTCTCCACACTGGACCGCAGGCTCTCCTCCAGGCCCTCCTTCTTCTCTGACATGACCAGCAGCTGTTTGTTGAGCTCCCCCGTCTCCTGTGCCCGGGCTGCAGCCTCTGCCACACACCTGGCCCCAGCCTCTTCCAGTGCCTGCTTGTGCTCCACCTTCAGCCTCTCCAGGGCACTCTTGGTCTCCACCAGCTCTGTCACCTGGGAGCCAGCCCCTTTGCTGAAGGAAACCTTCATCTCCTCCATGGCCTGCTGGTGTGAGGCGATGGCAGATTCCAGCTTAGAGCTCCACAGCTCTATGATGTCTGCATTCTCCTTCTCGTTCTGGCTGACGCGCAGCTTCAACTGCTCATTGTCAGTGGAAATCTTGGTGGATGAGACTTGGAGCTGGGCCATTGCCTCACTGTGTGCCTTCTCCTCCGCTGCCAGCTTCTCCCTCATCCCGGCAAGCTCAACCCGTTGCTGGTCTTCCTGAGAAGCCAGCTGAGCCCTCAGAGAGCTCACCTCCTCCAGGAGAGGGGAGGTAGTGGAGTCAGAGCCCTCTGACTCTTGCTGGGCCTCCAGACGCAGCCGCAGGTCATCCACCTCCCTGGTCCTCAGCACCAGGTCCCTCTCCAGCTCCATTATGCGGGACTTCTCTGAAACCGTGGCCACCTATGGGACGGCACAACTCTGGCTCAAACAAAACTGTGTTCTTCAACTTTTGGAAACATTGTGATTGTACATGTACTGACAGGAAAAAACGGGTAGCTGTTGAATGCCCCTGCCATCAGACAGGTCTACGGGGAGGAATCTTTTTCAAAGAGGGTCCTATAGAAACAGATGTCCACCATAGTTGCAGTAGTAGCGCAAAGCAAGTAAACAGTTACATAGGATGCCTACAGTTCAAATATTACACTGCTCTCTAGTGGATATAAAATGAAACCATATTCCTCACACGTAATTCTTGTGTATTGAACTACGCTCCCCAAGTGCTGCAGCATCTACTGGTTTTCATCCTTACCTTTTAATCAGGGGTCGATTTAGACCAGAATAAAACCAGATAGACTTTCTCGCCAACTATATATCAACCTATTAATTAAGTACCGGGGGAAAAGAAAACCAGTAGACTACGGCTCTTGAGAATGGCAGTTGAATACCCCTGCATTGGCTGACACCCCTGAGGGAAGCACAGACGAATTGCTAAGGGATGGGAGTAGGAGAGAGACTTACAAGAGGCGGGGGATACTAGATGGGCAGGGCAATTGGGGGGGTGGGACAAAGGACCACTGGGAATAAGGGACGGTTGTATATAGGGGTGCTGTCTGGCTACCATGTGCTAACAGCAAAGTCGTTGAGACTGTGTGCTAACTGTGAGCAGCGGAACACATGGAGAAAGAGGCAAAAGAATCAGACGGCTTTGCCGTTCTCTGGCTAAAACCTAATCTAAAAAGAACAGAATTGTTGTATAGTTAAACTAAAAGTATAGTAAAAAAAATAACCCTGATGTTTTCAAGTGTTTTCAGTGACAGCAGTAAAGTGGTTAAGACTGCTGTACTGGTGACACACAGGAATGTGAATGGTTCATGTTTGACAAAATGGGAAGAAAATGAAAGCCTGCATAAGATGCTGCATATTATAAAGCAACTTTGACATTGGTTCTTGGAACAACAGATAAGGCCAATAGATAATATTAGTTGCTAGCAAGTAAAAAGATTATACAACTACACCATTCAATGTTTTCTCAGTGACATTCAAATGCAGCTACAGTGCCTTCAGAAAGTATTCATACCCCCTGACTTATTCCACTTTGTTGTTACAACCCAAATTGTTCTTTCACCCATCTACACACAATACCCCATAATGACAGTAAAAACATGTTTTTAGAAAATGTTTCAAATGTATTGAAAATGAAATACAGAAATCTCATTTACATAAGTATTCACACCCCTGAGTCAGCGAATACAGCTGTTAGTCTTTCTGGGTAAGTCTAAGAGCTTTGCACACCTGGATTGTACAATATTTGCACATTATTCTTTAAAAAAATATTCTAGCTCTGTCACGTTGGTTGTTGATCATTGCTAGACAGCCATTTATAAGTCTAACCATAGATGTTTAAGCCGATTTCAGTCAAAACAGTAACTAGGCCGCTCAGGAACATTCAATGTCATCTTGGCAAGCACCTCCAGTGTATATTTGGCCTTGAGTTTAAGGTTATTGTCCTGCTGAAAGGTGAATTTGTCTCCCAGTGTCTGTTGGAAAGCAGACTGAACCAAGCTTTCCTCTAGGATTTGCTTAGCTCTATTCCATTTATTTTTATCCCCCCAAAAAACTCCCTAGTCCTTGCCGATGACAAGCATACCCATAACATGATGCAGCCACCACCAAGCTTGAAAATATGAAGAGTAGTATTTGCCACATTTGTTGCAGTTTTACTTTAGTGCCTTATTGCAAACAGGATGCATATTTTTTAATTGTTTTATTCTGTACTGGCTTCCATTTCACTTTATTATTTAGGTTAGTATTGTGGAATAACTCCAATGTTGTTGATTCATCCTCACTTCTCCCCCATCACAGCCATTAAAACTCTGCAACTGTTTTAAAGTCACCATTGGCATCATGGTAAAATCCCTGAGCGGTTTCCTTCCTCTCCGGCAACTGAGTTAGAAAGGACGCCTGTATCTTTGTAGAGACTGGGTGTATTGATACACGATCCAAAGCCTAATAACTTCATTATGCTCAAAAGGATATTCAATGTTTGATTTTTTTATTTATTTACCCATCTACCAATAGGTATTTATTAGGATCCCTATTAGCCGCTGCAGAGACATCAGCTACTCTTCCTGGAGTCCACATGAAACATGACATTATACAGAACATTATAAGTCAAGGACTGAAATACATCCAATATAAAACGCCCTTCTTTGCGAGGCATTGGAAAACCTATCTGGTCTTTGAGGTTGAATCTGTGTTTGAAATTCACTGCTCGACTGAGGGACCTTACAGATAATTGTATTTGTGGAGTTCAAATATGAGGTAGTCATTCAAAAATCACATTAAACACTATAATGGCACACAGAGTGAGTCCATGCAACTTTTGACTTATTATGAAAATGTGTTTACTCCTGAACTTATTTAGGCTAGCCATAACAAAGGGGATGAATACTTATTGACTCAAGACATTTCAGCTTTTCATTTTTAATTCATTTGTAAAAATTTCTCAAAACATAATTCCACTTTGACATTATACAGTTATTGTGTGTAGGCCAGTGACCAAAAAAAATCTAAATTTAATCGATTTTAAATTCAGGCTGTAACAGAACAAGGTGTGAAAAAAAGTCAAGGGGTGTGAATACTTTCTGAAGGCACTGTAAATATTGACTCCTACTGTTCCCAACCCTCTAAGGCAGAAAAGGTCAGAAAAACAGCATATGGAAGCCAGTGCTACAGGTATCTGGAGATCCTCTGTACCCCATCCCAAGATTTTCAACATTACCCTGGCCCCATCCCCACTCCACCCCTCTTTCTAAACGCAGAGCTATGTAGAGCAAGATCCATTACCCTAGTGTCTTCTAACTCTCTCTGGAGTTTCTCAGCTTTGGTCTTTTCAAAGAGCAGGCTCTGTTCAAGCTCCTTAATGTGGGCATGCTCCAGTTTGGTCTGCGTCTGTTAGTAAAGAAGGGAGAGGAAGAGAACACAACCAGTGCCACTATCACATGCCAGCCCAACACAGAGAGGAAGAGGGAGGTGGGAAGATCTGCGGGTGGGTGGAGGAGGGTGTGGAGGGAGGTGGAGTGGGGATATGGAGGGGAAGGGTACCCCATGCCTAGCACAGGTGAGCATTGGGGATGTTGCTGAAGGAAGGTGATGTGAGGATATGGGAGAAGGAGCAAGGGAAATGGGGAGATGTGTTATGCTTATGGGTATGCAGAGGAATACATGCAGAATGACCTGGTGAACCACGACAGGGACAGACTATGAAGGAATGCATAGAGTCATGTGTGAACTGAGTGAGTGAGCTGGCAAATGAGTGAAAATCTAAATGGAGGAGACCCCACGCTTTACTCCATGACATGGAAGGCCTTCGTGCACAGAAAAGGGACAGCAACTCTGCTCTCTCTCTCTTTTGTGATTTCTCCCATTTGTAAAGATCACTGATCAGTAGATCAATAAAAAAATACCAAAAACCCATGTACATTTATAAACAACTTAGAACAGACAAAATCAGTAAACACTGTAGAATATGGATATATGCAAAAATATATAAAATGGACTTGTACTCTTATAATGTAGGCCCCACCCTCTGATAAACACCTCCCCCCTCCCAAAACTGATACATTAAGTTTAATATTAAGGTTAAAATGCCCCTAATAATTCAATGCTACCAAGTGCAGAACATTTACTTTGGATTTCAACAGATTGCAATGGGAAGGTCAGAGGTCAAGCCTGTGACTAGGCTGTGAGATGGTGGAGGGGAGCATCTCCAGTGGTTCCATGCTTAGCACTGGGCCAACATGAAGGACAGGGGGAGGAGAGGAAACAGAAGCAGTAACATCACTGATTGAAGTAGGTAGAGGACAACATTAGTACACCATCAACTGTTGCCGTGTTGGTTTGGTTTTAGGTTTTTTTTGTAAGTTTGTTTTTAAAAGCTGCATGCATGTGCTTAATACATTTGTTGCAGTAATTAGTACACAGACCGTTAGTACGCAAACAAAATAAGATAAAAAAGGGGTATTACTTCTAACCCTGTGGCACTCATTTTTAAAGAGAATGTTTGTAGTGGAATGCCTTCAGGGTAATTGGGATGGTCCCGATTGTAGTGGCACTGTGGGATAGATAATGACAAATCATGTTCATGTTAACAGCCACCCTGAGCCCACTTGCTTTCGAGTCTCTGCTCCGTAACCAAAGATATGGGTTGCCAAGGGAGAGGCAGAAATAGTTTGTTTTCCTCCCCCAAAATTGCCCACCTTTCCTCATTCCCATCAAATAGAACTAGAGAGATGTGTTGGGGAACAACACTGTGCTAACCTTAGTCTGATGTACCACTGGTATTTTCTAATTTCTTACATAGTCATGAAATGAGAAAGACCTCCAGATTTGTGCAGATCGGCCTGAGAAAGGCACTGCGCAAATTTGGAATAGTAGTTTGGGGGCGTTATTTGTAGATCAGCGAGTCTGCGCAGTGCCATGCTCAGGCTGACCCTCTACAATGCGCAGTAGCATGACTTCATGGATACTAGAAGCGCATGAGAGCCAGGCTCAGTCAGATCTGATTCTGACACAACCCTGCTCCATGTGGGAATGGATGACCTTGCTGTCACTTGTGAATGCCATCAGCACCATAGAGAGAATGAGATTTCAGTCAGAGTCTCATTTTACAGGGCATATGAGATGGCTGTGGGCAATGGGCAGGACGGATCTCTGGTCTACGTAGACAGACAGGAGAGAATATGTAATGCTCAGTCCTTGGCATACTAGACTAAGGAGATGTCACTGATCACTACCCTGCCAACTTAGAATCACAAGCCGAAGGCCAAACTGTTGATCTAATGCATACAGAGTATCTAAATAGTGACCTTCGGTAAGATATATTAATTCCTTACGTTAGAAACTATAAGACACATTCTGCACCACTCTAACCTCAGGGATCGGGAGCAGGGATGTTGCAGAGTGGCTTAATTCCAGAGAGGAAATCCAGTCTGCATTGTCATCAAAACGCTTTTACCTCGAAATGTCCCAATTTGACAAGACAGGAAGTTTCAACGGCAGTCCTGATGAGCGTTGGTGTACTTCTGATACACCTCAGCATCAAAGTGATTCATTCCAGTCGCTTAGGGGCAGATTTCGACTCGAGATAGGGGCATGTGAATCAAAGATTCTACTCTGTGCATACAAAGGAAAGCCGTATACATATTTCTGGAGTGTGTGTAGAACAGTGTGTGTTTACCTCCAGATCGCCTTTGGTAATGCAAGCTTCCTCCACGCGAAACTGAAGGTCCTCCACCTTTCTATCACACAGAGGACACTTCATATTATAGTTCAGAAACATTGAACACAAGAGGTCTGAAAAGGAATCATGGGTCAAGAGGTCTGAAAAAGCGTTTCAAATCTGAATTTGGAATCAAATTCTAGGTTCTAAATTCAACACTCCACTGTGGAGATTGGATACGCATACTTCATCTGCCCCCCCCCCCTTTTCCTTTTGTGATACTGTGCTGATAATCTTAGAAACACATATTTCCACCATCAGAACATAGTTACATCCATAGTAAGACCCCATGCCCCCAGGTCTCTTGTCACCCCACACCCCTCTGAAGCCTCACCTTTTCTCCTCCTCCAGCTGATTGAGCAGCTCAACCTTCTCCTTGTCAGCAGCCTCCACCAGGGTGCGTAACTGGTCCATCTTGGCCTCCATCTTCACATGATACACATGAATATGCATTAATTAAACAGGTCATGAATATAGGTCCTGAGACACCCAAGAAAAAACTATATTATTATCAAGGCAGCTATGCATCCGGCAGCTGGCTGTAAAAACACAATCCTGTTTTTTATTTTACAGTGTTGAGCATTGACAGCAGATGGCAGTGCAGAGGTTTATGTGATATGAGTGTTTGATTGAGGTACAGCACTAAGGTGTTTTCATGGCGCCAGGTTTGTCATTGTCATGCATGACATAATACACTTTCACTAATGAGAGTTCCAATACTGGAACGTCCTGGATCTCATCTGTGGGGAATGTGTGTGTAAATAATCCTGAGGGCGAACCTTGTATGCTGTGTGTGTGTGTGTGTGTGTACGTGTGTAAACCATGACAGGGGACGTATGTGTGTGTGTATGCATAAGCCATAAGAGGGAGTGTGTATTGACCTGTTCCTGGTCATCTCTCAGCAGGGTCAGTTCCTGCTCCACCTCGCCCACATGGGTGGTTGCCTTGGCCACCTCTGCCCTCTCCATGTCCCGCTCCGCCATCAGCTGCTCGATGTGCTGCTGCTTCTCCTTCAGCACCTCCTGAACTGCTGTGGTGCCAGAGATCTTCCTTGAGTACCGTGATGACGTTTCTGTCAGCTGTGGTAGGGGCCCGGAGAAGAGTGTTTAAGACTGGTGAATTGGGGGATGGAGTTCTACCAGACAAGACCCAATTAAAGAACAGACATCTTGTTTACACTGCAGGTGTGTACGTGTGTGCACTTATGTGTGTGCGTCTTTGAGTGTGTGTGTGTGCACGTGTTTCTCACCAGGCCTGTGCGACTGGGCTTGGCGCTGACAGAGGAGGTCACAGAGCTCATGGAGCTGATGGAGGAGGTGCTGGGGCTGCGCTTCAGGCCTGAGGGCGTGGCCACCACCTTCCGCACCGTGGTCTTTGCCTTGGCCGGCGTGGTGGAGGGGAAGCCGATGCGCGTGACCTTGTGGACCGGGGCAAACAGGCCATACTTGGGTTGGCACTGAAAGTATCTGGGGAAACACAAATGAAGGGCATAAGACAAAAAAACATGTCAGTGCCAACTTTGTTTTCCTCTACAATATATGAATAACACCCATGAGACTTGGCTGTGCTTAACTCTCTTTTATGCAAATTGGTTACCAGGGAGTGGCATCTTTCTCAAGCCTGTGATAATCCTCTCTGGTCTGATTACCTGGTTCCTGCCACTGCCCCATCGTTCTTTCCCAGGGGCTCATCCAGTTCCACACCACACCACTCTCCCTTGGCAAAGTCCGTTTCACCAAGAAAGCGAACCACACCAGCTTTTGTGCCACCAACCTGCAGAGACAGTACAAAGAAAGAGTTCAGAAAAGCCTAATAAAAATAATACCAATAATAATTTTACTTATAGAGCACTTTTCATTACAGAAAGAATATCCACGCGCCTAGAGGGTAACTAGCTTGGCTTGCAATAAAACCACTAAGGTTTATAGTCAGCATTTACTTTTCCAATTCTCTAAAGGGAGAAGTGAGAAAAGCACCCTCCCTTCAAGTGAATATTGCGAATATGTGATCTTGTATCTCCACAGACGAGTTTGTTTTAGTTTGCTACTATATATGGTATTTTTGTGGACAGTCCCTGTCACATTTCCTCTGAGCATCAGTGACACACTTCCTCTCAACACAACGTGTTACACAGCCTGAAGCTGACTATGAGAGAAAGAGAGAGGGGCCTTGGCCAACACTCAGGAAGGAAGGTGCTCATAAGACAGAGCTTGGCTGTGAACCGAGTGACTATACACAGACACTGAGCTCACCGAGGCCTGTTAGAACGTACGTTCTCATTGGTCAGTGAGAAGTTGGGAGTGAGGTGGGTGGAGACTTTGTTCTGCAGACACATTCCTGAGTGATTACCATGGTGAAAGGGGTCAGTCATGTGACTCTGAGACCAGCCTGTATTTACGGCAAAGTCGCCACACAAGGGGCAAGAGCAGGGGGTGGAGCCAGGGCTTGCCCAGGGTAGAGGGGGAACATTTGAGACCAACTTGCAAAGATGAACTAGCGAGCAGTTGCAGAAAAATAAACATTCACACCTATTAACCGAACGGAATGAACCAGGCTTCAGGATAAAAGCTGCCTGATCCAAAATAACCGCTGCTTTCAAAGTGTTAATGAACTAAGCCATACCAAAACACGGTCTCCATTCTTCAGCTCCCTCTCTCCCTTCTTGACCGAGCCGGTGTCTGAGAGGTTGGAGATAGACTCGCTGTTTGTGCGTGCCAGGTTGGAGGCTGGAGTGGCGGGCATTGCAGTTGAGGCCTTCTTGACAGAGGGGGTGTGAGAGGCCAGGCTGGCGGTGGAGGGGGTGGGTGACCCAGCCCGGGATGGAGGTGCTGTCTGAGTCCCGTTGGCCTCGCCCTCTGTGTAGGACAGCTTGGAGGGGCGAGTGAATATCCCCTTCAAGGGCTCACACTGGAAGTACCGCACCCCTGCCACCGAGCCATCGTTTTTCCCAATGGGCTCATCCAACACAATGCCAGCCCACTGTCCTGGTGCAAACTGAGCATCCCCCAGGAACTGCACCACGCCAGGTTTGTTCCCATTCACCCACACCCGCTCCCCGACCTGGAAGTTCTCCCCGCCATCTTGCGTTCCCACTGCACCGCCACCGGGAGTGGACTTGTCGGCTGTGACTACTTTGGATCCGGCTGCAGGGAAACGGGTGGAAAACATCCAATTACTGCCAGTGAGCCAACTTCACTGAGCTAACAGATCTAACATGAAGGAGTTAGCTCACAGAACATGACACATTTACCTTGTTATTCAATACTTCCAAACCCTTACCCCATAGTGCCATATGTTACGTACCATCAACAATTACTGTTGCCTGATATTCTATATACAAATAAACTTGGTCAAATGTTAACAGCTGATCAATGTACAAATAATTGTTTATTGGATGACATCATGAGGTCAAACTTCACAGTCACATTTTCACATGACCTCTGACTGTCAACACTTTGAAACAAAATAGCAGCACATTTCACACAGCAAGATAAAGAGCACTGTGTCTAAAGCTTCTAGTGGACTCAATTCACCCAATTTCTCCTACTAAAAAATATAGGTAATCCACCATTCAGCAGATCCAGACTGATGAAGCCGTAAAGCCCCTTTTATTGCAACCGTAAGCCGATTGATGACATCCAAGCCAGGGGTTAAGTGCTGTAGCTCCCACAGCCTGGAATGAGAAGCAGCCAGGCCACGTGAACTGCTGGTGCTGAGGAGGAGCTCTTACCAGTGGAAGGGGAGGTCTTGGTGGCTGGCGCCCCCGTCGGCCTGCCTATCTTGCTGGGCGCTTTGAGCCCGCTGGGCTTGGCTTGGCTCATGTTTCCTCTCTGCGTGCTGTGAAATCCACAGGGCCTTTCTGTCCGTCAGTGGGCGCCGGCTGACCCCAAACCATCGACGTAGTTGTACTCAGCCTCTAAGATGACAATGCCCTCTGAGTAGCAGCACCAAAATAAATGAACCAGAAATAAAAGACAGGAAAAAGGGGCGAGGGAGGGAAAAAAGGACCCTGTTAAGAGAAAGGAGATACATTAGTGCAACAAACAGCTTTGTACAGTATGCACTTTTTAAATATTAGCCTATTTACTTTGAATAATAGACTACTAATGATAATAAACCAGCATAATAAACCACATTAAAGGAAATGGGATTTTCAACAACCATAGGCTACTTCAATTAAATGGAAAGCCAGGAGGGAGTGTTGTTCCACTGGTATATTTTTTACTTTGTGGAAATGACTTTTCAAAACACTGGCTTCTTACATTGATTTGTTCATTTGGTTCAACTTCAACATCATGGGTGGCACTGCCAAGGCTTATTGTTTCCTATGGATTAATGGTGAGAATAGATGGGCTGAATGGTCTGTCCTCGACATTCAAATGATCTTATGTCAATGTAGGCAGTCTGTTATCACAACAAGCAGAATCTCTCCCCCCGTCACAGTGAGCTCTAAACTAAAAATACTCAGTCACAAGCCAGGCCACATTCAAGTGTCTCTGTGTCTGTATTTGTCACCACCATACGAAAACAAGTTCTCTCGCTTTCCCTTTCACTCTCTCACACATGCAAAGTCGATCAGTCTTCTGTATCAACGACCCCAGTACCATTCATTTGCACTCATATTCGATGTTTTGTTGTTGTTGTGAAAGACAAACAGTGTGAGGCACCTGACCAGAGCATAAATCATCTTTCAACACCAGACATAAAGACCCCAAGGCCCCTACTTGTCAGCCAGAGTACACTTCTTTTTTGTTGTTGCTCAATAACATGTTGTTCTATCCTCACGCAGTTCTTAAAAATGGGCCCATTACATTCATTTAAAAGCACAATGACATCTTTCTAAATTCCTCACATTCCCACCACTAGTGCTCTGCTGTGTTAATGTGTGTTTGCCAGGGTTTACCAACCAATCAGGCCTAGCCTACAGCTCTGTCCTCATCAAGCACAACTCGTGAGTCTTGGGCCCTCCCTCTTCACCATAAACTGTAGAGTTCGTGTGAAGAGGGAGGGATTAGTGCATAAACAGAAAGGAGTAGGGTGTTTAGCAGCTCTTCTACAGGACAGACTACTTTAGCTAATAACAAGGGTCTAGCCTACCCGTTACTACCAGACTGACAATGAAAGAGTGACCTGGCCATAATCCGGAAATGTTTGTGTTGTCTTTTAAAGATCTCTCAGTAAGGATAGATAACACTACAATTGGGATACCTATTAATATGTGAGAAATAGCATTAATAATGTAGTAACTGATTATTTTTTTATTTCACCTTTATTTAACCAGGTAGGCTAGTTGAGAACAAGTTCTCATTTGCAACTGCGACCTGGCCAAGATAAAGCAAAGCAGTTCGACACATACAACAACACAGAGTTACACATGGAGTAAAACAAACCTACAGTCAAAAATATAGTAGAACAATAAGTCTATATACAGAGAGTGCAAATGAGGTAAGTTAAGGCAATAAGTAGGCCATGGTGGCGAAGTAATTACAATAAAACACTGGAATGGTAGATAAATAAATAAATAAATACAGTATGGGGATGAGGTAGATAGATAGATAGATAGATAGATAGATAGATAGATAGATAGATAGATAGATAGATAGATAGATAGATAGATAGATAGATAGATAGATAGATAGATAGATAGATAGATAGATAGATAGATAGATAGATAGATAGATAGATAGATAGATAGATAGATAGATAGCCCATCTGTAAGCAGCCCATCTATGTACAGGTGCAGTGATCTGTGAGCTGCTCTGACAGCTGGTGCTTAAAGCTAGTGAGGGAGATATGAGTCTCCAGCTTCAGAGATTTTTGCAGTTCGTTCCAGTCATTGGCAGCAGAGAACTGGAAGGAAAGATGACCAAAGGAGGAATTGGCTTTGGGGGAGACCAGCGAAATATACATGCTGGAGCGCGTGCTACGAGTGGGTGCTGCTATGGTGACCAGTGAACTGAGATAAGGCGGGCTTTACCTAGCAGAGACTTGAAGATAACCTGTAGCCAGTGGGTTTGGCGACGAGTATGAAGCGAGCGCCAACCAACGAGAGCGTACAGGTCGCAATGGTGGGTAGTGTATGCGGCTTTGGTGACAAAACAGATGGCACTGTGATAGACTGCATCCAGTTTGTTGAGTAGAGTGTTTGAGGCTATTTTATAGATGACATCACCGAAGTCGAGGATCAGTAGGATGGTCAGTTTTACGAGGGTATGTTTGGCAGCATGAGTGAAGGATGCTTTGTTGCGATATAGGAAGCCAATTCTAGATTTCATTTTGGATTGGAGATGCTTAATGTGAGTCTGGAAGGAGAGACAGTCTAACCAGACACCTAGGTATTTGTAGTTGTCCACGTATTCTAAGTCAGAACCGTCCAGAGTAGTGATGCTGGACGGGCGAGCAGGTGCGGGCAGTGATCGATTGAATAGCATGCATTTAGTTTTACTTGCGTTTAAGAGCAGTTGGAGGCCACGGAAGGAGAGTTGTATGGCATTGAAGCTCGTCTGGAGGTTAGTTAACACAGTGTCCATAGAGGGGCCAAAAGTATACAGAATGGTGTCATCTGCGTAGAGGTGGATCAGAGAATCACCAGCAGCAAGAGCAACATCATTGATGTATACAGAGAAGAGAGTCGGCCCGAGAATTGAACCCTGTGGCACACCCATAGAGACTGCCAGAGGTCCGGACAACAGGCCCTCCGATTTGACACACTGAACTCTATCAGAGAAGTAGTTGGTAAACTAGGCGAGGCAATCATTTGAGAAACCAAGGCTGTCGAGTCTGCCAATAAGAATGTGGTGATTGACAGAGTAGAAAGCCTTGGCCAGGTCGATGAATACAGCTGCACAGTAATGTCTCTTATCGATGGAGGTTATGATGTCGTTTAGGACCTTGAGCGTGGCTGAGGTGCACCCATGACCAGCTCGGAAACCAGATTGCATAGCGGAGAAGGTACGGTGGGATTCGAAATGGTCAGTAATCTGTTTGTTAACTTGGCTTTCGAAGACCTTAGAAAGACAGGGTAGGATAGATATAGGTCTGTAGCAGTTTGGGTCTAGAGTGTCACCCCTTTTGAAGAGGGGGATGACCGCGGCAGCTTTCCAATCTTTGGGAATCTCGGACGATACAAAAGAGAGGTTGAACAGGCTAGTAATAGGGGTTGCAACAATATCGGCAGCTAATTTTAGAAAGAGAGGGTCCAGATTGTCTAGCCCGGCTGATTTGTAGGGGTCCAGATTTTGCAGCTCTTTCAGAACATCAGCTATCTGGATTTGGGTGAAGGAGAAATGGTGGGGGCTTTGGCGGGTTGCTGTGGAGGGTGCCGGGCAGTTGACCGGGGTAGGGGTAGCCAGGTGGAAAGCATGGCCAGCCGTAGAGAAATGCTTATTGAAATTCTCAATTATAGTGGATTTATCGGTGGTAACAGTGTTTCCTAGCCTCAGAGCAGTGGGCAGCTGGGAGGAGGTGCTCTTATTCTCCATGGACTTTACAGTGTCCCAGAACTTTTTTGAGTTAGTACTACAGGATGCAAATTTCTGTTTGAAAAAGCTAGCCTTAGCTTTCCTAACTGCCTGTGTATATTTGTTCCTAACTTCCCTGAAAAGTTGCATATCACGGGGGCTATTCGATGCTAATGCAGAACACCACAGGATGTTTTTGTGCTGGTCAAGGGCAGACAGGTCTGGAGTGAACCAAGGACTATATCTATTCCTAGTTCTACATTTTTTGGATGGGGCATGCTTATTTAAGATGGTGAGGAAGGCACTTTTAAAGAATAGCCAGGCATCATCTACTGACGGGATGAGGTCAATGTCATTCCAGGATACCCCGGCCAGGTCGATTAGAAAGGCCTGCTCGCTGAAGTGTTTTAGGGAGCGTTTGACAGTGATGAGGAGTGTTCGTTTGGTCGCAGACCCATTACGGATGCAGGCAATGAGGCAGTGATCGCTTAGATCTTGATTGAAAACAGCAGAGGTGTATTTGGAGGGCGAGTTAGTTAGGATGACATCTATGAGGGTGCCCGTGTTTACGGATTTGGGGTTGTACCTGGTAGGTTCATTGATAATTTGTGTGAGATTGAGGGCATCAAGCTTAGATTGTAGGATGGGCGGGGTGTTAAGCATGTCCCGGTTTAGGTCACCTAGTAGCACGAGCTCAGAAGATAGATGGGGGAGCAATCAATTCACATATGGTATCAAGGGCACAGCTGGGGGCAGAGGGAGGTCTATAGCAAGCGGCAACAGTGAGACACTTGTTTCTGGAAAGGTGAATTTTTAGAAGTAGAAGCTCAAATTGTTTGGGTACAGACTTGGATAGTAATACAGAACTCTGCAGGCTATCTTTGCAGTAGATTGCAACAACGCCCCCTTTGGCAGTTCTACCTTGGCGGAAAATGTTATAGTTAGCGATGGAGATTTAAGGGTTTTTGGTGGTTTTCCTAAGCCAGGATTCAGACACGGCTAAGACATCCGGGTTGGCAGTGTGTGCTAAAGCAGTGAGTAAAACAAACTTATGGAGCAGGCTTCTAATGTTAACATGCATGAAACCAAGGCTTTTACGGTTACAGAAGTCAACAAATGAGAGCACCTGGGGAGTGGAGCTAGGCACTGCAGGACCTGGAATAACCTCTACATCACCAGAGGAACAGAGGAGAAGTAGGATAAGGGTACGGCTAAAGGCTATACGAACTGGCCGTCTAGCATGTTCGGAACAGAGAGTAAAAAGTGCAGGTTTCTGGGCACGATAGCATAGATTCAAGGCATTTTGTACAGACAAAGGTAAGGTAGGATGTGAATACATTGGAGGTAAACCTAGGCATTGAGTAATGATGAGAGAGATATAGTCTCTAGAGACGTTTAAACCAGGTGATGTTATCGCATATGTAGGAGGTGGAACAACATGGTTGGTTAAGGCATATTGAGCAGGGCTAGAGGCTCTACAGTGAAATAAGACAGTAATCACTAACCAGGACAGTAATGGACAAGGCATATTGATATTAGAGAGAGGCATGCGTAGCCAAGTGAACATATGGGTCCAGTGAGTGGTTGGGCTGACTGGGGACACGGCGATTCAGACAGTTAGCAGGCCGTTGCTAACAAGCTAACAGTTAGTAGGCCAGGGCTAAACAAGCTAGCAGTTAGCAGACCGGGGCTGGCAGTAAGCGGACCGGGGCAGGCAAGTTAGCAGTTAGCAGACCGGGTTAGCAAGCAAGCACTTAGCAGACCGGGGCTAGCAGTTAGCGGACCGGGGCAGGCAAGTTAGCAGTTAGCAGACCGGGGCAAGCAAGCTAGCAGTTAGCAGACCGGGGCAAGCAAGCTAGCAGTTAGCAGACCGGGGCAAGCAAGCTAGCAGTTAGCAGACCGGGGCAAGCAAGCTAGCAGTTAGCCTTTGATGAAGCCGTTGGCCCGGGAGTGGCAACATGTGTGGTACTGAAGGTAGGTCAGACGGAATTTTATTGACAGTCTGCTAAGACTTGCACCAAGTTAGGAACTCCAAAGCCTTGAAATAATGCCTGTGGTTAAGAGACAGAGCAGCAGGTGGACAGCAAGGTTAGGGCAGTGAGCCTCCAGCCTGCACATATCAAGTTACCACCTTACCCCTGGAGGTCAACCACACACTACTGCAGTACTGCTGCTATTGCAACACAAACTATGCACTATTGTAGTAGTAGGGGGTATGTGGTCCTACAGAATGTCATCCAATAGGACCCCATTGCCTACACAACCATTCTACATCTGGCGTACTCTTTAGGCTATAAGGTGAAGCAACATCCGTAATGGAATAGTTCCAACTTCCTACATCCATTTCCCTGACTATTATGCTGCCAGCCCTCTGAGTGAGAGCATCTAACATTATCAAGTCGCCTTGCATAACGGAAAACTGCTAACTAAAATAATTCAAAATAGATCTTGCAGCTAAGTCACCGACACAAAAGCCTAGATCTATCGAGCGCTCTCTCACACACAAACACACATCTGCCTGAATGCCAAAATAGATCTCTCAGAAGCACAGAATAAAGGGTGAGTCAGCAGCATTGACCCAGTTTCCATGCAGCACTCCAGTTTTCCCTCGCTGTGTCTTTGAATGACACTGATTAGTGCCCCGAGGTCAGGAGGACGAGCACAGGCCCTCAAGGAAAAATCACAGAAATTATTGATATCTTTGTGGCAGCGAATAATGAGAGGATACATAGAAAGAGTAGAGGGGTCTATCTATTGTTGTGCCTGTTCTATTTAAGATAAGTTCACTATGTACTCACTATCTGTCTACTCTATAACAAATAAAAAAAGAGCCACTTTACCCCAAATGTCTAGGCCTACATTTTCAAAGCTGTAACAGTATTTAACAAAAAACAACCTCCCCAAAAACATGACTATGTCTCGTACATTGCGTCGCAAACTTCTTATGTCTTGAATCCATAGCAATGTTTGGAAAATGCTAGTCAACTTGCTTTCCCAAATAGACCAGCAATTTCTAGATTTGAAACCTGAGCCTTACATTTAGAAACTGTGGACGTCTTGTGCCTATGAAAGTGAGAGAATGTTCTCAGCTTTCAGTTTATCCCTGGTGTAGTCAGCTGGTAATGGTAGGCCTAATCCTTTGCTCCTGACTCCCACTCTAATCTCTCGTTAGGAAGGCAGCCAAACACCAATGTTCTGTCAATGCAGGTTTTGGGCAATTCACATATCCTAGTGATGAATGTGCAAAATGACATGGTACTATGGAAAAGTTACCATACCAACTTCTTAAACTAGGTTACTAGTCAGGGTATTTTCATTAAAATAATTCCCATCCAGGTTAATTTAAATGAATTAACTTTGATTTGTTTAAATTTAAACTTACTTTCAAACCAGGATCATTTGCTGAACCGCTTGTTTGACCCCCTTCCTGTAGTGTGCAGACATTTTGTATTTTAGTGTCTCATTACATGTTTCCTATGGCACTGGGTTCACATGCCACCTGCGGAAAGTAAAGCACTTATTATGAATTTACACAACGAACTCCACCAGTGCATGCTGTAAATTTAGGAGATATCAAAAATCAGATAGCTTGCTGGTCCAACATTCAATTGTACTTCCAAATAGTTTTTTAATGAAGACGGCACTGTAAAAATAAACATAACCTTGGTGCTCTGTTGGATACATGAAATGGGTGGGGACTGGAAGAGGACGTGTTCTGTAAATCAAATTTACTTCTGAAACTGATTTGAGGGCCCAAAACAGAGATAATCAACTTCCATGTATGATTACTTGTTGCAGGAGCTTATCTACAGCATATCTGGCTTAGCTAAACCATGCACAGTAGGGAAGCATTGCTCTGACAGTTAGTTAGTTCTCTGAATGCAGGAAAAAGGCAAAGGGACCTTGCATTTTTCACTGTACAATATACTTTTTCTGACATCAGTGGTGAAAAAGCCTCACTAAATGACACCTCTAATTTGCTTATTATGAATAATTGCAATGTACTGTACCCTCCACTTCCCCATTCCCTTCATGAAGGGCAAAAAGAGTAATTCACTTTCTCAGAGAAATGGATGCACTTGTAAACAGTTACTTGTCTCAGGGCATAAATCTTGAAAAGAGTGTTTAACCACTTGGTACTACAGACTAGGGTTGAATGGCAGGAACCCGGTTACTGAGATTTACAGAACAAAACCACTCTCTTTTCATGGGATAAATAACTGTAGAAACCAGTAAATTATAATAAAATATTTATAGGAACAGCATGGCGTGAAATGGAAGCGTTAAATTATATCCAATGCCTAAATCTGGCTTCTCTACAGCCTCTGCATGATGGAACAACAAAACTCAGGGTAGGTACAGACCATCTCAGATTGGAGCGCAGTTCACAATCCATGTAGATCTATCATCTTACCATGGTCTCTCTTTGCTACAGGTCGGCCTACATTTGCTGCAGCATAGTTTATAATATAAAGTCTGAATGCACGTTTAATTGACCCATCTCCATCCGGCTTTCAGGGATCACTTAATTTTTTTCATTGTAAAGATAGGCTGTTTTAAAACACTGCAGCTGCAATAAAAAAAAAACTATCACTCGAATACCGTTGGTTTAAGTCAGTGCACCGCGTGAGTACCCTCTCGCAGTCTTTCTTTCCATCAATTCCATTCAAATAGATAATCCTGTTCTAGATTGATATATATCAATCAATGTCCTAGCCTACCTCTTTCAGCTAATACGTTCAATGCAGTATTAGCCTTATATTTAGGTAATTAATGATGGGTCATGCATAATAAGCTTCTAACTTATAGCCTCCGTCTCTTGCACAATACGCACCTGAGCCATCGCTGGTGTCGCTCCTTAGCTCTTGGAGTCCCATGTAGGAAAAGATAGACTTGAATAGCTTGCTGGACATAATTTCTTTTTGCATTTCTTATACCAATATACTATTTGAAGAGGTACGCAAGCTCTTGTTTCTGAATGTTAAATACAGCAGCAGCCAATAGAAATCACAGGTACTGTCATTGGCTGCCACCTTTCCAGCAAGTCAGTTCGTCAAATTTCTGCCCTGCTAGAGCTGCCCTGGTCAATTGTAAGTGCTGTTATTGTGAAGTGCAAATGTCTAGGAGCAACAACGGCTCAGACGCGAAGTGATAGGCCACACAAGCTCACAGAATGGAACCGCCAAGTGCTAAAGGATGTAGAAGTTGTCTGTCCTCGGTTGCAACAGCACAAGAACTGTTCGTCGGGAACTTCATGAAATGGGTTTCCGTCGCCGAGCAGCCATACACCAGACTAAGATCACCATGCGCAATTCCAAGCATCGGCTGGAGTGGTGTAAAGAGAGCGAGCAGTGGAAACGTGTTGTCTGGAGTGATGAATCACCCTTCACCATCTGGCAGTCCAACTGAAGATTGTGGGTTTGGCAGATGCATAGTGCCAACTGTAGTGTTTGGCGGAGGCCCTTTCTTATTTCAGCATGACAATGCCCCCATGCGCAAAGCGAGGTCCATACAGAAGTTTTGTTGAGATCTATGTGGAAGAACTTGACTGGCCTGCACAGAGCCCTGACTTCAACCGCATCGAACACCTTCGGGATTTAATGGAAAGTCAACTGCGAGCCAGGCCTAATCACCCAACATCAGTACCCAACCTCACTAATGCTCGTGGTTGAATGGAAGCAAGTCCCCACAGCAATGTTTCAACATCTAGTGGAAAGCCTTCCCAGAAGAGTGTAGGCTGTTATTTCAGCAAAGGGGGGACCAACTCCACATTAATGCCGATGATTTTGGAATGAGATGTTCGACGAGCAGGTGTCCACATATTTTTGGTCATGTTGTGTATGAGTCAGCCTATTAATTATACAAATAGGCCCCATTATATTTCAAAATGAAAATCAAATTTGCTAGCCTATACTTGTAGCTTTGTAGGCTACATGTGCTGCACCATAATCCCATGTTCTCTGCTTTAACATGGTTTGAACGATGTACGTAATTCCAGTCCATATAATACAGCACAGCAATACAATTTACATTGAAAAAGATTAGCCTACAGGAGCTAGTTTCATTTATTTACCCAAGAGAGCATATAGCTAGTTGTGTAATGTGCAGCAGCCTATATCATATATGTGTTGGATCACAGCATGATCATTTGGGCTAGGGCTCCTTAAAATTTTCGATCAAAGCTCTTATCAAATCCAGACATAGGCCTATTTATATGCTTTATAATGCTTTGAATGACACTTCCGGTTTCAGCGGGAAATACCGGGTTAACATGGAGAAAATATATTTATTCTCAGGATGGAACATTTTTTAAATACAAGGAAAATATTCAACCCTACAACAGACTGTGGTTGTAGAATGTACAAGAATCAGACAAGACTACTTGCCTAACCAACCTGGTCCAATATAATGTAGGCTAGGTGAAAATAATAATAAAAGTTCTAGCAGGAATTTTAAATCTAAGGACAAGGTCAAAATATCTGTGCCAGGGAACACAGTCCAACTTTTCTCTGCATTAGATGCACCACAATAGCAATGAAATGGGCTGTCCCATCAACCTTGTACTAAGCAAGCCGTTCTTCCCATCATTGTCTCAATGGAAATGCCAGTGTTGCTAGTGTATTGATGCAGATTCCTGGCCGATTTCCCTCCAAAGAAAATACCAAGAATATAATTAGGCCTATAACGGAATGAAAGAATATCAGGGCAAATAACCTCATATTTTCTTTGTAACTATAACTTGTTACAATACTATAACCATGTTAGTACTACTTTATTCTGTGGGGTGCTGTAACAAACATGAAGCTGTGGGAAATCAAAGTGCAGAAAAAACAAATGTGCCCTATATGCTTTGTGTGGTTAACAATTGCATGCTGAAAAAGAGATTCAGGGACATGCAGGGACACTCAGCATGGGACTCATGGCTCTTGGTCTAAAAGAATAGCACTTGACTAGTCTTGACTTGTGCACCAGCCAGTGGGCAGGCTTAGCCTAAAGAAGAGCCTTGGCACCTGCCACATCTCTTGAAGAGCCTGCCCGAGCGAGTGGCTATAATCACAAACAATGGAAGGAGCTGAGCTGTGTGCCATCTGCACTCTCATTGGTTTTCTTGGTAATCATAATCATAAGGCCTACTATGTCCCTGTCCTCCCTCAAATCGCTTCCCAATATTGTACACTGTTCGACTGTAGAAAGTGTGAACACCACATCACACATTCGAATTACATACACCCCTGCTGCCCCCCACCACATATTGAACGCACTAAAGACATGCTCCAGCTCTTCTCTTTGAGGAACATCTACTGGGGGTCATTATATAGCCCCCTTAGTGATGGCAGCAGAAGGTGTGCGGAGCACAGACACTTCATTAGCTGTTAACAAAAAGGCAGGATCCTGCCACCCCCAATACCTCCCCACTTACAACCTCTGATAGGCCAACACGAACACAACCAGCCTGGTTCAGCACTTGTCTTCTAGAGCTAGAGTTGAGTTAGGCCTAATGCCCCCCCCCCAAAAAAAAAAAAAAAAAAAAAGTTTGTTTTCATGGCTTGGTTGTGAAATAGGCTCATCAATACAGACACATTTTTCCTCCAGCGTTGACTGTACTTTAAAAAAGACTAAACTTTAGGACATTCAAAAAGCATTGTTGGGTTTACTTGTAATACCAAATAACTGTTCTTTTTTAAGGGCCAGTTTCATCATAGCAGGCATAGAAATCGTACATATTAAATCGTAAACAATAGCCTCAACAGACAGCTCAGTTTGGGATCGACTCAATTCTGAAATATCAGTAGTACAGTGAGCAAAGCAGGAGTTTAAGACAACCAGCACTTTCTTGGATCAAAAAATTAAACAAATGAGATCAAACAAGCCTGGCTGGTTTGTTTTAACATTTAGCAGATTCATGTGAAAACAATTAAACTGTAAACTAATTTCTTGTAGTGGTATGTTATGTTATTGTTTGTTGATGGTTTTGCTGTAAATCAGAGATGGTAGTCAAACACCAGACTCAAGGCCATAGATATTATTCAATAATAAATGGTCAGCTCACTGGCACACTTTCTGTTACTTATCTTGCTCTAGTCTAGCAATTCAAATGAGCTTTCAGAGCAGGGCCAATACCAAAGAGTCCTCACTTCTTGGGCACCTGAGATGAGGAAGTGAGGAAACCAGGTTAACTGTTGGCAACCTAAAACCTGCCTGAGCTCTTCTCCCCTGAGTATATAAAGGGCCTGGCTGCCTCTGCAGAGTACAGCCCTGAGGCTGAGAGCAGGGTCAGATCCACCACCGAGCCTTGTACAGAACACAGAGGAACGTAAGGTCAAATAAACCTTGGTCGGTGCACCTGCTTCTGTTACCGGTAGAGGTCAAACTTCTTGAGCCTTGTTTGTGGACTTTGATCCAAGCATAAAAAGAAACCTAAGCCTGAAGTTCTCCATTCTGCTGAACTCTATCAATTATGAGGCCAAAAACTAGGCAGATGTTTTTCATGATCAAATGTCACCCAAACAGGTTTATCATTTAATCATTACTGAAGAATTTAAACTGAGAGCATGGTCAGTGTCAAACAAGCACTGAAACCAAGTCAAGGTCACAGATATGTTTACACATGTCTTCCGTTTCATTTTTCTGTATTTATTTGTTTTTGTTATTTTAACTACTCTATGGTTATTATTTAAGCAATAACACATGAGGGGGTGTGGTATATGGCCAATATACCACGGCTAAGGGCTGTTCTTATGCACGACGCAACGTGGAGTACCTGGACACAGCCCTTAGCTGTAGTATATTGGCCATGTGGTGGCTGGTAGCCTAGTGGTTAGAGTGTTGGGCCAGTAACCGGAAGGTTGCTGAATCGAATCCCTGAGCTGACAAGGTAAAAATCTGTCGTTCTGCCCGAGCAAGGCAGTTAACCCACTGTTAACCGGGCGCCAAAGACGTGGATGTCGATTAAGGCAGCCCCCCACACTTCTCTGATTCAGAGGGTTGGGTTAAATGTAGAAGACTCATTTCAGTTGAATACATTCAGTTGGACAACTGACTCGGTATCCCCCCCTTTCCCCATATATAGCAAACCCCCGAGGTGTCTTATTGCTAACCAACGTAATTAGAACACTAAATAGAAATGTTTTGTGATACCTGTGGTATACAGTCTCATACACTACGGCTGTCAGCCAATCAGCAATCAAAGCTTGAAACACACAGTTACTAATATTGCTTAGATAAATCAATACATAATAGTAGATTATGGTTATTTTCATTCTTTATGCAGTGTGCACTGACCAAAACACAGGAATAATTATCACTGTGAATCAATTTAATGTTTGTGTGTCAATTAGCCCCATAAGTAAGGGATGGGATGGGATGCCAACTGGCGATTTGACACGAACATGAAAATGTAATTCATTCATTCATAGAATAGATTACCTTGACCTGAGGTTAGGTACAAAGTATCAAGTGATTTTAATCACTACCATTTTACTCCACTACATTCCAAAAAGAATGTACTTTTTAGTCTATACATTCTCACTGACATCCAAAAAGTCGTTACATTTTGATTGCTTAGCAGGCCCGGAGTGGTCCAATTCGTATCAAGAGAACGTCCCTGGTCATCCCCACTGCCTCGCATTTGGCAGGCTCCCTAAACAAATGCTTCGTTTGTAAATTATGTCCGAGTGTTGGGTGTGACCCTGGCTATCCATAAACTAAAACACGAAAATCATCCCGTCAGGTTTGCTTAATGTAAGGAATTGAAATAATTTATACTTTCACTTTTTGTTTTGATAAGTATATTTGAGCAGTTACATTTACTTTTGATACTTATATATTCAAAACCAAATAATTTGACTTACTCAGGTAGTAATTTACTGGGTGACTTTCACTTGAGTAATTTTCTATTAAGGTATCTTTACTTTTACTCAAGTATGACATTGGGTACTTTTTCTACCACCGAATAGCATTTCCTTGAAGTTAGCTAGCAAGGTATAAATAAGCAAGCTGACAGAGACATATGGTTCGTTGAGTTTGCGTTGTTCTTCATGATCGTCCATTCGAACGGTTCCCTGGGACATCTCCCACGTGTCATAGTCCCACTGACGCATTACCATTCCAGTGTGTTGTTTTCAGTGTGGTCGATGAGGTGGCACATCTGGACATCGTTTGACAGTACCTTCGAAAAGTGCTATGATGCGAACTTGAAGAAAACTCGATTGTTAACCAAATCTAAATGTATTGAAACACTTGCTAGTAGATCGTCTCGCAAAAAAACTACACAAGCGAGTTAGCTAACATTAGTAGCTATACTCTGCCAGGCCTGTGCCTGCCAACTCAGCTCGCTAGCTACGATACTAAGTTATCATTACACTTGAGAAAACAGTGATTAAACTAATGATCCATTTTCCCGTCTCTGCTCGCAGCAAGGCTATCAAGAAGTTTCGAGAAAACTGACAAATACATGGCGTTCCGAAAGTTAGCTACCCAGTTGCTACGTTTTCATACTATTTTAGCTTTCCTAAGCCACGCAAACATGGCACACTGACAATGGGTTGCCATTAACGTTACTAAGAAAACTAACGTTAACTAGTTCTACTGATTGACGGAATCACAGGTCCGAACGCCGAATCGTACTGCAATGTCACCGCTGACAGACAACCGGTCTTGAACTAGCGATTATGATCTCTGGTTAATTTAAAAAAAAAATCTAAAATCAAGTCTTCTGTTAACATATCTCCAAATCAAAACATGCTGAAAATGTGGTTAGTTACCGGTTGTTAGCTAGCTAACCTTGAAGGCCCAGGTGGTAGTGGCTGGCTTGGCTTCTACCTCCAGTAGGCTAAACGATGTAGCCGTGAGCTAAGATGGGGCTTAGCAACTCCCTTTTCCTCCGTGGGTTGTTGTGGGCTCATTGACCTGGCGGAGGGCCCGCCCGGCTAACCATAAAGCTAACGTGAGATAGCGGATGCAAGTCTTTTCACCAATCCTTACCTGTGGCACTCTCGTATGAACTATTTCTTTGACGAAAAGCTAGATAGAAACAATCCCACAGACACTGCTGAGTTGTCTCTCCAACCGAAGCCTTCTGTTTCGAGTCCGACCGAGGTGCTGATTGAGTGATGCAATGACGTAAAATGGTCTCGCCCCTTTAGACAGTACTTTTTTTTAAATCTAATACTAGACCACAAATTGAACAATAAGTTACCAGAATTGTTATACGAACACGCAATAGGTTATAAGATCCATTTGCTAAATATATATTTTTTAAACAAGCTACTAAACTTGCATTATTATTGCTCGTCTGTCAAGACGAAAAATGTAAGTCGCTCTGGATAAGAGCGTCTGCTAAATGACTTAAATGTAAATGTAAATGTAAAAATCATTTACACACTTCAATTAGGACCATTTGCTCGGATTACCATTTTTTGAGCATGCCATTTCTGTAAAATATTTTTCAAAAAAATCCATAGGCAATTCCCTGTAGTGATTTTGAAACCCTGTGTGGAACTTGCTTCCTTTTACCGTTCAAATTCTGGTAAGAGTTGGGTTCTTTTCTAATAACGTACTTATTACATGGTTTGACTGGAGAGAACAGTTGTACAATTTCAACCATCCAAAACACATACTGTACAGACCAATCATTTCAACTATGAAAGGCTATATTAGAGCAGGGCTGGTAGTAAAGAAATGGAACAACGCTTTAGACCAGTCCATTTCTAGATCTAATTTTGGCCAGTCTCCATCAAGCACCATCAGGGCACGGCCCTTAAAAATCAGCCCTCCAAATGGTTTATAACCTTTAACACTATTTAATAACAGAAACATGAGAAATTCATACTGCAAGCAGCCTCCCCAATACTGTGTACGTTTAATTCAGCCATTCCATGGCAAAACTACAATGACAGTCTAATTTAGAATAACGAAAACAAACCATTGACCATTGAAGTAGGCCGATCTCCTTTGACACTTCTGTAGACAAGTTGCTCTTAGTCAAATTTAATATGGTTACCTGAAAATGTCAAATTAGGTTTTGCTGCTCTCTAGTGCCATTATTTAGTAGCAATAACCAGATGCTTAACCAAGTCTATGACGCTGACGAAAAGACATACAATGGTTGTTACTTTTTTAAATAAACATGCAATATTAAGCAGAGCCATATTGCTGTAGTGAAATTCTGAATTAAGACACCAACTTCCTGTGTCAAAATAGAATTAAAATAATCCAGTTAAAAATCACCTCAACAATCCAACCAAGTTTCAAATGAACTTAAAATCGAGATGAAGATGTCCTTATTTGATAGGAGTAGCCAATGGGAGGCTACTTTAACCATGAGAAGAGGCGCCAAGACTGCAAAGAGTCATAGAAAAATGATCAATCGATGTTAAAAACAGAAGAGGAAAAACATTTTATAAAATCTTATCTTTACACCTAAAAGAGCAATATAGAGGTGTCATTGCTACAAAAATGATTTTATGTGAATGGCAAAACAGACACGCCAAAACTGGCTTATGGGGTTTCCTTAAAGAAAAAGTATTCTAAAAAACCTTGCGTCTTTATAGACCACAGCTAACTCATACGCATAAAATACATTCATTTTGGTACCAAAAAAATAAACCATTAAAATTAAGTTTGAATGACTAGTCACCAAACTGTTCAGCTCCAACTTTTGTGGCACACTTAAAGAAAAGTGTATGAATACCACAGATTTGTTAAAAAAAAATAAAAAATAAAAGTGTTTATGCAAAAGAATCCCTGGATTTTAATTCAAGCCAGTCTTTTCACTTTTTCTTCGCCATATTTCGAGGGGAACCTTTCAGCAAGTCTCGGATTCGAAGGTATGTCCCGGTGGCCTCAGCAACCTCAGTGAATTCTGGCGTTTCCTCAAAGGGAATAATGCCATGTGCGAACCTACTCCGGTGAGGCACGGCTGTTACCTTCCCCACAGAGTCAGACAGATCTCCCTCGACAGCATCCTGATCTGAGGGGTCTGGCTGACGGCTCTCTTGTTGGACTGGTGTTTGCAGCAAGCTGGGCCTCTGTGCAAGCACATTGCCTCTATCTGCAGCAGCTTCAGGACTCATAGGGCTCTCCTCTTGGACTGGTGTTTTCAACAAGCTGCTCTCATCTTCAACCACCTTGCCTTTATCTTCAGCATCATCCTGACATTTGCTAGAAGATGGATCAACACTTATCTGCTCATCACTGTTGTGGCTGGAAACCTCCACAGATCCCTCCTTTTCCTCATCTTCAGCCTCACCTTCCTCCATCTCAGTTTCAGTGTCGACTTGGGCAGGTGTGGAGACGCTGGGCGAGCTGGGGAGGGGTGTTCCAACAGCTGGTGTCTCAGAGTCACTGTTGGTGGTGGTGTCAGCATTTTCCAATGCAGCCCAGATCAGCCTCTGCTGCTCCTCCAGCTCCTCCAGTGTCAGCTCTTCCTCCTCCCCACCTACAGACTCCTCACCCACTCCCACCGTGCGTCCCCGTAGAGCCGGTGAACCATTAGTGGGTGTGGGGGGAGGTGTTCCCTTAGGAAGAGGGGGTGGAGTGGGAGTGGCTGGTGGTGTACCATGAGGTAAGGGAGGGGGTGAACCAAAGGATGGTGAGTCGGGGGGCAGCGGGGGCTGGAACTGGAAGCTGTCTGAGCTCCGGTGGCGGCGGGGTGTAGTATCCTGGTCTGGAAACAGACACTGACAAGCGTTATGCACTGCCAGAGCAGGGAGGCCATTGCACACATACAACATAAGTGACTTTTGTTTTCTGCAAACAGACAGACCGCCCAGTCATGACAGTGAAAAGCAGAATTATCTGCTGGTTGCAATAGAGTAATTGTTTATACATTGTATTCAGACACCTGGAATAATAACACCGCTACCTGAATCAACATCCATATCTGAACTCCTGGCATCAGATCTCCTTTTCTTCGTCTGCTGCGGAGTTGATTCGGATTCATGCAGTCTCTTATTGCAGTTGGCACCAGGCTATTGGCAAAATATATTAGTTTATAGTGTGCACACATACAGTGGACAAACAATTTATTAAAATGTGGAATAGGAGAATTGTAGTTACCATTGGAAAATTGTTGGACAGATAGTCAGCAAAATTCTGCCTCATATGGTTATGCTGTATTGGAATAGAACCATATAGCCTGTAGTCCTAAAAGTCAGGGGGAAAATGTTGGTTGTAAAGGTCTACAAGTGGTGGCAAAAATCGGTATGCTTGTACCCTAATGATGGCCAGCAAACTGATTTCAAGAAGACTTACATCCTTCACACTAGGTGGTGCAGATATGTTGAAGCCTGGGAAATCTACTAGCTTGGAAACATCATAGGAAATACTTTGTCCATGGTCAACCTCTGTTAGTTCTCCATCTTTTGACACTATAAAGGGTGAACACAATTTAAATACACAGCAGCCCAATATTAATTAAGAATCAGGAAAGATCAGTGATTCAACAAAAACTGCAAAGCAAGTGTTTAGTAAAGTGGTTATGGTCTCTCCGGGTGAAATCTTACCCTTCCCATCATATAGCGTGAGACCTGAGTTCTCCATCTCTGCCTCCTTAAGCCAGCCAGGTGGGTAGCCTAACCGCCTCATGCGGTATATGTGAGGGGGTAGAGCGTTCATTTCAACTCCCAGTGCAGACATCAGCTCCTCACTGATCCATGCCAGAAACACAAGCAAAGGGTAACAGATTTGCGATACCAAAAACCCTAGTTCTACAACTTCCCTTAGACCTTGCAATAACTGAAAACAAATTAGTTTGTGTCAGTGCCTTCAGACATTTCAAATGCGCCTTACCTCATGATTCCAGGTTTGTATCTGGCAAATCGCTCCTCCACTTCCTCAGCATGGTAACGCTGATTGCTCAGGTTGCCCTGGTTACCCTGAGAAAACTCCTTCCGCTTCTCATTGATTCTGGCCATGTCCTTTGGCTAAGAGAGGAAACGAACAGAGCTGTTGATCAGGTATCAAACCTGGTTTAAGCTCTTCTGTCTGCCCATGGTAAGTAAACAACTTTCATGTTATAAGATACATATTAAAGTCAAATGATATTCAAGACTTACCTGAGGACAGTCTCGCAGTTGATGACCATCCAACCCACAGTTGAAACAACAAGGCTTAGGTCTGTAGTGTAGGCACAAAAGCAACAATAAAATGTACAGATATTTCCTGCATAAAAAACAAAACCGCTGCTATACCTTTTCTCTTTCATCTGTACTTCCTGTCCATCTAAGGCGATGACCTGGCTGAAGACCTGCTGATATCTTTGCAACAATTAAGGAACTCAATTAAATGATGCAACTGTAGTTTCAACGTACGTAACAAAACAGCACACTTTTTTACTCATATACCGACTACCATGTACATTAATACACCCAATGAAAGATAGAAAAGATAATGGTTCAAAAAGTGAGATTTCTTTTCAGTTGACGTTCTCCAACAAATAAAGCTGGATTCTACACTGAAATGTGTCATTTTAGAAAAAAGAAGTGACTGAAGGACACAGGGCTGTCCACAGAGAGCAGAGCAAGCAGTGTTGAGGATACTTTGGAACCTCCCATCCTTCTGTCTGCTGGGGGTTATCATTAAGCAGGGGCTGTCCAAGTTTGTCCACACAGAAACTGGTGAAATACAGGACACTTCCAACCATCTGTGAAAAAGACACAAATATATCCAGACAAACAAATGCAAATGGTGCATTTCACAAGACATGCAGGGGACAGACACCTAGATGTTTTATTTTTTTTAAATGACAAACACCCACACTGAAGGCCTCCTTAATCTTTTTGATGCCACAGGTCTTGGTCTTCTGATCTTCTTCCATAATGAAACTTGAAGACTGCATGTGGAAGGAAACAGATGTGAAATATTTTCCCTGTAAAACATATTTTCTTCTTTGAAGCTTGAGCAAGACCATCTCCAAATCCGAAAATGTACCTGAGGGTTGACATTGCCGGAGGGATTTCCTTTTTCAACTTCTCCCTGCTGCTGATGTTTCTGAACAATACTACAGATGGAGTCTTCAATTTCTTGACGGCATTGCCTGGGAAAAGAAGATTAACAGTTCACATGTTAACACCCATAGATATAGAAATAAAGTTACAAAATCATTGGAGAAATTTACTAAGAAACCAAAAATAAATCCTACTTTGAGATGCTATTATTGGCGAAAAGGATCTGGAGAAGAGGCCCATCAATCTTGATGTTTTCAACATTAATGCCACTGGAAGAAAAACATTTGAATGAGGACATTACACACAGGTTATGCCTGTAGTGAGTAGCGCAACAATAACTTACCTTGGCCTTGCGAAAACTTTCAATTTTCTCTTCAACTCTTGATGTGGACAATAGGTTAAGAAAAATAATACTGTGGCATTTTTGATCAAAACAGATATCAAGCAAGTTCAACCAATCTGCTAGTTTGTTTGGAAAAGGTTATTCAGTTTTAACCACAAACTATTTATAATTGGATGAATGGAAAGTGGATCTGCCTCTAGCATTGTACATAAACCCTGCAGTGTTTAATCAAGAGTGACTAAATGTAACAGTTTTAGGCTGACGTTATCGTTCCCCCACCAAATTTGGGAGTTACTAGCAGATTAAACTCAACTCCACGATTAACGAATTTGAGCGGCGACGAGTGTCAGATGTCACATAAAATTAAGGTTTTATGTGCAATTGCAGGATATTCTTTCGGTGCTGAAATCAGTAGTTTTTGATAACTTAATTTTATGTGATCTCGGAGCTCCAGTCCACCCACACTAGTTGCCGCTCTAATCCATCGTAAATCGTTGAGTTTATTCGGCTAGGGAGTTAGCGTCCTAGTCTTCTGTCGATGTTTTTTGCTTGGGTTCTAGCTAGTATGTTTTTTAGCTGCAATGACAAAATAGTTTGCAAGTTAGTGATCTGAAATGCTGTCGAGAGGCACGTCCAACCAGTGACTGGTTGAGCGGTGAAATAAAGATGCCTCGTTTGCTAGCTAAAGTTAGGCCACAGACATGGTGGCTAGCTAGCACCCGCTAGCATCTCACACAAGGATATTCTCTTCTATTAGACTCCGGATTGTCTCCTCACACTCCTCCAATCTTTCATTGAGCTCAGAGCCTTCCTCTCCACCCTCCTCCGTAAACCGAATGTGAGTAGCAACAGGCATACTCTCTTCCAATTGTTCAAAGAGCTCATAGTCACCAAAATCAACCTCCGCCATCTTCACTCTGTTGTTGCTGACCAGAGTTCAGAGGTCAAAACTTAATCACGCAAGAGCGTTGATTGGTTGTTTTATGCCACATGTTCAAGGGACGCCATAAAAACAGATATTTGGATATAGTGACCACGTTAACATGCGCGCAGTTTTAGGGATAGTAGCTCATATCCCGCTTAAGGTCGTATTCGGGATAAACTGTTTACATGCACCTTTGTTATCCTGCTTACAAGTATCCCTGTAACCATGAATAAACATAATATTCCTAATTTAAATTCATATGGGTTAAATGGAATAGTAACTGAAATATGGACACTGACTGTAGGCCTATACAATTTCACATGTAGCGTAAAATAATATTAACTGCAGTAAAATGATACAACAAATGTTAATTTTGTCTCGGGAACAGGAGTGGAGAAATATGATATCTTTCTTTCAGCATCTCTTGAGAAAATGTGAATGCGTGTCTGTCTTATCTTTGACACTTGTTATGCAAGCAGACAGTATTTCAACCACATAAAATATGCACCCAAGTTTTCTCAGCTTTTCATTTCCTTAAAACTGGTCAAACTGATGACATTTTGGTCCCGTGTGGCTCAGTTGGTAGAGCATGGTGTTTGCAACGCCAGGGTTGTGGGTTCAATTCCCACGGGGGACCAGTACAGAGAAAAAATGTATGCATTCACTACTGTAAGTTGCTCTGGATAAGAGCGTCTGCTAAATGACTAAAATGTAAAACATTTTTGCACAATACCAATATTTCCACTGTTTTTGTGTTTTCTCCCTCATCCCTAAAGGAAACAGACAGCTTTACAGGTGTTAACTAAACTAAACTAAAATATAAACGAATGTAAAGTGTTGGTCCCATGTTTCATGAGCGGAAATAAAAGATCCCAGACGTTTTCCATACGCACAAAATTCTTATTTTTCTCAAATTGTGCACAAATTTGTTACATCTCTGTTAGTGAGCATTTCTCCTTTGCCAAGATAATCCATCCACCTGAAAGGTGTGGCATATCCAGAAGCTGATTAAACAGCATGATCATTACACAGGTGCACCTTATGCTGAGGACAATAAAAGGCCACTCTAAAATTTGCAGTTTTGTCACACAACACAATGCCACAGATGTCTCAAGTTTTGAGGGAGCGTGCAGTTGACATGCTGACTGCAGGAATGTCCACCAGAGCTGTTGCCAGAGAATTGAATGTTCATTTCTCTACCATAAGCCACCTCCAAAGTTGTTTAGAGAATCTGGCAGTACATCCAACCGGCCACACAATCACAGACCATGTGTAACCACGCCAATCCAGGACCTCCACATTAGGCTTCTTCACCTGTGGGATAATGTGAGACCAGCCAAACCCACAGTTGATGAAACTGTGGGTTTGCACAACTGAAGAATTTCTGAACAAACTGTCAGAAACCGTCTCAGGGAAGCTCATCTGCGTGCTCGTCGTCCTCACCAGGGTCTTGACCTGACTGCAGTTTGGCATCGTAACCGACTTTATTGGGCAGGTACTCACTTTCAATGGCCACTGGCACGCTGGAGAAGAGTGTGCTCTTCACAGATGAATCCCGAGTTCAACTGTTCCAGGCAGATGTCATGGGCAATCATAAGCTACGGACAGCGAACACAATTGCATTGTATAGATGGCAATTTGAATGAACAGAAATACAGAGACGAGATCCTGAGGCCCATTGTCGTCATTCATCCGCCGCCATCACCTCATGTTTCAGCATGATAAAGCATGGCCCCATGTCGCAAGAATCTTTATACAATTCATGGAAGCTGAAAATGTCCCAGTTCTTCCATGGCCTGCATACTCACCAGACATGTCACCCATTGAGCATGTTTGGGATGCTCTGGATGGACGTGTAAGACAGCGTGTTCCAGTTCCCGCCAATATCCAGCAACTTTACACAGCCATTGAAGAGGAGTGGGACAACATTCCACAGGCCAGAATCAACAGCCTGATGAACTCTATGCGAAGGAGATGTGTCGCGCTGCATGAGACAAATGGTGGTCACACCAGATACTGACTGCTTTTCTTATTCATGCCCCTACCTTTTTTTAAGGTATCTGTGACCAACAGATGCCTATCTGTATTCCCAGTCATGTGAAATCCATAGATTAGGGCCTAATTAATTTATTTCAATTGAAAAAGCTTTGAAATTGTTGCATGTTGCGTTTATATTTTTGTTCAGTGTAGATTACTAATGCATTCATTCTATCATGTAAAACATTATTCTTGTGAGCACTACTTTATAGTCTTCTGGGGCAACAAGTTATGACAGAAGATAAGCTGCATGTATCTAACTATAGTTCACAAACAAATGGCCTACCAAATGTCAGAAATTATAATATGGCCTACCAAATGTTGGAAATGATAAGGGACAGATCGCAATTTACTGGGGGATGGGTGTTTTTTTATTGGGCACAGGGGAGGGTAGTATGTTGTTTTTCCACTGGTTTACATTCACTATTTGCAGGTTTTACTATATAATTTCTTCCTTCCTAGACAAATTTCCTCATCTACTTGCATGTGGTTCCCCTATATCAAGGTGTTTTGGTACTTTCCTTATACACTGTGCTTTTCCATGTGCTAACTTTTACTATACCACAGGTCACTATACTTTACCAGTCTAACGGTCTATCCGGCACTCCATCCACCATTCATAGTGACAATTGTGGTAGGTGGATAGTTTGTCCAGATCTGCAATAGGCTAACTAGCAATCATGCCACATATAAAAGCATTTAAAGCTGCATCAATTGTAATATGAATCCACAAGAACAAATAGGCAGTGGAGAGGCCAGGTGCATCATTGCGCATGAAAGAACAGTGAAGGCATGAGACACACAGCTCAAAAAGCTCCCCTATTGATCTTGTTAGGGACAATACAATTATCCTACCTAAACTAGCATAGAACACCACAATGCAATGAATAATTGCATTTTATTGTTTTCAAGCGAGTACAAAATTCTACTCTAGGCTGCATTGAAAATGTCATTTGAATAACGACAAAAATGTGGCCACATATGCTCCCGGCAGACCCAGTTATTCAGGAAAGCAGACCCAGTTATTCAGGAAAGCAGGCCTAGTTATTCAGGAATACTTAACACACACTCTGCCTCCTTTCCAATTCGAGCAGCTATTCTTTGTGCATTTGGAACCCAACACTTCAATATAGGCTAAATATTTATCATTTAACTTTTAAAATTTATTACCTTTTATATGTGTCATAAACACAACCAGTCACCATGTTTTAATCTGATTAGGGTACTTAAAAAGTCTCCTGTAGGCCTGAACACGTTCATCCAAAATATACATTTCACCATTCTCAAAATGGCTTGGCATTAACCAGGTTTCCATCCAACCTTTTTATGAGAGTAAAGTAGCCCACACGTCAGATAAAAAATAATAATGACATCAAGTCAATTTAATGGAAACACAATTCTGATGCGCCAGGGTTCCCCTTAGCCGGTAGGTCAAATTGGCAGCTAATAGCCAGCTGTTAAAATTGTAGCTGGCCATAATGTCCAGGATTGGCTGTCTATTATTGTCTATACCCTGAATTCGCACTTCAGCACCATTCTCTCACGCCTTGAGTGCACGTGTGCCTGCTGCTGAGGAGAGAGAGAGAGTGAGAGAGGAGCCTTGGCCTATACTGTTGAGAGGAAAAAGAGTATGCCTATATTGATAGATAGATAGATAGATAGATTATAGAACTGGTTTTGATGAATAAATAGGCTGACAATGATATACAATAATGATAAAAACATATAAATAAATGTACGTTTAAAAATGACATCCTATCTGAATAGGAAGTGGCACTGTAGCTTACATGTGGCTGCGTCAAAGTTCTTCTCATCTAAGTCCTCTACAATATTAAAACTTCAATTAACCTTGTAGGCTACCTACAAGGTTACCTACAAGGTTAATTGAAGTTTTAATATTGTAGAGGACTTAGATGAGAAGAACTTTGACGCAGCCACATGTAAGCTAGTGCCACTTCCTATTCAGATAGGATGTCATTTTTAAACGTACATTTATTTATATGTTTTTATCATTATTGTATATCATTGTCAGCCTATTTATTCATCAAAACCAGTTCTATAATTAGGCCTATGCAAACCTGTTTAATTTCATTCTTTTGAGACATTTTTATTGGCTAAATTACATTTGATGTGTCTTTTTAATTGTGTGCTCTCTTTCGCCAAGTGAAGTTCCGACTGTAGATCCAATGCTGTGCTCGCCACAATATAATAGCCCGCTCATATTTCCCTGTTTTTAACCTTTATTTAACTAGGCAAGTCAGTTAAGAACAAATTCTTATTTACAATGACGGCCTACCCCGGCCAAACCCTAACCCTGACGGTGCTGGGCTAATTGTGCGCCACCCAATGGGACTCCCAATCACAGCCGGTTGTAATACAGCCTGGAATTGAACCAGTGTCTGTAGTGACACCTCTAGCACTGAGAAGCAGTTCCTCAGACCGCTGAGCCACTCGGTAGCCCCATATAAACAATGGCTTGACTTGACTCGACAATGGCTTGATATTACCCTAATCAAGTTTAAAAACTTTTGTTAAGGTTTGGTATGGTGTGGCTGTTATTAAGCTCTTAGCTACTGCAGGCCTATGATATGAAGGCAGTTCACACTGGCGCTCCAACTGACTCCGACAGTTGAACTTATCTTTATACAAAATATTCTGATAAAAAAATCACCTTCTGTAAGTCTATATCTGTATAGCAGACACACTAGCCATCTGACATAGAGAGAGAGATAGCGATATGCTGGTGGCATGCTACGACACCGACATGCATTTCTTTATCTCTCTGGGGCTTGGCCTAAGCTTCTCTTCCTTTATATACAGTAGGCCATATATTTTTTTATTTGAATACCATACAGTGGACACAATACCCTGATGCATTTAGTGATCAAATATCCCACAACTGAACCGTGAGGTGGACAATTATTGTTTTAGGAAAGTAGCCTAAAAACAAATAAAAAATAGGCTATATAGTTTTCCATATGCTATACAGCTAAACCCAATGAATAGTGTTTTTATAATTTGTTATAGGTTGATTATAAGGACACATAAATGTGGCTCCTTTGGCCAAAATCTCAAGTCTATTGATGGCGCATCTGAATGCATATGGATGTCTGGTAAATTTCTCAAATGTCCGGTAAATTTAAATCTCCACCATCATGTTGTCAGGAGCCAAATTTTCCTCAAGGAAACTCTGAAATGCACGTATTGTTTTTATGCAGATGAAAAAAGAATTGCATGAAAATCTGTCTCCAATTGGATGGAAACCTAGCTATAGACACTCTAAAGACTATGACAAGTGCACTAGTACAGTGTCACTTTGATTATGCCTGTACATCATGGTTTACCAGCAGCCCCAAGCATCTAAAGAATAGTCTAAAACTACTTATCAGCTAAACAAGCTTGCAAGAATTTTACTTAAACTCCCCCTCATACTCATCTGGAGGTAGAGCATTTTTTTCTGTATCTCTGTAATTTGTCTGTATCTATGTAATTGTATATATTTATGAAAAAAATCCAAGCGGGCTGTCATGTGCATTTTACTGAGGAGTGGCTTCTGTCTGGCCACTTTACCATAAAGGTCTGATTGGTGGAATGCTGCAGAGTTGGTTATCCTTCTGGAAGGTTCTCCCATCTCCACAGAGGAACTCTAGAGCACTGTCAGAGTGACCATCGGGTTTTTGGTCACCTCCCTGACCAAGGCCCTTCTCCCCCGATTGCTCAGTTTGGCCAGGCAGCCAGCTTTAGGAAGAGTTGTGGTGGTTCCAAACTTCTTCCATTTAAGAATGATGGAGGTCACTGTGTTCTTGGGGACCTTCAATGCTGCAGACATTTTTTGGTACCCTTCCCCTTGATCTGTGCCTTTACACAATCCTGTCTCGGAGCTCTACAGACAATTCCTTCGATATCATGGCTTGGTTTTTGCTTTGACATGCACGGTCAACTGTGGGACCTTATATTGACAGGTGTGTGCCTTTCCAAATCATGTCCAATGACTCCAATCAAAGTTGTAGAAACATCTCAAGGATGATCAATGGAGACAAGATGCACCTGAGCTCAATTTCAAGTTTCAAAGCAAAGGTCTTGTTTTTCCTTTGTCATTATGGGGTATTGTGTGTAGAATGCTGAGGATTTGTATTTATTTAATCAATTTTAGAATAAGGCTGTAACGTAACAAAATGTGGAAAAAGTCAAGGGTCTGAAAACTTTCTGAAGGCACTGTATCTGGTGTTTTTGAGCCACGGATTTGCAGATTGACTGACAGGATAAATCGTTTTGGTTTTGGCTAGCTGACTAATGTTTTTGTTTGAAAAATGCATCTGGACACTTTTTTGTTTCACCTGGCTGCCAGTTCCTAATCCTTTGATAACATAATTTCAGGAGTGGCTTGAAGCATGGGGGGAATGGGAGAATGGGAGGAATACGGCAGTGCTGAGGCAGAGGGCTCGTAATGAGGACGACTCGCTACTACTCTGAACTGTGTGGTGAGCTTTCTGGCACTCAGAGCTGCTGGGGCATCACCCAAGTGGGTGCTACAGAGTGGAAGAGGAAAAGTCCAGTGGCTATAAGACTCAGTCTGGTCCCCAGACTTGCCCTTTGCTCATCAGCAGGCTCCATCACTATCATCTACCATCCTCTGACCAGCTCCCTCCGCTCAAGCCATGAACTGACCCTCTCAATCTTCAGATGATGCAGCTTTCAAAGGCTTGGCCTCTATTGGTAGACCTGTCATGATACTATATATTGCTTGTTTGTTTTTTGCTCTTGAAGCGCTTCCAGATTCTATGAAAAGCGCTACATAAGTTTAATAAATTACTATTATTATCTGACTCATGCAAACCTCACCGACCAAGTTGGGTGAGTGATGAAAAATAAATGTACACATACAGTTGAAGTTGGAAGTTTACATACACCTTAGCCAAATACATTTAACTCAATTTTTCACAATTCCTGACATTTAATCCTTGTAAAGATTCCCTGTCTTAGGTCAGTTAGGGTCACTTTATTTTAAGAATGTGAAATGTCAGAATAATAGTAGAGAGAATTATTTATTTCAGCTTTTATTTCTTTCATCACATTCCCAGTGGGTCAGAAGTTCACATACACTCAGTTAGTATTTGGTAGCATTGCCTTTAAATTATTTAACTTGGCTCAAATGTTTTGGGTAGCCTTCCACAAGCTTCCCACAATAACTTGGGTGAATTTTGGCGCATTCCTCCTGACAGAGCTGATGTAACGGAGTCAGGTTTGTAGGCCTCCTTGCTCGCACACACTTTTTCAATTCTGCCCACAAATTTTCTATGGGATTGAAGTCAGGGCTTTGTGTTGGCCACTCCAATACCTTGACTTTGTTGTCCTTAAGCCATTTTGCCACAACTTTGGAAGTATGCTTGGGGTCATTGTCCATTTGGAAGACCCATTTGCGACCAAGCTTTAACTTCCTGACTGATGTCTTGAGATGTTGCTTCAATATATCCATATAATTTTCCACCCTCATGATGCCATCTATTTTGTGAAGTGCACCAGACCATCCTGCAGCAAAGCACCCCCACAACACCCTTCACGGTTGGGATGGTGTTCTTCGGCTTGCAAGCATCCCCCTTTTTCCTCCTAACATAACGATGGTCATTATGGCCGAACAGTTACATTTTTGTTTCATCAGACCAGAGGACATTTCTCCAAAAAGTACGATCTTTGTCCCCATGTGCAGTTGCAAACCGTAGTCTGGCTTTTTTATGACGGTTTTGGAGCAGTGGCTTCTTCCTTGCTGAGCGGCCTTTCAGGTTAAGTAGATATAGGACTTGTTTTACTGTGGATATAGATACGTTTGTACCTGTTTCCTCCAGCATCTTCACAAGGTCCTTTGTTGTTGTTCTGGGATTGATTTGCACTTTTCGCACCAAAGTACGTTCATCTCTAGGAGACAGAATGCGTCTCCTTCCTGAGCGGTATGACGGCTGCGTGGTCCCATGGTGTTTATACTTGCGTACTATTGTTTGTACAGGTGAACGTGGTACCTTCTGGCGTTTGGAAATTGCTCCCAAGGATTAACCAGACTTGTGGAAGTCTACAATTTTTTTTCTGAGTTTTTGGCTGATTTCTTTTGATTTTCCCATGATGTCAAGCAAAGAGGCAATGCGTTTGAAGGTAGGCCTTGAAATACACCTCCAATTGACTCAAATGATGTCAATACGCCTATCAGAAGCTTCTAAAGCCATGACATCATTTTCTGGAATTTTCCAAGCTGTTTAAAGGCACAGTCAACTTAGTGTATGTAAACTTCTGACCAACTGGAATTGTGATACAGTAAATTATAAGTGAAATAATCTGTCTGCAAACAATTGTTGGAAAAATGACTTGCGTCATGCACAAAGTAGATGTCCTAACCGACTTGCTAAAACTATAGTTTGTTAACAAGAAATTTGTGGAGTAGTTGAAAAACTAGTTTTAATGACTCCAACCTAAGTGTATGTAAACTTTCCACTTCAACTGTACATTATTCAATCATTTCACCCACACCGCTTGCGTGTGTGAAAGAGAGTCTGTGTGGCCAGGTGATAAAATAGAACTTGGTTCTATTTAAGATGGTCCATGTGCTGCAAGTGCCCTCCTTATTAAATATCAAGAACATACAAACACACTTGGATGCTTGAAAGAAAAACGAGGAGAGATGAATTAAAGATAACTAACCAGGTTTCACTTTTTATCTGTGGATTAGTAGTCGTAGTAGAGAAACACGCCATTTTGTATGACCCGGTCAAAATTCTACAAAGAACCAGCTAAAAAGAGGACCACATGCATGTCAGGTAAAATAACAACCCAATGTTAATCTCCCAGCTAAATGTGTGTTTCGACCTGCCCTCTAATTAAAGCTGCATTATGTAACTTTTTGGGCATCTCGACCAAATTCACATAGAAATGTGAGTTATATGTCATTCTCATTGAAAGCAAGTCTATTACTTACGGTTTTATACACCAGCTTCAAACAGCTGAAACTACATATTTCTGTTTATTGAAAATATATTTCACAGCAGTTTAGACAGTACAATGATTCGCTACACCAGGGTTATTCAACACTTACCCTAAGATGTCTGTGTTACAGTATAGCTTCCGTCCATCTCCTCACCCCAACCTGGGCTTGAACCAGGGACCCTCTGCAGACATCAACAACTGACACCCACAAAGTATCGTTATCCATCGCGCCACGAAAGCCACGGCACTTGTGGAGCAAGGGGAACAACTACTTCAGGTCTCAGAGCGAGTGACGTCACCCACTTGAAACGCTATTAGTGCGCACCACCGCTAACAAACTAGCCATTTCACATCGGTTACATCCGGAGCCTGATGGTTTTCTTTTCTACCTGAAAGTTGCCCACACCTGGTGTCACAGGTCTAAATCAGTCGCTGATTAGAGGGGAACAATGAAAAAACACAGTGGCGCTGGCTTCGAAGTCCAGAGTTGTTCGAAGGGGCTTTACGCCATACATTGGTTCTTTTGTCACATAAACTGAAGTAAGGTGAACTATTTGATAAAGGAATTTATATGTTTAAAGTAATGACTAAAGAATTCCACCTTGAAACGTATAAGACTATGTGAAATATAATAGAATTATAAGACTATGTGATGACTATGTTATGACTCTGAAAACTGATAACAGGAAAAAGGGCCCTTCCAAGGCCTCTCTAATTTGGAGAGGAGAGGAACGGCGAGAAACTGCCAAGGCTGGTAGAAAAGTGGTGTGTGTGTGTGTGTGTGTGTGTGTGTGTGTGTGTGTGTGTGTGTGTGTGTGTGTGTGTGTGCGTGCGTGCGTGTGTGTGTGCGTAGGTGGGGGTGAGAGTTATAAAATGACTGTGTATGCATTTTTGACTTCAGAACGTTCTCTGAATAAACTACTACGAACCTTTTGCAGAATCTGAGACTTTGCCTAATTATTATTAAACCCAGGGTCTTACAAACCTCGGGGAATTAGTCAAAGCTTAAATGATTGTTTAGTTATCATCATTGGGATTGAAAATTCTCTTGACACTTTTCAAATTTTAGAAAATAGGAAATGGCAGAGTGATTTCTGCATATTGTAACTTTAATATAGTTGATTCACAGTTGGTTTTGCTATTTTAAGCTGCGGGTGATGATCGTATCTGGTGTGGATGAACAAAATCAACATGCGTGGCCGGTGTAGTCAGCATGTTACGGTACACAGTGAGAGGACAAAGGATTGAAATCCCATCAGACCTTTCATAACAAATCCAAATTGGACAACTTTAAACACAGGATACAATGATCGAAATGAGCCTGTGCTGGTCTATGTTACACGGGCCTAGATTCCATCACTTCAACGTTAACCCGTGATAACTGACAACTGCACTGCATATAATGTATTTTGTTTATAAAAAAATTAAAATACATTGTGTATAGATGTCTTTTTTATTGTACCATACAAGCATAACACACTTCTCTAAGTGTCCCATACACCAATACAGAAACATTACCAAGCTGCTATTTTTTATTTGATGTTATTAAATTGTCACCATATTGTAACTATGTACCTAAAGAAGACTGTTTCATTCCAAACAAATAACAAGTGCCCCGCATCACTCCTGGAAGTTTTGGCTGATGGCATCTCATTTAATAATTACCCAGCTAACATTAAACATTAAGATTTGTTTTGCATATTGGTGCTATAAAATATAATTTTTTTAATTGAAACTGGACAATTTCAAAGTAAATATAATCTGCTCCATCAAATAACCAGTGCTCTACGTATTGGACTACATTCTCTGTATAGCATAAAATCTTACCCCTTCCTTGTTTCCCTGCCAGAGCTTCTTCCTTTTCTTCTCCAGCTCTGCAAACTTCATGGGTTGACAGTAGAAGGATTGTCATGTAGCCACAGTACAGTTGAAACCCAAGGACAATTTGCCATAGCTTGAAATCCAGTCTGTTTAGCCTGAACTCCAGTTGTGCTAACATTCCACCCCTTGACAGTTCTTGTCATGCCAAACAGGACTAGCAAGGAGTGTAACGTTAGCACAGACAGACTGGATTTCAGGCTACATTTGACATGGTCCATAATGACCATCTATCTAGAGCAGACTGCCTCCTCTAATCTCAGACTATATAGTTATATACTACATTTACGTCATTTAGCAGACGCTCTTATCCAGAGCGACTTACAAATTGGTGCATTCACCTTATGATATCCACAGTACAATACACTGAAATACATTTAAATTCACCAGCCGTGGCAATTTTTCAAAACCATGCATAACTGTACATGGTGACACATTTTTTAACAATGAAAGCTGAGTCGGGTCTGACAGTTTTAAGTCATTCCATATTCAATAATTCCAAGTTAACCTCAGTATACACAGATCATGTAGGTTATGAAAAGACCAGTTCATATTTAATCTATTCCATCTCAATAGTCTGTTGTGTACTCCTGTAGTGTTCCCTGTTGTTTCTGGATCACTAAAGCTGATTTGACTAGACCCCCTCACAGGAACCAAAAGGGTGTGATTTCACTGGATGCCACAAGTGGTCTTTTTTTTTTTATATACAGTATAAAGACAGGCAGTTGGAGTCATGCAGGGGTGGAAAGAGTACTGAAATATCCTACTCAAGTAGAAATATTGTTACCTTCATGACATTTTACTAATATGCAAGTAGGATTTAGCCTAGTACAAAAAGTGGGCTCCAGAGACATGAATCCTAACTGCACCAGAAATTACATTAGAGAACATTTGGGACTGCATGATGAATTTTACCACTGTGTTTGAGATCACAAAATGTAATTTACAATTGATATTTCACCAGGCTATTGTTCAGAGGCATTTTCTTAAATTATTTGTCAATAATTGAGCCTGATCCATGTCCTCAAAAGCAGTCATGTAATTTGTTGTTAATGGACTTCAAATCTTTGAGCATTAGCCATTTCCAGATTAAGCCTTAGTGTGTATTTTACCATTCATGTTCCAGTGTTAATTAATCAATGTTGTATGCATCCTCTCTCAGCAAAGACCCTTTGGAAATTAATGTTTGTTACACCAACATCATTTTTGTTACTTTGTAAAAAACATTTACAGCCAAAACAAACACCTGGGACCACTTCAACACAAATTGACTTTTATTTCAAGAACATATGTAAGTTTATTGTTCATTCTTTCCATGAAACCATCAGATGCCTGGTCGACATCTTAGTAATATGATCCACTGTTTTCCATTTCCATTCAGTAGAAAGGAAACAAAGATGATAACACTACATATTGAGATTAGGATTCAGATCAATTTGTAAAGAATCTTGGTAAATGAACATAAACAGAATCATTTTACTTGATCTACATAATGTTCCATTTCAAACCATCCAAAATATATACATTTTTTGTAAAAAACAAATAAGCAATCACATTTCTCAAACAGAAATCTAAATCCAGCCAGCATCAGTCATTAAACTATTGCATAATTCTGAAAAGATGTACACTGAGGAAAACTCAGCATCTATTTACATGACAATGTTTAAAAGACGTGAGATTGTTTCTAAATAAAATGACAGATCCAATGCAACAACATCCATGCAAGCTTGAATGCTAGCTGTGAGTGGAGAGACCAATGAGAAAGAAAGCAAGGGCAAGCCAGTGCATGGTTTGGCATTAGATGGTGTCCATGCCCCGTGAGAATGAAGAGCCGAAGCCTAGTCCCATGCCTCTTTGAGTGTGGGTCTGGGACCTAGCCATCTCATACTGAACGTCCAGGTTATGGAACATCTCCTCCTGCTGCTGCAGGGTCTTCAGGCCTTCGTCATTGAGGGGCTTTGAGGCCTCGCCTTCCTCTTCCCCCTGACAGGACAGAAACCACAGTGTTAGAAATGCAAGGCTCTGCAGCATTCAACACACACAAATCGGAAAATAAAAGGACTCCGTTATACATACTTTGATGCCCATCAGTTTACGAAATTTAACATTTTGGTCCTTATTTCCGAAGTTCAGCTTCTCCCACAACTCAGCTGTCTGTGACTTGTCCTTCAAAACAAACAATTTGCATGTATTAGTAAGTTTCAACAATCATACCACCATAAGCGAAGTTGCATGTTTTTTCCTCAATATTTATTTTCATTAAGTCACTAGTTCTACATTCCGGATGTTACAAAGAAAGGATAATCTGCTCCATCAAATAACCAGTGCTCTACGTATTTCACTACATAGCATAAAATCTTACCCCTTCCTTCTTTCCCTGCCAGAGCTTCTTCCTTTTCTTCTCCTGCTCGGCAAACTTCATGGGGTTGACAGCAGAGGGATTGTAATAACTGGGCACAGCAATGCCAGTCTCTGCTAAGGTTTTAGCTTGTAGGGCTGCCATTTGCGCTGCCATGGCGATCTGGGGCGTGACCTGGGTCCCTGAGGCCAGGAGAGCTGCCACATTGAGGACAGGGTTGGTAGCAGCTGCAGCAGCAACTACTACTGTGTCAGACAGCAGGGGAGCTGGAACTAGAAATGCAAAAAAGTGGGTCTGTGTTAGTGACCCGTTTCTATGGTTTTACTCACAGATTACATTTTTTGTAGGTGTAATTGATGGCCGAGGAGAGTGTCTCACCTGCAGGTACCTCATGATGCTGCTGTTTCTCCAAAATCTCCTTTTCTTTCTGCTCTTGCAGTTTCTTTGCCCTTTCCAACCTGGACATAGAGGCAAGTAAAGAGTGTTCATATGTCAGCCAGGCTTTAGAGCAGATTGTCCGCTACTTTAACAAGTACAAGAAGTCCTGATACGACCTTCACGCAGTCAAACAAGCAATATAGGAATAAGGCGGAATCATACTACACAGGTTCCAATGCATGTGCCAGGGGAAGACCCAACTGTGATATGCCCAACGATGCCTCTCTTCCAGCTGAACTCAATGCATTTTATGGATGCGTAGACAATAATACGCTACCATGCGCAAGCACCCCCACCGACCCAGAGGACTGGCAGAGCTCGCTCTGAGGCCGACATGAGTAAGGTCAATCGGGTCACTCACAAGGCCGCAGGGCTGGACGGCATTACAGGGCGCGTTCTCTGAGCATGTGCAGATCAGCTGGCAGGCATATTCAATCTCTCCTTGTCCCGTCTGAAATCCCACTACCATAATGTCTGTTCCCAAGAACTAACGCTTCATGCCACAATGACCACCACCGCCCTGTAGCACTCACAACTGTAATCATGAAGTGCTTTGAGGCTGGTTATCCACACAACTCCATCATCCTAGACCAGTGGTCACCAACCAGTCGTCGATCTCCAAAGCATTCCTAGTCGATCACCAAACATTTCTGTAGAAAACCCAACGATAAAGCCTTGAGGTATTTATTTTTTAATTAAACGCACCTATAGGCCTACAGCTGGCCATAGACTGTAAAAAGAAGACTCAAACGCACACCAAAGTTAATACTGTGAGATGACTATGAGACTCAATGAATAGAGCAAAGAGCTGCTGTTTTATTGACTAAGTTGTTATTCAACACTATATATACACTTTTATAAACCATAAAAATGTGCATTTACCTTAATTCCAGTCAAGCGATAACCAGCACTGCAGCAGCAGTGAATGAGTAAAGCAAAATGTTCTGTTAAGCTCGCGCTGTTATTATTAGCGGGTTGTGTGTTCTTTTTCCCCATATGAAGGAATATTTCACTTTCTCTTGTCATAGGAGTGACATGAATTGCTGCACGAGGCAGAAATAATGTACTGACTCTTGAGTTACATCATCAGCTGGAAGTCTGTCCCCTTTTCTCAGTGGAGGGAGGGAGAGCGGAGGGACGGTGAGTCGGATGAGATGCAGCCTCAACGCTGCTCCCTCACTCCCTCAGACTGAACAGATGCAGGCCTTCAGTAAGGTACATTTTTTAAATAATATTAAGCTCACTCAGGTTTGCCTCACAAGTAATACAACAAATTAGTCCCAAATTAGTGCATTCGGAAAGTATTCAGACCCCTGGACTTTTCCACATTTTGTTACGTTTACAGCCTTCTAAAATTGATTCAATTATTCCCCCCCTCATCTACACAAAATACACCATCATGACAAAGCAAAAATAATTAAATAAAAACGGAAATATCACATTTACACAAGTATTCAGACCATTTACTCAATACTTTGTTGAAGCCCCTTTGGCAGCGATTACAGCCTTGAGTCGTCTTAGGTATGACGCTACAAGCTTGGCACACCTGTATTTGGGGAGTTTCTCCCATTCTTCTCTGCAGATCCTTTCAAGCTGTTAGGTTGAATGGGGAGTGTCGCCGCACAGCTATTTTCAGGTCTCTCCAGAGATGTTCGATCAGATTCAAGTCCGGGCTCTGGCTGGGCCCCTCAGAGACTTGTCTTGAAGCCACTCCTGCGTTGTCTTGGCTGTGTGTTTAGGGTTGTTGTCCTGTTGGAAGGTGAACCTTTGCTCAGGATCTCAGACTGGGGCAATCTAAAGCATGTTTTCCATCAAGGATCTCTCTGTACTTTGCTCCGTTCAGCTTTCCCTCAATCCTAACTAGTCTCCCAGTCCCTATTTGCTGAAAAACATACCCACAGCACCATGCTTCACCATAGGGATGGTGCCAGGTTTCTTCCAGATGTGATGCTAGGAATTCAGGCCAAACAGTTCAATCTTGTTTCTCATGGTTAAGAGTCCTTTAGGTGCCTTTTGGCAAACTCCAAGCGGGCTGTCATGTGACTTATGAGGAGTGGCTTCTGTCTGGCCATTCTACCATAAAGGTCTGATTTGTGGAGTGTTATAGACAGGTGTGCCTTTCCAAATCATGAATTTACCACAGGTGGACTCCAATCAAGTTGTAGAAACATCAAGGATGTTGAGCAGGTTGTCCTTCTGGAAGGTTCTCCCATCTCCACAGAAGAACTCTGGAGCTCTGTCAGAGTGACCATCACGTTCTTGGTCACCTTCCCGACCAAGGCACTTCTCCCCCGATTGCTCAGTTTGAACGGGCGACCAGCTCTAGGAAGAGTCTTGGTGGTTCCAAACTTCTTCCATTTAAGAATGGATGCTACTGTGTTCTTGGGGACCTTCAATGCTGCAGAATGTTTTTGGTACCCTTCTAGGAGCTCTACAGAGAATTCCATCGACCTCATGGCTTGGTTTTTGCTCTGAAATGCACTGTCAACTGTGGGACCTTATATAGACAGGTGTGTGCCTTTCTAAATTATGTCCAATCAATTGAATTTACCACAGGTGGATTCCAATCAAGTTGTAGAAACATCTCAAGGATGATCAATGGAAACAGGATGCACCTGAGCTCAATTCCGATTCTCATAGCAAAGGGTCTAAATACTTATGTAAATATGGTATGCGTTTTATTTTTTTTAAATAAATTAGCAAAAACGTCTAAACACCTGTTTTCGCTTTGTCATTACGGGGCATTGTGTGTGTAGATTGAGGATTTTTATTTAATACATTTTAGAATAAGGCTGTAACGTAAGAAAATATTGAAAAGGGTAAGGGGTCTGTATACTTTCCGAATGCACTGTACATATCTAGCTCGATCACTCCAGTATCCCTGCGCATTTTAAATATGGTATTGGAACTGACCCTGTATATAGCTACTTACCTTCTTGTGTTCTTATTTATTTCCATTTCTGGTGTGTTTTTGTTCTGATGTTATTTTTAGTGCACCATTGATTTTGATTACTGCATTGTTGGGTTTGTAGTTTTTAAGAAAGGAATTTCACTGTACTGGTGCACGTGACATTAAACCTCACAGACACTCAACAAACAAATCTTCAGGTCACAGTTCCTCTAAGCCACTGCAGTACCTTCTGGCCAGCGCCTCCTGTGCGTCCATGGCAGTGTTTCTGCCCCGGAAAGCCGGGGGGCTCACAGACCTGCTACGACTCTTCTCTTTTCTGCGCACCTTATCAGTCTTCTTCTTCCGCTCCCTAAAGAGACATCATAGCATTTCAAGATCCACAGAAAGATACGCATTCTCACACACACGGTTACAAACTGACAGAGGTGCAAACATTAGGCACACAGGAGTGGTTACCAATAGGGGTGTGAATGTGTAAACATATAGGAAAAAAATCCCTACCCGAAACAATTTTCTTTTTAAACAAAATGACAACCACAGTGTAGTCATCACAAAACTACCACTAACAGGTCCTGACCATCAGCGGAAAAAGTAACAATTACCTATGCTGTAACAATGCTGTAACGTTAGGAGATATTAAGCTTTTAAATTATTTGCCACGGATATAAAGTGCTCCGCACGTCATCGTCGTTAACATTTGGAAAAATGGCAGAGTGAGACAGGGAAGTGACAGCAGCAAAGTCCTGCATGGCAATACTTTGAGAAGATAAATGAGAAGGTGATGAAATGCAAACTTTGTGGTAGAATTGAGCTACAGTGGCAGAACAGGTGCAATGCTGAAAGGGAGTCACCATGAGACTCAACCCGTTGCTGGTAGCAGTGTGATTAGGGAATGAGAAAGAAAATCACAGCGCTGATGACAGAAATTATTACTGTTGATATGCAGCCATTGTCAATGGTAGAGGATGGCAGCTTCAAAACCCCCTAATGACATATCTAGAACCAGACTACAAGACGCCATGTCCAAAAAACCTTGACAGCCCTGATAGAGAAATTGTATGTTGATTGCTACGCAAGTACAAAGCGCGAGCTCTCATACGCAATACGTGGCATTAACCTGTTAGGGTATAGGGGCAGTATTTTCACGGCTGGATAAAAAAATGTACCCGATTTAATCTGGTTACTAATCCTACCCAGTAACTACAATATGCATATACTTATTATATATGGATAGAAAACACCCTAAAGTTTCTAAAACTGTTTGAATGGTGTCTGTGAGTATAACAGAACTCATTTGGCAGGCAAAACCCTGAGACAGATTCTGACAGGAAGTGGATACCGGATGTGTTGAATTGACTTTAAGCCTATACCATTGAAAAACAAAGGGGCTGAGGAATGTTTTGGCACTTCCTATTGCTTCCACAAGATGTCCCCAGCCTTTACAAAGTGTTTTGAGTCTTCTACAGTGAGATCTGACCGAAGAAGAGCCTTGGAACGGTGATGGCACATTAGACACCTGGCTCGCGAGTTCATGTTGGGTACTCTCTCCGAAACGTTTTAAAAGAGAACCCAATGGTCCGCCTTGAATTTTATTCATGTTCTGGTTAAAAAAGGCCCTAATGATTTATGCGATACAACGTTTGACATGTTTGAACGAACGTAAATATATTTTTTCCGTTCGTGAAGTGAAGTCCGGCTGGCTTAGATCATGTGCTAACAACACGGAGCTTTTTGGACATAAATGATGAGCTTTTTTGAACAAAACTACATTCGTTATGGACCTGGGATTCTTTGGAAGTGACATCTGATGAAGAGAATCAAAGGTAATGGATTATTTACATAGTATTTTCGATTTTAGATCTCTCCAACATGGCGGTTAGTCTGTATCGCAATCCGTATTTTTCTGGGCGCAGTGCTCAGATTATTGCAAAGTGTGATTTCCCAGTAAGGTTAATTTTAAATCTGGCAAGTCGATTGCGTTCAAGAGATGTAAATCTATAATTCTTTGAATGACAATATAATATTTTACCAATGTTTTCTAATATTAATTCATTATTTTGTTGTCATGACTTGACTGCCGGTATTGGAGGGAAACGATTTCCTGAACATCAACGCCATAGTAAAACGCTGTTTTTAGATATAAATATGAACTTGATAGAACTAAAAATGCATGCATTGTCTAACATAATGTCCTAGGAGTGTCATCTGATGGAGATTGTAAAAGGTTAGTGCATAATTTTAGCTGATTTTATGGTTTTGGTGACGCCTGTCTTTGAATCGACAATACATTACACACAGCTATTGTCAATGTACTCTCCTAACATAACCTAACTTTATGCTTTCCCCGTAAAACCTTTTTGAAATCGGACAACGTGGTTAGATTAAGGAGATGTTTATCTTTCAAAGGGTGTAAGTTAGTTGTATGTTTGAGAAATTTGAATTTTGACATTTATTTGGTTTCAAATTTGCCGCTCTTGAAATGTACCTGCTGTTGATAGGGTGCGCCACGGGTGGCACGCTAACGTCCCACATAGCCCCAAGAAGTTAACAGATTGTTGGATGTCTAAGAGCATGCGGTTATACATCATTGCAACGAGCCATCAAACTGATGAGAAGTGGAACATGAAGCACGTACTGACAACATGGAAGCGCGGCACACAACAGAGAACCTAAAACGGCATTAATACCATCATTGCTGAGTGGGTGGGGGACAGCAGTAAGGTGAGCGCTGTCTGGTAGGGTTTCCACTAGTTACCACAGACACAAAGTCAAAATGGGCTATATTGTAAAAATGTATGAATGCCCCCTAGCATTTCTCCCCAAATAAAGGCCAGTTTAAAGTTTTTTTTTTAAACATTTGTCACATCCCTAGTTACCAAAGACAAACACAGAGAATGGTAGGGAGAGTAGCAAGAGAAACCCACCTGCTTTTGCTCCTGTGGCGGTGTTTGGTCTTTGAACCCGACCGGGAGCTGGCCCTCTTCTTCTTCTCCCGCGGGGACCGCGATCTCCGTTTGTCCCGACTTCTGCTGCGATGACGTCTAAAACAGTGCGAAAACAAAATGCTCCCCAGTTCACAGTTACTAGTCTCAATACATATCAAGACAGCATGTACCATCTCCATGAACCTAGACCCACCTGTCCCGTGAGTGTGACCTGGAGTGGCTCCGTCCCTTCTTGTCTTTGCGCCGGTGTCGCTCCTCCCCATTCTCTGCAGAAAGTCTCTCCCTGCCCCTCTCAGTCTGCTCCGGCTGCTCATCCGACTTGCTGTGAGATTTTGATGGCTTCTCAGAGTCCCTCCTTCGTGCCTGTTTTAAGAAGAAGTTGTCTCTTTCAGGAAAATAGTGCAACAAAGAGCGTTAGTACAACGGTTTGATACAGAAAATACCAAAGCATGTTGAGAACTCTTGCTCATTTCAGACAGATTTTGACTTATCACCAGAAACCGACCGACCATACAGTGCCTTTCAGAAAGTATTCCGACCACTTGACTTTTTCCATATTTTGTTACATCCTTATTCTAAAATTGATTAAATCATTTGTTTTATCATCAATCTACACACAATGACAAAGCAAAAACAGGTGTGTAAATTTTAGCAAATTTAAAACTGAAATACCTAATTTACAAAAGTATTCAGACCATTTGCTATGAGACTCGAAATTGAGCTCAGGTGCATCCTGTTTCCATTGAAGAAACATCCAAAGGATGATCAACTTGGAGTCCACCTGTGGTGAATTCAATTGATTGGACATGATTTAGAAAAGGCACACACCTGTCTATATAAAAAGGTGCCATAGTCGACCGTGCATGTCAGAGCAAAAACCAAGCCATGTGTTCGTAGGAATTGTCCGTAGAGCTCAGAGACACGATTGTGTCGAGGCACAGATCTGGGAAAGGGTACCAAAAACATGTCTGCAGCATTGAAGGTCCCCAAGAACACAGTGACCGCCATCATTCTTAAATGTAGGAAGTACGGAACCACCATGACTCTTCCTAGAGCTGGCCGCCCGGCCAAACTGAGCAATAGGGGGAGAAGGGCCAAGAACCAAGAACCCGATGGTCACTCTGACCGTGCTCTAGAGTTCCTCTGTGGCGATGGTGTAGGAGATTTTCCAGTCATCTGATGATTCTCAGTACCAATACTATTCTCTTTGAAGTAGATAGAATAATCAATAAAAGTTTAAATATTAGACATTTGTAAGCAGAATGAAGGCTGAAGCCCATGTGAGTGTACAAAGCTGGATCAACATCGAATTGACCATTGGACATGTAAAAAACAGAACGTAAGCAGAATCTGTGTAGATGAGGCAAGGTAGACTAACAAGACGTGTCTGGACTGGGACATGTCTGATCTTGTGAAGGCTACTGGACACGCACATGGGTTAATCATACAGACAATATAGGTCTGAACTTGTGAAGACCTTTGGACAGGAACATTAGCTAAGGGGTATGCATGTCAAGCCACTAATAGAATCTATGCCCCAATATCTGAGCCAATAAGAGAACGGAAACTAAGTAAGACAACATGATTCGTAAAGTGGAGTGACGATGTTATGTAAAGGTAAAACTGTATAAAAGCCAAGCACTAAGAATGAGGCAGTTTTTCCATGAAATTGCTCGGCTTCTGTTACTTTCGTAATAAAGTCAAATTGAATTTACAAGCTCCTGTATCTGAGAAGTATTTGATTTAATATTTTCTACAACAATGGTTGTCCTTCTGGAAGGTTCTCCCATCGCTGCAGCACTCAGGCCTTCACAATAGAGTGGCCAGATGAAAGCCACTCCACAGTAAAAGGCACATGACAGCCCGCTTGGAGTTTGCCTAAACATTCTCTGGCCTGAATGCCAAGCGTCAGATCTGGAAGAAATCTGGCACCATCCCTACGGTGAAGAATGGTGGTGGCAGCATCATGCTGTGGGGATGTTTTTCAAAGGCAGGGACTGGGAGACTAGTCAGGATCGAGGCAAAGATGAACGTAGCAAAGTACAGGAGAGATCCTTGATGACAAACTACTCCAGAGCGCTCAGGACCTCAGACTGGGGCGAAGGATCACCTTCCAACAGGACAACAACCCTAAGCACACAGCCAAGACAATGCAGGAGTGGATTCGGGACAAGTCTCTGAATGTCCTTGAGTGGCCCAGCCAGGGCCTGGATTTGAACCCGATCAAACATCTCTGGAGAGACCTGAAAATAGCTGTTCAACAACGCTTCCAATCCAACATGACAGCGCTTGAGAGGATCTGCAGAGATTAAATGGGAAAAACTCCACAAATGCAGGTGCGCCAAGCTTGTAGAGTCATACCCAAGAAGACTCGAGTCTGTAATCGCTGTCAAAAGGTGATTCAACAAAGTATTGAGTAAAGGGTCTGAATACTTATGTAAAATGTTTTTTATTTAAATATATTTTCCAAAATGTCTAAAACCTGGTTTTGCATTTGCGTTGTGTGTAGATTGGTGATTTTTTATATATAAACTCAGCAAAAAAATGTCCTCACTGTCAACTGTGTATATTTTCAGCAAACTTAACATATGTAAATATGTTATGACAAACTGAACAAGTTCCACAGACATTTGACTAAATGAAATGGAATAATGTGTCCCTGAACTAAGGGGGGGTCAAAATCAAAAGTAAGTCAGTATCTGGTGTGGCCACCAGCTGCATTAAGTACGGCAGTGCATTTCCTCCTCATGGACTGCACCAGATTTGCCAGTTCTTGCTGTGAGATGTTACCCCACTCTTCCACCAAGGCACCTGCAAGTTCCCGGACATTTCTGGGGGGGAATGGCCCTAGCCCTCACCCTCTGATCCAACAGGTCCCAGTCGTGCTCAATGGGATTGAGATCCGGGTTCTTTGCTGGCCATGGCAGAACACTGACATTCCTGTCTCGCAGGAAATCAGCCATACTGCTCGTTCTGTGCGTGGTGGCATTGTCATGCTGGAGGGTAATGTCAGGATGAGCCTGCAGGAAGGGTACCACATGAGGGAGGAGGATGTCTTCCCTGTAACGCACAGCGTTGAGATTGCCTGCAATGACAACAAGCTCAGTCCGATGATGCTGTGACACACCGCCCCAGACCATGACGGACCCTCCACCTCCAAATCGATCCCGCTCCAAAGTACAGGCCTCGGTGTAACGCTCATTCCTTTGACGATAAACGCGAATCTGACCATCACCCCTGGTGTGACAAAACCGCGACTCGTCGGTGAAGAGCACTTTTTGCCAGTCCTGTCTGGTCCAGCGACAGTGAGTTTGTGCTCATAGGTGACGTTGTTGCCAGTGATGTCTGGTGAGGACCTGCCTTACAACAGGCCTACAAGCCCTTAGTCCAGCCTGTCTCAGCCTATTTCGGTCAGTCTGAGCACTGAAGGAGGGATTGTGCATTCCTGGTGTAACTCGGGCAGTTGTTGTTGCCATCTGGTACCTGTCCCGCAGGTGTGATGTTCGGATGTACCGATCCTGTGCAGGTGTTGTTACACGTGGTCTGCCACTACGAGGATGATCAGCTGTCCGTCCTGTAGCGCTGTCTTAGGCGTCTCACAGTACAGACATTGCAGTTTATTGCCCTTGCCACATCTGCAGTCCTCATGCCTCCTTGCAGCATGCCTAAGGCACATTCACGCAGATGAGCAGGGACCCTGGGCATCTTTCTTTTGGTGTTTTTCAGAGTCAGTAGAAAGGCCTCTTTAGTGTCCTATGTATTCATAACTGTGACCTTAATTGCCTACCGTCTGTAAGCTGTTAGTATCTTAACGACCGTTCCACAGATGCATGTTCATTAATTGTTTATGGTTCATTGAACAAGCATGGGAAACAGTGTTTAAACCCGTTACAATGAAGATCTGTGAAGTTATTAGGATTTATACGAATTATCTTTGAAAGACAGGGATCTGAAAAAGGGACGTTGCTTTTTTTGCTGAGTTTATATACACATACCACACACTTTAAGGCTCTTACGTAACAAAATGTGAAAAAGTCAAGGGGTCTGAATCACTTCTGAATGCACTGAATGTCAGAAGTATAAACGGCTCGAAGGAGCTTGATAGCCTATCAAGCTGTGAAAACTAACTGGAGAGAAAGGTTTCAATGAATTGCCCTCCAACTCCAATGTATACTGAACAAAAATATAAAACGCAGTAATTGAAATTAAAGAGTTACAGTTCATAACAAAATCAGTCAATTTAATTCATTAGGCCCTAATCTATGGATTTTACATGACTGGGAATACAGATATGCATTTATTGGTCACAAAGACCTAAAAAAAAATGATGTAGGGGCGTGAATAAGGAAAGCAGTCAGTATCTGGTGTGACCACCATTTGTCTCATGCAGCGCGACACATCTCCGCAAAGAGTTGATCGGACTGTTGATTGGGGCCTGTGTAATGTTGTCCCACTCCTCTTCAATGGTTGTGCGAAGTTGCTGAATATTGGCAGGAACTGGAATACGCTGTAGTACACGTTGATCCAGAGCATCCCAAATGTGCTAAATGGGTGATGTCTGGTCAGTATGCAGGCCATGGAAAACCGGGACAGATCCTTGCGACATGGGGCCGTGCATTGTCATGCTGAAACATGAGGTGATGGCGGAGGATGAATGACACGAAAATGGACCTCAGGGTCTCGCCAGTGTCTGTGCATTCAAATTGCCATCGATAAAATGCAAGTGTGTTCATTGTCCGTAGCTTATGCCTTCCCATACCATAACCCCACCATGGGGCACGCTGTTCAGTGTTGACATCAGCAAACCGCTCGCCCACACGCCGCCTTGCAACCGCAGACGTGGTCTGCGGTTGCAAGGCTGGATGGATGTACTGCCAAGTTTTCTGGAATGACGCTGGAGGCGGCTTATTGTAGAGAAATTAACATTGAATTATCTGGCAACAGCGCTGGTGGACATTCCTGCAGTCAGCATGCCAATTGTATTCTCCCTCAAAACATCTGTGGCATTGTGTTGTGTGACAAAACTGCACATTTTAGAGCAGCCTTTAAATTGTCCCTAGCATAAGATATACCTGTGTAATGATCTTGACATGCCACACCTGTCAGGTGGATGGATTATCTTGGCCAAGGAGAAATCCTCACTAACAGGGATGCAAACAAATTTGTGCACAAAATTTGAGAGAAATAAACTTTTTGCGCATATGGAACATTTCTGGGATCTTTTATATCAGCTCATGGAACATGGGACCAACACTTTACATGTTGCGTTTATATTTTTGTTCAGTGTATTTAGACTAGTAGATCCAACTTATAGTGCATACGTTTTGTCATGTCCACCACCTACTCAAGTGCACCAAGTAAGTACAGCCACTTCTACTTAGTTTTGTTTCAAATATATAATGTAGGTACATGTATTAAAAACCTTAAACTCAATGTAGGTTACCGTAGATCTGAGAGACAGCTTTAATACCTTCGTTTTAGTTCATGTAACACTACATTCCCTTCCCCATCTACAAGTGCAGCTTTCAAAAGGCAGGCTAAGAATGAATTGGATTAATAAGGTTACTGCCAGCAGACTGTTTGTCTTGGAGTAATTGTAATAACAATGCAGCTTGAATTGAACCCAGTAAAAGGCTGTAATTTCCTTTATTTTCTTAATTCTAGGAGGCAAGTATGAATTTGAATGGCTGATAGTTACCTGTCCGAGTAGTAGACATATAATTTTGCTATGTCAGCAGCGTCTTCAGTTCAGTGTCTCTTCGTGCTTTAGCACGCTGAGTATGATTTATTGTAGAAATGTTATCATGTGGTCTACACACAGGATTTATTCAAAAGAAAAATATCCTACATATTCAATCTTCACCATCTAGTATGGACGGCTACACTTAGTGACAGATGTCCAAGAAGAATAAGTTAACGTAAATAAAAAAATATTTCTCTCTTCTTCAATTGAATTAATTCCATGCCCATCTTAATCTCTTAAACTTTGATTCAGGTGAAATAGCCTACACTGTTGTTTGGTACTTACCATGATCTAAGACAAAAAAACTAACGACATTCAAGATGGTGACAATGCTGTACTTTTAGTTCACTAAAATGAACTAATGTTAGTTACCTCTTTGCTCCTGCTCCGACTTCGTCCGTGCTTTTTATCACCTGTAAAAGTAAAACGGATTGGTGAGAACAGTGACCAATTCTATTGCACCTTCAAATTAGGGTAGCCTTAGCCCTGGAGCGCACGCCGTCATATACACAGTTAAAGCCGCAATGTCACTTTTTGGGGTGACCTGACCAAATTCACATAGAAATGCGAGTTCATAGAAATACTTTGAAGAATCTCAAATATATTTTGATTTGTTTTATACTTTTTTGGTTATTACATAATTCCATGTGTTATTTCATAGTTTTGATGTCTTCATTATTTTACAATGTATATTTTTATTATTTTAAAGAAAAACCCTTGAATGAGTAGGTGTGTCCAAACATTGGTCTGGTACTGTTTTGAAAAAAAGTTTTGAGAATGACAAATATTAATTTCCACAAATTTGCTGCTTCAGTGTCTTTAGATATTTTTTGGCAGATTTTACTATGGAATACTGAAGTATAATTACAAGCATTTCATAAGTGTCAAAAGCTTTTATTAACAATTACATGAAGTGGATGCAGAGTCAATATTTGCAGTGTTGACCCTTCTTTTTCAAGACCTTTGCAATCCGCCCTGGCATGCTGTCAATTAACTTCTGGGCCACATCCTGACTGATGGCAGCCCATTCTTGCATTATCAATGCTTGGAGTTTGTCAGCATTTGTGGGTTTTTGTTTGTCCACCCGCCTCTTGAGGATTGACCACAAGTTCTCAATGGGATTAAGGTCTGGGGAGTTTCCTGGCCATGGACCCAAAATATCAATGTTTTGTTCCCCGAGCCACTTAGCTATCACTCTTGCCTTGTGGCGAAGTGCTTCATCATGCTGGAAAAGGCATCGTTTGTCACCAAACTGTTCATGGATGGTTGGGAGAAGTTGCTCTCGGAGGATGTGTTGGTACCATTCTTTATTCATGGCTGTGTTCTTAGGCAAAATTGTGAGTGAGCCCATTCCCTTGGCTGAGAAGCAACCCCACACATGAACGGTCTCAGGATGCTTTACTGTTGGCATGACACAGGACTGATGTTAGCGCTCACCGTGTCTTCTCCAGACAAGCTTTTTTCCGGATGCCCCAAACAATCGGGAAGGGGATTCATCAGAGAAAATGACTTTATCCCAGTCCTCAGCAGTCCAATCCCTGTACCTTTTGCAGAATATCAGTCTGTCCCTGATGTTTTCCCAGAGAGAAGTGGCTTCTTTGCTGCCCTTCTTGACACCAGGCCATCCTCCAAAAGTCTTTGCCTCACTGTGCGTGCAGATGCACTCACACCTGCCTGCTGCCATTCCTGAGCAAGCTCTGTACTGGTGGTGCCCCGATCCCGCAGCTGAATCAACTTTAGGAGACGGTCCTGGCGCTTGCTGGACTTTCTTGGGCGCCCTGAAGCCTTCACAACAATTGAACCGCTCTCCTTGAAGTTCTTGATGATCCGATAAATGGTTGATTTAGGTGCAATCTTACTGGCAGCAATATCCTTGCCTGTGAAGCCCTTTTTGTGCAAAGCAATGATGACGGCACATGTTTCCTTGCAGGTAACCATGATTGACAGAGGAAGAACCGTGATTCCAAGCACCACCCTCCTTTTGAAGCTTCCAGTCTGTTATTCGAACTCAATCAGCATGACAGAGTGATCTCCAGCCTTGTCGTCGTCAACACTCACACCTGTGTTAACGAGAGAATCACTGACATGATGTCAGCTGGTCCTTTTGTGGTAGGGCTGAAATGCAGTGGAAATGTTTTTTGGGGATTCAGTTCATTTCCATGGCAAAGAGGGACTTTGCAATTAATTGCAATTCATCTGATCGCTCTTCATAACATTCTGGAGTATATGCAAATTGCCATCATACAAACTGAGGCAGCAGACTTTGTGAAAATTAATATTTGTGTCATTCTCAATTTTTGGCTATGACTGTATATCATAGTCAGAAGACAGTTTTATTAAACTGGCATCCCTTACATTACCTAGCAGTGCAAAAGAAAATATGAAATCCAGCTACTAGATTCTATCCCCCCCTCCCCAAATCAAACACGGATGTCAACCAAACAACTGGATTGAATTATTTATTGGGCATTGTTCGGTGATGCAAACGGCGCATTCCCAATCCAAACACGGACACAGGTCGGGAAATAACACGCAAGGTGGGTATATGTTATACAACTAGACCCGAGTTCCACTCAGTCTAGAACCTGGGCTAGGGTTGCCTCTGATGAGTCACCTGTTGCACTTGACTATTTCTGACTTTTCTGTCAACAAGTTACAGCTCTGTCCCTAAACTTATGTCAAAAGACAAATGCCATGACCAGTTGGCCTGGGATCTGAAGATGGATGTGTGACCTACCAAGTGACCTGAATGTGTTAACTCAAGCTACAAACATTATGCATTACCAAATTCAGTGCATTTAACTTACTTGATTTGCGCTTTCGGTCCCTGGAGCGTGACCTCGATCGTGAATGGTGGTGTTTTGAGCTTCTGGGCGATTTGGATGATTCCATAATGTGTTTTCTTTTGTCCGTGTAAAGAGAGCCCATCAAGGGTAGCAAATCAGTCGAATCGGCGTCACGTGCCTAAATCGAAGAAAACACACACATTATTCAACCTTATAGTTATTGGTCCTTTAAAGCAGCAATCTGCAATGACTGTTTCAGCACAAAACAGTGTCCCCTCCACTAGGTTTAAGGGGAAATGAATGACGACTCAACCGTGTGTTAACACATTGAGCTAAGGCCTAGACATTAGCCTCTACAATTCCTCTAACATGTAGGCTCACTTTTTGTGAACAATCCCATCACAAGTCAGACTGTTGAATAAACTTCTTTTGAAAGTACTTTGTTGTCTGCTGATTTTGTCCTCAAGTAGGAGGTAATATAGGACAAAATATCAAGAGTGTTATTAATCCAACTTTCAGTACGCTGGTCTGAAAATCAGTTTGTATTTTCAACAATTCACACAATATTGCTGCGTTTACGTGCAAGTCGGAACTAGGAAACTAATTTCCTACTAGCTAACTGTTTTTTGTTATACAGGTGCCATGTTCAACGAATGCACTTCCACTGATTGCGAGGGAACATGCTTAGGTTAATAACATTTGATACTTTGTCTCAGATTACCTCCTACATGAAGGACAACGTTGTTACATTCGGCTATTGTTTACATATTGTGCATCACGTGATGGCAAATACAAACAGAACCTAACGGCGCCGCCAAAAGTCAGGTAAACAACAACTTTCCTGTCGTTACCCCATCTACACTTCCTACCACCAAAAGGACCAACACAGACAACCGGTGAAGTGCATTTAAAATGTCATCATTGTATTCAATATTCTAGCTCGTAGAGACAGACTTTTTTTTACAGCGACTTCTGTCAGACTGGTATCCATACAGTAACCATGGTAACAGTGATGTTTAGGCAACCTAGACATTAGTTCTGAGGCCCAACAAGTTTCTTTGGCAAGGTTACTCGTCAGTCACACCGACGCAACTGGACACACTGTACCTCCCTTACACTAACATTGATTCACTAAAGATTGTTTTTTGGGAAACAAATACAATCTCAGAAGTGAAAAGCCCTTCTCCTGGACAGGTAATGGCAATGCAGGTATTTACTCCAACCCTACCAATACACCCAATGAAGATCCTGATGGCCATGGGCAGCTGGTTTGTTAAAGTTGCACACCTATTAAGGGGGAGGTCGTAGCCCATACCGGAGCTACAAAACCAGTTAATGAATGATGGGGGTCGTTCTAAACAGAGATTAATTAGCTAGATTGCAAGTGGCAAAACAACATCACTCATTCATGCATTGCTAAATTACATAGATAGCTGTCTAGCTTACGTTAGCTAACTAGGTTTAAGTAACGGCTGTGCAAGCAAACTTTGACCAATAACTATATGAAGGAGAATTTCCATTTATTTACAAAATCAACACGACATGCCTTCCTGGTAAAAGCAACATAGCTAGCTAATGACGGTTATCATGCCAAAGTATCTTTAGATGGCTAGCTAATTTATCTAACTAACCTAAACTCGCTGGTTTGTCGACATGGCTGCCACTAGACAGTATTGTAATTCCTAATGCTATGCCTGCCACGGGCAGAGAGACGCCATCTTGATGAAACAACATCTTTAAAATAGCAATAGTTAACAAATTATTATATGAAGTCGATGGTAATGTATCCTGTGTTATTTTGTAAACACTTACCGTCATGGTACACTTGAGGAACTCCCTTAAATTAGATTGGAGTTGTTCTTTCCGTGCTATTCCAGTTCTTCCAGTTTCTTCTACTCGCTAGCGGCTAACTATAACCTGGACGACTATCACCATTTGCGCGTGCGCACACATACCAAATATTGGGGGAAATGGCTATTTGAATTACCTTCCTCTTGTTCTGATAGCGACTTCCGTAAATCTATAGAACGCAAATAAATAAACAAACACCATTATATTAGTTCATCAATGTCAAAGTCCCAAAAAATGAGTAAAACTAATTAGAGTATTATCAGAGAGGTTTTAAATAATCGTATCTCTTTTTGGTCCCACTGCACAGCTTCCGGAAGCAAGTAGAGTTTTGCATCTCTCGTGAGGGCAATATTTACCGCCAAATTGTAAACCACAGTGGGGCGGTACACTTTGCTTTAAAAAAAAGTATCTTTACCAACCTTTTATAAGCAGAGACACAAAGCTGTATATGAAATATTTAGAGATGTCATTCATTGTCAGACGTGTACAATTATAAATGTTGACAATAGTTAGCCTTTAGCATGATTTTGAATTGTTGTGTATTAATGTCAATCACATTTCTCCCACATCTGTATTGTAGAGGTGAGAAAAATACTGGTGGTGCGACAATCTCATGTATGTTCATAGCACAGAGGTGAGTCCAGCTGTATCAATCTTCATAACTCAGTTTATAATTTTATACTTTAGCCGTTTTGTCTATTAGAGGTTTTGAAGTTAAGGGCCATCCACACCAAGGACGATAACTATAACTATAAACTATACATACATTACCTTAAGAAAGTATTCACACCCCTCTGGGTTTGGTGGATGCCAGGAGAACGCTACCTGCCCCAATGCATAATGCCAACTGTAAAGTTTGTTGGAGGAGGAATAATAGTCTGGGGCTGTTTTTCATTGTTCGGGCTAGGCCCCTTAGTTCCAGTGAAGGGAAAGTTTAACTCTGCAGCATACAATGATATTCAGACGATTCTGTGCTTCCAAATTTGTAGCAACAGTTTGGGGAATGCCCTTTACTGTTTCACCATGACAATGCCCCCATGCACAAAGCGAGGTCCATACAGAAATGGTTTGTCATGATCAGTGTGGAAGAACTTGATTGGCCTGCACAGAGCCCTGACCACAACCCCATCGAACACCTTTGGGATGAATTGGAACGCCGACTGCAAGACAGGCCTAATTGCCCAACATCAGTGCCCGACCTCACTAATGCTCTTGTCGCTGAATGGAAGCAAGTCCCCGCAACAATGTTCCAACATCTAGTGGAAAACCTTCCCAGAAGAGTGGAGTCTGTTATTTTACACATTTTTGAAAGGATAGTTTTTTTATTTATTTTTAACCTTTATTTAACCAGGCAAGTCATTTAAAAATAAATTCTTATTTACAATGACGGCCTACACCGGCCAAACCCGGACGACGCTGGGCCAATTGTGCACCGCCCTATTGGACTCCCAATCACGGCCTGTTGTGATACAGCCTGGATGCCTCTAGCACTGAGATGCAGTGCCTTAGACCGCTGCGCCACTCGGGAGCCCATTATAGAAGCAAAGGATGGACCAACTCCATATTAATGCCCATGATTATGGAACGAGATGTTTGACGAGCAGGTGCCCACATACTTTTGGCCATGTAGTGTATTTCACAAACCAAAATAATACAATGAAAATATGAATGTGCATTTTGTTATAGAGCGGGTGATCGGCGTCTTGAATGGTCGGTTCCATATTCTTGATGGGCCTCTTCAGTTTGTGAAGACTCTGGCGAACGAAATGGAAAACAGGGAGGTGGCCACATTTTATAAAATTGTACATGCGTGTGCAGCTTTGAGAAATACCTGTATGTCAGCAAGACAACTGGGAACTCGAAAAAAAGACAAGGTTGAATCATGACGCTAGAAAGAGGCCCGAGTTCACAACTTGGAATTCCTAGATGGATGACATATTTTCCCAGTCGGAGCTCATTTTTTTCCAAGTTCCCAGTTGTCTTGAAAGCGGCAGAAGTCATGCTGGATTAACAGCATGGCCAATGTTGAATGTTTATCCTTTTAAGCTTGGAGAAGAGACCCTTAAACCCAGACTGGGACCACACATCCACTCCACTGAATAGCAGGCTAGTGATTGCTTTGCAATGCTTGAAGTTAGCCACTAATTCCTTCCAAACCACTCATTGTTGAATTTGCAAGTTGTTGTGTAATATTTATGGCCGATGAGCACCGATACATTTTATCTATAATTTCTCTTTATAATTTCTCTTCATATGACATGGATTGAAAATTATTTGCCAGTAGATTGTTGACTTGATTCATGATGATGACTGCTAGCTTGCGAGCAAAGATTTTGAAAGTATGATGTTGATCAGTCCAATCAAAGCTACTGTAGATATGATGTGATTTGAGGTAATTTTATCTGTGCCCAATGAACTTGAGCCTTCTTGGCTGGGCACTTCTAATGTAACTCTATGGCAGCACCCTAGGGGCTTGAATTTTCGAGCTATCCCCGTAGATTTTGCGGTGACGTAGTGTCCCCATGAGTGACAGAACACTGAGCCAATCACGGCGCAACTAGAGAACATTACCAACCCCTATGCTCCGTATTTTCCGCTGGCTGGCCCACCACCACAGAAAGCACTGAGCTAAACGGAAACATCTGCATTTTGGAGCTGCCTTACTCAAGAAAGCAAAAAAGAGAGCAAGTTTGTATGCGATTTTATTATCTCAAAGATGTATTTTTTTTACACTATTTGAAACTGATATGTGACACATATTAATCCCAAAATAACATGCAAAACAGGCAACAACAAAAAAGTGGAGCTCAACCTCTGCCCCACCTGGCCTAAATGACAGTTCGCCACTGGGGCTAAAGTATATTTGTACTTCCACCTCATGGTCCTTGCCCCATAGAATGCATGGCCTTTGGAGTTGGTTGTCTTGATTGATTGACTTTTGTAGATGTCTTTAATAAGTGCTTGGGATGGTTCTTCCAGTGATGTGTGAGTAACCCTGTGTGCAGAGGAGCTTGTGATCCGTCCTGCTCTATGATGGTGCCAAGCCTTACAAGCAGCCTGATCTTTTGTTTCTTTCTCCACCTGAGAAACTTGCTCATCTGTAACAACTTGGAGATTATTGAACCAGGGTTTGGGGGTGAAAATGTCAGTATGGTCCTTGAATGTACTGAGGCCAATGGCCATTCTTTGTTGCTGAGAGCATCTGAAGCAGCTGCTTTTCCTGTGAAGTTGAAGCTTTGGGGATGGGTCTCCTTTCCCTACCTCTTCCTCATTTAAAAAAAAATGTCACTGTAGAATTCAATGTCTTTAATCATCGCTGGTTCTACTGTTTTGGTAGATACCTTGTTCCATACACAGGCGATACTGGTACATGCTACGCTTGTGTAACCCAGGCAGACAGAGGCTTTGAACTTGAACAGGACGGCAACAATTATGTGAACAGCTTTTGTCTAGTCTAAAGAATAAATGAAGGCCGTCAGTTATGGGGCCAATTTAATTTAATTTACGCCAATCCAGATTTCAATGATAAAAAAAGTACTGCTCTTTCAGGAAGTACATTTTTGGAATTGAAATGTAATTGACCCCCAACATGAAGTCAGCTTTTAATATTTTATGAATTTAAGTGCACTTTAAAAGGTATGTAGTTACTGTTTGTGCTTGATCTGCATGCACGACAATATAGACAATGGGCCTGATCGGGCAGCTCAGAGCTTCTGTTCTTTTCTGTCCATAAAAACAAATGGGTGAGTGGAAAAGGCAAAGCAGGCCAGGAGCAAGGAAGGAGGGTATGGTCAATCAAGGCATCCATTGAGTCTAAGTAGATTTAAAATACTTATTATAACAGAAGTAAAATATTCAACTATTTTCCTTGCCCGACATTATTTGATTTAATTTAAAACCAAACGTATTAAAGTAAAAGCTCACAACTATGAGGGGAAAGGGAAGGGGGTGGGGTAAAATAATGAATCCACATACGTACATACATGCGTGTGCGCACAATTTTTTTGTTTATTTTTTAATATATTTTTTTATACTTTTATTTTGTATTACTTTTGTAAAAAAGAACCATGATGCGGGATTAAAGTCAGTCTTGCATGATTATGTTGTGAATAGGGGGATATGTTTAGGTCAGTTTCAACATTATGGACATGGGTGTGTCTGTGGTCCATTTGGCCTGTCCTACAGCTTCCTTCAATGATAGATTATGGATGGCTCTGTTGATTAACGTTTGACCAATGATTGACTGTCTATTGTTGATTGATGTGAGTCCAGATATGCTGTGGGTGTAATTATTACTGATGTATCTTCGTAGTCTGTAGGCCATTTTTATTTCTATATTTTGGATTATCTGTAGCTGATTCATCTGCTGTGGTGAAGCTGTTATCCAGGCTGGTAGGGCGTATTCAAAGAGAGATCGGATGTAACTGACTTTGTAAAACTTTTCAGCACTGTCTTCGGTGAAGCTCCGTATTTTCTTCCACACAGCGTTTTTAAGTGGTTGAATCTTTTCGTCCCTCTCTCTTGATGTTCGCTATGTGTGTTGTCCAATGCATGTTCTTCTGAAAGGTGACTCCAAGGAATTTTGCTTATTTTCCCTCTTTTATTATTTCGCCGTAAAGCTTGAGATCTGTTTTTTTTTTTTGCTGGTGCTTCTTGTAAAGAGGACACATTGAGTATTTTGTGGATTCAGCTTTACGCGCCACGTTAGACCACGTCTCGATCTCTTCAACAGACTGCTGGAGATTCTTTGCAGAAAGTTAAGGACATTTGGAGCTGGACCAGTAGCAAAGGTCATCGGCAAACTGTGAGACCTGACCAATGGTGGGTGGGGGGTAATAAATGTCTGATATGTACAGTAGAAAAAGTAGTGGTCTTAGGACTGCCCCCTGTGGGAGACCTGCTTCAGGGGTAAATGGTGGGGATTTTGCTGTAGAGACCTTCACTTTATTTGTGCAGTTATGGAGGAAGCATGTGATTTACATTTACATTACATTTAAGTCATTTAGCAGACGCTCTTATCCAGAGCGACTTACAAATTGGTGCATTCACCTTATGATATCCAGTGGAACAACCACTTTACAATAGTGCATCTAAATCTTTTAAGGGGGGGGGGGTTAGAAGGATTACTTTATCCTATCCCAGGTATTCCTTAAAGAGGTGGGGTTTCAGGTGTCTCCGGAAGGTGGTGATTGACTCCGCTGTCCTGGCGTCGTGAGGGAGCTTGTTCCACCATTGGGGTGCCAGAGCAGCGAACAGTTTGGACTGGGCTGAGCGGGAACCGTGCTTCCTCAGAGGTAGGGGGGCCAGCAGGCCAGAGGTGGATGAACGCAGTGCCCTTGTTTGGGTGTAGGGCCTGATCAGAGCCTGAAGGTATGGAGGTGCCGTTCCCCTCACAGCTCCGTAGGCAAGCACCATGGTCTTGTAGCGGATGCGAGCTTCAACTGGAAGCCAGTGGAGAGAGCGGAGGAGCGGGGTGACGTGAGAGAACTTGGGAAGGTTGAACACCAGACGGGCTGCGGCGTTCTGGATGAGTTGTAGGGGTTTAATGGCACAGGCAGGGAGCCCAGCCAACAGCGAGTTGCAGTAATCCAGACGGGAGATGACAAGTGCCTGGATTAGGACCTGCGTCGCTTCCTGTGTGAGGCAGGGTCGTACTCTGCGAATGTTGTAGAGCATGAACCTACAGGATCGGGTCACCGCCTTGATGTTAGTGGAGAACGACAGGGTGTTGTCCAGGATCACGCCAAGGTTCTTAGCACTCTGGGAGGAGGACACAAGGGTGTTGTCAACCGTGATGGCGAGATCATGGAATGGGCAGTCCTTCCCCGGGAGGAAGAGTAGCTCCGTCTTGCCGAGGTTCAGCTTGAGGTGGTGATCCGTCATCCACACTGATATGTCTGCCAGACATGCAGAGATGCGATTCGCCGCCTGGTTATCAGAAGGGGGAAAGGAGAAGATTAATTGTGTGTCGTCTGCATAGCAATGATAGGAGAGACCATGTGAGGATATGACAGAGCCAAGTGACTTGGTGTATAGCGAGAATAGGAGAGGGCCTAGAACAGAGCCCTGGGGGACACCAGTGGTGAGAGCGCGTGGTGCGGAGACAGATTCTCGCCACGCCACCTGGTAGGAGCGACCTGTCAGGTAGGACGGATTCCAAGCGTGGGCCGCGCCGGAGATGCCCAACTCGGAGAGGGTGGAGAGGAGGATCTGATGGTTCACAGTATCAAAGGCAGCAGATAGGTCTAGAAGGATGAGAGCAGAGGAGAGAGAGAGTTAGCTTTAGTAGTGCGGAGAGCCTCCGTGACACAGAGAAGAGCAGTCTCAGTTGAATGCCCAGTCTTGAAACCTGACTGATTAGGATCAAGAAGGTCATTCTGAGAGAGATAGCAGGAGAGCTGGCCAAGGACGGCACGTTCAAGAGTTTTGGAGAGAAAATAAAGAAGGGATACTGTTCTGTAGTTGTTGACATGGGAGGGATCGAGTGTGGTTTTTTCAGAAGGGGTGCAACTCTCGCTCTCTTGAAGACGGAAGGGACGTAGCCAGCGGTCAAGGATGAGTTGATGAGCGAGGTGAGAAGGTCTCCGGAAATGGTCTGGAGAAGAGAGGAGGGGATAGGGTCAAGTGGGCAGGTTGTTGGACAGGCCGGCCGTCACAAGACGCGAGATTTCATCTGGAGAGAGAGGGGAGAAAGAGGTCAAAGCACAGGGTAGGGCAGTGTGAGCAGGACCAGCGGTGTCGTTTGACTTAGCAAACGAGGATCGGATATCGTCAACCTTCTTTTCAAAATGGTTGACGAAGTCATCCGCAGAGAGGGAGGAGGGGGGGAGGGGGAGGAGGATTCAGGAGGGAGGAGAAGGTAGCAAAGAGCTTCCTAGGGTTAGAGGCAGATGCTTGGAATTTAGAGTGGTAGAAAGTGGCTTTAGCAGCAGAGACAGAAGAGGAGAATGTAGAGAGGAGGGAGTGAAAGGATGCCAGGTCCGCAGGGAGGCGAGTTTTCCTCCATTTCCGCTCGGCTGCCCGGAGCCCTGTTCTGTGAGCTCGCAGTGAGTCGTCGAGCCACGGAGCAGGAGGGGAGGATCAAGCCGGCCTGGAGGATAGGGGACAGAGAAAATCAAAGGATGCAGAAAGGGAGGAGAGGAGGGTTGATGTGGCAGAATCAGGAGATAGGTTGGAGAAGGTTTGAGCAGAGGGAAGAGATGATAGGATGGAAGAGGAAAGAGTAGCGTGAGAGAGAGAGCGAAGGTTGAGACGGCGCAATACCATCCGAGTAGGGGCAGAGTGAGAAGTGTTGGATGAGAGCGAGAGGGAAAAGGATACAAGGTAGTGGTCGGAGATTTGGAGGGGAGTTGCAATGAGATTAGTGGAAGAACAGCATCTAGTAAAGATGAGTTCAAGCGTATTGCCTGCCTTGTGAGTAGGGGGGAAGGTGAGAGGGTGAGGTCAAAAGAGGAGAGGAGTGGAAAGAAGGAGGCAGAGAGGAATGAGTCAAAGGTAGACGTGGGGAGGTTAAAGTCACCCAGAACTGTGAGAGGTGAGCCATCCTCAGGAAAGGAACTTATCAAGGCGTCAAGCTCATTGATGAACTCTCCAAGGGAACCTGGAGGGCGATAAATGATAAGGATGTTAAGCTTGAAAGGGCTGGTAACTGTGACAGCATGGAATTCAAATGAGGAGATAGACAGATGGGTCAGGGGAGAAAGAGAGAATGTCCACTTGGGAGAGATGAGGATTCCAGTGCCACCACCCCGCTGGCTCGATGCTCTAGGGGTATGCGAGAATACGTGGGCAGACGAGGAGAGAGCAGTAGGAGTAGCATCTGTGGTAATCCATGTTTCCGTCAGCGCCAGGAAGTCTAGGGACTGGAGGGTAGCATAGGCTGAGATGAACTCAGCCTTGTTGGCCGCAGACCGGCAGTTCCAGAGGCTGCCGGAGACCTGGAACTCCACGTGGGTCGTGCGCGCTGGGACCACCAGGTTAGAGTGGCAGCGGCCACGCGGTGTGAAGCGTTTGTATGGCCTGTGCAGAGGGGAGAGAACAGGGATAGACAGACACATAGTTGACAAGCTACAGAAGTGTTGTTTCTTGTATTATTGTCTCTTGTGTCTTTAGAGAACTGATATCCTTTTTCTTCTGTCCTGATTTTCTCTTTCTTTTCTTCTGTTAACTAGATATTCTTTGTTATTATTCGTTAGCTAGCTAGCTTCTTCCAAAAGAGTCCCTAGCAACTGCTTAGCAACTGGTAAACAATTCAGCTAGCTAAGATAACTACAATTTTATGAAAAATAGTAACTTTTTTCAAAAGCCTATCTTCTTTGTTTGTTGCTTGTTTTTTCTCCTATTCAGTCTTGCAGTTTTCTTTTGCTTTTTTCCGAAGTACTTCACTCTAAAAACCATGTAAATTTCAATATTTGTAGGAGCTCAATTTTTCAGCAGCTGCTGCTCAATTTGGAACTCCGGAACATTGTGATGTGTGATGATGTGATGTGATGATGTTTCTGATGGAGAGTGGTAGTTTAAGATTTGAATCTGCAAGCCGATAGCACAACCCATTGTGCAACATCTTATCAAATGCTTTTTCTATATTAAAGAAAATGGCCAGGGTAAGTTATTTTTCTTGAAGTCCTCTGAAAGTCTTAGAATGTTATTGGTAGTGGATCTTGTTTTTTCATCCAGTCACAGTGAGCAGCTATTATCTTCACATAATTTTTAACAGCCAGTCCGGTGTTGTGAGGCTCCTCAGTAACCCTCCAGGATGGTTTGACCTGGGTCGTGAAGATAGTGCAGTCAGAAGCTTCAGGTTTTACATGGTAAATCACCTGCACCCATCCACTTGTAAATCATTTGTGTGCTTCCAGAGATCTGTAGTTCTTCATTTTATTTGCTGTGTAAATTCCTATTTTATCAAAATAAAAATGAAACTATCATTAACTATTCCAAGTGAAAATGTACAGCTGCACTAACGAATTCAGAGTTTGAATGCATGTACCATTAAACTGTAAAAACAACTCAAATGTATTCCATTTGGATAACAAGGCCTGTGGACTCAGATGTCAAGGTCTTTTCAAGCAAAATGGTTTGTGCAGACCACTGTCAAATCAAGCAGCCACCCACACTCAAGCTAGCAGCATCAATAAACGTAGGACTGCTAACCAAACCTGAAAAATCAAGCATCTCACTGACATATATATATATATATATATACCATAACAAAAACATAATTCCTTTGCCTGCGTGTGTCATTGTAGCAAAACTGTATCCTGTGAACTGTATCCCTCTCGATGGATTGGACATTATGCTGGATTTCAAGCAGAAGATGACTCAAGAGGAGCCGAACGGCAGTTTGATCATGACAACTCCTCCCACTGCTGTACAAGTGTTCCCTGAACTTACTGTATGTTTCTTTGGAATGGCAATTTCATCATGACCACCTCTCCATCACCTGCTAATCACTAGTTCTCTTCGCTACAGATTATTACACCAGATAATGTGATTTATCCAAAGATTTTTGGTATCCATTACTCGGAGTTACAGGATAAGTACTGTTTGGTGTAGCACCGTTTTGAATTTAGAAAATGCTCCATTAATAAAATAAATACTTTTTTGCTCCATGAAGTAATCCAACAGTGTACCCCGCCATCTTATCTATTTCAAGTCTTCTCTCATTGATCGAGTGTCCACCCCAAAGTTCTGCATGTCATGATGACAGACACCTGTCTCAATCAATGAGAGAATACTTGAAATAGACAAGATGGCGGAGTAAACATTGTTGAATTACTTCATGTAGCAAATTTCTAAATAAAAAATGACCCCCTGCAGCTGGACACAGACATTTTATGAGACTCCTGTTTCTACGAATCGAGGACGCAGACAGCATCGCCAAGCTAAGGTTGGTCGAAAGTTCTCTGTGCTACACCAACAGTACCTATCCTGTAACTCCCAGTAATGGATACCAAAAATCACATGGTTGTGGTGTTACCATTTTACACTTTTTTTTTATAAAGGTGTCAACCGATTGGGATCTAAGTGTTTAGAGACAGACTAGTGTATTTATTTAGGGACAATGTGGAACATTGGGAGCTGCTTTCGAAAAGAAAGATCAGTCAACATCTGGGGGAGGGGCTGCAAAAGGTGTGAAGTCTTAGGAGGGCAGTTCCTACACAGTATGTATTGCTGTGCATGGGAGATTGAGGAGAAATGGTACCTTTCAATCGTTCTCATACACAACAATATATCTACTGTCTCTAAACACAACCCCCTTTCCTCATCTCAAAGACCTATCTGTAAACCTCCCCCAGCCCATTGACTTTGACAGATAATTCTCGTCAATAGTAGCAGGGGAATTTTGTAGACGTGTCTTTATATTGTGTTTTGAGAATCTGCAGAGAGAAGAATGAGGTGGTTGTGTCATTACTGTTGTCTTGATTTTATACCTTTCACTGTTCCTTGCTGGTTTTCGTCCAACAATCTTGTTGTGCTCTATAACCACAAGGTGTGTCCCCTCATACTGGTTTTTTTTTCAGCAAGGCCTGTGGAAGGATTCCAGATAACCTGAGTTTTATGAAGAAAAAAGGGGTAGACCAAAATTGATTACATGGTCTGGAAGGTTCTCTGTGGTCCAATTCATGTTTATGCCATGCCAGCTCGTACATATTTTAGCAAATTTACCTTCACCTTGTGCAGACCTTGGGGTTGGGAACACATGCTGGTGGAATCGGATTATGTACCACTTACAACAACAATACACAGTTTATTCACCCCATGAATTGTATTGATTTCTATTAGACTGGCTAGCTTTGCACACCTAACATGGACATTTCAATATTGTCAGCTTGCTGGTAGCGTCACCAAATTGCCAGCAATATTGTTAGCCAGCTGAGAACCAACTAACCAACCATAGACAATTTATACACATTCCTCATTATGGCCAACACACCGAGAGTAAGTTAGCTATATCAAAAAATATATTTTTATAAACAGTGTTTTCCAGACAAGGGTGGAATAGATGGCTACCAGATTGAGTTACTCTTATTTGCTAACGTTAGATAGCTTACGTTAGCTAGAGAGTAAAGTATTAAATATGAATCCCAATTTGGGAAATTGTTTTATCACAGCATGCATCATCAATGACTTTGTGAAAGAAAATGTAATGTTTGTGCTTTTCTAATAACCAATTCGACTGGGTTCATGCAAGTGACTGATTGATCGTGCCTGGGAGGAATCCTCACTATCAGTATAATGCAATTTGGCAGTACGCCCAGAACATTGTTTTAAGATCCGAAAGGGGTGTCTCAGTTTTAAGGTCTCAGCTTGTAAAGAAGAAGCCTTGTGAGGTATTGGTTGGTCACATGCATGAACCAAATGTTAATGATTAATTAATTATGAATAATGAATTAGCTAAATCATGCAAATATAACTTGTCTGTGTAAGCAGTATATAAGAGAACTAACGGGACTGCCAGGACAGTTGTAAACTACTTGGTGCATTGAGTTTGTTGGAACCTCTCCAGCTTGCTGATAATAAAGAATGATTCATTTAATATAGACTTCAAGTGTCCCTGGTGGTAATTTCTGTGACAACTTACAATTACAGGACACACAACAATGACCAACACATGATAAAAAACATCATATTAAGACACAAGGGCATATGCACCATAGTATCCCTAAAATAATAGTCTGATTCCAGTTCTGTTTTCTATCCTACTCTGGGGGAAAAACGGGCAACTACATTTTCCAATAGGACTTATAAAACAGTTCATCAATTACGCTCATTAAAAAGCCCCATAGCTGTGGGTAAACCTCTCTGTGGAACATAAGGGGCAGGATGAACCTGCTACTGAAAATGCTCCTGTGTTGCATTAAAGTGCTGTGGAGTATGTGTGTGTCATTATCCATGATCATATGTGTTTTTACGTGCAGCCTTTTTATGATCATGTCCTGCATTGATTCCAGTCTACATCCAATTGTAGCACTGGCTTTCTTAATGATTTTGTTGAGCTTGTTTATGTCCTCCTTAGCTAAATTCTCTTTCCAGCACACAATGGCATAGGCCACTACACTCGCCACGACACTGCTATAGAACATATAACGCATTTTGTCACATACATTAAAAGATCTAAGCTTCTTTTAAAAGTACAGTCTGGATAGTTTTTTTTGTTGACACTGAGAATTCTCATTCCAGTTCAGTTCAGTTTGTTGTCCACTATTACACCCAAGTACTTAGAGCCAACACTGCCAATCTCTTCACCATTAATAGAAATGGGATTAAAACATCTTTGTTTTTCCTAAAATCTACCACTAGCTCCTTGGTCTTCAGTACATTCAGGTCTAAGTAATTTGCCTCACACCATTTCACAAAGGACTTGTATCCCTGTAATGAGCATCATCTCCTCTCATGACACAGCTTACTACAGCAGAATCATCAGATCATTTATGTAAGTGGCTCAGTTCATTGTTGTGTGTGAAGTCATTTATGTAAAGAGTAAACAGAAAAGGTGACAGTTCCATCCCCTGCAGCACCCCCGTGGTTGTACATATCCAATCTGATACTACCTACTTCAGTCTTAAAAACGGTGGTTTATTGGTCAGATACTTCACAATCCATTTGATTGTGTGTGGGTTTACATGAATGACCTTTAGATTTTGGGCCATCATGTTGGGTTGTATGGTATTGAAAGCACTGGAGAAGTCTAAAAACATTGTTCTCACCACACAGCCGGGATTCTCCAGGTGCTCATATACTCTATGGAGAAGATAGAGCAGAGCATCTTCAACACCAGTTTTTGGGCAGTAGGCAAATCACAAAGGATCCAGATAGGCTGCCACCTCGACTCTTAATAAGGGTATTCTAAGGTTTTCATGACTTGTGATGTCTTAGCCACTGGTCTAAAGTCTTTCAGTGCAGTCCCTCAGCTGCTTCACCACTTGTTCCTCCCAGATGCTCATGGACTCAGTGCTTCCCAGATAAGAGTCCAGCGCCTCCCCAAATGGTGTTGCTCTGCTGAGAAATCATACTTATCAAATCTGGTTAAAAAAAATTGTTAAACTCTGTGGCTCTGTCCCTTCCCCCCTGGTGCTGTAGAATGTTATCTTCTTATCCCATACCACTTTTGTGTTGTTTGCTTGTATTCATGTTTGCCTTTCCTGATCAGCCCTTTGGTCTCCTTCTGTACTACTCTTAACTAATCCCTATTTCTAGTTTCAAAAGCCTTCTTTTTCCTATTTCAGTGCCTCCTTGATTTAGTTTGTGACCCATGGCTTATTATGTGCATTGTATTTCACTGCTTTGCTTGGCACAACATTGTCAGTAGAGAAGTTAACAGTCTGTTATGCATTCAGAGGCCATCATAAATCTCTGGTATGTTGAACTAAAAAAAAAAAAAAAAATTGCACTTGTTTGTAATTAGCACAGCCAGATGGAATGATGACAAACGTTAGTGGAAAAACAAACGTAAAAAAATAAATGTGCCTAGAGAAGTCCTGCGATTACTTTGTGTTGGTCGTTTGACGTAAACAACTCCATGAACCAAATTTTCGGGCACGCCCCATTTACCTAGCGGGCGGTATCTACATTCGCTATGAATGCTGGACTTTGTGGTTCACTATGAGCAGACTAATACACAAGAAGTTGAAACTGGTCCTATCTGGCAGGCCGGCCGGCCGGCCGACAGGTCATATCTGGAAAGCAGGCTGACCAGTCCCATCTACCCGGCAGGACCTATTTGGCCGGCCAACCGGTCCCATCTGGCCAACTGCTCCTGTCTGGCCGGCGACTCGTACTATCTGGCCGGCCGACCAGTCCTACCTACCTGGCAGGCCAGACCTACCTACCTAGCCGGCCCACCGGACCTACAGTGCCTTGCAAAAGTATTCACCCCCTTGGCGTTTTTCCTATTTTGTTTCAATACAATCATTTAAATGGATTTTTATTTGGATTTCATGTAATGGACATACACAAAATAGTCCAAATTGGTGAAGTGAAATGAAAAAAATTACTTGTTTCAAAAAATTCGAATAAATAAAAAACGGAAAAGTGGTGCGTGCATATGTATTCACACCCTTTGCTATGAAGCCCCTAAATAAGATCTGGTGCAACCAATTACCTTCATAAGTCACATAATTAGTTAAATAAAGTCCACCTGTATGTAATCTAAGTGTAATGTGATCTGTCACATGATCTCAGTATATATGCACCTGTTCTGAAAGGCCCCAGAGTCTGCAACATCACTAAGCAAGGGGCACCACCAAGCAAGCGGCACTATGAAGACCAAGGAGCTCTCCAAACAGGTCAGGGACAAAGTTGTGGAGAAGTACAGATCAGGGTTGGGTTATAAAACATATCTGAAACTTTGAACATCCCAAGGAGCACCATTAAATCCATTATTTAAAAAATGGAAAGAATATGGCACCACAACAAACCTGCCAAGATAGGGCCGCCCACCAAAACTCACGGACAATGCAAGGAGGCCATTAGTCAGAGAGGCAACAAAGAGACCAAAGATAACCCTGAAGAAGCTGCAAAGCTCCACAGTGGAGATTGGAGTATCTGTCCATAGGACCACTTTAAGCTGTACACTCCACAGAGCTGGGCTTTACAGAAGTGGCCAGAAAAAAGCCATTGCTTAAGAAAAAAATAAGCAAACACATTTGGTGTTCGCCAAAAGGCATGTGGAAACATATGGAAGAAGGTACTCTGGTCAGATGAGACTAAAATGTAGCTTTTTGGCCATCAAGGAAAAGGCTATGTCTGGTGCAATCCCAACACCTCTCATCACCCCGAGAACAACATGGTTCATGCTCTGGGGATGTTTTTCATCGGCAGGGACTGGGAAACTGGTCAGAATTGAAGGAATGATGTGTCTTGTTTTGTACGCTTTGTACAAATAATAAAACGCAGAACTACAGGATGTTTCTTAACATAACTCTTTATTAACTAGCTACAACTACATGTTCGCCTATCTCCAACCACGATCAACTGACCATGCCCTAACCGTCTGGGTGGTCTTAACCAATCACTGCACAGTAGGATACGGCGGTAAAATGCATCCAATTATAATTCAGTATGTATTCACATATGAATATTACATCCCCCTTCTTTTAAAACAAAATACAAATGTTTACATATTCTAAGCTTTTCTTTTGAATACATGCTCTGTAGTTTGAACTCAAGGTAAGTAACCATTTATATTGCATAACACACCAACTGAATCAACATAGACTCTGAAACAATGATCCAACATACTGTTACTTTTAGAACAAGGGATTCTCAGCAACTCAGCTTTCACTGTAGAAATGACATCTTAACATTTCAAACAAATACAATACCAAAGCATTTCAAGTGAACTTTCAATAACAAGTTTACAGTCTGGAACTATTTTAGGGCAGCGATCCGCCTACACCCTTTGACATTTCACAGGTCGAGGACAGCTCTGGGCTTGACCTCTCTTCCTGACCTTGTGCGATATGATGTTGAGCATGCTTCTGTGTCAGTCAACAGCTCTTGTGGTGTTGCAGGTAAGTATGGTGTATGTTGTGCTGTGTGTGCGTTTAGTCCATCACGTTCTCTTTCAGGGGAACAGTTCATCTCATCAGTGTGTTGTTCTTTTGTGTTCAGTAAGTGACGACGATTGCGGCGGTACACTGCTCCTTCTGCTGTGCGGACGTAATATGAACGTTCAGTGTCAGCTGGCTGGATGACGACTGCTGGTTTCCAGAGGCCATGCTCCTGGATTCTAACTGACTCTCCGTCGATCAGTGGTGGCAGTGGTCTAGCTGACCTGTCGTAGTATCGCTTTTGTTGTTGTTGTCTCTGTGCACGTTTTCCATGCATTTCATTGTAGCTGACGACCTCAGGTTGCAGCTGCTGGTTGGTGCTGGGAAGGGTTGAGCGAAGTCTGCGGCTCATCAACAGCTGGGCTGGTGATTTGAAGTTGTCAACTGGAGTGTTGCGGTATTCAAGGAGACTGAGGTAGGGGTCTCTCTTGTCTGCTTTTGCTTTGTCCATGAGTGATTTAGCAATCTGCACAGATTTTTCAGCAAGGCCATTACTTTGAGGGTAATGTGGGCTTGTGGTGACATGTGTGAACTCCCATGCTTTTGTGAAGGATTCAAACTCATTTGATTTGTAACAGGGCCCATTGTCAGATATTAAAGTCTCTACAATGCCATGCCTGGCAAAGGCTGCTTTTAGCTTGTGTATCACAGCTGCAGATGTGGTGCTGTGAAGCTTGTCGAGTTCGAAGTATCTGCTGTAGTAGTCCACTGTTACGATGTAGTCCTCGTTGTTCCAGGTGAACAGATCGGTTGCCACGACCTGCCAGGGTCGGTCTGGGATACAGTGAGGTAACATTGGCTCTTTGGTGTTTGAGGGGCGTCTTTCAAGACAGATGGTGCATCTACCAACAATGTCCTCTATTTGTTTGCACATTCCAGGCCAAAACATAATGTCCCATGCTCTCTGTTTGCACTTTTCCATGCCCATGTGTCCAGCATGGATCTTTGTCAAAATCTCTTCTCTGAGACTGGTAGGAATAATGATTTTCTCTCCTTTGAAAATGATTCCGTTGATCTGTGATAGTTCATCACGATGGTTCCAGAATTCTGAGACGCTCTGAGGGCATTTTCTCCTCTCCTCAGGCCATCCATCCTGTATGACTTCCCTCAGCTGTGTGAGTTGAGAGTCCTTTCCTGTTTCTGCTTGGATCTCCTTCAGTTTTGTGTCACTAACTGGTAAGTTGCTGTACACAGTGTGTACTTGCATGTCCATGCCTTCACTGAGGCTGCTGTCCTTGTAGGTAAGAAACTTCCTGGAGAGTGTGTCTGCGACAGGGATGTCTTTGCCTGGACGGTGAGTGATTGTGAAGTCGTATTTTTGTAGTTGAAGGATCATTCTCTGTAGTCTTGTCGGGGCTGCAGCTAGTGGTTTCCTCATGATTGACTCAAGGGGCTTGTGGTCGGATTCCACAATGACTTGTCGTCCATATACGTACTGATGGAAACGTTTACATCCGAACAGAATGGCATAGAGCTCCTTTTCAATTTGAGCGTAGTTGATTTCACAGTCTGTGAGAGATTTGGAAGCGTAGCCGATGGGCTTTCCTTCTTGCAGTAGCACTGCACCTAGTCCATACTTCGACGCGTCCACTTGGAGTCTGAGCTCTTTGTTGGGGTCGTAGTAGGCAAGGATTGGTCCTGGTTCTCTCGTGATCAAGTCTTTCACATTCTGGAAAGCAATGTCGTGTTGCTTGTCCCAAAGAAACTCACTGGACTGCTTTAGCAGTTGACGCAGGGGTGCATTAGCATTGGAGAGGCTGGGTGCGAACTTGGATAAGTAGTTGACCATGCCAAGCACTGTTTCCAGCTCTGCACGGTTTTTTGGTAGCTCCATTTCTTTTATGGCTGAGATCTTCTGTGGATCTGGCTTGATTCCATTCGCTGTGAGAAGATGTCCGAAGTAGCTGACCTCTGTAGCGCCGACTGTGCTCTTCTCTGGGTTGAGCCGGACTCCTCTCTCGCGGGATCTTTGCAGCATCGCGCGGAGGTTTCGGTCGTGCTCCTCTTTGGTTCGACCATAGACAAGGATGTCATCCACAATTGCCACAACTCCGTCGAGGCCTTCGTACACTTCGTCGATCTTTCGCTGAAACTCGTCTTGGGCTGAGATAATCCCAAAAGGCAGGCGACGGAACCTGTAGCGTCCAAACGGTGTGTTGAATGTTGTGAGCTTAGATGACTCTTCTGTGAGCTTGATAGCCCAGTAGCCTGATCTAGCGTCCATGACACTGAAGTAGTGTGCTCCCGCTAGCTTGTGTGTGATGCCATCTAGCGTCGGTAAAGGGTAATGGGGCCGTTTGATAGCCTTGTTCAAGTCTCTTGGGTCGAGGCATACTCGGAGCTTGCCTGTGTGTGGTTTCTCCACCACCACTAACGCGTTTACCCAGTCGGTCGGTTCTGTAACCTTGGTGACTATGTCAGATTGTTCCATGCTCTCCAACTCTTTCTTCAGACGGGCACGGAGAGCAAGGGGAATCTTTCTCGGGGGGTAGACCACAGGGGTTGCGTCTGGGTCAAGGTGAATGGTACATTCTCCTGGGAATAATCCTATTCCTGTAAAGACATCAGCAAACTCCTCCAGTACATTTCCTGTCTCTACTGGTGCTGTTACTGATAAAACTAGCTTGATGAGGTCCATGTCTAAACATGCTTTAAGACCTAGCACTGCAGGTGCTCTAGTGTCAACAACGTAAAAGTCCAACATCATGTCACTTTCCTTGTATTTGCATTTGAAAGTGCATGTGCCTTTTACTGGGAGCTGTTCACCACCATAACCAGTCAGTCTGCGCATGGTGGGCTGTAGCTCGCACTCAGATGTCAAGCTGCGGTACTTATTCAGAGGAATAATGTTTACTTGTGCACCAGTGTCTAGTTTGAACTTTAGCTTTGTGCCTTGTGTTCCTATCTCAATGTCAGCAAAGGCTTGCTCTGTCTCTGATATGTGACTTTTTTGTGTCACTGAATCAATAAACAGTTCATCATCATTTGACTCTTTGATTGACATTTCATCTTCACTCACTGTGTGTACTGTTTTTCCACGGTAAGCTCTGCACACTTTTGCAAAGTGATTCCATTTACCACATTTAGTACACTGTTTGCCTTTAGCTGGGCAATTTCCTTGTTCGCCATGCACTTTGTATCCACAATATCCACATGTTTTGGGGCGTTTTGAGTCTGTGTCGCTCTGTTTTGGAGTTATGTCTCTCTCCGTTCTGAAACGCGCTCTCTGGGCACCGGAGGTGTGCTTTGATGTCTGCCTGACTGCGTGCACTGCTTGTTCACGTGATGCGCTCGTGCTGCGGCGCGAAATGGTTTTATCTGAGCCTGTGCTAGCTCGTGAGATCTGGCTATGTCGATAGCTTTGTCCAGCGTTAGCTCAGACCCAACATTCAAAAGTTTCTCTCTCACTCGCGGTGAGTGTATTCCAAATACAATACGGTCCCTGACCATCTCATCCTTGTTTGCATAATCACAGTCTTTCACAAGCAGACGCAGCTCAGTCACAAACGGTTCAAAAGACTCGCTAGCTCCCTGTACTTTCTCATGGAATTTGTACCTAGCGAAAATTGTATTAGTCTTCGGCACAACATATGCTTCAAAACGATCGTAGTATGTTTTCAGTACCTTTGATTCAGCCTCGGTAAGTGTCCATGTGTTGTAAATATCTCTCCCTTTTTCACCGATCCAGAGGAGCAGGTAGCTACATTTTTCCTCTTCTCCTCTTTCCTTCAGAGGACCCGTGAACATTAGCTCCACATGCTGTTTGTACTTACGCCATGCATCGGGTAAGTTTGTAGACTCCCAGTCCATTCGAGGTGAAGGAACTCCAGAAAAATCCATCTTTTAAGACCATTTACTCTGACACCATGTCTTGTTTTGTACGCTTTGTACAAATAATAAAACGCAGAACTACAGGATGTTTCTTAACATAACTCTTTATTAACTAGCTACAACTACATGTTCGCCTATCTCCAACCACGATCAACTGACCATGCCCTAACCATCTGGGTGGTCTTAACCAATCACTGCACAGTAGGATACGGCGGTAAAATGCATCCAATTATAATTCAGTATGTATTCACATATGAATATTACATGATGGATGGTGCTAAATACAGGGAATTTCTTGAGGGAAATCTGTTTCAGTCTTCCAGAGATTTGAGACTGGGACGGAGGTTCTCCTTCCAGCAGGACAATGATCCTAAGCATACTGCTAAAGCAACACTTGAGTGGTTTCAGCGGAAACATTTAAATGTCTTGGAATGGCCTAGTCAAAGCCCAGACCTCAATCCAATTGAGAATCTGTGGTATGACTTAAAAATTGCTGTACACCAGCAGAACCCATCCAACTTAAAGGAGCTGGAGCAGTTTTGCCTTGAAGAATGGGCAAAAATCCCAGTGGCTAGATGTGTCAAGCTTATAGAGACATACCCCAAGAGACTTGCAGCTGTAATTTCTTTGTAAAGGTGGCTCTACAAAGTATTGACATTGGGGGGTGAATAGTTATGCATGCTCAAGTTTTCTGTTTTATTTCTTGTTCGTTTCACAATAAAAAATATTTTGCATCTTCAAAGTGGTAGGCATGTTGTGTAAATCAAATGATACAACCTCCCCCCCAAAATCCATTTTAATTCCAGGTTGTAATTCAACAAAATAGGAAAAATGCCAAGGGGGTGAATACTTTTGCAAGCCACTATACCTACCGACCTGGCCTGCCGGACCTATCTTGGGAGGGGGGCTAGGGTGACCACCACATTCTAAAATGCGGGACAACAAGATGATTTTGCGGGACAGTGTAGCCTACATTATAATTTTTTGGGGCACATTCTGCGTACTGCTGCGCATGGTTGAGTTTTGGCCGCATACATTTTTTGGGGAGACTATTCAGCAAAGCATCCTACAATCTCATAAGAAATTAGGTGTTTTTTTTGGTGCAATGTTATACTATGCAATTATCAGTGGTGGAATATTGAGTAAAAGTAAAGATACCTTCATAGAAAATTACTCAAGTAACAGTGAAAGTCACCCAGTAAAATACTACTTGAGTAAAAGTCTAAAATTATTTGGTTTTCAATATACTTCGGTATCAAAAGTACCTGTAATTGCTAAAATATTCTTATGTATCAAAAGTAAAAGTATAAATCATTTCAAAATTCCTTATATTAAGCAAACTAAACAGCACCATTTAAAAAAAATTTAATTTACGGATAGCGAGGGGCACACTCCAACACGAAGACAACCATTTACAAACTAAGTGTTTGTGTTTAGTGAGTCCACCAGATCAGAGGCAGTAGGGATGACTATGGATGTTTCTCTTGATAAGTGCGTGAATTTGACTATTTTCCTCTCCTGCTAAGCATTTGAAATGTATCAAGTACTTTTGGGTGTCAGGGAAAATGTATGGAGTAAAAAGTACATCATTTTCTTTAGGAATGCAGTTGAGTAAAAGTTGTCAAAAATATAAATAGTAAAGTACAGATACCCAAGTACTTAAGTAGTACTAAACTTCAGTACTTTACACCACTGACTATTATATTTGGTTCTGTTATGTAGAATACATTTTAATCATTATGTGATGTGATCTTCCAAGACGTTGATTCAGGTTTGATCTAACTTTAAAATGAGTACTTTTGTGAGAAGTGCTGGAGCGACGTGCTGGTGTGCTCCGGCAGCACTACACCCCTGCTCCAGTGGCACCTAGCCTACACCTCACGCGTGATGCAGAAACGAGAGACAAAGTCTTACTGTTTTATAAAAATCTGAGAATCTGTTAAACAAATATATTTTATATTTGAGATTCTTCAATGGAGCCACCCCTTTGCCTTGATGACAGCTTTGCACACTCTTGGCATTCTCTAGACCAGCTTCATAAGGTCATCACCTGGAATAAATTTCAATTAACAGGTGTGCCTTTTTCAAAGTTAATTTGTGGAATTTTTTTCCTTCTTAATGCATTTGAGCCAATCAGTTGTGCTGTGACAAGGTAGGGTGGGTATACAGAAGATAGTCCTATTTGGTAAAAGACAGAGTCCATATTATGGCAAGAACAGCTCAAATAAGCAAAGCGAAACGACAGTCCATCATTACTTTAAGACATGAATGTCAGTCAATCCGGAAAATGTCAAGAACTTTGAAAGTTTCTTCCAATGCAGTTTCAAAAACCGTCAAGCGCTATGATGAAACTGGCTCTCATGGGGACCGCCACAGGAAAGGAAGACCCAGAGATACCTCTTGTGCAAAGGAGAACTTCATTAGAGTAACTGCACCTCAGATTGCAGCCCAAGTAAATGCTTCACAGAGTTCAACAGACACATCTCAACATTAACTGTTCAGATTAGACAGCATGAATCAGGCCTTCATGGTCGAATTGCTGCAAAGAAACCACTACTAAAGGACACCAATAATACGAAGAGACTTGCTTGGGCCAAGAAACATGAGCAATGGATATTAGATTGGTGGAAATCTTCCTTTGGTCTGATGAGTCCAAATTTGAGATTTTTGGTTCCAGCCGCTGTGTCTTTGTGAGACGCAGAGTAGGTGAACTGATGATCTCTGCATATGTGGTTCCCACAGTGAAGCATGGAGGAGGAGGAGGTGTGATGGTGTGGGGGTGCTTTGCTGGTGACACTGTTGGTGATTTATTTAGAATTCAAGGCACACTTAATCAGCATGGCTACCACAGCATTCTGCAGTGATACGCCATCCCATCTGGTTTGCGCTTAGTGGGACTATCATTTGTTTTTCAACAGGACCATGACCCAAAACACACCTCCAGGCTGTGTAAGGGCTATTTGACCAAGAAGGAGAGTGATGGAGTGCTGCATCAGATGACCGAGCCTCCACAATCACCCAACCTCAACCCAATTGAGACGGTTTGGAATGAGTTGGACTGCTGAGTGAAGGAAAAGCAGCCAACAAGTGCTCAGCATATGTGTGAACTCCTTCAAGACTGTTGGAAAAGTATTCCAAGTGAAGCTGGTTGAGAGAATGCCAAGAGTGTCCAAAGCTGCCATCAAGGCAAAGGGTGGCTACTTTGAAGAATTCAAAATATCAAATATATTTTGATATGTTTAACACTTATTTGTTTACTACATGATTACATATGTGTTATTTAATAGTTTTGATGTCTTCACTATTATTCTACGATATAGAAAATAGTAAAAAATAAAGAAAAACCCTTGAATGAGTAGGTGTGTCCAAACTTTGGACTGGTACTTAATATTTAACACTTTCTGTCTATGCAGTCATTGCAATGCGAAAACCAATCCATATCTGTTTGTAGCATCGGAAGAGAAGGTGAAGGAGACAACCTACACCCATGAAGGTGGTGAGATGTCAGCTCATAAATCATCATCGTAAGAGCCCAAGAAATCCCTCTTCTATGTGGTTATTCTTGTGTCCAGTAGTTTGTCTCTGAAAGGAAAGTAAACCTTTAAGGTTGATAGACTATCAGGACAAGACAGGGCTACGTGATTTGTGCTACTGTGTCATGCTAAATTTCCCTCTGTGTACAGAGCAAATTAATGGGATCTGCTGTAGAGTGTGTCATCACAAATTTGTGTCTGTAAAGAGATAGATGGATCACAGGGGTATGACTTCAATGTTGCCAAACTAGCAACTTCATATCTGCAAATGCTTTCGGTTGTGTCACGTCCTGACCAGTAAAAGGGGTTGTTTGTTATTGTAGTTTGGTGGCAGGGGGTGTTTGTTTAGTGTGTTTCGGGGTTTGTTGGGCAATGTTCTATGTTAGTCTATTTCTATGTCTGTGTCTAGTTAGTCTATTTCTATGCTTAGTTTATTGGTTTGACCTTCAATTGGAGGCAGCTGTTTCTCGTTGCCTCTAATTGAAGGTCCTATTTAATAGGGGGTGTTTTGTCCATGGGATTTGTGGGTAGTTGTTTCTCCGTGTAGTCATTTGTACCTTACGGGACTGGTTTCGTCTTCGTCATTGTTTATTATTTTGTGTTCACGGTTTCTTCTCAATAAATAAGAAGATGAGTTTACACATTCCCGCTGCATTTTGGTCCCATCCTTACGACGAACGTGACAGGTTATCTTGTGTGTGTCTTGTATAAAACCTTTCTACCCCCATCACCTAGTTTGTATATGTAAACTACAGTTGCTAAGTAAAACAGTCTGTTTGTGAGGACAACTCATAAAAAACACTATCTGTGTTGTGGCATTGTTCCTGGTATGATTTGATATTATGTTTCTTATATCCAGGTTGGCTCCCAAAAGTTGATGTAATATTTAAAATTTAATTCTACATAACAATTTGTTTTTGAAGAATTACCCCAAAATACATACAAAGTTTGAGAAAAACTGACAAAAAAACATTATATTGTGTGGTCATAGAATGCTAGGGAGATAATTTCTCATGTTTTGTTCACCTAAACTGCTTTCTAGTGAGCAAACTGAAAGTGCAGTTTGTCACTGCAACACTGAAGATTTTTTAAAGAAATTTTATTTATTTCAGAAAGCTGACAATGACAACTAGGAATTAGAGTGTAGGTTTATGAGAATTGCTCCTTATTTCATAGACAGACCTGCTTTCTGTGGTAATGATGAGAGGCAAATGAGCCAAGTCAGTGGTGATGGCATGCTGCATCCTGCCCAGCAGGGGACGTTGTGTTCCATTGGCTCTCAGTATCCAATCAAACTTTTTTAAATGTACTTTTGTTCAATAGTGTATTCTAGTAGTCATTATCATTTGGAGAAACAAATACATACAGTACCAGTCAAAAGTTTGGACACAACTACTTATTCAAGGGTTTTTCTTTATTTGTAGTAAAAACATCAAAACTATGAATTAACAAAAATGGAATCATGTTGTAACCAAAAAAAGTGTTAAACAAATCTAAATATATTTTAGATTTTAGATTCTTCAAAGTAGTCACTCTTTGCCTTGATGACAGCTTTTTTTATTGAATCAAAACATACAATATACTTGCAGTGAAGTCGCTCAACAACTATACCACACCAGCCATCCAGCAGACTTCCATTCAGAGCAACACACAGAAGTATCCATGGTCAATGCCCTACTCAAGGGCATGTCAACAGATCTCCCATAAGGCCAAAAACGGGGACCCGAACCCTCCAAGATCCCCCCCACAGTTTCCCAATAGCTGCCCCTCAACCATCCGAGACCCCGCCCACAGTCCCCCCAAATAATATATATATATATTTTTTTAAATACAATTGATTCCATTCCCCATCCCCAAGAACCCCCCAATGCACCAACAACCAAGAAAATGAACTTGAAAACTGTTGTAACTGATTACAGAAGCAATAAAACTGGCCTTCTTTAGGCTAGTTGAGTATCTGGAGCATCAGCATTTATGGGTTCGATTACAGGCTCAAAATGGCCAACAAATAACTTTACATTTACATTTAAGTCATTTAGCAGACGCTCTTATCCAGAGCGACTTACAAATTGGTGCATTCACCTTATGATATCTGAAATTCATCAGTCTATTCTTGTTCTGAGAAATTAAGGCGATTCCATTTGAGAAGTTGCCAAGAAACTGAAGATCTCGTACAATGCTGTGTACTACTCCCTTCATAGAACAGAGCAAACTGGCTCTAACCAGAATAGAAAGAGGAGTGGGAGGCCCCGGTGCACAACTGAGCAAGAGGATAAGTACATTAGAGTATCTAGTTTGAGAAACAGACGCCTCACAAGTCCTCAACTGGCAGCTTCATTAAATAGTACTCGCAAAACACCAGTCTCAACGTCAACAGTGAAGAGGCGACTCCACGATGCTGGCCTTCTAGGCAGAGTTCCTCTGTCCAGTGTCTGTGTTCTTTTGCACATCTTAATCTTTTATTTGTATTGGCCAGTCTGAGATATGGCTTTTTCTTTGCAACTCTGCCTAGAAGGCCATCATCCTGGAGTCGCCTCTTCACTGTTGACGTTGAGACTGGTGTTTTGCGAATACTATTTAATGAAGCTGCCAGTTGAGGACTTGTGAGGCGTCTGTTTCTCGAGTATTAGTATATTAGTAATTGACTGCCCCGGTCTCTCCAGATCTCCTAACAGTACTATTTCTAGGGTCAATTTTTGATCAATGTTATGCATTTTCAGCCATTCCTCAACCTGAACCAGAAACAAGCTACCTGAGGGCAATTCCAAAAGAAATGGTCTATTGATTCTGTATCCCCACAACAAAATCTTCGATGATTTGCACACTCTTGGCATTCTCTCAACCAGCTTCATGAGGAATGCTTTTCCAACAGTCTTGAAGGAGTTCACATATATGCTGTGCACTTGTTGGCTACTTTTCCTTCACTCCGCGGTCCAACTCATCCCAAGCCATCTCAATTGGGTTGAGGTCGGGTGATTGTGGAGCCCAGGTCATCTGATGCAGCACTCCATCACTCTCCTTCTTGGTCAAATAGCCCTTACACAGCCTGGAGGTGTGTTTTGGGTCATTGTCCTGTTGAAAAACAAATGATAGTCCCACTAAGCGCAAACCAGATGGGATGGCGTATCGCTGCAGAATGCTGTGGTAGCCATGCTTGTTAAGTGTGCCTTGAATTCTAAATAAATCACCAACAGCGTCACCAGCAAAGCACCCCCACACCATCACACCTCCTCCTCCTCCATGCTTCCATGCTTCACATGCGGAGATCATCCGTTCACCTACTCTGCGTCTCACAAAGACACGGCTGTTGGAACCAAAAATTTCAAATTTGGACTTAGCAGACCAAAGGACAAATTTCGACCGGCCTAATGTCCATTGCTCATGTTTCTTGGCCCAAGCAAGTCTCTTTTTATTAATGGTGTCCTTTAGTAGTGGTTTATTTACAGCAATGCGACCATGAAGGCCTGATTCATGCACTCTCCTCTGAACAGTAAAATCTGAGGCGCAGTTAACTCTAATGAAGTTATCCGCTGCAGCCTGCACAAAGAAACTTTCAATGTTTATGACATTTTCCGTATTGACGGACCTTCATGACTTAAAGTAATGATGGATAGAGTAAGATGAATGATAGAGTAAGATGGCGCCAGAGAGGATGGCAGACGTTTTACATGCCCCCAGTCGATTGTGTTTTTTGTTCTTATTTGCGTTGTTTGTAACTTATTTTTTTACTTATTTTGTACATAATGTTGCCGCTACTGTCTCTTATGACCAAAATAACTTCTACACATCAGGACTGAGATTACTCACCACGGACAAGCAAAATCCTTTTTTCCTTTCACGGCTCTGACAAGCCTGACGCGAAGGATACACTGCTTCCTCAGGAACAAGCCCCGATCTCCGTGATCTGCGTGAAGAGGAGGTGGAGAAAGATAGGCCGAAGGTCGGGCTGCCTTCTGAGAATTCATAGGCTATCGAATAAACCCCCACTTCCCTCCATTCTGCTAGCAAACGTGCAATCTTTGCACAATACAATCGACAAGTTACGCAGAAGATTAAACTACCAACGGGACATTAAAAACTGTAACATCTTATGATTCACGAGTCGTGGCTGAACGACGACAACATCAACATACAGCTGGCTGGTTATACGATGTACCGGCAGGATAGAACAGCGGCGTCTGTTAAGACAAGGGGCGGCGGTCTATGTATTTTTGTTTCGAGTTTCGAGCTATTGCTCGCCAGAAGTAGTGTCATGCCCTGACCCTTTTATTCTCTATTTGGTTAGGTCAGGGTGTGACTAGGGGGGGGCAATCTATGTGTTCTATTTATTTGTTGGCCGGGTATGGTTCCCAATCAGAGGCAGCTGTCTATCGTTGTCTCTGACTGGGGATCATATTTAGGCAGCCTTTTTTCCACCGTTAGTTTGTGGGATCTTGTTTTTGGTACTGTGCTGTGTAGCCCTACTGAACGTTACGTTTAGTTTGTATTTGTTTTGTTTCGGTGTTCATTGAATAAAGAAAGATGTACTCCTACCACGCTGCACCTTGTTCCAGTCCTTCCATCGACGAACGTAACAGGTAGAGTATCTCATGATAAGCTGTAGACCACACTACCTACCGAGAGAGTTTTCATCTGTATTCTTTGTAACTGTTTACATACCACCGCAGTCAGAGGCTGGCACTAAGACAACATTGAATGAGAGATATTCCGCCATAAGCAAACAAGAAAACGCTCACCCAGAGGCGGCGCTCCTAGTAGCTGGACACTTTAATGCAGGGAAACCTAAATCCGTTTAACCAAATTTCTATCAGCATGTTAAATGCGCAATCAGAGGAAAAAGAACTCTGGACCACCTATACTCCACACACAATGACACGTACAAAGCTCTCCCTCACCCGCCATTTGGCAAATCTGACCATAATTCTATCCTCCTGATTCCTGCTTACAAGCAACAATTTAAGCAGGAAGCACCAGTGACTAGATCAATAAAAAGGTTGTCAGAGGAAGCAGATGCTAAGCTACAGGACTGTTTTGCTAGCACAGACTGGAATATGTTCCGGGATTCCTCCGATGGCATTGAGGAGTACACAACATCAGTCATTGGCTTCATCAATAAGTGCATTGATGACGTCGTCCCCACAGAAGCCATGGATTACAGGCAGCATCCGCACTGTGCTAAAGGTTAGAGCTGCCGCTTTCAATGAGCGGGACTATGCCCTCCCGCTATGCCCTCCGACGAACCATCAAACAGGCAAAGCGTCAATACAGGACTAAGATTGAATCATACTACACCGGCTCTGATGCTCGTCGGATGTGGCAGGGCTTGCAAACCATTACAGACTACAAAGGGAAGCACAGCCGAGAGCTGCCCAGTGACACAAGCCTACTAGACGAGTTAAACTACTTCTATGCTCGCTTCGAGGCAAATAACACTGAAACATGCATGAGAGCACCACCTGTTCCGTAGGACTGTGTGATCACGCTCTCCGCAGCCAATGTAAGTAAGACCTTTAAACGGGTCAACATTCACAAGGCCGCAGGGCCAGACGGATTACCAGGACGTGTACTGCGAGCATGCGCTGACCAACTGGCAAGTGTCTTCACTGACATTTTCAACCTCTCCCTGTTGAAGTCTGTAATTGTTTTAAGCAGGCCACCATAGTCCCTGTGCCCAAGAACACTAAGGTAACCTGCCTAAACGACTACCAACCCGTAACACTCACGTCTGTAGCCATGAAGTGCTTTGAAAGGCTGGTCATGGCTCACATCAACACCATCATCCCAGAAACTCTAGACCCACTCCAATTTGCATACCGCCCCAACAGATCCACAGATGATGCAATCTCTATTGCACTCCACACTGCCCTTTCCCACCTGGACAAAAGGAACACCTACGTGAGAATGCTATTCATTGACTACAGCTCGGCGTTCAACACCATAATGCCCTCAAAACTCATCAATAAGCTAAGGACCCTAGGACTAAACACCTCCCTCTGCAACTGGATCCTGGACTTCCTGACGGGCCGCCCCCAGGTGGTAAGGGTAGGTACCAACACATCCGCCATGCTGATCCTCAACACCAGGGCCCCTCAGGCGTGTGTGCTCAGTCCCCTCCTGTACTCCCTGTTCACTCATGACTGCACAGTCAGGCACGACTCCAACACCATCATTACATTTGCCGATGACACAACAGTGGTAGGCCTGATCACTGACAACGATGAGACAACCTACAGGGAGGAAGTCAGAGACCTGGCTGTGTGGTGCCAGGACAACAACCTCTTCCTCAACGTGATCAAGACGAAGGAGATGATTGTGGACTACAGGAAAAAGAGGACCGAGCATGCCCCCATTCTCATCGTCGGTGCTGCAGTGGAGCAGGTTGAGAGCTTCAAGTTCCTTGGTTTCCACATCACCAACAAACTAACATGGTCCAAGCACACCAAGACAGTTGTGAAGAGGGCAGGACAAAACCTATTCCCCCTCAGGAGAGGGGGAATAGGGGGAGAATATTTGGCATGAGTCCTCAGATCCTCAAAAGGTTCTACAGCTGCAACATTGAGAGCATCCCGACTGGTTGCATCACTGCCTGGTACGGCAACTGCTCGGCCTCTGACCGCAAGGCACTACAGAGGGTAGTGCGAACGGACCAGTACATCACTGGGGCCAAGCTTCCTGCCATCCAGGACCTATATACCCGGCAGTGTCAGAGGAAGGTCCTAAAAAATGTCAAAGACTCCAGCCACCCTAGTCATAGACTGTTCTCTCTGCTACCGCATGGCATGCTGTACCGGAGTGCCAAGTCTAGGTCCAAGAGGCTTCTAAACAGCTTCTACCCCCAAGACATAAGACTCCTGAACATCTCGTCAAATGGCTATCCAGACTATTTTCAGTGCCCACCCCCCACCCCCTCTTTACACCACTGCTACTCTCTGTTGTCATCTATGCATAGTCACTTTAATAACTCTACCTACATGTACATACTACCTCAACTAACCGGTGCCCCCACACATTGACTCTGCATCGGTACCCCCCTGAATATAGTCTCGCTATTGCTATTTTACTGCTGCTCTTTATTTACTTGTTACTTTTATGGCTTGTTCTTATCCGTATTTCTTTGAAACTGTAAGGTCTGTTGTATTTGGCGCGTGTGACTAATAGAATTTGATTTGATTTGACCGTCGTTTCTCCTTGCTTATTTGAGCTGTTCTTGCCATAATAAACTCGGCAAATAAAGAAACGTCCTCTCACTGTCACCTGCGTTTATTTTCAGCAATCTTAACATGTGTAAATATTTGCATGAACATAACAAGATTCAACAACAGACATAAAATTAACAAGTTCCACAGACATGTGACTACCAGAAATGGAATAATGTTTCCCTGAACAAAGGAGGGGTCAAAATCAAAAGTAACAGTCAGTATCTGGTGTGGCCACCAGCTGTATTAAGTACTGCAGTGCATCTCCTCCTCATGGACTGCACCAGATGTGCCAGTTCTTGCTGTGAGATGTTACCCCGCTCTTCCACCAAGTCGCCTGCAAGTTTCCGGACATTTCTGGGGGGAATGGCCCTAGCCCTCACCGTCCGATCCAACACAGATGTGCTCAATGAGATTGAGATCCAGGCTCTTCACTGGCCATGGCAGAACACTGACATTTCTGTCTTGCAGGAAATCACGCACAGAATGAGCAGTATGGCTGGTGGCATTGTCATGCTGGAGGGTCATGTCAGGATGAGCCTGCATGAAGGGTACCACATGAGGGAGGAGGATGTCTTCCCTGTTACGCACAGCTTTGAGATTGCCTGCAATGACAACAAGCTCAGTCCGATGCTGTGACACACCACCCCAGACCATGACGGACCCTCCACCTCCAAATCGATCCTGCTCCAGAGTACAGGCCTCGGTGTAACACTCATTCCTTCGACGATAAACGCGAATCCGACCATCACCCCTGGTGAGACAAAACAGTGACTCGTCAGTGAAGAGCACTTTTTGCCAGTCCTGTCTGGTCCAGCGACAGTGGGTTTGTGCCCATAGGTCACGTTGTTGCTGGTGATGTCTGGTGAGGACCTGCCTTACAACAGGCCTACAAGCCCTTAGTCCAGCCTCTCTGCCTCTCTTTTTTTACCTTTATTTAACTAGGTAGGTCAGTTAAGAACAAATTCTTATTTACAATAATAGTAGGGCTATCGCTGTATACCACCCCTGCCTTCTCACAACACAACTGATTGGCTCAAACGCATTAAGAAGGAAAGAAATTCCCCAAATTAACTTTTAACATGGAACACCTGTTAATTGAAACACATTCCAGGTGACTACCTCATGAAGCTGGTCTAGAGAATGCCAAGAGTGTGCAAAGCTGTCATCAAGGCAAAGGGTGGCTACTTTGAAGAATCTCAAATATAAAATATATTTGTTTAACAGATTCTCAGATTTTTATAAAACAGCAAGACTTTGTCTCTCGTTTCTACATCACGGGTGAGGTGTCGGCTAGGTACCACTGGAGCAAGGGTGTAGTGCTGCCGGAGCACTACATCCCTCAAATATAAAATATAACACTCTTTTGGTTACTACATGATTCCATATGTGTTATTTCATAGTTTTTATGTCTTCACTATTATTCTACAATGTAGAATATATATTTTTTTTAAATCCTTGAATGAGTAGGTGTGTCCAAACTTTTGACTGGTACAGTATATTTACTCATGTGAACTGCAATGAGACTGATAAACCGGAGTCTTGAATTAAGGAAAATAATAAAATGGTTCTTATATCATCTAAGGATGCATCATCTACTGGTGGGAAATACATACGGATTTGTAGACACATTTGTTCACAGGAGGGTGTTTGGAGAAATAAGAAGAGGAAGTGAGAAGGACCATCTGCTCTTCTTTTCAGAAATCCTGACAACCGCAGGGCTCTCCAGAGGGTGGTGTGGTCAGCCCAACGCTTCCCTGGGGGCACACTGTCTGACCTCCAGGACATCTGCAGCACACAGTGTCACAGAAAGGCCAAGAAGATCATCAAGGACCTCAGCCACCCGAGCCATGGCCTGTTCACCCCGCTACCATCTAGAAGGCAGAGACAGTGCAGGTGCATCAAAGCTGTGGACCGAGAGACTGAAAAACAGCTTCTACCTCCAGGCCATCAGACTGTTAAATAGTCACCACTAGCCGGCCTTGGCCCAGTACCCTGCCCTGAACCTTATATAACTACAGCTGTACACACCTTTTCTATTCAAATACCGTCCATACCGTCCATACTGCCTATTTCACACCCTTATATATATTTATATTCAATACATTTCGTAATTGTTATTATAATTTTTTATTTGTGCATTGTTAGGTATTACTGCACTGTTTGAGCTAGAAACATAAGCATTTCATTGCACCTGCGATGACATCAGCAAAATATGTGTACACAACCAATAAAATGTGTTTTGATTTGATTTTGATCATCTTTGCTCTTCACATAAGCACTTCTGTTGGCTATGTGTATCACTATGTCTATACAATTCATCCCCATGAGCAAATTGAGCTGTAATTTCTGTGGTAAAAATTACCCTGTTACTGTATTTGGAATTACAAGTCATTGTCGATGTAATCTACTAGCAATATTTAAAACATGTGTGATTTGTGACTCATTTCCAAAGATTAAGCTTACAGTATTTAATTGTAAGTTGAGGTCAGACAAGTTTCTTGAGGGTTGGCAGAGCCTCAGGCTTTCATGCTTGCATTTTTGTGCTCTGGCCTTTCTGGGCCTTTTCCTTTCACACGGCCATAGCAGTGGAACTGACAATGCCAGTGATGAGGTTGGGCGGTTTGAAGCCATAGCGAACCAGGGCAGGAGAGGAATGTGAGAGAGCCAGTTTGTCCTGTGGTGCAAGCAAACCTTTGCTCTCTTCTCTGTTCTCCCGAAGTCCCAAAATCTTTCCTGTTTCACACACCTGCATACCTGACTCCGGAGCGTTATAGTGGCTGCTCCACCCGGTGCCATGAACAGGAAATTCAGGTCCTGCAACCATGATGATGTTTAAATAGCAGATAGGCTCTACATTTGTAATGGAAAACAACAAAAAGGAATGATTACATTCTCTGTCACCTTCACCATGAAGCATCTCAATCTCCTCATTAAGGTCCTAATACACTGGTAAAATAAAATAAAACATATGATTGCAGTGCTCGGTCCAGGGATGATCTGTGATTGCTTAGTGACAGATATGAATAATATGTCTCAAACAATTTTAAAACGCTGCTCAGTGTGAGGTGAAGGGAAAAAGTACCACCTCAGGTCCCCAATTTGGTATTTCAAAATGCTTAAAGTCATCATTTGCATTCTTCCACCACGTCAAGTAGGGTCAGTGAGATCTCCAGGTGCACCTGTCTGTATTACAACATCTCAAAGAATTTTGTCAAATAGTGAAGCAAGACATTACCTAGTGCAGGGATGGGCAACTGGCGGATCAATTTCCAAAAACATACTGTTGACAGGGGCAATTTCTAAATGTAGTTGTGCATCAGCAGTTTTGCTCTTGCTATGTCAGTCACCGACAGTCACTCAATTAGCCATGTCAGCTAACCTTTTTTAGATTGATAATTTATTCTAGCGGCCAGCTATCTAAACTTGTAGTAATCATAGTTGAATTATCGACCGGGGGACCCCTGTCATCAAGGCAAAGGGTGGCTACTTTGAAGAATCTCAAATATAAAATATATTTAGATTTGTTTAACGCTTTTTTGGTTACTACATGATTCCATGTGTTATTTCATAGTTTTGATGTCTTCACTATTAATCAACAATGTAGAAAATAGTAAAGTAAAAAAAAAAGAAGAAAAGCCTTGGAATGAGTAGGTGTTTTAAAAACTTTTGACCGGTAGTGTATATATATATATATATATATATACATTATATACTGTATATTTTTTGTATACGTTTTTTCAAGATGAGTGATGAGAAGAGAATCGTCCAGCCCATCTTGAAACAGACAGATAGATTAAAAGAAAATGTACATCATAATACTTCTGACAGCCAACTTTCTAGCTCAACCCCAAACTTCCGAACGTCATAGCATTCCCAGAAAGCATGGATCAGTGAGTCATTGTTAGTTTTACACTTAAGACATAACTCTGCCATTGTACTGTAGAATTTGTGAATTTTGACTCTTGTATAATACATTCTATACATTAGTCTATACTGGATTAAGCATACATGTTTGTTAACTGTAATTTCATTAGTTATGCTTCAACTTTCCTTCAATCTTGTGCCAACATCAGTTATTTTTAAGTATTAGTTCCAATAGTTTGATAGGCTCCCTGCAAGGTTTTCTGACTCAAATAAGATCTCTCTCTGGGAGGAGAGAGAGAAAGTGAGAGAGAGAGAGAGAGAGAGAGAGAGAGAGAGAGAGAGAGAGAGAGAGAGAAGGATGTCAACAGACCACCAACCTACTACCCTGAGACAAGGCTGAGTATAGCCCACGAAGATCTCCTCCACCGCATGAGCCCGAGAGGGCGCAAGACCGGACAGGAAGATCAGGTCAGTAACTCAACCCACTCAAGTCGAGCATTGCGAAAAAAAAGCCTTGCACCACGTGACGCACCCCTCCCAGGGACGGCATGAGAGAGCACTAGTGTGCAAGTGACTCAACCCCCATTATAGGGTCAGAGGCAGAGAATCCCAGTGGAGAGAGGGGAGCCGCCCAGGCAGAGACAGCAAGGGCGGTTCGTCACTCCAGTGCCTTGCCACTCACGTTCGCACCCCTGGGCCAGACTACACTCAATCATAGAACCTACTGAAGAGATGAGTCTTCAGTAAAGAAATAAAGGTCAAGACCGAGTCTGCGGCTCTTGCATTGATAGGCAGACAATTCCATAAAAATTGGGCTCTAGGAGAAAGCCCTGCCTCTAGCTGTTTGCTTAGAAATTCTAAGGACCATAAGGAGGCCTGCGTCTTGAGACCGTAGCATATGTGTAGGTATGTACGGCAGGACCAAATTGGAGAGATAGGTAGGAGCAAGTCAATGTAATGCTTTGTAGGTTAGCAGTAAAACCTTGAAATCAGCCTTAGCCTTCATAGGAAGCCAGAGGATAGCACTGGAGTAATATGATAAAATGATATTACAAGCAGCTAAGTGAAGTTTATTTAGTGCTTTACCCAGGTAGCCGGAAAGTAGAGCATTGCAGTAGTCTAAGTGACAAAAGCATGGATTAGCTTTTCTGCATAATTTTTTGACAAAGAGTTTCTGATTTTTGCAATGTTACGAAGATGGAAAAAAGATGTCCTTAAAATATACTTGATATGTTCGTCAAAAGAGAGATCAGGGTCCAGAGTAACGCCGAGGTCCTTCACAGTTTTATTTGAGACGACTGTACAACCATTAAAATTAATTGTCAGATCAAACAGCAGATCTCTTTGTTTCTTTGGACCTAGAACTAGCATCTCTGTTTTGTCCGAGTTTAAAAGTAAAACATTTGCCGTCATCCACTTCCTTATGTCTGAAACACAAGCTTGGATGGTAGGCAATTTTGGGGCATCACCATGTTTCATCTAAATGTACAGCTGTGTGTCGTCCACATAGCAGTGAAAGTTGACATTGTGTTTCCGAATGACATCACCAAGAGGTAGAATATATAGTGAAAACAATAGTGGTCCTAAAACGGAACCTTGAGGAACACTGAAACTTACCATTGATTTGTCAGAGGACAAACCATCCACGGAGACAAACTGATATCTTTCTGACTGATAAGATCTTTGAATAGTCCTGCAGGACGAGCCTTTTAAAGGGGCAATCTGGGATTCAAACAATAACAAAGCGCCTTCGCCGCCAGTTTATTTTGTTAGACAGCTGAGGAACGGGGCAGGAGAAATGTAACCACTCTCAAATATATAGATGCAAGGACTCTCACGTATGGATGCAATTACTGACCACCCAGATCAAAATGATAGTTTTAAACATGTTTTGAAACTATACAGTGTTTGTTTACAATGACATTGTTTACAAATAACGGAGTAAAACAAGCTTATATTTTGAGTTCTGATGGGGTAAGACCATTGCTCATGAGGCATTTATTCAAGAATCAATAGCTATAGATTAATAATAAGTCCAAAAATGGATGTACAAATCCCAGATTGTCCCGTTAATGGAATGAATTGAATTAATGAATTTATTAAATCTGATGTCATCCAACAGGCACCAACACACATCAACAAAACTCTCCAATCCATTAATACATACATGCACACTCACACGTGTGATTGACGATAATATATACATAAGGTTATCCTTGACAGTTGGAGGGCCTGATGCAAAGTGCACATTGGATTCATGTGATACAGATCGTCTAAACGTATCTCATAATAATGACTTACTATCTCATAATAATGACGTACGATCTCGTAATAATTACTTACTATCTCATAATAATAACTTACTATCTCATAATTAGGATTTACTATCTCATAACGCGTAGTCAGATTTTTTTTGGGGGGGGGGCGGGGAAGGGCTTCCATGGGGCTGCTGATAAAACGCCAGCTATATCATCACAACAGCTCTGTAGTCTTATAATAACATTTCAGGTGCGAGGTGAAGAAAAATAAACCCGTGCCATTTTAATAACCTACTTCATGAGTGACGTAAACCGCCTCCCTGAAGCATGGGCTCCCCCCGTGATTCTATGTGCGAACTACTGTGGTATCCTCCGTAGACGACGATCCCGCGTAAAAAGAAACGTTACATTCATTTCGCTTTTTCCTCATCTGATTGCGTTCGCTGCCTCCAAATGTCACTCGCGGACGTCTAACGACTGGAACCGGTTGTTTGCGGATTGCTTCTACCAAAAACTTGAAGGAGATAAATACTTTCACAGGTTTTATAACCGAACATTTTCCTCGAGTGGGAATTTGATACAAACACTCCATAAGTCGAATATCCTTTAAGAGTTTAACCGGCTTCCAAGACTTGAGGATGAATTCCATACGACGGGTGCCTTCAAGGGTGAAAACCAAAATGACCGAAACCAATTTAGGTGCGGAGAGGGAACATTTTGACAAGCAGCAGGTAAATATGAATAACCTTGTGATGGTGGATGCATTTGCCCTGCTCAGCTGTTTGTTTTGCGGCTTTTCGACAAACCAGTGTTTGAAATAGCATGTGAGGTCTTTCATTTCCCCAAATGTTAATTTTAGTTGCGCACAGGCAGGGTAGCGTGTTTTCTAAAACAGCGCTTGTGAACTGTATAAACTGTAACATGATGCTCGAGAACGTTTTGATGCAAAATCTGCAACTGGTCCATCACATGAGTTGCTATTTTGGTAGGCATGTGGCACCCCGCGTGGCGAATCATTATTCCCAGCATAATTGAACGTTCTGTATGCCATTCAAGCAGCTGTTAGTGGTTGCTTGTGATAAATAATTGAGGTTGAGATGTAGGCCTAATTCCTTTACATTGATCAGCCATGTCGCTATCGCAGAAATATATACGTCTCACTGTCCAGACATTTTAACTGTATCATCATTACCATCATCCAAAATGAATAGCCTAATCATCTATTTCCAAAGAATGTATTAGGAAATTACACTCTAGGTCGTGTTAATGACATCATCAGTAGTAGACCTTTTTTTGTTGAAGTATTTTAGAGTTTTTATTTGCTTTTTGCTTTAATTTTCGCCATCAGTGTCATTTACTTACAATCAGAGATCTGATTGGCAATACAGTGTCTGCCTCTCAGGGAAGTCCTGGCTCTCAATACAAGGCCTATCATGTTCAGCTAATCATTCTTGTTTGGCTACCTTGTCCTGACTTTCCCCTTGCTCTTTTTCCTAAACCTGTTAATTGAGACTGTGGCAGCAGACCCAGAGCTATCCTTTATAGAGTGTATTGAAATAGTAGTACAAAGTAACTTTAGAAACAACTTCCTGTGGATGGTTTGCCACATGGCAAATGCATCACTGAAGTTGAAATAATGTTGTAACCTGCTGGACTGCTCCATCTAGAATGACTGGACGTCCAGCAAATGCAAAACCACAACAGTCTGTGTGACCCTGGCATGAGGCAAGATAAAGCTCTGCCATCTCCTTGTGCCTTTGTTGCAGTACCTCATTTGAATATATTGGATTGATTTTCTGCAAAAATACAGAACCTATTAGTGTCGTCACACCACCAGTATCAGAATACTAGGAAGTAAGGAAACAACATGAAGCGGACAAAATTTGAGGAAAACCGTTCTAATGTTGGAAAAAACAGACTTATGTTGTGACCCAGAGTCACATTTGTTTATTTTGCAAGCTAATTTATAATAATTTACTAAAGTAGGTTTTAAAGGACCATAGAGTTCAGTCTGCTTTGTTTTCTTTTTTTTCCAAGGAAAATCTGGTATCATATTATCGCGATACTGGTTCCATGACAACACTAGAACCTATAGTCACACAAGGTCAGCCAGACAAAGTTAGGCAGTGATGATACTAAACTGAATCAATGAGGAAGAGAAAATACATTCCTTTGGCCTGCTAGGTGGAAGGAGAGGGAGATTGTGTGGTCCCTTTGACTGCATTGTTGACTGGATGTTTAAATTTGCCAAAGATTAGCACATCAGATCATAGAAGAGGCGCAGTCACATGCCCTTGGCAGGTCTCTTTTCAGCGCTGCCATAGACATGCGATCCTGACATGTTACACCCAAACAGTGACTGGCTTTAGGTCTAGCCATTAGTCAGTAGGGCCCTATTAAATCCGTTAGATTTCTTTTCCAAATTCTGTTTTTTCCGTTTACATTTTTTGTGTTTTACGATTTACGCTAATTTTATCATCAGAAAGCGTGTCCAATAATGTGAATGAATAAAACGTTAACAATTTAAGATATAACCGTACAATTGTAATGATGCAACACAACATTGCACTATTTTTTTTTATCATCATCAAAGCAAGTGCTTCAATACAGAGTTCTAAGTGTTTCATTATAAATGAAAAAAAAGTAATGCAAGAATCTAGGCAACAATGCAGCAAGCAATAGGCAAAACCTAGTTATACTTATATGCAAAGTTTCATTTTTTTACATATTGTTTTTTGTCAAATAAAGTGCTTCACATAAGTGTTTAATTATAAATACATTTAAAAAAAGATTCATGCAAGAATCTAGGCAATAATGCAACAATAGGCAAAACCTATGGAACTACCTTATGAGCTCCTATGTCTGTCCATTGTAAGTTTTCCATCTATCACAGACATCTCCATTGAAGTACATGATTGTCAGCCTCTTTGTGTTGAGCTCGGTGAGTGCCTCTCGCTTGTCTGTGAGTCGAGTCTTGTATTTGCTCTTCTCACAGTTGACAGAGCTGACTGGGAAGTAGATGTAGGGCACTGCCACTTCTGCAACTCTTGGGAATCTCGCACTCAGGCCCCTCTAGTAATCAGCAAGCTCCAAAACAGGTGAGGGCTCCCTTGACACACAGTGCTGATAGGCAATCCATTCTTCACTGAGCTCTGTTGATGGGCTTGCCATGGGTTTCACTTGTGTGCAGGCTTCAACAGAGTTGTCATCAGTTTGGAGGAGCCCTCCGAGATGGTTAGCTTAACAGTGAGGGACTGCACCATCTCCTCTGTTTCCAGCTGGCTGAGGATGTTTGTGACTGCCTGGGATGATTACTTTTCTGCCAACAAACTCTCTGTACAGATGAACATGCTCTGCATGGTACTTCACTGCCTCAAACCAGCTATTCCATCTGGAGCTCACTGCTTCAGGAGGAGTCTTGTCCTGCACAAACTCCTTCATAATGAGGAAGCTCACCCATCTTCTCTTTCTGGCAGGCTTCTCGAAGAAGACAGATCTCATCCATGTCACAAGTGATGCAACTTCAGAAAAGTATTTGTAGTGCTGCCAGGTCTCACAAACCAGATTGATGACATGGCAGAGACAGGTTATATGGACACTGTTGGGCATCACGCCTTTCAGAACCTCCTCGTATGCCTTCAGGCAGTAGGAGGCATTATCTGTGACCACTGCCCAAGCATCATTCAGATGGTTGCTGTGGAGGGAGGCTAGTACAGCTTGGGAAAACGTTGAGTAGTTACATCTGTCCATGAAAATGACATCCACCAGAAAGTACTGGTTTTCAACACCTGCAATGAAAGACAAGGAAAAACTTTAATTATGTTTCAACCAAAATAAGTGTTCTTTAAATTTCAAGTCTAAACGCAATATAGATCCAGTCATAGTTAGCTAGCTGGAGAGGCAGACAGCTTCTGACATTATGCATCGCTATATTTCACCACAATAGCTCGTCGTTTGGAATATCACAATTTGCATGCGGACAATTCACATTGGAGTTCCAAATTGGTAACGAAATTACAAAAAAACATTGCATCCTTGTTGCCAGTGTACAATTCCCTGGGTTGTCCATGGAGACCAAGCATCTACAGGAAAATGAAGAAGCCAGGGGAGCTATGGTGGAGGTGGTTTGGTAAGGGTTATTATTATTATTATTATTATTATTATTATTATTATTATTATTTACAGCTGACATCATCCAGTTTGGGTGGCACAGCATAGAGTTAGACACTTAGGGGAGTGAAAGCACAAACATCCGGTAGCATCGTCATGGTGCTGACACAGGGCTAATGTGAACATTTTTGAGAGGTGGAGGAGGAGACTGGAATGATTGTAGTACCATTTTAAGATGGCCTCCCTTGAGTGGGTGGGGGCAAGACAGGTAGCTTGGGATGTTTGGGTTCTATCAGAATCTCACAGGCTTGTTGTCCAGAAGAGGAAGTGTGTCTCTCCAGCACAGAACACTCCCCTTTATATCCAACCATTGTAGGATGGTTTGAAGCAATGGCAAGTCCTTGTTGCGTCACCTACAGTGCATTCGGAAAGTATTCAGACCCTTTGACTTTTTCCACATTTGTTACGTTACAGCCTTATTCTAAAATGTATTTTTTTCCCCTCATCAATCTTCACATAATACCCCATAATGACAAAGCGAAAAACAGGTTTAGAAAGTTTGGCAAATGTATTAAAAATAAACAGATACCTTATTTACATACAGTACCAGTCAAAAGTTTGGACACCTACTCATTCCAGGGTTTTCCTTTATTTTTACTATTTTCTACATTGTAGAATAATAGTGAAGACATCAAAACTATGAAATAACACATATGGAATCATGTAGTAACCAAAAGTGTTAAACAAATCTATATTTATTTGAGATTCTTCAAAGTTGTCACCCTTTGCCTTCATGACAGCTTTGCACACTCTTGGCATTCTCTCAACCAGCTTCATGAGGTAGTCACCTGCTTCAAGTGCAGTCGCAAAAACCATCAAGCGTTGTGATGAAACTGGCTCTCATGAGGACCGCCACAGGAAAGGAAGACCGAGAGTTACCTCTGCTGTAGAGGATAAGTTCATTAGAGTTAACAGCACCTCAGATTGCAGCCCAAATAAATGCTTCAGAGTTCAATAACCTCTCTGGGATCGTTTGGGACGCTAGCGTCCCACCTCGCCAACAGCCAGTGAAATTGCAGGGCGCCAAATTCAAACAACAGAAATCTCATAATTAAAATTCCTGAAACATACAAGTATTTCACACCATTTTAAAGAAACTTCTTCTTAATCCGGCCACAGTGTCCGATTTCAAAAAGGCTTTACGGCGAAAGCACACCATGCGATTATGTTAGGTCAGCGCCTAGCCACAGAAAACCATACAGCCATTTTCCAACCAAGGAGAGGTGTCACAAGTCAGAAATTAATCACTTACCTTTGATCTTCATCTGATGGCACTCCCAGGTCACAATGTTAGACGACAAATGTTTGTTTTGTTCGATAAAGTTCATCTTTATGTCCAAATAACTCCTTTTTGTTTGCGCGTTTAGTCCAGTAATCCAAATGCACAAAGCGCGGGCACAAAGTCCAGACAAAAAGTCAAAAAAGTTCCATTAAAGTTAGTAGAAACATGTCAAACAATGTATATAATCAAGCTTTAGGATGTTTTTATCATAAATCTTCATTAGAAAGGAAAGAGAACGAGCGTTGCGCTCACGCACAAGACTAAACTAATGTCTTTCAGCTTGACCACTTGTTGAAACAGCTCTTATTCGATCCCCTTTCACAATACAAGCCTGAAACAACTTCTAAAGACTGTTGACATCTACTGGAAGCCTTAGGAAGTGCAATCTGACCCCACAGACACAGGATATTGGATAAGTAATCACTTAAACTACAAACCTCAGATTTCCCACTTCCTGGTTGGATTTCTCTCAGGTTTTTCCTGCCATATGAGTTCTGTTATACTCAGACATTATTTTAACAGTTTTGGAAACTTTAGAGTGTTCTATCCAAATCTACCAATTATATGCATATCTTAGCTTCTGGGCCTGAGTAACAGGCAATTTACTCTCTGCACGCTTTTCATCCAAACTTCCCAATGCTGCCCCCTATCCCAATGAAGATAAGACACATCTCAACATCAACTGTTCAGAGGAGACTGTGTGAATCAGTCCTTCGTGGTCAAATTGCTGCAAAGAAACCACTACAAAAGGACACCAATAAGAAGAGTCTTGGTTGGGCCAACACAAGCAATGGACATTAGACCGGTGGAAACCTGTCCTTTTGGTCTGCTGAGTCCAAATTTGAGATTTTTGGTTGCAACCGCCGTGTCTTTGTGAGACGCAGAGTAGGTGAAAGTATGATCGCCACGTGTGTGGTTCCCACCGTGAAGTATGGAGGTGTGGGGGTGCTTTGCTGGTGACACTGTCGGGATTTATTTAGAATTCAAGGCACACTTAACCAGCATGGCTACCACAGCATTCTGCAGCGATACGCCATCCCATCTGGTTTGTGCTTAGTGGGACTATCATTTGTTTTTCAACAGGACAATGACCAAACACTGTGTAAGGGCTATTTGACCAAGAAGGAGAGTGATGGAGTGCTGCATCAGATGACCTGGGCTCCACAATCACCCAACCTCAACCCAATTGAGATGAAATGAGTTGGACCAAAGAGTGAAGGAAAAGCAGCCAACAAGTGCTCAGCATATGTAGGAACTCCTTGAAGACTGTTGGAAAAGCATTCCAGGTGAAGCTGGTTGAGAGAATGCCAAGAGTGTGCAAAGCTGTCATCAAGGCAAAGGGTGGCTGCTTTTGAAAAATATAAAATATATTTGTTTAACACTTTTAGTTACTACATGATTCCATATGGGTTTTGATGTCTTCACTATTATATTGTTCTACAATGTAGAAAATAGTAAAAATAAAGAACCTTGAATGAGTAGGTGTCAACCTTTGACTGGTACTTTAAGTATTCCTTTGCTATGAGACTCAATTGAGCTCCGGTGCCTCCTGTTTCGATTGATTGTCCTTGATGTTTCTACAACTTGATTGGAATCCACATGTGGTAAATTCAAATGATTGGACATGATTTGGAAAGGCACACCTGTCTATATAACATCCCCCAATTTACAGTGCATGTCAGAGCTCTGAGACAGGATTGTGTCGAGGCACAGATCTGGGGAAGGTTACCAAAAAATGTCTGCAGCTTTGAAGGTCCCCAAGAACACAGTGGCCTCCATTCTTAAATGGAGAAGTCTGGAACCACCATGAGTCTTCCTAGAGCTGGCCGCCCCACCAAACTGAGCAATCGGGGGAGAAGGGCCTTGGTCAGAGATGTGACAGAGCTCCAGAGTTCCTCTGTGGAGATGGTTGTCCTTCTGGAAGGTTCTCCCATCTCTGCAGCTCTCCACCAATCAGGCCTTTTTGGTAGAGTGGCCAGATGGAAGCCACTCAGTAAAAGACACATGATTGCTCGCTTGGAGTTTGCCAAAAGGCCCCTAAAGGACTCGGACCATGAGAAGCAAGATTCTCCGGTCTAATGAAACCAAGATTGAACTCTAGCCTGAATGCCAAGCGTCACGTCTGGAGGAATGCCACCATCCCTACGGTAAAGCATAGTGGTGGCAACATGCTGTGGGGATGTTTTTCAGCGGCAAGGGCTGGGAGACTAGTCAGGATCGAGGGAAAGATGAATGGAGAAAGTACAGTGATCCTTGTTGAAAACCTGCTCAGGACCTCAGACTGGGGAGAACGTACACCTTGGCCTTCCCTGTAGCTCAGTTGGTAGAGCATGGTGTTTGCAACACCAGGGTTGTGGGTTCGATTCCCACGGGGGGCCAGCACAGAAAAAAAAATGTATGAAATGTATGCATTCACTACTGTAAGTCGCTCTGGATAAGAGCGTCTGCTAAATGACTAAAAATGTAAATGTAAAACAACACTAAGAACACAGCCAAGACAACGCAGGAGTGGCTTCGGGACAAGTATCTGAATGTCCTTGTGGCCCAGATCGAACATCTCTGGCAAGACCTGAAAATAGTTGTGCGGCAACACTCCCCATCCAACCTGACAGAGCTTGAGAGGATCTGCAGAGATGAATGGGAGAAACTCCCCAAATACAGGTGTGCCAAGCTTGTAGTGTCATACCCAAGAAGACTCGAGGCTGTAATCGCTGCCAAAGGTGCTTCAACAAAGTACTGAGTAAAGGGTTTGAATACTTATGTAAATGTGATATTTCAGCTTTTTATTTTTAATACATTTGCAGACATTTCTAAAAACCTGTTTTTGCTTTGTCATTATGGGGTATTGTGTGTAGATAAGGGGGGTGGCACGATATAATATATTTAAAAATAAGGTTGTAACATAATAAAATGTGGAAAAAGTCAAGGGGTCTGAATACTTTCTGAATGCACTGTATATATGTGTAGGATGTCGTGCTTAGGAGAAGAAGCAGCAGGGGTGAGGACAGAATTGTTTCATCAAAGGCTAGTCTAGTTGGGGCTCAGGTTTCTGTCTGTATCATCGCTGTAAGAGACTGAGCCAGCAATTGTTGTGCTGTCTGGGAGACAAAATACAAGGAAGGAGAAATGTAACACAACAGGGAAATGTACATAATGGCCATGAAAGGCTGTTCTATGAAAACAGCTAGTACTGATATGTTGAAATTAAATGATTTTTTTATTTAGCCTTTTGTTTAACTAGGAAAGTCAGTTAAGAACAAATTCTTATTTACAATGACGCTGGGCCAATTGTGCACCGCCCTATGGGATTCCGAATCACGGCCGGTTGTAATACAGCCTGGATTCGAACCAGGGTGTCTGTAGTGACGCCTCTAGCACTGAGATGCAGTGCATTAGACCGCTGCTCCACTCTTCTCAACATTCCCAGTGAATTAGTGCTAGACTAGTTAATGCTCACATAACCAGACAGTCTGTTCGGCCTCATTAGCAGTGTGTTTACACTAGTTTATTAACAGCATTAATAGTGGCAGTCATGCAGTGCTTGGGTCTGTGTCTGACCTTGACAGCCAGAGCCGCAGCAGCAGTCTGTTGAATTAAGCTGATAAGAAATGCAATACCTAGAGTCAATGCAGGGCACCTGACTGCCCAGTGTGGAGTAGACTAGAGGTGTTGCTGCTGTCTCCACTAGCTATAGTCCTCCTGGCAGGGATGTCTAAGCACATAGACACACTGCTGCTTAAAGGCAAGAAGGGAGAAGATGAAAAGGTAAGAAGGGAGTGATCGGGGATGGGAGGGATGAAGCGGAGTGTGTGTGTGGTGAGTTTCTGGTGGTGAATCTTCCGACTGGCCTCAGGGATTAGGCTGGGGTCATCCCTCCCTCTCCCTCATTCCCTCTCACTACTTCTCCCTCTATTGTGGTATTTAGACATGTTTGGGACCAGGTTCAATGTTATGGTGTCAGACTGTCTCTGGTCTACTTAGATCACAGTTGACCAGCTTCTCCTGTTCCCAGCCAGATTAATGTAAACTTTTCTGACCTTATGGCATTGCTGTTGAACGTTTTAATGATGTTTGTTTCTTTGTATGAATGAGTGAGGGAGTGTGCCAGTGGAATGGGGTAGGTCTTTTGTTGGTTTGTGACATTGTCAACCCCCAATTCTAGATTTCAAGCAGTTCTGTATATTGCATTGCTCATTATGCACTGTATGCAGTTTCTGATAAGGTTAGTGTAACAAGGATCTCCCTTCCTCCCCCTTCCCTCTCGTGTCCTTTCTCCCTCACACTCCCTATCTTTTTCACTCGCTCTGTCCCCCTCTACTTCCCTCCCTCCCCCTCTACTTCTCCCTCTCCTCTCTGAGTGACAGTCAGTCTGAATGTATTAGGGAGCCTCCCTGCTGCCGTGCTGCTCCATGGCCATCTGTCAAGGCCTCTGTGCCAGGCACTGTGCCAGAGCGTGGCCCCCATCAACCCAATCTTCTACCCCAGCTGACGGGCCTTCCTCCTCCCACAAACCCCTCATTGTCATGCACCCCTCCAGACCACCACTTGCTCTGGACCCCTATAAGCCAGGGGGCTAGCTAGCACTAGCAGTAGCCTTACAAGCAGGGGTCCACATTAACCAAGACCCCTCTCTCTCTCTTTCCAACTTTCCCCTCACTCGTGAGCAGTTGCCTTAGGCGCACAGTAGCCCCTCTGTGCTTTTGTTTAGTGACTGTATGTTTTGGAGGTTGGTGGGTTGTGGTCTGTGGCCTTTCACTAATTAAATTAGGTCTTTATGCATTTCTGGGATTGCTGGCAAATTTCGCCAGGCCTGCCTTGAATTTCGGGTGCGGAGATTGTGTTCCTCCTTCCCTATGTGTATGATAAGATGTGTGCATTCTAGAGTGAGGGAATGAACTGTGTGACTGTGTATACAGAAAGTGGGTAAAGGAAAAATGTGTCAGTCTGTGCCTGTTTGTGGGATTCTTTTGCGATTGAGTGACTCAGTGGGGCAGAATGTGTGTGTGAGTAGACTTACATTTTCCGCTGCTCGGTGTAACTGACCATTGTCTCTTTTCTGTGGTGGTTTTGGACTGGTGGGTTATTGAGCGCCATGACACCACCAGAGAATCCGCATAAATGAACCTTAACAGCTCATGCATGTCACTCCAAGCTGGATTAGTCAGTTGGTTATGTAATGAATTGAAATTAAATAGAACAGCAGGCTGTGAGTGAACAGGGGATCCAGAGCTCTGAACGTCTTGTCCTTTTCACCTGATGTGTATTCATTCAGGGCCACAGGGAGAGTCGGTGGTGACCTCAGAATGAGTTTCTATTGGCCAATGCTTCTGTATTCTTGTGTGAGGAATGCTTTGTTAGTCCATTGTTTGGTGCTGTTGCTCCTCCCTTCACTCAAGTCTGGAGTCAGAATTTGGACATTGGAATTATGTTTTACCCATATTTCCCTCATTTATTAATTGAAATCGGTAGAGCTTGTCTTCAGTGGGTCCATATGGGTCAGTCAGAAAATAGCTTGTTCTCTGCATGTTCATAACTGTTGAAAATGCATTACAGATCTTATGTTGAGACAAGCTAGACTAAGGGAGACTGGCTGAAAAGACACTGGTATTTGTATCAGAGGTCACAATATGCTTGTCATGTTTGGGATTCAGAGTATTCCCCTTATTTTCTGGTGTTACTAACTAAGCCTTTATCAATGACTGGGCAACCCCATGTACAGTACAAACACGCCAGTGGAGGCTCCTCAGAGGAGGAAGGGGAGGACTTCTTAAAAATTAAGTTGTCCTTTCTAGATAACTATACAAAATATATTTGTCGCCAAATAATTGATTTAAAACAGTTTTGCAATGAAGGTCTACAGTAGCCTCAACAGCACTCTGTAGGGTAGCACCATGGTGGAGCCAGAGGACAGCTAGCTTGACTTCAATACAAAACCTAGGAGGCTCATGGTTTTCACCCCCTTCCATAGACTTACACAGTAATTATGACAACTTCTGGAGGACATCCTCCAACCTATCAGAGCTCATGCAGCCTGAACTGACATGTTGTCCACCCAATCAAAGGATCAGAGAATGAATCTAGTACTGAAAGCATGAGCTACAGCTAGCTAGCATTGTGGTGCATAAAATGTACTGAGTAGTTGAAAACAGTAGTTGACAAAAAAAGACAACAGTTTGAGAGGGGGAGAGGGATTTTTCTTCATTTTTGGTTCACTTACTTAGCTAGCTCCTTTCGCCTACTCGAACAGAGGATGCTATGTTAGCTAGCTGGCTATGACTATCCAACACTGGAACTCTTCCAAGTCAAGGTAAGCTTTTGGTTTTACTAATTTATTGTCACTGGGCCTGCTTGTGAAAAGGGAGATGGGAGGAGAGCACGTAGATGCGAGAAGGAATACAACAAGGTGGTTTGTATGTGGCTATGAAAGTGAACTGTTTGCGTGTGATCAGGGGTGTATTCATTCTGCCAATTCTGTTGAAAAACATTTCTTAAACAGAAGGAAACTGGGATAAACATACCTAAATTTGTCCAATAAAAACTGTTTGCAACTGTTGGACTAATGATTACACCCTAGGTCAGCTAGATGCAGGCAAGAGTGTGCAAGGTTTAATTGAATGTGTCACTGTCTCTCACCTCATCTTTCTCTCAACCTGTGTGCACCTATGTTGAATTCATAGGCTAGGTTGTAGCAACTTCATGATGGGTATATGAAAAATGTTAGTATCATGTAGTAGCCTAAACCTATTGATATTGAACTGGGTGAATGGAATTTGAATGACAGTCATCCAATATGCTGTAATAGAAATAAGGCCATGCTCATTAAAAACAAACTCCTCCCTCAGCTTAAACGGCACCGACCGCCACTGAAACGCATTTAAGGAAAGTGTTGAGACCTAGCTCTGACTATCTGCTTCTCTCACTTCCTCTCTCTATTCACTCAGACTAGTTCTACCTGTTGGCCAAGATGCCTGAGGGGCCAGGATGGAAAATAAAATTACAAAACGAAATAAAAAGTTGGTCACAACATTTTTTGGGTGGACACACCCAAGTATATAGAACAGATATACTAGTGGCTTTTTCAGTCCCCATTACTTACGGTAGCCTAAAAGAACCAGATGATTGAGAGGTTATTAACTTTTATTACAAAATCCTCTGTAATAAGCGTTACCCATGGACTTCGTCGTCATTGCACTATCTACTAGCATGCTAGCAGATAGCTATAAACTTCCAGTCATTGCGCTAAAGCTAGTTAACAGTGGACTTGCGAAACTACCTCTAACTTCCTTCCTTCATACTGGACACAGAAGCATATAAATGGTATCCACGAGTTCACCTGACTCTGGGGAAGTAGATAAATGGCCTCATTGCCAAAATCCTGAAGTATCCCTTTTAAAATATGCTTTGTCACTGAGTGGTAGTTCAGTAGCCATAGTAACTGATGGCCTCAACCTGTCCTTTCTCTCCTCTCTCTTCCAGCTCAACAGCATCAGCAAAGCCATCAGCTCCAACGAGGCGCCTGTGAAAGAGAAACATGCACGCCGTATCCTTCAATATAACCCCAAACTGGGAACAGTAAACCTTTTTTTGCTATTATGTGCTCCAAACTTTGTATGCCTGATAACCCACTGTGCTGAATAACTGGGCTGTTTTTAACCACTGGGGAGTTACACTGTTGAACCCCAACCCTGTTTGATATACTGTACAATGTAATCATGTGTTCTGTAAAGGTAACTGGTTTTTAGAGCTGACATTTGCCATCATGTAGGCTATATATTAATCCAAGGATAAAAATAATGAAGGTTAAAACCAAAATAATTCCATGTGGCGCATTTGAAAATAAACACATTCATTGGACCAGCGCTGTTGCTGATTCTGCATGATTAGCATTGAAAATGTAACCAGCAGCCGGAAAATAAAGTAGCTGTAGATCATTTGAAAAAAGTTTAAATTTATAGAATGACAAACGGTTATCTGAAATTCACTACAATTGCAAACTTTCTGTACTGCTACCACTCACTGTCATTTTTGCTCTGGCGCTGGTTCAGTGAATTTGTTTATTTTCTAACTCTTCTGCATGGAATTATTACGTAAGAAATAATTGAGGGGCTATGCTTTCTATGGAAAATAATAAACAATGTTGAAGGTGTGTGGAGTGGAACTAACCTCCCAAGGAGTTGAATTGTTTTCCAGAGAACGCATAGAGTCCCGAGTATATAGCCATTGAATTCTACCGTGCTGATATACCATGCGTTATAGGGAAGTAATGCATGCTCTAGAATGCCCTTCAAGCCAATCCAAAATGAGTATTCATCAACGCTATGGTATGTTATCTTCACCTTTGTTATCTTCAACCTAGCATTCACCCAGGATATTTTACTGCTTATTATCAAATTAAATCAGTTTATTGGTCATGTGCACACGGTACAGTGGAATAATTACTTGCTAACTCAACTTACAATGTATTTTATGCTTCTGGGATGATTTAGTGTTCAGTATACATTAATCTCTTAAACTGTGTTATGTTATAGGTAATGTAGTTAGAGGGGCTGAAATTGTGTGATTTTATTACTGTCTCCATCGCACATGAGGGAGAGAAAGTAAAAGAATATGTGAGGGACCAAGTGAAGGTATTATTTTGGCTTTGTATTTTGCTGGTTGGCTCTTCCTTGATGGGCCCTACAGGGATAATTCTGGGGACCTACAGGGAGAAGGGGGCCTTTACTTTCTGGTCGTACGCCTTGGGCATCCCCTTGTCCAGCAACTCCATCCTCAGCTGGAAGTTCTGCCACGTGCTTCACAAAGTGCTGCGGGATGGCCACCATAATGTAAAAACCTGCTCTCCGCTCTATACACTCTACTCTGTATTAGGGTTTTTATTTCCACATAATCAAATGCATATGAAAACATGTAGAGAGAAAATGAACCTATGTGCCGGTGTAACAATTCCTGCTTAAAAGTCCTGCCTAATTGGTAGCCTACATTAAAAAAACAATGCCGTATTGCTTTGAGCAGAGCACTCAAACTCATACAGACGGTGTATTAATTAAGCATTCTGTTTTTTTTTATGCTGACCTCCATGGCCTTAATTAGTCCAGTAATATTGGCTTAATGCTGAAATTGTATAATTGCTCAATTGAAAATGAAGTTACAGTACTATTATTGAATTGACATTATCACTCCCCCTTTTGCCCTCCAGAGCCTTCAGGACTGCATGAGACATCACGGTAACATAGTTGAGATGGGGCAACTATGGGTGAGTGGGGATTGTGCTGTGTTTTTGTAAAGGGGTGCTTGAATAGTTGATGACATTTTGGGTGAAGAAATTGTATGTCAAATTACTTAAAATGGGGAAACATCCCTTGCTTTAATTTTTTAATTTAGGTAAAAATGCAGAAGTTTTGAAAACCTCTCTTCAATCATCTTCTTTTTCCCCTCATACAGTAATTGTGCTTCTTGTGCAGCCAGAGTTGATCTCTATTTGCTGCAGTTAGAGATTATCTGGTACTTTTGTATACTTTTTAGCCAGTAGTTCTGAAAGTAGCGCTCATGAGCCAAAAGTGGTCCCCAAAAAGTGCGTACTACGTCAGCGCTCTCTCTCTTGCTTGGCTGTGTGTGATTCTTGCTAGCTGTCACTCAAATGGTGAGGTGTTGGCCCATGTGGGGGGGAATGTAGGGAAAATGGCGTAGCACAGCTTCCAGAAAAGTTGCTTTCAAACTAGGGATTTCATGGCTATTTGAGGCAGTAATTAAGACAGTAATTCTGTTCATAGATTATGCATGTATGAGATACACATTGACACATCCAGCCCAAAGTGGGAGGTTTAATAAATACTTACTAGTCGCCAAAGTACCGGAGCATGTCTTGAAGAGAGGAGTGTGTCGAGAGGAGTGTGTCTTGCCATCTTCAAATAAAGCAAAGCTAAATATTTGTTGCAGCAAAGCTTAATGCTTGTTGCTTGCTCCTATTGTTTCCAGGGCAACCTTCATGACAGATATGGACAGCTGGTGGCTCTGTACTCTAAGCTTCTTTGCACAAAGATGGAGTTTCACATGAAGGTAAGAGCACCCTCTACAGTTTTGGGGGACGGCATGTTTTACCATGGGACATTGGCTAATCTTACCATTGTATGCATTGCATTGCCACAAGTGCTTTCACAAAATGTCACCAAGTTGAACAAACAATTATGTAATTTGAGTTAATGTAATTTAGTTCTAATGTTGGATCACTTTTGCCATCCTTTTGTCTTCCATGCAGCATTCTGAAATCCGACCCAACCTAGAGGTGACAGATGAGGTTCTAGAGCGTGTTGCAGGAACAGACGTCAATAATGTGTGAGTGTGTTCTCTACTCCTCCCTCTCCACACATCCCTGGCACTCTTGACTGTGCACTCCCTTTCCTGTTATTGAGTTATCCCGAATATCATACAGAGACATCACACAAATGCGTATATATTTGATTGGAATAACTCAAGGGAAGTCAATTATTGATATAAGATACGAATGTCATGCTCTCTGATTCAAAGGAAACTTATCATACCATTTAGTTGGAGTACTGTGGGGACTGGGGAGTGAGCCTGCTGCTCTTTCCTTAAGGAAGCCATTAGCCTTGTGTTACTAAGGGCGGTATTGACTTCCCTCCTGTAGGTTCCAGCTCACTGTGAAAGTGTTTGATTACCTGGATGCAGAGTTGAGGCTAGCCGAGACAGGTGAGAATCCCCCGCTTCTCCCCTACTTACCTACCTCCACCTCTCAAATGATGGGTAACCAGAGCTACAGGGCAGTGGCCTGTTTCCATCAACTGTTTATGTTTCGGAAATGGAATAGGGACAGGATAGCAGCCAGCTAAATAAAAACTTGTGAGCACACTTGTGCTGCTGTTGAGGGAGTGACTTAATCGCCCAAAATGACTATACTTTATCAAGGAAGGTTTACCTTGTGTAAATTAAACACATTTCTAAACCACTTGTTTAATATGATTAGGGCCCTCAGATGTAATTTCACCAAAACCATATTAATAAGTTCTAAATGTTTGCAATTGGAGGACATGAATTATGTTTCTTCTGATTGGCTATAATGGCATCATGCCCTGCAGGATGTTGTCACAGTCTGTCATCCTGAACAACCATAAACAAACTCTGCAATTGTAAACAACCCTGCCTGACTTACTAACTTGGACATCTTTTACTCAGGAAACATGGGAGCTCCTAACTGCCTTCCTTCTTCCCACCCTAGATCTGCTGAGAACTATTTTCCACCCACTCAGTGGGTGATTCATGAATATGTGAGCTATTGTCTCCGTGTTGTATTTCTGAACCAGTGACAGAGAAAGGTGTTTCACCCAGGCAAGCCATCGATTCCAAATCCTGCCAATTGAGGCCATGTGTTTGTGTGGATGTGTTATGTTTTTCCTACAATGGTGTGTTTCTGTGATCTGCAGTGATCCGGCAGCTCAACACGTCCATTGCTATCTCTACGACGACGTCAGGCCAGTGTCGCCTGTCCCCCCTCATCCAGGTCATCCAGGACTGCAGTCACCTCTACCACTTCACCGTCAAGCTGCTTTTTAAACTGCATGCCTGTACGTGTGACCTCTTATGTATCTTTTAAAGTGGAACTGACAGCATTTTTGCAACATGAAATCTTATTCAAATCTATTCATATACACCCCCAGGAAGAATAGACACATTTTTTATGAATTTTTTTACATATGGTTATTTTCAGGCATTCGTAAATGTGTACAATGTTTGGGAATGTGCTATAGTAAGGCATTTTTTTAATTTCTATAGCAATATAGAGTGGGAAAGTGGCTGTGCATTTGGACAATAAATAGACACTGCAGTAAATAAAACCAAATAAAAACATCTGTCTTGTCCAGAGACCTGATGGCCAAAGCAAATTGGAGCAACAGTAGACCTATATGCAAATAAGCCATTTGCCACACAAGCCTGCCATCATTCACTTTGAAGTGGACTGTGTGTTTACAGGCAATAGCAACAGTGCAACTTTAGATCATTAGAAAGCATTTGCCAATTTCTGCAAATGGGAGTCCTCTTACAGTTGGGAACTCAATCCTATCGATGAAACAACCATATAGATAAACTCTCAACATTTCAGTTATTTGACTGTCAAAATTGCACTGATAAACTAGGGGAATAGTAGCCTGCTCCTCCTTCTGCAGCTTGCCTGCCATTGCATGCTGTCCCAACCAGGGGTGAAAGTACATTTTAATTGCTTACTGGTACTGGACACCCAAGTGCGCGCACGCATTGTTTTTTTATACTACAAAAATTACAGGGTAGCCTACTCTGCTGACACTGACAAACAGAATAAAAACAATGTTGTCTGATCCACATACTTGGCCCTTGAAAAGGGGAGACACAAATACAATATGACGTCCATATAACCTGGAGGAGGAAATTATTGTCCAAAAACAAACAAAAGTGGCTATGATCAAATGATAGACAGTGAATATGTACACTCACCGGGGAGATAGATGGCAATGTTCTCAGCTGGTGCCAATAAGAAAGGCTACTGTTCGCTCAATTAAGTTAAGAATGTTGATAACTGAAAGACAGACTTGAATCATATCTTTACATTAACAGCCATTTGTTTTCCAAACAGTTTGTCCGCGATTTGTATTTTTAAATATTGCGATATGCCTGGCTGGGTCTCTGCTTTACACTGTCGCAACTCAACAATAATCAGTTTGGTTTTTACAGCGCGTGCCGCCAAATTGCGGACCCTTCCGACTGTAGGCTATCCGCAGTCTTTAATGATCCTCTGGCCTTATCATGCTTTCTGGTGTAGTAGACTATTTTGAATGATTTTATTTATGTATAGACAGGAGTAAGCTAATTAAGCTATATAATTTTGGCAATTAAATGTACTTTAGGGAAAGCTTCGATTCCCCTAGCCTTATCACATTTCTTTCTAACTAAATGACACCTGCAGCATCTATAGCTGTAGCCAACGGGGGGAAAAAAAGATATGAGGGGAAAAAGTTGGTCATTCACCAACTCCTCCAATGACATGAAATCCTCCCAGCAGCTAGCTAGCTAACGTTAGGCTCCATGTCTTTAGCTTGCTAAATAAGTAAACTGAAACGGTGCATCCCGACTGGGTGGCGGCAGCAAACAATGTTCCAGGCCAGCTTTGATTTTACAACTGATATAAATATCTGGTGGGACTACTAATACATGTATTGGTGAATTATATGAATCGTGCATTGAACTGCATCCACCTATTACGACAAATAGTACCTATTTTTAAAATCTCTTTATGAAGTTGGTTTTGAACCATAAACTGGGAATTTGATATTTTTTACTGATATTATGATTGACTGTCTGTTTCATGTCGGCAAAGTAGTTCAAACGCTGTCGGTTCCACTAACTTAACTGCTTGATTCTATTTTTCAACATGTACAGTAACATCAATGAGAGTAACATAACGAGATCAGAAATCAGTATGTTTAGATTTTTTTAATAGTAGTTTATTTCTACTTGCTGAAAACTATGCTGTGGTGACTTGATAACAAAACTTGTTTCAAAGTCTTTTTAGTGACTCTTGCATGTCCCGGATTTCAGGTCTCCCAGCAGACACCTTACAAGGACACCGTGATCGTTTTCATGACCAGTTCCACAGGTAAGTCACCCAGGGCCTCAGGCTGTTATTAAATGAGGGCGTTAGGGAAGAGAGGGAGGGAGCCTCAGTACAATAGGGGAGGGGAGGAGATACCCTGAGCTGATGCAAATATACTCATCCCTTCCACCCAGCTTCCACCCATTTCAATATGACATCACTATCCTATGCACACCTCTGAAAGTGAAAAGGGGTTGAATCTGAGCAGTGTACCAGGTAACATGTTAATGTTATCGACCTGCATAATGATCAGTCCAGAAAGATGGCAGAGAGGAAGCTTGATGTCTTAGTGCCTCTGGATAGTGGGTACCTTGTACCTAAGATAACCATCTAATTTCTCTTCAGATCAATTTATTTATTTTTATTTGACCTTTTATTTAACTAGTGAAGTCAGTTAAGAACAAATTCTTATTTTCACTGATGGCCTAGGAACACTGCCTTGTTCAGGGGCAGAAAGACAGATTTTTACCTTGTCAGCTCGGGGATTCGATCTTGCAACCTTTCGGTAACTAGTCCAACGCTCTAACCACTAGGCTACCTGCCGCTACAACCTGAAGTGTATTCTATTGCATTCTGTCCCATACACATACTGTATATGAAACAACACAGTTTAGAAAATGTTATATCCCTGTTTTGGAGGCAGCATTCGGATCAGTGGTTAAATATTTAGCCTTGCCTTACAGCCTCAAGACCTTCTTCAACAAAGCCAGAGACATGCTGTACTTCAAGAGACTCATCCAGATCCCCAAGCTGCCAGAAGTGAGAGCATAGACAGACATAGTAGGGGAAAGACACTGTATTGGGACTCAACCACACTTCCTAGATAATGTATCCATCTGTGTTTACAGTCCTCGGTCTTATTTATATGTGTCTTCATCCTCAGTCCCCTCCTAACTTCCTGCACGCGGCCTCCCTGGCCAAGCATGCGAGGCCAGTGGTGGTCATCCCAAGTGAGGATGAGCCCGAGCAGCAGGAGGATGATGACGATGATGACCCTGAACCGCTTATCAATGTCAGCGCCGTCACCATGCCCAGCATGATGGTGCCACAGGTAAGACTCATAGGTCACGGTCATGATCTGAGGTTACAGCTATGGCCCCTTGGATATGCATGTCTTATTAATAAAGGTATCACAAATTTTGGCTATAGATTGTGTAAACATTAATGCGTCATCTGACTTTTTCTTTTAGCAGTTCGACAGATTTGATCAGACTTCCGGAGCTGCCAATGACAGGTTAGTCATTGTCATCTTTTAGCATTGGTGTGCTTAAATAAAGGATATGTGAATTGGGGTGCGTTCAACAAGTGAAATAGTTAGCTAACATATTTAATTTGTTTTGTGTTAGCTGCGACCGTTCGCTAACGTTAGCTGAAGTCTGAGAAGGTAGTGTGTGGCCAACGTAAGTGTCTGTTTCGGGTCTTAACTGCCACTACAAATAATAATGTGGACATGTAGAATTTCCATTACATGTAGTAGGAATAGCAAAGTAATTTGCAGTTTGATTATTGCGCTAAATATCTATGGTAGTCCTTACAAATAGTAGCTGTTTGATGTTTCACCGTAACATTTTGGAAAGTTCATTCAAATTGTATAACTGAAATTGTTACTAAGTAACATGTTTGCTGCAAACAGAACCCTTGTTGAACTCACCTGGTGATTTATTTTTTACATTTTTATTGTTTTATTTTTTAACTGACATACAGTACCAGTCAAAAGTTTGGACACATTGTAGAATAATAGTGAAGACATCAAAACTATTAAATAACATATATGGAATCATGTAGTAACCAAAAAAGTGTTTAACAAATCAAAATCTATTTGAGGTTCTTCAAAGTAGCCACCGTTTGCCTGGATGACAGCTTTGCACACTCTTGGCATTCTCTCAACTAGCTTCATGAGGTAGTCACCTGGAATGCATTTCAATGAGCATGTGTGCCTTGTTAAAAGTTAATGCGTTTGAGCCAATCCGTTGTGTTGTGACAAGGTAGTGGTGGTTACAGAAGATAGCCCTATTTGGTAAAAGACCAAGTCCATATGGCAAGAACGGCTCAAATAAGTAAAGAGAAACAACAGTCCATCATTACTTTAAACTCTTACATCTAGACGTTCCGCTAGCGGAACACCGCTCCAATATCCAATGATTGGGCGTGGCGCGAAATACAAACTCCTCGAAAATCCAAAAACTTCAATTTTTCAAACATATGACTATTTTACAGCATTTTAAAGACAAGACTTTCCTTTATCTAACCACACTGTCCGATTTCAAAAAGGCTTTACAACGAAAGCAAAACATTAGATTATGTCAGGAGAGTACCCAGCCAGAAATAATCAGACACCCATTTTTCAAGCTAGCATATAATGTCACATAAACCAAAACCACAGCTAAATGCAGCACTAACCTTTGATCTTCATCAGATGACACTCCTAGGACATTATGTTATACAATACATGCATGTTTTGTTCAATCAAGTTCATATTTATATCAAAAAACAGCTTTTACATTAGCATGTGACGTTCAGAACTAGCATTCCCACCGAACACTTCCGGTGAATTTACTAAATTACTCACGATAAACGTTCACAAAAAACATAATTATTTTAAGAATTATAGATACAGAACTCCTTTATGCAATCGCGGTGTCCGATTTTAAAATGGCTTTTCGGTGAAAGCACATTTTGCAATATTCTGAGTAGATAGCTCGCCATCACAGGCTAGCTAATTTGACACCCACCAAGTTTGGTACTCACCAAACTCAGATTTACTATAAGAAAAATTGGATTACCTTTGCTGTTCTTCGTCAGAATGCACTCCCAGGACTTCTACTTCAATAACAAATGTTGGTTTGGTTCCAAATAATCCATAGTTATATCCAAATAGCGGCGTTTTGTTCGTGCGTTCAAGACACTATCTGAAGGGTGACGCGCGGACGCGTATCGTGACAAATGTAAATATTCCACTACCGTACTTCAAAGCATGTCAAATGCTGTTTAAAATCAATTTCTATGCGATTTTTCTCGTAAAATAGCGATAATATTCCGACCGGGAGTCGTTGTTTTCGTTCAAAGACTGATAATCTAAAATGGACTTTCACGTGGACGCGCAACCCCGTCTCATTGTTCTCAGATCGACCACTTACCAAATGCGCTACTGTTTTTCAGCCATGGGCTGCAAAGTCATCATTCAACGTTCTGGCGCCTTCTGAGAGCCTATGGGAGCCTTAGGAAGTGTCACGTTACAGCAGAGATCCTTTGTTTTGGATAGAGATGACAAAGAAGGCCAAGAAATGGTCAGACAGGGTACTTCCTGTACAGAATCTTCTCAGGTTTTGGCCTGCCAGATGAGTTCTGTTATACTCAGACACCATTCAAACAGTTTTAGAAACTTTGGAGTGTTTTCTATCCAAAGCTACTAATTATATGCATATTGTAGTTTCTGGGCAGGAGTAATAACCAGATTAAATCGGGTACGTTTTTTATCCGGCCGTGAAAATACTGCCCCCTAGCCATAACAGGTTAATACATGAAGGTCAGTCAATCCGGACAATTTCAAGAACTTTGAAAGTTTGTTCAAGTGCAGTCGCAAAAACCATCAAGCACTATGAGGACTCTGGCTCTCATGAGGACCACCACAGGAAAGGAAGACCCATAGTTAACTCTGCTGCAGAGGATAAGTTCATTAGCGTTACCAGCCTCAGAAATTGCAGCCCAAATAAATTATTCAGAGTTCAATAACACACATCTCAACATCACTGTTCAGAGGAGACTGCGTGAATCAGGCCTTCATGGTCGAATTGCTGCAACGAAACCACTACTAAAGGACATCAATAAGAAGAAGAGACTTGCTTGGGCCAAAAAACACGAGCAATGGACATTAGGCCAGTGGAAATCTGTCGTTTGGTATGATGAGTCCAAATTTGAGATTTTTGGTTCCAACCGCAGTGTAGGTGAACGGATGATCTCCTCATGTGTGGTTCCACCGTGAAGCATGCAGGAGGTGTGATGGTGTTCTTTCACACGGTCTATGATTTATTTAGAATTCAAGGTATACTTAACCAGCATGGCTACCACAGCATTCTGCAGCGATACGCCAGTCCCACTAAGCCCAAACCAGATGGGATATCATTTGTGTTTCAAAAGGACCATGGCCCAACACACCTCCAGGCTGTGTATGGGCTATTTGACTAAGAAGGAGAGTGATGGACTGGTGCATCAGATGACCTGGCTTCCACAATCACCCAAACCCAACTCAATTGAGATGGTTTGTGATGAATTGGACAACAGAGTGAAGGAAAAGCAGCCAACAAGTGCTCAGCATATGTGGGAACTCCTTCAAGACTGTTGGAATAGCATTCCAGGTGAAGCTGGTTGAGAGAATTCCAGGAGTGTGCAAAGCTGTCATCAAGGCAAAGGGTGGCTACTTTGAAGAATCTAAAATATTTTGATTAATGCTTTTTTGGTTACTACATGAGTCCATATGTATTATTTCATAGTTTTGATGTCTTCACTATTATTCTACAATGTAGAAAATAGTAAAAATAAAAACCCTTGAATGAGTAGGTGTCAACTTTTTGACTGGTAGTGTATGTTTGAATATTTTCTTGTGTGCCAGTGCTTATGTATGCTAATGGTTAGTGAATGTCTTCTGGTCTACAGGGATTTCCAGATTGAGAACCTCCAGCAGGACTTGGAGCTATTGAGGGCAGATCTGGAAAGGGTCAAAGGAGAGGTAAGTAGACATGTGTTTTAACTCCTTTAGACAGATTTTATAGATTTTATACATTTGTTGATTTAAATGCTTATCATAATTGGTTGCAATAATAAATTACTTGTTGCTCTTTATACCTGATGAAGTTCCATGTTTGATTGAAACATTGTCAATAAAGGTGGTAAATTGGGAGCATATTCAGTCTTTAGCTCAGCACCTATGCATTTTTAAGGATGTGCGTGTGACCACAGATATCTATTGTTCCTCTTTGTAATAATACTACACTGAACAAAAATATAAACGCAACATATAAAGTGGTGTTCCCATGTTTCTTGAGCTGAAATAAAATATCCCAGAAATGTTCCATATGCACCAAAAGGTTAATACTATCAAATGTTGTGCACAAATTTGTTTACGTCCCTGTTAGTATTTCTCCTTTGCCAAGATAATCCATCTACCTGACAGGTGTGGGATATCAAGAAACTGATTAAACAGCATGATCATTACACAGGTGCACCTTGTGCTGGGGACAATAAAAGGCCACTCTAAAATGTTTAGTTTTGACACACAATACCATAGATGTCTCAAGATTTGAGAGAGTGTGAAATTTGGCATGCTGACTGCAGGAATATCCACTAGGGCTGTTGCCAGAGAATTGAATGTTCATTTCGATACCATAGGCCGCGTCCAACGTTGTTTTAGAGAATTTGGCAGTACGTCCAACCGGCCTCACAACCGCAGACCACGTGTAACCATGTCATCTCAGGTCCTCCACATCTGGCTTCTTTACCTGTGGGATCGTCTGAGACCAGCCACCCAGGCAGCTGGTTACACTGTGGGTTTGCACAACCGAAAATGTGCTCTTCGAGGATTAATCCAAATTTCAACTTTACTGGGCAGATGGCAGACAGCGCGTATGGGGTTGTGTGTGTGTGTGTGTGTGTCTGCCTGCGGTTTACTGATGTCAAAGTTGTTAACAAACCCCACCACCACGGTGCGCTATGGTATGAGCAGGCATAAGTTACGGACAACGAACACAATTTGCATTTTTTAGATGGCAATTTGAATGCACAGAGATACTGTGGTGAGATTTTGAGGCCTATTGTCATTCCATTCATCCGCCGCCATCACCTCATGTTTCAGCATGATAATGCACGGCCCCATGTCGCAAGGATCTGTACACAGTTCTTGGAAGCTGAAATTTCCCCATTCTTCCATGGCCTGCATACTCACCAGACATGTCACCCATTGAGCATGTTTGGGATGATCTGGATCAATGTGTACAACGGCGTGTTCCAGTTCTCGCCAATATCCAGCAAATGCGCACAGACATTTAAGAGGAGTGGGACAACATTCCACGGGCCACAATCGACAGCCTAGTCAACTCTATGCGAAGGAGATGTGTCGCGCTGCTTGAGGCAGATGGTGGTCACACCCGATACTGACTGGTTTTCTGATTCATGCCCCTACTTTAAAAAAATAATATTTTTAAGGTATCTGTGACCAACAGATGCATATCTGTATTCCCAGTTATTTGAAATCCATAGATTAGGGCCTCATTTATTTATTTAAATTGACTGATGAACTGTAACTCAGTAAAATCTTAAATTGTTGTATTTTATATTTTTCTTCAGTATATTTATATGTTAATTATGTATAACAAAGTTGTGACTGGTGGACAGTCGTTTGTGTAAATGGGAAAGGAATTTAGGGAATGTGTTGGGTGGAGGCAAAGACTGATCTTGACATGTGGAATGTGGCAACTAGTCTCAGAATGGGAAATGGCGTCTTTCTGTGTTCAGAGAAGACCAGTGCCTTGGGGGGAGAGATGTACTGTTTACCCTGGTGTCTGCAAATGGCTGGCTCCTTATGTGGCCTGTTAAACTACTCAGCATTTGTATATTTTTGTGTTACAGTAGTTAGCTATGATGCTGTCACTATTGAATCAATCCATCCTAACCCAACATTGATACATTTCAGTTTTTTTTTGTTTCACTCAACACTCATGTTTCTCCTGTCTGAGGCTCTCATCCACTAGTGCCATGCCATGGTGGTACTTGATAATCTATCCAAAGGAGGTTTACTATGGTGACTGACTGACTGCCTGCCTGCCTCCTCCCACCTGCAGGCCCAGCGCTACATCACACAGCTCAAGTCCCAGATTAACAGCCTTGAGGCAGAGCTGGAAGAGCAGCGGGTGCATAAACAGCGCGCCCTGGTGGAGAATGAACAGCTGCGCATGGAGCTAGAGGCCACGCGGCGTCGCAACGCTGAACACGAGATCGTGCAGGCCACCTTCGGAGAGGCGGAGAGTAAGAGGCCACTCACTAAGTCTGGCATACATGTTCAGTCACACTTTATTTAGAACACATTCTGACATCTCTCGTCTCTGACCCCTTCTGTACTGTCCAGCGAGAGCCCAGGCCACAGAGCAACGCTACACCAAGCTAAAGGAGAAGCACACTGAGCTGGTGTCCAGCCATGCTGAACTGCTCAGGAAGGTACAGAACCTCATTTACTTCTGTCATTCTGTGGTTTTCTGTTTGGTTCATTGGGTGCAAAAGTGACTACCATCCACCTGTAGACTCACCTGAGCATTATTTTTCTCTTTAATGTTAATAGAATGTTTAACAAAGTGTGCATGTGACATTGTGCTGGCAGAGTGCAGACACAGTGAGGATTCTGTCTGCAACACAGCAGACCCAGGAGGAGGTGGAGAGGACCAAGCAGCAGCTGGCTTTCCAGGTGGATCGCATCAAACTGGACGCTGACATGAAGGTTACTTTATTCTGAGTATTGACAATGGTGACCTAGTACCGTTAATGTTATGTTTCAGTACTGTATTAGCCATTTATTAAAATGACTGAATATTTTTTCTTCTTGTTGCAGCTTGAGGAGCAGAAGTTTGAGATGAAGAAGCTTAAAAGGGATTTTGAGGAAAAGCGGGCAGAGGTAGAACATGTCAAAGGCACTCTGCAGCGCACTGAGAAGGTATGTATGCTGATGATGCAGTAAATATTGAATAAAGAAAGTGGATTCCCTCGCTTATGTAATGGCACGTGACTCATCTGATTCACCCTCATGCAAAATAATTGCTGCACTTTCCTGTCATGAAAATCATAATTGGCTGAAAAGCCCATAGGAAGCTGCACTCTGACAACATATGAGTCTCACAAACATCAGAAAGGCTTGTCCTCACAACAGTTAATGCACCTATTGTTATGCAATCTCCCTCTTTCCATCTCTTCTCTCCCCACTCCCTCTCTCTCTCCTCCCATCACTCCCTCTCTCCCAGGTGGGGGAACAGCTGACCAGCTCTATGTTGGCGCTGCAGGCGGAGAAAGAGCGCCTGATGCGCTCTGCGAGTGAGAAGGAGGCCGAGCTGTCGTCCCTGAGCCAGGCCGCACAGCTGCAGCAGTCTTCTCTGCAGCAGGAGAGAGAGCGGAGCACCAGGGAGCTGGGAGAGCTGCAGGACAAGCTGCAGGAGAAGGTGAGTCAGGACAACACAGCACGGAGCAGTGACTAGTTCAGTCCGCTGCTTTGTCTTGTCTATATAATTTGCTGATGGCAGAAGAGAAAATATACATGTAAAAGCTACACCGCTGGTCAAGTCCCTCATTACTCACTGTGCAGTGCAAAGTGAAAGATTTTCTTGAATCAATGAACTATTTGGCTGTCTGTGCACAATATAAGAAACCATTAGTATGTATGTGCCATCTATTTTTCCCTGTGCCTGTGGGTCTGACTGTGTCTTGTTGCATCTTTGCAGTCAAGACGTGAGGTGCAGTTGCAGCAGAAGCTGCTGGAGGAGCAGTTCTCCCTGCTGCAGGGAACGGTCTCTGAGGCTGAGTGCATCATTCAGGACGCTGTGGCCAAGCTGGACGACCCCCTGCATATCCGCTGCACCAGCTCCCCAGGTTAAAATAAGTGAACATGCTCACAGAGAGGGTGCTTAGGGATCCTTAGCTAGTAGTGGTGTTCATATCACTTAGAATAGAAAGTGAGAGATCCATTAGGTTATCTCAGTTTATGTCTATTCATTCGGTATATCTACTCATCATTCCATTCATTATTTTTGGATCTAGAACAATATTGCATTTCAAACGCTTCCTTTGTCTCTCCACCACCACAGATTACCTGGTCAGTCGGGCAGAGGCCACTTTGGGCTCCATTGACAAAGTGAAAAAGGGTCACTCCGTCTACCTGACGAACATGGGAGGTGAGTTGCTCATTACTTGGTACTTCGTGTTTTTGATATACTGTAATTAGTAGTCTTTGAGCAACCACAGTGATAGTCATAAGTGACAGAGCTGGGCTGTGTTGGAATTGGCAGTGATACCTTCTCTCTCTGTTCGTGTTTCTGTTCTCTAGATGCTGGTGGGCTACTGAGGGCCCTGACCAACTTCTCCCACCTGGCTGCTGACACCATCATCAACGGCAGTGCCACAGCACACTTGGCTCCCACTGACCACTCCGACCGTAAGAACATTCTTCTCTTCAAATAGAATAAATTATTGTTTGAAACAGGCATCTTATTGTATCTTACTGGGATTTTACTGGATGAGATAATCCATTTGGTATGTGATTAGTGTCACAGAGTGTATCTTGCACTTTTGCACTCTGCAGGTCTGACAGAGAATTGCAGGGGCTGTGCCACTCAGAGTCTGCAGTTCCTGAAGGATCTCAAGTCCAAGGCCTCCCTTCAGAGGGCAGACCCGGCCTCCATTCGCATAGTGGTTGAAAAGATCCTGAGGCTGGGGGAGGTGAGGGGCTACTGGGCATTCTTCTCTATTTCTCCCGCTCTTCTTTTCCTACTTCTTAATCTCATCTCCTCTTCCAATGTTTAGGAGCTGCGACCTAAAGGCATGGATGTGCGACAGGATGAGCTGGGAGATCTGGTGGACAAGGAGATGGCAGCCACATCAGCAGCCATTGAGAAGGCAGTGCGCAGAATCGATGTGAGGATCACAACCATATAGACTCTAGAGCACTGTACTGTAGCGAGGAATGCCACATAAAGCTCAAATCTATGTTTTACAACGTGGGTAAGTCATTCTGTATCTAGACATCTCTCATTTGCAGTCTTTCTGTGTCTAAAGGAAATGATGAACCAGGCCCGAATGGACACCTCAGGGGTCAAACTCGAGGTCAATGAGAGGTCAGTACTCTTTGTGTTACTTGCACTGTTCATGCATTCATCCCCTTTCACTCACCATGATATTACTCCTTGTTTTATAGAATCCTCTACAGCTGCACAGACCTGATGAAGGTAAGATTACTTTGTAAGTCAATTGAAACAAAGGTCTGATCGGCATCCTAATAATGCTGCATTTAAAAAATATATATATATATATACAGCTCTGGGGAAAATTAAGAGACCACTGCAAAATGATCAGTTTCTCTAGTTTTACTATTTATAGGCATGTGTTTGGGTAAAATTAAATGTTTTATTCTATAAACTACTGACAGCATTTCTCCTAAATTCCGAATAAAAATATTGTCATTTAGAGCATTTATTTGCAGAAAATGACAACTGGACAAATAACAACATATGCAGTGTTGTCAGACCTCTAATAATGCAAAGAAAATATGTTCATATAAAATTTTAAAACACAATACTGTTTTAACTTACGAAGAGTTCAGACATCAATATTTGGTGAAAATCAGGGTTATTCCAATCACAGCTTTCATGCGTCTTGGCATGCTCTCCACCAGTCTTTCACATTGATGTGGGATGACTTTATGCCACTCCTGCCTGGCGCAAAAATTCAAGCAGCTTGGCTTTGTTTGATGGCTTGTGACCATCCATCTTCTTGATCACATTAGAGGTCTGGAGATTGGGCTGGCCATGACAGGGTCTTGATCTGGTGGTCTTCAATCCACACCTTCATTGACCTGGCTGTGTGGCATGGAGCATTGTCCTGCTGGAAAAAACAATCCTCAGAGTTGGGGAACATTGTCAGAGCAGAAGGAAGCAAATTTTCTTCCAGGACAACCTTGTTCGTGGCTTGATTCATGCGTCCTTCACAAAGATAAATCTGCCCGATTCCAGCCTTGCTGAAGCACCAACAGAACATCACCAATCCTCCACCACATTTCACAGTGGGTGCGAGACCTTGCGAGGCCTACAAGCCACAGTGTTATATACCGTAAATTCCGGACTATAAGCCGCAACTTTTTTCCCAGGCTTTGAACCTCGCGACTTAAACAATGACACGGCTAATATATGGATTTTTCCCGCTTTACTCCAAAAAACACATTCTGTGACGTGCTCAGTTTTTTGGTGGCATGAAGCTTTCATTAGACCAGTGAAATTGCCGAACGGGTTACGGTCAAACAACTTTTTGGTTTACTGTTTAGATTAAATCAAGTGCTCTCAAACTTCCCATCATTCTGATTACTGTAGTCATTTTGTGACCCTCATCATGGCAAAGACACGGAGAAATGCATATGATGCAGCTTTCAAGTTGAAGGCGATTTGATCTGGTTGTTGGAAAAGGAAATAGAGCTGCTGCACGGGAGCTTGGTCTTCATGAGTCGATAAGACGTTGGAAACAGCAGCGTGAGGAATTGACTCAGTGCAAAAAGACAACTAAAGCTTACTGCTAATTTTTTATTTTTTGTTACAAGCCGTGTTTCGTTAAAGCCTGTGTAAAGTTCATTTGTTTCAATGTACTGGTAGGCACCTGCGGCTTATAGACATGTGCGGCTTATTTATGTTCAAAATAATATATATTTTTTTAATTCAGTGGGTGCGGCTTATTCAGGTGCGCTTAATAGTCCGAAAATTACGGTATTTAAAACAATTTTTTAAATTGCATTCCCTCCTTTCCTCTCAGGCCATCCACCTGTTGGTCCTGACATCCACTGACCTACAGAAGGAGATTGTTGAGGGCGGAAGGGTGAGTCTTGACATATAGCATTAAATGTTGAAAATGTAATGTAAAATATCATTAGCTAAAAGATGAACGTCCTGACCACTGCTGGACTTGATGTTCTCGTTCTCTAGGGTGCAGCCACTATTAAGGAATTCTACGCCAGGAACTCCCGTTGGACTGAGGGACTCCTCTCTGCCTCCAAAGCTGTGGGATGGGGAGCCACACAGATGGTGTAAGTGCATTATCATGAGGGTCGTCTCAGCTTGTTATCCTAGTGTGGTTATTGTGTGAGTGATACAGAAATGTCCCATGTTAGAGGATTGGGATTTACATTTACATGTGGTGTTTGCTTGGTTTCTCCCACAGTGAGTCTGCTGATAAGGTGGTGCTGCACACTGGCAAATATGAGGAGCTCATTGTCTGCTCCCACGAGATCGCTGCCAGCACCGCACAGCTGGTCGCATCCTCCAAGGTGAGAAACAAACTCACACAAACGTTGGAACTCAGTGCTCCCCTTCCCCTTAACAATCTCTGTTTATTTTCCTCTATCCCTCATATATTCCCTCAGGGTTCCATTTTAGCTTCTGTGTTAATTTGTTTTAATGACATGGGAAATGGGCTGCAACCAGACAAGTTGCATCCGTATGCAGATGACACGGTCATCTATTCAAAAGATCCTTCTCTGGTTCAGGAGGTTGAAGAGTTCGACTGCCTTTCAGTCACTGCAGATCCCTATATGGTCTTGAATGCACAAAACATTTTATTATGACTTTTACCAGATCTCGCTCTCAGCTAGAAAAGGGTTAGCATTTTCACATCTGGAGGCACATCCATTGAAGAAGTGTCATCCTACAAATACCTAGGTATATGGTTGGATGACAAACTGTCCTTCAGATTTCATATGCATTGCCTTGTGAGGAAGCTGAAACTGAAATTGGGTTTTTAATTTTGTTTAAGGCTTGTTTCCTGTTTTGAAATATCACATGGAATAATGTAGTAACGAAATAAGTGTTAATGTAGTAATCTTCAGTAGCCACCCTTTGCTTTGCACACTCTTGGCATTCTCTCAACCAGCTTAATGAGGTAGTCACCTGGAATGCATTTTAATTAACAGGTGTGCCTTGTTAAAAGTGAATTTGTGAAATTTCTTTCCTTTCTAATGTGTTTGAGCCAATCAGCTGTGTTGTGGCAAGGTGGGGGTGGTATACAGAAGATAGCCCTATTTGGTAAAAGACCAAGTCCATATTATGGCAAGAACAGCTCAAATAAGCAAAGAGAAATGATAGTCCATCATTACTTTAAGACATGAAGGTCAGTCAATCCGGAAAGGTCGAGAACTTTGAAAGTTTCTTCAAGTGCAGTCGCAAAAACCATCAAGCGCTATGATGAAACTGGCTCTCATGAGGACCGCCACAGGAAAGGAAAACTCATAATTACCTCTGCTGCAGAGGATAAGTTCATTAGAGTTAACTGCACCTCATATTGCAGCCCAAATAAATGCTTCCGAGTTCAATAACAGACACATCTCAACATCAACTGTTCAGATGAGACTGCGTGAATCAGGCCTTCATGGTCGAATTGCTGCAAAGAAACCACTACTAAAGGACACCAATAATAATAAGACACTTGGTTGGGCCAAGAAACATAAGCAATGGACATTAGACCAGTGGAAATCTGTCCTTTGGTGTGAGTCCAAATTAGATATTTTTGGTTCCAACCAACGTGTCTTTGTGAGACGCAGAGTATGTGTGGTTCCCACCGTGAAGCATGGAGGAGGTGGTGTGGGGTGCTTTGCTGGTGAACTCAGTGGTTTATTTAGAATTCAAGGCACACTTAACCAACATGGCTACCACAGCATTCTGCAGTGATATGCCAGCCCATCTGGTTTGTGCTTAGTGGGACTATCATTTGTTTTTCAACAGGACAATGACCCAAAACACACCTCCAGGCTGTGTAAGGTTTATTTGACCTGGCCTCCACAATCACCTGACCTCAACCCAATTGAGATGGTTTGGGATGATTTGGACTGCAGAGGGAAGGAAAAGCAGCCAACAAGTGCTTAGCATATGTGGGAACTCCTTCAAGACTGTTGGAAAAGCATTACATGCGAAGCTGGTTGAGAGAATGCCAGGAATGTGCAAAGCTATCAAGGCAAAGGGTGGCTACTTTAAAGAATCTAAATAATAAAATATATATTGTTTTGTTTAACACCTTTTTGGTTACATGATTCCATATGTATTCATAGTTTTGACGTGTTCACTATTATTCTACAATGTAGAAAATAGTAAAAATAAAAACCCTTGAATGAGTTAGAACACACCAACTTTTGACTGATACTGTATATATTCAAATTCTGCCCCTATCACTATTTCTCCCCCTCCCTCTCTCCTCTTGTGTTTAGGTAAAAGCAGACCGCAACAGTACGAAACTGACAGCTCTCCAGCAGGCTTCTCGCCATGTGAACGAGATGGCAGCCAACGTGGTGGCCTCCACAAAGACAGGCCAGGAGCACCTGGAGGACAAGGGTTAGTGTGTGTGTGTGTGTGTGTGTCTGACCAAACAGAAGATGTGAATTCCCTCAGGCCCTTATAAGTCATATGGCTGTGTTTGGTTTGCCTTTCTTTTTCTTCTGCAGATACTATGGACTTCTCTGGAATGTCTCTCATCAAGCTAAAAATGGAGGAAATGGAGTCACAGGTGAGTCCCTGTGTGTGTGTCTGAGCCTGTCTGCATGCATGTGTTTCTGTTTGATTGTAACCCTCTACTGTATGAGTAGGTGAAGGTGTTGGAGCTGGAGAATCAGCTGGGTAATGAGCGTCTGCGCCTGGGAGAGCTCAGGAAGAAGCACTATGATATTGCAGGTGTTCCAACAGCAGACCTCTCAGAGGGCAACGGCCTGGACCCCTCGCCTGCCCCTGTTGCACCCTCCAAGCCTAGTGTCATGAGGAAACCTGACTTGGCTCAGAAACCCAACTTACCGCCTAAAAATATGGTAAGAGAACACAATTGCTGGATTTGTGTTCATGTTTAGGGTAGTACTTAATGAATAAACTTTCACATAATGCCACATTTGAAAAATGCACTTATGCTGCACCATTAATGGTAAATTATTGTTTCAAATGTGTGTTTTCTCTCGTCATTGCAGTTCATGTCGACAGCTACAGGCTAGAGGAGGACATCTTCATAGTGGATGATTGGGTTGATCTGAGACACAGCCATCTTATGACGTGAACACAGGGTCCTTTTGAGCTGCTTCCAACCAGACAATCCTCTGTGCCAAACCCAAACTCTCTGCCTACTTCTTTTGCCAAACTGGAACTTATGCTCCTTCTTCAGCTTGGTTTTATCTCTCGGTGCTTTCTGCCTGTGAAAGAGACGCTCTATCCTTCTTTTATAGATAAACCACAATGTGCCACCATGCGGTATTCTTTGTTTTTGTGGACAATAATGGTATCAAGAACTGAAAGGGAAAATGTTTTATGAAATTATGCAAATCGTTTGTAATGGAACAATGTAATTTTGTGTCTGAGCTTTTTACTTATAGCTACTTTTAAGACTGTTGTGCATATAATTGTATTAGTATGGACAGGATCACTTTAACATCATAAAATTACAGTATTGAATTAGGCCATATCTGGGACAGCCTCTTGGTGCACATTGTTTGGGAGCCTTTTTCTGGAGTGCGTCACTGTATTTTTTTGGTTATTTTTCAATGTTGGTTGCTGTGTGGGGGAAGGAGGGAGACATTGGCACACAGATCATGCGGAAAAGCACATTTTTACACACAGTCCCTATTCGATGCCTCTGCATAAGTTCCAGGGTGTCATTCCCGCTACTTCCCTAGCTTGACCCTATATGTAATTGGGACTGTAGTCTCGTCCTCACCCCTTTCCATATCACTACATGCATGATCATCAGTAAGACCAGGGTGTGAGGATGTTAAGAGAAAGATCTCCCAACGCTGTTTAGGTTACTGCATTTGATTCTAGATTTGACCAAGAACCGCTCGATCAGTAACTATGGACATAAGTACAATTATGTATTTTTATATACAATAGGAAATCCACTCAATAGGGACTTAATCTGCACATCACAAATTATTCTTTGCATCTCTTATGTGCCCCCTAGATGCTGAATGTCTCTCACACTGGGTATGTAAAACTGGCTATGTAGTTACAGGACATTGGTTAAAAATGTTGGCACACAAAGGGAATCTCTGTACTTGACAATGAACAAGTCTCACCTTTTTAAAGGGACTTTTTTGCTACTTTCCCAGGCTGAAAAGGGATGGAACATGATGTGAGAGGGTGACGGCACAAGGGGTCTGTACAGGATATATACAGTATGTTGAACCCTTTTGCTTCTGGGAGCTTAAAATGCTTGCTTTTCTGTTCTTTCCTCTGTATTAAACATGCATTTTATATATTAAAATCTAATATATTTTAGTAAAGATTGCTGTTACTGTGGAAACTCTTTATACATGTCAAATAAACAAATGTTAGTGTGTATGTTTGCCTCTATATTTTGGACACAATATTTTTTTTATCCTTTACACTTGTGGGAATTGACCTGTGGATCGGGATACATTTGAAATGTTTCTTACAGGCGAAATATTAAAAGTTTGTCACTTTACCCCTAGCTACATGTACATATTACCTCCACTAACCTGTCTCTTGCACATTGACTCGGTACTGGTACCCCCTGTACATAGCCTTGTTACTGTTACTTTTTTAAAACATTTTAGTTTATTTAGTTAATATTTTCTTGACTGCATTGTTGGTTAAGGGCTTGTAAGGTCTACACCTTTTGTATTTGGCTAATGTGACAAATAACATTTTTATTTGGTAGCAATTGAAAGGCAACAATTTGGAGAATATAGGAACATTTATTAGACCAAAGGTGAGGCCACAACAGTTCACCTGACACAAGACTGAATCCAAACATCACACTGTTGATTTTGTGCATTTTACATGTACTGTACTCTTTGCTGCATTTGATAACAAAATTGGAAAATACTCTGGATACATTCAGTAACATGATACTATCTTAATGTGGGGTAGTGCAACATGAGACACAAAATTACAAGGGTTTGAGTGAGTGGACTAACTGGTGTTTCCAAGTGGCTATTCACCTCCGACGTGCACAGTTCCTAAGTAATCTCAATGCAGTTTTATGATTTATAGAGTCTTCAATATTAGCTAGATTTCCATCCAATTTGTGACAGATTTTCGTGCAAATATTCTAAAACCTGCATAAAATAATTTGCGCATTTTCCCACCAGAGATGTTTCAACCATAGGGGCCTTTTGTGGATACGCATTGCATGTTTAGCAGCCCAGTCGTGACTTTTTTCATGCCTCAGGTAATTCATCCTCATGAAATGGTTGGAAACCTGGTATATAAGGTGCTTTTTGAGCTCTCCTAGATGTGCCTTTGTGGAACTGGAGCAAGCACACTTGTTTGGTACACAACCCTGCATCCCCGCCATCGCACAATTACTGATGTAATTCATTTGTAAGCCCGTTGCCAACATGACTAGCTAAATTATAAAATACGATATTAAGGTGTAAGGCTTTCACAATGCAATTCAGGGAAAGGAGTCATGAGTGCATTCAAGTGCGTGTGCCGTGGCAAGTTTTTTTCACAATAGACAAGCATAGGCTCATTCTGTTCAGAACAACCCGCTACATCAAACATAGTTAACAATATATATTAGTTTTATGATATGGAAATTTGGACTCACAGGTGTTTGGCTTGCTTGTATGACATCAAAGCGGTATTTATTATAATCCGGTTCAGAACCGTAGGATAAATAAAGGGGGCACAAAGCAGGCAATGAATGATTATATTTCTCTAAAACAGGCTTTAGCCTACATGTGCTTCACCAAGTCAGAACAGTAGGCTACATAATGAGGGGAAAAAGGGACCAAATTATTAGATTGAGGCACATGGGCTACTAACAGCTTACTACACAACATACACTTAGTATTACTTTCTTAGCTGCCGTATACATATCTCCCTGGCATATTACATCATTTATGCAATAGCATACAATACATTTTTGGACTCAACTTGTGCTGTGATCATTTGAACAGGAAGGTGGCGTGGAGGTCCTTCATGGGCAAATGTTGTCATCAAAGCCTGGCTTTCTCTGGATTTATGGTGCTTTCAAGACAACTGGGAACTCAAGGTCAAATCATGACGACGTCAGTGATCTTCAGGTCGGCGCTCTAGAAAGAGGCTCGAGTTCCCGACTTGCAATTCCAAGTTGGATGACCATTCAAAACGTATTTTCCCAGTCGGAGTTAGTTTTTTTCCATGTTCCCAGTTGTCTTCAACTCACTGAAGTCTGAGATTTCCCAGTTCTGAGTTTCCAGTTGTTTTGAGCGCGGCAGAAATCATGCTGGATTGACAGCATGGCCAATGTTGAATGTTTATCCTTTTAAGGTTGGAAAAGAGACCCTTAAACCCAGGCTTGGATCACACACCCACTCCACTGAATAGCAGGCTAGCGATTTCTATGCAATGCTTGCAGTTAGCCACTGATTCCTTCCAAACCCCTCATTGTTGAATTTGCGATTTCCAACTTGTGTAATGTTTATGTTCAATGGCTGATGAGCACTGATACGTTTTATCTATAATTTCTCTTCATATGACATGGATTGAAACGGATTTGCCAGTACATTGTTGACTTGATTCATGATGATGACTGCTAGCTTGCTAGCTAAGATTTTGAAAGTATGATGTTGACATGATCAGTCCAATCAAAGCTACTGTAGATTTAACATGATTAGATGTCATTTTATCTGTGGCCAATGACCTTGAGCCTTCTTGGATGGGCACTTCTAATGTAACTCTATGGCAGCACCCAAGGGGCTGGATTTGTTTTGCTCTCCCCATGAGTGACAGAACACTGAGCCAATCACAGCGCAACTAGAGAACATTATCAACCCCAACGCTCCGTATTTGCCGCTGGCTGCCCCACCACCACAGAAAGCACTGAGCTAGGCTGAAACACCTGCATTTTGGAGCTGCCTTACTCAAGAAAGCAAAAAAGACACCATGTTTGTATGCAGCTTTATTAACTAAATTATTGTTATATTTTTTACATTGTTTGCAAACTGATATATGGCATGTATTAATACCAAAATAACATGGAAAACAGGCCAAAATTATATATCTTTTAGCTAAACGAGTGGGGCTCAAAACAGGTGGCGCGCTGCCCTGAATGACAGGTCGCCAATGCCCCAACGTCTACACATACATAGAGTCCTCTTACTTTGCAGAATTTCCCTCACTCAGACAACCAACAATCTTAAAAAGTTGCCTAATTAGCGGAAGGGATGGGGTCAAAATAAAGATGGCGCCGAAGAACATGGCTGACGTTTTATTCTCCCAACCAATTGTGCAATTTGGTTATATTTTTTGCATTTTGTGTAACTTATTTCTTTACTTATTGTGTACATAATGTTGCTGCTACCATCTCTTATGACCGAAAAAAACTTCTGGACATCAGAAAAGTGATTACTCACCGCGGACTGGAAGAACTTTTTCCTTTAACAAGTCCGACGAGAAGGATATCCTGCTTTCACTGGAACAGGCACAGATCCAAGCCTTTTGCGTGAAGATAATACGCCAGAAAAGGGGATGCAGATCGGGGATCCTTCTGAGAAGCTGGAGGCGAGCGAGTAAACTCCCAATGCCTTCCATTCTCCTTGCTAACGTGCAATCGTTAGAAAATAAAATTGATGACCTACTATTAAGATTATCCTACCAACGGGACATTAAAAACTGTTTCACCGAGCCGTGGCTGAACGAAGAAACTGACAATATAGAGCTGGTGGGATTTTCCATGCACCGGCAGAACAGAGACGCTATCTCTGGTAAGATGAGGGGTGGGGGTGTGTGTCTTTTTGTCAATAACAGCTGGTGCACAATGTCTAATATTAAAGAAGTCTCAAGGTATTGCTCGCCTGAGGTAGAGTACCTTATGATAAGCTGTCGACCACACTATCTACCAAGAGAGTTCTCACCTGTATTATTCGTAGCCGTCTATTTACCACCACAAAGCGAAGCTGGCACTAAGACCGCTCTCAACCAAGTCTATAAGGCCATAAGCAAAGAAGAAAATGCTCACCCAGAAGCGGCGCTCCTAGTGGCCGGGGACTTTAATGCAGGCAAACTTAAATCAGTTTTACCAAATTCTTTACCAGCATGTCACATGTGCAACCAGGGGAGAAAAAAATCCTAGACCACCTTTTCTCCACACACAGAGATGCATACAAAGCTCTCCCCCGCCCTCCATTTGGCAAATCTGACCACAATTCTATCCTGATTCCTGCTTACAAGCAAAAACTAAAGCAGGAAGTACCAGTGACTCGCTCAATACGGAAGTGGTCAGATGACGCGGATGCTACACTACAGGACTGTTTTGCTAGCACAGACTGGAATATGTTCCGGGATTCATCCAATGCCATTGAGGAATACACCACCTCAGTCATTGGCTTCATCAATAACTGCATCGATGACGTCATCCCCACAGTGACTGTACGTACATATCCCAACCAGAAGCCATGGATTACAGGCAACATCCGCATTGAGCTAAAGGCTAGAGCTGTCACTTTCAAGGAGCGGGAGACTAATCTGGACACTTATAAGAAATCCCGCTATGCTCTCAGACGAACCATCAAACAAGCAAAGCGTCAATACAGGATTAACATTGAATCCTACTACACCGGCTCTGACACTCGTCAGATGTGGCAGGGCTTAAAAACTATTACGGACTACAAAGGGAAACCCAGATGCGAGCTGCCCAGTGACGCAAGCCTACCAGATGAGCTAAAAGCCTTTTATGTTCGCTTCGAGGCAAGCAACACTGAAGCATGCACGAGAGCACCAGCTGTTCTGGATGTCTGTGTGATAACGCTCTCGGTAGCCGATGCGAACAAAACCTTTAAACAGGTCAACATTCACAAAGCCGCTGGGCCAGACAGATTAACTAGATGTGTACTCAAAGCATGCGCGGACCAACTATCAAGTGTCTTCACTGACATTTTCAACCTCTCCCTTACCGCATCTGTAATACAAACATGTTTCAAGCAGACCACCATAGTCCCTGTGCCCAAGGAAGCGAAGGTAACCTGCCCAAAATGTTTACCACCCCGTGGCACTCACGTCAGTAGCCATGAAGTGCTTTGAAAGGCTGGTCATGGCTCACTTAAACAGCATCCACCCGGACACCCTAGACCCATTCCAATTCGCATACCGCCCCAACAGATACACAGATGACGCAATCTCAATCGCACTCCACACCGCACCTTCTCACCTGGACAAAAGGAACACCTATGTGAGAATGCTGTTCATCGACTACAGCTCAACATTCAACACCATAGTGCCCTCAAAGCTCATCACTAAGTTAAGGACTCTGGGACTAAACACCTCCCTCTGCAACTGGATACGGAACTTCCTGACGGCCCGCCCCCAGGTGGTAAGAGTAGGCAAGAACACGCCTGCCACGCTTATCATTAACACTGGGGCCCCTCAGGGGTGTGTACTTAGTCCCCTCTGTATTCCCTGTTCACCCATGACTGCATGGCCAAACACGACTCCAACACCATCATTAAGTTTGCTGATGACACAGCAGTGGTAGGCCTGATCACCGACAACGATGAGACGGCCTATAGGGAGATGGTCAGAGAACTGTCAGTGTGGTGCCAGGACAACAACCTCTCCCTCAATGTGACAAGACAAAGGAGGTGATCGTGGACTACAGGAAAAGGTGGGCCGAACAGGCCCCCATTAACATCAACGGGGCTGTAGTGGAGCGGGTCGAGAGTTTCAAGTTCCTTGGTGTCCACATCACTAACGAACTATCATGGTCCAAACATACCAAGACAGTTGTGAAGAGGGCAGGACAAAACCTTTTTTTAGACTGAAAAGATTTGGCATGGGCCCCCAGATCCTCAAAAGGTTCTACAGCTGCACCATCGAGAGCATCCTGACCGGTTGCATTACTGTCTGGTATGGGAACTGCTCGACATCTGACCATAAGGACGCTACAGAGGGTAGTGTGAACGGCCCAATACATCACTGGGGCCAAGCTTCCTGCCATCCAGGACCTATATAATAGGCGGTGTCAGAGGAAAGCCCATAAAATTGTCAGAGACTCCAGTCACCCAAGTTATTGACTGTTTTCTCTGCTACCGCACAGCAAGCGTTATCGGAGCGCCAAGTCTAGGACCAAAAGGCTCCTCAACAGCTTCTACCTCCAAGCCATTAGACTGCTGAACAATTCATGAAAATTGCCACCGGACAATTTACATTGACACTTGTTGTATTCGGCGCATGTGGCAAATAAAGTTTGATTTGATTTGAACTCCTTGTCGCGCTAGGTGCTCAAGTTCAGAATGGCTGTCAGTTAAAACCATACAGTGCTGCAAAGCGCAGAGCCCTAACGTTATGTATAGAATATTATACAAGGGGTGGGTCTAATCCTGAATGCTGGTTAAAAGCGTATTCCAGCCGGTGTCTATTCCACAAGTTACCACAGGCTAAATCTATGACGTTAAAATGTCTATTTACTCTGTTCCATCTGATTGTGCAATCCACTGTCTCATTGGCCCAGCCAGGCAAGTTATAAACTTGATCTCCACTATAAAAAGTATCAAGACATTATCTCACATTTCTTTTAGACTGTCTCTCCGACGTTTGCCCATAGTATTGAATATGTCGGTCTGGACAAGACAGACAGGCAGCTTTTCTCAGCCAGTCGAAATCATGAATCAACCGCCATCATTTTTATGGATATATGCAAAGAAATGTCAACTGAAAAAAGGTCAAATGAAACGAAGTGCAGCTAGTTTGCAGTCTTTCCAGCTTCAGTTTTTGACATCATCCTGTTAGTAGAGGATGCCTGGTTGTTCTTTAAAAGTAATTTCCTCACCATCTTAAATAAGCATGCCCCTTTCAAAAAATGTAGAACTAAGAACAGATATAGCCCTTGGTTCACTCCAGACCTGACTGCCCTCGACCAGCACAAAAACATCCTGTGGCGTACTGCACTAGCATCGAATAGTCCCCGCGATATGCAACTTTTCAGGGAAGTCAGGAACCAATACACACAGTCAGTTAGGAAAGCAAAGGCTAGCTTTTCAAACAGAAATTTGCATCATGTAGCTCTAACTCCAAAATGTTTTGGGACACTGTAAAGTCCATGGAGAATAAGAGCACCTCCTCCCAGCTGCCCACTGGACTGAGACTAGGAAACATTGTCACCACCGATAAATCCACGATAATCGAGAATTACAATAAGCATTTCTCTATGGCTGGCCATGCTTTCCTCCTGGCTACCCCAACCCCGGCCAACAGCTCCGCACCCACCGCAGCTACTTGCCCAAGCCTCCCCAGCTTCTCCTTCACCCAAATCTAGATATCAGATGTTCAGAAAGAGCTGCAAAACCTGGAACCGTACAAATCAGCTGGGCTAGACAATCTGGAAACTCTCTTTCTAAAATGATCTGCCGCCATTGTTGCAACACATATTACTAGTCTGTTCAACCTCTTTCGTATCGTCCGAGATTCCGAAAGATTGGAAAGCTGGCGCGGTCATCCCCTTTGACACTCTAGACCCAAACTGTTACAGATCTATACCCATCCTGCCCTGCCTTTCTAAAGTCTTTGAAAGCCAAGTTAACAAACAGATCACTGACCATTTCCAATCCCACCGTTCCCCACTCCGCTGTGCAATCCGGTTTCCGAGCTGGTCACGGGTGCACCTCAGCCACACTCAAGGTCCTAAACGATATCATAACCGCCAACGATAAAAGACAGTACTGTGCAGCCGTCTTCATTGACCTGGCTAAGCTTTCGACTCTGTCAATCACCGTATTGTTATCGGCAGACTCAACAGCCTTGGTTTCTCAAATGACTGCCTCGCCTGGTTCACCAACTACTTTTCAGATAGAGTTCAGTGTGTCAAATTGGAGGGCCTGTTGTCCGGACCTATGGGGGTACCATAGGGTTCAAGCCTCGGGCCGACACTTTTCTCTGTATATATCAATGATGTTGCTCTTGCTGAGGGTGATTCCTTGATCCACCTCTACGCAGATGACACCATTCTGTATACATCTGGCCCTTCTTTGAACACTATGTTAACAAACCTCCAAACGAGCTTCAATGCCATACAACACTCCTTCCGTGGCCTCCAACTGCTCTTAAACGCTAGTAAAACTAAATGAATGCTCTTCAACCGATCGCTGCCCGCACCCGCCCGCCCGACTAGCATCACTACTCTGGACGGTTCTGACTTAGAATATGTGAACAACTACAAATACCTAGGTGTCTGGCTAGACTGTAAACTCTCCTTCCAGACTCATATTAAGCATCTCCAATCCAAAATTAAATCTAGAATCGGCTTCCTATTTCGCAGCAAAGCCTCCTTCACCCACGCTGCCAAACATACCCTCGTAAAACTGACTATCCTACCGATCCTCGACTTGGGCGATGTCGTTTACAAAATAGCCTCCAACACTCTACTCAGCAAACTGAATGCAGTCTATCACAATGCCATCCGTTTTGTCACCAAAGCCCCATATACCACCTACCACTGTGACCTGTATGCTCTCGTCAGCTGGCCTCTCGCTACATATTCGTCACCAGACCCACTGGCTCCAGGTCATCTATAAGTCTTTGATAGGTAAAGCTCTGCCTTATCTCAGCTCACTGGTCACCATAACAACATCCACCCGTAGCACGCATTCCAGCAGGTATATCTCACTGGTCATCCACCTTTCCTTCCAGTTCTCTGCTGCCACTGACTGGAACGAATTGCAAAAATCACTGAAGTTGGAGACTTATATCTCCCTCACTAACTTTAAGCATCAGCTATCTGAGCAGCTTAGCGATCGCTGCAGTTGTACACAGCCCATCTGTAAATAGCCCAGCCAACTACCTACCTCATCCCCATATTGTTTTTATTTACTTTTTTTCTCTTTTGCACACCAGTATTTCTACTTCCACATCATCATCTGCACATCTATCACTCCAGTGCTCATTTTCTAAATTGTAATTACTTCGCTACTACGGCTTATTTATTGCCTTACTCCATTTGTACACATTGTATATAGATTTTTCTATTGTGTTATTGACTGTACTTTTGTTTATCCCACGTGTAACTCTGTGTTGTTGTTTATTGTCACACTGCTTTGCTTTATCTTGGCCAGGTCGCAGTTGTAAATGAGAACTTGATCTCAACTGGCCTACCTGATCAAATAAAAGGTGGAAAAAATAATAATAATTTAAGTGATTGTGTTAGCTGTGTTGTTGTTGGCTAGCTCCTCTGAACAACAGTGCCCTGACGAGAGAGCACATTTTCGATGCCAGGCGAAATTGCACCTCATTAGCTCATTGTTAATGGATGCATCCAAATAAATGTCACTAGAAAACTGCTTAAACAAATGCAAATACAGCTGCTGTTTGACATGACTTTAAGTTAGCCATAGTTGGCTAGCTAGCAAGCAAGGGATAAAAACGTTACCAGCCAGTAAGACAATGTTTAGAATGAACGACTGGGAAGCATCCATAGATACAGAATAAAAATCCTGAACGACTGGGTCACGTCCGTAGATACAGAACAAAAAGACTGAGCGTCTGGGTCGTATCTCTGGCAACCGAACCGATAGAACTAACCAGACGGCTTGGGTAGCAACCCTAGATTTGTGTCGGGACTATATCTTGTGGAAGGATGAAATAGTATGAATAAATTCATCATAATAACGTTTTAATTGAGAATATGTAAATCATTATTTGAATATGTTGGTAACCCATTGTATAAAAGTTACAATTCCCTTGAAGCCGGTGTTTGGAGGATATATTGGCACAGTTTGCTGGCCCGCCATAACACCCCTGCCAATATATCCTCCAAACACCGGCTTCCCGGGCATTAGGGTAATATGGGGCGAGACGCCCCCCCATTTTTCAACAGTTCCTCTGGCTGCTACTAGACTTGATCAACTACAAATTTTCTCGGTTTCATCAATATTTTTTAAAACATTCCATCAAAACAATTTAGTGGTAAATGTATCACATTTTTTGTCATTTAGAAAAAGTTTTAGATATAATCAAATGAAGTTAGATCAATTGTTTTTATATATACATGTAGGGTTGCCTTAAGATAAATCATTCACTTGTTTAGAGAGAAAATTGTAGTTTTTGAGTAAAGTAGTAATATGTTATCTAGTATGTTGGGGGCAAGATGCCCCCCCTCCAATGGCATCTCGCCCCTTTATGGTTGATCATTTGTTTCTAGCTGTAATTTAGGCACTGGCTAGCCCAGTTAGCTAACTAGTAACCTCACTAGCAGAAAGTATGAAGTTAAATAAATGCTAGCCAGCTAGTTAGCATTAGCTAATGTCTGCTAGCATAGTTTACTAGCCCCCAGTTAGCAGGATTAGTATTAGGATTAGGGGTCAGAGTTAGAATGGGGGGCAGGTTTAGGATTAGAATACGGGTTAGGGTTAGAATAGCGGTTAGGATTAGAGTAGGGTTAGGGTCAGAAGGGTGTAGGGTTAGGTTAGGGTCAGAATATGTGTTAGGGTTAGATTAGGGGTCAATTATCCACCAATTCTCCACCATTGGCCATCAGACTGTTAAACAGCCATCACTAACATTGACTGGCTGCTGCCAACATACTGACTCAAATCTCTAGCCACTTTAATAATTAAAAACTGGATAGAAAAAATGTATCACTAGTCACTTTAAACAATGTCACTTTATATAATGTTTACATACCCTACATTACTCATCTCATATGTATATACTGTACTCTATACCATCTACTGCATCTTGCCTATGCCGTTCAGCCATCGCTCATCCATATATTTATATGTACATATACTTATTCATTCCTTACACTTGTGTGTATAAGGTAGTTGTTGTGAAATTGTTAGATTACTTGTTAGATATTACTGCATGGTCGGAACTAGAAGCACAAGCATTTCGCTACACTCACATTAATCTGCTAACCATGTGTATATGACCAATAAAATGTGACTTGATTACTAAAATACATTTCATTTTTTATTTTCAGATGAGAGTTTACAAGAAATTATATGATTCTGGTGGCTATTTTTATTTTATTTAATTTAACCTTTATTTTATTTAACTAGGCAAGTCAGTTAAGAACAAATTCTTATTTACAATGAAGGCCTACCAAAAGGCAAAAGGCCTCCTGCGGGTACAGGGGCTGGGATTAATAATAAACAAATAAAATATAAATATAGGACAAAACACACATCATGACAAGAGAGACAACACAACTCTACATAAAGAGAGACCTAAAACAACATAGCAAGGCAGCATCACATGGCAACACAGCATAGTAGCAACACAACATGGTAGCAGCACAAAACATGGTACATGGCTATGGTGAAGATGCGCTTCGTTATACCCTGAATGCTATTGAAAATGGGCAAGGCCTTAAGGCAGCTGCCCGTGCTTTTAATGTGCCACCGGAACAAGCAGGCCAAAACCCCAGGTCACAGCCATTTGGGTGGGTTACCAGTCTTCACTGGCTCTTTCGATTGTAACCTGGTGAGCCATATCCAAAAAATGGAAAGAGCCCTTTTCGGACTTACATCATGGGATGTCCACACCCAACAATGGTGTTTCCATCAAACTGATTTTCTTGCCGATAAAAAATCAGTGCGTGACGTAGTGCACACAACATGTATTTATTTTTACTTACATTTTCATGTACCGAATACAAATCAAAAGTTCAATGTGTTTATATCGCATTTTCAACTCTACCAATAGTTTTGTCACAAAAATTGTTGTGTTAAATAGCACATGTCTACTCTGGTCTTGGCACATGAGCTCTAGCCAACAGTTTGCAGATACAGTGCGGGTAGGCTAGTCTACATGATGAGATTATTATGGATAATATTTGTATTTTCCAAACGGCAGTCGTGCAACAATCATGTCACCAGAATAAGACCCTCGATATTTATTGGAAAAGTGCATCAAGCTCAACACCATGCACTTTCACCACCCTGTCAAATTAATCATAATCTATTTAATCTGTAATTTAAGAGGAGGACCATATGCCATATCATCGCGTGACTCCAAATTGACTTCGATATGATGGTTATTATATCAATATTTGTGCATAAAATGCGTTTCTACCACCATTTCTTGCAATCTTTAATTTTACCAACACAAAAAAATCCTACTATGTCAAACGAACACATTATGTGTGTGCATTTATAAAATTGTACCGAAACATCCTGTTTCCATCACAGCTGTCGTTGTATTTTATTGTTATACTGTATGACTACTCGCATAAAAACTGTGGATGGAAACGTGGTTACTGACCAGTAAAACAAACTTCGTTTCCACAATGCTTGTTTGGGGTGAACCTGTAACAGGACGAAGGGATGACGTTTCAGCACCCTTCTGTAACATGACATTTTTCAACTATCATTATCATTTCATGAAGGTAAATAAAAACTTATTGTAAAGTTCATGAAGGGGAGACAAATTACCTCACTCCACAAACAAATTGCTATGGATGATAATGATTATTTGAGTAGCTTACTTCGTCTTGGACTGGCTCGCCTACCTGAGTGCTGTAAAGAAGTCACATTACACCACAACTCTCAATAGTAATTTCACTTATGTCTCCGTCTGTGCTTCTTTGGACAGGATATTCACTGCGGTAATGCCGATGGTAGCAGCAGGGTTGATTGCAGACGATCCAACGTTACTGCCAATCAGAATATTATGTCCTTTGTATGAACTTTAAATGTATTTTCTCTCATTTTTTGATGTCATTGTTCTTGAGCCAAGCACCTCCACTGTACCAAAGCACAGTACCTCATGTAATCTCAAATGCAACACTTTCTTGTGATCATGTTTGCATGATGTGTGGTGGGAGTATTCTTATTGGCTGATAATGTGTAGCTCTTAATTCAGATCTTTAATCAGCTCATCATAATAAATGCCATGATAATTAATACTTTCACCTCCTTTGCCAATATACTAATCAAGCAACTCACTATTACTACCTCCATCTTCCATTCATTTTAGAAGGCCACATGTGCCACAAGCCACAAATCCACATGCATGATGGCCTCCCTGGAGAACTCATTGTTCTCACTTCATAAACAATCTTAAGTGTAACCAAAGTATTGCTATTGATCTCAGTAGTAGTATTGGCATGGCTAGGACATTTATTGGCAGGGTGTAACCTGAGTTTTTAATTTCTCTCATTGCACCTCTCCAGGTTTAGCATCTTCTCCAGAGACATGAGGCGACCAGAGGTGCCAGATATGTGGAAGAGAGAAGATTATTTGCACACAAAGCAGGCTCAGGAGGCACTGAAGCATCCATTAGCTGGGACCTATAACGTCCCGTGCTGGTAGTCTCCAAGTACAAACAGTACAGCAATGGGCTTGTGGTCCGTGCACCGACAATTGTCATGGGAATGTCCAACAGCCAGTTACCACCAGAGGGTGTAGAGGAGTGCCAGAGGGTGAATTATTGGAGTACTGGTTGAATACAGTACCAAAAATATGTGCTCAGGCTGGGATAGTCAGATGACTCATATTCAGGGCGTAGTTTGACAGGAGATCTTGGTGTTTTGAGGCCTAAAGTGAGTAAGATGAACCTATGAAGAAAGTCATAAAGAGCATTATGCCAAGTGGGATTGTCAGGACAAAGTTGTCCTGATGGGACAATGAGAGATTCATTCTGGAGAGAAGAATGTGCTATCTGAGAGATATCCTGTGCCTTTTCAATAAATGTTTTGTTGTACAGATATGGTGCTTTATACTAGCAGTAAGTAGACTGTATTACAAGCTGGCATATTGTTGACTACCTGTGATGTGAATATGATCAGAAGCTATTTTTTTAATAGATATGGTTTTCAACACAGTTTTCAATGTTTGCTCAATTTTCGACACTCAAACATATAAAATTGCACAGTGTTTTTAATGTGATGTGACTATGATCACAGGCTATTATTTCCAATAGATATTGTTTTCAACCTGTTCTCAGTGTTTGCTCAATTGTTGGACACTCAAACATAAAATTGCACAATGTTTTAATGCCTGTCAGTTCTAGCATATTTGTTTGCTTTGTTAATTCTGATGGTTTTATCGATGCTTTTTCAGGGATCCCTGCAAGCTTCCTGATGCCCAAAAGGCCCCATGGTTGACGGAATGTCAATCTAACTTCGTACAAAATTGAAAATAACGGGGAAACATCACGTGCTATTTACCCGATTATGCGCATGGCTTCACGGTCGCCATGGAAACGTTGCTCTCTTGTTACAAGCGGCAGAACAGGCTATCGCTATTGGCTTATTTGTATGTCACTATACTCTGGTCAACCATTGAACATGATCAAAGAGGATGGTCCATTCAGTTACTAACTTGAAGTGGCTACTGTAGCTCGCATGGAACTACATTTATTACAGTTCAAACGTTTATTCTATGTTAAATGTCATAACGGTCGATTTGAGAAATCGGTCCCACCGGTTGAGAAAACAAACTCGTGTTTCTTTCAATTCAATTCGGTGCGTTTTTGGAACACGAGAAATGGAAGAGTTGAACGAGTCCACGTCCTCACCCGCTTCTGCGTTCGAGAAGGACGCATTTGAGCTGACAGTCGAAGATGTTTATGACATTTCATACGTTATTGGCAGAGATTTGTTGAAAATAATGAATACAGGCGAGGAAGTCTCAGATTTGCAATTCAAAATTGTGCGTGTTTTGGAGATGTTTGAAACGTTAGTGAATAAGCACAATCTATCGCTGGAGGAGTTGAAAATGGAACGAGACAACTTGAAAAGTGAACTGGATAGAATCGTGAGGGAAAGTTCTGTCGGTAAGGAAGAGGTGAGTTTGATGTTTTCAGACCAGGAATCTTTAACAGTTGTGGACAGAATCGATACATTTAATTTCCCATAACGTGGTCAAGTCTAACTGGACTAGGTTCTGTCAGGGTATGTAACGGTTGTTTTACTTTTCACTGGGTTGCTATACACTCTACTTTGCAACACAGTTGTGTGGACTCCTTTTTGTTATGAGTTTATCCCTTTAATCAATATCTTCCCTCAGCAAACACTAGGACCAAACAAACTGGTGGTAGACATGAAAGATCCCAACAGACCACGCTTCACAATGCAGGAGCTGAAGGAGGTGCTTCAGGAGAGGAACCAGCTCAAGGCACAGCTACTGGTGGCCCAAGAAGAGTTGCAGCTCTACAAGAGGTAGAATACAGAGCCAGACCTGACCAGTCCCCCCAACTAATATTTACACATATTTAAAGGGGAACTGTGTCTAAGAAGTGCCTAAACCTCTGACTTAAGTGTTGGACTGTCTGTCAAAGTGCGTAGTAGAGCTACATCAAAGTTAGATATAACTTTGTGGAATACAGCAAATCTATAGGGGAAAAAATAAACGTTCTGTTACAGCGAACATACCAAAGCCCAATCAATTGTGAGATACGACATATACATTTTGTGGGATAGATTTTTTTCAAAATACATCACCCAACAAAACAAGCCTTTTACTATAGGCATAATTGTCAGAAGCCATTTCTTCCTTTCAGGGCCTTTCTCTGTAGCCTAAACCAAGCAGAAAATGCCGGAGTCCCGTGCGTGACAACACACAACTTTAGTGCTCGGGAAATGTATACTGAAGCAAACATTTCACCCACCTTTTTATATAAGAATGTCTAATAATTCCACAGCTTTTGTCTTCATAAACTTTCACTCACATAGCCTACTATGGGATAATCTGGCCCAGTTTCTAGACAGAGATACAGTTTCCAAAATAAAGGAAACACTTGAGTAAATGAGGGATACAAAGTATATAGATTTGGTGACTGAGACGGCCATGGCATATGGCTTACATAATTAGAACTTAAATAAAACCATTCAGTGACAACTTTGCCCTGTGGATGGGGTCATTGTTCTCTTCCAAGATGACACTCACATCAGGGTAGAAATATTTCACCATAGGTTGGTGATCACTCAGAATGGCTGTGTATTTATTGTCTTTTACCTTGCTCTCTAAGGGGTTTATTGGACCTAAGCCATTTCAGGGAAATGCACCACACAGCCATAACAGAATCGTCAGAACCCCTCACCTGCTTCCAATTTACTTTGTATGTCCGTCTGGAACAGGGATGGGCAACTGGCAGCTTCTGTAGGCCCGCGGATCAATTTAACAAGACAAACAAATTTACTCAGTCGGGATCTCAATTTACTGTTGAGTTAGAATAGTAGAATACGGTGCAATAAGGTGCGATTTAGAAATTTGGTTGTGCATCAGCAGTTTTCCTGCTGACTCTCACTCAATTAGCCCATGCTAACATTTTTTAGATTGATAAGTTAGTCTAGCAGCCAGCTATCTAAACTTGTAGTACTCATAGTCAAATTACTGACTGGGGGGCCCCCATTGACTTTGTTAAGTCACTCACTCAGATATCATTAAAAACTGCAAACATTTCTCTCCACCCTATGGCAAAATTAACAAGCTCTCACAGTCTCACTGTAGAAATAGATGTTTATCCACGTTTCTCCAAACGTCAGATTTGAGTGTTTTTGACACCCTGGGTTGCTCCTGCTGCTCTGCGTCGTTCCATTTCTCCAAACATCAGATTTCGAAGCTGCTGCTCTGTATCGTTCCATTTCTCCAAAGGTCAACTTTTGAAGTTAAGTTTATGCACTCATTCCCAAATGGTTAAGGTAAGGGTTGGGATAGGGCTAAAAAAAATAAGTGTCCATAACTGGGATCTAACACACAACCTTCTGATCCAGAGTCATGGGATTACACCCATCTGCCATCCCCGTAACAAAACCCAAGCATACTTGATGGTAATAGCACACAGTTGCCCCCAGTGGCCGGTTTTGATGGAATTTCCCGACATCCTCAGGACATCCAATTTCGAAGTCAATCTTGAATGATCTCCCTGAGCAAAATGTATAGAATTGCATGGAATGAGTTATAAAACTGCTAAATAGATTTGCAGGAAATTAACTCTAAAACACCGTAGAGAGGGGAGCCGCTAAACTGTTTTGCTCGCAAGGTGGAGGGGAGACCCCAAAACTAAATTTCACTTAAGGCCCCCAAAAGGCTAGGGTTGGTTCTGACCGCACGTGTGGGTGTGGATGTGGGTACTCAGACCTATGAGCCACTGCGGCCCACTATGATACATTCCGATTTTTTGAGGCCCCCACCACCATCAGTCGCTCATCCCTGGTCTAAAAACTGGACTAGATTTGCTACCCCATAATAGGCTACCTGAGTGAACGTTTATGAAGACAAGCAGATGGTTGACATGAAAGGTATGCAGATATATTCTTATCTAAAAAGGTGGGTGAAATGTTTGCTTCAGTATACATTTCTCAAGTGAAAGTTGTGTGTAGTTTCACGCAGGACTTGCTCATTTTCTGCTTGGTTTAGGCTACAGTGAAAGGCATTGAAAGAAAGAAATGGCTTCTGACAATACGCCTATATTAAAAGGCTTGTTGGGTGATGTGGTAAAGTCTGATCTATTTTGAAAACTGCCGGTGACAGTGTTGTTTTAAGAGTTCCCTCATTCGTGTGTTGTTGTATGTGTAGCCCCACTGCCACCATGGGGCAGTCTGTTCACAACGTAGACATCAGCAAACCACTCGCCCACATGACACCATACATGCTGCCTGCCACCTGCCGGTACAGTTGAAACCGGGATTCATCTGTAAAGAGTACACTTCTCCAGCATGCCAGTGGCCATCGAAGGTGAGCATTTGCCCACTGAAGTCGGTTACGACGGTGAACTGCAGTCAGGTCAAGACGCTGGTGAGAACGACGAGCACGCAGATGAGCATCCTTGAGACGATTTGACAGTTTGTGCAGAAATTCTTTGGTTGTACAAACCCAGTTGTCAGCTATCCGGGTGGCTACTCTCAGACAATCCTGCAGGTGAAGAAGCCGGATGTGGAGGTCCTGGGCTGGCGTGGTTACATTTGGGCTGTGGTTGTGAGGCCGGTTGGACGCACTGACAAATTCTCTTAAAGAACATTGGAGACGGCTTATGGTAGCGAAATTAACATTCAATTCTCTGGCAACAGCTCTGGTGGACATTCCTGCAATCAGCATGCCATTTGCATGCTCCCTCAACTTGAGACACTTGTGGCACTGTGTTGTGCACATTTTAGAGTGGCCTTTTGTTCCCAGTACAAGGTTCACCTGTGTAATGATCATGCTGTCTAATCAGCTTCTTGATATGCCACACTTGGCAGGTGGATGGATTATCTTGGCCAAGGAGAAACGCTCACTAATAGGGATTTTAACAAATTGAGAGAAATAAGCTTTTAGTGCGTGTGGAACATTTCTGGGATCTTTTATTTCAGCACTTTACATGGTGCATTTATATTTTTGTTCAGTGTATGTTCGCTGACGGAATGTAATTACTGTCAGTAGATTTGCTGTATTCCTCAGGGGAGGGGCACTTTGAGATAGTCCAACACTAATTCAGAGAAGTTTAGGCAGTTAGACAAATTCCCTAAATTTGCTGCTGTTCCCTTTTTAATGAAGTGCTCTGTACTTGCAGTGGGGTGCACTCACAGGGCAAGCAAGCCATGGTAAAGGCTGACCTGGAATTTCCATCCCCTTCGGTTCCTGACACAACAGATGAGACTAAAGAAGAGGAACCAAAAGAGGAAAGTACCATCAGAAAGCTGTAAGCAATGAGCTTTTTTCATAAATTAACTTTGCATAACTATTTAACATCCATAGTGAAGTGTGTGAAAAGCATGTAGTTTGAAGAGGTTGATTTACACTCTGAAAAAACATTAAGTATTTCAGAGACATTCATCATGGTATCACAGGGTGGACAACCAGGGGTAGTTTATTCTCACAATCCGTCTCTGCCTTATAACCTGCTTGTGACCGGCTGGGTGTTTGTGCTGATGCTGTGTGATTGAAAGAATGTGAATGAGCTAGAGAAAGCAGATGTAACTGTTGCTGACCACTTCAAGGCCAGCTTGGCTGTTGTGGTCAGCATTGTTATGGTCTGAACTCCCCCTTCTAGAAAAAAACGCACACCTATAAAGGCGAGGTGCTGGCTAGCGGAGCAGAACACTAGAAAATAAAGGAAAGCCGCACACTCAGAGCTCAGATGCAAAAATTGAATAACCAACGTTTCGAAAGCGAAGCTGTCTTCATCAGGGTATCAGCACAAACACTGCGAGATGAGTCATTTATATAGTGTCAAGAGACACACAGGTGTTTAATCATGGCCAAGTATGTCCTAATATCATTGGTTAACTCAAATATTTAAAAAAAATGGTATACAAAGAACATACAAATGGATAACATACGATCATAGCATTTGTAGTCTAAAATGTATCTAAAACAATTACAATGGCAAAATCACAATAATGGCTTCAGATCAAAGTCTATGTTGAGACCGAAGGGAGCAAGGGTCTCGGTCTCAACAGACTTTGATCTGAAGCCATTCTTGTGATTGTGATTTTGCCATTGTAATTGTTTGTTAGATACATTTTAGACTACAAATGCTATGATCGTATGTATGTTCTTTGTATACCATTTTTTTAAATATTTGAGTTAACCAATGATATTAGGCCATACTTGGCCATGATTAAACACCTGTGTGTCTCTTGACACTATATAAATGACTCATCTCGCAGTGTTTGTGCTGATACCCTGATGAAGACAGCTTCGCTGTCGAAACGTTGGTTATTAAATTTTTGCATCTGAGCTCTTAGAGTGTGCGGCTTTCCTTTATTTTCTACTGAACTCCCCCTTCACCTCCTTTGGAAAGACCATTAACTTCTAGGGACCTAAATTGTGTTGGCAAAAACAAATTGCAGACTTTCTCAAATGCATTCTGAACTAATGTCTTTATTTGTAGGTTTTCATTCAGGCGGAAATGAGGACAACCGGTGTGAGGACCTAAAGCATTAATACTACCGATAAACCAAACATTTTTATGCACACTTTTTTCCCTATGCTTTCTTTGTATTAGGATAATTTAACATTTTTGAATGAATGGCATTTTTAAACTCTAGAATAATTAAGCCTTTTAAAAGTATCTCCGCGTTGTGTTTTTATAGATTATAGTCATGTCATTAATAGTTACGGGAAAATTCCTATGTCTGCACTTTTTAGGTAGAATAACATGGTAGATGCACACCAAACTCATGTTTCCTTGAACGTTGTACGAAACTGAGCTGTAACAGAGGATTCCTTTTTGGTTGAACATTCATTACTATTTGGCTCAAACTCTGGATGAACAGATGGAACCTTGCAAAGACCAACATTCAAGACGGGGGTTACAACAGTAGCCCCAGTAGAGACAGGACCTCCAAGACTACATGAACACCCTACTGCCATTAGAATGTTTTAGCAAATATGTGTTTATTTTTATGTACACTGAGTATACAAAACATGAACACCTGCTCTTACCATGTGACTGACTAGGTGAAAGCTATGATCCCTTACAGGTGTCACTTGTTAAATCCACTTAATCAGTGTAGATTAAGGGGAGGAGAGGTTAAAGGATTTGTAAGCCTTGAGACATGGATTGTGTACCATTCAGTGACTGGGCAAGACCAGTACCAGTTGAACGGTGTATGGTATTAGGTGCCAAGCTCACTGGTTTGTGTCAAAGAATTGCAACGCTAGGTTTTTTCCACACTCAGTTTCTCATGCATATAAAGCCAACTTGACAACTGTGGGAAGCATTGGAGTCAACATGTGGCAGCATCTCTGGAATGCTTTCGACACCATGTAGAGTTTATGACCTGACGAAATGAGGCTGTTCTGAGGGCAGGTGGGCACTACACAGGTATTAGAGTCTATATAAAAAGTGACAATTGTTGACCCTGAACTTTTTAATGCAAGTTCTGGACATTTTCTTTGCTCTTTACTGAGTGACTGAACATACCTTTTATACTAGCGCAAAGGACTTTTGAACTCTCAAACAATAGAGCAGCTGTAAAGAAAGCCATTTAAAAATATTACTGTTATAAAATCACACCAAATATATTTAATCTGTTGCACATTGTGAAATACTCATACAAGGATGCTGGACTGTTGCATGTCTGAATATTAATAAGCTTGCCTTTCTATGCTTTGCAAAATGAGCTTCCACACTAGCCAGACTTATGAACAGATGTCTATGTACACAGTTCATTTACTCTCACAAAGAGCAATTTACATTGTATTCAAAATTCATTAGGATGTTTCACCCATTGCAACAAAAGCTACATTTTCAAATCTAGTATAAGCTGTTCTCCCCGAAGCCAAGAGAGCATTGACGCTCATATGAAAATTGTCACGTCAACTAGAACCATACCTAGCATGATAAATGAATCACTTATAAAAGCAACCTAAAAACAATAGCTAGTATGTTAAAATATTTCACACATCATGGACACACTGGCCTAAATATGTATAAAACTTCATCCAAATCCAGCAATAAATTGATGGGTTAAATTTGTTTTTAAAACTATGTGCCATCTTAAAAAGTTGTCCTCCACCTTGTTCATACTGCCACCGTTTTGCCCAAAAGTAAAGCTTGAAAAAGCAGAAGACAGAAAAACATCAGGCATACTTAATTTCTCACCGGAAAGCACCTTTGGGCCAATGGAATGGATTTAAAACAAAAAGAGAACAGGTTCTCTTTTTGAAGAAATTAATGCACCTAGTCATTCTCTTGAAATAATACTCTGGTGGCACATCAGTATTTGAGCCATGGGTGAGCACATATTGATTCCTTGCTACGGTCACCGTAGTCATAAACCAGCTCTTCCCCTGCCTTAATGTCCCTGGAAGCCACCAGTATGAGATGAGGTATTCCATCCATGTCATGGAGCTTGGTCTGGCAGTTGCCATTTTTACTGTGGTTTAGCAGCCTTCCCAGGCGAGTTGATTCTTTTGTAGCATCAACACTGTATAGGAAATGAAAGATTTGAAAACATCCATGAGCTAGCTGACAACATTGTGGCAATACATACACGGAGTATACAAAAACATTAACACCTGCTCTTTCCATGACACCAGGTGAAAGCCATGGTCCCTTATTGATGTCACTTGTTAAATCCACCTCAAAAATCATTATTTTGTAAAAAAATTAAATAACCCTCTGTGTAGACGGGGAGGAGACCGGTTGAAGAAGGATTTTTAAGCCAAGAGACATAATTGTGTACGAGTGCCATTTGGAGGGTGAATGGGCAAGACAAGATTTAAGGGCCTTTGAATGGGGTAGGGTAGGTGCCAGGCACACCGTGTGTGTGTGTGTGGGAGTGCAACTCAATATTAGGAAGGTGTTTAATGTTTGGTATACTCCATGCATGTCAGGGTTACTTAATATAAACTGAAAATTAAGTTTGTGTAGAACCTTACCAGTAGGGTTCACTGAGATAGTGAAAATAGTACATGTAGCAGCCAGTCCCAGGTTCTTGGGCATACAGAGCCTCTTTCTTCTTCGCATCAGTCAGATGCAACAAGTCGCCATGATACTCAATTACAAACTGACCCTTCTTGAAACATCTGACAGCAAACACTCCTCTTCCCTTCCCCTCTATATTTTTTACCTATTGGGGTTTAAGTAGGTAAAAATCAAATTCCAGGTTCAGATGATCTGGATCAGTAAAATATGACGCATTTCAAAACCAACCTGCAGTCCTTCTTCAACTCCATGTTTTATCAGGTCATCAAGCTGTCGGTGTTCTTCGTTCTGTTGGCAGAGCGGTTTTTAATGAGTAATTATAGTGACTAAATAAATATTAAGGTTGTCAAACAAAACAGATAATTAAATTCATGATTCTGTAAGACCCTAAAGAAAGATTTGTCCATTTAAAAAGCAGTGCATTGTGTTGCTCCCGAGTGGCGCAGCGGTTCAAGACACTATCTCAGTGCAAGGGGCGTCACTACAGTCCCTGGTTCGAATCTAGGCTGTATCGCATCCGGCCGTGATTGGGAGTCCCATAGAGCGGCACACAATGGCCCAGCATCGTCCAGGTTTAGCCAGTGATTGTAAATAAGAATTTGTTCATAACTGACTTGCCTAGTTAAATAAAGGTTACATTTACAGGCATACTATGCTTTGATTGTAAAGGAAGGATCAATGTTGCGTGAACACACAAGTACTCTAAGCTTCAGGCGTTCTAAACGACGCTCTCCCAATTTTGAATTGGAGGGTTTACGATAAGAAAAAACATTTAAACCTGTCCAACAATTATGAATTCCACAGAAGACAATCCCTGATCAGCCAGGTCTGAGTTTATGTAATACAGCTATTAGATGTAGCCTAGGCTACTTATTCATGACCAGGTTCTTCAACATTAACTAGTTCAAGCTGCTACTACTAGAATTGAGAGCATTTGCTTAAATCTTGACCTGAGAATTACAACAAAAAATTACTAAAAACCACCACACTAGATGAATGCATGTCCTGTTCTGATCTGATTAAAATCATTGTAGGAAGTTCAGCGTTCAAGAGGCATCCATCCACTACACATTATTCAATTCTGAGCAATAATTTTTTTGGTAGTATGGTTGATCCTGAAGCACAACTCACTTCGGCATTATATACTGACCTTCAATTCAGCTTTGCTTTTTCTGGAACTCCGTCTAATCGGATAATAATCTGTGACCTTCCTGTTTTGGGCAGTGCTGCCTTGTGCTCTGGATGAAAAGAGAATACATTATTCCATTCTGAAACAAGCGTATGCGCCAATGGTCAGATGATCTGGTCATGAAGTGCTGGCCTGACCAACAAATGCTGTGCTCCATTTAAACATTTTATTGACGTGTCAGCATTACTTACTTTCTCACTTTTCGACTAGCCCCCCCATTAGATTTGGGCACGGGGACATGTGGCACAAGCCCTGGGTTGGGGTGCGATTTAGGATCCTCCTCGACCTTCAAGGTAGTCGTTTCTCTGGGTCGAGGAGCCAGGCAGGTCCTCACTTTATTCTCCTCTTGCCGAGACATGCCAGCTTGAGAGTTAACTTGATTCTCTCTCACTGAATAGAATAGTGGGGAATGAAGCACAATGTACATCAGACCTGGTTGCATAAGCAAAACATACATGGACGCTACTATTCACACACAGGAAATTCTGAAGGTCACTTAACTCCAATCTCCTGCCTATCAAAGAATTTAGGGGTAAACAAAACATATGGAGCGCAAGCATTGCATGGCTCGGGGTCCTGGATATGAACTCTGCCCTGTGCAACTGGGTCCTGGATTTCCTGATGGGCTGCCCCTCAGGTGGTGAAGGTAGGCAACAGCACCACTACGCTGATCCTCAACACAGGGGCCCCACAAGGGTGCGTACTCCACCCCCTCCTGTACACCCATGACTGCGTGGCCACGCACGTCATCAAGTTTGCAGACAACACAATGGTAGGCCTTATTACCAACAACGACTGTGAAGGCCCTGGCAGAGTGGTGCCATGAAAATAACCTCTCCCTCAACAAAACACCGTCTGCAACCACAGGGTGGTGCGGTCTGCCCAACGCGCCACCAGGGGCACACTGCCTGCCCTCCAGGACATCTACAGCACCCGCTGTCACAGGAAGGCCAAGAAGATCAAGGACCTCACCCACCCGAGCCACAACCTGTTCACCCTGCTACAATCCAGAAGGCGAGATCAGTATACATGCAGCAAAGCTGGAACCGAGACACTGAAAAACAGCTTCTCTCTCTCTCAAGGCCATTAGACTGTTAAAGTCCCCACTAGTTGGCCCCTGCCCTGAACTTCTGTCACTAGACGGCTACCACCCGGTTACACTACCATGCACCGTAAAAGCTGCTGCCCTATGTACATAGTCATGGAACACTGGTCAAACTAAATAATGTTTACATACTGTTTTACCTACTTCATATGTATATATTGTATTCTAGTCAAGGCCTATTCTATAACTACTGCTGTACATATACTACATATTCTAGCCCTATAGTCTATTCATTCCATCGCATGACCAAAAGTGTGTGGACACCTGCTTGAACATCTCATTCCAAAATCATGGGCATTCAAAAAAATATATATTTCACCTTTATTTAACCAGGTAGGCCAGTTGAGAACAAGTTCTCATTTACAACTGCAACCTGGCCAAGATAAAGCAAAGCAGTGCAACAAACAGAGTTAAAACGTACAATAGTCAATAACACAATAGAAAAAAAATCTATGTACAGTGTGTGCAAATGTATTAGAGTAGGGAGGTACGGCAATAAATAGGCCAGAGGCAAAATAATTACAATTTAGCATTAACACTGGAGTGAGATACTGGGGTGCAAAAGAGCAAGAAAATAAATCACAATGTGGGGATGAGGTAGTTGGGTGTGCTATTTACAGATTGGCGGTGTACATGTACAGTGACCGGTAAGCTGCTCTGACAGCTGATGCTTAAAGTTAGAGGGAGATATGTCTCCAGCTTCAGTGATTTTTGCAATTCGTTCCAGTCATTGGCAGCAGAGAACTGGAAGGAAAGGCGGCCAAAGTAAGTGTTAATATGGAGTTGGTCCCCCTTTGCTGCTATAACAGCCTCCACTCTTCTGGGAAGGCTTTCCACTAGATGTTGGAACATTGCTGTGGGGACTTAGTGAGGTCGGGCACTGATGTTGGGTGGTTAGGCCTGGCTCGCAGTCGGCATTCCAATTCAGCCCAAAGTTGTTGAATGGGGTTGAGGTCAGGGCTCTGTGCAGGCCAGTCAAGTTCTTCCACACCGATCTCAACAAACCATTTCTGTACAGATCTCGCTTTTTGCACGGGCCCCTGTGCAAAAACTAGCTTGAACCTTGAAAAACAGCCCCAGACCATTATTCCTCCTCCACCAAACTTTAGTTGGCACAATGCATTGGGGCAGGTGGTGTTCTCCTGGCATCCTCCAAACCCAGATTTGTCCGTTGGACTGCGAGATGGTGAAGCATGATTCATCACTCCAGAGAATGCGTTTCCACTATTCCAGAGTTCAATGGCGGCGAGCTTTACACCACTCCAACCGACACTTGGCATTGCGCATGGTGATCTTAGGTTGTGTACGGCTGTTTGGCCACGGAAGTCATTTTATGAAGCTTCCGACAAGCAGTTATTGTGCAGATGTTGCATCCAGAGGCAGTTTGGAACTCAGTAGTGAATATTGCAACCGAGGACAGATGATTATTTTACACGCTTCAGCACTAGGCGGTCCCACTCTTGAGCTTGTGTGGCCTACCACTATGCGGCTGAGCAGTTGTTGCTCCTAGACGTTTCCACTTTACAATAACAGCACTTACAGTTGACCGGACTGACTTGTTGGAAAGGTGGAATCCTATGATGGTGCCACATTGAAAGTCACTGAGCAAGTCAGTAAGGCATTCCACTGCAAATATTTTCTATGGAGATTGCATGGCTCAATTTTAAACACCTGTCAGCAACAGGTGTAGCTGAAATGGCCAAATCCACTAATTTGAAGTCATGTTCACATACTTTTGTATATAGTGTAACAGAAAGGGGGGGCAATTCCATTTAAGGCCCATGATTTTTTAATGAGATGTTCAATGACAAACAAATGCATAACCAGAAGCCGACTAACCAAACCACCACCACGCACTGTGCCCACAATAACAACTAACATGGACTTCCTGTTATTTAAAAATCTAGCTACTGCGTCCCTGATTGGTTAAACACTACTCTAGTAGCATGTGATTGGCGTGGGGCGAAACACACTTTAGAAGCCACATACTTTTGGTCATGTAGTGTACACACACACTGCTTGTTCTAATATTTATATTTCTTAAATCCATGCTTTTACTTTTTAGATGTGTGTATTGTTAAGATATTACTGCACTGTTCGAGCTAGGAACACAAAATAAGTATTTTGCTATACCCGCAATAACATCTGCTAAATACATATGTGACCAAGACAATTTTATTTTACATCTGGTGGGGTTTTAAGATCTTATTCAGACAATAACCAATATTGTATGGCTTAGAAAACGAGATGGTAGAAATCCATTGTCATTATTGGTGGTTGATGGGAAAAACAAATGGTGGGTTACCTTTCCCTTGCTTTGATTTCTCAGTTTGTAGAGTCAATTTCTCAGGCACATTTTCCTCCTGGCTGAGAGAACTTGAGTTGTTGCACAGAGGAGATTTGGGTTTGCTGGGACTCAAAAAACTTGGTAAAGTGGTCTGACCATTACCTGCATCCTGCAATAACACATTAATGTTTTCATAATGGGTTCATGTATGCAACATACACTGGTGTAACTTTGCTAGCTAACATCTGAAAAGTACTGATGACCAATACCAGCCTATATTAGTGTTATATTTCCAACACAATAACAAGTTACCCCATTCAATTCTGGTTTATTTTCCTTTGACTCCTTTTCGACTTGTTTGGGCTTAAGGGTTCCCTCGGGTCCCTTGTAGGTGGTCAGCATTTTTTTCTTCCCTTTGAAGGCAAACATGTCAGGAGGTTAGCTAGGTTGACCTTGATATTGCCTACCATATCCAAGGTTTATTTTATTATTTTAGCTAGCTAGTTGATAGCTAGTCCCAAACAAGTCAGGCAAGAGAACATAAATACAAAAACCACCATACAGAAAAATATTAATAAAATGAGGACAGATCCCATTTCATCATACATCAAAGATTATTTGTACTGTACAATACACTGTTACTAGCTATGTAATATGAGGCAATTTTGTAAAAACTACAAATTAATCGTAACTTGACTGAAGGCTTGAAATCTGGGCATCTTTGAAAATGCACATTTATCAATATATACATAAAATTTAGCTTGTGTATTTCTTCAAAATAAAAAATAAACATTTAACGTCTCCCTCTATCTTACTTTAGTCAAATTAGAGACGCAACGTGCTACGACTGTACTAAGTAACGTTGGATGGATAACTAACTAAAGTTAACTTCCTCAAAACAGCCCTGTTTCGCTACTTACCTTTCGCCATTTCAACTCTCCAACAACTAGACAGTATATGCACGAATTTGCGTTATAAGTTTTGCAATGTTCGCGTGTTCCTCGTTACGTTAACGCTAGCGAACAAACAAACGCATAACCAGAAGCCGACTAACCAAGCCACCACCACGCACTGTGCCCACAATAACAACTAACATGGACTTCCTGTTATTTAAAAATCTAGCTACTGCGTCCCTGATTGGTTAAACACAACTCTAGTAGCATGTGATTGGCGTGGCGCGAAACACACGTCAGAAGCCAAAATGTATCTAGTTTCTAGTGTCTTTGAGTTGTCTGCCCTTGACGTGATAAAAATAATAATAATAACGAATTCGTGCATTGCAAATCTATTCAAAATCTCAGTAAGCAAGTAGGCTAGATCACGTTTCGGTTTTCCCAATATGGGTCAATTGATATATATTTTCATCTGATAACGATAAATGTTACCTTCAAATATGATTTGTTCTCACCTTGTTTCTATTTTAGGACTTGCTTTCCCAGTTATACATCCCCCCACCACTACACAGCCTCAAGCAAAGTAGTTCAATGCTGGTTATTAATCACATTTTATAAACTGGGTAGTTCGAGCCCTGAATTCTGATTGGATGAAAGCCGCGGTATAAGACCATATACTACGGGTATGACAAAATATGTATTTTTTACTGTTCTAAATATGTTTCTAACCAGTTTATAGCAATAAGGCCAATATACCACACCTCGTAACTAATTGCTTAAGTATGTCATGATTATGTAGCGTAAATGACGTAAGAGTAGGCCTACGCCTATGATATATTTGTTTCATTATTAAACATTATACTGAAACAACAATATGTGTAGGATAATACTTATTTAATTGTTATAATATCCTTATTACATTGCATAGCAATATTTTTTGAGTTACGTTATCCTTATTACTAGCACAGGCTACAGTAGCTGTATGGTCAGTCATCAAAAAAAAAAATATTCAGTCATCTGAGTTTGACATTAACTTTTTAAATATTTTGTCTTAAAACTATAACCCAATACACTATAACAAAAGGCTTAAAGAAAAATAATTTAATAAAACGTGTTTTTTTAATGAATTTTGTAATAGTTATCGTAAGAAAGTAGTTTTGGGGGTCAAATAAGCATGTGTTTGCTATTGTGAGGATATATTGCATTGTGGGTGTCAATATAAAGTGACGGCCATATTTGCCGGTGCTGCTCTGCTGTAAACAAAAAGTGTCTGAGGGAGACAGAGACGCTTCATTGGATTTTAGGACGATTTTTATTTCTTTAATTTATAATGTCTCTAGGAATGTCTTACAAGCCCAACCTCCATCAGCATGTTCTCGGAACTTCCGTGAACCAAGGTGAGGAGGAAATTTCAGTTAATGTTTAGTCTTGACTCTGTTTTGTCGGTTGTAAAATTCGATGTTGTAATGAATACCTGGGGGAAGCCCGTGACTGTAGTTTTTGTCCAGTTATATGTATAGGGTCAGATCCTGAGAGCTGATTCATATCCGCCATTATCACTAATCATAAAACCCTTTCCCTCTCGTGCATCCGTAAAGTTTATAATTCGGTTGTTCACTCGTCTGCCTAAACATAACATGCGTACTCTATTGTCGGATTTTCTGTCAGGGTGGATGCTGTAACAGTGTATATTAAATGTATCACTTTGGCTTCTTAATTCTACCCGTACGGCTTCCTCCATGATTGTTTCACCAAGGCTAATGATTGATCTGGATGTGGACCGTTCTTTGACCCTTTGGTGACACCCAGTGTTCTCTGAGCCTCATTGCATCTCCATCTCACCCCCCCATACAGTCTCCATGTATGTCAAGTTAAAATGGACAAAAGTAATGCAACACACTCATTGAAACAATGCCGTAAATAATAAATAAAACTAGTCTAACGTTTCAGACACTTATTCCTGGTCAATTTCAAATGATTCATTTCAAATCAATTTAATAATGCATGCATGTATTGCATGTGGCATATAGTATACTGTATATCTTTTTCTTTTTTCACTCCTTCAACAGTTGCTGTTGTTCACTCTACTTCAACAAGCATATCAACACTGCAATCTTACAGGCCAGTAGTGAATGACTATGGACCACCATCTTTCAGCTTTTCACAGGTAAAGACTGAAATTGTAAAACATGTTTTGGATGATAGCAATGCATCATCTAATGTGATAGATTATACCACACATTTTAAATGTTGCCAAATGTTTTTTTGTAGCACAAAGCATGAATTTCCATATAGAATATTTCTGGTACCATTTACAGTCAGTGGCCAGTTTATTATATACACCCATCTAGTACTGGGTTGGACCTCCCTTTGGCTCCAGAACAGCCTGAATTCTTCTGGGCATGGAATTGTTGCTCAATTGGTATCAAGGGACCTAACGTGTGCCAGGAAAACATTCCCCACACCATTACGCCACCAGCCTGTACCGTTGACACCAGGCAGGATGGGGACATGGACTCATGCTGCTTACGCCAAATCCTGACTCTGCCATCAGCATGACTCAACAGGAACCTGGGATTCATCGGGCCAGGCGACGTTTGTCTACTCCTCAATATTGTCCAGTGTTGGTGATTGTGTGCCCACTGGAGCAGCTTCTTTTTTTTTTAGCTGATAGGGGTGGAAACCGGTTTGGTCGTCTGCTGCAATAGCCCATCCGTGACCAGGGCCGACGAGTTTTGCATTCCGAGATGCCGTTCTGCACACCACTGTTGAACTGCACCTGTTTGTGGCCCGCATGTTAGCTTGCACGATTCTTGCCATTCTCCTTCGACCTCTCATCAACGAGCTGTTTTTGCCCACAGGGCTGCCACTGACTGGATGTTTTTTTGGTTTGTTGCACCATTCTCGGTAAACCCTAGACACTGTCGTGCCTGAATAGCCCGGGAGGCCGGCCGTTTCTGAGATAATGGAACTGGCGTGCCCGGCACGATAAATAAAGGTTACATTTAAAAAAAATACTACACTTCGTCTCTGAGGTCACTCGTTTTGCCCATTCTAACGTTCAATTGAACAGTAACTGGATGCCTGGCTGCCTGCTTTATATAGCAATCCACGACCACGTGACTCACTGTCTGTAGGAGCGAACCATTTTCAGGAATGGGGTTGTGAACCTAATAAACTGGCCTCTGAGTGTATGTTGGTGACTAACGTAATTGACATAAGTCACACTGTTTCATTTTCAAACCATTTTTTCATTGTATCACAGAGTTCAAGTGGAAGTCAAGTGCCTCAGAGTAAATATGCAGAATTGCTATCCATTATTGAAGAGCTTGGGAAGGAGATAAGACCAACTTATGCTGGGAGCAAAAGTGCCATGGAGAGACTAAAGCGAGGTATGTGCTAGAGGTCGACCGATTATGATTTTTCAACGCCGATACCGATTATTGGAGGGCCAAAAAAGCCGATACCGATTAATCAGACAATTTTTTTATTTGTAACAATGACAATTACAACAATACTGAATGAACACTTTTTTATTTTAACTTAATATAATACATCAATAAAATCAATTTAGCCTCAAATAAATAATGAAACATGTTCAATTTGGTTTAAATAATGCAAAAACAAAGTGTTGGAGAAGAAAGTAAAAGTGCAATATGTGCCATGTAAAAAAGCTAATGTTTAAGTTCCTTGCTCAGAACATGAGAACATATGAAAGCTGGTGGTTCCTTTTAACATGAGTCTTCAATATTCACAGGTAAGAAGTTTTAGGTTGTAGTTATTATAGGAATTATAGGACTATTTCTTTCTATACCATTTCTATTTGATATACCTTTGACTATTGGATGTTCTTATAGGCACTTTAGTATTGCCAATGTAACAGTATAGTTTCCGTCCCTCTCCTCCTCCCACCTGGGCTCGAACCAGGAACACATCGACAACAGCCACCCTTCGAAGCATCGTTACCCATCGCTCCACAAAAGCCGCAGCACTTGCAGAGCAAGGGGAACAACTACTTCAAGGTCTCAGAGCGAGTGACATCACCGATTGAAGCGCTATTAGCGCACACCCCGCTAACTAGCTAACCATTTCACATCGGTTACACCAGCCTAATCTCGGGAGTTGATAGGCTTGAAGTCATAAACAGCTCAATGCTTGAAGCACAGCGAAGAGCTGCTGGCAAACGCATGAAAGTGCTGTTTGAATGAATGCTTACGAGCCTGCTGCTGCCTACCACCGCTCAGTCAGACTGCTCTATCAAATATCAAATCATAGACTTAATTATAACATAATAACACACAGAAATACGATCCTTAGGTCATTAATATGGTCAAATCCGGAAACTATCATTTAGAAAACAAAACGTTTATTCTTTCAGTGTAATACGGAACCGTTCCGTATTTTATCTAACGGGTGGCATCCATAAGTCTAAATGTTCCTGTTACATTGCACAACCTTCAATGTTATGTCATAATTATGGAAAATTATGGAAAATTAGTTCGCAACAAGCCAGGCGGCCCAAACTGTTGCATATACCCTGACTCTGCGTGCAATGAACGCAAGAGAAGTGACACAATTTCCCTAGTTTAATATTGCCTGCTAACCTGGATTTCTTTTAACTAAATATGCAGGTTTAAAAGAATATTCTTGTGTATTGATTTTAAGAAAAGCGTTGATGACTATGGAAAGGTACACATTGGTGCAACAACAGTGCTTTTTTCGCGAATGCGCTTGTTAAGTCACCCGTTTGGCGAAGTAGGCTAGCTATAGTTTTTTTCCCTCTGACATCATTGCACACATGGTGGAACAGTAGAGTATGTACTACGATTATTATATATATATTTTTTACCACAATGCAGAATGCACCTCTGCCCCGTTTTCAAAAATAATAACAAATGCGACTGGGGTGACCAGTGGCGATGTTTCAACAAATACAGATCTCAGCTTTAAACGCCAAAGAGCTTATGATTTGCACAACTATTTAAGTCAATAAGTCATCGTTTTAGTCAAAAGTATGATATATTTGGGCTTGAAGTAGGACTGGGACGATACCAGTATTGCGATACTCTTTAGTGTCGTGGCAAGGAAACAAAGCACGAAGCGGATTAAACTTCTTTAGGAAAACGCCAAATGTTGGAAACGAACATCATTATGTTGTCATCCAGAGTCACATTTATTTATTTTCCAATATATTACATACAGCAGGTTTTTAAAGGATCAAATAGGTTGGTCTGCTTCATGTTGCAATTTTTGCCATAGAAAAAATATTGCAATACTGGTATCATCACCGCTCTAGTTTGAAGTCACAAATCCGAACTGCCCACTTCGTGCAGATCCGTGTGAATGTGGTGTCTTTTCCCATGATATGTAATACAAATTATTTCCAATCTACATTTAGTTTCAGGGCTGGGTTTTATTTGAATGTTACCACCCACCAGCATGGCATTGTTTATTAATCAGAAACCACTGCAAAGTTATTCCTCTTTGCGACTGAGCCAAACAGTGTCCACATGGAATGAGTAGGTGTGTCCAAACTTTTGACTGGAACTGTATATGACCATTTTATAAATGGTATAATTGCGTGATATGATAGCAATATGATTGCAAAATTGCTCCCCCCGTCACCCCAAGATGAATGGTTTTGACCACTAAAGTTTTGCTTCACTACACGCTCCACTGCATTGATTGGTGTAAAGTTAGCTAGAAACCACAAGTGTCTATCCAGATAATGAAGTCACCCGTGAAATAAAATTCTAGGAATTATAGTTACATGTAATTTGTGGCATGCATGATCATGAGCAAAGTCATTGTAGCCTGTCATTTCACTTCCCCTTTGAGAACCATGAGCACGTGCTGACTTGGCATTGCTGTGCCGCGGCTGAAGCCTGCCAGCAGCCTACCTACCAAAGTTTGGACTATTACAATGTAGAAAAATGCATATGAGATCTTTCAATAGTTATCCATATTACCGGAGCTTCATCTTCTAATTATTTCTATTGCGGAGTCGCAGCCACAATTTATGGAAGATGCCAAAACTTTGGAGATAGGCCAGTGCTTTTCATCTGTGGCAAAGTTTTCCCCAAATCAATGCTTAAGACAAATCCAGGTCCTTAAAGGTAACCGGTAGAGGTACACTTAGTGTTAGCTCATTTACTACATATTCCCACTTTTTGGTGTAACACAACTTCAAGCCTTTTTTTGGTCCCTCCTGAGTTTTCATTAGCTTATGAAGTGTCGCACAAAATGTGCAACACAAAACACCTGTGGGAATCGGTTTTAAAAAGGAGTACAATAAGTGTATTTTTGGTATTTTCTCTTTTTTTCTGTGATGTGAAAGTTCCAAAGGCGTCCATAACCATGTCGCAAGCAGGGGTTATTAACATTTCTAAACGAGAGAGCTAGTGCTTACTGTGGAACAACTTTTACAATGCACCATTGGGTTCTGTAAAGTTATAATTTGATGTTTCATGGACTCAAAGCAGTTAATTGTGTTTTTACCTTTTACTATTGTTTTTTATTTGAAGGTATCATTCATGCCAGGGGGCTTGTACGTGAATGCTTGGCAGAAACAGAGAGAAATGCAAGATCCTAACAGGCAAAGTGCAATGTTATTGAATTTAATTGGACCAACTCTCCAGATTGAAGATCTACAAGACTCAAAAGACGAAGCTCTTAGTCAATACGTTTCCTGTATTTTTTTTTTTTTACTGCGATGGCACGTTGGGCTTTGACCAAAAAAGTGACCTATGAGCTGTACTTGACATGCATTTCCTTGTTTTATTTGTGTTCCCCTTGGAAATGCCTAATTTCAATATTACTTGTATGAATAAAAATTATGAAAACAAACAAAATGCATGTTATGTAGCAATGCCCCTATCATTTAATGAAACGTGCATGGATTTTATAGTGTAAGAGTGTAGGGCATTTTGACAATGGATGAGTTCTACCTATAGCTAATATACTTAGTAGCTACTAACTATATTACTATAGTAAATATAACATATACAATAATAGTTACAGTATCTTTTTACTATAGTAGCTATAGCATCTTTTAAACGTACTAAAGCATGAGTGACAGCAAAAGGGATAGGTGCTTTTAGCATCGCGGGTGTATTTACATACACTAGTGTTGCTTTCAATTGTATTTGGTTGCACAAAAACAGTCCGTGGGAAGCCAGAAGTGATCCATTTCATCTTACTGTGCCAGTGGGCAGGACTGTTGGTAATTATGGCGGGGGTATTTTGAGACAAAATATCTAATGGATCATATTATTCAATACACTTTCTGCTTACCTCATGTCAAAATAAAAGTCCTGCACGTGTGTCATATGTGGACAAAAAATAAATAACTTGTGGGGGACTTTTTTTTAACATGAGGTAAGCACAACAGTCCCACGTTTGGAAAGTCTGTTTAATAATACGGTTCTTTAGATATTTTGTTTAAAATCCCCCCCCCCCGCCATGATGACCAACAGTCCTGTCCACCGGCACAGTAAGTCTGGCTTCCCACGGACGAATGTTGTGCAACCCAATACAATAGCGTTGCTTTCAAGTGTATGTACAAAAGGAATAGTGCCAAACACACTGTTAAACACACCACATTATGGATAAACTATTGTACTAAAGTCATTGTTTGCATCTTTGTATTTATTGCCCAGTGTAATACAACTTATTTCCATTAAAATGATTGAAAATACTGACATCATTCCTCTCTTAGACAGATTGATAACAATATAATTGATTTCAATAGGTCCTGTTTATTTACAACACAGATCACAATGAGGTAGGACACATTTGTTGATCAGTCTGAATTTTAAGTTCATCAGTCTAAATTTTAAGTTCATGCATCCTTTCACCTGGTAAAATAAAAAAGCCTTTCATCCCTTGGTTTGGAATCTGCCAATAGTGCCTCTTTGAACAGTCTTCTCCAACTTCTCTTTTGCCTTTTTCCTTGTCTTGTTTCCTTTGTATTGACTCCGTATTCTTCAGAAAGTCGCGCTCTTCTCCCTTGTAGGTGACCTCAAGATTCTCGCTCATTATGTCGAGCTCTTTTCCGGTTTGTGTCCACAGATCTGGTTTGATGACACTAAATTAGGAAAGGTATGAGAAATAAAAAAATTGACAGATTATGGTACCTCCTAAATGGTACACCTTACAACTTATGGGGGACATAAAATAACCCCATACATCAGATGCCCATGACTCAGGAAGGATCCTGCTAGGTTTCTCCTTGTTTTCCATATGTAAGATTGGTTGTGTTATGGTCATCATGAACTAATACTGTACTTGCTGTATACTTCGGAAGTATTGGAATTAGGTCAAGACTGTAGGCCTATATCTAAAAGAAATATCAATGCCGAACTTGATCAAATGTCTTTGGAGGTGTCGGCAGATCTGACGGTTTCTGAAACACAAAAAGAATTGCTAACTGTTGTCGACATGTAAACAGATTGTTTGAATTCAATAATGTTTTGCATTTACTTCCTCCCTGACCTAAAACTGCCTGCGAATTCTGAAATATTGTCTACTCAAAAAAATACAGTAGGCCTACTTACAGTGTTAGCCTATACACTTCAACGCAAAATACTACTATATGTTATAAACGGCACTCCCTTTCAGATACATTGAGAGAAAAAAATATACAAATAATCGAATAGGCCCAATTAAATGAAGGATGCGCTTGGTAATTTGTTGGTTGTATGGTTCTTTGGGAGTATTAACTCATCATGGCCAGAAAAGTTGCAATGGTTATATGTATTATGTTTACAAATGAAATGTCTAGGCTACTCGAGATTTGACATTACAGTATTCGTAGCCTTCAAACGTAAATGGAAAAAGTACGTCTGTTCTACCGTTAAATTGCGCATCAGATCGGATCACATAGAGCAAAATACTTTAAATACCCATATCTTTTTACTATTATACAATGGGGAGGGGGAGAATCTGGACTATATCTTGTGGAAGGATGAAATAGTATGACTATACTCATCAATAACATTTAATGAAAATATGTCAATCATTATTTGAATATGTTGGTAACCCTTTGTATAAAAGCATTTCCGCCCGTGTCTATTCCACAAGTTATTACCGGCTAAATCTATGACGTTAAAATGCCTATTTTCCATCTGACTGCACAATCCACTGTCTCATCAGCCCAGCCAGCCAATTTATAAACTTGATCTCCTCCATAAAAAGCATCTAGACATCTCACATTTCTGCTGATTCATGATTTCGACTGGCTGAGAAACACTGCCTGTCTGTCACTTCCTGACACTTTCATTACTATGGGACAGCTGGAGATCAAATTTGAATATTGAAACAGTGTTGCAAATGTCAGAGACAGACATCAAAGTTTATACAAATCTCTGCTGTTGAAAATTAAATGTTAGTCTAAAATAAATGTGAGATAATGTCTTGGTGTTTTATTGATTATGCTGAGCCGCAAGTCATCGGTCTATGGCCCATGAAGTGTCCGTCATTTTGTCAACAAGGCAGCATGGTGCATCGTCCAAAAACATGCATATCTTTTCTATAATATTTTTGAATTTTCAAACTAGTTTTCATTGGGACGGCAGATAAAGCGTTATCAAAAGTAATCACTTTTCCATGTGAACACAGAATCTTACTCATTACTCCACCTGTTTAATTGTATCACTTGTTTCTACATTACATATTGTATCACATGACATTCTGTTGATTGTTTCTATTTGAAGGTTTATTTTCTATCAAAAGGATTGCCTTTTCTCATATAGTTAAACATTTTTTTAAGGAAAATGAAACGTTTTCACATTTAATGACCGCAGATATTTGTATTCAAACACTTCCATTTTAAACTACATTTTAGTCATTTAAATAAACATTGATTATGTTGTCCATCGTGTGGTGGCAGAACTTGGGTGAGCTGTTCTGTAGCCTATTCTGTGTTGGACTGTGATATGCCTTTCATAGACCCATGATATGTCTGCACCCTAACACAAGGCCATTGTGTTCTGGAACTGTTGCTTGTATAAATAACTTGTGTAACAATAGGATTGTATTATTACTTCTCACTATTTACTCTTCAAGTTCTTCCCTGTGAAATCAGAGATCTCCCCTGCAGCTGCTTGATTAAATATTTTTCTATTATACAATTAAATAATCCACCTGAATCTTTGGATCAAATTTTCCACAACATTAGTAAACAATCAAAATCAGCCAATTGGTCTCATTTTGCTGCGACCACATTTCATAACAATGCAGCAATTTAGAATTACTGCACTAGACAGTTATTCCTTGAGACAGTATCAAGCAGAGGTATAAGGATAACTCATAAGTAGCAACACAGTTCAAACATGGAGGGCCTTATAGACCACGTTTCCATTCACAGTTTTTAGGCAAGTACCGTATAAAAAATTATGACAGCTGTGATGGAAACAGGAAGTTTCGGTACAATTTGATAAATGCCGACAGATCATTTGTTAGTTGGACATGGTGCGACCTTCTTACTGGTAAAATGCATTGTGCGAGAAATGGTGGTGGAAATGCCTTTTATGCGCAAATATTGACATAACCATCATATCGAAGTAAACTTGGAGTCACGCGATGATACAGTATGTTGTGTGGTCCTCCCACTATGACTCCCACTTTGAACAGTTATGGCGGGATGTGTGGATGGCCGTGTCAAACATATTTTACAATGTCCTACACAGTTTGGAAGAAGAGGGCTCCCTTGACCCGTCAAATAGCCTTCACCTATTCTGTGCGCACTATGTACTCCTCCCGCGCCGCCAAGCAGAGCTAGACACCTTTACCAATTGATGGGATAAACATTCTCTGCAAACCGAGCAAAATCTGACCCCCAACCAACTATGGGATATGGGACAAGCACAGAATCCTGTCACCTTCCCTGGCAATGTAAAGGTATAGATTTAAAGGAGCTACTATGAAAATGTAATTAAGTCTTATCAAAAGAAAAAGTGGTTGTTTGTAAATTAACATGATTTTCCATGTTTAGGATTTAAACAACTTGGACGGGAACAATGCCTGCCTCCCGGAGGAGCATGGCCAGGGAATTGTGGTCCCAACAGTGGAGTGCCCGCTGACAGAGCAGGATATGACACTGCTCAGAACAGCCATCGAGACAATGGACAATATATTTATGCATCTGTTTTCAATAAGGCACTCCTTTGCAAAGCATTTAAATACCAGTTATGCATGAAACAGCACAGCTTGTCTTCTCTACTCAGTGTAGGGATTAGAATTTAGGCAGGTGACCTACACCTAACTATACTCTAGAAAGTATAGTACCGGTGAGTATGCCACCAAATATTACAAAGCCATATCTGTTGAAAGACCGTTTTGTATACTTGCCAAATCAGCAATCTTGCAGTAAAATACAACAGAGGCAGCATTGTATGGGCTATGAGTTATGACTAAATGTGTACCCCTGAGCTGAAGGGGGTCTTAGCTTACTTGATCAACTTGTGGTTGGTGTCCACATGTATGAGGGAAAGACAAACAGAGTATGTTCTTCTGACAACCCATCCAAGTTGTGCCATTCTTTCCTGTATTCCTGCATTATCTACACAATGCACTGAGTCCCACACTCGGGTCCACTGGACCCGATGACCCAGTGCTTTCAGACGTTAACTCACCATCCTAATTGTGGTGAACTTGTCTTGATTGTGTCCACCAGATTGTCCAGCTCATCGTCTATCATTTGGCTGTATGTTCCCCTCACCACGATACCGTATTCCTGTATTCTGCGTTAGTCAGTTTGTGTTGAGATGCCAAGCAGTTGCAAGGTACAGGCAGATCCATTTCAATCAGCTGTCAAAGGTGCTGTTCTGACACAATCTGTTTAGGACGTCCCATTTCGCCATCCAACTCAACAACAATTGATGGGGAACATCTTTCTTCCATTTCAGCATTGACTAGACTATACTGGTTGGAGAGACCCTGCACTACCTTTTGAGGCAAGTCTACTTGATTTGCTAGTGATCTGATAATTATAATCTCAATGGCGCTGGCAAACTATGTAATCAAGAACCTGAGGAAGGCGTTGCATTGCCTGCTGCAATCTGTTGAGGAGCTTCTCCATAACGACTGTGAGGACATAAGACACATGCATGTTTCTCTCTCTAACACACACACATTTCACTGCGTCTGGCAGTGGCTAGCTATAACGTTCAGACATGCAGTCTTGCGATTCATTCCATTTGACTACCTGGTCTGGCACCAAAGTCAGCCAACTAAGCTAACGTACTTCAAAAATTGTCAGTCACCGGTCAATCATGTACGGATATTAGATGCGTATCTATGTAATACATTTAATGACAAACCATGTAACTACTTAGGTAGTAAACATATTAATTACCTGTTGCCCAAAGTTCGGCGCAGGTGTTGATAACTGATTCATCGTGTTTAGAACATGCGGGTACATGGGGCAAAGATTTGGCGGATAGTAGTGACGTCAGGCCGTCTGGTTAAATAGCCAATAGAAAAAATCCTGTATATCATGTTCATTGATTGGGTTAAGTTGAACCGTCACTCCAGAACTAGTGGACCAATAGAGACTCATTGTGTACGCCTCCCTCTAAACCCCGCCCTTCACGGAAAAATAATGACACAACTCGGTATCGAAAACACTGGGAGTGAAAGCATTAAACAGACATCGAAAGCAAAGATATGAGTAACGTAACCAAAATGCAGTAAATGCAGGCAAGAGCGTAGACAAAATTCATTCAATATGATTGGTTGTTGGGAAAGTTAAACTGAAAACGATTTTTGCATTCATTTTCAAATATTTGTTTTAATCATTTGTCATAAAGTTTTGCTCTCGCTTTAAAATGATTTGCCTGCAAGTTTTTGGGTTTTGCTTTTTATGTCATTATTTTTGTTTACAACTCTATACATTTTGCTTTTAATTGTTTGGTTTTTGATTTCAACATCCATTATTTCACCCTTCCTCGAAAATATCCTGTTTGCATTTTCAACTTGATTTTTCATGTTTACGATTTATTTCATTTTAAATTCAATACATATGGCGTGAAATTGGCCCCATGCTGTTGCGCACTATCGCCACCACCTGGAGTCAGACGGACCAACACCTCAGTCAAAGATTTGTATAACTAACCCAAGATAGACCAGAGCCTGTCGTTTCCAACGGGAGCAAATGTATCATAGTGGGCCGAACAAGCAAGGAGGTTGGCAGAACCAAACACGAGCTAGTGAGAGCCTATTGGCGCGTGCTGACATTTATTTGCATATTTCCCTTAGGGGAACGGCTACTCTGTGAGGTGCACGTGTGCAATAACTAAATTCGCGCTTGCACTCCTTCTAAACACTTTTTGAAACTTTGGCAAAGGGTAAAGTCTACAAAACGCAGTCCAATCGGTGTGTTACAGATTCTAGTTTTGGAAACAGAAAACTATTCCATCGATGAGAAAAGGTGCAGAATGTTGGCCAAAATCCATCTCGCCCCATTTTTTTTCCACTAGCGGCCACTGGGCTTCCTCTCATCACCATATTTGGTAGTGAGTGGAAACGCCACCCGGATGCTTCACATTTACACATCTGGTGAAATATCTGGCTCATTGTTCCATCTGTGCTTCAGTGAACGCTATCATGGCTGACAAGATTTCCCTTTGCCCCTTAAAAATCTATTATAGAGCATAATCAAATGGTAAACATGATCTGTTTGGGAAAACTGTAAGACAGCACCCTCCATATGCTAGAATTTGTTGACCTATTCACAATCAAACTTTGGTCTGTGAGGGAAGTAGATGTATCTAGCGTTTTTGTGAATGTGTGATGAACGTATAGATAGTAGTAATAGGCATTATCTCTCACAAAATGGACAACAGAGCAGCCTGGGCCTGATGAAGACTATAATGCACATTCCAGATGTTGACCAGCATATATTTTAGATTCTTCAAAGTAGCCACCCTTTGCCTTGATGACAGCTTTGCACACACTTGGCATTCTCTCAACCAGCTTCACCTGGAATGCTTTCCACACATGCGGAGATCATCCGTTCACCTACTCTGCGTCTCACAAAGACACGGCGGTTGGAACCAAAAATCTCAAATTTGGACTCATCAGACCAAAGGGACAGATTTCCACTGGTCTAATGTCCATTGCTTGTGTTTCTTGGCCCAAGTAAGTCTCTTATTATTATTGGTGTCCTTTAGTAATGGTTTCTTTGCAACAATTCGACCATGAAACCCTGAGTCAAGCAGTCTCCTCTGAACAGTTGATGTTGAGATGTGTCTGTTGAACTCTGTGAAGCAATTATTTGAGCTGCAGTTTGTGAGGCTGGTAACTCTAATGAACATATCTTCTGCAGCAGCGGTAACTCTGGGTCTTCTTTTCATGTGGCGGTCCTCATGAGAGCCAGTTTGAACATAGAGCTTGATGATTTTTGAGACTGCACTTGAAGAAACAAAGTTCTTGATATTTTCCGGATTGACTGACCTTCATGTCTTAAAGTAATGATGAACTGTCATTTCTCTTTGCTTATTTGAGGTGTTCTTGCCATAATATGGACTTGATCTTATACAAAATAGGGCTATCTTCTCTATACCACCCCTACCTTGTCACAACACAACTGATTGGCTCAAACGCATTAAGAATGAAAGAAATTCCACAAATTAACTTTTAATAAGGCACACCGGTTAATTGAAATGCATTCCAGGTGATTACCTTATGAAGCTGGTTGAGAGAATGCCAACATGTGCAAAGCTCTCATCAAGGCAAAGGGTGGCTACTTTGAAGAATCTCAAATATAAAATATATTTTGATTTGTTTAACACTTTTTTGGTTACTACATGATTCCAAATGTGTTATTTCATAGTTTTGATGTCACCACTATTATTCTACAATGTAGAAAATAGTTAAAATTAAGAAAAACCCTGGAATGAGTAGGTGTGTCCAAACTTTCGACTGGGTTGGCGCCCCTCCTTGGGTTGTGCCGTGGCGGAGATCTTTGTGGGCTATACTCGGCCTTGTCTCAGGATGGTAAGTTGGTGGTTGAAATATCCCTCTAGTGGTGTGGGGGCTGTGCTTTGGCAAAGTGGGTGGGGTTATATCCTGCCTGTCGGATGGGGCCAGTGTCTCCCGACCCCTCCTGTCTCAGCCTCCAGTATTTATGCTGCAGTAGTTTATGTGTGGGGGGGGCTAGGGTCAGTCTGTTATATCTGGAGTATTTCTCCTGTCTTATCCGGTGTCCTGTGTCCTCGACAACCACTGTGATTATTATTATTTGACCCTGTTGGTCATCTATGAACATTTGAACATCTTGGCCATGTTCTGTTATAATCTCCACCCGGCACAGCCAGAAGAGGACTTGCCACCCCTCATAGCCTGGTTCCTCTCTAGGTTTCTTCCTAGGTTCTGGCCTTTCAAGGGAGTTTTTCTTAGCCACCGTGCTTCTTCACCTGCATTGCTTGCTGTTTGGGGTTTTAGGCTGGGTTTCTGTACAGCACTTTGAGATATCAGCTGATGTAAGAAGGGCTTTATAAATACATTTGATTTGATTTGATACTGTATATAAAGGTCTGTCTACAAACAATGCAACAACATCTGGCCGCAAGACCCTACGTTGCTTTAAAGCAGTAATCACTTTTTATGTGTATATTCATGTTTACATTTTTAGTCAGCACCACTGTCAACACTTTGTTCTATACATTTTATAAGCCATAAAATGCACACATTTACAACAACTAATCTCATCATGGACAACTTTAGCATTTTAGCTACTTTGCAACTATTTAGCATTTTAGTCAACCCTTCCCCTAACCCTTATCAAACTCCTAACCCAGCCTGATCTCGTAGACTAGACGTAACATAGTAAATGTAAATCCGAGATACTCATAAGTCTCCTATGTTGTTTGGTATGGTTACATAAGACTTAAGGTGGGGTGGATGGGTATGCATACAATGCAAATTTCTAGCAACCCAAATGTTGCGAGTTCGAATCTCATCACTGCAACTTTAGTATTTTAGCTAATTAGCTACTTTGAAACTACTTAGCATGTTAGCTAACCCTAACCCCTTTAACCTAACTCCCAACCTTAACCCTAACTTTAACCCTAACCCCTAGCCTAGCTAACGTTAGCCACTCAGCTAGAATTCGTAACATGTAGTACATTTTGCAAATTCGTAACATATTGTACGTTTTTCAAATTCATAACATATTCTGTATTTGTAATATATCATGCGAAATGGGTGATGGACATCCACAAATAAATACATACCATACGAAACTTACCATATCATATGACATATCATACGTACAGAATAATACGAAATGCTCTGAGACCAGGTTGCCTAACCCTACAACCTTAACTCTTAACCCTAACAATTATAATAGCCTAGCTAATGTAACCGTTAGCCAATTAGCAACAAGAAATTGAAATTCGTAACATACCACTTCTTTGTAACATATCACTTCATTTGTATTGCAAATTTGTACTAATTGTAATTCGTAACATTTCATTTGAAATATTTGATGGGCATCCACAAATGAATGCATACCATATGAAACGTAACATATCATGAAAAATGGTGGAGACAGATTTGTATTTACTATGTTATGAGTCCAGGTTGATTGTATAGCTATAGCATTACCACTGTCATATGCACAACCTGAATTTTTCCTTGACGTCACTTTATCCTTTCATAAGAATGCATCATATTGGTCTGTTTGCGGAAATGGGTTGTGCACGATCATTTGGCCAACAGGAGGCGCATTCCATTTGACCTGAGCGCGAGAGGGAAGCAAATGCATAGCTGTGGTTCACGAATAGCGAACAAGATTAGACTGCTCTCCGAAGCTCAGGATGGCGAGTCTCTTTACCATATACTCTTGATTCAGGAGGATATACGAACTTCTCTTTTACCAGTGTTTGAATCCGCTGCACTATCTGAGCGTCTCTTTCGCTTGAGGGGGAACTGAAATGAAGGCAGAAGGCAACTCGTGTGTGAATTACTATTGGATACAGTGAAGTCAAGGACGTTCAGTACATGGCTTTTCCGTCGGTGTACTACCATAAAGCTTAGGGCCACCGTAGTTATTTGGTCAAGGAAATGTGAGGACTTGGATGCAGCTCGAGACTGATGATGAGCTCTCCCTAATTCCTGGTTTACATGAAGTCGTTAAACTATCAAACGGCCTCAAGACAAAGGAAACTGCCTCAATTAATTGTGGGCAACATTGTAACATTTCAAGCTGGTATTAAATGCCACCCTGTATTGTATTTCTGTGTCTGCTGAGTAGAGGAATAAGCACGCGCTCTTGAAAAAAACAGAGGGAATGGGCCAATGAACTTTGATTTTGGGTGAGTGCTATAGTATTCTATTTCAGCGTACTGGTGTGCATCCTTTTAATCCAGGGTATGCGTTGAGCATTGCAATCCATTAATTTGTGAATAAAATGCCGCGATGTTGCTAGGTAACTGACTTGGTGTAAAGATGGTGGGTTTACTTTGGATCACAGTGAAAATCTAGGAACAATTTCAGGAACTGTTTCAGAGAACAGCAATTCAATATCCAATTGCAAAGGAAATGTTCACTATGTTCTCAACATACCTCATGATAAGATGTAAGTGTATGCCTAGTAGGCACATGATGCGATGCGGTAATGGGGAATCAGGGTTCGATTCCGGAGAGCGAGCCTGAGAAACGGCTATCACATCCAAGAAAGGCAGTCAACAAGTCACCATCAACAATGTCTTCATCAGCACACTAAAGAGATCAATTAATGCACGAGAGAACTAATGAACTACTCTGGATTTGTTGAATGCTGTTGAAAAGAGACGCATTATAGTACTTAATTCCCTCTGTCTGGTAATTGGTTTGGGGAACGGTTTCATTGTTGCCTCAGCCTGTCACTTGTAGTGGTGCTTGTTATCATCTGAAGATTGTGTAACATGTTGCACATGCGAGGTGTAAATAAAATTGGAACACTACCTTTTAATGTCTTGAGAATCTGCAGATATGGATTCAGTTGTAATTCATCATGCACATGCATAACTTAGCCCAACCCATGCTTATCTCTAGAACAGGGATGGGCAACTTTGGGCCACACATTTTTTTAACTCATCATGAGGGGCCGCTGTGGGTCTATATACCCACATCCATACCCACACATGCAGTCTGAGCCGGCCTGAGCCTTCTGGGGGCCCTAAGTGAATTTGCTGCAATTCTACCCGTTTTGCCATGGGGCGTAGTGAAAATGTTGCAGTTTTAATGCAAGTTTTCTGCAATTCTACACATTTTGCCTAGCCTGACGACTCACACTAATGCTTTATACTTTAGTCTGAGACTGTCATAATTGAAGTAGTTTGTGGTGAGGAGGGGCACAAGGGAGTATCAAAGCCAATGATGAATTTTCAAACCACCGCTTTACCCACGTGGCTCTGGCCCAACCCATTGGTTTCTGGAACAATCGGACGGCCCCGAATGTGTTCGGTGAAGGGTCAGGGAGATACTCGAGACTCATTACGGAGAAGAAGCTAATGTCCTTGGGCGTGGCATATCATTTGGCAGGAGCAAGGAGTCTGGGTAGCCAGTCAAAATTTTGCCATGGGCAGAAAGCGAATGTGGAATTTTACAGCAAATTTCCTTTAATTCTACACATTTTGCCATAGGGTGGAGATAAATATTTGCTATTTTTAATGATATCTGAGTGACAAAATCAGATATCGCCGGTCAACAATAAACCATGATTAATACAAGTTTAGATTGTCTAGGCAGCTGACATGAGCTAATTGAGTGACTGACATAACAAGAGAGAAACTGCTGATGCACAGACAAATTTTGAAATTATTTTTGGGTGAGATTTTATTTCATGAACAATACAAAACATACAAATGACAACATCATACAAACATCAACTACAGTATGTGACAATACGTATGTGGACACCTGCTAGTCAAACATCCTCATTCCAAAATTATAGGCATTAATATGGAGTTGGTCCCCCCCTTTGCTGCTATAACAGCCTCCACTCTTCTGGGAAGGCTTTCCACTAGATGTTGGAACATTGCTGCGGGGACTTGCTTCCATTCAGCCACGAGCATGAGTGAGGTTGGGCACTGATGTTGGGCGGTTAGGCCTGGCTTGCAGTTGGCGTTCCAATTCATCCCAGTGGGGTTGAGGTCAGGGCTCTGTGAAGGCCAGTCAAGTTCTTCCACACCGATCTCGACAAACCTTTTCTGTATGGACCTCCGCTTTGTACACTGGGGCATTGTCATGCTGAAACAGGAAAGGGCCTTCCCCAAAGTTGGAAGCACAGAATCGTCTTTAATGTCATTGTTTGCTTTAGTGTTAAGATTTCCCTTCGCTGGAACTAAGGGGCCTAGCCCGAACAATGAAAAACGGCTCCAGACCATTATTCCTGCTCTACCAAACTTTACGGTTGGTGCTATGCATTGGGGCATGTAGCGATCTCCTGGCATCCGCCAAACCCAGATTCATTCGTCGGACTGCCAGATCACTCCAGAGAACGCGTTTCCACTGCTCCAGAGTCCAATGGCGGCAAGCTTTACACCACTCCAGCCGATGCTTGGCATTGCACATTGTGATTTTAGGTTTATTTGCGGCTGCTTGGCCATGGAAACCCATTTAACAAAGCTCCCCAATGAGCAGTTCTTGTGCTGACGTTGCATCCAGTGGCAGTTTGGAACTTGGTAGTGAGTGTTGTAACCCGAGGACAGATGATTTTTACGTGCTTCAGCACTCGGTGGTCCAGTTCTGTGAGCTTGTGTGGCCTATCACTTCGCGGCTGAGACATTGTTGCTCCTAGACGTTTCCACTTCACAATAACAGCACTTACAGTTGACCGGGGCAACTCTAGCAGGGAATACATTTGATGAACTGACTTGTTGAGAAGGTGGCACCCTATGACGGTGCCATGTTGAAAGTCACTGAGCTTTGGCAGTAGAATGGCCGTAGAATGGCAGTAAGAATGGCCTTACTGCATGGCTGTGTGCTCGATTTTATACACCTGTCATCAACGGGTGTGGCTGAAATAGCCAAATCTACTCATTTGAAGGGGTGTCCACATACTTTTGTGTATATGTAGTGTACACCACAAGTGCACACAACCCTATCTCCAGCACACGCATCACTTTCTGCCACATGGCCTGAAACTGCACCATTTGGTTTCTCTGTAGCCCATGCACTTTCAATATTTAAATACAAAAATAATTCTATTTTTCCATTGTGTTAATGATGGCAGGCTGATTTCTTAGTTTTTAGTAAATGTTTTTTCAAGATGAGTGATGAAGTGAATCGTCCAACCCATCGGGTATCTACCTACATCCCCATATTCTACTATTCTAACTCTCAACAGTAAGTTAAAACCCCGACTGAGTGGGCGCCGACAGTTTCCATCCCTGCTCAAGAATATCGAGAGCAGTAGCAGGAAGGTCCTGTTTGTTGCCCTTCTGTCTTTTAGGGTGTAAATATTAGTCAGTTATCTCCTGACACCGGGACACATCTTGGTCACTGTGTTCATATTTTGTCAACTGCTGTTTTCACAATGTATTTTCCTGTATAAGTTGTGCAACTGAACGTTTATGTTATGAGAAAGAAATAATGATATTGATTAGATCAGTTATACATGGTAGTCTCTTAGAGTGATCTTGTGTTTTTCATCCAGGTTTTGTAATGGTCTCTCATCAGTCTTTTTAATAATTTGAATTATTAAGCTCTGACTGCAGCATCACCTGCATGTTTGTTTCACTTGATTAGTCTGCCAAACTGAAGAGTGATGTGCTATCCATCAATTTTTGTTAGTACTATATTGTGAACTCCTGACCATGTCTCTTCATGCAGCTGTCAGTTTGGTTCGGTTCTGTGGGCTTCCATGGTGAGGTGCACTCCCCACTCTACAGGGTGACTCATTCTCCAGTGCTGAACGGGGGCTGTGGCCAATGCTGCCCAGATGATGGTTCTGCACTGAAGGGCAGACTTGATGCAATGCCACTGTTCTGATGGGCGTCCGCTCTACCACAGGGGCACTCTACCCAAGGTTGCCCCTTGTCTCAGTGGCACTGTACTGAAAGCATGCACATTTTTTCAGGATATGTATGATTGTCGGGCTAAAGGCGCACGTTTCCCTTTATTTAGTTGACAAAGTAGCTGAACCCCCCCTACTGTAGCAGGTTGTGAAGACCCTCCAGGCTCCTGCAAAGGGAAACATGGCGTCTCTCAAGCCACACAGCTTCAACACACTGATAGAGCAGACGTCCTCCTCAATGACGTCAACGTTGTCTATTGCCAGAAAAGAAAAGAAAGGGATTAAATATGCGTAAGGGGTTGTTCCATTGGATTTAAGTCACTTTTTGGCTGCACCCATTTTGATTTTAACAAAACTTTCCATACATATTTGCCCATGGTAGAAGTAATCAGAAAGTTACTTTTTGGATGTAAAATGCCAAAACATTCAGGAGAGGTGTGGCATATCAAGAAGCTGATTAAACAGCAAGATCATTACACAGGTGTACCTTTTGCTGGGGACAATGAAAGGCCACTCTAAATTGTACAGTTTTGTCACACAACACAATGCCACAGATGTCTCAAGTTTTGAGGGAGCGTGCAGTTGACACGCTGACTGCAGGAATGTCCACCAGAGCTGTTGCCTGAGAATTGAATGCCAATTGCACTACCATAAGCCGCTTCCAACGTCGTTTTAGAGCATTTGGCAGTACGTCCAACCAGCCTCACAACTGCAGACCACGTGTATGGCTTCGTGTGGGCGAACGGTTTGCTGATGTCAACATTGTGAACAGAGTGCCCCATGGTGGCGGTGGGGTTATGGCAGGTATTCTCAAACTGGGGTACACGCAATGCCGTCGGGGGTATTCCAAATAAATATGTGATTCACATATATTGTTTTCACATTTTCAAACAGTCCATTTATATTTTCCAACAGGGCTATACATTTGGGTGAGTTTTTTTCTCTCGCCTGAGTAGCCTCATTTCACTGCCAAAAATAAAATTAAACCATCTAGTGTTCAGCGAAATAACAACACAATGTCAAATACAGGTAGCCTAGTCAAATAATTAACATCCAATCACATTAACCGTTACTCTCTCGCGGGAATTCCATTAACAGTCCGTGTGTAGCCAAACGTAGCTGCTGCTCATTCCGTTTGCTCTAAAATTGATAAAGGTTAAACAAAAGTAAGGCCTGCGTCCATAGAGACACATACCATCTCTACGGGTAGTACTGCTACTACCAGTAGTACTACATAGTTTGTATAGTACTGTATAGTTTGAAAATGTGAATATAAAAATAAATAAATAATAATATGTTAATCACATTTTTATTTGGCGTACCCCAGGTTGGGAATACCTGCTCTACAGCATCTGATGTCTGCTGTGGTGTTGGGCTGTTATATGATGGACCACATTTATGCTCCAGCCTGCCAAACCTCAGCCAGTGGATGGGACAGGAACCTCCAGTGCTCTGGTGTGCTGTGATGTACATAGACAGTCAGGTGCCAGATCGGGATCTTGTCCAGGGAGAGAGAGAGAAACCTCCTGCACATACAGTACCAGTCAAATGTTTGGACACACCTACTCATTCAGGGGTTTTTCTTTATTTTTACTATTTTCTACATTGTAGAATAATAGTGAAGACAGCAAAACGATGAAATAGCACATATGGAATCATGTAGTAACCAAAAAAGTGTTAAAGAAATCAAAATAGATTTTAGATTCTTCAAAGTAGCCACCCTTTGCCTTGATGACAGCTTTGCACACTCCTGGCATTCTCTCAACCAGCTTCACATGGAATGCTTTTTCAACAGTCTTGAAGGAGTTCCCACATATGCTGAGCACTTGTTGGCTGCTTTTCCTTCACTCTGCGGTCCAACTCATCCCAAACCACCTCAATTGGGTTGAGGTCAGGTGACTGTGAAGGCCAGATCATCTGAAGCAGCACTCCATCACTCTCCTTCTTGGTTAACTTCTTTGGGATAGGGGGCAGTATTTTCACATCCGGATAAAAAACGTACCCGATTTAATCTGGTTACTACTCCTGCCCAGTAACTAGAATATGCATATAATTATGCATATTGGCTTTGGATAGAAAACACCCTAAAGTTTCTAAAACTGTTTGAATGGTGTCTGTGAGTATAACAGAACTCCTATGGCAGGCAAAAACCTGAGAAGATTTCATGCAGGAAGTGGCCTGTCTGACAAGGTGTTGTTGTTCTTGCTTCTGTTTATTGAAGAGTCAGGATCTTTGCTGTAACGTGACACTTCCTACGGCTCCAATAAGCTCTCAGAGCCCGGGAAAAACCTGAACGATGACGAGGCAGCCTCAGGCTGAAACACATAATTGCCTTTGCCAAGTGGTCTATCAGAGGACAATGGAATTAGGCGCGTGCCCGATTCGACCCCGTGCAGTATTTTCTTTCGGCTGTTTACCTAATTGCAGATTCCCGGTCGGAATATTATCGCTTTTTTACGAGAAAAATGGCATAAAAATTGATTTTAAACAGCGGTTGACATGCTTCGAAGTACGGTAATGAAATATTTAGAAATCTTTTGTCACGAAATGCGCCGTGCGCGTGACCGTTATTTACCATTGGGATAGTGTCTAGAACGCACAAACAAAACGTCGCTTTTGGAACATAACTATGGATTATTTTGGACCAAACCTACATTTGTTATTGAAGTAGAAGTCCTGGGAGTGCATTCTGACGAAGAACAGGAAAGGTAATCAAACTTTTCTAATAGTAAATGTGATTTTGGTGGGTGTCTAAATAGCTAGCCCTGTGATGCCGGGCTATCTACTCAGAATATTGCAAAATGTGCTTCATCCGAAAAGGTATTTTAAAATCGGACATATCGAGTGCATAGAGGAGTAATGTATCTATAATTCTTAAAATAATTGTTATGCTTTTTGTGAACGTTTATCGTGAGTAATTTAGTGAATTGTTAGTAAATTCCCCGGAAGTTTGCGGGGGGTATGCTAGTTCTGAACGTCACATGCTAATGTAAAAAGCTGGTTTTTGATATAAATATGAACTTGATTGAACAAAACATGCATGTTTTGTATAACATAATGTCCTAGGTGTGTCATCTGATGAAGATCATCAAAGGTTAGTGCTGCATTTAGCTGTCTTCTGGGTTTTTGTGACATTATATGCTAGCTTGAAAAATGGGTGTCTGATTATTTCTGGCTGGGTACTCTGCTGACATAATCTAATGTTTTGCTTTCGTTGTAAAGCCTTTTTGAAATCGGACAGTGTGGTTAGATTAACGAGAGTCTTGTCTTTAAATAGCTGTAAAATAGTCATATGTTTGAGAAATTGAAGTAATAGCATTTCAAAGGTTTTGAAAATCGCGCCACAGGATTCAACTGGCTGTTACGTAGGTGGGACGAATTCGTCCCGCCAGTCCTAGACAGGTTAAATAGCCCTTACACAGCCTGGAGGTGTGTTGGGACATTGTCCTGTTGAAAAACAAAAGATAGTCCCACTAAGCGCAAACCAGATGGGATGGCGTATCGATGCAGAATGCTGTGGTAGCCATGCTGGTTAAGTGTGCCTTGAATTTTAAATAAATCACTGACAGTGTCAGGCATGGATTTTTTTAGGGTGCTTTACGACCACACACAGGGGATGGCGTCAGGAATTTCGAGGCATTATCAAGTGTTTTTCAAATTGTGAATGAACGACTGATTTAAGTGTGTACAGCCTGTGCAAAAAACAAAGCAGAGCTCATTCTTTTCAAGCAACTTTTCTTCAAATCTTCAGTAGTTGCATCATGCAGCCTTACAATGTATTAAAAATCTAAACATATAGCCCAACATTTGCAGAACAACTAAAGTTACATTAATAACTCTAATTAAGCATATATGAGGACCTGTTTCTTTGTTAACCGCTTAACACAGAATAGCCGTGAACACTCCCTCAAATCGTTTGGAGAAAATATCCTTTCTATTTTACTCATATGTTCAATTGTATTCTTCATACTAGAAAATAATGCCACGGAATTGTAACCAAATCTTGTCTGCTAAATGAACCAGTGTAGTCCACAGCCATATGGTATAGCCAGATCAGAATATGCTATTCTGTTCTTCTGAAATAGACTACATTTTCTTCATATCATGTTTCTTTAGACCTGTCTAAAATAAATAATATATTTATTGTGAAGTTGTAGGCTATGTTACATGGATTTATTAGACTTTTAAAAATGTAGATGTTCCAAAGGTCTGCATCAGTGGCTTGTAGGCTCTGTGGAAGCCAGGAGATGCTAAATGTGTTTATGTTAATTAATGGTCAATTGCCATGAGACGGACAGCTATTTGCTTGAGAATTACTGGCTGATGAAATTTCATGACGGCCAACAGCCCTAGTTCTCACACAGCAGTTATGCACAGATGTGTAGTGCTAGGATCCTTTCTCCCTCAGGCAGTGTTAGCCTAATCTCGGTTAACCCAGAACTAAAGTTATGCGTAGTTGGTTAGATGCTCAATTAAGTTCAGGGTCCATACATGTTAAGACAAGAGATTGAATGAGGATCGGGAACTAAACAAAGAGCTCCACCGTCTCGCTTTGCAAGTTACGGGCAAGTCTATGGGCCAAATGTCCCCTCCCCTTCTAAAATTTGGAAGATGCTAACATCTGCGAAATAGTGATTTATCCAAATAACCAGTGACGAAAAATCCGAGCACCGAAACTCAATCTCACAGATCATGTTGTATTATGACAGTTCTATGGTACCATTTATGTTTACGTAGTATGTCCACTAGAGATTAGTGTTTGCCAAACTCCTCGGAGGCAGTCTTAACCTTAAACTCAAGCCTTTCAAAGTCCTGTCTACGCAGTTTCTGTTTTGGAGATGACAGAATGTCTGTTCTTTCTCTGTTACGCTGTGTACTGAACTGACATGCATGATTGTTGATGACCCTCCGATGTTCAGATTAAGGGAATTAAATAGTCTGTAATGCGCACCACAGTGGAGCTTAACTTCTTAACTCAGACAGCGGTGTGTAGTTTGCTGTAGCTGCTGGCAAAGTAATGACTACATCAAGCTTGTGACTATGCATTTGCTGTTTGTTTTGGTTGCGTTTCGGATTATTTTGTGCCCAATAGAAATGAATGGTAAATAATGTATTGGAGTCACTTTTATTGTAAATAAGAATATAATGTTTCTAAATACTTCTACATTAATGTGGATGCTACCATGTGGTTAATGATGAGTGAGAAGGTTACAGATGTGCAAATATCATACCCCCAAGACGTGCTAGCCTCTCATTACAATAACAGGGGAGGTTAGCATTTTATATCATACCCCCAAGACGTGCTAACCTCTCATTACAATAACAGGGGAGGTTAGCATTTTATATCATACCCCCAAGACGTGCTAACCTCTCATTACAATAACAGGGGAGGTTAGCACTTTTTGGGGGGGGTATGATATTTGTGTGTCTTACTTTCTCACTTATCATTATTCAGCCTACAATCAGAACATTTGTTTTTCTCAGAGTGCGGGCGGAGCAGGAGAGAGTGGCTCGCTCATCACAACAGCAGGCCCCAGCGAAACAGGCGCATGACAGACAGGTGGAGGGCAGAGACTTTTATTACAGGAATAACTGTTTGACCAAATCATGGTTTCAGTTTGGATTGAGGTGACCATGTAGAATGTGCAGCTCGCACCGATGCAACCAATTTAAAAATGTAACTAGCACAACCATGTCAAAGGGTCACAAAATGCGAGTCAATGGTCAGTCTGGAGCCACACACATATTTACATTTTACATTTTAGTCATTTAGCATACGCTCTTATCCAGAGCAACTTACAATAGTGAATGCATACATTTCATTTCATGCATTTTTTTTTGTTTTTTTGTACTGGCCCCCCGTGGGAATCGAACCCACAACCCTGGCGTTGCAAACACCATGCTCCACCAACTGAGCCACAGGGAACACACACAGAACAAGTTCGGAGTAAGCCAGGAGTGTGATAGGCCAGTGGTGAGGAGGTTGTAACTTGAGCGCTCCTTCACCCTGAGGTGTTTGTGTGTCCAGCTAATCCAGCACACTGGAGCATCAGGGCCCTGGGTCACAGCATGCCTCAATTTTTCCACTGCACTGAGTGGGATTCTGGGAGGGAGAGGTGGACAGGAGGCTAATTGTGTGTGCGTTCGTGCGTGCTCACAGGAGCTCATCAGACATTTCACTTTTCTTGTTTTGGTTCCGCCTACAACATGTTTTCTTAATTTCCTTTCTGGGAGAAACAAACGGAAAGAGCAGAAGCATGTTTGTGTACAACTCATATTCATCATTGACCAGATTCGTTTACACTTCATATTACAGTTACTGTGTGTAATGAGTTAAGTTAATCATTCATTATATTATTATTATTAGCCATTCATTCATCATGACACTTGATGATGTCGATACTTACCATCAGCAATTAGGGATATGTTTGCAGAAAACGACTGGTATCCGGCTGTGCAACCACTGCCAACATATCATCGTTTAATCTTTTTAAGGGGGAGATCAGCTTTAATATTGCAGATAGATTGTAGCTTCCATCAATGTAATCACTTTCAATCCCCCATAATTTTTTACAAATATATATATATATATATATGTGTGTGTGTGTGTGTGTGTGTGTGTGTGTAAGCAAAAATAGAAATGTCCTCTCACTGTCAACTGCGTTTATTTTCAGCAAACTTAACATGTGTAAATATTTGTATGAACATAAGATTCAACAACTGAGACATAAACTGAAAGAGTTACACAGACATGTGACTAACAGAAATGGAATAATGTGTCCCTGAACAAAGGGGGGGTCAAAATCAAAAGTAACAGTCAGTATCTGGTGTGGCCACCAGCTGCATTAAGTACTGTAGTGCATCTCCACATGGACTGCACCAGTTTTGGCAGTTCTTGCTGTGAGATGTTTCCCCACTCTTCCACCAAGGCACCCGCAAGTTCCAGGACATTTCTGGGGGGAATGGCCCTAGCCCTCACCCTCCGATCCAACGGGTCCCAGACGTGCTCAATGGGATTGAGATCCGGGTTCTTTGCTGGCCATGGCAGAACACTGACATTCCTGTCTTGCAGGAAATCACACGCAGAATGAGCAGTATTTGCTGGTGGCATTGTCATGCTGAAGGGTCATGTCAGGATGAACCTGCAGGAAGTGTACCACATGAGGGAGGAGGATGTCTTCCCTGTAAAGCACAGCGTTGAGATTGCCTGCAATGACAACAAGCTCAGTCCGATGATGCTGTGATACACCGCCCCAGACCATGACGGACCCTCCACCTCCAAATCGATCCTGCTCCAGAGTACAGGCCTCGGTGTAACGCTCATTCCTTCGACAATAAACGCAAATCCAACCATCACCCCTGGTGAGACAAAACCGTGACTCGTCAGTGAAGAACACTTTTTGCCAGTCCCGTCTGGTCCAGCGACGGTGGGTTCGTGCCCATAGGCAATGTTGTTGCCGGTGATGTCTGGCCCTCAGTCCAGCCTCTCTCAGCCAATTGCGGACAGTCTGAGCACTGATGGAGGGATTGTGCATTCCTGGTGTAACTCGGGCAGTTGTTGTTGCCATCCTGTACCTGTCCCGCAGGTGTGATGTTCCGATGTTCCGATCCTGCGTAGGTGTTGTTACACGTGGTCTGCCACTGCGAGGACGATCAGCTGTCCGTCCTGTCTCCCTGTAGCGCTGTCTTAGGCGTCTCACAGTACAGACATTGCAATTTATTGCCCTGGCCACATCTGCAGTCCTCATGCCTCCTTGCAGCATGCCTAAGACACATTCACGCAGATGAGCAGGGACCCTGGGCATCTTTCTTTTGGTGTTTTTCAGAGTCAGTGGAAAGGCCTCTTTTTAGTGTCCTATGTATTTATAACTGTGACCATAATTGCCTACCGTCTGTAAGCTGTTAGTATCTTAACGACCGTTCCACAGATGCATGTTCATTAATTGTTTATGGTTCATTGAACAAGCATGGGAAACAGTGTTTAAACTCTTTACAAGATCTGTGTAGGTATTTGGATTTTTACGAATTATCTTTGAAAGACAGGGTCCTGAAAAAGGGGCGTTTCTTTTTTTGCTGAGGTATGTATGTATGCATGTATGCATGTATGTATGTATGTATGTATGTATGTATGTATGTATGTATGTATGTACAGTTTAAGTTGGAAGTTTACATACACTTAGGTTGGAGTCATTAAAACTCGTTTTTCAACCGCTGCACAAATTTGTTGTTAACTAACTATAGTTTGGGCAAGTTGGTTAGGACATCTACTTTGTGCATGACACAAGTAATTTTTCCAACAATTGTTTACAGACAGATTATTTCACTTATAATTCACTGTATCACAATTCCAATGGGTCAGAAGTTCACATACACTTAGTTGACTGTGCCTTTAAACGGCTGGAAAATTCCAGAAAATGATGTCATGGCTTTAGAAGCTTCTGATAGGCTAATTGACATCATTTGAGTCAATTGGAGGGGTACCTGTGGATGTATATCAAGGCCTACCTTCAAACTCAGTGCCTCTTTGCCCGACATCATGGGAAAATCTAAAGAAATCAGCCAAGACCTCAGAAAAACAATTGTAGACCTCCACAAGTCTGGTTCATCCTTGGGAGCAATTTCCAAACGCCTGAAGGTACCACGTTCATCTGTACAAACAATAGTGCGCAAGTATAAACACCATGGGACCACGCAGCTGTCCTACCGCTCAGGAAGGAGATGTGTTCTGTCTCCTAGAGATGAACGAACTTTGGTGCGAAAAAGTGCAAATCAATCCCAGAACAACAGCAAAGGACCTTGTGAAGATGCTGGAGGAAACCGGTACAAAAGTATCTATATCCACAGTAAAATGAGTCCTATATCAACATAACCTGAAAGGCTGCTCAGCAATGAAGAAGCTACTGCTCCAAAACCGCCATAAAAAAGCCAGACTACGGTTTGCAACTGCACATGGGGACAAAGATCATACTTTTTGGAGAAATGTCCTCTGGTCTGATGAAACAAAAATAGAACTGTTTGGCCATAATGACCATCGATATGTTTGGAGGAAAAATGGGGAGCTTGCAAGCCAAAGAACACCATCCCAACCGTGAAGCACGGGGGTGGCAGCATCATGTTGTGGGGTGCTTTGCTGCAGGTGGGACTGGTGCACTTCACAAAATAGATGGCATCATGAGAAGGAAAATTATATGGATGTATTGAAGCAACATCTCAAGACATCAGTCAGAAAGTTGAAGCTTGGTCGCAAGTGGGTCTTCCAAATGGACAATGACCCCAAGCATACTTCCAAAGTTGTGGCAAAATGGCTTAAGGACAACGAAGTCAAGGTATTGGAGTGACCTCAATCCCATAGAAAATGTGTAGGCAGAACTGAAAAAGCATGTGAGAGCAAGGAGGCCTACAAACCTGACTCAGTTACACCAGCTCTGTCAGGAGGAATGGGCCAAAATTGACCCAACTTATTGTGGGAAGCTTGTAGAAGGCTACCTGAAACGTTTGACCCAAGTTAAACAATTTAAAGGCAATGCTACCAAATACTAATTGAGTTTATTTCATTAAATAGTACCCGCAAAACACCAGTCTCAATGTCAACAGTGAAGAGGCGACTCCAGGATGAGTTTCTCTGTCCAGTGTCTGTGTTATTTTTCTCATCTTAATCTTTTCTTTTTATTGGCCAGTTTGAGATGTGGCTTTTTCTTTGCAACTCTGCCTAGAAGGCCAGCGTCCCGGAGTCACCTCATCGATGTTGACGTTGAGACTGGTGTTTTGCGGGCACTATTTAATGAAGCTGCCGTTGAGGACTTGTGAGGCGTCTGTTTCTCAAACTAGACACTCTAATGTACTTGTCCTCTTGCTCAGTTGTGCACCAGGGCCTCCCACTCCTCTTTCTATACTGGTTAGAGACAGTTTGCGCTGTTCTGTGAAGGGAGGAGTACACAGCTTTGTACAAGATCTTTAGTTTCATGGCAATTTCTCGCATGGAATAGCCTTAGTTTCTCAGAACAAGAATAGATTGACGAGTTTCAGAAGAAAGTTCTTTGTTTCTGGCCATTTTGAGCCTGTAATCGAACCCACAAATGCTGATGCTCCAGATAGACAACTAGTCTAAAGAAGGCCAGTTTTATTGTTTCTTTCATAAGCACAACAGTTTTCAGCTGTGCTAACATAATTGCAAAAGGGTTTTCTAATGATCAATTAGCCTTTTAAAATGATACACTTGGATTAGCTAACACAACATGCCATTGGAACACAGGAGTGATGGTGGCTGATAATGGGCCTCTGTACGCCTATGTAGTAATTCCATTAAAAATCACTGTTTCCAGCTACAATAGTTATTTACAACATTAACAATGTCTACACTGTATTTCTGATTAATTTGATGTTATTTTAATGGACAAAAACAAGGCAATTTCTAAGTGACCCAAAAGTTTTGAACAGGGCAGTGCGTGTGTATATATGAGAACCCACTTATTCAAGGGTTTTTCTTTATTTTTACTATTTTCTACATTGTAGAATAATAGTGAAAACATCAACTATGGAATCATGTAGTAACCAAAACAGTGTTAAACAAATATATTAGATTTGAGATTCTAGTAGCCACCCCTGATGACAGCCTCGATGACAGCTTTGCACACTCTTGGTATTCTCTCAACCAGCTTCATGAGGTAGTCACCTGGAATGCATTTCAATGAACAGGTGTGCCTTGTTAAAGGTTAATTTGTGGAATTTATTTCCTTCTTAATGCATTTGAGCCAGTCAGCTGTGTTGTGACAAGGTAGGGGTGGTATACGGAAGATAGCCCAATTTGGTAGAAGACCAAGTCCATATTATGGCAAAAACAGCTCAAATAAGCAAAGAGAAATGAAATGACAGTCCATCATTACTTTAAGACATGAAGGTCAGTAAAACCTGAAAATGTCAAGAACTTTGAAAGTTTCTTCAAGTGCAGTCGCAAAAACCATCAAGCCCTATGATGAAACTGGCTCTCATGAGGACCGCCACAGGAATGGAAGACCCAGAGTTACCTCTGCTGCAGAGGACAAGTTCATTGGAGTTACCAGCCTCCCAAATTGCAGGCCAAATAAATGCTTCACAGAGTTCAATAACAGACACATCTCAACATCAACTGTTCAGAGGAGACTGTGTGAATCAGGCCTTCGTGGTTGAATTGATGCAAAGAAACCACTACTAAAGGACATCAATAAGAAGAAGAGACTTGCTTGGGCCAAGAAACACGAGCAATGGACGTTAGACCGGTGGAAATTTGTCCCTTGGTCTGAAGTCCAAATTAGAGATTTTGTTCCAACCGCCGTGTCTTTGAGAGACGCGGTGTGGATGAATGGATGATCTCTGCATGTGTATTTCCCACCGTAAAGCATGGAGGAGGAGGTGTTAGTTGGGGGGTGCTTTACTGGTGACACTGTTGGTGATTTATTTAGAATTCAAGGCACACTTAATCAGCATGGCTACCACAGCATTCTGCATCGATACGCCATCCCATCTGGTTTGCGCTTAGTCCCACTATCATTTGTTTTTCAACAGGACAATGACCCAACACACCTCCAGGCTGTGTAAGGGCTATTTGACCAAGAAGGAGAGTGATGGAGTGCTGTATCAGATGACCTGGCCTCCACAATCACCCGACCTCAACCCAATTGAGATGGTTTGGGATGAGTTGGACCGCAGAATGAAGGAAAGCGGCCAACAAGTGCTCAGCATATGTGGGAACTCCTTCAAGACTGTTGAAAAAGCATTCCAGGTGAAGCTGGTTGAGAGAATGCTTAGAGTGTGCAAAGAGTGGCTATTTGAAGAATCTCAAATATAAAATCTATTTTGATTTAACACTTCTTTTTTTATTTTTTGTTCCATATGTGTTATTTCATCGTTTTGATGTCTTCACTAGTATTCTACCAAGCAGAAAATAATAAAATAAAGAAAAACCCTTGAATGAGTAGGTTCTAAAACTTTTGACTGGTAGTGTAAATATCACTATGGTCAATGCATGTTTACTTAAAGCAATTTGTTAGGAGGACCTGTAATAAAACATGGCCAAACAGCATCGTACGTGTATTGACTCCGTTAAGTCTAATATCAAAAATAATGTTCATACGCAGTTCATAAGAACACCTTCAAATACAATTATCTGATTGCCTTGTTAAAAGTCATCAACCTAAATTGTTGCCATGCTAATGTTTGAATTAAGCCTTTTGCTTAATTCATACTACTTTTGTAGCTATAACATAGGTCAACATTCTAACAAAATGCATTAAATATCACTCCCCCACTAAGCCTGTCTAGAACACCAGTGTTCTACATTACTGGCATAATCAGATTTGTGTTCAGGAAACAAAACAAGACACACTTCCTGTCAGTTGATATTTTCTAGAGTTTCAGGGCTGTGCGGTGCTTGTTTTTGTTCCTTTTGAACCTCTGTATAATTTGAGTTGATTAGATACAAGATACCATGAGATCACTGAGCATGGAGAGCAGAGAGACTGATGAGCATCGATCGCAGTAGATGGCAGAGTGCACAGACTCAACACAAACGAGCTTACAGCCTAAATGCTCCTTCTTGGGGGAAACTCCTTAGATGGTTTATAAGAGGTGCTTCATGTTAACAACCTTATGTACTCTGTATGTGTACAACTGGTGTCAATATTTGTCCTAGTTGTACTGAAGTAAAATTGTTAATTATGTCTTTACTCAGCGACCATTTACTGTTCTATGTTCATTTTTTTTCTTCTGCTTTGGCTTGTCAGAGGCTGTCACTGTAACTGAATCATTCTCAAGTAACAACCCCTTCTCAGTCACCAGGTCCACATCAATAACTAACTAGGCTGTGTTTGTGTTCCTGTGTGTTTGTTTGTGTGTGTAGGTCTGTCTTTATTTGCTTGTTGATTTGTGTGTGTGTTGGGTGTTTCTATGTAGCCAATGGGAGACAGGGTAACCTGGAGTGCCTCTTAATTCCTTGAGTGTATTTCTGGCTTTGACATGTGGAATTTCACCCTGGCACTTACGCAAGTTCTATTTTGTACCGGAGTAAAAGAACGGTGAGAGGGGCAGGAGAGCGTCTTGGCCTGACCATACCAGCCTCAGATGACGTGAATTTTAAGGCAGCCCCCCGTATCTCTCTGATTTGAGGGTTTAGGTTAAATATGGAAGACACATTTCAGTTGAATGCATTGTTGATCAACTGACTAGGTATCCCCTTTCCCTTTCCTGAGCCCCACCCTCCCCTACTGTCACACTCCCTCCCATGCACCGCCACTCCCCCTGGAGGCTGCATTATCTCTATGGGCCAGATGATAAGATTCAGTGCATAGTGTCTGAGATACACAGGGATTTATGTGGCTAGTTGAACTGAAAGGACCCGCTATGTCACTTTTATGACCTCTGATGTGTCCACATTCCTCGTCAACCTTATTGACTGAAGACTGTGCCTCTATCAATTTTGCATGGTGCTAGTCAGCAAAGATGTCATCTACAAGCGATGATGTCGTCATTGGCACATGGTTTTTCTCTTACCACAGTTCATTATCTGCTGTGTAAGAAATGTAAAAAGTGCGTTCTACTTGTCCCTGCCTGCTCCCTATCTCACCTCCCTTCAGCAGAACAGGTGATGCTGGTCTGGCGCACTCAGCCGATGACGGAGACTACGGTAGTACAGCCTGTCCCCACGCATCCCTGATGAGACCACTGATTAATGGCACATCACTGCTAACGCTCCCACAGAGCTGCATTCTGGGACAGGAAGAAGGTGGGGTGTTGGTGTAGGGGAACACTGTTCTGCCTTCTCCCTCCTGGATGGTGGTTGTTCCAAAAATGGTGAGACGGGGCTCCTAAACTAAGGAGGGCTCTGTTTAGCCCTGTCTCCTTCCCCACTGAACTTTTAGCCTAAGTCTATGGTGGAGGGGTGGCGTTATTTCTTTCACCCCTCAATGTGTAGTCCACATCCTCTCTCCTGGGTCGTTCCATTTCATTTCAATCACTTTTTAACTGCACCCCTTTTGATTTGAACAAAGCTTTTTAGATTTATATTTGTCCGTGGTAGAAGTGGTCAGAAAGTAACTTTTTGGACCTGAACGCCAACACATTTAGGAGATGGAAGTCTCTATAAATTCACCTATTTTGCATACCCCACCCTACCATGAGACAATTATAATTATTTTGATCAAAATTGTCATTTCTTTCACCTTTTAACGTTAGTTATCTGATAAGGTGCGTCATGATGTTTTATGGAACCTGTTACAGGTTATCCCAGCAAAAAAAAAGGTTGCACAGGTATTTGGTGAAAATGTACTGTGTTCTGTGAATTCTGCAGTTTGCCTCTCTGTAGTGTTGTTTTGCCCTAAAAGGTATTGAGTGTTAAGTTTGGGAGGTGGGGGTGTGTTTTGCCTTGTCCGACTTGTAGAGGCATCTATGCTTCATGTTTTGTGGGGTAGGTTCTTGTCAAATATGCAGCCAAATCCTTTGTGGGAGTGACGTGTCTTGTGCAATGAAGCTGTGTTATGTGGTGTCATTCTAAAGGGCTGGTTGGAGAGAGGTGACGAGCCCAGGGACTCTGGGACCCACCATCTCCATCAGGGAAGTGCACAGCTATTAAAGCAGAAAATGCAATTAGGCCTGCTCAAACGAAGCAAGGACCTCAATCCCCTGGTAGATGCTGGATTGGCAAATCTAATCAGCAAGTTCCATGCTCGGCTTAAAATGAATGTTGCCGCCCCCCACTCATCACACTGTTCTGTGGTCCTCCTGTGCCAAGGGCTATCTGTCACCTGAGTGTGTTTTGTTTTGTGAGGCTGTGCGTTAGTGTGAAGTAGGCCTTCACACTAACTCACAGCCTCACAAACAAAACACACACATCTTTTTTTATATTTGTATATTGGATGTTCTTTATGTATGTGTCCCTCTCTCCTTTACTGTATATGCCTGACTCTGTATGTCTGTCAGTTTGTGTCTGTGTGTTTTCTCTCTCCCTGTGGAGTGTGCCTGTCGGCGCTCTCTGACTCACAGGGATCATGTAAAATAAAAGCGACAGCGCTGCTTCTTGTCACTTTACCCACGCTCCTCGTTCTTTTCCACTGGCCACAGACACCTGACTTCTATGTAGCTAAAAATAGACAGAACCCACCACCAGCATCTCCTCACTCCGTCCTCCAATATGTTCCCTGCTCGTATGCTGCTGTCGGAAGTGTCCACATTATCCCCTCTCTCCCTGTGCCACTGGGCCCCTCTCTAGAGAGTAAACATTTTGACCACAGCACAGAAGCCCGATGAACTGGAGTTACTGGAGTGGGAGAAATTCCGCACTACACTGAGTAGTACCCTTCTGGGAAGACTGTGACCACATCATTAGTGCATACTGGCACAAAGAAGTGCATGAGACGTCACTCAGACACACCATTCTCCCATTTGTCCCTCTTTAGTTCTTTGGTGGATGCTGACAGGAAAATAAGCCATAAGGATTGTTTAAGCATACACCTTGTGAAGGTGAACAGTTTTCTTGTCTGAAATGGCTTATGGTTGCCCAGATGTTAAGATGATTGAAGAACATGCTTCTCCATTTTTAATATTCTACATGCTTGCCAAAACCAATCCATATTCTGCCATTACTCTCTGTCTGTGGACCTCTCTGTGTATCTCTATATCATATACCTGTTTCATTGTTAGACATGTTTTTATTTGAGTTTGTTCAGACATGACTACAATGTAATTTGTAGATGTATGGAGCTGTGTGTCTTATAGCCTACACGTGGTCAACCATGGTTTCTATGCAGAGTAAGACTGTGTTTATGTATAGGCCTTTGCCAACTTGCCAAGACTTATCTAACTAGGCCTAAAAGTAAGAGGTTTCTATTCGGGATGGACGATATGTCGGTAAGCATATCGGAATCGGCCGATATTAACTAAAAATGCTAACCTCGGCTTTATGTATAGTTTAACGCCGATGTGCAAAACCGATGTCAAAGCTGCCGTGCATACCTGGACAACGTAGGTAGATGACATAATGAAGCCATGAAAAATACAGCGCTACACGTGCAATACAGAATTCCTAACCTAGCCCACAATGTCTGCTGTGTGGATCTATTTTGAAGTTTCAAAGGAAGATAAAGCCATATGCAACGTTTGTGCTGCTATTATTTCCCGAGAAGGGGAGAAAGTGAAATCGTTCAATACCACAAACCTAATTACTCATTTGAAAGTGCATCACCCCCAGACGTTCAGTGACTACTTAGAACAAAAGCAGAAAAAAACTAAGCGCACACTTCCAACAACTAAACAAGTTCAAGTCGAGCAGTCGTTTGAAAGAGTAAGACAATTTCAACGAGACAACTCAAAGGCGAAAACTATTAACGGCAAGATAATGGAATTCATTGCCCTTGACATTCAACCGTCCTCTGTTGTGGATGTTTGCTTTCGCCGACTCGTCGAGCACCTCGAGCCCCGATACACTACCAAGTAGGCGCTAATTTTCAGATGTTGCCCTACCGGAGTTACACAGTATTGTTGAAACGCACATCCATGACCTACTTGCTATGGGCGTCACTGCTATTAGCTTCACGACTGACATTTGGACCAGCAACGTCAGCCCCATGAGCATGTTGAGTCTGACCTCACAGTGGGTTGATGAGGATTTCGTACTGAGGAAAACCGTATTGCATGCTCAAGAATGTGCTGGTTCTCATACAGCTGCTGCCATTTCAATGGCATTTGAGAACATGTTTGAAACTTGGAAAATCGGCAAGAACAAAGTACACGCTGTGCTACGGGATAATGCACGTAACATGACAAAGGCTTTGGAAGAATGCGGAATCGCCAGTTTGCCATGCATGGCACACACGCTGCAACTGGCTGTGAATGAAGGTGTTTTGGCCCAACACAGCATATCTGACACAGTGGCAACAGGTAGGAAGATAGTGGGTCATTTTAAACACTCACAGCTAGCATACAGCTGCCTGCAAGAAACAGGGTTTACGTGAAATGTTAGACCCCGCTGGACAAGATGGAAACGGACAGTAACAGTGCGCACCGTGGAAGAGGACCCATCGACAAGAGGACACGGATGGACAGAGCTGAAACTTCACTGCTTGACATGTATGATGAAATCCTAGTTAAGAATGAAACGACTGAACAAATGAACAATGAAACAGCACAGCAAATAAGTGAAAGAAATAGGTTTTTATTATGTTTTACTGGTAATGGGGACATACGTACATGGCAACAAAATAACTTCTTGGTGTGTGTGTGTGTGTGTGTTTCAAATATTTAACTGTACTAGAATGCTTAAAAAGCTGCTAAAATTGTAAATATCGGTTTCGGGTTTTTTGGCAAGAAAAAGATTGGATAACGGTATCGGCCAAAAATGTCATATCGGTGCATCCCTAGTTTCTATGTCAAGAAATTGCTTTGCTCATCTCCTGAGGAGACCTGTCACGGTTGTTGTAAGAACGGGACCAAGACGCAGCGGATGTTGAGTTCCACATATTTATTACAAAGTGAAACTTTAAGTAAAAACAAATAAATCAATAAACGAACAACGAAACGTGACTACGTGGTACACAAAACAATATCCCACAAACACAGGTGGGAAAAATAGCTACTTAAATATGATCCCCAATTAGAAGCAACCAGCTGCCTCTAATTGGGAACCAAACCAAAACACCAACAGAAATTTTAAACTAGAACACCCCCTCTTCATGCCCTGACCTACTACACCATAGAGAAACAAGGGCTGTCTATGGTGAGGGCGTGACAAGACCAAAAATACCCAGGTAGAGATGAGCACTCATTCTCATTCTGTGTGTTGTTCCTTGGTTGAGTTTTAATCGGGTGGAGGAGTGTGGAGGAGTGTAGAGGAGTGGTGGAGGAGCCTGTTGCATAAGTGGCCAGTGGGTTGTTGTGGTGCTGCTGCTGTGTTTTGGTGCAGCTATGCCGCTCCAGAGCCTGGGAGCCCAGTGAGGGGAGGAGCGTTTTTAAATAGCCCTGAATAGTGGCACACTGTGGGGAGCTCCAAGCTCAAATCCCTCAGGATGAGGGCTGATTTACTGCTGTAATTTATAAATGAAGAAGTAAAAGAGGCATCTCTCATCTCTATAAATAAACCAGCATCCACCCTCCTCACCCACCCCTTGCTCTCTCTTTTTCTCTGACGGAGGTCTTGGCGTCACAGCAAGATGTGCTCTCCTCTGTCTTTCTCCTTCTCTCCCTTCCCCTCTCCTCTTTCTCCCCTTATCTGTTTCATTACTTTCTTTTGTCTGCTCTCTCTCTTTCTTGCTATATTCTATTGATTTCTCTGGCATTTCTATCTAAAAAGACTCATGAGCACCAACGTAAAGTTCTTAGGAGCATTTCAAATTAAAGCTAAGAGTCTCTTTTTGATAAATTAAGGCATATATACATTTCAACCATTTTCCATCCTAACAATTAGGAATAAGATGGAAAAGGGGTCTTAGACAACATCTACGAGAGAAAGTCTTAAAAGGATATTGGAAATACATCAACACAAGATAATGAAATAAAATAAAATGTTATTTGTCACATGCGCTGAATACAACAGGTGTAGACCTTACTGTGAAATGCTTACTTACTAGCCCTTAACCAACAATGCATTTGCTAAATAATCTAAAGTAAAAAAAGTAACACAATAAAATAATAATAACGAGGCTATATACAGGGGGTACCGGTACCGAGTCAGTGTACGGGTTAGTCGAGGTAATTGAGGTCATATGTACATGTAAGTAAACTCGGCAAAAAAAGAAACGTCCCTTTTTCAGGACCCTGTCTTTCAAAGATAATTTGTTAAAATCCAAATAAATTCACAGATCTTCATCGTAAAGGGCTTAAACACTGTTTCCCATGCTTGTTCAATGAACCTTAAACAATTAATGAAGATGCACCTGTGGAACGGTTGTTAAGACACTAAGATCCTACAGATGGTATGAAATTAAGGTCACAGTTATGAAAACTTATGACACCAAAGAGGCCTTTCTATTGACACTGAAAACACCAAAAGAAAGATGCCCAGGATCCCTGCTCATCTGCGTGAATGTGCCTTAGGCATGCTGCAAGGAGGCATGAGGACTGCAGATGTGGGCAGGGCAAAAAATGGTTATGTCCGTACTGTGAGACGCCTAAGATAGCATTACAGGAAGACAGGACGGACAGCTGATCGTCCTCACAGTGGCAGACCACGTGTAACAACACCTGCACAGGATCGGTACATCCGAACATCACACCTGGGGGACAGGTACAGGATGGCAACAACAACTGCCCGAGTTACACCAGGAACGCCCAATCCCTCCATCAGTGCTCAGACTGTCCGTAATTGGCTGAGAGAGGCTGGACTGAGGGCTTGTAAGGTTGTAAGGCAGGTCCTCACCAGACATCCCTGGCAACAGCGTCACCTATGGGCACGAACCCACCGTCTCTGGACCAGACAGGACTGGCAAAAAGTGCTCTTCACTGATGAGTCACGGTTTTGTCTCACCAGGGGTGATGGTTGGATTCACGTTTATCGTCGAAGGAATGAGCGTTACACCAAGGCCTGTACTCTGGAGCGGGATCGATTTGGAGGTGGAGGGTCCGTCATGGTCTGGGGCGGTGTGTCACAGCATCATCGGACTGAGCTTGTTGTCATTGCAGGCAATCTCAACACTGTGCGTTACAGGGAAGACATCCTCCTCCCTCATGTGGTACCCTTCTTGCAGGCTCATCCTGACATGACCCTCCAGCATGACAATGCCACCACGCACAGAACGAGCAGTATGGCTGATTTCCTGCAAGACAGGAATGTCAGTGTTCTGCCATGGCCAGCGAAGAGCCAAGATCTCAATGCCATTGAGCACGTCTGGGACCTGTTTGATCGGAGGGTGAGGGCTAGGGCCATTCCCCCCAGAAATGTCCTGGAACTTGCATGTGCCTTGGTGGAAGAGTGGGGTAACATCTCACAGCAAGAACTGGCAAATCTGGTGCAGTCCATGAGGAGGAGATGCACTGCAGTACTTAGTATCTGGTGTGGCCACCAGCTGTATTGACTGTTACTTTTGATTTTGACCCCCCCCCCCTTTGTTCAGGGACACAATATTCAATTTCTGTTAGTCACGTCTGTCAAACTTGTTCAGTTTCTGTCTCAGTTGTTGAATCTTGTTATGTTCATACAAATATTTACACATGTTAAGTTTGCTGAAAATAAACGCAGTTGACAGTGAGATGACATTTCTATTTTTGCTGAGTTTAGGATTAAAGTCATTATGCATAGATAATAAACAGCGAGTAGCAGCAGTGTAAAAAAGGTGGTCAATGCAAATCATGTTGAAGACCCCTGCAACTAATATCAATACTTTTATATTTATTTTTGGAGAGATTTTTTGCCTTCTATAAATGTAAGTAACATTGCCTTGTGCCTTGTGATTTCATTACCAAAAACCCACATCTTTAAGATTTGTTCTAATTTCTCTCCCCCAAGAGGGAGGATAATGAAAGTTCACAGAAGAAACAAGTGAAGTTAGACCTACCAATTTAGTTATAGTGTTTTTACTGATATCAAGTTTATGAATTTAAGTGATTAAAACTCGTAATTCTGTTACCAAATCGGTAACGGAATTACTGCAATTGAATTGGTTACAATGGGAAATCATAGTAGTCACAAACCACAGTTGGGTCACTTGCTACTGTCCTCCCTTCCACTGGCATACTGTTATGTTCAGCTCATAACTGTTTTGTTTCTCTTTCTGTCATCTGGTGGTCAAACCAAGAGTGTTAAAACAGTCTGGACAATCTCTCTCTCTCCTTTCTCTCCAGTTAATGTCACTTTTCCCGGCTCTTACTGACACCTACCCTCTTTCCATTTACTGTAACAAGCATTCTCTTCCGTTAAAAATAAAAAAAACGTTTTCTCCCCAATTTCGTGATATCCAATTGGTAGTTACAGTCTTGTCTCATCGCTGCAACACCCGTACGGACTCGGGAGAGGCAAAGGTCGAGAGCCGTGCGTCCTCCGAAACACAACCCAACCAAGCCAAAATGCTTCTTGAAACAATGCCCACTTAACCCGGAAACCAGCCGCACCAATGTGTCGGAGGAAACACCGTACACCTGGCGACCGTGTCAGTGTGCACTGCGCCCGGCCCGCTACAGGAGCCCGGCCCGCCACAGCAAGGACAGTAGCAAGGACATCCCAGCCGGCCAAGCCCTCCCCTAACCCGGACGATGTTGGGCCAATTGTGCGCCGCCCCATGGGTCTCCCGGTCGCAGCTGGCTGCGACAGTGTCTGGACTCGAACCAAGAATCTCTAGTGGCACAGCTAGGACTGCGATGCAGTGCCTTAGACCACTGCGCCACTCGGTAGGCCAGGCCGGACCAAATCTGAACTACCGTAATTTCCGGACTATAAGCCACACCTTTTTTCCCACGCTTTGAACATCGCGGCTTAAACAATGACGCGGCTAATATATGGATTTTTCCCGCTTTCAAAAATGTTTTCTCCAGAAAACACATTCTGTGACGTGCTCAGTTCTTTGGCGGCATGAAGCTTTCATTAGACCAATGAAATTGCCGAACGGGTTAAGGTCAAACATCTTTTTTGTTTATTGTTTAGATTAAATCGAGCGCTCTCAAACTTCCCATCATTCTGATTACGGTAGTCATTTTGTCACCCTCATCATGGCAAAGACACGGAGAAATGCATATGATGCAGCTTTCAAGTTGAAGGCGATTGATCTGGTTGTTGGAAAAGGAAATAGAGCTGCTGCACGGGAGCTTGGTCTTAATGAGTCGATGATAAGACGTTGGAAACAGCAGCGTGAGGAATTGACTCAGTGCAAAAAGACAACTAAAGCTTACTGCAAATTTTTTTGTTACAACCGTGTTTCGTTAAAGCCTATTTATTTTTGTTACAAGCCGTGTTTCGTTAAAGCCTGTGTAAAGTTCATTTGTTTCAATGTACCGGTAGGCACCTGCGGCTTATAGACGTGCGGCTTATTTATGTTCAAAATAATATATATTTTTTAATTCAGTGGGTGCGGCTTATATTCAGGTGCGCTTAATAGTCCGGAAATTACGGTAGTCATAGACTTCTATGTTTCACATGTTTGGACAGCACAGTAGAAGAGTACAGTAAAGAAAAGTAGATTACAGTACTGTGCAGAAAAGTAGAGCACGCTAGAGTACAGTATATTGTATTGTACGCTACTGTAGAAAACCTATCTACTGAACTTTACTGTTATGTCCAAACTTGTGAAACCGATGTCTATGATTGTTTCAGATTTGGTCTGGTCCGGAGCTCATTACAGTAATAGCTGCCACTGTGTAGAATACCCAAATATGCAAAATAAGGAAATTGCATATTTCTACCTTTTTTTGTGTACCGATTCAGGATACATCATCATGAAGAGAATGACATTCATATCCATAATTATGCATTTTTGTATAGTACAGATCAGGAACAAATCATGTTATTCCGTTACCATAATTCCGTTACCTGATTTTAAATCCACTTCACGTACTGTAGTTCAATAACCAAAATAACGTTTTTCAAACTCAAGGTGTCATGTCATAGCTGACACCCCATTCTTTCTGCAGACGTCTCTGAATCTTAATTCGGAGCAGATACTTAAGAGTTTTTGGAAAACTTGGCATAAAGAACTGAGGGAGATTTCACCAAAATTCTGTTAAAAAAACTTCATCTGCACAGTTCTTCCACTACATTTTTGTAAAATGTTCTGTCTACATTTTTTAAAGTAGTCCTTGTGCATAGAGTTTTATGGTTTATTGAACTTTGAAGTCAATAGTTTTTGTTTGGCATACATTTCAAAGTGAATAATCTGAGACCCTCTCCCGTTGTACACTTTTTTTTCTTGTTCTCTCCCTCTGTCCCTATTGCAGGAGGACAGCCAAACTAACTAACGCTTCACTTTACCCCTTCAGTCTACATCACCATCACAGGCTTTTTTTCTCTCTGTCTCTCTGTTTGTGCATATGCTTAGCATGTGGGGCGGAAGGTAGCCTAGCAGTTAAGAACATTGGGCCAGTAACCAAAATGTTGCTGGTTCGAATCCCCGAATCGACTAGGTGAAAAATCTGTCTATGCCCTTGAGCAAGGCGCTTAACCCTAATTGCTTCTGTAAGTCGCTCTGGATAAGAGCATCTGCTAAATGACTGAAATGTGAAGTGGTCAAGGATAACCTATCGGGTTTATGTGCTTACTACGTGTACCAGTGGATGAGATCTATTTGCTTGAAATATTGCTTGAAGTATGTACTTGCCTACATTCAATTCTAACTTCTATTTTCAGACAGAGATGGCAGGACATGTTTCCCAACAAGTTACATAATCACCATAAAATCAATCACGTTATGGGGATCATCATAGTCATCTGACTCACACAGTGCCTATCTCTCCACGACGAGAGAGACACCATGGTACGTCTAGTGCAGAGGGTCTCAAACCTTTTGGGGCCAGGGACCCCTTTTGTGATCGAAAATTCATTAGGGACCCTCTCATAATCTGAGAACTTCTGAGTGAGATAATAATAGCATATAAGGAGTTCTACTATGATTTTGGCAGTGCATGGCTGGGCAAACCAAGTCCCAGGCCTTGGGAAGAAACATTTTAAAGGCTCATCTCTTGGCATCGGAGAGAATATTTTAGCAGTTTTCAAGCTAATTTCTTGCAATTCTACACATTTTGTCATGGGGCAGAGAGATGTTTTGTTGTTGCAGCTTTTAAGCTAATGTCCTGCAATTCTACACATTTTGCTATGAGGCAAATTCTCATAGTTCTGACTAGCTCATGAACGCTGCATAAGAACAAATTGAAGATTCATAATATTACATTGTATTGTATTACACCCTCAACTTATTCCACAGATCCCTTGGCCAAAATTGGTTTAATATCTTACATATATATATATATATATATATATATATATATATATATATATATATATATATATAAATAATATATATATATATAATATATATATATATAATATATATATAGTGAGGGGTAAATCAAAGAAAACATTTTATTTGTCACAAGCTTTGGTGAGAGGGTAGAGAGGGAGGAAGCTCTGGCAGAGTCTGGTCTCCACTCTTCTCTCTCTCTGACTGCATCCCAGCAGCCAATCATGACAGAGCCTTCTATGTCTCCATGGTAACCTCCAGTTTAAGCAGTGACTGAGAGGATAGACTGGGTTTAGGGGCTCAATGTAGAGGAGAAGAGCAATACTTCCCGTCTCTTCAAAAACCATTGGCCAAAAATCACACCGAATATGCACGTTGTCTCTCTCCTCCTCCTACATTGTCTGTATAGTAGTAGATTTTATTGCCAGGACACAGCAGAAATATCATTCACAACATGAATTAGGCTATAGGTGGCAGAGGACCTCGACTCAAGGCAACAATGAATACATGAGAACTGTGGTATTCACACACCTTTTGGTGGTAAGTTAGTTTTTTAAGTCTAAATTATGGAGTAAGAGACATGAATTTAATATGTAATTCTATGGAAATGGTCTCTCCCATACCTGAAGGTTTTTGCTTGACTTCATTGTAAGCACATTACGAGGAGTCTAACACTGCTTAGCCAGTTGTTTTTCTTTTTTGTTTTGCTATGATGTACTGCTAAATGATTTGAAGATGTTTGGAACTTTTACCCGTGGGGAGGAATGAGGAAGAGAAGGGATGTTAAATTACAGGCTAAAATACAACCTTGGCATGGGTACAGGGAAACCATTAGCAGGACGAGACCTGGTCTGATTGGACTTGCAGGAATGAACTGAGGGCCAAAAATGGTGGCAGCGGGGATGTTTTTCCCTTCCGTCTTTGAGTTACGTAAGGCCGTTCTCTGTTACGCAGAACATTCCAGCTCTTCGAGCAAGCTACCCGGACAGAATGTCACCGATGGGAGTTTTCATTCTACCTCGGCACTTAACTGATCAATTCAAGTGTAATTTGCATACAAGGTCACCTCACCTCATCCAGTGTTTCAGGTGGCGGCATGTTGTTGATTGAGTGACAGGCCAAGTTTAGAAGGAGACCCTGTGGTTTCTGGCCTTAACAAGGCAGGACAATGGCTTGCAGAACATAGCCTAAACCAAATGATGCCCTCTTACTGTAGGCTACTAGTACAGTATTGGCGTGCAGGAACTCACTGTAATCAATGCATGCACTCCAACATCTGTTTACTATACACTACACCAATGACAACCTGGCGGCCTGGATGCTGGGAACTGTGGTCCAATAACTAATCACAGTGGTCTAATCATCAGTGGCTATCCCCTTCCTCCATTGTAGAACAATTTAGTCCTGCACCCCTCTACTTCTTCATCCCCTGATGTTTCCAGCCGTACTTCATCTAGCTAATCAGAATAAGGTGAGTTTTACATTGGGGTACTACAGCTGGTTTAGCAACAGGATTTGATGTGCAGTGAGAGATCACGGTCGGTGGATAATTAACAACCTACTTGTTGCTCAACTTGAGCTGCGCATCATGGAAGCTTTCAGTAGCTTAACACGTACACAAAGTTATAGGAGTATCAAGAAGTTATAGGAGTAGCAAAATCCAGCTCTGTTTCTTTCTCTGATTAAACCAGGGTCAGCTGGAGGAGGAGGTACATGATGGAAGAGATGCTCGGTGGGTGTAGAGTATTTTTAACTCTCCTCGTAGCGGAATGATGAGTAGAGGACAGGGCAGGTTGTGCTGTGCATCCCTCCTGCTCAGCTTGTGGAGGGGCACAGGGCAGGGCAGGTTGTGCTGTGCATCCCTCCTGCTCAGCTTGTGGAGGGGCACAGGTCAGGACAGGTTGTGCTGTGCATCCCTCCTGCTCAGCTTGTGGAGGGGCACAGGTCAGGGCAGATTGTGCTGTGCATCCCTCCTGCTCAGCTTGTGGAGGGGCACAGGTCAGGGCATGTTGTGCTGTGCATCCCTCCTGCTCAGCTTGTGGAGGGGCACAGGGCAGGGCAGGTTGTGCTGTGCATCCCTCCTGCTCAGCTTGTGGAGGGGCACAGGTCAGGGCAGGTTGTGCTGTGCATCCCTCCTGCTCAGCTTGTGGAGGGGCACAGGGCAGGGCAGGTTGTGCTGTGCATCCCTCCTGCTCAGCTTGTGGAGGGGCACAGGTCAGGGCAGGTTGTGCTGTGCATCCCTCCTGCTCAGCTTGTGGAGGGGCACAGGGCAGGGCAGGTTGTGCTGTGCATCCCTCCTGCTCAGCTTGTGGAGGGGCACAGGGCAGGGCAGGTTGTGCTGTGCATCCCTCCTGCTCAGCTTGTGGAGGGGCACAGGTCAGGGCAGGTTGTGCTGTGCATCCCTCCTGCTCAGCTTGTGGAGGGGCACAGGGCAGGGCAGGTTGTGCTGTGCATCCCTCCTGCTCAGCTTGTGGAGGGGCACAGGTCAGGGCAGGTTGTGCTGTGCATCCCTCCTGCTCAGCTTGTGGAGGGGCACAGGGCAGGGCAGGTTGTGCTGTGCATCCCTCCTGCTCAGTTTGTGGAGGGGCACAGGGCAGGGCAGGTTGTGCTGTGCATCCCTCCTGCTCAGCTTGTGGAGGGGCACAGGGCAGGGCAGGTTGTGCTGTGCATCCCTCCTGCTCAGCTTGTGGGGGGGCACAGGGCAGGGCAGGTTGTGCTGTGCATCCCTCCTGCTCAGCTTGTGGAGGGGCACAGGGCAGGGCAGGTTGTGCTGTGCATCCCTCCTGCTCAGCTTGTGGAGGGGCACAGGGCAGGGCAGGTTGTGCTGTGCATCCCTCCTGCTCAGCTTGTGGAGGGGCACAGGGCAGGGAAGGTTGTGCTGTGCATCCCTCCTGCTCAGCTTGTGGAGGGGCACAGGGCAGGGCAGGTTGTGCTGTGCATCCCTCCTGCTCAGCTTGTGGAGGGGCACAGGTCAGGGCAGGTTGTGCTGTGCATCCCTCCTGCTCAGCTTGTGGAGGGGCACAGGTCAGGGGGAGGTGATGACTGATTGCTCCATGGCACACTGTCTGGACTATGGGAGGCTGCCCTGTGGTGATGGCAAGAGCCCGGCCCCTGGGCTGCCATGGTTGTTAAACAATATTCATGCATTTTCCTACTTGTTTTTTTTCTAGTCACGGTATGTCCACGTCTGTTCTCCTCCTATCTGGTCATGGAAGGCGGGTAGAAATGCTGGCAATTCTTACCACGAGTCACACAGACAAGACTATTGTCCTAAGCCTTTGACATTTTAACTGGATTGGGAGATAAGCCCACAGAGCCACTTATGGGGTTCTTACTACACACTGAGCTGTGTTTGGAGTGGTTGTCATGGCTAATGTTGTTCCTGCAAAGTCAAGGCGACTGTGTGAAAGTGATATGTGCTATTTTAGGCTGACCAGGGCCCAACATTTTTCACTTGTATTTAAATGGGTTTTATTATTGGTGCATCATGAGGGAACCCTCCCGACTCTTCCATTACAACCCTCCCCAGCCACTCCCCCTCGTAGACGTCCTCTCAGAAACGGGGTTATATTTCATTAACAGAGACCGGTAAAATGCCTCCTGTGACTCAGCACCTCCCTCCCAGGATTCCGCTTTGATGCCTTATGTCGCCGTGACGACAGCCAGCACCAGCTGTTCCGCACTGCTCCTACTGCCTGTTTGTGAGATGTGTTTATATGTACAGTAAATGTTGTGTTCACTATGATATGAATTATGTGAAGAGAGAGGTCAATGTTATTGTTTAGATTGTTTTACTCGTAGCTTTTGCTGCTATTCCCTAGTAGGCCTATTCCTCTGTGGGAGTTGAACACCACAGAATAGCCACAGAGCGCTACCTGTAAAAATAAGTGGGGTGTAGTAGAGGGTGTTAAACGGGAGATTTGTGTGTGTGCTGTTACCAATCAGTCAGGATGCACAGATGTTTGTGTGTTTACTGATCCTGTACTGCGGGTTCCAGTAGTGCTAAGCTTCATGTTATGTGAGGTTTAAGCCCAGGATCTCCAATTGTATTTATCACATGCGCCGAATACAACTGGTGTAGACTTTACAGTGAAATGCCTGCTTACGAACCTTTCCCGATGATGCAGAGTTTAAAAATAAAATAGTAACTCAAGGATTTTAAAAAATACACAAGAATGGAGCTCTATACAGGGAGTACCAGTACCAGATCAATGTGCAGAGGTACCAGGTACTTGAGGTAGATATGTACATGATAAAGGGGAAAGTGACTAGGCAACTGGCTAGATGATGATGATGATGATGATGATGATGATGATGATGATGATAAGAATAACTTAAAGAACAGAGTAGCAGCAGCAAAGGATGAGTGTAAAAGTGTGTATGTATGTTTGTGTTATGTGTGTGCGCATGCATATGCAGTGTTTGAATGTGTGTGTGTATTATAAAGTTTAGTGATTGTGCGTAGGGTCAGCGCAGGTAGTTTGGGTACCATTTAATTGACTATTTAGAAGTCTGGCTAATTAGCAGGCTTATGGCTTTGGGGTAGAAGCTGTCTCGGAGCCTGTTGGTCTGATAGCCGACGCTCCGGTACCATTTCCCAGGCAGTAGCAGCCTTCCACTGACACCGCCTGATATAGAGGTCCTGGATGGCAGGGAGCTAGGCCCCAGTGATGTACTGGACAGTCCGCACCACCCTTTCTAGCGCTTTGCATTCAAGGGCTGTGCAGTTGCCATATTAAGGAGTGATGCAGCCAGTCAAGATGTTCTTGATGGTGCAGCTGTATAACTTTTTGAGGATCTGAGGGCCCATGCCAAATCTTTTTAGCCTTGTGACTTTTCAACACCTTCACGACTGTGTGTGTGTGTGTGTGTGTGGACCATGTTAATTCCTTAGAGATGTGGACACCAAGGAACTTAAAGCTCTCAACCTGTTCCGCAACAGCGTCGTCGATATGGATGGGGGCGTGCTCTCCCCTCTCTCTTATAGTCCAAGATCTGCTCCTTGGTCTTACTGACGTTGAGGGAGAGGTTGTTGTCTTGGCACCACGCTGCTAAGTCTCTGACCTCCTCCCTGTAGGCTGACTCATCACCATCGGTGATCAGGCCTATCACCCCCGTGATGGTGTTGAAGTCGTGGGTGAACAGGGAGTACAGGAGGGGACACACCCCTGAGGGCCCCCCGTTTTGAGGGTCAGTGTGGGGAAGGTATTGTTGCCTACACTCACCACCTGAGGCTGACCCTTCAGGATGTCCAGGATCTAGTAACAGAGGAAGGGGTTCAGTCCCAGGGTCCCTAGCTTGGTGATGAGCTTGGAGGGGACTATGGTGTTGAACGCTGAGCTGTAGTTATTTCCCCTCTTGTCCAGGTGGGAGAGGGCAGTGTGATGTGCAATTGAGATTGTGTCATCTGTTGGGGCAGTATGCAAATTTGAGTGGGTCTGGGATGATGGTGTTGATGTGTGTCATGACCAGCCTTTTAAAGTGCTTCATTATTACAGATGTGAGTGCTACAGGGCCATTAGTAATTTAGGCAGGTTACCTTGGAGCTTTTGGGGAAAGGGACAATGGTAGTCAGCTTGAAACATGTTGGCATTACAGACTGGAACAAGGAGAGATTGAAAATGGTCTGTGAAGTCACACAACGCGCCCGGTAGCCTTGTGATTGTTAACCTGTTTAAACGTTTTGCTTACATCGGCCATGGAGAGGGAGATCACACAGTCATCCGGAAAAGCAGGGGCTTTCATGCAAGGCATAGTGTTATATTCCTCGACGAGAGAATAGAAGGCATTTAGCTTGTTTGGGAGTTGTGCGTCACTGGGCAGCTCATGGCTGGGTTTCCCTTTTGTAATTCGTTATCGTCTTCAAGCCCTACCACATACGACCAGTGTCTTGGCCGGTGTAATAGGATTTTACCTTCCTCCTATGTTGTCCTAATGCATGTTGAATGTTTCGTCTGCGGTTATAGCGGGATTTCTTGTATGCGTCCATCTCCGTGTCCCGTTCATTGTAAGCGGTAGCTGTAGCCTTTACCCCAGCACGCATGTTGCCTGTAATCCATGGTTTTTGGTTGGGATGCCTTCTTCTAGTCACTGTGGGGATGACATAGTCTATGCACTTTATTGACGAAGCCTGTGACTTGTATTAAACTCCTCAATGTTATCGGATGAATCCCGGAACACAGATCCCAGTATGTATTAGCAAAACAGTAGCCTCGCATCTGCTTCGTCCGGACACTTCCGTATTGAGCGCATCACTGGTACTTCCTGTTTGAGCTTTTGTTTGTAAACGGGAAGCAGGAGAATGGAGTCATGGTCAGATTTGCCAAATGGAGGATGAGGGAGGGCGTTTCTGTGGATAGAATAAAAGTGGTCTTGAGGTTAGTGGTGGAGGATACGTGTTGGTAGAAGTGCGGTAGGACGGTTTTAAGTCTTCGCGCATTAAGGTCTCCACCCACCAGAAATGCTGCCTCTGGGTGAGCGGTTTCTTGTTTGTTTATGGCCCCATATAGTTTGAGTGCCAGAGTGGTGTTGGCCTGTGGAGGAATGTAGACAGCCATGATAATTACGGATTAGAACTCTGTTGGTAGACAAAAGGATCTGCAGCTAACCATAAGGTATTCTATATCGGGTCAGCAAGTTCCCGCGATTTTCTTCACATTCGAACAGCACACCAGTTGTTATTCATGAAAAAAACACACCGCCTCCTTTCGTTTTCCCCTGAAGCCGCCGTCTGATCCTGTCACTGCATGGATAATCCACCGAGTTCTACGTGCATTGCATCATCATCCAGCCACGTTTCAGTAAGACATATAATATTGCAGCTTTTCAAGTCTCTGGACATTTGCTAATAGAACGGAGGGGAGCACCGTTCGGTTTTATCTTAGCTTCATTTTTAATAGGTCTCAACGTCATGTCCCGCGTTTACGCCTGCAGTGTTTTAGTAGCCCATGGATCAAAGGAATAGGGTCTGGTATGAACAGCTGAGTTGAAGTTGTATTTGAAGTTGAAATCAAGGTTAGTAACTGTCGATCTGTTATCCAGAAGTGCTTGGCAGTCATACGTGATAATAGTATGAACATTCTGTACAAAAAAAGTAAAGATAAACAAGATAAGTCACTATATATCAAAATTGGGTTGGAACTCATAAGATGTCGCCCGTCTCCGTCGGCGTCATCTTTCATCTCTGGAACCATGGAAAGTTCAATTTAGGGTTGGGCAGTATCATATCGTCATGCCGTCCTCTCATCTCGGGATTTACGGTATTACCAGGTTAGTACACAAAAAACTCAAAGCACATTGGACATCTATTACCAGAATTCTAACAAAATTACCACTAGTAATAGTGAATTTCCATGGAAGCTGCTAGCTAAATATGCTAACAAGCTCAAAAGAAAATAAATGAATTGCAAAGACAGTCAATCCAGCTCATAAAGTTTTACATACACTACATGACCAAAAATATGTGGACACCTGCTCATCGAACATCTCATTCCAAAATCATGGGCATTAGTTGTGATACAAATGTTAGTGTATAAAAAACATATAACCTAAGTCTGCTCTGTTTCTTGCACAGGCTGCACACACTTCATCAGTCTCTCATTTGCAATTTCACAAACACTTGATAATATCACCCATCAGACTATGCTCAATTTAATCTGGTCATTACATATACAGTGCATTTGGAAAGTATTCAGACCCCTTCCATTTTTCCACATTTTGTTACCTTACAGCCTTAATCTGAAATGGACTGAATGCATTTTTTCCTCATCAGTCTACAAACAAAAACCCATAATGACAAAGCGAAAACAGGTTTATAGAAATGTTAGCAAATGTATAATAATACAATTTTAAAAATACCTTATTTACGTAAGTATTCAGACCCTTTGCTATGAGACTCGATATTGAGCTCAGGTGCATCCTGTTTCCATTGATCATCCTTGATCAAGGTCCAAAGAACACAATGGCCTCCATCATTCTTAAATGGAAGAAGTTTGGAACCACCAAGACTCTCCCCAACTGAGCAATCGGGGGAGAAGGGCCTTGGGTTCTTGGTCACCTCCCTGACCGTTGGTCACTCTGACAGAGCTCCAGAGTTCCTCTGTGTAGATGGGAGAACCTTCCAGAAGGACAACCATCTCTGCAGCACTCCACCAATCAGGCCTTTATGGTAGAGTGGCCAGACAGAAGCCACTCTTCAGTAAAAGGCACATGACAGCCCGCTTGGAGTTTGCCAAAAGGCACCTAAAGGACTCTCAGACCATGAGAAACAATATTCTTTGGTCTGATGAAACCAAGATTGAACTATTTGGCCTGGATGCCAAGCATCATGTCTGAAGGAAGACTGGCACCATCCCTACGGTGAAAAATGGTGGTGGCAGCATCATGCTGTGGGGATGTTTTTCATTGGCAGGGACTGGGAGACTAGTCAGGATCGTGGGAAAGATGAACGCAGCAAAGTACAGAGATCCTTGATGAAAACCTGCTCCAGAGCGCTCAGGACCTCAGACTGGGGCAAAGGTTCCTCTTCCAACAGGACAACGACCCTAAGCACACAGCCAAGACAACGCAGGAGGGGCTTCGGGACAAGTCTCTGAATATCCTTGAGTGGCCCAGCCAGAGCCCAGACTTAAACCCAATCGAACATCTCTGGAGAGACTTGAAAATAGCTGTGTAGCGACGCTCCCCTTCCAACCTGACAGGGCTTGAGAGGATCTGCAGAGAAGAATGGGAGAACTCACCAAATGCAGGTGTGCCAAGCATGTAGCGTCATACCCAAGAAGACTCGAGGCTGTGGTCACTGCCAAAGGTGCTTCAACAAAGTTCTTAGTAAAGGGTCTGAATACTTATGTAAATGTGATATTTAATAGATTAGCAAAAATGTCTAAACTGGTTTTTGCTTTGTCATTATGGGGTATTGTGTGTAGATTGATGACGAAAACAAACAATTTAATTAATTTTAGAATAAGGCTGTAACAAAATGTGGAAAAAGTCAAGTGGTGTGAATACTGTAATGAAACAGGCAGTGAATAGGTCTCAAACCCTCAACCTTCTAGCCCGAAGTCGACTGTGCCCCAAAAGCATGCTCAAGCGGCAGAGTCGATATCTGCGCTTATAAACCCAGGGTCGTTACATTAGGAGGCTACAGTGCATTCAGAAAGTATTGTATGTGTGAAATCATTTTTGATTTTAGAATGGCCCACAAAAAAAATGTAATCCGTAGCCTGCACTCGAATAGCGGTTTAGCTTATAAGAACACATATTTCTGTAGGCTATGAGTCTCCAACCATGTTCCAGGGGTCTTTGGCCTACAGGCCACTTTAGTTGTGATACAAACTGTAAGAAAGGTCATGCCTGTGCACTTGACTTTCCCCACAGTCCTGTTTTCTCCCTTTCTCAGCTGTCTATCAGTCTCCTGGTTTCAGCCAATCGGTGTGCCCGGATGGACATTTGGACTCTCCCACTCTAGCCCAGAGTAGTTATCGTCTTCAGCCAATGAGGGCAGAAGTTTGGCTGGGGACCAAGTTTTCAGTTTGTTTTCTAGAAAAATTTGTGTGTGCATTCGCAATAACCACAAGATCACTTCTGATGTAAATGTGTGTGTGCAACTGTGTGGTGGTGACTAAGGGAATAAAAGTCTGGATATGGACACATCTGCCTGGTTGTTACCGGACCGCCTCTAGTGGGGTCAGACCAATGTAGAGTCCGCTTAAGTAACTAGCGGGTAAGGGCTCAGAAGAAAACTGCTCAGACGGCTCCAGTTAGCCCTTTTTACATGGTTCTTTGTACAGTGAGGGAAAAAAGTATTTGATCCCCTGCTGATTTTGTACGTTTGCCCACTGACAAAGAAATGATCAGTCTATAATTTTAATGGTAGGTTTATTTGAACAGTGAGAGACAGAATAACAACAAAAATATCCAGAAAAACGCATGTCAAAAATGTTATAAATTGATTTGCATTTTAATGAGGGAAATAAGTATTTGACCCCCACTCAATCAGAAAGATTTCTGGCCCCCAGGTGTATTTTATACTGGTAACGAGCTGAGATTAGGAGCACACTCTTAAAGGGAGTGCTCCTAATCTCAGTTTGTTACCTGTATAAAAGACACCTGTCCACAGAAGCAATCAATCAATCAGATTCCAAACTCTCCACCATGGCCAAGACCAAAGAGCTCTCCAAGGATGTCAGGGACAAAATTGTAGACCTACACAAGGCTGGAATGGGCTACAAGACCATCGCCAAGTAGCTTGGTGAGAAGGTGACAACAGTTGCTGCGATTATTCGCAAATGGAAGAAACACAAAAGAACTGTCAATCTCCCTCGGCCTGGGGCTCCATGCAAGATCTCACCTCGAGGAGTTGCAATGATCATGAGAATGGTGAGGAATCAACCCAGAACTACACGGAAGGATCTTGTCAATGATCTCAAGGCAGCTGGGACCATAGTCACCAAGAAAACAATTGGTAACACACTACGCCGTGAAGGACTGAAATCCTGCAGGGCCCGCAAGGTCCCCCTGCTCAAGAAAGCACATATACATGCCCGTCTGAAGTTTGCCAATGAACATCTGAATGATTCAGAGGACAACTGGCTGAAAGGAAGATGAGCTGCAAGGCGCTACACACCTCTCTCATCTAAGAGACTACCAGCCCTGCTCCAGGTCCTGTCTGTGGTCATGGAGTAACCACACCCTCTCCAGTTGGAAGCTGCAGAGGGAATACGAGGACCTGCGTCATGTGCAGGAAGAGCTCAGGAGGGCGTACTCTAGGCCCTTCCGGCCTGAGTCAGTTTGTTTCCTGCCTACCTGGTAGATGTGAAGTGTCAAGGTTTTGAGTGTCCTTCCCCTTAAGTAGGTTTAGCCTATCCTGCCCCCATGGTAGGTCTAGAGTTCCCTGCCTTCCTGGAAGGTTCAGTCTATCCTGCGCGAGCCTGCTCCCCCAGTAGGCTCTCGGTTTCTGGCCTTACCCGGCCCTCAGTCTCTGGCCCTAGTTGCAGGCTCACACTGTTCTGGCTTACGTCCCTGGCCTGCTGCATTAGTACTAAGGCCCCAGTCCTCTACCATTCTGTCCACAGTCCCTTGCAGTAGTAGCATCTACGTTTGCTGCACTGTCAGTCTCTAGGTATCCTACCAAGCACACATCAAGATGTTACACCAGATCTTACTCCCTTGCTGCTGGCCACCACTATTCAATTCAATTGAATTCAAGTAACTTTATTTATAAACCCCTGAGAAACCCTTCAGATAACACCCATCCACATTGGTTCAGGAGACTAGTTTTAGTAGAGAATCCTTAGCCCACCAGATAAGTGCTGTGGGGTCGCTGTGTGCTGCTATTGCGTCACTACCAAGGGGGTAGAGGAGACTATTTTTAGAAGGGAATGGGCATATTCTAAACTCAGCAAAAAAAGAAACGTCCTCTCACTGTCAACTGCGTTTATTTTAAGCGAACTTAACATGTGTAATTATTTGTATGGCCTCGGTGTAACGCTCATTCCTTCAACGATAAACGCGAATCCGACCATCACCCCCTGGTGAGACAAAACCGCGAGTCGTCAGTGAAGAGCATTTTTTTGCCAGTCCTGTCTGGTCCAGCGACAGTGGGTTTGTGCCCATAGGCGATGTTGCCAGTGATGTCTGGTGAGGACCTGCAAGCCCTCAGTCCAGCCTCTCTCAGCCTATTGCGGACAGTCTGAGAACTGTTCACGTAGATGAGCAGTGACCCTGGGCATCTTTCTTTTGGTGTTTTTCAGAGTCAGTAGAAAGACCTCTATAGTGTCCTATGTATTCATAACTGTGACCTTAATTGCCTGTTGTTTGTAAGATGTTAGTGTCTTAATGTCCGTTCCACAGGTGCATGTTCATTAATTGTTTATGGTTCATTGAACAAGAATGGGAAACAGTGTTTAAACCCTTTACAATGAAGATCTGTGAAGTTATTTGTATTTTTACGAATTATCTTTGAAAGACAGGGTCCTGAAAAAGGGCCATTTCATTTTTTGCTGAGTTTATGAACGTACAGCGTCAAGCGCTCTGCTCGCTTGCGTATGCTTGGATTATTGTGTCCATTCTATTTTTAGACTTAGTGTGCGTGTATGAAAGGGGGGTGTTTTTTTTCAAGCTAAAGCGTGGCGCAAGCGGTCTATGTGAAGGTTGCTGGTGGTACATAAGTGACAGGCGTCTGTATAATTGTCAATTGATTCTAGTTGTTGAAAGATTACCGGTTGTTTTCTGTTATGGCATTTTCTGGGTAGCATCTTGCAGGAAACTTGCTTCACTCAATCTGGGAAAACTACTAAACCATTATTAGAAAGATGATGGTGTTCGGTTGAGGAACAGTGTTGATTTACACTGTTCAGTAGAAAAGATGGAGGAAGAAAGACTAAGATGAGTAACTAAAGTAATTACCTGTTTGATAGGGAGGTTTGCTAGGATGGTGCTCTCCATTCCCCATAAGTACCTGTCAACCATCAGTGCACCAGACTAGAGCTGTGGTGGTCACGAAACTTTGTCACGGTATTTGACCGTTAATTAACAAACACATTTTGCCTCTCCTGGCTTCCACACAGAGCCTACAAGCCACTGATGCAGACCTTTGGAACATCTACATTTTTAAAAGTCTAATAAATCCATGTAACATAGCCTACAACTTCACAATAAATCTATTATTTATTTTAGACAGGTCTAAAGAAACATGATATGAAGAAAATGTAGTCTATTTCAGAAGAACAGAATAGCATACTCTGATCTGGCTATACCATATGGCTGTGGGCTACACTAGTTCATTTAGCAGACAAGATTTGGTTACAATTCCGTGGCATTATTTTATAGTATGAAGATTACAATTGAACAAAGCTGAATAAAATAGACAGGATATTTTCTCCAAACGATTTGAGGGAGTGTTCACATGCGGCTATTCTGTGTTAAGTGGTTAACAAAGAAACAGGTCCTCATATATGCTTCATTTAGAGTTATTAATGTAACTTTAGTTGTTCTACAAATGTTGGGCTATATGTTTAGATTTTTAATACATTGTAAGGCTGCATGATGCAACTCCTGATGATTTGAAAAAAGTCGCTTGAAAGGCATGAGCTCTGCTTTGTTTCTTGCGCCGGCTGTACCACTTCGTCAGTCTGTCATTCACATTTTGAGAAGCACTTGATAATGCCTCAAATTTCCCGGCGGCATCCCCTTTTTGTGGCCATAATGTACCCTAAAAAAATGTATCCCTGTATGCCTTCTCCCTAAATGCTGCCCGCTCTGAGGCACCTCTCATCTCACTCACACAGCTCTCCATCAAGTGATTGGGTCTTTCTCACAGGCTACAAGACGCATATTGAAGATATTGGAACAACTGCCCACATTTACTTTTCGTCAGCCAAATAGATGAGTAGGCCTTACGAACAGCAAAAGCACTAACCTTTGCCAATCTACTATCCCCATAGTACAAAAGTTGACCTATTCTGTGCAAGAAATAAATATTCCAGACATAGTCTGGGACTGTTGTGGGATGCGATAGATCCCAAATTAGTACTACCACTAGCATTAAAAAAAGGTTTAAAAGGAACGAGGCTGATGCAACAGCTCCAAACGTTTCGCTTTTAAATGTTGGTAAACTATTATGCTATTTCTTCACATAATAAGCGTAGCAAAGCTCACATGGCAGTAGGCTTTTAGCACGAATGTTCCATTAGCGGGAAAACACCATTATCAAAAGTGACCAGAAATGCCATTATACATGTAATTATTTTATTATAAAGGTGCATTTTTATGGTGAAAACTATCTTTCCTAAACTTGAAGCTTACCAGTTAGGCTCTACACTCGTTGTAAAGCAGATTAATCTGCTTCATTTTAAGAAGTTATTTGGCCACTTTAGTTGTGATACAAACCTTTATCAAACATATAGGCTTATGGGCTAGGCTACATGAGGTGTGCGACTAGGATTACAAAAAGTCAAACAAAAGGCATTGTTTCTCGCCTTACGCTGGGCATCATTCACAAGTGATAATATATAATTCACAAGTGATAGGCTAATATTGTCACCCATCACACTATTCTTGATTTAATCTTGTCTTTACATATACTAAATAATATATGTGTGAAATTCGTATTTATTTAGGATGGACCATTATCATACACCGGTCCCGAAATAAGGGCAGGGGGAAAAATACATCTCATCCCTGCACTTAAATAGTGAATGGAGGATGATTTTCCTGTGGTTCATTTTCATGCCAGCCAGGTAGACTTATACTCCTGTTGTTAAGATAAGCAATGTGCTTAATATTAGGGAAGTTGAGAAATAAATATAGTAGGCCTAGCCTATAGAAAGCTAATGGGATCCTCCTCTTTTTAATAGAGGCCATCACTCTGTTTTCTCACACAATTGCATAGCCTATAGAAATGTTGCACAACATGAGCTCATGGGCTCTCATGAAGTGTTTGATTAGATTTTTGATTACATTTTCTTTGATGTCAGAGTGATTAGAGAGACAATAGAGTGCTGAGTACCAGGCAGTTAGCAAGTTTGGTAGGCTACTAATGACCATCAGCAGCATCAGAGCATGGAGAAGCCTAATTACCGTGACTAGAAAGTAACGTGGAATTTGACTGTCTTCATGACTCATGACCGCCGGTGTGGCGGTAATACGGTCACCACAACAGCCCTATTCCAGTCTCTCTCTCCAGCCTGTCTGTTTAATGTACAGAAAGGTTTTAGAGGAGTTTGACCTTACTGGTGTGTTAGTTCGTGAGTGTGTCTTTTGCAGGAGGCTCTGAAAATTGGGTAGAGACTGGGAGAGGGCATTAAATAGATTGTTGAAAGAGACATTGACAGAGGGAGAAGATGGGAAGGGAGCAGAAGAGTAACTGTGATAGAGAAGGAGAGGCCTCCCTCTCCCCCATCTCTGAGATGTGAAACGAGAGGCTCATGAGTCTTGTATGTTGATGGCTGTGTGGCAGACAGTGAGGCAGGCTGGGCTATATTCGCATGTGTCAGCACAATCCCTTTCTGCAGCATCATCATTGCTGCCCACAGGGTCCCGTCAGGTCCCCCTGGACAGAGCCACGCCGAGGCAGTGCACCGGCATGTCGGAATCTCTCTATCCATCTCTCTTTCTCTCATACACTCATACCTTATCACTCACTCACTCACTTTTTCTGACTGCAGAGGTCTGTAGGGACAAGGACACAGGGGCCCTTCTCTCCTCTGTCTTGACTGCTGAACAGTCAGCAGTGTGTTTTTGAGCATGGCAGAAAACTGTAGGTTTCTGTCAGTGTGCTTGTTACAGAATTCAAGACTGCATTAGCATCTGTGGGCGTGAGAGGGTGTGTTTCATCAAATAGCACTAGAGAAGTAGGCCTACATTTGTCCATTTGGGTGGTGACTGAAATACTTAGGCTACAGTCCAAACACGTTATTTTTACGCCCTTGCCCATCCACTTTCCCTTAGGGGAATCCCCATCGAAACCAGATGCAGTTTGATTGCCATCTTAAGTGGAGGTCCAATTTACTAACGTTGCCCCCTCAGCCCTCGATTTAGCTTGAGGGAGCGAGTGAACAACTTTGGTCACTTGCGGGGTTAATATGACCCACAACTCAATACAAACTGTAGTCACATGTCAAACTCTGGTGGCGGCAAAGTGTCAAATTTGATTAAAAAAAGGCTGCATTTTCGGCATGTCAGAAAGTGTGAAGCTAGCTTGCTAAAAATATATATATATATATATATATATATATATATATACACACACATTGATTTTAGTGTTGGAAAATTGGCTTAGTCTCGTAGTGAGGAGACTATAAAATGTTGCTAGATTCATTGGAATAAATGACCAAACTATTAAACTAGCTAGCCAGCTATGGGTAACTGTAGCTATGTAGCTATCTACCTGACATGAGTCCTAGCTAGATATGTTAGCTTACTAGGTAGCATTACATTAATAGCTTTAGGTTGGTTGTTTTTAATGTCACCTTCATGGACTTTGCCTCTCCAATCATAACTCTCCCTAGCTTGGGCAAGGGACATTTAAGGTACACTCGGATGTGACGATGTAAAACGTAATTCAAGGGCTGAGGGTTTAGGGCCGAGGGCTGTCTACTTTGAGTTTAAAACGCAGCCTTAATCTTTCACACACTCTCCTCTGTGTAGATTTCCCCCTGTTCCACTTCCCCTAGATAACATCTAAACAGTGTCTGCCTTATTCTGCCCCTAAACAGCAGGAAGCAGATTGTACAGTCAACTTTCCTGCCAGTTCTTGACTATGGTGACATCATTTACCAGAATAAAGCAGCCTTTGGATGCCGTCTACCATCGTGCCCTTTGCTTTATCACAGGGGACAGTTTTAATAAGCATCACTGCATCCTGTATCAAAAGGTTGGCTGGTCCTCATTAAAGTCCCATAGATCCCTTCACTATTCCCATTTTTGTTTACAAAGTTCTACTACAGTCGTGGCCAAAAGTTTTGAGAATGACACAAATATTAATTTCCACAAAGTTTGCTGCTTCAGTGTCTTTAGATATTTTTGTCAGATGTTACTATGGAATACTGAAGTATAATTACAAGCATTTCATAAGTGTCAAAGACTTTTATTGACAATTACATGAAGTTGATGCAAATAGTCAATATTTGCAGTGTTGACCCTTCTTTTTCAAGACCTCTGCAATCCGCCCTGGCATGCTGTCAATTAACTTCTGGGCCACATCCTGACTGATGGCAGCCCATTCTTGCATAATCAATGCTTGGAGTTTGTCAGAATTTGTGGGTTTTTGTTTGTCCACCCGCCTCTTGAGGATTGACCACAAGTTCTCAATGGGATTAAGGTCTGGGGAGTTTCCTGGCCATGGACCCAAAATATTGATGTTTTGTACCCCGAGCCACTTAGTTATCACTTTTGCCTTATGGCAAGGTGCTCCATCATGCTGGAAAAGGTATTGTTTGTCACCAAACTGTTCCTGGATGGTTGGGAGAAGTTGCTCTCGGAGGATGTGTTGGTACCATTCTTTATTCATGGCTGTGTTCTTTGGCAAAAATGTGAGTGAGCCCACTCCCTTGGCTGAGAAGCAACCCCACACATGAATGGTCTCAGGATGCTTTACTGTTGGCATGACACAGGACTTATGGTAGCGCTCACCTTGTCTTCTCCAAACGAAATTTTTTCCGGATGCTCCAAACAATTGGAAAGGGGATTCATCAGAGAAAATGACTTTATCCCAGTCCTCAGCAGTCCAATCCCTGTACCTTTTGCAGAATATCAGTCTGTCCCTGACGTTTTTCCTGGAGAGAAGTGGCTTCTTTGCTGCCCTTGTGCAAAGCAATGATGACGGCACGTGTTTCCTTGCAGGTAACCATGATTGACAGAGGAAGAACAGTGATTCCAAGCACCACCCTCCTTTTGAAGTGATCTCCAGCCTTGTCCTCGTCAACACTCACACCTGTGTTAACGAGAGAATCACTGACATGATGTCAGCTGGTCCTTTTGTGGTAGGGCTGAAATGCAGTGGACATTTTTTGGGGGGATTCAGTTCATTTGCATGGCAAAGAGGGACTTTCCAATTAATTGCAATTCATCAGATCGCTCTTCATAACATTCTAGAGTATATGCAAATTGCCATCATACAAACTGAGGCAGCAGACTTTGTGAAAATTAATATTTGTGTCATTCTCAAAACTTTTGGCCACGACTGTACACAAGCTTCTGACTTACCTAACTTTGTTGTTGAAGTATGAAAACATGAGTTACCAAACCTGTTCAACTCTTGAGGTTCCTTGGGTCTGGACTGCATTGGGTAAGTCCGCCTTCAGTTTTAATGACTCCAATTTTTGGAATAACCTGCAGAACTCCCTGCGTCTTGATTCCCTGGTGCCGCTAGGGCAATTTAGTATTTTATGTTGAATTTGTTAAATGAGAATACATTTGTTTTGATTAAATATTAAAATGTATTGTGTTGAAATTGTAACCTCTAGTTTTTTTATTATTGGAATGTTCGTGTTGAATTTGCCCATTTGAAAATTACACCTGGTCTCAATGAGCTATCCTGATTTTTAAAATTAATAATAATAAAATAAATATTTTTACCAGTATGCAGCCTCCCTTGCTATAGGCTATTGAATTAAATCTCTTAAACAATGGCTCTCACAACCCCAATCATTATCCCGACTTGTGCCTGAATTGAATCAGTCCTGCTGCTGCTGTGTTGACCGACATTGGTCGCAATGGACCGTTTCATCATTATGAGTTTGACTATAAGAGCACTAGAGCATGGCGTTATGAAAATCGATTTCACAATTTTTGTTTCCACATCAATGCTCAATATTCCAAAGCTGCAGGGATTAGATCATGTGTTTTGGCGCAGTGGAACCAGGCTAAAGGGTGATTGAAAGGAATTGCGCTGAGACTTTTTGTTTTTTTGAGCGCTTATGTCCGCTTTTGTGCTGAGATTTTTCACTATAAAACTTAATGCCAAACAAATAACATTCATTTGAAAGTTTTTAACAAACCATACGACTCTATGCACAATGACTACTTTTAACAATTTACACTAAACATTTTCCAAAAACACATTTGGAAGAACTCTGCAGATGCAAAGTTTGGTAACGCAATTTAAGTAAAATCTCCCTCAGTTTGTGACGTTTTCCAAAACACTGTTAAATATCTGCTCTGAATTAAGATTCAAAGATGTTTGCAGAAAGAATGGGGTTTCGGCTATGACATGTCACCTTGACTTAGAGAAAATATATTTTGGTTATTGAACTTAAATTTCACTGAATTAAATTATATTTTATTTTATTCAAATTTAAATCGCAATTCTGTATCCTGTTTACTATTTCAATTCAAATTCAAGAATTTAAATGGAATTTGAGGCATTCTCAAATCATTTCTGAATTGAGCCCAACTCTGGTTTGGGCTGGACCAAAAGTCTACATCTGTGGACCTTGAAATGAAAGTCGGGGTGGAACGTGCCAAAAAATGACTTTGGTGGATGTTGAAATCAAGGCCAGATGTTTTTTAAGATTCATTTTTGATCCGTTTGACCAGAAATCAAAGCCTATGCTTATTCCTTAACATTAAGGATAGAAAATGGTTGGAAAATGTATATATGCCTTATCTTTAAAAATATATATACTCTTAGCTTTTATTTGACACCAGATTTGACATGCTCCTATGGACTTCACATGTTGGTGCTCATGGGTCCTTTTACATTGAAATGACCTGTTCAGCTTCAGGCGTGTCAGCATGATGAGTGGTGGTCTGTATTCGATTCCCTATCTACAGTAACGTTATCTCTTCTCCAAAAAACGTGGGCATGTCCTTCTGCACCCCCCCGGGCTCCCTCCTGTGCCCCTGCCTCCTCTGTAGGCCTCTCTAGCCTACTTTTATCTCCACTGTTTCCCAGGAGATTGGTTATTTTAAGCGGAGCACGATGTTCCGCTCTGCTTTTGTGGATGTGTCGTCCCATCTAGAGCAGGCCGCTGTGTGGAGAATAGAAAGAAATAGCGGAGGAGGAGAGTGGAGGAAGAGATTTAAAACAGCACAGCTCCACCACCCTCCCACACTGTTAGCCAGTGTTGCCTGCCTCTCAATCACTGTTAAGTATTGATGTAGAAGTGTTTATGTTGACCTGGATGGGTCCCCTCCATGTCCTCTGTATTCTAGTGGTGCGTCACTCACCTTTAACGGGTTAGGTGGGGGGGTGAGAGGTTGGTGGGAGCTCACGACCGGTCGAGGACCTGAGCGTGGCAGGCAGCGTCACTAGGAGCCTCTCTCAAAGCCAGCCTTTGTTCAGTGGATGAGTGACGCAGTGGGAATATTAGCGTGATTAGATGGAATGGCTGAGAGCCAGAGAGGACCACAGTTGCTGCTATTGGGGGGATTGCTATGGTTATGCAATGCTGGGGTAATCACTAGTGGATGACCATGCGCTGCCAGTGTCAGGCCTGCACTCTGCTCTGTGCTCTGCTCTCTCTCTCCCTAGGTTAGGCTTCAGGAGAATAGGGAAAAGGGATTGGATCAGTGGAAACAATCGAAGGCAGTGAATACAGATCCTGGAGACTCACTGGAGGGTATGATAATACATAATCAGTGATTGCATTATATAGACAATTTAGTTACAATTCAGTTGGATTATTGACACATGGTTGCCAGTGAGGACCTGGAATGAGGAACTGTGTTTTGACCAGAGCTCAGTGTTCTGTTTCTGTGTAGTCATCAGGTGTTGTTCTGCCCTAAGGGTCCAGGTAGATACAGTACACTCTGTCTCAGTCTCTGGCCACATTGTTAAAAAAAGAACATTATGATATGCATAATTCCACATAGTAATGACTGTTAAGCAGCATACATGCATAAGGGGCTCTGAGGAAGTTATGCAATGCCCCCCACTTCCAGCAGGTGTAATCCCTCTTATGCTGAATGAGCCCCCTATGTGACCGAGCAACAGGTCTGGGAGAGAGGCTGAGGTGACTGTTGCTGAGGCGTTTAGAGGCTTGGCTGTTCTCCACACTCTGGTCAGGTGCGTGCCCTCGCCCTCTGGCTCTGGACTGGGGTATATAACAACTGAGCCCAGGGTTGGGGGGGCCTTCCTGGGATCTGAGTGCAGGAAGACCACTGTTGGATGGAGTGGAGTTTCTAATCTCCCTCAGAAAGGAGCTGTGGATCTGAGCGAACGACACCGCTCCATACTGAGCGAATACCCCCGGAGACTCCATCTTTCCTTTCATCCATTTCTGTCTATCTGGATGTGAGCCAGTTGAGAATGACATTTTATGTCCTTAGTTGTGAAAATAGAGGGATTTCACTGCCTAAGGCGAAGGACTGTTTTTGAATACAGGTATTTTTGGTTAGGATTTTGAACTTTTGTTCTTTGCAGCCGCACTGTTGTAGCCTTGAGGCATGCGGAATGGTTTTGTTATTTGTGGATTCATTTTGTGGAATCTGCTTTAAGAAAGTTCCTAGGCCGTGGATTTTATTTTCTTTGTGTGTTTTACGAGGTCTGTTTTTCAAGACCCACTGCTGGCTAACTTTACCCACTACCACCTAGAAGCTGTTGATTTTACATTTGAGTAATTTAGCAGACGCTCTTATCCAGGGCGACTGACAGCAGTGAGGGCTTACGTTTTCATACTTTTTCATACTGGTCCCCCGTGGGAACTGAACCCACAACCCTGGCGTTGCAAGCGCCATGCTCTACCAACTGAGCCACACGGGACAAGATCATCAGTTGCTGTTAACTGTTCATCTATGTCTCTCCTTTCGTCCACAGGCACCACCGATGAGGACGCCAGCAGTGAATTGACGAGCCACACATAGAGGGCCCCCCAGTCCCTCCCACCTCCAGCCCCCCTCCCCCCATCTGTCCCCCCCCCCCCCTCCTTCTGACCCCTCTCCCCCCACCCCAGACTCACCATGCTGATCAAGGAGTATCGGATCCCAATGCCAATGAGCGTGGACGAGTACCGCATCGCCCAGCTCTACATGATCCAGGTGTGTGGACTTGTACTAGACATGTTTTAATTGGACTTTATCAGAGGAAGGGCTTTGACACTAGCAGGAAGTCAGGCTGATCAGTCATTTCTAACAAATGGGGTTGAGCTCCAGAGCCATTGATTCTGGGCCAGTGCCGTAAACACATTGTAAACCTCAGCAAAGTGAACAGAGAGGTAAGCCACATGATGGGTTGTTAACAATCTGAGGCAGGCAGGAAAGGGATGGAGGAGGGATGGCGTTAAATTGTCCAGTTGGATCAGTGACCCATAGTTACGTGTCCCCCTGACCTCAGCCTTCTCTGTGCTGCCTCGCTCTCTCGCTGGTGTGAAGTTTCCGTGACCATGGTAACCATGACATCAGCAGCGTGCCGGCAGTCAGGTTTTGTTCGAGAGAGAGAGGGGGAGAGTGCGGCGTGAGAGAGAAGAAACAGTGGGGAGAATGGGGGGAAAACGGGAAGAGTAGGAGAGAGATACAGAGGGAGAGAGAAGAGGGAAGAAACGGAGAGAAAAATATTTTGGGCAGAGTAGAAGGCAGTGTGGCTACCCTGTCTTCATTAGTGTATGTGGCTAGGGCAACCCCAGGCAGCATGCTGGTCCCAGACTCATCCCCAGTGTAAGCATAGTGGCTCAAGCCTGCCTGGGCCTCTCAGTACAATTTAAACTATTCTCTGTACTGTATGAGTATCGTCACTCCAGCCGGCCAGACTTCTCCTGACTCCATGTTCCACACTGCTGTCTCTCATTTATCTTCATACCTAATCACTCTGCCTCCTTAATTGATAGTTAATTGTGAATTCATTATCGCGACTTACATTTGCAAAGATATCACAAATGCAGGGTGTAAGTGAAATTAAGTCGGCACTCTCTCTCGCCCTCTTCCTCCCCCCTCCCGCGTTTAATCCCAACCCATAGTTTTGCTCTTTCAGAAGAGTGAGAACCTTCTCAACAGGAAATGTCTCCCTGATTTGATACCATATGGCATGTACCAGGATATAATGCTGTCCTCCAGTCAATACAGCCAGCCAGGAAGTTGTGAGGAAGCTGAACAGAAAGTAGAGCTGAGCGATTTAACCAACATTTCGGTTAACTAATTGACTGATGTCTGTTAAATTATTTGAATTTCATTATTTCTTTTTCTTCTGTGAGCTCGATGTGCACACTGGGCTGCAGTTTTTCTAGAGATAAATCCGAACATGCTCGAACTGTGCGATGTAGTAGTTTCCAACAGGCCAATGTTCTACATAGTTTAGCACAGAAAACGGGATCATGAACTACTATGTCCATAATCCGGGGCTACATGTCCGGCCTATGTTTATTTTCCGCTTGCTACGTAAGAGGCATAAGAATGTGCGATAAAGAGGGGATACGGAGAGAGCAGTTGCTCTACAAGGTATTCAGCAGTCAAAATAGTAGGCTTTATTTACTTTGAAGAACTACTAAGATAGTGATTTTTTTGTCAGACAGCATAGGCAGCAGCTCTATGGAGATGAGATGATGACTTGGAATGAAATAATAAAGTTATCAAATACAACAAACACAATATTTTATCAAGGTAGGCCTTCAGTAACATGAATAACTGATGGTTAATAAGTGATAACCAGTCATGGGCAGTCACTACCATCAGGGACTTTTTAAAATGGTTTTATTCTGTGTTACAGCATTCAACCCACGTAATGCATAGTGCGTTTAATGTAAAAATGTTTAAAAAATACCGAAACTTACCTCAAAAAGCACGAGTCACTTCGCACCAACAGATAGTTTAATGACAGACTGTCCTCTATATTTAGCTTCCTTCCTGAATGTAATTCTTCCTTACTTACTCTTTCTGTTTGGGTTTAACTCCTGGAAGCCTGTCAAAACCATGAGGAAAGACACTGAAATAGCAATGAATTACCCCTGCCTGCATGCCCTTCCTCTTCCTTTTGCTTTGTTTCAGTTCTGTTCGAGACCCTTTATGGTTGACACACAGATCCAAACAGAACATTAGGCCTATTCCCACTGGGCACTGACGTCTGTTCAACGTCTAGTTTTTACATTTGGTTGAACTGTCAACTAATGTGAATTCAACGTCAAATCAACTAAAATATTCACCATGTCATTGGATTAAGGTAAAAGGTTGGGTGAAAAAAAGACAATTCCCTTACGCTGATGACGTTTTGCAAATCCAATCAGTTTTCCATGTTGATTCAACGCCATCATATTGAACGTTTTAGTTGAAATGATGTAGAACCCATGTTGATTCAACCTGTTTCTGGTTAATGGGTTCCTTCAGCTTTACATTTCAATTTGAGTCATTTAGCAGACGCTCTTATCCAGAGCGACTTACAGGAGCAGTTAGGGTTTAAGTGCCTTGCTCAAGGGCACATCGACAGATTTTTCACCTATTCGGCTTCGAACCAGCGACCTTTTGGTTACTGGCCCAGCACTCCTAACCGTTAGGCTACCTGCCAGATTTTTTATCTTCCTGATGGTTTCTTGTGAGATGCAGAGCACCAAGAGCCAACCTCTAGCAGGAGAGCAGGATTGATACTGGCCAGTGGCACGCAGGCTCGCAGGCCACAGGCACCTGTCAGCAGGCTAATGAAGTGCCTTGCATGTGTGTGTGTGGGTGTATACACACTACAGTTTGTCCGTTTGTGTAAGCGTCTGGCTGTGGGCGTGTGTGTGTGTGCAGCTGTGCGTACATTGGCCTATACTGTATGCGTTGCAGAGTGTTTTTGAGCATCTGCTTGTGTGTGTACAAAACATTATGAACACCTTCCTAATATTGAGTTGCACCCCCTTTTGTACTCAGAACAGCCTCAATTCGTCAGGGTGTGGACTCTACAAGGTGCCGAAAGCGTTCCACAGGGATGTTGACTCCAATGCTTACCACAGTTGGCTAGATGTCCTTTGGGTGGTGGGCCAGTCTTGATACCCATGGAAACCCTGTTCAAAGGCACCTCAAATCTTTTGTCTTGCCCAGTCACCCTCTGAATGGCACACATACATAATCCTTGTCTAAATTGTTTCAACGCTTAAAACTCCTTCTTTAACCTGTCACCTCCCCTTCATCTACACTGATTTGAAGTGGATTTAAGAAGTGACATCAATAAGGGATCATAGCTTTCACCTGGATTCACCTGGTCAGTCTATGTCATGGAAAGATCAGGTGTTCAGTCTGTGGAGCGGTGTCTGTGGAGCGGTGTCTGTGGAGCGGTGTCTGTGGAGCGGTGTCTGTGGAGCGGTGTCTGTGGAGCGGTGTCTGTGGAGCGGTGTCTGTGGAGCGGTGTCTGTGGAGCGGTGTCTGTGGAGCTGTGTCTGTGGAGCTGTGTCTGTGGAGCTGTGTCTGTGGAGCTGTGTCTGTGGAGCTGTGTCTGTGGAGCTGTGTCTGTGGAGCTGTGTCTGTGGAGCTGTGTCTGTGGAGCTGTGTCTGTGGAGCTGTGTCTGTGGAGCTGTGTCTGGCTGTTGAGAGCAGGGTGGGTGGCTAATGAACGACCTGTCAGAGGTAATGAGGGCCAGAGGGCTGGACACCTCACGCACCATCTCATCTCCCCACCACACCACTGATTCACTATCCTGCGCTCCTTCACTACCCGGCGCTCCTTCACTGCCCGGCGCTCCTTCACTACCCGGCGCTCCTTCACTATCGTGCGCTCCTTCACTATCGTGCGCTCCTTCACTACCCGGCGCTCCTTCACTGCCCGGCGCTCCTTCACTGCCCGGCGCTCCTTCACTATCCTGCTCTCCTTCACTACCCTGCGCTCCTTCACTATCCTGCGCTCCTTCACTACCCTGCGCTCCTTCACTATCCTGCGCTCCTTCACTATCCTGCTCTCTTTCACTATCCTGCGCTCCTTCACTATCCTGCGCTCCTTCACTATCCTGCTTTCCTTCACTATCCTGCGCTCCTTCACTATCCTGCGCTCCTTCACTATCCTGCGCTCCTTCACTATCCTGCGCTCCTTCACTACCCTGCGCTCCTTCACTACCCTGGGCTCCTTCACTACCCTGCGCTCCTTCACTACCCTGCGCTCCTTCACTACCCTGCGCTCCTTCACTATCCTGCGCTCCTTCACTATCCTGCGCTCCTTCACTATCCTGCGCTCCTTCACTACCCTGCGCTCCTTCACTACCCTGCGCTCCTTCACTACCCTGCGCTCTTTCACTACCCTGCGCTCCTTCACTATCCTGCGCTCCTTCACTATCCTGCGCTCCTTCACTATCCTGCTCTCCTTCACTATCCTGCTCTCCTTCACTATCCTGCGCTCCTTCACTATCCTGCGCTCCTTCACTATCCTGCGCTCCTTCACTACCCTGCGCTCCTTCACTATCCTGCTCTCCTTCACTATCCTGCGCTCCTTCACTATCCTGCGCTCCTTCACTATCCTGCTCTCCTTCACTATCCTGCGCTCCTTCACTATCCTGCGCTCCTTCACTACCCTGAGCTCCTTCACTACCCTGCGCTCCTTCACTATCCTGCGCTCCTTCACTATCCTGCTCTCTTTCACTATCCTGCGCTCCTTCACTATCCTGCGCTCCTTCACTATCCTGCTCTCCTTCACTATCCTGCGCTCCTTCACTATCCTGCGCTCCTTCACTATCCTGCGCTCCTTCACTATCCTGCGCTCCTTCACTATCCTGCTCTCCTTCACTATCCTCCATGCCGGAAATGCTGTCTGTAATTAGTCAAATACATGTATCAGAGTTTCAAAGTGAAGAATAGAAGTGGCTCAGGTATTACATGTAACGTTGACTCTATTATTAACTCAGACTCTCTGGAAATGTTGTACTGTAGTCCTTGCCCTTTGCTCTTCAAGTTTTCAGCGTCCTCAGCACTTGGACTCTGTTACCTAGTGTACCTTTAGCACTCCTGTTTCCCTCATTTTTACATCATGAAGCCTCTCCCTGGTGGATCTCACTGTGTTATGTTTGAAAAGTAAAGTCATCCAACCATTAAGTCCCCTATGGTGTCTCTTTTCAGCCCCCCCCTTTCTCCCCCCTGTCTGTGGTGTACCTGGAATGTAAATATGGGCAAGGTGTTTTTCACTGAGCTGGCTGGGCAACTCTCCTGACTAAGCAGTGTAGATCATACCTGGATGCAATGGTTATTATCCACACATGAGTCATGACATGGTGTGTTTACAACTGTCAGCTGTCTGGAACTTTGCCAGCAGGGTAGAGTTTGTTCAAGCATTCATTTTATGGCAGAAAACCTTTGTGTCGCCTATGGAACAAGTGAAATAACAGACCTGGTGCTTTCTAGACCTACTAGAAACAGCCTTGAGCCTAATGGAATCAGGTGATTCCCCGATTCTGCTGAAGCTAAATGACCACATCATCTGTGTTTTAGATTCATAAAAACAACATTTGTAGCAGTTGAATTGTTTTAGGTTTAGGGGGATGCCACACTTGACTTGTTGTCTTTCCAGCAGTGTGCTTCTCCTGACCTCCCTTGTTTAACCTCATTTCAGCCCTCAGTTGACCTTTGACCTATGCTTCCTCACCTAACCCGTCACTGAAAATCTATTCTGATCTGAACAGAAAAAGAGCCGGGATGAGACCTGTGGCGAGGGCAGCGGAGTAGAGATCCTGGAGAACAAGCCGTATGATGACGGCCCAGGGGGAATCGGCCAGTACACCCACAAGGTTTACCACATCGGCATGCACATCCCCAGTTGGTTCCGCTCCATCCTGCCCAAGGCAGCACTCCGGGTGGAGGAGGAGTCCTGGAACGCCTACCCCTACACCCGCACAAGGTGTGAGACTACTGCCACCTACAGGAGTACCACCCTTACACCCCCACGCACACAGGCGTACCACCCTTACAGCCCACACAGAGAAGTACTACCACTATACAGTCAGGGAGCCTCCCCACTTCCACAGGAAAAGCTTAACATGTTGAGACAGCAACCCCTTCAGTACAGTATGATGAGACTGTTTCCCCTAAGCTTATACTCAACGTCAAACCTTATCCATAATGGAGTGATTGTTTATCCAATCTGTCCCTTCAGGAAAATACTGTTACTAAGAGCCAAATAAAGAGCCAAGAAAATCTTCCAGAGCAGTTGTCAGAACACTGCTGAGCGTGCCAACCAAGACATGGACAGTCTTCAGGTCAGCAGCTCTGCTAGCCAGCCTGTCATTAAGAGTTGATGACCCCCCCAGTCTTAGTGTCTGTCTGTCTGGTGCCTGGACAGAGCCGCAGGTGTGAGGCTGCTGAAATGAGAAGCGCCCCTTGAAAACACTGTCAAGGTATTGATAGACTGGAGCCATCTGCTGACACATTTATCAAAGCAGTGACAGCTCTGCTGTAGACGACTGAGAGATGGGCAGGGCTAGCACCTCTACACCTCGCCTGGAGCCAGAAACTGAGAGAGAGAGCACGGGTGAGAAAGATCGAGAGTGACAGACAGAGACAAAGACAAGCAGTAGCTAACTCTTGCCATGTAGACATATTTTGAGCCTGCCCATCATTTAACAAAGAACCCACTCAATAACAGAGACATCAAGATGTTTCCACCAGTCATTTCCCTGTGAGTATATAGTGTGTCCAGGTCAACATACTGTGGTTATTTATTACGCTGACCTCTAAGCTTGCTGCCCTTTCTCCTCCAGGTACACCTGTCCCTTTGTTGAGAAATTCTCCATTGACATTGAGACGTACTACAAGCCAGACACAGGGAACCAGCCAGACGTCTTCAACATGTCCCCAGTCGAGAAGAGGCTAAGGACTCTGGGTAAGAACCTGTGGTGCCAGTCTGGGACAAATAGTGGGAGATTAGAAGGACACTATAGCCTCAGACCATAGTGTCCAAATTGACAGCACTGTTAGATAAAGATTTTTCCTCACAATGGACAACTTGCAAAATGACAGACCTATGTAATTGGTCTCGTTTTAAATAGTCATGATTAGTATTGAGGGCTTCCTGACGCATGACCTCCACAAGGGTTAGAGGGAAGCTCCTGGGCTCACACAGCAGCCAGTAGAGTAGAGTCCCACTGGTGGCCGTTTGCTACCACTGCAGCTGTTTTCCTGTTGTTGGCGGCAACAGAGAGGCTGTCACGCTGCTCAGATGCTCATGGTTTGAGGGCATGCAGTGACCCAATTTACACAATTCATTGCCAGTGTTCCTGAGATGTCATGAATGACATTTTTACCCTGGTTCATCGTCAGCTGTGGACCGAAAAGAGAAAAGGTTTGTCCTAGAAATACCAAATCCAGTGTGTACTATTAAGTGTCCTAGATTTAATTAACGTGTCAAAATAACTTGGTTGTTAAACAATTTTGTTTTGACCAACAGCCATAAACGACTGGCTATGTTATGTAGGAAAATGTGGACACCCCAACAACCCACCTGCTCATATGTACAATGTTATTTTTGGCACGTGTTCACATTAGACTCTCTTGCAGACCCCATCGACATTGTCAAAGATCCCATCCCCCCACATGAGTACATGCAAGAGGAGGACCCTCGGATCTACAGGTCAGACAAGACCAAGAGAGGGCCTCTGCAGGAGGACTGGATCGAGGAGTACAACAACAACCCGGGGAAGACGCCCATCATGTGTGCTTACAAACTGTGCAAGGTGGAGTTCCGCTACTGGGGCATGCAGTCCAAGATCGAGCGCTTCATCCATGATGTAGGTGCGTATCAGATGCGATTAGGCGTTGAAAGAGTACTATAAACAATACCTTGATATATCCCTTCCTCGGTGCTGGCTATATGAGTGCTTGGTCCAAGAGAAGTAGTGTTTCCATACTACAGGCATGCTGCTGCTGACTAGTTTAGCTAGCAAACTTCAGCTGAAATCGTGTCAAGATGTTGGAGGTGGCGGCCAGGTGGGATACACTGATGTTTTCCAGTGCTGTCTGTCTAAAATAATCTCCCCTCCCTCAGGGCTGAGGAAGGTGATGGTGCGGGCCCACCGGCAGGCCTGGTGCTGGCAGGATGAGTGGTACGGCCTGACCATTGAGGACATCAGACAGCTGGAGCTTGAGACCCAGCTGGCCCTGGCCCAGAAGATGGCCCAGTTCAGCCAGGCAGAGGAGGCCACCGAGGCCAATGGAGCTGCTTCATCCCCAGACAAGAACCAGGAGGCCAAAGATACCATCAGCTCCTTAGAAACTGAGGAGGTGGTCAGTGCAGTGGGCGGGGGAGACACTCTCCAAACAAAACGAGCAGGGCTCACCAAGCAGTGGTCCACCTCCTCCAGATCCTCCCGCTCATCCAAGAGAGGAGGTGAGACGTTTGAGCCCAATTGTTTGTATCCGTGTGGAGATATTGAACTGTTTAACAAGCAGGTGGTGTACAGACATCATGTGTTATTGAGTATGTATCTAGGTGCTGTATCTACACTACCACTATCCCTGCTTTATCCAGATTTTGTTCACCTGCCTGTTCAATATACAGTCTAAGGACAAACACCTCTCCTACAGACAGTACAACCCCCATCCCCACCTTTAAACACCAGTCAGAATCCTGCCTGCCACCTGGAACCTCTCTCTCCGCCAGTCAGCCCCATTTCACCCTTATTACCTAGCAACGGGAATTGCCAGGGACCTCACGATGTGATATTATCACGATACTTAGGTCCTGGGATGATATATATTGCTATTTGGTACTGTGATTTTATTGCGATTCAATTATCCAAACATATTGCTCACTATGTGTCTGCTGCAGAAGTACAACAGAGAGCCATGAGAAAACAAGTTTTGATCAGTCATGGAAATAAAAGTGCTCAAAACAGATTGGATCCCTATTTGAAAAGAAGATGGAGAACAAGCTATGAAGGAAAAATACTCAGTTTTGGTGCAGGTACAGCCAACTAGCGCAAAAATAATATTGCTTTTTTGTCAGTACGTTACGCTATATCGTCAAAGATAATATCCCGATATGTAACTGTATATCATTTTTTTCGCCCCATCACTATTATTATCCCCCTCTACTGCGCTCTCCTGGGCTATTTATAGCAGCAGTATTGACATCACAGGCTAGAGGAGGCTGACTCTCTTCACACTGACCCTCCGCTCCACCTCTGCTGCTCCCCTCTCTGGGCTGACAGGCACAGCTGCGCTCCCTAGCCCATGAGCATCCAGCATGGGCCAGCCAGGCTTTCAAAGAGACATTTCTGTGTGCTAATTGACTGTCGGTGTGTCTGTGTTATGTTGGACTCCACTCTTCACGCCCCCTCCTGACCACTGAGCAATTGATCTGTGATTAAGTCAAGCATAACAGACACGTGTGTGTGTGTGTGTGTGTGTGTGTGTGTGTGCGCGCGCACACGCGTGAGCATCAGTAGGAGTGTGCATCAGTGGGAATATGATGCAGTTGGGTCTTAAAATAACAGCGGTACGGTTTGTTCCCCTCTGTTTCAGCGAGCCCATCACGGCACAGCCTCTCTGAATGGAGGATGCAGAGCATAGCACGAGACTCCGACGACAGCTCAGAAGAGGAGTTCTTTGATGCTCACGGTAAAACCACCATTTTTATGTAGTCCTCTTAGAGTCCTAGAGTAGGTTACAGTAGACAACACTAGTAGTGAGTTCCATTCCCGTAACCCTACTGTTGCTTCCTCCTTTGACTCTGCATGCGTCTCTTCAACACAGATCAGTTCTTAAGCTACCCAGATACCCAGCATGCTTTTGGCCTGCGGTTGAAATAGGTGGGTGTAGCTCGCCACTTCTGTTCATCTGCTGGGTGAGCCCAGGAGAGGACTCACCCCGGGTTTTGGCTTGTCCTGAAGAAGTGCTGAAATCATCACCCTCTACCTTCACCTGTTCCCCATTGACAAAACTATCTCACCCTGCCGTCCTACACACACACAACACACACCTTTACGCCCTCCCTATTGCACTTATCAGACAGTTCAGTAAAGACTATAAGTCTGTACTTCGTAAAGCTCATCACCTCCCCACATCCACCACACATTGCCTGTTGAGAGTCAATCATCCCATCATGTCAACCTACAAAATGATGTTCTATTACCTGGAGGTGTGGAAGCATGATTAACTTAGATTTGTTTATATGACATAATAAAGTAAGAAGTAATGAAATAAGAATAATAAAGCAATGCATGTTTCCTTTGTATCTATTTATTTAGATGATACTGATGCTATGTGGATTAAATCTGTATCAACTGTTGAAACTGTTCATGAGATGTCATGAAGTAACTGCATTGTAAATGTGCATTTAGCTGCATGTTCAAATATATATAGCTGTATGCTTTTGGTGTTTGTGCCATTATTTATGTTCACAATGAGATGGTAGCTGTTTCTGGTGAATATAAATTTGTTTCATCCCTGGATTCATCTGTTTTTCCTCTAACTATCATAGCGTGGTATGTATACACCATTATGCACACCCCAGTATGTGGCTATCGGGAGTCTTCAACTTTTCATTGGCCACCTGATTAGTTAATTTAAATCAATTAAAATGTGGAAACTAAATGCTGAAACATAATCAAATAATACTTCACTGTAACTATTTTATTATACAAGCAACCCTACCGAGTCTCTTCATGAGTTAATCCCTTGATAATGAACTCTGAAAACATTGCCATAATGAGCAAGGATTTCTAGAGCAGCAGTTTGGTGGGGGTTGTAATGTAATAGGACAGTAAACACTGACATTGGTTCCACGAAATCTTTTCCTCATTACATTTTCCTTGTGAGTAGTACAGAGCTGAGAACACCCATGCCTTGTCTCTGTATGGAGCCGTTCATTAAGATTACCGTGATCAGATGGTGACCATTTATAGAGAGTACAAGGATGACAATAGCATACATACAGGCATATGTAATATGCATAAATATGTCTAATTAAATGAACAGAATCAAGTCTGATAGTAGGCATATAGCTGTAACATTCCGTCATCGTAGTGCCACAGTACTTACACTGTATCCATTCATGACCATTGCATGTCAGATCATGCAATGATTAAACCAATGGGACACATGAATGCTACTGCTCTGTAGCATCGTTTGAATAAATTCCCACTGAAAAGTGTTTGAGCGTACTCCGATAAATGCTCCTGCTCATGTAGCAGCTTTTACACTGCTCAGCTTCTTTACCTGGACTGAGCTTCTCCCTGATCTGTGCAACTGAGGACCAGCAAAACATTGTTTTGGAGGTTTGAGTGGTGACCTTTTGATAAAGCAGATGTGCATAGGCTACAGGTTGTGTAATGTGATTTCACTGAAAGATCCCAGTGGCTTGGTGATTTGATTGAGGAGGCTATGCTATTCCAAAACCACTGGTTTCTAAAGGAACACATACAATTCAGGGTAGTAATTACTTTATCAGTATTAATATTTATCTACAATGATTGGCCACAATATCCTATGGTAGAGATCAGGGTGTACTGTATGTTTATCTCTATCTGTACTCAGCCAGTACACGGAAGCCCCTTTCACATTTGTGAACATATAAATGTCTAAAACGTTCAGTGTTCCTTGTCACAGAATGTTTGAGAATGATCTGTGACTGGTCATCTGGGCCCAGTTTTCAAATGTTATCTGGATTTCGCCTCTAGGGAAGGATTAAATGCATAGAAATATAATGAAAAGAACGGATGAATCATTGACTTGAATGGGCACACCCCCATTCTATTCATTCTGTTTCTATAGATTTAATCCTATCTGATAGGCAAAATCCAGATAACTTTTGAAAAACAGGGCCCTAAATATCAGTGGTGTAAAGTACTTAAGTAAAAATACTTTAAAGTACTACATTTTTTGGGGTATCTGTACTTTACTATTTATATTTTTGACAACTTTTACTTCACTACATTCCTAAAGAAAATATTGTACTTTTTACTCCATACATTTTCCCTGACAACCCAAAGTAGTCGTTACATTTTGAATGCTTAGCAAGACAGGAACATTGTGAAATTCACGCACTTACCAGGAGAACACGTGGTCATCCCTACTGCCTGCCTATGTTCTGGCGGACTCACAAACACAAATGCATCTTTTGTAAATAATGTCTGAGTGTTGGAGTGTGCCCCTGGCTATCCATACATTTTTTAAACAAGAAAATGGTGCAGTCAGCTTTGCTTTATATAAGGAATTTGAACTATTTCTACTTTTAGTTTTGATACTTAAGTATATTTGAGCAATTTCTTTTAAACTTTTACTCAAGTAGTACTTTACTGGGTGCCTTCCTCTCGTACTTGAGTAACTTTCTATTAGGGTATCTTTACTTTTACTCAAGTATGAAAATTGGGTACTTTTTCCACCACTGCTGAATATATTGTAGATGGGATAAAATGGCACATTGACTTAACAGGTGTTATACTTGGTAATATGGACACCCGGTAAAACAAATCCTGTCCCTTCTCCCCACAGAGGACTTGTCAGATGATGAACAGATTTTCCCCAAGGAGATCGCCAAGTGGAACTCCAATGACCTCATGGACAAGATTGAGGCGGCTGATGCAGAAGACATCCCTGGTATGGAGACAAAAGCTGTGTGTTGTATTATGGGAGATAGGCGAGACAGAGGAGATGGAGTTCGTGTCAGTGTCTTTTTACCGACAGTGTTATATTACTCTGATTCTCGATGTTAAAGTGTGTCTGTGGATGTTTCTGCAGGAGAGCTGTACAAGGATATGGCAGGGGACTATGAGAGGGCAGCCAGCGAGGAGAGACTAGATGAGGTAGGTACTTGGGAGGGTGAAGGGCTTTTCATCTGAACATTGGTATACCAACAACACCATGACAGCCAGACCCAAAATCCGTAACATGTTACATACAGTTGAAGTCGGAAGTTTATACACCTTAGCCAAATACATTTAAACTCAGTTTTTCACAATTCCTGCCATTTAATCCTAGTAAAAATTCCTTGTCATAGGTCAGTTAGGAACACCACTGAATGATTTTCTTTCATCACATTCCCAGTGGGTCAGAAGTTTACATACACTCAATTAGTATTTGGTAGCATTGCCTTTAAATTGTATAATTTGGGTCAATCGTTTCAGGTAGCCTTCCACAAGCTTCCCACAATAAGTTGGGTGAATTTTGGCCTATTCCTCCTGACAGAGCTGGTGTAACTGAGTCAGGTTTGTAGGCCTCCTTGCTCTCACACACTTTTCAGTTCTGCCCACAAATTTTCTATAGGATTGAGTTCAGGGCTTTGTGATGGCCACTCCAATACCTTGACTTTGTTGTCCTTAAGCCATTTTGCCACAACTTTGGAAGTATGCTTGGGCTCATTGTCCATTTGGAAGACCCATTTGCGACCAAGCTTTAACTTCCTGACTGATGTCTTGATGTTGCTTCAATATATCCACCTAATTTTCCTCCTCATGATGCCATCTATTTTAAGACGTGCACCAGTCCCTCCTGCAGCAAAGCACCCCCACAACATGATGCTGCGACCCCCGTGCTTCACGATTGGGATGCTGTTCTTCGCTTGCAAGCCTCCCCCTTTTTCCTCCAAACATGACGATGGTCATTATGGCCAAACAGTTCTATTTTTGTTTCATCAGACCAGAGGACATTTCTCCAAAAAGTACGATCTTTGTTCCCATGTGCAGTTGCAAACCGTAATCTGTCTTTTTTATGGCGGTTTTGGAGCAGTGGCTTCTTCCTTGCTGAGCGGCCTTTCAGGTTATGTCGATAAAGGACTCATTTTACTGTGGCTATAGATACTTTTGGACCTGTTTCCTCCAGCATCTTCACAAGGTCCTTTGCTGTTGTTCTGGGATTGATTTGCACTTTTCGCACCAAAGTACGTTCATCTCTAGGAGACAGAAGGCGTCTCCTTCCTGAGCGGTATGACGGCTGCGTGGTCCCATGGTGTTTATACTTGCGTACTATTGTTTGTACAGATGAACGTGGTACCTTCAGGCGTTTGGAAATTGCTCCCAAGGATGAACCAGACTTGTGGAGGTCTACAAATTTTTTTTCTGGGGTCTTGGATGATTTCTTTTGATTTTCCCATGATGTCAAACAAAGAGGCACTGAGTTTGAAGGTAGGCCTTGAAATACATCCACAGGTACACCTCCGATTGACTCTAATGATGTAAATTAGCCTATCAGAAGCTTCTAAAGCTATGACATCATTTTCTGGAATTTTCAAAGCTGTTTAAAGGCATAGTCAACTTAGTGTATGCAAACTTCTGACCCACTGGAATTGTGATACAGTGAATTATAAGTGAAATAATCTGTCTGTAAACAATTATTGGAAAAATTACTTGTGTCATGCACAAAGTAGATGTCCTAACCGACTTGCCAAAATGATAGTTTGTTAACAAGAAATGTGTGGAGTGGTTGAAAAACGAGTTTGAATTACTGCAACCTAAGTGTATGTAAACTTCCGACTTCAACTGTAGATGCGGTCTGGCTGAGATCATATTCAGACAAAATATCAACATTAAACATGCAGGAGGTATAAGCTAAAAGGAAACTTAAATCCCAGCCACTAAAGCGCTCAAGCCTAACAGTAGGTATTGAAGTGAATATTCTGTGTAGGGCTTTAGTGGTGGCAGTCAGAGAGAGGTCCACTCCTTCAGCCTCTCTGTCCTCTTGTGTTCAGATGCGTGGCTCTGTTAGCAGGCAAGCCTATAGCTCTACCATTCCCACCATCACCGTAACCAAGCACCAGTCAGTAAGTAAACATCCTGTCCCATTGCATTATGGGCCAGAGTAGATCCACAGACACCCTAACAGACCCAGTACTAACCGCCCTGCTCCTGTCTTTGCCCTAGCCCACCCCCTCTACTCCTCAAACCCCCTATCCCTTATGAAATATCCTCTGAACTGTAGCCGTGCCGTGAAGTGTACTGTGTACAACCTCCGTGAAAAATGTGAGTTTTTGAACACACAAAAACTTCACATTTACGTTTTCCCTTTTTATGTGAGTGTGGTTTTGTATTTGTATACAAATGTGTCTTTGCCCTTGGTTTTTCTTGTTGTTGTAGTGGTTGGCTAAAGTTGGAAGCGTTTGCAGTGTGACCAGCTGGGGTGTAGGTTGGTCAGCGTCTCTTAATGATGCTCTGAGTGTGAAGAGGAAAGCTGGACAGGCATGCTGTTGCTGGATAGGGTGTAGTTATCACAAACTGTATACGCTTCCTGAGTTTCATATCTGAAGGAAGTGGAAGTGCACACTGAACACACAATGAGATGTTTCGCTATATACTAAAGAGGTGTGTGCAACCACAAAGCCTTGTTATTGTCTCAGTGTGGTTTTTGTGAGTAAGTCAAGAAGCATGTTGTCAGTGGTCATGATACTTTAGCAGCCAAGCCAGAAGCATGGTTCTATGGGTGAATGGCTTCATTTCCCTTGAGTTTAACAGATCTCTCTAATGTCCCTCATCCTGCCTTTTCTCTTTACCTCCCATTCACTCCATCCATTCCCCCTCCTTTCCTCCCCCATAATAGGACCTGTCCTCCCAGCAATGTCTGCAGCCTTCTAAGATTCATGTGCTGATCCTGGTGTTACATGGGGGCAACATCCTGGACACGGGCGGAGGGGACCAAACCAGTAAGCAAGGCGACATCAACACTATCAGCACAGCCTTTGACGCAGTGATGCGCGTGCACTATCCCACTGCGCTGGGCCGCATCGCCATCCGTCTGGTTCCCTGTCCCGCCATCTGCGCTGAGGCCTTCTCCCTGGTGACCAAGTGAGGGACACACACACACTACACAACTGTAGATATTGTGTACACAACCTACAACTATTACTAACCTTCCCCTGTGTGTGTATCCCTGGCTTCAGTCTCAGCCCATACAGTTATGATGAGAGCTGTCTGTCTAGCAGTCAGGACCACATCCCCCTGGCTGCCCTGCCTCTCCTGGCCACCTCCGCCCCCCAGTACCAGGAGGCTGTGGCCACCGTCATCATGAGAGCCAACCAGGTGTACAATGACTTCATCAGGTCCCTGAACGGGGCAACCTTCTCTGGCCAGGTGAGGAGCTGCTACTGGCCTGTCAGCCTCTCCGTTATTACGGGCCTGTCAGCCTCTCCGTTATTACGGGCCTGCCATCCTCTCCGTTATTACGGGCCTGCCAGCCTCTCCGTTATTACGGGCCTGTCAGCCTCTCCGTTATTACGGGCCTCTCCGTTATTACGGGCCTCTCCGTTATTACGGGCCTCTCCGTTATTACGGGCCTGTCAGCCTCTCCGTTATTACGGGCCTGTCAGCCTCTCCGTTATTACGGGCCTCTCCGTTATTACGGGCCTCTCCGTTATTACGGGCCTCTCCGTTATTACGGGCCTCTCCGTTATTACGGGCCTGTCAGCCTCTCCGTTATTACGGGCCTGTCAGCCTCTCCGTCGATACGGGCCTGTCAGCCTCTCCATTATTCCGGGCCTGTCAGCCTCTCCGTCGACACGGGCCTGGCCTGCTCTTTATTTGGAGCTCTAAAATGGCAAGAGCATGTTTCCAAGAGGAGATTTCTTCTGAAAAACATCATTTGGATTTGAATCCTTTCAGCACCAAATGAATTATGTGGGTGTTTTCTGTTTCTGAATTATGTGGGTGTTTTCTGTTTCTTTTAGGTAACAAAAATGACACTAGCATTCAATATTTGTCGCAAGTTGAATTTAGTATACATTTTTCTAACAAATTGTCAGAGGCTCACATCATTTGACAGATTATTTTTACTTGTGTGCGCCTGCAAATGTGTGTTTGTGGGTGTGTTTGATTATGTGGTTATTACAGCTGATTATTTTAAAAGGGGTTGGAAGCCGTTATCTGCATCCTGTTTGATATCTAATGACCTGATCTGTTTTAGTAAATTGACCTGTGACCTCTGTGTAGGTGTGCCTGATTGGGGACTGTGTGGGAGGGATCCTGGGGTTTGACGCATTGTGCAGCAGCAACCAAACTATTGGTGACAGCCAGAACAGCAGCCGCAGGGGCAGTGTAATCAGTGTACAGGTAAGACCTAAACCTTGAAGCTTATTTACTCTCTCTGTTCCTAAGCTTTACGTCGTTACCCATACTCCAAATCACAGACACTCACTCACCTAGTAGCTCGAAATAAAAGTTACAACACTCTACTATTTCACCACCACATTTCTCCGCTGAGAAGGACACTTATCCAGCGCCCAACCTAGATCTGGTGCCGTTTGCATGTCAGTCAAGTTCAGCATACATTCCCCAACCTCTGCCCGCCCCCCATCCCTCCCTGCAGGATCAGGACCTCCTCTCCCCAGGCATCATCATAAACAGTGGGCACGGCTCTGCCTCTCCCACCCTGGAGGGCAGCCGCCACCTGAGCCTCAGCAACATCGACATCCCCCGCTCAGGAGGACCAGACGACTCCAAAAGACAGCAGCCGCGCAAAAGGAGCGACTCCTCCACATACGAGCTGGACACCATCAAACACCACCAGGCCTTCCTGACCAGGTTGACAGGATCTATATTACTAAAGTTACATTCCATCATTGATGTAGCTGATGGATAATAGTTACTGTCACTGTACTGAGAAGGGTATGGCTATGCATGTGATATTGTTGAGTCATGGGTTGCTGTAATCTTTTACCTACATTGATCTCTGTCTTACTGTGTTCTGTGTATACATGTGAATGTGTATGTGCTTCCCTCCTTCTGACTCTGGCTGTTTGTCTATTGTTGTCCCCTCAGCCTCCACTCCAGTGTCCTGCAGACAGACCCATGCTCCCGCAGGTCCAGCAGCAGCACCTTCCAGGATGCAGGCTGTCTGGGGAAGTTTGACTTTGAGGTGGCAGACTTCTTCCTCTTCGGCTCTCCTCTGGGCCTTGTCCTTGCCCTGAGGAAGACTGTCATTCCTGTGCTGGATGGTAATCCCACCTAAACAGAGGGAAAATGAATAAAGTGTTTTAAAAATGTGTTATTTTAATATGTGAACATTTTTGTTCTGTGAATTAGGTAGTGAGAACCAAGGAGGTACTGTGGGGTCTTATCCCCTTGAAACCCCCTTCTCCTTCTTTTATGCCTGTCAACACCTGTCTCCCCTTAGTGGCCCAGCTGCGCCCAGCTTGCCAGCAGGTCTACAACCTGTTCCATCCAGCCGACCCCTCGGCCTCGCGCCTGGAGCCCCTCCTGGAGAAGAAGTTCCACATCCTGCCCCCATTCAATGTTCCCCGCTACACACGCTTCCCCCTGGGGGACGGCAACTCCGCTCTACTGGGTGAGCACACTGGAATGAGAGCTGGAAGAGTTCACTCAGACACACACACTCACACACACGCCAGTACCTGTATGAGCATATATCTGTTGTGGAAATATATGCAAACAAAACATGTACTCATTTGTTACATTCATTGGTTAAATAGCCCTTGTTTTGCTTAACCATTGGGGACACTGTGTGATGTAGCAGAGTGTGTAGAAACTGACATGTGATGGATTATGTTGTTTGTTTTCTGACTTATTTCCCACACGTGCAGGGAATGTCTCCGAGACCTATTGCCAGTGGTCTGTTGATTGCTATAGAGAGAGACACCGAAAATAGCTTCAAGTTGAGAAAAATGAAGAACAAAAATGGTCGAACTCTATGCAGTGCATTCAGAAAGTATTCAGACCCCTTCCCTTTTACGTTACAGCTTTATTCTAAAATGGTGAGAAGGGCCTTGGTCAGGGAGGTGACCAAGAACCCAAGAGCTCTAGATTTCCTCTGTGGAGATGAGAGTACCTTCCAGAAGGACAACCATCTCTGCAACACTCCACCAATCAGGCCTTTATGGTAGAGTGGCCACTCCTCAGTTAAAGGCACACAAAACCTCGATTGGAGTTTTCCAAAAGGCACCTAAAGGGCTCTCAGACCATGAGAAACAAGATTCTCTGGTCTGATAAAACCAAGATTGAACTCTTTGGCCTGAATACCAAGCGTTAACGTCTGGAGGAAACCTGGCACCATCCCCACTGTGACGCATGGTGGTGACAGCATCATGCTGTGGGGATGTTTTTCAGCGGCAGGGACTGGGAGACTTGTCTGGATCCTAAGCACACAGCCAAGACAATGCAGGAGTGGCTTTGGGACAAGTCTCTGCATGTCCTTTAGTGGCCCAGCCAGAGCCCAAACTTGAACCCAGTCGAACATCTCTGGAGAGACCTGAAAATAGCTGTGTAGCGACGCTCCCTATCCAACCTGACAGAGCTTGAAAGGATCTGCAGAGAAGAATGGGAGAAACTCCCCAAATAAAATAACATTTTATTTGTCACATGTGCCGAATACAACAGGTGAAATGCTTACTTACAAGCCCTTAACTAACAATGCAGTTTTAAGAAAATACAAAAATAAATAAAAATAAACAAAGTAAGAGATAAGAAATAATTAAAGAGCAGCAGTAAATAACAATAGCGGGACTATATACAGGGAGTACCGGTACAGAGTGAATGTGCGGGGGCACCGGTGTCGAGGTAATTGAGGTAATATGTACATGTAGGTGGAGTTATTAAAGTGATTATGCATAGATAATAACAGAGAGTAGCAGCAGTATTCCCGGGGGGAGGCACAATGCAAATAGTATGGGTAGCCATTTGATTAGCTGTTCAGGAGTCTTATGGTCAAATCTTTTCAGTCTCCTGAGAGAGAATAGGTTTTGTCGTGTCCTCTTCAATACTGTCTTGGTGTGCTTGAACCATGTTAGTTTGTTGGTGATGTGTTCACCAATGAACTTGAAACTCTCAACCTGCTCCACTACAGCCCCGTTGATGAGAATGGGGGCGTGCTCGGTCCTCCTTTTCCTATAGTCCACAATCATCTCCTTTGTCTTGATAAAGCTGTGTAAAGCTTGTAGTGTCATACCCAAGAAGACTCGAGGCTGTAATCACTGCCAAAGGTGCTTCAACAAAGTACAGAGTAAAGGGTCTGAATACTTATGTAAATGTGATATATCAGTATTTTATTTTTAATACATTTGCAAAATTTTCAAAAAAACATTTATCATTATGGGGTATTGTGTGTAGATTGATTTAATCAAACGATTTAATCAATTTTAGAATAAGGCTGTAACGTAACAAAATGTGGAAAAACTCAAGGGATCTGAATACTTTCCAAATGCACTGTATACTGTATATGGCTTTGGTTAGAACCAACAGAGCCTGAATTAGAATCCAAGAACAGCATCATCCTGCTCCCCTTAGCTCTACTACAACCTGTTGTTGCCTTAGATACTTCTACTGCAGTATTTCCTGTAGCTCTAAGGGCTTGACTCACAATTCCTGTTTCACATTTCTGTTCTTGTTATTGCTTCATGTTTTCTGTGTCTTCATTGTCTTCCTTTCCCCTCTCTCGACCTCCTACCCCCATCTCTGCAAAAACCTACCCCCTTACCCTGAAAACTCTGCCCCCTACCCTCTGATCCCCCACCTCCCCCTTTAGTGGAGACAGTCCAGAGCAACCCTCAGCTCCTGCTCGATAGTGGGACCCCCCTCTCTTTCCGCTGTCAGGAACCTATCAGCGAGACCTGCATCCCTGTGCCCGTGCTAAACTGGCAGGAGGGCTCCCTCAAGGCCACACCTGCTGTTCTAGAGTGTGTGTAGCCTCTCCTCTTCACTTGCATCCCCCTGATGTCTCTCACTCTGTGTCGTACATGTCTTTTTGTGTTAGTTGCACCCTCTTTCCACACTGACTTTGTCTGTGTGTGTATGTTTTCACACCCTTACCAATACTGGTGCATTAGAATGCTTTGGGAATGTTACCCCAGTCAAGAGTTGGGGTCACATTACTGGCTGTTCCAGGTCAATCATGTCCTATATGAGCCCTCGTTCTGTAGGATTCAGTCCATTGCCTTTATTATAGCTCATTAGCATGGCCCTCAGAATCTCTAAACAATGAGGTGATTTTGCTCATCACAATGCAATAGTCATTATTGTTGCCATTTTTATGATTTACAGAGACCGCAAGGGGTTCCACAGTGAATGAAACCTTGACCTGGAAGAGTCTGTCCTTGTTTTGCTGTGTTTCGCTATTGCCATAAATGATTTATGTCCTTTGTAATGGTATGTAAATAGCGTGCCACTTCCTGCACTCATTGTTGTGATGTGGTTTCTTTGCTGCTGCAGCATCTCCTCAACATCAAATACAAGAGTTGGGGATTGTGATTTAAGGTGGTAGGCAAAGGTCTCCATATAAACCATAACACTGTGACTAGAGAACTGTCTTCTGGTAGATTTTGCCAAATCTGAGGCTTGGAAGCTAAACTGACTGTTGCTCAGATGTCTGCTTGAATCATGGAACCCTGCCCCTTGCATTGTAATTGTGTATCCTTGTGTTTTTCTGCTTGTGATGGTGGTGAATATAGTATCTCCTGACTTTTTTGTTACAACAACATGTTGATTAGCTTCACATACTAAATGAGACTGTTACCACTTTAGTAATACATGGTAATAATAATCCAGCTAATCATTTTACAGATATTAAAAACTTTGAGGCATAGTGCTGTAACAACCAATGGAGTAACATCTCACTTTTAACATGCTGTTGTATGAATCAGTCCACTATCTGATCACTCACTGATTGTCCAGGAAATCTGACGTTGGCAGCTGCTTGTTTCTGAAACCATGGTGCGGCCCTTCACATTTCTTGGTTGCAACCCCCTCCTTCTCATCCTGTTCCCTCGCTGTTCATCCTCCTCTTGTCTATGTCTAATGGGATCTCCTTGTTTCGACTCAATAGCGGATGTTGTTCAGTCTCATGGTGGTGTCTTCATGGACAGTTCGTACCCCTCCTCCCCCGTTACAGGCCCCCACTGCCGGGGCCTGCGCAGGGCCAGTGAGGTCAGCATTGCCAGCCAGGTTTCAGGAATGGCAGACAGTTACACTGCCACCAACATAGCCAACAGTAAGTGTTCTCGTTACCACAAGTATCTCTCTCTCTCAACTCCTCTTTCAGTCAATCTCTTCTCTCTCCTTAGTTCGACCCCCTCTTTTCTTTTCTGTCCTGTTCTATCTTCCTCTTCCTACTCCACCGCACTCCTTCAATCTCCTCTTAATCTTTTCTCTCTCGCTCATTCTAACCGTCCTTACTCAGACTGCCCACATCACTCAGTGCACCGGATCCCGAGCGGCTCTGTAGGGACCCAGTTGTGCCTGCATTCATGGAATAACCACACAGTTACCTGCTAGCTAGCTCCAACACATTATGACAGCTGTGATGGATTGCACTGCTCTAAGCCCCTTCATCATAGAGGGAGCAAACAGTGGACGTTATCCATTGTTCAAATACAATATGCCAGAAGATTATCACTCTACTACTAAAGAAACCAAAGCTCACCTCCTTTCACTGCGTGTCTGTCTTACTCTGACCCATTGTTTGAATATAAATGCAAAGGCTGCGTTCTGCATTTATTTAATGTTTGCCATGCATGTAGAGACCCGTTTAGCTGAATCATTCCTGCATTGTTCGCTCCCTGTCGCACTGTCTGCCAAGGTGACCAAGCTTCTGTTGTGTTTGATGTAAAGATTTTCTCCCAAAGTAACGGATATGTCCTATATAAGGCCTAATAACACCTACAGAAGTATCACATGGCTTTCAAAACATTTACTAACAATGTACTCAGGAAGTTGCAATAGTGCGTTGATGAGATCATTTCTAGTTCATGGTTATTAGAAGAAATGCCATGGGAAAAAATGTCACTGTTCAGGAATACAACGAAACTGAGAGTGCACAATATGTTGTGGAAAAAAAGTATGAAAATGAGTTTTGTTGAATATATAATTATAACCTTCTTTTTTTCAGTTCATCTGAGGACCAATCAGAAACTCAATTGAATATTTTGTTTTGAAGACATTTTCAGGTTGTGAATGCAGCTGGTAGCAAAAGTACTTCACATGTATGTTTGTAAACTGGAATTAACTGCATTATACTGTATGACACCAATTTCCTTTGTCATTATCCATCAATAATTTTCACCTGGTTTCTTTCTTTTTGTTTTGTTTCCCATAGCACAACCATGCCAAACTAACCAAACCAAAAAACTCAGCCTTTTGTCCCAAATCGCCCTGACATCACAAACCAAATTCTCCCTGAGAAGCCCCCCTAAATTCCATAGAAAAGAAAGGACTGATCCAGTCCGAGGATCTACTGACACAGACAACGGGCCACAACCAGACCCAGAGGCAGACTCAGACGCTAACAGAGGTGTGAGCCCCTGTGGCTCTGGTCAGTTAGAGAGACACCTGGATTATACCATATATGACCTGGTTTCCCTGGACTCCCAGGCTGAGGTGGATCAAGGTATTCTTCTAAGAGACTGGACCCTATCAACTCTGTACCAAAGCCAGGCTGGGGCTACTACTGACTCCTATCCTCCCCCTCTTTAAATCCTCATTTATTGTGCAAACAATCTCTTCAATATGCTTCTTGTCCCAGCTTGACTCACTCTCCCTCTCTGTTTCTATGATGAACTCTGCTCAGAAAGGACTGACCCCAACCCTCTTCCCTGGTGGAATATGTCTATTGTATACAATAGTCCCAACAAACTTTACACTTTAAAAGTGTAACATACCCATCATCCAAATGATATAGCGGGAAGGCTACTGGCCCAATTTGCCAGTCTCTGCCTCACAGTTAACACCATTGAACATAGGTGAGTTTATGAGCAGTCCACCACCAACAAAACAGAAGATATCTTTACAAAACCATCACACAATTTTACCACTGCCATGTGGTGTAGCCCTATGGACACTGTAACAGATACAGTTCAATAGAGTGAAACAATAGCAAAATGTTATTCGATCATTTTGTCCCAGCCTGTTCTGGAGGCAAATATGAATTGATCAGTGACAGTCCCAGTGTGAATCCACTTTTTATTTGGTGTCTTTTTAATCCCATCTTCCCTTTTCTTCATGTTTCATATACTAATACAAATAACTATGCCGCTTTAACATTGACTCATGTTTCTTGTACTAACTTTAACAATATAGGTATTGCATAAACATTATCTTCCCTCCTATATTTGTTTCAAAGCTTTGTCAGCTGGGAGTAACACTCTTCAACTCCTGTCTTACTTCCCTTCTAGCTGAGGAACTGCTGTGGTCTATCTGGGCTTTGATAGTGGTTTATGATTGAATGCAGTCTTCCTTCAAACGGTTAATGTTTTAACCTTTCCAGGGGTGTGTATTGGGATGTTTTTGCCCCTCTGCCCCCATGCCACCCCACCCTTACCCATGTACCCCCTCTCACCGTGCAGTCGCAGCCCGTTGGTGGGGAACCAAGCGTATGGACTTTGCCTTGTACTGCCCTGATGCCCTGACAGCCTTCCCCACGGTGGCACTACCGCACCTCTTCCATGCATCCTACTGGGAGTCCACTGATGTCGTGTCCTTCCTGCTGCGACAGGTAAGCTCAACCCCCAAACATCCATGGCCTGTGCTTCTCGCCCCCTTTACACTAGTGTAGGCATGGTGAGTAGGTATGGGGTCATCTATATGTTTCTTTTAGGTGATGAGGCATGAAAACTCCAGCATACTGGAGCTGGATGGTAAGGAGGTGTCAGAGTTCACTCCATCCAAACCTCGGGAGAAGTGGCTCAGGAAGAGAACCCATGTCAAGATCAGGGTACGGTCTGGTCCAATTAGAACAGTGTTGACCACAGAGATTCATTCTATAGGCTAACACTGTAATTGTCTCAATCTATTCATGAGTGTGTGTCTTTGACAGAATGTGACAGCCAATCATCGTGTGAACGATGCAGTGTTCACAGAAGATGGGCAGCAGATCGTGACTGGCCGCTTCATGTACGGACCTCTGGATATGGTCACATTGACAGGGGAGAAGGTGGGCTCTCTCTCTCTCAGCAATCATTATTTTTATTTATCATTACAACAATGAAAACAGTATGTGTGTAACTTATAAAGGCCTATATACAAATATATCCCTAATCCCAAATATATGTACTAATCCCTCAATCCATGAGTCATGTCTGTATTTGTTTCCAATCCAACACACAGCACATGTATGTGCAAATCCTATGTGTTTGTGTTCATAGTGGTCGTATATCTCTATGTTTACAGGTGGACATCCACATCATGACCCAGCCCCCATCTGGAGACTGGGTGTACTTTGACACGGAGCTGACCAACAGCAGCGGCCGCGTGTCCTTCATCATCCCAGAGAGCAAACGGCTGGGGGTTGGTGTCTATCCGGTCAAACTGGTGGTCAGGTGAGACTGGGGTTTGGTGTCTATCCGGTCAAACTGGTGGTCAGGTGAGACTGGGGGTTGGTGTCTATCCGGTCAAACTGGTGGTCAGGTGAGACTGGGGGTTGGTGTCTATCCGGTCAAACTGGTGGTCAGGTGAGACTGGGGGTTGGTGTCTATCCGGTCAAACTGGTGGTCAGGTGAGACTGGGGGTTGGTATCTATCCGGTCAAACTGGTGGTCAGGTGAGACTGGGGGTTGGTGTCTATCCGGTCAAACTGGTGGTCAGGTGAGACTGGGGGTTGGTATCTATCCGGTCAAACTGGTGGTCAGGTGAGACTGGGGGTTGGTGTCTATCCGGTCAAACTGGTGGTCAGGTGAGACTGTGGGTTGGTGTCTATCCGGTCAAACTGGTGGTCAGGTGAGACTGTGGGTTGGTGTCTATCCGGTCAAACTGGTGGTCAGGTGAGACTGGGGGTTGGTGTCTATCCGGTCAAACTGGTGGTCAGGTGAGACTGGGGGTTGGTGTCTATCCGGTCAAACTGGTGGTCAGGTGAGACTGTGGGTTGGTGTCTATCCGGTCAAACTGGTGGTCAGGTGAGACTGGCATCTATGGCACGCTCTTCTATGGCCTCTTTCAGCCAATCCAGTCCTGAGGCCTGATACGTGGTTACCTCGCTTTTACATTTCTCTATCTTTTTTTATTCTGTTTCTTAATTTCTTTCCATTTGTATCCGTCTTTCCTCCTCCATTATTCAATTATTTTGTCTCCCATCACTGCCAGGGGGGACCACACATTTGCAGACAGCTACCTGACAGTGCTTCCCCGTGGGACAGAGTTTGTGGTGTTCAGTATAGACGGCTCATTTGCTGCCAGTGTGTCCATCATGGGGAGCGACCCCAAAGTGCGTGCCGGAGCAGTCGACGTGGTCAGGTAATATGCACCTGGCATCACTAGGTGGATAGTCATAACCACCAAAATGATTGATCTGTTTTTGTTTCTATAACCCATTGTATTGCACTCTCTCCACTCTTTCTTATACTGTTTGATTTGTTTCCAGGCACTGGCAGGACCTGGGCTATCTGATCGTCTATGTGACGGGGCGTCCAGACATGCAGAAGCAGAGAGTGGTGGCCTGGCTGTCTCAGCATAACTTTCCCCATGGCATCGTCTCCTTCTGTGATGGCCTGGTCCACGACCCACTCAGACACAAGGCCAACTTCCTCAAGTCACTCATGGAGGTCAGGATGGGAGTGGGGGTTGGGTGGTGGGTTTCTGGAGGGGACTGAAGGTTAAGGGGAATGGTGCAAAATGCATGATGGGGGACAATGAAGGGTGAAGAGATGATTGAGGAGATGGGGCAAACAAAAAGATGAGAGATTTAAGAAAATAAGTTGTTTTGGTCAGAATTTATAGATGACACTTAATTTGCTGGTTCCACAGGCTCACATGAAGATCTTTGCTGGCTACGGTTCTACCAAAGACATTTCCGTCTACACCTCCATCGGCCTCTCTCCCTCCCAGATCTACATCATTGGCCGACCCTCCAAGAAGATGCAAGCTCAGTGCCAGGTACGATACACATGCACTTCTGACATTTGAGTTTAGTCCTGGTCCTGTAGTTTAATATATGCAGCACGCCATTACATTTTATGACTGTCTCTTTCCCCTGCCTGTCCCAACAGTTCATTACTGAGGGCTATGCGACCCACCTCTCTCAGCTGGAGTACAACCAGCGCTCCCGGCCACCAAAGACCAGCAGTGCCCGCATGGTCCTACGGAAAGGCAGCTTTGGTCTGGGTGCAAAAAGCGACTTTCTGCGGAAGCGGAACCACCTGCTGCGCACCATTTCCGCCCAGCCGACCACCAGCTCGTCCACCGGCAGCGGCCACAGCAGACCAGAGCGCACACAGAGCCAGTCAGACAGCCACAGCCACAGCCAGCATGGCCCGGGACCAGCCCAGCGCAGCATGAGCATGGCAGCAGGCTGCTGGGGCCGCAGTGGCAGCACCAAGCTGGAATCTGGGATTTTCAACCCAAAGTAGTGTTAGAGAGGTAGATAAGAGAGGGAGGATAAGGAGAGTGTGTAAAGTTAGAGAAGAAGAGGATGAAATTGAGAAAGGAGGGAAAGCCTGCAAAATAATTAAATAAATTAAGATGACAAGTAATTTCAAGATGGGAGAGAGATGCTGAACATAGGCTTTCAAGGCTCTAAATATAGAGACAGGAAGTAGAATGAGAGAATACAGCATTGAAAACCTTAGGTGCTACGAATCAGTCTTTGTAAAGCGACACCATCAATATACCTGAATCAACAAAAATCTACGGTCAGAGGCTCTTTTTACTTCAGACAGTGATACAATGGAGAAAAGCCTTTTTAAGAAGCATCTTATTTAAGCAAGGAACATGCATGCACAACACACAAACCATTGGCCAACAATAGCAAGAGACTCCTAAAGAAAAAGTTGCATATTGTTTTAGTGTTTATTTATCAATGTCTGTAATACCACATCAATATACATAGTGTATGTCCTGGACTGGGGCTTCGGAGTGGAGCTGATTCCATTCTGTGGTAATTCAGCGCCCCCATGCTGCAGGTTTAGGTTAAGTCCTGATAGATCAATGTCCCCCATCTTCCACCCTGGGTTATACAGGTGTGTTTTATCCTCCTTGTACCATGGCAGTCTACAGTCTCCATAACCACACAAATACAGCCAATATAGAATCATGGCATTTCTAGAGCAGCTGCAATACTCCCAAGGTTGTGTACCAATTGCTCTTTGGTTACAGTTGAGAACCCAATTATTGTCTGTGCTATCATACAGAACATGTTACATTAGCTATAGGCCACTGCAATCATTGCCTACACAACAGGTATATTTATAGATATCACTTTCAGGGCAAACTTGTATTACTGTAAGGTGATGTGCCAAAGTAGGCCGTATGAAATTGTATACTATATGTGAAGGGATAAGCTGAATCCAAGATGTCCTTTGAGACGGGCTGAAACTGCTCTGTGGACCTCGTTTGGGATGATTGATTGTATAGTTGAAGATGATCAAGGCTTGTCTATAATATTGTATGTTGAGCTGGGTTGTATAGTTGAAGATGATCAAGGCTTGTCTATAATATTGTATGTTGAGCTGGGGTCAGGTCTACCAAGGGGCCATTATCTAGTATCGTCTTCACACTGAGGAGATACACAATCACATTCAGGATACACTTTTTAATTCTTTTTAGATAGATATAAATGTATATATACTTTTTTTGTGAACTTAAGTGTTTTAGTTCTGTTAACTACATAGTGTTTCATTTTCTAGGTTGTTTTCTCAAGCAATCATCCGCAGCAGCCAATACACAGCAGAGGTATTTGCCTTGCACAGTATTGTATTTCTACCAGATTGACTGATCATGCAAATCACAAGACTTGTATTAATGTATCTGCTATTATTACAGTGCATTCGGAAACTATTCAGACCCCTTGACTTTTGCCACATTTTGTTACGTTGTTATTCTAAAATTGATACAATTACATATTTTCCTCACCAATCTACACACAATACCCCATAATGACAAAGTGAAAACCGGTTTTTAGAAATGTATGCAAATATAAATAAAATGTAAAGGACATAAGTATTCAGACCCTTTGCTATCAGCTCAGGTGCATCCTTTTTCCATTGATCATCCTTGATGTTTCTACAACTTGATTGGAGTCCACCTGTAAATTCAATTGATTGGACATGATTTGGTAAGGCACATATCCCCACAGTTCCCACAGTTGACAGTGCATGGCAGAGCAAAAAACAAGCCATGAGGTCGAAGGAATTGTCTGTAGAGCTCCGAGATAGGATTGTGTCGAGGCACAGATCTGGGGAAGGGTACCAAACAATGTCTGCAGCATTGAAGGTTCCCAAGAACACAGAGGTCTCCATCATTCTTAAATCGAAGAAGTTTGGAACCACTAAGACACTTCCTAGAGCTGGCCGCCCGGCCAAACTGAGCAATCGAGGGAGAAGGGCCTTGGTCAAGGAGGTGAACAAGAACCCAATGGTCACTCTGACAGAGCTCCAGAGTTCCTCTGTGGGGGTGGGAGAACCTTCTAGAAGGACAACCATCTCTGCAGCACTCCACCAATCAGGCCTTTATGGTAGAGTGGCCAGACGGAAGCCACTCCTCAGTAAAAAGCACAGGACAGCATGCTTGGAGTTTGACAAAAGGCACCTAAAGGACTCTCAGACCATGAGAAACAAGATTCTCTGGTTTGATGAAACCAAGATTGAACTCTTTGGCCTAAATGCCAAAGGTTACATCTGGAGGAATCCTGGCACTATCCCTACGGTGAAGAATGGTGGTGGCAGCATCATGCTGTGGGGATGTTTTTCAGCGGCAGGGACTGGGAGACTAGTCAGGATCGAGGAAAAGATGAACGGAGCAAAGTACAGAGAGATCCTTGATGAAAACCTGCTCCACAGCGCACAGGACCTCAGATTGGGGTGAAGGTTAACCTTCCAACAGGACAACAACCCTAAGCACACAACCAAGACAACGCAGGAGTGGCTTCGGGACACGTCTCTGAATGTCTTTGAGTGGCCCAGCCAAAGCCCGGACTTGAACCCGATCGAACATCTCTGGAGAGACTTGAAGATAGCTGTGCAGCAACGCTCCCTATCCAACCTGACAGAGCTTGAGAGGATCTGCAGAGAAGAATGGGAGAAACTCCCCAAATACAGGTGTGCAAAGCGTGTAGTGCCATACCCAAGAAGACTCAAGGCTGTAATCGCTGCCAAAGGTGCTTTAACAAAGTACTGAGTAAAGGGTCTGAATACTTGTAAATAATGTACATTTTATATTTAGTTTTTTTATTTATAATACATTTGCACACACGACCTGTTTTTGCTTTGTCATTACGGGATATTGTGTGTAAAAACGATTTAATAAATTTTAGAAAAAGGCTGTAACATAATGTGTAAAAAGTCAAGGGGTCTGAATACTTTCCAAACGCACAGTACGATATATTTAGAAAATATGAAATACAATCACTTCCTAAGCTGTAAATAAGGCATTGAATGATTATGCACATAGACAATACTATTGAGGTTCAATTGGGAGTCATTTGTTGAAGCCTCCGATGAACAATTTGTAGATTGTAGATAATGTAAAAAATATGCTTTGGAAAGTAGGAACATAGAGTTCAGATTGGTTCAATAATGTTGATTAATAATTTAAGATGATTGATAGTCAGTAATTATTTGTACTTCCTTGTTTCAAACCTGTGTAGAACTATAACAGTAATCGACCAATGAGAATTGAAATGTTAGTGAAAAGTTCAATATTACCCACACACATGCCACAGCAGCAGATCCACCATAGAGAAAGAATGCCACAATGCATCGACAATCAGTTAAGCAGGCACATGCAGAAGCAGAGAAACAAAATGTCTTGGTGCCGTGTGATTTGAGACATACGGGTATAAACATGATCATAGAAAATTGTTTAGACAAATGGCATCTTGGTTGAACTGTTATTACATTTCTTGCGTGATCCTAGGGAAATAAGGAAGACTGTGTGAGGGATGTATTGGGAGGGAGGACCATCATGGTGAAGTGGGGTCGTCTCAATCCAAACAGATTGCTCTGGTAGGGAATGAATGAGGCACCAGACTGTCTATAGCTCTATTTATACTGCTGTATTTAAACAGGCAGACCCATTCTGATCTTTTGGCCAATTAAGGGAACAAGAGCTGATCTAATTGGTCAAAAGACCAATTAGTAAAAAAGATCAGAAGTGGGCTGCCTGTGCAAACACAGCCAACCTGGCACTAACGTTCACACTTTGTCCTGATCTTGTTCACATTCTGATTGTGGTCTGATTGTCATCAGACCTTCCTGATCACCTCCGTAGGTAATTAGGCACACATTGTGTATGTATATCAATCAAGGATAAACAGATATGGTCAAATCATCATTGTGTTAAATCATCGTTATAACGGCCTCAAATTATTGACAGGTTGATTTATGGCATCAGTAATTGTCTTAAAATAAATAATTGTTTTTCTTTTTGAAAGAATAGCTGTCAAATATTTTGCATACAGGGAGGCACCAGCTAATCTATTCACAATGCGGACACAGTGGCAGGATGAGGCACTTTGGCTGCGTTTAGACAGGCAGCCCAATTCAACAACAACAAAAAATCCACTAATTAGTCTTTTGACCAATGACATCAGATCGGTCAAAAGACCAATTAGATGAAAAAAATATCAGAATTGGGCTGCCTGTGTAAATGCAGCCATTGATGGGATTCAATTATCTGGCCAGGTTTACCCCTGGTGGGAGGAGTTTGCAGTCTGTTCAAAACAGAAGTGATGTAGCCTAGGCTAGATAAGGCACGTGGAGTAATGAGTAGGATTCTGTGTTTTTGCATGCAAAAGTGATCGCTTTTAATAACGCTTTTCTTGCCTTCCCAATGAAAACTAGTTTGAAAATTGGAACATATATTTTGGGAAAAAGAGCTGTATGTTTCTGGATGATACAGCATGCTTCCTTGTTGACAACATAGCCGAGCTACGCAGATTACTGTTACATTTTTAGAAGGGCGCTCCTCCCTCATCGCTTTTGCCCGTTCACTTCACGGGCCATAGACCAGTGCACCGAAGCTCAGGTTAACAGAACTCCCTCATTGTAATACAATATCTAGAAGCGACAAACCTTGATCAGATAGTGATTGGATCATATTGATCAAATCATAAAACTTGCATGTTAACACAAGGTTTGAACGAGGCTATTGTGAACCCGATGTTCTACAATCCTTAGTTAACCACCAAGTAATCTCATACATATATGAGATCATGCTATTCCTTTTCAATTTATGACTCTAGGCACATTCCAGGGTGACTCTGAAAGCATTGCCCCAAATACACATAAACATGCAACAGGCATGGTAAATATGCAGTCAGTTGAGCTGGAGGGGCTTGTGGGGTAAAGCAATGCAGTTGTAACTGATACTGTAGTAGGCTACAAGTCACTGTCCATATGATATGGTTACCTTTTCTTTAAGTAGCACATAACTCAAAGGGCAACCCACAGTGATGTCTACAGAGAAATCCATGACTCTTTCTGTGCATCCTGACAGTGAAATTGGATAAGACAGTTTAGCACATCCAGCTAAAAGAAAACATGCACCCTTCTAACAATTATTACATGGCTGCTCTTTAAAGCACTGTCCTGCTCCAGAGATACTGCATCAGTCAACTGGACATTGACACCTGGGGAATGTAAAGGTAGATACGCGCAAACATCAGTTAAACTCAGACACCTCTACACAAAGACAATCCCCATAGTTATCCTACTGGCAAATGCAGATATTACCAGAGGCCTTATAGTACATTTCCCTTTTTGCCTTAAATTTGCTGTTTCCCTGTTCTGACTCATGCCTCTGGAATAATCCTCCAGTAGAATTTGCTGTATGGTCACTGAAAAGGACCATTATTTACCAATGAGACGTTGGTATGACTTTTATGTCTGGTTGGTTGTATCGACAGGGAAATAGTATAAATGTACATAGGAATATATTACAAATAAAACTACCTGCACCCGTATCATATCAAGCCTCCACTCTGCACTTAAAAATGTTTCATCTCACGCTTATTGAAATGGCAATGCTGACCGAATTTGATCACATCAAAATGACCTTACCTGGCTGTAAAAATGTCCCAATACCTTGGCTATATACAGTATCAACATACTTTGTATTACTCCTGAAGTTTTAGACAGTTTTATTTTACCCATTCTTTGTTTCCATGTACAGTGTATAAAGTAAGTATGAAGAACAGAAATTAAATGTGTGGGTTCTTGTCTCTACATTATTTTAATGGCAGGTGTAAGATTAGATTTTTAACCTGTAACTGAAATAGTAAATATCTGATGCACACAGCGATGGTAAAGGATAATTATCCCCCCCAAAAAGACTCTTACACTGAGCAAAAATACAAACGCAAACATGCAATAATTTCAAAGATTTTACTGAGCTACAGTTCATAAACTCAGCAAAAATAGAAATGTCCTCTCACTGTCAACTGCGTTTATTTTCAGCAAACTTAACGTGTAAATATTTGTATGAACATAAGATTCAACTTCTGAGACATAAACTGAACAAGTTCCAGACATGTGACTAACAGAAATTGAATAGTGTGTCCCTGAACAAAGGGAGGTCAAAATCAAAAGTAACAGTCAGTATCTGGTGTGGCCACCAGCTGCATTAAGTACTGCAGTGCATCTCCTCCTCATGGACTGCACCAGATTTGCCAGTTCTTGCTGGGAGATGTTACCCCACTCTTCCACCAAAGCACCTGCAATTTCCCGGACATTTCTGGGGGGAATGGCCCTAGCCCTCACCCTCTGATCCAACAGATCCAAGATGTGCTCAATGGGATTGAGATCCGGGCTCTTCGCTGACCATGGCAGAACACTGACATTCCTGTCTTGCAGGAAATCATGCACAAAACGAGCAGTTTGGCTGGTGGAATTGTCATGCTGAAGGGTCATGTCAGGATGAGCCTGCAGGAAGGGTACCACATGAGGGAGGAGGATGTCTTCCCTGTAACGCACAGCGTTGAGATTGCCTGCAATGACAACAAGCTCAGTCCGATGATGCTGTGACACACCACCCAGACCATGACGGACCCTCCACCTCCAAATCGATCCCGCCCCAGAGTACAGGCCTCGGTGTAACTCTCATTCATTCGACGATAAACGCAAATCCAACCATCACCCCTGGTGAGACAAAACCGCGACTCGTCAGTGAAGAACACTTTTTGCCAGTCCTGTCTGGTCCAGCGACGGTGGGTTCGTGCCCATAGGCAATGTTGTTGCCGGTGATGTCAGGTGAGGACCTGCCTTACAACAGGCCTACAAGCCCTCAGTCAAGCCCTCAGTCCAGCCCACGGGGGACCAGTACGGGGGGAAAAAAATGTATGAAATGTATGCATTCACTACTGTAAGTCGCTCTGGATAAGAGCGTCTGCTAAATGACTAAAATGCAAAATGCAGCCTCTCTCAGCCAATTGCGGACAGTCTGAGCACTGATGGAGGGATTGTGCATTCCTGGTGTAACTCGGGCAGTTGTTGTTGCCATCCTGTACCTGTCCCGCAGGTGTGATATTCCGATGTACCGATCCTGTGCAGGTGTTGTTACACGTGGTCTGCCACTGCGAGAACGATCAGCTGTCCGTCCTGTCTCCCTGTAGCGCTGTCTTAGGCGTCTCACAGTACAGATATTGCAATTTATTGCCCTGGCCACATCTGCAGTCCTCATGCCTCCTTACAGCATGCCTAAGGCACATTCACGCAGATGAGCAGGGACCCTGGGCATCTTTCTTTTGGTGTTTTTCAGTCAGCAGAAAGGCCTCTTTAGTGTCCTATGTATTCATAACTGTGACCTTAATTGCCTACCGTCTGTAAGCTGTTAGTGTCTTAACGACCGTTTCACAGGTGCATGTTCATGAATTGTTTATGGTTCATTGAACAAGCATGTGAAACAGTCTTTAAACCCTTTACATTGAAGATCTGTGAAGTTATTTGGATTTTTATGAATTATCTTTGAAAGACAGGGTCCTGAAAAAGGGGTGTTTCTTTTTTTGCTGAGTTTGTATTTCATTTGACTGATTTACTTATATTCTTTAGACTCTAATCTATGGATTTCACATGATTGGGCAGGGGCCCAGATGTGGATGGGCCTGGGAGCCATAGGCCCACCCACTGGGGAGCCAGGCCCAGCCAATCAGAATGAGTTTTTCCCCACAAAAGTGGCTTTATTACTGACGACCCCACAGGTTAAGAAGCCGGATGTGGAGGTCCTGGGCTGGCATGTGTTCTGCGGTTGTGAGGCTGGTTGGACATACTGCCAAATTATCTAAAATGACATTGGAGGTGGCTTATGGTAGAGAAATTAACATTATATTATCTGGCAACAGTATTGGTGTAAATCCTGCAGTCACAGTAGGCCGATTGCATGCTCCCTCAAAACTTGAGACATCTGTGGCATTGTGTTGTTACAAAACTGGACATTTTAGAGTGGCCTTTTATTGTTCCCACCTGTGTAATGATCATGCTGTTTAATCAGCTTCTTGATATGCCACACCTGTCAGGTGGATGGATTATCTTGACAAAGGATAAAATGCTCACGAACAGGGATGTAATCAAATTTTGCACAAAATGTGAGCTAAATAAGCTTTTTGTGCATATGGAAAATTTTGGGGATCTTGTCTTTCAGTGCATAAAACACAAGACACGTACTTTACATGTTGCATTTATATTTTTGTTCAGTGTACATGGTAAAAAACTATAAAGTAAACAGCATTACACAGTTGACTTGGGTTTTGGGGTTCAGTTTGAATGCATGTATAATGGAATTAAATAATAAAACATTGACAGTCAGGCCGTCATGGCCATTCTGAAGTTGCATTCAGAGAAAGTCCAAAGTGAATTGTGATGAAAGGATGCTGGTCAAGTAAAATCTAAATGTTATTACATTTAATATGAGCAATTAAATGTAAAGTCTGGCCAAACTTTATTTAAAGTGTGACCAAACATCATATGATTGAGTCACAGTACAGTCATCGAAATGCACAGAAAGGGTTGTTTTTCACTTTCATTTTGGATACATGTAGTGATCATGTCACAGCCAAATATTCACTGGAGTTTTATTATCCTGTCCCATCTATACAGAATAGTATAAATGGCTCCTTCCTCCTTTCTACCATAACATTGGCATCAGGGGTGATCCTCTACCTGTTCCATCCTAGTTTCTTCTGAAAGGAGTTTCCGTCTCCCTTTGTGGCTTGCAGTGACAAGATTGGAGGGTATATATTAGGTAGGCATTTTTGGGGGGTAGAGGAAAACATTTTATTTTAACCCCCAAAAGCACACACAGCTACGTGGCCTTTGATGGTTTTCCATTTACCTTGTTGATCTCTTTGTGTCTCTCTTTACTGACAATCTCTTCAATGATCTCTCCTTCTCCCCTTATCAGCCTGAAAAACAAAGGTAATATAATTTTACTTTATACACAAGGAATAAAAACCAGCACAAACCCAGCCCATATAGGAATAGAGAGAAACTACTGAGCCATAGATGCCTTGGGAACATTCATGTTGTCTATAGCGTTGGTGTACCTGGTGTGTCCAGTCTCAGGATCTACCACCCTGCGGATGACACTCTGCTTAGCCTCATACCCCTCCTTCGTTAGGGGCCTCTTGGTGGATAGCCTGGCTTTCTGCTCATCTGTCATTGCTAAAGAATGGACAAAACAAAAGATCCATCTGCTCAGCTTTATGTTTGGCTTTATTTTCCATTCCTTGTTGAGCTAGGTAACAAAGAAACATCCAATCATTGACAACATATGACAAAATGCTATTGCTCGCCTGAGGTAGTGTGGTCTATAGCTTATCATGAGATACTCTATCTACTGAGAGTTTTCCTCTGTATTTTTCGTAGCTGTTTTACATACCACCACAGACAGAGTCTGGCACTACGACAGCATTGAGGCTTCTTAACAGCTTCTACCCCCAAGCCATAAGACTCCTGAACATCTAGTCAAATGGCTATCAAATCTACAAGCAGGGATGCTCTGCTTTCTTCCAATTGCTTTAACTTCTTATTTTTCTTCTTCTCCAATTTCATCTCTTTCTTCAACTTTTCTTTTTTAACTTCTTGAATTTTTTTATTTTTTCCTTCCTCTTGGCCTTTTCATCACTTGAGGAGGACGATGAGGATGAAGAGCTTGACAAGGAAGATTAGGAACTTTTCTTTTTTTTCTTCCCTTCTTTCCCATCTGAAGCAGACAAAGGTATAACAAAGGTACACTGTCAGCATTGATAATAAAATGCATTGCATTACCATGTTCTCTGACACATTAGATAATAGATATGTCTGTGTGGGGATGTGCATTGTCTGAAGCACTACACATTGTTGAACACGAAGTTGAATTGCATTTAATTCTACGTCGGTTAGAAATGAGCGTTTGTAGACCCACTTCCTCGCTTACCTCATTCAAAATAAAAGTCCTGTACGTGCGCCATAGGTGGAATAACTTGTGGGGGACTTTAATTTGGACATCAGGTAAGCAGAGAGGACGTGGGTCTACAACATACCAACGTTTGGAAAGTCCGTTTAATAATACGTTCCTTTCGATAGTTTGACAAAAATTCCCCCGTTTTAATGACCAACCGTCCTAGTAAGTTGAAATGGAATTGTATTCAACTTCTGGCTTCCCACGGACTGTTTTTGTACAACCCAATACAAAAAGGAGGAACTCTGTAGTGTATCCGCGTTGCTAATAGCAGCTATACACATTCCAGTGTGACTGTTTAACGTTACCTGCCTTCTACTACTATTAATGATGATTTAATAATCGAGTGACGAAAACCTTGGTTCTTGCTGAGAGAATGTGAGGCTTTCTTTAAAGGGGTCGGACTTCCACTGCTGCTGGACGAGGATGAAGAGGAACGTCTTCGCTTTTTCTTTTTTGATGTTTTTTTTCCTCTGCCTTGTCTGCTCGTATCAGCGGAACTGTCGCGCGATCTACTGCGGCCCATAGTCGAAAATGTATGCTAACGTTAGATCAATGAATTAGTCGTATGTCTCTAAAAAATTGCCGATGTTTCTAGAAATAAATGGAGAAATACAAAACATGTCCACTCCAACAAACAAAAAAATTGATTGTGCAACTGTTTTTATTCCCCGATCTTTAGGAAATATGTCTGCTTCCTGTTACGGTCATCTTGCATACTGATCATATAATTTTATGAGCCGCCTATAATAAGGCCAGAGTATTTTGGTTAACAATTGTCAGAATATTTTTTTTTATTATTATTAGGACTGATATGAAATCAAGATTTATATCATACTCAAAACTATTTATCACCTCCTCTAAGGGTTGAAATAGAGGTTTACAATTATTGAATGAGGTGATATCTTATACAATGGAAATAGAACGGCCTACCTGTAAATCTTTACAATAGAGATTATATATCATAGTAAGACTGATGTGTGTCTGTTGCAGAGCTATGTTATAAGCACCTGTTCACCCCCCCCCCCCCAAAAAAAAACCCCACATGGCAATACAGTAATGAAGTCCATCCATTGGTAATAACATTTTATTTAAAAATTATATTTACAAAGGTATTTTTGAAACACTGTAAATGTAAAGCTTATAGACTTGTTTTTTCTAACATTTCAGAACTCTAGCCCTTAATCCTCTTAACTCACAGTGCTTGTGTGATCTAAAGGGTATTGTGGAGATAGACATAACTGTCTATTTCTTGCCGGTCTCCATTGCACTTTTTAATGCTTTTAACATATTTGACAAATGAACGCAGAGAAATAAATAAACAGGTAGTTCAAATTCACCTAAAACCAAAGGGTCTCATAGAAAGTACATTAAAAAAAATAATACAGTGGCTTGCGAAAGTATTCATCCCCTTGGCATTTTTCCTATTTTGTTGCCTAACCCAACCTGGATTTTTTTTTCATTTGATTTACACAACATGCCTACCACTTTGAAGATGCTAAATATTTTTTATTGTGAAACAAACAAGAAATAAGACAAAAAAAGAAAGAACTTGCGCATGCATAACTATTCACCCCCCCAAAGTCAATACTTTGTAGAGCCACCTTTTGCAGCAATTACAGCTGCAAGTCTCTTGGGGTATGTCTCTATAAGCTTGGCACATCTAGCCACTGGGATTTTTGCCCATTCTTCAAGGCAAAACTTCAAGTTGGATGGGTTCCGCTGGTGTACAGCAATCTTTAAGTCATACCAAAGATTCTCAATTGGATTGAGGTCTGGGCTTTGACTAGGCCATTCCAAGACATTTAGATGTTTCCCCTTAAACCACTCGAGTGTTGCTTTAGCAGTATGCTTAGGGTCATTGTCCTGCTGGATGGTGAACCTCTGTCCCAGTCTCAAATCTCTGGAAGACTGAAACAGGTTTCCCTCGAATTTCCCTGTATTTAGTACCATCCGTCATTCCCTCAATTCTGACCAGTTTCCCAGTCCCTGCTGATGAAAAACTGATGATATTCTCGGGGTGATGAGGTGTTGGGTTTGTGCCAGACATAGCCTTTCCCTTGATGGCCAAAAAGCTACATTTTAGTCTCATCTGACCAGAGTACCTTCTTCCATATCTTTGGGGAGTCTCCCACATGACTTTTGGCGAACACCAAACTAAGCAATGGCTTTTCTCTGGCCACTCTTCTGTAAAGCCCAGCTCTGTGGAGTGTATGGCTTGAAGTGGTCCTATGGACAGATACTCCAATCTCCGCTGTGGAGCTTTGCAGCTCCTTCAGGGTTATCTTTGGTCTCTTTGTTTCCGCTCTGATTAACGACCTCCTTTCCTTTTCCGTGAGTTTTGGTGGGCGGCCGTCTCTTGGCAGGTTTGTTGTGGTGCCATATTCTTTCCATTTTTGAATAATGTATTTAATGGTGCTCCGTGGGATGTTCAAAGTTTCTGATTTTTTTATAACCCAACCCTGATCTGTACTTCTCCACAACTTTGTCCCTGACCTGTTTGGAGAGCTCCTTGGTCTTCACGGTGCCGCTTGCTTGGTGGTATGCCTTGCTTAGTGATGTTGCAGACTCTGGGGCTTTTCAGAACAGGTGTATATACTGAGATCATGTGACAGATCATGTGACACTTAGATTGCACACAGGTGGACTTTATTTAACTAATTATGTGACTTCTGAAGGTAATTGGTTGACCCAGATCTTATTTAGGGGCTTCATAACAAAGGGAGTGAATACATATGTATGCACCACTTTTCAGTTTGTAATTTTTTTGAATTTTTTTTAAACAAGTTATTTTTTAAATTTCATTTCACCAAATTTGGACTATTTTGTGTATGTCCATTACATGAAATCCAAATAAAAATCCATTTAAATTGCAGGTTGTAATGCAACAAAACAGAAAAAACGCCAAGGGGGATGTAGTAGCTGAATGGCTGAGTTGAATTAGTCTGAAATGGTAATAGTCTGAAATGGCGCGCGGAGATTATGAAAGTGGAAGGTACCAGCAAATTGAGAATCCTAAAGCAATCACGTTTCGATCTTTGTCTGTGTGCACTGGAGTTCGCCGAGTTGCTCAGAGTAAAAAGGGAAGGGGTGGCGGGATGGAATGTGTCACTTGATGGAGTAAGTTATGGCCTGTTATGAAGAGGCTACCATGCGGATCCTCTCAGTGGGAGTCAGCAGGAGGTTCTTAGCTGCCTTGATTGTGTTCTTCATAAGCATGGCCACTGTCATGGGTCCTACTCCTCCAGGCACTGGGGTAATGAAGCTAGCCTTTTGTCTCACACCTACACAGGGAGAGATAAAGGGTGAGTGTTGCAAAGAAAATGTGTGTGAGAACACAGTAGGTGTCAGGATAAATGTAAAATAAGACAAATTGTGAAGTCTGTCTAGATTAGAAACCCCTACCTTCAAAATCCACGTCCCCTACAAGTCTGTCCTTGCCAGTCACATGGTCATGCACTCTGTTTATTCCAACATCAATAACGACTGCTCCTTCTTTGATCATGTCTGCGGTGATGAGGTTTGGAATCCCTGAGATTAGGAGAGGGTTTAGAGTGAGATCAGTTTATAAGAGACCCACTCAAGACAACCTCCTCAAGAGATACAAAAATAGCTCTATAAACTTACAAGAATATGCTTACAGATATGCAGAATAAGAGAGACAGGTATTAGACAAGGTAAAGATATCTTCAGTAGGAGGAGAGGATCCATACCTGCAGCAGCAACAACGATGTCTGCAATTCTTGTGTGCTGACGGAGCTGTTCCTTTGGTGTGTAACGGTGAGAGATAGTGACCGTGGCATCACCTGCAGAACCAAAAAATAAGTAAATGCCAGGGCCAAGATCCACAAATTCCCTTTCAACTTCAATATTTCAACTTTAAGTGAAAACCCTGTATTGTCTCTATTACCCATTGTTAATCTACCTTCACATACACCCTATTACTGTAGGCCCTAGTTATCCTGACATCATTACTCACCCCCTGGCCTCTCATGGCGTCCATCAGAGTGCAGCAACATGGCAATGGGCATGCCCACATTCTTGGAGCGTCCCGCTACCACAACATTCTTTCCAAGGGTAGGAATTCCTGGGAACCGGAGATAAACAGTCAGTGACAGAGTTGACACAGTCTAATTCCATTCATATAACAGAGGGAGGTGAGAGATTCCTCCCACTACCTCACCTGTGCGTTTGATGATTTCCCAGACTCCCCAGGGAGTGGCGGGCAGCATGGTGGACTGGTCCAGGCACATGCGGCCCACATTGACCACATGGAAGCCGTCCACATCCTTGTCGGGGGACACAGCATTACAGATGCGCCGCTCGTCAATGTGTTCTGTGAGAAGACAATGAGAGTGATGGTTACAAGTCAACATATACATGGATGTTGTACAGTAAATAGGCCAAATCATTCAAGGATATGCCCATAATAGCCATAAATACTCAAAACAACAGCTTCAAACTGTCATTCCTTCTTTGTCCCTACCCATATGCCCTTTCCAAAGCAATGCCTCGCCACCTCGCTCTAAAGCTACTACTTACCTGGCAGAGGCAGTTGCACCAGCAGGCCATCCACCCGGTGGTCTGTGTTGAGTTTGTAGATCAGGTCCATGAGTTCATCCTCAGAGATACAGGAGGGCTTCAGCATGGTCTCACTGCTGATACCTGCAGAGAAGAAAAAGAGAGGAATTATGAGCCCATTATATCCCCAACGAATATGAGCAGTGCCATAGATGAATGGAGACCAGGAAGAAAAAGACAATTAGAAAGCAACACTGAAGAGTCATAGCCTTCATAAAATTGTTTCAAAGTCATGTATGTACAAGTCAAGCTGATGTATGTACACTGCTGTGTAGAGTTCAGCTCCAGCACAGTTAAGTAAAGTATTGAGTGTGTGTGGTTACATACCAACATCAGCTGCAGCTCGGGTCTTATTCAGGACGTAGGAGTGACTGGCTACATTATCTCCTACAAGGACCACGCTCAGGTGGGGTCTCCTGTTGCCAGTGGAGACCCACTGTTCCACATCGGTCCTGGCCTCCTCCCGGATCTGACGGGCCAACTTCCTGCCTGAGATGACCACAGCTTCCTGTCTTTAGAATCGGAGGCAGATGTTAAAGGACAGCAGAACATGTAAACAGTCAGGGGAAAGTATACACTGTGGTGGGCACATGACTTATAGTTCTGCAGACTAGTTGTCAATCCCAAAGTGAGAGTGCATGGCATTCAACCAGCAAGGAGTGCTGCCATAAGCCAGTGATGGCCAAGTACAGTCACACCAAGTACAGGGCTCCTGGGTTACCCATGCATGAGGAGTATGGCGGCTAAAAATAGCAAGACATGAGTTACAATGTGGTTCAGGCTATTTAAGAAACGTATTGGAAACCCCGGGCTTCAAGTCAACTGGTTGGCCTTAGTGTGGAGTGCAGAGTGGGTGAATATGAAACCTGAATGCTGCTCTATTCACATTCATGTCCAATGTGTTAAACTAGATAGCAGTGCTTATGTAATAGCATGCACACAGAGGAGTAATAACTGAGGAGTAATGAGCCGTCCACAGTGATGTAACCATCCCTTGATTCTGCCACAAGTAATTAAAGACCCATAGACACATTCAACTCTTCTATGGGGGCAGGATAGCAGGTCCTGGAGGACTCCACTACGGCATGACATTTGGCAACAACACCCCCACTGCCCAGCTTCCAACATGCACACAGAGCATGAACATAATGTTTTAGACTAAGTATTTTTGGACAACCTTATTTGAAATGTGTTGAGTTCTCAGCAAACAGTTGACAACTGACAATGTTAATGAGTAGTTAACCTCTGACAGGATAAAGTACATGAGTGACCATCACAAGCAATTGGAGAATGCAAATGCAGAGCGGACTCAATAGGCCTTAACTTCTACCCTAAGAATACACCTTTGACAAAAATGCATATACTTTTCTCACTTTGCTGCCTTTCCTCCCAGACCAGTTCTACTTCACATAGTACCAGTACCATGATAGGACAAGGATTTGCAGCAGCCCCAAATAATGAAGATTGTTAGCTTTGAACTAGAAGCCAAGCCAATGTGTTTTAACATGTTTCCCAGTTATGGATGCATCAGCAAGGCTGTGCCAACTCTGTTCCCAAGTATGGGCTTTGTCTTGATGAACGGTTGAACGTTTGAAATGTACGTTTGAACGTTTGAAATGTAGCCCCTACAGCCCTCAAACTCAACTATGTTTTCATTGTTCCCCTCTAGTCAGTGACTGATTTAGACCTGTGACACCAGGTGTGTGCAATTCATTACCAGGTAGAACAGAAAACCAGCAGGCTCCAAACCTCTAGGGTAAGAGTTGAGTATCCTTGCCCAACAGGTTTGCCTTCATGTAACTTGTAGTATACGTGTAACTCAAGTATACAAGGTCTGTGTTGTTATGGTTTTATAAACTAGTGTAAGGGTTTAAAAAAAATACTGTGCTATGTTGACCATAACCTACTACTCAAATACATCATGAATTTGCATGCTCCAAAAGAGACTCATCTGTGCTAGATTAAAAGTGGCTAAATCAGTTGTGATGTAAATCATGTGCATAGTCACACGTGGTTTATATTTCTGGGTGACTGGGTGGAACATTACTTTGCCATAAGGAACGTGCTGCATTATTAAGGCATGCCTCAAATAAAACAGGGGTTCTTGGAATTAATCGAATACATTTAGGCAAACAGTTACAGCACATAATAGTCTGCAAAAGCCAGTTTTAAACACAGGACATGAGAATACTGATCACTTTGGTTGGTGACAACGTTCCCCCATTGGGAACTTGCCTGCCTACAATACACACAATGCAAGTGCTCTGTGCGATTTCATCAGCCATGCAGAATTGCAGTGATACCGGCATTACGTTAGAGGGCGCATTACGAAGATCATTGATTCAATATCGCTCTTCGCTACAATGTATCATTTAAAATGTTACATAACGTTGTCATCAAAGCGCAACCAGAAACGTTGTATCCACAGAGACATCAGGTAACAGTGTACAGGATAGAAAACAAACATAAGGGAAAGTGTCGAGCTATGGGTAACGTTAAATATCATTGACAAGGAGAAAATACCGGGTAGGCTACCTTCCAAAAAGAAGAAGCATTTTTCATATCGAAAGAAAGTAACCTATCATAGTCCTCCAAGACAGATAAACAATCTATTTGATATCTCAATGTTAATACATACCTTGATGCGGACATATGTAGACTGCACACTTGATGCTTAGATTGCAGGCAGAATTTTCTCAGAGCTCTCAGCGATGCCATGTTTACTGATCTTGATAAGTAATCCAACAATGAGTTAAAGAAGAGAGGAGCGAGGGAGACTGGAGGAAGTAAACCCGGTCTGAAAGAGCACCGTCTGTAAGGAAGTTAGAGAAGGCTCGAGATGTTTTAAAGGCTCATGTCCCCCTCCAGCGCTGGTTGCTGGCACTGAGCATATTCTCAATACGTCAGTTTCTGGGCATGGGCCGCACCTCTAAATGGGTCCTTCTATTAACTAGGGTACCAGTGAGCATTTTTTGTCGTGGACAACTGTTTGGACCGTTACAAAGTCTTTAATAATAGGCACATTTTCGTCATGTGAGTACATTAGATACGAGTGTTACCTGAGAGAGAGAGAGGTCATGCGCAGATGATCTCCCACATTGTTCAGCATGTTTTTAAAAATAGATTTAGAGTTAGACAAACTTAGAGTTTTTGGGAGGGACATATTCAGGATGCTACCCTAAACAACATAACCATCACTCCAAATCGAAACTCCAAACCTACAACCTGATCTTTGGATGGAATTTAGTTGGAATGCTTCCTACACTCAATGATTATTATTCCCAAACTATACATAAAATTCTCTGGCAAACAAGCAGAGACCTGAAAACACCATCCAACCTGGAGCTGAGTGAGTAATGCTTAGTCTGAAGCAATTGTTTTTACTTTCAAAAGCCAATTACAATTATATATTTTACTTAATAAGGACTGAATGCTCAGGCTACAAAGCTTTGCTAGGACAAAGAGTTACAACTTCAATTAGGATTGAGTGTGAAGCGACAAGTGTCGAAGCCTTTGAGCCCAACAAATGGCAGGCTACCCCACCCAGATCCAGAGGCCTCGAAGCCCCCTCCTGCTGTTCAAAGACCACCTACTGGCATTTTCTACAAGAAATCTGCCTCCAGAAATAAAAGCTCCCAAGTGGGTGACACCTACTCCCATTGCCTGCTGCACTGCTGCTTGGATTCCACCTGGCGATCTGCCCTGGCCTGTCTCCCCCTTGCTATTTTGCTAATTGCCTCATGACTCTTGCATGCTTTGTTGACTACGAACTTTCTTTACCCAACTGTGGGACAGACTGTTTGTTCCCACACTTGGGACTCTGACTCTCTATTGGTTACACAGACTTTGGCCTCACATCCTATTCTAAACACCTCTCGCTGGCTTTGTATTCATGTTACTTGATGAAATTGCTGTACAATAGGATGTTCATCATGCACATTTCCAGATATCATCAACAGTAATACAATCAAGGCATCGCATAGGACAGGGAGAGCTCTGCAGTGCTGATTTATGACATCTGAATGTTCATCAGTTCATTCAGATGTCATAAATCAGCACTGCAGAGCTCTCCCTGTCCTATGCAATGCCTTGATTGTATTACTGTTGATGATATCTGGAAATGTGCATGTACACCCTGGCCCATCCTCTGTTGCTAGCCCCAATTCTGACTTGTGCTCTGATATCTGCTTCACTGATTTCTGCTCTCGTAAAAGCCTGGGTTTTCTGCACGTTAACACTAGAAGCTTATTACCTAAAATGGATCAATTGAAAGTGTGGGTCCACAGCTCCAATCCAGATGTGTTGGTCATTACTGAGACGTGGTTAATGAAGAGTGTTTTGAATACTGATGTTAACCTTTCTGGTTATAACCGTTTTTGGGCAAGATAGATCTTCCAAAGGTGGGGGAGTGGCAATCTTTACGAAGAATCACCTTCAGTGCTTGGTTGTCTCCACCAAGTCTGTCCCCAAACAATTTGATTTGCTGGTTTTAAGTATTAAACTTTAAAATTGCTCTTTGTTGACTGTTGCTGGGTGCTACCGTCCTCCATCAGCACCGGCCTGTACCCTACCTGCTCTAAGCTCTCTCTTGGCCCCCTACACCCAGTCTGAATTTGTCCTGCTTGGTGACCTAAACTGGACATGCTTAAACCACCTGACCAAGTCCTAAAGCAATGGGACTCCTTAAATCTTTCTCAGATTTTTACCAATCCCACAAGGTCTGACTCCAAACACCCAGAAAAGGCTACTCTTCTTGATGTTATCCTCACAAATAATCCTGATAGGTATCAGTCTTGTGTTTTCTGTAATGACCTTAATGATCACTGTTTTACTGTCTTCGTAATGGCTGCTCAGTGAAACGACCTGTCCTGATTTGTCATAGACACTTGCTAAACAACTTTAATGAGCAAGCCTTCCTTAATGAACTGGCCTCTGTAAATTGGTATAAAATCAGCTTGATCCCCTAATTCGAAGACGCTTGGACCTTCTTTTTTTTATATTTTCAGTGGTATTGTTAACAAACACGCCGCCATAACGAAAATGAGAATGAAAAACAGGTTCAGCCCCTGTTTCGACCGTGATCTTGCAGAGTTACTCCACCTCAAGAATTGCATTTGGTGAAAGGCTCGGCACACGCATACTCAGGCTGACTGGCTCTTGTTCAGTCAAATGAGAAATAAGTGCACTCAGGCTATCCGGAAGGCCAAAGTGAATTACTTTAAGGAGCAGTTCTCTCTCTGTGGGTCTAACCCCAAGAAGTTATTGAAAACGGTTAAAGATCTGGAGAATAAACCCTCCTCCTCACAGCTGCCCACGTCCCTTAAAGTTGATGATGTGCTTGTTACTGACAAGAAGCACATGGCTGAGCTCTTTAATCATCACTTCATTAAGTCAGGATTCCTATTTGACTCAGCCATGCCTCCTTGCCCGTCCAACATTTCCTCATCTCTCACCCCTTCTAATGCAACTATCCCCGATGCTTCTCTCTCTTTTCCCCCTCCCCCGCTACAACGTTTCTTCCTGCAGGCAGTCACTGAGTCCGAGGAGCTCCTGAAACTTGACCCCAAAAATACATCTTGGTCAGATGGTTTAGATCCTTTCTTCTTTAATAAGGTTGCTGCCCCTATCATCGCCAAGCCAATCTCTGACCTTTTGAACCTGTCTCTCCTTTCTGGGGAGGTTCCACAACCGTGGTTGGCAACCACGGTTCGTCCTTTATTTAAAGGGGGAGATCAAGCTGATCCTAACTGTTATAGGCCTATTTCTATTTTGCCCTGTTTATCAAAAGTGTTGGAAAATCTTGTCAATAATCATCTGACTGGCTTTCTTGATGTCTATAGTATTCTCTCTGGTATCCAATCTGGTTTCTGCTCAGATTATGGATGTGTCACTGCAACCTTAAAGGTCCTCAATGATGTCACCATTGCCCTTGATTCTAAGCAATGTGTGCTGCTATTTTTATTGACTTTGCCAAAGCTTTTGATACGGTATATCATTCCATTCTTGTGGGTCAGCTAAGGAGTATTGGTGTCTCTGAGGGATCTTTGGCCTGGTTTGCTAACTACCTCTCGCAAAGAGTGCTGTGTATAAAGTCAGAAAATCTGCTGTATCAGCCACTGCCAGTCACCAAGGGAGTACCCCAAGGCTCAATCCTAGGCCCCACGCTCTTCTCAATTTACATCAACAACATAGCTCAGGCAGTAGGAAGCTCTCTCATCCATTTATATGCAGATGATACAGTCTTATACTCTGCTGGCCCCTCCCCGGATATTGTGTTAAATGCTCTACAACAAAGCTTTCTTAGTGTCCAACAAGCTTTCTCTACCCTTAACCTTGTTCTGAACACCTCCAAAACAAAGGTAATGTGGTTTGGTAAGAAGAATGCCCCTCTCCCCATAGGTGTGATTACTACCGCTGAGGGTAGTCACCTCATACAAGTATTTGGGAGTATGGCTAGACAGTACACTGTCATTCTCTCAGCACATATGAAAGCTGCAGGCAAAAGTTAAATCTAGACTTGGTTTCCTCTATCGTAATCGCTCCTCTTTCACCCCAGCTGCCAAACTAACCCTGATTCAGATGACCATCCTACCCATGCTAGATTACAGAGACATCATTTATAGATCAGCAGGTACGGGTGCTCTCGCGCGGCGACATGTTCTTTACCATTCGGCCATCAGATTTTCCACCAATGCTCCTTATAGGACACATCACTGCACTCTACACTTCTCTGTAAACTGGTCATCTCTGTATACCCGTCGCAAGATCCACTGGTTGATGCTTATTTATAAAATCCTCTTAGGCCTCACTCCCCCTATCTGAGATATCTACTGCAGCCCTCATCCTCTACATACAACACACGTTATGCCAGTCACATTCTGTTAAAGGTCCCCAAAGCACACACATCCCTGGGTCGCTCATCTTTTCAGCTCGATGAGAATGGTGGTGTGCTCAGTCCTCTTTTTCTTGTAGTCCACAATCATCTCCATTGTCTTGATCACGTTGAGGGAGAGGTTGTTGTCCTGGCACCATACAGCCAGGTCTCTGACCTCCTCCCTATCGGCTGTCTCATCGTTGTCGGTGATCAGGCCTACCATGTTGTGTCTTTGGCAAACTTAATGATGGTGTTGGAGTTGTGCCTGGCCGTGCAGTCATGAGTGAACAGGGAGTACAGGGGGGGTCAGAGCACGCACCCCCGATGGGCCCATGTGTTGAGGATCAGCGTGGTGGATGTGTTGTTACCTACCCTTACCACCTGGGGCGGCCCGTCAGGAAGTAAAGGATCCAGTTGCTGAGGGAGGTGTTTAGTCCCAGGGTCCTTAGCTTATTGATGAGCTTTGAGGGCACTATGGTGTTGAATTCTGAGCTGTAGTCAATGAATACAGTAGCATTCTTACATAGGTGTTCCTTTTGTCCTGGTGGGAAAGGGCAGTGTAGAGTGCAATAGAGATTGCATCATCTGCGGATCTGTTGGGGTGGTTTGCAAATTGGAGTGGGTCTAGGGTTTCTGGGATTATGGTGTTGATGTGAACCATGACCAGCCTTTCAAAGCACTTCATGGCTACAGATGTGAGTGCTACGAGTCGGTAGTCATTTAGGCAGGTTACCTTAGTGTTCTTGGGCACAGAGACAATGGTGGTTTGCTTAAAACATGTTGGTATTACAGACTCAGACAGGGAGAAGTTGAAAATGTCAGTGAAGACACTTGCCAGTTGGTCAGCGTATGCTCGCAGTACACGTCCTGGTAATCCGTCTGGCCCTGTGGCCTTGTGAATGTTGACCTGTTTAAAGGTCTTACTCACATTGGCTGCGGAGAGCGTGCCAATGCATGTTTCAATGCATGTTTCAATGTTATTTGCCTCGAAGCGAGAATTGAAGTAGTTTAGCTCGTCTGGTAGGCTAATGTCAAAATCAAATCAAATTTTATTGGTCACATACACATGGTTAGCAGATGTTAATGCGAGTGTAGCGAAATGCTTGTGCTTCTAGTTCCGACAGTGCAGTAATATCTAACAAGTAATCTAACAATTTCACAACAACTAAATATACACACAAGGGTAAAGGGATGAATAAGAATGTGTACATATAAATATATGGATGAGCGATGGCAATGTGGCATAGGCAAGATGCAGTAGATGGTATAGAGTACAGTATATACATATGAGATGAGTAATGTAGGTTATGGAAACATTATATAAAGTGGCATTGTTAAAAGTGACTAGAGATACATTTATTACATCCAATTATTAAAGTGGCTAGAGATTTGAGTCTGTATGTTGGCAGCAGCCACTCAATGTTAGTGATGGCTGTTTAACAGTCTGATGGCCTTGAGATAGAAGCTGTTTTTCAGTATCTCGGTCCCAGCTTTGATGCACCTGTACTGACCTTGCCTTCTGGATGATAGTGGGGTGAACAGGCAGTGGCTCGGGTGGTTGTTGTCCTTGATGATCTTTTTGGCCTTCCTGTGACATAGGGTGATGTAGGTGTCCTGGAGGGCAGGTAGTTTGCCCCCGGTGATGCGTTGTGCAGACCGCACTACCCTCTGGAGAGCCTTACGGTTGTGGGCGGAGCAGTTGCCGTACCAGGCTGTGATACAGCCCGACAGGATGCTCTCAATTGTGCATCTGTAAAAGTTTGTGGGTGTTTTCGGTGACAAGCCAAATTTCCTCAGCCTCCTGAGGTTGAAAAGACGCTGTTGCGCCATCTTCACCACGCTGTCTGTGTGGGTGGACCATTTCAGTTTGTCCGCGATGTGTACGCAGAGGAACTTAAAATTTCCCACCTTCTCCACTACTGTCCCGTGAATGGGGATGGGGGGTGCTCCCTCTGCTGTTTCCTCAAGTCTACGATCATCTCCTTTGTTTTGTTGACGTTGAGTGTGAGGTTATTTTCTTGACACCACACTCCAAGGGCCCTCACCTCCTCCCTGTAGGCCGTCTCGTCGTTGTTGGTAATCAAGCCTACCACTGTAGTGTCGTCTGCAATCTTGATGATTGAGTTAGAGGTGTGCATGGGCACGCAGTCATGGGTGAACAGGGAGTACAGGAGAGGGCTGAGAACGCACCCTTGTGGGGCCCCAGTGTTGAGGATCATCGGGGTGGAGATGTTTCCTACCCTCACCACCTGGGGATGGCCCGTCAGAAAGTTCAGGACCCAGTTGCACAGGACGGGGTCGAGACCCAGCTTAATGATGAGTTTGGAGGGTACTATGGTGTTAAATGCTGAGCTGTAGTCGATGAACAGCATTCTTACATAGGTGTTCTTCTTGTCCAGATGGGTTAGGGCAGTGTGCAGTGTGATTGCGATTGCGTCGTCTGTGGTCCTATTGGGGCGGTAAGCAAATTGGAGTGGGTCTAGGGTATCAGGTAGGGTGGAGGTGATATGATCCTTGACTAGTCTCTCAAAGCACTTCATGATGACAGAAGTGAGTCGTTTAGCTCAGTTACCTTAGCTTTCTTGGGAACAGGAACAGTGGTGGCCCTCTTGAAGCATGTGGGCACAGCAGACTGGGATAGGTATTGTATTTATTGAATATGTCCGAAAACACACCGGCCAGCTGGTCTGCGGATGCTCTGAGAACGCGGCTAGGGATGCCGTCTGGGCCGGCAGCCTTGCGAGGGTTAACACGTTTAAATGTTTTACTCACGTTGGCCACGGTGAAGGAGAGCCCACAGGTTTTGGTAGCGGGCCGTGTCAGTGGCACTGTATTCAAATCAAATCAAATGTATTTATATAGCCCTTCTTACATCAGCTGATATCTCAAAGTGCTGTATAGAAACCCAGCCTAAAACCCCAAACAGCAAGTAATGCAGGTGTAGAAGCACAGTGGCTAGGAAAAACTCCCTAGAAAGGCCAAAACCTAGGAAGAAACCTAGAGAGGAACCAGGCTATGAGGGGTGGCCAGTCCTCTTCTGGCTGTGCCGGGTGGGGATTATAACAGAACATGGCCAAGATGTTCAAATGTTCATAAATGACCAGCATGGTCAAATAATATAATCACAGTAGTTGTCGAGGGTGCAACAAGTCAGCACCTCGAGTAAATGTCAGTTGGCTTTTCATAGCCGATCATTGAGAGTATCTCTACCGCTCCTGATGTCTCTAGAGAGTTGAAAACAGCAGGTCTAGGACAGGTAGCACGTCCGGTGAACAGGTCAGGGTTCCATAGCCGCAGGCAGAACAGTTGAAACTGGAGCAGCAGCACGGCCAGGTGGACTGGGGACAGCAAGGAGTCATCATGCCAGGTAGTCCTGAGGCATGGTCCTAGGTCTCAGGTCCTCAGAGAGAGAGAAAGAAAGAGAGAAAGAGAGAGAGAATTAGAGAGAGCATACTTAAATTCACACAGGACACCGGATAAGACAGGAGAAATACTCCAGATATAACAGACTGACCCTAGCCCCCGACACATAAACTACTGCAGCATAAATACTGGAGGCTGAGACAGGAGGGCTTAGGAGACACTGTGGCCCCATCCGATGATACCCCCGGACAGGGCCAAACAGGCAGGATATAACCCCACCCACTTTGCCAAAGCACAGCCCCCACACCACTAGAGGGATATCTTCAACCACCAACTTACCATCCTGAGACAAGGCCGAGTATAGCCCACAAAGATCTCCGCCACGGCACAACCCAAGGGGGGGCGCCAACCCAGACAGGAAGACCACGTCAGTGACTCAACCCACTCAAGTGACGCACCCCTCCTAGGGACGGCATGGAAGAAAACTAGTAAGCCAGTGACTCAGCCCCTGTAATAGGGTTAGAGGCAGAGAATCCCAGTGGAGAGAGGGGAACCGGCCAGGCAGAGACAGCAAGGGCGGTTCGTTGCTCCAGTGCCTTTCCGTTCACCTTCACACTCCTGGGCCAGACTACACTCAATCATAGGACCTACTGTAGAGATGAGTCTTCAGTAAAGACTTAAAGGTTGTGGCCGAGTCTGCGTCTCTCACATGGGTAGGCAGACCATTCCATAAAAATTGAGCTCTATAGGAGAAAGCCCTGCCTCCAGCTGTTTGCTTAGAAATTCTAGGGACAATTAGGAGGCCTGCGTCTTGTGACCATAGCGTACGTGTAGGTATGTACGGCAGGACCAAATCGGAAAGATAGGTAGGAGCAAGCCCATGTAATGCTTTGTAGGTTAATAGTAAAACCTTGAAATCAGCCCTTGCCTTAACAGGAAGCCAGTGTAGGGAGGCTAGCACTGGAGTAATATGATCAAATGTTTTGGGGGGATATGGTCATTAGTGTAACCAGGAGGTGAGGCCTCATTTAACACAGTAAATTCATCAGGCTTAAGCCATGTTTCAGTCAGGCCAATCACATCAAGATTATGATCAGTGATTAGTTCATTGACTATAACTGCCTTTGAAGTGAGGGATCTAACATTTAGTATCCCTATTTTGAGATGTGAGATATCACAATCTCTTTCAATAATGGCAGGAATGGAGGAGGTCTTTAATCTAGTGAGATTGCTAAGGCGAACACCGCCATGTTTAGTTTTGCCCAACCTAGGTCGAGGCACAGATACGGTCTCAATGGGGATAACTGAGCTGACTACACTGACTGTGCAAGTGGCAGACTCCACTAAGCTGGCAGGCTGGCTAACAGCCTGCCTAATTCTATATTTTGGGAGGGGCAGAAAACAGTTTTCAACCAGTGATTGAGTTGTGAGACTCTGCTGTAGATCTCATCACTCCCCCTAACTGGGAGGGGGCCAGAGACAATTACTCGATACCGACACATCTTTCTAGCTGATTTACACGCTGAAGCTATGTTGCGCTTGGTGACCTCTGACTGTTTCGTCCTAACATCGTTGGTGCCAACGTGGATAACAATATCTCTATACTCGCCAGTTTTAGCTTTAGCCAGCACCATCTTCAGATTAGCCTTAACGTCAGTAGGCCTGCCCCCTGGTAAACAGTGTATGATCGCTGGATGATTCGTTTTAAGTCTAATGCTGCGGGTAATGGAGTCGCCAATGACTAGGGTTTTCAATTTGTCAGAGCTAATGGTGGGAAGCTTCGGCGTCTCAGACCCCGTAACGGGAGGAGTAGAGACTAGAGAAGGCTCGGCCTCTGACTCCGACCCCGGTTGAGCATTCCTACAGCATTTCCCTCCAGAAGCCATGAGAAAGTTGTCCGGCTGCGGCGACCGTGCGAGGGGATTTATACTCACGTTACTATCTGTACTTACTGGTGGCACAGACGTTGTTTCATCCTTTCCTACACTGAAATTACCCTTGCCCAACGATTGCATCTGAAGCTGGGCTTGCAGCACAGCTATCCTCGCCGTAAGGCGATCGTTCTCCTGTATATTATGAGTACAACGACTGCAATTAGAAGGCATCATGTTAATGTTACTACTTAGCTTCAGCTGTTGGAAGTCCTGACGAACCATGTCCAGATAAAACGTCCGGAGTGAAAAAGTTGAATGAAAAAAGTTGAGTGAGGGAAAAACAAAAAATATAAACGGTAATTAAAAAGTAAAAACCGTAAAGTTGTCAGGTAGCAAAGTAAGGTTGGCAACAAAACGCACAGCAGCACGTAAACAAGTCTGCAAGTTGTGACCGGAAATATTGTCCTCAAAGCGAGCAAAGTTGTTTAATTTAGCGGGATTTCTTATGAGTTTCCGGGTTAGAGTCCCGCTCCTTGAAAGCGGCAGCTCTAGCCTTTAGCTCACTGTTGGATGTTGCCTGTAATCGATGGCTTCTGGTTGGGGTATGTACGTATGGTCACTGTGGGGATGACGTCAACGATACACTTTTTAATTGATTTAAATTTTATTTTAATTTCACCTTTATTTAACCAGGTAGGCTAGTTGAGAAAAAGTTCTCATTTACAACTGCGACCTGGCCAAGATAAAGCAAAGCAGTGCGACACAAACAACAACACAGAGTTACACATGGAATAAACAAGCGAACAGTTAATAACACAATAGAAAAAAATAAAGTCTATATTCAGTGTGTGCAAATGGCGTGAGGTGGTAAGGCAATAAATAGGCCATAGTAGCGAAGTAATTAAAATGTAGCAAATTAACACGGGAGTGATAGATGTGCAGATGATGATGTGCAAGTAGAAATACTTGTCACATTCCTCTTCGTCAGAAGATATGTTGAAATCGCTGTCGAACAAAGTGGACCAATATGCAGCGGATTGCGTGCTCATCATCATTTATTTTAAATGTGACACGAGGAAAAAACAATAAACAAAACTCACGACAGGATCAGTGTTGCAGGCTAAACAAAAGCAGTGCTAACATACAACTACCAACAAGTGACAAACAAAGCACACACCTACTTATAGGACTCCCAATCAGAGGCAACTAGAAACACCTGCCTCCAATTGAGAGTCCAGCAACCAAATCTGCACATAGAAAACATAACCTAGAATCTACTCATACTAAAACATATGCCACAAAACCCCAGAACACATAAATAACACACCCCTCTAAACTATACACAAAAAAACCCCACCATACAAAACAAACATACCTCTGCCACGCCCTGACCAAATAATACAAATAATCCTCTATACTGGTCAGGACGTGACAATACTGGTGTGCAAAAGAGCAGAAAAGTAAATAAAAACAATATGGGGATGAGGTAGGTAGATTGGATGGGCTATTTACAGATGGGCTATGTACAGTTGCAGCGATCGGTTAGCTGCTCAGTTAGCTGCTGTTTAAAGTTAGTGTGGGAAAAATAAGTCTCCAGCTTCAGTGATGTTTGCAATTCGTTCCAGTCATTGGCAGCAGAGAACTGGAAGGAAAGGCGGCCAAAGGAGTTGTTGGCTTTGGGGATGACCAGTGAGATATACCTGCTGGAGCGCGTGCTATGGGTGGGTGTTGTTATCGTGACCAGTGAGTTGAGATAAGGCAGAGCTTTACCTAGCATAGACTTATAGATGACCTGGAGCCAGTGTGTCTGACGACGAATATGAAGCGAGGGCCAGCTGACTAGAACATACAGGTCGCAGTGGTGGGTGGTATATGGGGCTTTGGTGATAAAATGGATGGCACTGTGATAGACTGCATCCAGTTTGCTGAGTAGAGTGTTGGAGGCTATTTTGTAAATGACATCACCGAAGTCGAGGATCAGTAGGATAGTCAGTTTTACGGTATGTTTGGCGGCGTGAGTGAAGGAGGCTTTGTTGCGAAATAGGAAGCCGATTCTAGATTTGATTTTGGATTGGAGATGTTGAATATGAGTCTCGAAGAAGAGTTTACAGTCTAGCCAGACACCTAGGTATTTGTAGTTGTCCACATATTCTAAGTCAGAACCGTCCAGAGTAGTGATGCTAGTCGGACGGGCGGGTGCGGGCAGCGAATGGTTGAAGAGCATGAATCTTTATTTTACCAGCGTTTAAGAGCAGTTGGAGGCCACGGAAGGAGTGTTGTATGGCATTGAAGCTCGTTTGGAGGTTTGTTAACACAGTGTCCGAAGAAGGGCCAGATGTATACAGAATGGTGTCGCCTGCGTAGAGGTGGATCAGGGAATCCCCCGCAGCAGGAGCGACATCGTTGATATATACAGAGAAAAGAGTCGGCAAGAGAATTGAACCCTGTGGTACCCCCATAGAGATTGCCAGAGGTCCGGACAACAGGCCCTCCGATTTGACACACTGAACTCTGTCTGAGATGTAGTTGGTGAACCAGGTGAGGCAGTCATTTGAGAAACCAAGGCTGTTGAGTCTGCCGATAAGAAAACGTTGATTGACAGAGTCGAAAGCCTTGGCCAGGTCGATGAAGATGGCTGCACAGTACTGTCTTTTATCGATGGCGGTTATGATATCGTTTAGTACCTTGAGCGTGGCTGAGGTGCACCCGTGACCAGCTCGGAAACCGGATTGCACAGCGGAGAAGGTACGGTGCGATTCGAAATGGTCAGTGATCTGTTTATTAACTTGGCTTTCGAAGACTTTAGAAAGGCAGGGCAGGATGGATATAGGTCTGTAACAGTTTGGGTCTAGAGTGTCACCCCCTTTGAAGAGGGGGATGACTGCAGCAGCTTTCCAATCTTTAGGGATCTCGGACAATACGAAAGTGAAGTTGAACAGACTGGTAATAGGTGTTGCAAAAATGGCGGCAGATACTTTTAGAAACAGAGGGTCCAGGTTGTCTAGCCCAGCAGATTTGTACAGGTCCAGGTTTTGCAGCTCTTTCAGAACATCTGCTATCTGGATTTGGGTGAAGGAGAAGCTGGGGAGGCTTGGGCAAGTAGCTGCGGGGGGTGCGGAGCTGTGGGCCAGGGTTGGGGTAGCCAGGAGGAAAGCATGGCCAGCCATAGAGAAATGCTTATTGAAATTCTCGATTATCGTGGATTTATTGGTGGTGACAGTGTTTCCTAGCCTCAGTGCAGTGGGCAGCTGGGAGGAGGTGCTCTTATTCTCCATGGACTTTACAGTGTCCCAAAACTTTTTGGAGTTAGAGCTACAGGATGCAAATTTCTGTTTGAAAAAGCTAGCCTTTGCTCTCCTGACTGACTGAGTGTATTGGTTCCTGACTTCCCTGAAAAGTTACATATCGCGGGGACTATTTGATGCTAGTGCAGTCTGCCACAGGATGTATTTGTGCTGGTCGAGGGCAGTCAGCTCTGGAGTGAACCAAGGGCTATATCTGTTCTTAGTTCTACATTTATTGAAAGGGGCATGCTTATTTAAAATGGTGAAAAAATTACTTTTAAAGAATGACCAGGCATCCTCGACTGACGGGATGAGGTCAATATCCTTCCAGGATACCCGGGGCAGGTCGATTAGAAAGGCCTGCTCGCAGAAGTGTTTTAGGGAGCGTTTGACAGTGATGAGGGGTGGTCGTTTGACCGCAGACCCATAGTGGATGCAGCAATGAGGCAGTGATTGCTGAGATCCTGGTTGAAAACAGCAGAGTTGTATTTGGAGGGCAAGTTGGTCAGGATAATATCTATGAGGGTGCCCATGTTCACGGATTTAGGGTTGTGCCTGGTGGGTTTGTTGATAATTTGTGTGAGATTGAGGGCATCTAGCTTAGATTGTAGGACTGCCGGGGTGTTAAGCATATCCCAGTTTAGGTCACCTAACAGAATGAACTCTGAAGATAGATGGGGGCAATCAATTCAGTTATGGTGTCCAGGGCACAGCTGGGAGCTGAGGGGGGTCCATAACAGGCAGCAACAGTGAGAGACATTTCTGGAGAGATTCATTTTTAAAATTAGAAGCTCGAACTGTTTGGGCATAGACCTGGAAAGTATGACAGAACTTTGCAGGCTATCTCTGCAGTAGATTGCAACTCCTCCCCCTTTGGCAGTTCTATATTGACGGAAAATGTTGTAGTTGGGGATGGAAATCTCAGAATTTTTGGTAGCCTTCCTAAGCCAGGATTCAGACACGGCAAGAATATCAGGGTTGGTGGAGTGTGTTAAAGCAGTGAGTAAAACAAACTTAGGGAGGAGGCTTCTGATGTTAACATGCATGAAAACAAGGCTTTTTCGGTTACAGAAGTCAACAAATGAGAGTGCCTGGGGACACGCAGGGCCTGGGTTAACCTCTACATCACCCGAGGAACAGAAGAGGAGTAGGATGAGGGTACGGCTAAAGGGTATCAAAACTGGTCATCTTGTGCGTTGGGGACAGAGAATAAAAGGAGCAGATTTCTGGGCGTGGTAGAGTAGATTCAGGGCATAATGTACAGACAGGGGTATGGTGGGGTGTGGGTACAGTGGAGATAAACCCAGGCATTGAGTGATGATAAGAGAGGTTGCATCTTTGGATGTGCTAGTTATGCTGGGTGAGGTCACCGCATGTGTGGGAGGTGGGACAAAGGAGGTATCTGAGGCATGTTGAGTGGGACTAGGGGCTCCGCAGTAAACTAAAACAATGATAACTATCCTAAACAACAGTATACAAGGCATATTGACATTTGAGAGAGACATAAAGCGAGGCATAAAGCAATCACAGGTGTTGATTGGGAGAGCTAGTTAAGACAACAACAACAGGTAAAATGGCGATGAATGGGCAGAGGGGGTCGGTTAACTACACACAGGGCCTGAGTTCGGGACAGGGGCGTTAGCCGCTATAGCCACTCGGTAGCAGCTAGCTAGCAGCGATGATCCGATGCAAAGGTCCAGAGCTTACGGCAAGGATCTGGTGGAATAGTGGATTCTAGCCGTGTTGGGGTAGAGTCCGGGAGGCATCAGCTGTGTAGCTGAGTGATCACTGAGCAGGCCGGGAGGTGGGCCTGGCTCAGAGCTAGCTTCGGGGCTGGGCCACTCAGTGGCAGATAGCTAGCTTTGATGATCAGGAGTAATGGTCCAGGGTTTACGGCAGGAATCCGGCATTGTATTGGAGAAAACAGTCCGATACTGGCAGGCTGGCAAGTATTATCCAGGCTAAAAGCGGCTGGTGTCTGTGCAGAAGGTAAAGGCCGCTAGCAGTGGCTGACAATGACTAAATAGGTAGTAGCTGGTTAGCTTCTGATGGCTAGCTTCTGGTGGAGGTTCTGGCTATAAGGTCTAAAAATAGCGGATCCGTATCACATTGGGTGAGGCGGGTTACTGTAATAAATATATTTGATAAGCTGGTCTATTGCGCAACACTTATCTGCTGATACAAAAGACACATTCTGTGTTGAACTGATACTAGCTATATACGCACACCCAGAAACAGATTGGCCGAATTAGACCTTACACAGCACTGATAAAACAGGAAATGACCTGATCATAGGGGTCAACGTCCAGTCTCGCAATAATATCTTGTGACTACAGAGATACACAGACAAGGACTCAGCACAAAATACACACGTACACACACACACAAACCCATCCCAGAGGGCTGGGTCAGTGGAACAAAGAACACACTCATGGACCAATGGGGAGTCGACACCGACCCGAGACCAGATCGTCACTCCACTCATCGACCAGTCAGGAGGACGAATCTACAACACTCAACATACGTCATTACAATCATGTTGTATAAAATAGATGCACAATATGTTTACGGGGCTCGCTTCCGCTAGTTCCATAAGAGCTAAAAGAACGAGTCCGTGCACGTTTTGCCAAATATCTTTGTCTCTTAATAAAGCTGCCTTACTATAATTGAATCCACCCGGTCCAGCGTCTTGACTTGGTCTCCTTCTCAAGTAACTGATCATCAACAAAACTTGGTAGCAGAGGAAGGTTTCATACTTCTGAATTCGGTCCATAGATGGTTGATGTGAGAGGGGACAAGTCCAGGACAATCTCGTGAGGACGGGTGACCTGTCCGCAGGAGCCATCGGTGATTCTACTTGCCCCGGGAAACTGATCAACGAGCTCGACTAATAAAAGGTAAGCAGAGCCTGTTAAAACAAAAATCTGCATATTGTATTATAGTCATATCCAAATTTTGATCAGAAGTACCGGGCGTGAGTATGAATTACTGTTAATATTGTATAGGATTGTAATAACAAAATGTAAGGGCTGAGTACAAGGATATTTGTGGTAATAGGCTTGATACCAAGTAGCATCAGTAGAAACTGGGATTGGTACAAATGTATACCGTGAGATTATGACCATTCACCGTGGCGTGTGGATAAGGGACATCAATAGAAAGTCGGATACATAAAAATGGAATAGAGAGATCGTGAATAGAGTGAACAGAGAGACTGTGTGTCGGTCGCCCATGCTAAATTAAAAGCCTGTGTGGCGAAACATTGATAGTATACATCTGCTAACTAGAGAAGGCCTACTGGAATAGCTGATCAGAAGGGAACACTCAGAACAAGCGGATTCAGTAAAGTAAATATAACTAAAACATATTAATCCTGTTAAAAATTATTTAGTTTCGTCCCGGAGATCTGGAATTTATTCTGGTTCCGGTTTTGACTTTGCTTAGGGAATAATTGAAATAGCAAGTAGATAGATAAACCGATTTTGGTCGGAAGCCCCGTACATTGTAAAATTATTTAGTTTCGTCCCGGAGATCTGGAATTTATTCTGGTTCCGGTTTTGACTTTGCTTAGGGAATAATTGAAATAGCAAGTAGGTAGATAAACCGATTTTGGTCGGAAGCCCCGTACATTGTAAAATTATTTAGTTTCGTCCCGGAGATCTGGAATTTATTCTGGTTCCGGTTTTGACTTTGCTTAGGGAATAATTGAAGTAGCAAGTAGGTAGATAAACCGATTTTGGTCGGAAGTCCCGTACATTGTAATAACGTGTTTAGTTTCGTCCCGGAGATCTAGAAATAGTTCCGGTTTTGACTTTGTTTAGGGAGGGATTTGTGCGCCTCCAGTGCGTCTGGAATTTGTTTCCAGCCCTGTTTGAGTGTGCTTGTTTGTACGTACCCCGAAGGTCCGAAACTATACCAATAGTTTGGGTTTCAGCCCGGGTGTGCGATCTGTCTGTCTATAGAACTGAGTGAGGATTTGATTTGCAAGTACTGCGGGGGACCTAAATAACATTGAACACCAAATTGGGGTAATCACCGGGGAGTTGGTATTGACCGGGTTAATGTTTTAGCCTATTCAAAATATTAGTCCTAATATTTCAAAAAACTTTGTTTACGAGGGTGGGGCACCAGAGATAAGTCTGAGCCAGCACCGTGAATACATCGCTGGTCTTGACCAACGACGAGCTAAGTATACAAAGATAGAGGGACATTTATACAAATAATAACATGGCAGCTATTCCGCCCACCAAACTTAAATTCAGCAAATATTTGGAACAAAAAATACAGGATAGAGCTGGAGGAGAGGAACAATATAAAGTAATAAGAAAAGTGTGGGAGGAAGTGAAGTTGAGATGGACACAGGCGGGCTATTTTAGCGGGGGAGCTCCCACTAAAGGCCAGCTGATGGTGATGGAGGAAGGTTTGAAGGAGGCAGTTCAGAAAGGAATAGAAGGTGAGATAGAAGGTAACAGAAAGCATATGTTTAAGAAAAAAGGGACTAAGAACAGAGAAAAGGCAGAAGCAGAATTGAGAATAGGAGTTTGGGCTATAGAGGAGACTAGAAGGGCGCTTCTATATAAAAAAACAGATATGCTTACCCAGTACCCAATGCCTGTTTCCAAGACATTAGTATAGATTACATAGACATGGGAGCAGATAACGTGGGGGGAGGAAAAAGGTACCTATTAGTAATGGTAGACAGGTTCTCTAGGTGGGTAGAGGCAATACCAACGGCACGGGAAGATGCCAAATCAGTCATCAAATGGCTGCAAAGAGACCTCATCCCTAGGTATGGGGTTCCGAGACAAATCCGTTCCGAAAACGGATCCCATTTCAGCAATAAACACCTGAGACAGGTGGAGGAAAGGTTTGGAATTGTGCACAAATTCGGGTCAGTGTACAGGCCACAATCTCAGGGCCTAGCGGAACGTGCAAATCAAACTCTTAAGGCTAAGATTGCTAAGGTATGTGCAGGTTCGAAGCTAACCTGGGTGGAAGCCCTACCACTGGCACTGATGGCCATGAGGGCCTCGCCAGGGGCGGGGACCCATCTCTCTCCCCATGAGATAATGACGGGGAGAGTCATGCCTGGCCCACCAAGGGAGGGAGGTCATATGCCCCCTCTTGATGTGCTGAGGATTGGAATGTCTGACTATGTGAGAAAACTGACGGAACTGTCTGCAGCTCTCTCCACACAGATCCGCAAGGTCCAAGAGGGGGAGCTGTCGGGAGACTCGCCACCACTGAAGGTAAAAGTTGGGGACTGGGTGAGGGTCAAAGTCCACAAGAGAAAGTGGCTAGAACCCAGGTGGACTGGACCGTACGAAGTGAAGGAAGTTACTTCACACTCTGTCCAGGTCAAAGGCAAATCAGGCGCGCCTTGGCACCACCTTACACACTGCACTCCGGCCCCAACCCCTTCCAGAACTTTGACTGAAACCAGGGCCGATTTGCGCGCCCTAAAATTCGATTCCAACCACTGAAACCTTAGTTGGGGAAAATGGGACCACAGCTCCCGTTTCCACGACCTAAGGCGCCACGCCCAGGGTCGGGTTATCTGCCTCCCTGGGAGAGGCTGGGGATATCAGCTCCCCTGTTTGTTATTTTCATAATCATTGCCGGAGTATCCTTAGGAACTCTCACTGGTGGGGATTTGAACATTGCATGGAAAAATATTAAGTTAGTAAAGTGAATTGCAGGTGGAGTTAATTTTATTTTTACAGGGACGGTGCACATTAAACACAGTTGTGTATAATGGCAAGGTATTCTTAGCAAACAGAATGGGCCGGTTTGCAGACAAACTGAAGGGGTTTAAGGTTTTAAGCAATCTTGGGTTAAATTAGTTAAGTAGTATGTTAAAGTAGGGGAGTTTAATAGGTTTGAAGTACAGTATTGTATCCAAGGGTAGCGCATGTTCAAGTAAGTTTAAAACTAATGATCGGGGGGAGTATAATGGAATTATAAAGTATTTTTAGGTTTGGTTTGTAGTTAACGTTTGGGTTTTTGAATAGGTGTAGTATGAGGAAATGCTGACAAAGTGGTTATTTTATGGAAAAAGGAGCGCTTAACTGTCTTTGGAAAAAATCCTAGGGACAGGATATCTTAAAGGGGTATACACACATGGCATTTTGGAAGTTTTGTTTTCTGAGTTTTAATAAACACACAAAATTATTTTGATAAGGGATGTTCTGGGAACCTGGGATACAAATGTAGATAAAGTTCTTAGCTTTAATTTGTTTAATGTAGTAAGAAACACGGTTCTAAAAGGGGGGTATGACTTTTTAACCCCTCTGGTGACTTTTCCTGTGTGGTCTGATCAGCCACATTGAAAAGCCATTTGGATGGTGAATTTAAGGGCATTGGTGATATTGATTTTAAGGGAATTTGTAGAACTGATAATAATGATGGAGTTAAAGCTCTTAGACACAATTGATAATTTGAACCAATGATAGGACTAAAAGGGTAAAGCCTTAGAATAAGGGTAGGCTTCCTTTAAGTCTATTTTCCTAGAACAATAAGGGTAAAATATTTTTTCTGGGTGGAGTAAATCAGATGAGTCATTAGGATCTGATTATGTGATTTGAAAATATTTTGACCAGTAGCAGGGGTATTTTTTACATGATCTAGATACGTTTATTTTCCCTTAGGAAGTCAGCTGTTGTTGAATTCAGTGTAAGAGATTTAACACAACAAGGCTGTGAAATTGATATACTAGTATTACTATATTTTGTTGTGAATAAGTTTAATAATGGTAGACTTATGTCAACAGGACAGGGATACATGACATCTTTAGGTGATCCAGGATTATTGAGGGTATCGAGATAAATTTAAGTAGATATGCAATATCTAGACGGGTTGATTTTTCTAAAGTTCAGGAGTGCAACCAAGGAGACAATGAGACATTTAGTCAATATTTGGAAACAACCCAGATTTGATACTTTCTGTTATGAGAAAAAGCTGGAGACAGATAGAAGGGCAGACAGAGAGATCCTCCCCTGCACTGCTGTAACCTTGAGGGTTGGGGAGTAGCAGGAAGAAAGAAAGGGGGCCAGCAGGAGTAGATAGGAAGAGAATTTGGTTCACTTAGCTTTAGGATATTAATTCATGGAGAGACTATCGGCTCCATTGGCAGGCATGTATTTTAGTTTTGATTTGAAGTTTATGTTTGGTAAAATTCGCTAGGAAAATATATGATAATTTAATGGAAAGTAGTTAAATCTTAAAGAAGATAAGACACTTGATAGAGAATTGTTACAGGGTAGCTAAGGAGGAATGCCCCAGGGAGAATTGGACATGTGGAAAATGAAAGGGGGCAATCCTACAAGAGAAGGGCTGACATAAGGATAATTTACTAACCTTACCAAAGACACTGTTTAGATATGCAGCAATATTGATACATGGCCTGAGCCATGTATAAATAGGGAGAGTATGGTAGGGCAGGCAATAGAACAGGTTAGGATAATTACTTAAACAAAAACATTTTTTGTAGAATATAGCAAATGGGTAGAAGCGTTCCCAACTTACTTGGTGGACATGATTATGGTAGCTAGAATATTAGGTCAAGATATTATCCCTAGAGTTGGTTTACTGGGATATATCTCTTTAAAGAATGAATGACAGTTTAGCTAATCAGGTAGAGCCTATAGAATGCCAGTTAGAGATACCAGAACAGGTAGACATAGAAATTAAAGATATACTAGCAGAGCACATGAGAAGACTGTTTGTTAACCAAACCTGTATGTCCAAGAATTTGTGTCCAACAGGTGAATTACAGGAGAAGGTGATTCACTCAATCCAACCAGGAGACTGGGTGTGGATCCAGTCCCTGAGGAGAAAAAACTGGAAGCAACACAGTTGGGAAGGCCCATACCAGGTTCTGTTAAACCACTGCCTTTGCCATTAGAAAAGCTGAGAGAGTCACTTGGGTCCACGTTACCCACTGCAAGGAGGTATGTACACATATGAACACTGTTGATCACACACAGAGTTAGGAGAAGAACCGATACCAATAGGGTCCGGGGGTTACCTCCTTAACGAAGATTTCCTATCCCGACCGTTCATCACTGTGTGTGCTCATAGAGGTGTGAGTATGGGGTGGTACCTAGCAGAGAGACTAAGGGCAGGAGAGGGTTGGCGGTTTTTGGGAAGAGTAGAGACTCTGAGCTGCATCATAGTCTAATCTGACTGATACATTCAGATCCACCACCTTCTGGTACAAATCATACGATACCGTTGTCATTGAGAAAAAGTAGAGGATAAACTATATAATACACTGATGAGTGACTTACAGAATAAGGAGTCAAAGAAGATCAAGATGTAGGATTTAAGGTAAACATTAAACAATTTCCTGGGAAAGAAGACAACTGTATAGGAATGGGGGTTGGCCAGATTGAAGTGCTCAGCCAACACACCTCGGTTCACCTGGATTCCTGATGAGCACCAGTGTTATAGATACAAGAATGGCACCGAGAATTAAGATGATTTTAATGGCTGGAAAGGTAATCGTTAATGTGACTGACTTAGGTTTGAAAGCACAGGAGAAAATGTGTAACCTCATAGCACCTATAACTGATGAAGGGTGGGCTAGTACCAGCAAAGGACGCATACGACAGAAATTACCACAAAGGGTGGTTAGGAACTTGCGCCCTGGGGTTATTGGTCCAACCAGTTTGAATTAATGATGAGACCAGTTATAGGAGGCTAAAGTAGGTACAGGAGGAGTTTTGACCAGGATGGGAGTAGCTTTGTCTAGATGGATGCTATTGGCATCCTCAGGGAAGTTCCAGATGAATACAAAGCTATGAATCAAATATATTAATGAATGAAACCGGGGATGCAGTAAAGAGGTTCTCTGACCAATTATCCGCCACCCCCCTCATGACCTGGTAAAATAGACTGACTCTCGATATGTTATTGGCAAAGGAGGATGGTGTAGGTAGAATGAGTAGGTTCATTGTTGTACGTACATTCCTGATAACACAGCCCATGTTTGGGGAATGGAAAAGTGTTGTAGGAACTGTATTATGGGCTGCTTTCACCGGTATGAGTGTGTTTGTGTTGTGTGGTTGTTGTTTGGTCCCGTGTGCGAGAGGTCTTATTTCCAGAATTCTGGAGAGATTGATAACGGAGCAGATGGGCAACCGGAATGATGCCTTTGATGGAAGTGACCCCGGAGGACACTGAATCCAGCTATGGGCAATGATCCTTGGTTTACTGTTGAGGAAGCAGAGCCTACTTACATATTCTTGTGAGACGTGAAGAGGGGGACTCACAAAATTTGCCTCTTGCAAATTTTGCCCTTGTTTTCCTATTCATATATATAATTGTCACATCTCTTAGGAGACGTGAAGAGGGGGATTTGTAATAAATATATTTGATAAGCTGGTCTATTGCGCGACACTTATCTGCTGATACAAAAGACACATTCTCTGTTGAACTGATACTAGCTATATACGCACACCCAGAAACAGATTGGCCGAATTAGACCTTACACAGCACTGATAAAACAGGAAATGACCTGATCATAGGGGTCAACGTCCAGTCTCGCAATAATATCTTGTGACTACAGAGATACACAGACAAGGACTCAGCACAAAATACACACGTACACACACACACAAACCCATCCCAGAGGGCTGGGTCAGTGGAACAAAGAACACACTCATGGACCAATGGGGAGTCGACACCGACCCGAGACCAGATCGTCACTCCACTCATCGACCAGTCAGGAGGACGAATCTACAACACTCAACATACGTCATTACAATCATGTTGTATAAAATAGATGCACAATATGTTTACGGGGCTCGCTTCCGCTAGTTCCATAAGAGCTAAAAGAACGAGTCCGTGCACGTTTTGCCAAATATCTTTGTCTCTTAATAAAGCTGCCTTACTATAATTGAATCCACCCGGTCCAGCGTCTTGACTTGGTCTCCTTCTCAAGTAACTGATCATCAACATTACCGGAAGGTATATTTCATTTAAAAATGGAAAAGAGATTGAAAATAAATTGAAATATATATATATATATATATAAAAAAAAAAATTAAATACAAAATGTACATGGGAGAATGACAAACCACGTCTGCACCATCTTGGAAGTAATTATTGATGAAGCCAATGACTGATGTGGTGTACTCCTCAATGCCATCGGAGGAATCACGGAACATATTCCAGTCTGTGCTAGCAAAACAGTCCTGTAGCTTAGCATCTGCTTCATCTGCCTAGTTTTTTATTGATCAAGTAACTGGTGCTTCCTACTTTAATTTTTGCTTGTAAGCAGGAATCAGGAGGATAACATTATGGTCAGATTTGCCAAATGGAGGGCAAGGGAGAGCTTTGTATGCGTCTCTGTGTGTGGAGTAAAGGTGGCCCAGAGTTTTTTCTCCCTGGTTGCACATTTAACATGCTGATAGAAATTTGGTAAGACGGAATCCTGTTTTCTTATGGCGGAATACAGCTCATTCAGTATGGTCTTAGTGCCAGCATCAGTCTGTGGTGGTATGTAGACCGCTACGAAAAATACAGATGAAAACTCTCTAGGTAGATAGTGTGGTCTACAGCTTATCATGAGAGACTTTACCTCTGGCGAGCAAAACCTTGAGACTTCCTTAGATATCATGCACAAGCTCTTATTTACAAAAATACATAGTCCGCCACCACTTGTCTTACCAGACGCCGCTGTTCTATCCTGCCGATACAGCGTATAACCAGCCAGCTGTATGTTGATAATGTTGTCGTTACGCCACGACTTCATGAAGCTTAAGATATTACAGTTTTGAATGTCCCGTTGGTAGATTAATCTTCCGCGTAGGTCATCGATTTTATTTTCCAAAGATTGCACGTTTGCTAGCAGAATGGAAGGAAGTCAGGGTTTATTCAATCGCCTACGCATTCTCAGAAGGCAGCCTGCTCTCTGGCCCCTTTTTCTCCGCCTTCTCTTCATGCAAATGACGGGGATCTGGGCCTGTTCCCCGGAAAGCAGAATATCATTCACGTTGGGCTCGTCGGACTCGTTAAAGGAAAAAAAGGATTCTGCCAGTCCGTGGTGAGTAATCACAGTTCTGATGTACAGAAGTTATTTTCGGTCATAAGAGATGGTAGCAGCAACATTATGTACAAAATAAGTAAAAAAAAAAAAAAGTTACTAACAACGCAAAGAAAGAAACAAAAAAAACAATTGGTTAGGAATACATAAAACATCAGCCTTGTTCTCTGGTTCCATCTTAAATAGACAGCAGGACTCCAGCTACCCAGACATGTCGGATCAGCCTGATAGGTGCCATGGGTGTGTCCATCTTACCTGTGCAAATCTGTGTGTGTATAGCAATGGAATTAAACATCCAAGTGTCATGCTGTAGGTCCACCACACACCTAAAGGGTTGGGGGGTCCTGTCCAGAAAATAACCTTTGTCCCTAGACACTTGTCTAGCCTCAACGGTTCTTGTTCTTCTATGATATAATGACGGTCCGTTAACCGACGTTAATGGTGCATTCCGCCACCTACTGTGCTGGAGTGTGTGGTCAATCATGGTTTACAACATTTCTAAATCCTCCTACCTAAAAAAAAAGAACCCTACTAGCTTCTAATAGACCCTCCCCAATCCCCCAAATCCCTTCCAAATCCCCTCAATCCCAATGATCCTACACTTCAATTTTCCCCTATATTCAACATACTTACAATATAACAACACATGCTCCACCATTTCATCGACCATACACTCTAGTAGAGGTCGACCGATTATGATTTTTCAACGCTGATACCGATACCGATTATTAGAGGACCAAAAAAAGCCAATGACAATTACAACAATACTGAATGAACATTTATTTTAACTTAATATAATACATCAATAAAATCAATTTAGCCTCAAATAAATAATGAAACATGTTCAATTTGGTTTAAATAATGCAAAAACAAAGTGTTGGAGAAGAAAGTAAAAGTGCAATATGTGCCATGTAAGAAAGCTAACGTTTAAGTTCCTGGCTCAGAACATGAGAACATATGAAAGCTGGTGGTTCCTTTTAACATGAGTCTTCAATATTCCCAGGTAAGACGTTTTAGGTTGTAGTTATTATAGGAATTATAGGACTATTTCTCTCTATACGATTTGTATTTCATATACCTTTGACTATTGGATGTTCTTATAGGCACTTTAGTATTGCCAGTGTAACAGTATAGCTTCCGTCCCTCTCCTTGCTCCTACCTGGGCTCGAACCAGGAACACATCGACAACAGCCACCCTCGAAGCAGCGTTACCCATGCAGAGCAAGGGGAACAACTACTCCAAGTCTCAGAGCGAGTGACGTTTGAAACGCTATTAGCGCGCACCCCGCTAACTAGCTAGCCATTTCACATCCGTTACACCAGCCTAATCTTGGGAGTTGATAGGCTTGAAGTCATAAACAGCACAATGCTTGAAGCACAGCGAAGAGCTGCTGGCAAACGCACGAAAGTGCTGTTTGAATGAATGCTTACGAGCCTGCTGCTGCCTACCACCGCTCAGTCAGACTGCTCTATCAAATCATAGACTTAATTATAATATAATAAACACACAGAAATACGAGCCTTAGGTCATTAATATGGTCGAATCAGGAAACTATCATCTCGAAAACAAAACGTTTTTCCTTTCAGTGAAATACGGAACCGTTCCGTATTTTATCTAACGGGTGGCATCCCTAAGTCTAAATATTCCTGTTACATTGCACAACCTTCAATGTTATGTCATAATTACATAAAATTCTGGCAAATTAGTTCGCAACGAGCCAGGCGGCCCAAACTGTTGCATATACCCTGACTCTGCGTGCAATGAACGCAAGTGAAGTGACACAATTTCACCTGGTTAATATTGCCTGCTAACCTGGATTTCTTTTAGCTAAATATGCAGGTTTAAAATATATACTTCTGTGTATTGATTTTAAGAAAGGCATTGATGTTTATGGTTAGGTACAGTCGTGCAACGATTGTGCTTTTTTCGCAAATGCGCTTTTGTTAAATCATCCCCCGTTTGGCGAAGTTGGCTGTCTTTGTTAGGAAGAAATAGTCTTCACAGTTCGCAACGAGCCAGGCGGCCCAAACTGCTGCATATACCCTGACTCTGTTGCAAGAGAAGTGACACATTTTCCCTAGTTAAAAGAAATTCATGTTAGCAGGCAATATTAACTAAATATGCAGGTTTAAAAATATATACTTGTGTATTGATTTTAAGAAAGGCATTGATGTTTATGGTTAGGTACACGTTGGAGCAACGTGTACCTAAGCGATTATATGCAACGCAGGACAGGCTAGATAAACTAGTAATATCATCAACCATGTGTAGTTGACTAGTGATTATGATTGACTGATTGTTTTTTATAAGATAAGTTTAATGCTAGCTAGCAACTTACCTTGGTTTCTTACTGCATTCGCGTAACAGGCAGGCTCCTCGTGGAGTGCAATGTAAAACAGGTGGTTAGAGCTTTGGACTAGTTAAACGTAAGATTGCAAGATTGAATCCCCAAGCTGACAAGGTAAAAATCTGTCGTTCTGCCCCTGAACAAGGCAGTTAACCCACCATTCCTAGGCAGTCATTGAAAATAAGAATGTGTTCTTAACTGACTTGCCTAGTTAAATAAAGGTGTTAAAAAAAAAACAATTAGGCCAAATTGCCGTCCAAAAATACCGATTTCCGATTGTTATGAAAACTTGAAATCGGCCCTAATTAATCGGCCATTCCGATTAATCGGTCGACCTCTACACTCTAGACACAAACCATTCACATGCTTGCCAACCAGATGTAATGAGGTGTTCAATGTACAATGTCCTAAGCACAATCAAGCAAGTACCACCTCTTCCTTCCTAATCTGACCTTTTAATCTTAGTCCATTGACCTTTCTTTGGAGGGCATATAAATGCCGGCCCTTGGGCTCAGAGTCCCATCTCTTCTGCCACACATCTATCAAATTGGCTCTGATCTTACATTTGGCCTCACCTCTACCCAGTGGAACATTAATATCAATTATATCTCATTTCAAAGCTCTTTTGGCTAACTGGTCTAGAATTTCATTCCCTTCCACACCCGAATGTGCTGGGACCCAGCAGGATCTCACTAATACTAGTTCTCTAAATGTTTCATAACATTAATACCACCAATAGGTCACTCCTATTTGATTTACCAGATGATAAACTATTCAATACAGACAGAGAATCTGAGCATACTATAATTCTAACAGGTTGTATGTCCTCTACCCACTGGAGGGCAACTATTATCGGCAACAGTTCAACTGAGTATACTGAAAGTTCATCTGTTAGTCTTCTACGTATCTGTCACGGTCGTCGTAAGAATGAGACCAAAGCACAGCGTGTGTATCGTTCCACATCTTTATTTAACTGTGGAACTACACAAGACATACAATAAACTAATAAACAAAAGCAACAAACCGTGACGAAGCGGTGTAACTAACACTAACTCAAATTAATCTTCCACAAACACTAATGTGAAAAACAACTTAAATATGATCCCCAATTAGAGACAACGATGACCCGCTGCCTCTAACTGGGAATCATACGCAAACCCCAACCTAGAAAAAAGAACAATGAATACAACATAGAAAATTTAAACTAGACAAAAACCCCAACATAGAAAAAAGAACCTAGAACACAACATAGAATATTAAACTAGACAAAAACCCAACATAGAAAAATTAAACTAGAACCAACATTGAAATAAATAAACTAGACCAAACCCCCCAGTCACGCCCTGACCTACTCTACCATAGAAAAATACAAGCTCTCTATGGTCAGGACGTGACAGTATCTGCACATCAAATTCAGGAACGTAAATGCCTGCTTCTGTGCGCCCACTATCTGGGTCCTTGGATCCATCTGTGAAAAGCGGTAAAAAAACAAAAACTTCTACCAATGTAATTGTCAACCACTGTCCCTATTTCACTGACTTGACCAATCTGACCAATTTCACTGACTTCACCAATCTGACCAATCTTTCCTTTTCTCTACCAAGGAGATCTGAGACAATTGAACAGGTGTAAGCAATACCACCAAAATCCCACCAAGCCAATCGGAAGGTAAGGTGGAGCTCCATGCCACCACCCCTAAATCTCTTTTAGATCTCCACAACTGTCTAGACTCTGGGCAGTAGGGGCTAGGGGTTGTTTCTGCACATGCCATAGGTATTATGGTAGTCAGTCAGTCAGTCAGTCAGTCTGGCACTGTCAAAAAATGTTAATAGCGGTCAAATACTTACTTCCTCTGTCCTTGGGAGATTCTCAAATGCATTTCCTTGATTCGTTGCATCCTCTCTCCTCGTCTCTTTCTCAAAACCCATTGGATGAGGTCACTCCCCTCTCACCTTCTTATCCAATGGGTTTTGAGAATTAGGCGAGGAGAGAGGACTTGAGGAATGAAAGAAATGCAAAGCACATTGGGGGAGAGGAGGGAAGGTTCCTTCCCTCAGGGTCCAATGCACTTTCAAGGAGAGGCAAGGAGTGGAGGAAACCAGGACAGAGGAGGCAAGAATGGATGTCTAGTTTTCACACACGGACGCACTCATGCACGCGCGCACACACACACACACACACACACACACACACACACACACACTACTTGAAGAGTTTACTGATTATAATTATTTCATTATTGGTTATTATTGTCAATGATTTTACTGACAGAACACATTGTATTATATTATTGTATTAAATTATTATATAAACTATTAAACATATAGAAATGCTGTTTATCTTTTTCATTCTTCTAGGTTTAACATGGCTCTAAATGATCGAGAAGTTGACTAAAGCACAAACAGACCTGGCTACTAGGCATGACAATGAAACATTCGGTGTCCATGTTCCATGTGACATTTTGAATGACATGAAGATGTTTTGTTGTTGCTAGGAGTTATGGTCTGATTGTGCCTATATACATATACTCTTATTCCTGTAACTACCGTAATTTCCGGACAATAAGCCGCAACGTTTTCCCACGCTTTGAACGTCGCGGCTTAAACAATGACGCAGCTAATATATGGATTTTTCCCGCTTTCAATTTTTTTTCTCCAAAAAAACACATTCTGTGACGTGCTCAGTTTTTTGGCGGCATGAAGCTTTCATTAGACCAATGAAATTGCCGAACGGGTTAAGGTCAAACATCTTTTTTGTTTACTGTTTAGATTAAATCGAGCGCTCTCAAACTTCTGATCATTCTGATTACGGTAGTCATTTTGTCACCCTGATTCCTGGGGGTACAACAAAGTATTTGCAGCCACTCGACATCAGTGTAAATCGTGTATTTAAGGTGGCGCTCCGTGTTCAGCGGGAGGCTTGGGTGACAAGTGGGGAGAAATCATTCACTATAACGGGCCGCATGCGAAGAGCAACTTATGGTCAAGTCTGCCAGTGGGTCCTGACAGCGTGGAGCATTGTCAAAAAATCCACTATCATCAACGGGTTTCGAAAGGCTGGACTGCTGCATGTTGAAGAGGGCTCAGCGGGGGATTTGCCTCCGGATGAAAGTGACGAGAGCGACAATGAAAACGATCCAATATCGGATGAAGCAATTCTGAGGCTATTCAACTCCGACACCGAAGGAGATGACTTCAGTGGTTTCAGTGCACAGGAGGAGGAAGATAGTGACCAATGACTTTCTTGGTAGGCTACTGTGTACTGCAAATTCTTTTTTTTTTGTTACAAGCCGTGTTTTGTTAAAGCCTATTTATTTTTGTTACAAGCCGTGTTTCGTTAAAGCCTATTTATTTTTGTTACAAGCCGTGTTTCGTAAAAGCCTATTTATTTTTGTTACAAGCAGTGTTTCGTTAAAAGCCTATTTATTTTTGTTACAAGCCGTGTTTCGTTAAAGCCTATTTATTTTTGTTACAAGCTGTGTTTCGTTAAAGCCTATTTATTTTTGTTACAAGCCGTGTTTCGTTAAAGCCTGTGTAAAGTTCATTTGTTTCAATGTCCCGGTAGGCACCTGCGGCTTATAGACATGTGCGGCTTATTTATGTTCAAAATAATATATTTTTTTAAATTCAGTGAGTGCGGCTTATATTCAGGTGCGCTTAATAGTCCGGAAATGACGGTACATATGTGAAGCTGCAAGAAAATCATGTTTAAATGTATATCTAACAATTTTTAAATGTTGACCCTGATGCCACACATTGGCCCCTTTATTAATAGATAGACCCAAATGCAAAGCTGCCCAACCCTGTGGCAGCAATACTTTACTTTCACTTTATGCCCTGGATAATGTCCTGAAAAACTATATTTTCTTAGTTCGAGTTCACCACTGAAAACCATAGAAAAGTAAAATTGCATGTTTTATTGTAAATGCCCATGTGGTTTGGGTTACAATTGCGTATGGATTACAACACACTTGTGACTGGTGGAAACCATCCAAACTCAGGCACTGTGGAGCCCATAGTCATTGAGAAAGTGCCTCTGCCATAAAAATTGGGGTGCATCCGCCAGTCAAGAATTATTTGACACATCACGGCAGCAGACGATCTCCTACTTCTGAATAAACCTAATCAATTTTACTGCAGATTTGATTCACAAAGCCCCTTCAATCACCAGGACACCACCCTCCCTTTACACTTCCCCCTTTCTACCCTGTCCCTACATCTCCCATTCCTCTCCTCTCCAGGCTCCTCTGCCATCCCCAGTAACCCAGAACTGAACAAGAACCTGACACCCTCAGCACACAGGGAGACAAACATCTACCTGGACGTGACAGCATTCCCTTCCCAATATGCCCCCCTAGACACAACTACAAGAAAAATAAATAAATAATGTGTCACCACTCTGTCGCTGGGTCTGTACATACTCAATGGTAGGCTTCGAGGGGACTCCTACGGCAGGTACACCTACAGCTCATATCAAGGCAGCAGTAGTGTAGATTACTTTATCACCAACCTCAACCCAGAGTCTCTCAGAACGTTCACAGTCAGCCCACTGACACCTCTATCAGATCAGAGCAAAATCACAGCCTACTTGAACAGACCAGAACTCCATCATGAAGCATCAAAGCCGAACAAACTGCATACTATTAAGAAATGGTATAAATGGAAGTAGTGTAGAAACTTACCAGAAAACAATTAGCCAACATTAAATTCAATCCCTTTTAGACAACTTCCTGGACAAAACATTTCAGGTGTAACTTGGCAATAGAAAGCCTAAATAGTATATTTGACTAAATAGTATATTTGTATAGTTGAGATCTGGTGAATGAGATGCCATGGCATATGGTTTACATCGTTTTCATGCTCATCAATACATTCAGTGACCACTCTTTCTTTGTGGATGGGTTCAATGTCATCCTATGGGGGTATAGCAGTGGTAGCCAGAATAATGGCCTGTCCAGTATTTTTATACATTTAAAAAAAATATATATATATATATTACCTTTATTTAACTAGTCAAGTCAGTTAAGAACAAATTCTTATTTTCAATGACGGCCTAGGAACAGTGGGTTAACTGCCTTGTTCAGGGGCAGAAAGACATGATCCTAAGCCTGATGGGATGTTAATTGCATAATTAACTTAGGAACCACACCTGTGTGGAAGCATTTGCTTTCAATACACTTTATATCTATAATTGACTCAAGTGCTTCCATTATTTTGGCAGTTGCCTGTATACGGCTCTGGCGTCAACATTCCGAGGAAGATTCTCGCGAGAGAAAATGTTGCGCTATCTACGTAGTTACGTAAATCTTTTCTTTCTTTTCCGTACATCTTGCACGACGACAACACACTGACAAGTGAGAGAAGGTTTGCAAACTTCGGAGAATTTTCACCAGGGAAGTGGAATCTAGAAACACTGTATTTTCACCAAAAAGCAGTGAAACCTTGGAAACGACAGTTTTCCTTAGATCTACGATATTCTTTGGTCTGCACACGGACTTTTCAACGATGAGCTTCCTATTGTAAGTAACGTTTGCTAGCTAGCTAACGCGTTAGCTTTGTTGGGTTGTGCTCGTAGCTAGTTAGCTAATTAGCCAGCTATGCTGTTAGCTATATTTGCATAATGTAGGATTCAGACTGAGACTAGCTAGAAATGCTGTAACCACAGATTATCATAATATTTGTTGAAACTAATTGTCATTTTAGTTAACGGTAGCTAGCTTGTGACTGACTAGCCACTGACGTAACGTTCCTAGCTGGTTGAGAAAAACTCTGCTAATTTAGCCACCTAACATTAGCTAAACAACAACAAGATTGTTATCTAGCTAGCTATGTGTGTCACATATCAGGGGAACTGATCATTTACTATATATTTTTTTTTACCATGTAGCTAACTAGTAAACAAGTCACTGGCAAGCATTTATAGATAGCCTGGGTGCCTTCCTGTTTTGTTAGTCAGCTAATCAGAGGAAAGTGTTAAACAGGAAGGTTCACACAGTATGATTTCATATCTTGAGTAGTGAGCACATAGCTACCATCTATTCATCACAGTAGCCACAACTTGGAATATCACAGTTGATATTACTCTATCTCCCCCTCATCCCTTGATCCAGTGGCAGTCGTTCCTCTAAAACCTTCAAGCCGAAGAAGAACATCCCAGAGGGCTCCCACCAGTATGAGTTGTTGAAGCATGCAGAGGCAACACTGGGGAGTGGGAACCTGAGGCAGGCTGTCATGCTGCCAGAGGGGGAAGATCTCAATGAGTGGATTGCTGTTAATAGTGAGTGAAAGGGGTGATTGAGGGAGGAGAGCACAGGAGATTGAAATGACACATCTTCTTAATAACAGCCTTCAGGTCCTATAGGCTGTAGCACAGTGTCTATATATGTGGCCTGAGATGAGATTTGAGTCTGACTGTTCAGTCTGTGGTAATTGCCCCTATCATATCAAGTACTTTGTCATTGGGCATTTAGTTTCCTGTTCAGTTGTGCTTTTACATTAAATAATATGGGCCTTTGGTCTGCTCTCCGTTTCAGCTGTGGACTTCTTCAATCAGATCAACATGCTCTACGGCACCATTACTGAGTTCTGCACTGAGACCAGCTGCTCTGTGATGTCTGCCGGGCCCAGGTAAGACAGGCAGACAGACAATTCAAATGGAAAAGGAAGCTGGACGCTCATCTATCTTTTCTGTGGATTTATTTGACCAATGTTTCAGCTAAAGAACCTTCATCAGGGTAACATACAGACAGACATTTGATGCATGTTCCCTCTATTTCAATTCTGGTATTCTCTGAAATTACCTGAAAAGAGTGTTGAAAATTTTATTTTATTCATCCATAAGCTACTGCTATGGTCAGCCCAGCGCAGACTCTCCCCACATACACATAGACATGTTTTATTTTGGTCCCTAGTTTTAAACTTTGGTTCAGTGTGTTGGTTTCACTTCATGTTTTTACAATGTAAGTGCAGTACAAAACAAATCATTTCTGGAGGAGTCCCGTATTCACAAAGCATCTTAGAGGAGGAGTGCTGACCTAATCATGCAATCTTATTCGTTATGATATAAAAGGGAATACTGAGCCTAAATCAGCAGTCCTTCTCTGATGTGCTTTGTGAATACTGATTCCTCTGTCAACTGAATCCACTTAAGTACTGTCATTAGTTTAGTGGTATCTAGTTTTGGGCACTTCCTCAGTTCCTTCCCTTGCTCTATTTTTGGTCTCTAATCAGGAGGAAGAGACCTGTGCCAAATACCTGCCAAAATGGCCATGATCAAGGTCACTGTAGCATTTGACCTAGTCTCTTCTGCTCCTTTCCAGCTCCTGAAACTTACTCTAGCATACTCTGTACTAATAATGTATGGTAAATAATTTAAAGTAACGGATTTAATGCTCTAAGTGTGTAATAGGAAAATGTTTTGACCCCAAACTGGCTCTTGCCAAAGTCTTCTTTAACACTAGAATCCCTGGGCCTCGAGGGACCCCCATTCAAACTAATGAGCAGTCATTTTGACTGCAACATTTTAACATTGTAATTAATACATTTCATATATTCTATCACAAAATAATCATTTGGATGTGTATATGAAGGTCTTAAGTAACAACAATTGCATTTTCATTAGTTTGTTGCTGTAGACCAGGGGTTCCCACGCTTTTTTGGCCCACAGCCCATTTTGATATCTGAAAATTCTTACGCCCCCAACCATGTGAGAGAAAAAATCTATGGCAGTCAATTGCAAGTTAGTCTAGCATCATGTCCTATATCTCACTACCACTAATGAGATGGGTGTGTTTGATGCATGTCGGGGCGTGGTCGACGGTGCACAGGTCATCTCTGCTGTCACATCCAACCTGGATTGATACTTTATTTGGTTTTAATGCAGATGAGAGCACTGAATCCAGTTTCACGCAGATATGAGCTGGCAAGGAGAGCCGACCATGAATTTATGGTGCTTTCGATACAACTGGGAGGTCAAATCATGACGTCAGTGATCTTTAGGTCGGAACTCTAGAAAAAGACCCGAGTTGGAATTCCGAATTTAATGACCATTCAAAACGTATTTTCTCAATCTAAACCCATTTCTTTCTGAGTTCCAAGTTGTTTTGAATGCGGCATTAATGCTCAGAGGGAGACGGCAGGGTTTTCAGCTGTTCGATCAGACTTACCGGCATGTCAACTGAGCCAGGATCACGGTGAAACGAATTGCGAAGTAGGTCCCAAAGTGCTCTTCCAAGCGTTGGAGTTGGGCAGTCATCACTAGTGTGGGACACTTACTGATGCTGGTTTTTTTTCTTTTCATTACACAGAAAGTCAACCAAGTCTTGTTTTTTTTAAAATATATAAACATTTCCTCAATGTGAAAAATCCAATAGTCCCCCTTGATAACAACCACGCCTTGGTGTGAAATAGAACATTGTCATGCTCTGATCCCATATATCCACTTAGTTTTGAGAACCGGAGTGTGCATAGTGGATGTGGTTTGATGTAGTTTACAGTCAGTTACCTGCTGCAGTATTTCTCAAGAGTTCCGTGCTCAGCTCTTTTGCTGCCAGTTGCGCTCAGTGTATCATACAATGAATGTGTCTATAGCAGAGGGTGATGCATTCATAACTAGAGTGCAGAGGCCTGCCTGCCATAGTTGGAGCCTCATCTGTGCAAAAGCCTACCATTTTGATCCCGAATGAAATCTGTTTTTCGTCAATATAGCCACGCAGAACACTGAACATCCCCTATGTCGTTTCATGCTTGGGAATCGTGAGCCAGAACAATATATCCTCGTGAATAGCATCCCCCGACATGTATAGGGTACAAAAATCAATGCATGTCCATCTCGGCCCTAACAGCTAACGTCAATTTAGAGAGCATAAGCTGGGGAGTTTTTGAGTCGTTCAGTCAGAGCATAAATTCTCTAACAGTCTTATCTGACAAAGGTATTGATGTGAGTTTCTGTGCCTCTGCTTTGCCACACATTGTTTTCACCATATCAACTGTGGCCCGTAATATCAAAGTCTCTGCAATAGTGTGTGGTTTCATAGCATAGCGGACCTAGCCACTCACCGTGGGAATGATTCAAGTGCTGCCTTTTCCCATGATCTAAGGGCACTCTCTCGCTGAATTTTGTCTTTTAGGTTTGAATTATTTTCATTTCTATTTTTAAGGTTAACCACATTACAATGATTTTGAGATACAAAGACAATATTGTTCAATACATTTTATTTGTGGAGTGCCTTTGGTACAACTACGAAACAGAAAGCATATGTGTTGGAACACGGTAACAGCTTTTTTTTTTTTTGACAAAATAAATAAAATACCCCAACCACCAAGATGCACGGTCGAATGATAACATCCGTAGCCTCAACATCATTATAAGCGCCAAGTGTGCTTGATAGTGAAAATCAGCACACACAATAATGGAATTATAATTGTGTCGATATGACAGCAGTCAATTGTCATCTCGTGCTTACATGGTGTGCATCTTCACGCGATGGCATCAGTTAGAGCATGTCACATAAACAACTCAAGCTGGTGAGTGCGTTGCTGATGTTGTTTTTTGCTTGAGATGTAGGGCCCGCTCTCTGTGATGACATTTTGTGCTTCCAATCGGCCCGTAGCATTGTCACCGGCTTGTTCTATCCAAACGGTGCTGTCCCTTCCTCTCTCCCGTTTCACCGTTTTCATTTGGTGGTGGCGCGGGCACCTACTCAATGCGTACCATTCTGGCTTTTTTGCGCTTAGGCCTCGGTGGTGTAGGTTCAGGTTGAGGCTCAGAAGAATAATCATCAGAGATGTCATGATTCATTTCTTCCCCGCCATCTGAGTCATTTTCATTCAGATTTGGTAGCGACGCAAACACAGCATGGGCATCCATTCGTCTTGGGCTTCTTGCCATTGTAAATCCCTCATGCTCTCACTGTGTACTCCAAGTAGACCAGAGTAGACTGATAAGACTGCTTGGATTTGGTGGACTGATATAAGGTACATACCATTTTGAGATTAGAAATTATAATGGATATAGAATAGAATGGCCCATTCATTCACAATTAGTGATTACATAACAATGCATGTTCACTTCCCCTCGCTCATCAACTCACCCATCATACTTTTACTTTCATCTGTTATGTGTGCAATTAGTTTTGGTTTAGTTTCGAATAAATTATCGGGGTGATTATCAACTGGGCACAATACCTTCAACTGTCGTGAGAAGGAGGGGAGCAGCATGCCCTACTATCTGGAAAAGGAGGGCAACGGGGAGGAAACTATTGCAAAAAATGACATGCCCACCTCACTCTGGTTATTTCTCCGGGTTCTGTTTTTGATATTAAGATTCTAACAACGACAGTGTGTTATAGACTTATTTTGTGAAAGTCAAGTATAGAGGAGGGGTTTACTTAAATTGCAGAGTAATATTTTTGTTTTATTCAAGGGCAGTCCAAATGACTGCTTTAGCGGGTCTAGTATTAAGCCATGTGTGACATTGTCCAACAAACAGTGATGTTGAATTGTGCCAAAAACAGAGAAAGTCAGAATTGCATGTTATTAAAATTCCATTTCACCTCCCTCAAGGTATGAATACCACTGGGCTGATGGCACCAACATCAAAAAGCCCATCAAGTGCTCTGCTCCCAAGTACATAGACTACCTGATGACCTGGGTGCAGGATCAGCTGGATGATGAGACACTCTTCCCCTCCAAGATAGGTTAGTTGACAATTCACATTTGTGCAGATGAATTTTAAACCTTCACAACCTTAGGGTAGACCTTTGGCTAGGACAATGTTATAACTCCCCTGCTCTGTCTCCCCAGGAGTGCCCTTTCCTAAGAACTTCATGTCTGTGGCCAAGACCATTTTGAAGCGCCTGTTCAGAGTCTATGCCCACATCTACCACCAGCATTTTGATTCTGTGATGCAGCTGCAGGAGGAGGCCCACCTCAATACCTCCTTCAAACACTTCATCTTCTTTGTCCAGGTGACACTGCTAATACATTTGAAATATCAAATATTCTCTGTTATTGGTGTTTAGAAATGATTGCCATGATTCTATCACGGGTTCTTCATGCTTCCATGGATGTAGTAAATAGCATTATATTCCCATTGATGCATTGTGCAATTATTATTCAGTTAACAGGTGTAATTGTTACTATCCTGTGTAAATATAGCAGGAACCTTGATTTTATGTTCTATCACGGTCACGTATGGTATTTTACCTGGGTTGTGTGTCTGTTTAGGAGTTCAACCTCATTGATCGTCGTGAGCTGGCCCCCCTGCAGGACCTCATTGAGAAGCTGGGCTCCAAGGACAGATAAACTACTTCCTCTCTCTCTTTTTCCTCCCCCCTCCTCTCTATCTCGCTCTCTCTGTGCCTACCACCTCTCTGGGTTTTGATAATTGTCCACTCTTTCACTTTGTGCCTTTTTCTTTCTCCCTCCATTCATTACCTGTATGTTTTTTTGTTGTTGTTCTTTTCCAGTTTCTTGCTCTCTCTCTAGTTGTCTGTCCGCATTGTTTCAGAGCTTGTATTGTTAGTGAGCTCTATCTAGTCTTTAAGGTAAGATACCAGAGTGTAGTATATAAAAGGTGTATTTTGTAATTTTGGTAAACAAGTTATATAATTGGGACCTACTGACCTGTACTGTGGACCAAGATGTTTAAAGAGTTGAAATGGACACCAGCATTTCTTTTCTATAAGATTTGGGTCAGTTTAAAGTATATCTATATTCTAAAACAGTTTTACATGCTTTTTAAAAAAACGTTTTAACGCTCACATTTTCAGTTGAAGTTTTGGTCAATAATGTACTTCAATACAGTTTTTTGGATCTGTATCTGACATGGTTTTACATTTGTAGATTTTTTTTTAATCTTAGGGTGAAAGAAGTTGCAAAAGCCAGGGAATATTGATCAATAAATATTTGCTGTGACACTTGATATACTTGTGAAATAGATAATCCTCCATAGTTCATAAACAATCAGTGATCATATTTGTATGCTTTACTTGACTACTTAGACATTATAATATATGGTATTTTAAGAGAAAGCAATCAAAGTATCAGAGGATACATTTTGAAAATGTATATGAAATGTCAAAAATGAAATGTAGTATAATGTGAATATTTTTGATCTTACTCATTCTGTCATTTCACTCAAATAGCACAAATGTGCCTCTGATGATTTAACTATGTCAAATTCCTTGGATATCTTTGTCCTACATGCTGGTACTTAATTTTAATATCAGTATCAAGTCAATCTTTGTTTTATTGTTTATTAAACATACTTTTACTTTACTCATGTATGCAATAATAGCAATAATGCTTGCACCGATACATGACAAGGGTCAATGTACAGGATATTATTTTGGGGGGTTGATATTGTCTGTTATTTGTCATATCTGAGTGTGACATGTTAACTCAACCAAGTCATTATCTATGTTCAATCTTGGCACACAGGGCTAAAGCAGCAGGGCTGTTTGTTGTGCCACCTTGACACAAATACAATTTTGATCACCAAAATGGAATCGTAAGCAGTGTAACATGTATTTACATTGCCTATCTCTCTTTTGGCCCCCAGTTTGGAAAGTACATCCTTGTAGAAATATGGTCTACTAGTCAACACATGGTATCAAGCAGTTGTGAGATTGGCATGTCTTTTCAAAACCCCAGTATGTTTGTGATATTCATCATCTTTCCTAATATGTGCTCATATGTTTGATCTGTCTGGATAAAGTGACCTAATATACCGCCGGTATGTGTACTTAACGATTTTATTGCATTCAACATTGTAATTTTGAATGTGGAGTTAGTCCCCATAGGTAATGAGCTGTTGGGGATAATAACACACTCCATATGTTTCTGGAATATATCAGGTGTAGTTTTCTTAATTTTGGGTGGAAAAGATGCCTACTTTTGGATTTTATTTCGATCTCATATGACTTATTTTACACATTTACTTCATTTTGTCTACCTTTTTCTCCCATATATCCAATGCCATAGATTTGGAGTTAAATTGAATCTTGTTTTTTTTTTAATATTGCTGTAAAATTAATTGTAACTTTGAGTAAAGAATTCAACAAAGGGTTAGACTTTTTATATATATTTGGTTATAGACCTTTTGGAGGTAGCCTCATTTGTGGGAAATGAATGTTACAACTGTGAGTCCAATACTTTGCTGTAAATAAGATCATTTACAGTACATTATGTGAACAAAACTGTGCCTTAGAAAAGAGAAAATAATGTGTCTGAAATTACAGTATTGATGGCACAATAGTTTAATAAACATTAAAAGTAATTTGTGGAGATTGCATGTGTCTGTTTTGAAAGTATTTTAAATGTGTATGAGAGCCTCACAACATAATTAATTGGTTGCTCAAATCATCAAAAAGAGTAGCTAAACTACATTACACCTTTCTTGATAATAACTCTGCCAGGTGTAAGATCGTATCTACTATTTTTAACAACCACTCCCATCAATATGTCCTAGGCTATTGGTTATTTATATCAACATTATGTTAAGTTAATGTTTTTCTGAAGACAACATATTCACAAAGACAATATATTCATTTTGCCAGTCTTTGCTAGGCGGAACCGTGGGACGTCGCAACTCGGAAGTTACCCCATTGAAGTTTACATTTACAAGGGTTAAGGAAGGTTAGGTAGGGTTTAAGGATTTAGGGTATGGACGTCCCAATGACCAAATGAGAAAATTCCACTCGGGTCATCTCATTGGTCAACTGTCTTTCGATGGCTAGCGAATCAGAGTTGTGCGTCACTAGTACTTTCAAGAAACGCTCTCACTTCGCTAGCTAGCACCCTGAAAATGGCTTGCGTGAACGAGCTTGGAAAGTAGCTAGCTAGGGTCAAAATCATACAAAGTTAGAAGCAGAAGAGCTTTATTGTCACCTCGGAAGTTTACTCTGACAGTTAGCTATTCAAAAAGCTAACTAGCGTCTAGAGATACCTAAAGTTACGTTAGCCAAACAAACAAGGGACTGAACTCACAGCACAGGTAACTATGTGACTTTCTCATTAATAGATACCGGTACAATCTGGGAAATCGAAACTACCAGCATTGAACTGAAACAATAGCTAGCTACGTTCAATGTTCGCTTGGTCATTGTCAGCCAAATGACGATACTAGCTAAATGGGAACGTTTTCTAGCTAGCTAACGTTACTATTTATTTTGGGCAGATTGCTAGCTAGCAATAATGGGGTTGTGGGTCATTGTAACGTTATCTGTACATTCTGTAGCAAACTAGCTATAAAAGGCGATATTTGATGCCACATACGTTTTCGGGGGATTGTTTGCCACCAGAGTTTTTCAAATGCCTATTGATAATTTCAACCTATTTTTCTTTCCCTCTTTATGTCAATGCAAGCCATGGCAGATGAAAGCACAACGTTCTGTGCCAATTGGTAAGTATGAATGTTGAGGGACAATGTGGATAAATGCACATTTGGGCTCTTTCTCTGTCTCTCATTCTTTATTTCTCTCCCCCTCTGTAGTCAGCATGACATTCCAGAGGCTAATTTCACTACTCATGAGATTCACTGTTGCCGGAACATTGCTCTGTGTGAGGTGTGCCAAGAGCCAGTGCCCCGTTCAGATCTTAAGCAGCACAAGGAGCAGGAGCATATGCAGGTACAGTGCTAAACATGGAGAGGGCGGGAGCCGGGAGGTGGTTAGGCTAGTCATAAGTTAGCATATTCAAATCTAGGGAGACATCCCTAAGTTGCTGTACAGTTGTTGCAAAGGAGGCTTCAAACTTTTTCTTTAAATTTCAGGTGAAATGTAAGTGTGGTTTAAAGGTTGAGAAAAGCCATATCGAATCCCACCAGGTATGTGAAACTTGTATCAGGATGGAGACCTCATCTACCTGACATGTGATGGTCATGTATTACATTGTAACTGAGATGTGGCTTTTTATCTGACCTCTCCCTTTTCCAGAGCTCTGACTGCATTCAGCGGATGGTGCCGTGTCAGTACTGTGACCTGGAGCTGGTTTTCAGTCAGTCTAAGGAGCATGAGGATTATTGTGGTACACGTACAGAGCCCTGTCCATTCTGCATGTGCAATGTAATGTTGAGGGAGCAGGCTGTCCACCCAGCCTGGTGTGGTAGCCTCACGCCTCCTCAAAAGAGGAACAACAGCCGGGCAAGTCACAGCCCAGCAGAACCCCAGTCCCCAGGAGCCTGGTTTGAAGCCTACTCCATCCGTAACCTGTTGAGGGCCAAGGAGGGAGGAGGCCACAAGAACAACGCCAGTGCATCTGACCGCAGGGCCCTACCACGGCCCCTGGAGGCCAGAGTGCACAACAGCACCCGGGGGCAAGTGGGCCTGGGAGGAAGGGGGGACATTGCCCCGAGGAATACAGACTTCAGTCACTGTACGTCAGCCAATGGCTCATACAAAGTGTTCAAGTTTTTCTTGTCCCTTTACATTATCCAAAAAACATCTATTAGAATTTATATTCTGGTATTGACAAACTTCCCTGGCCTATATTAAAGTGGAACATTGTTTAATTGGAATATTTTTTTTGTGTGATTTGTAAAAACATATCTCACTTGTCGTTTTACCTCCCCAGTGCTGGAACAGGAAGCATCAGTGGTGGGCAACAACTACAGCATGGCATCATTGGCATGGCCTGCAGGCCAATCACTGGGAGAGGACTCTGCCAATCTGGACTACCTGCTGGCCCTCAGCCTGCAGAGTGATGGGGACACTGGGGATCTAGGGGGAGGAGAGGGGGCCTTGTGGACGGATGTCTGGGACCACAAACTTGGAAGGATGTACCACACCGGCTCACACATCTCTTCCCCGAACAACTACCAACATATCACCACAGGCACCAATACAGACCTTGACCAGACAGGTGAGATACTATAGAAAATACCACTTATTGTCCCAGTTTGTTTTCATGTGAGAATTATTTTCTGTTACAGTATGTTGTCCTCCTCTGCCTTTTACATTTTGATGTTTCCACCCCTCTTTACATTCAACTCTGATGTTTCTAAATAAGTTCTGAATAAATCTTGTTTTCTTCTGTACCCATTATTCCTCTGTTCTTTTTCTCCTATGTAGACACCATGTTGCCCTGTGAGTTCTGTGAGGATCTGTTTCCTGAAGTGGACCTCATTTTACACCAGGTTAGAAGGATCTTTTGACTCTTAGCCTACAAGTCAGGCTAACTCAATGGCGGCTGAGTCTGACGGGGCCTGGGAATTAATTTCCTTTATAGGCTGCATCAGTTAGTTATAAATTCAGGCCCCCTCCTCCCCCTTATTTCCTTCCTGTGGATGTTGTTTTTCTTTTGTTCACTCCCTCTGGTCTAATTTCCCAGTTTTCTCTCCTGATAACAGTTCATACTTGGTCACCGTTCATTTTGTCTTGCACTTAGTATTAGGATTGGACGATGTCAACCTTTGTCCTATCGTGATTATGTACTTATAAAACGATGTACGATGGTATTTCTCCCTTTTGATTCAGAGGGGTTGTGTTAAATGGGGATAACACATTTCAGTTGAATGCATTCAGTTGTGCAACCGACTAGGCATCCGCTTTGCCCCCCAAAAATACATTCTACAAAAATAAAAACACAGCTAAAACCACAGTTATGCTATAGCGTGACATCACATGCTACAACTGGATGAATCAGGAAGAAAGATAATGTTGTTGAAAGCCTTGGCAGAGGCGAAGTGCAGGCCTCCTTCTCTTTCTATTCTGGTTAGAGCCAGTTTGCGCTGTTCTGTGAAGGGAGTAGTACACAGGTTGTACGAGATCTTCAGTTTCTTGGCAATTTCTCAGAAGAAGAATAGACTGACGAGTTTCAGAAGAAAGTTCTTTGTTTCCTGCCATTTTTCTGAAACTCGTCAGTCTATTCTTGTTCTGAGAAATGAAGGCTATTCTATGCGAGAAATTGCCAAGAAAATGAAGATCTCGTACAGCGCTGTGTACTACTCCCTTCACAGAACAGAGCAAATTGGCTCTAACCAGAATAGAAAGAGTGGGAGGCCCTGGTGCACAACAGAGCAAGAGGACAAAGACAAGCCTTAATTTCTCAGAACAAGAATAGACTGACGCGTTTCAGAATACATTTCTTTGTTTCTGGCTATTTTGAGCCTGTAATTGAACCCACAAATGCTGACGCTCCAGATACTCAAATAGTCTAAAGGACAGTTTTATTGCTGCTTTAATCAGAACAACAGTTTTCAGCTGTGCTAACATAATTGCAAAAGTGTTTCTAATGATCAATTAGCCTTTTAAAATGATAAACTTGGATTAGCTAACACAACGTGCCATTGGAACACAGGAGTGACGGTTGCTGATAATGGGCCTCTGTACACCTATGTAGATATTCCATAGAAAATAGGTTGTTTCCAGCTACAATAGTAATTTACAACATTAACAATGTCTACACTGTATTTCTGATAAATTGTTATTTTAATGGACAAAAAATGTGCTTTTCTTTCAAAAACAAGGACATTTCTAAGTGACACAACTTTTGAATGGTAGTGTGTATATATAATATAACCAACTCTAAGTCACCAGCTACTGTTTGTTTAAAAATCGGCCACATGTGCCATTTGACATTAGAATGTTTGAAGCTTAGCCATAGAATTCCAGGTAATGGGACAGCTATGTTTTTGGATTCTACCTTTGATAATAGGCACCAAATTGCGCACACACACAGCTAAGCCTGGGTATTAAAAAGAGTTGTAGACACAGGGCCATCAGAGAATACACACATTAAGCCCACAGTTATTCCTACCAAACAAGTCAATGTGGTCTTTTGGACAATTTCACATGACCATACCTGTGTGAAATATAATTGTACTATGCCCAGAAATAATTTAAAATGTTCATAGTGATGTAGAATACACAACCATGTGTGCCAGATATATAAAGATTATTCACAGAAATGTGGTGATGTTCCCATAAAGCTGTCTGAATCACTGATTTCTGAAGATGTTACGATCAGTAATTGCAATATTTAATCTTCAACCATGGTAAATTAATATGTACATGTGAATAGTCATGGATGTGATCTTATTAAAATGATCTACGATGTTATCCAAGTAGCTGTTTTCATTATGAGGACTATACAGTGCATTCGGAAAGTGTTCAGACCCCTTCACTTTATCCACATTTTGTTACGTTACAGCCTTATTCTAATATGGATCAAAAATATGAATCAATCGACATACAATACCCCTAAACAAACTGAAAACAGGTTTTTAGATATTTTTGCAAATGTATTAAAAATAACAAGTACAGACCCTTGACTGTGAAATCCAAAATTGCGCTCCGGGCGCGTCCTGTTTCCATTGATCATCCTTGAGATGTTTCTACAACTTGCTTGGAGTCTACCTGTGGTAAATTCAATTGATTGGACATGATTTGGAAAGGCACACACCAGTCTATATAAGGTCACACAGTTGACAGTGGATGTCAGAGCCAAAACTAAGGAATTGTTTGTAGAGCTCCGAGACAGGGTGGTGTTGAGACACAGATCTGAGGAAGGGTACCAAAACATTTCTGCAGCATTGAAGGTCCCCAAGAACAGTGGCCTCCATCATTCTTAAATGGAAGAAGTTTGGAACCACCAAGACTCTTCCTAGAACTGGCATTGTGACCAAACTGAGCAATCGGGGGAGAAGGGCCTTGGTCAGGGAAGTAACCAAGAACCCGATGGTCACTCTGACAGAGTTCATCTGTGTAGATGGTTGTCCTTCTGGAAGGTTCTCCCATCTCTGCAGCACTCCACCAATCAGGCCTTTATCATAGAGTGGCCCGACGGAAGCCACTCCTCAGTTAAAGGCATGTGACAGCCTGCTTGAAGTTTGCCAAAAGGCGCCTACATGACACTCAGACAAGAGAATCTTGTTGCTCATGGTCTGAGGAAACCAAGATTAAACTCTTTGGCCTGAATGCCAAGCGTCACATCTGGAGGAAACCTGGCACCCCTCATCACCTGGCCAATACCATCCCTACAGTGAAGCATGGTGGTGGTGGTAGCATCATGCTGTGGGGATGTTTTTCAGTGGCAGGATCAAGGTAAAGATGAACGGAGAAAAGTACAGAGAGATCCTTGTTGAAAACCTGCTCCAGAGCACTGAAGACCTCAGACTGGGTCTAAGGTTCACCTTCCCACAGGACAACAACCCTGAGCACACAGCCAAGACAACACAGGAGTGGCTTTGGGACAACTCTCTGAATGTCCTTGAGTGGCCCAGCCAGAGCCTGGACATGAACCCGATTGGACATCTCTTGGAGAGACCTGTGCAGCGACGCTCCCCATCCAACCTGACAGAGCTTGAGATGACCTGCAGAGAAGAATGGGAGGAACTCCCGAAATACAGGTGTGCCAAGCTTGTAGCGTCATATCCAAGAAGACTCAAGGCTGTAATTGCTGCCAAAGGTGCTTTAACAAAGTACTGAGTAAAGGGTCTGAATACTTATGTAAAGTGATTTCATACATTGAAACTAGTTCAGTGGAGTTTGCCCCCTCTCCCTGTAGTGCTGTATTGAAACGGCTGCAAAAATGGAACTTGTGACGTTGCTGGATGCAGGCCTCGCTCTGCTCCGTTGCCAGTGAATTTTACGTTTCAGAAATCTGCAAAATGTGGACATTCGTTTTATGAAAGTGTACGGCCGAATGAGCTCTTTTTGTCATGTGCTATCGGTTTTGAGCCACTAAAGGTGTAATTTTCCACCTAAATCATTTGCCGTTTAATGCTCATGTGCACCCTCGTGGAGAGACCCTGCTGCGAAGAAACGTCACGATATGCCCTTATATGGAGCTTGAAGTGAGATAAATTTTTTTGGCGTGGGGGGGAATGGAGCTGTTGCGAAAGTTGATTTTTAAATTAGGCATATCGCAGCTAAATTTAGTTATGCAAAGTGGGGAGAAGGAGATGGCAGAGAGCTATTATTCGGTCCCTGGCTGTACTTTATACTGGAAATCAAAGGAAGAAGACACCAAATTTCACCGTTTTCTCATAAAAGATAAGGAGAGATGCAGAAGATGGTTATTAGCAATTCGAAATAGTAAAAATAAATAATTCTGCGGCCAACCTTGCATTGCTGCGAGTGTGTGTATCCAGCACTTAACCAACAATGGATATGAACGAGATATCCAATCTGGAATTATGGGGACAGAAAACCGAAGGATCCTAAAAGATAGGGAGAGGGCAAACTCCACTGAACTAGTTTCAATGTATGAAATCACTTGGGAGTTTATGGATTTTGGGTAAACTTCTCCTTTAATGGGCATAAAGCTGTGATTGAGAGTAGCCTAAGCCAATCGACTTATTTTTGAAAGTGGCAACCTTAGGAAAACGGTACCTTAGGCTATTAGAATATTTGGGAAATAGGCTGCTGTTCATGAATTTAATACTCCTAGTAGGAGGATAGGTTATTGGCCATTGGATTTTCAACCTCGCTTGGTGGGATTTTTCCGCCCTGCACGGATCATTTCTGTCTTAAGCTTAAACTTGATAAAATGTGTCATTTTATTTTTCTGTAGGCCATTGATATTGTTTGTCCTTTTAATTTTTAGTCCCCTGGCTGCCTTACGTTTTTAGGCTATTAATACAACTTTTTGAGATGGAAATCTTTTAGATTCATTCATTGTTTGATTGCTGGAGAAAGCATGCATGCACAAAACAATAAAAGCCTAGCCCAAAGTCATATTAATATCAAATGGAGAGACAAGGGAATATAGCCTACTTTTTAAAAAACAATTAGACACAAGGGTAAATCCACTTGAATTCAATCACTTTTTGACAGCACCCCTTTTGATTTGAACAAAACCTTCCATACATATTTTCCCATTGTAGAAGTCCTTAGAAAATGACTTTTTGGACTTGAATGCCAAAACATTCAAGAAATAAAGATGCTCAAAATGGACTTATTTTGCATACCATGAGACATCCATGTACCTTTATCTCATGAATGTTTTGGCATTCAGGTCCAAAATGTCCCTTTATGACCACTCTTTCTATGGGTAAACGTATGCAAAGTTTTAAAATCAAGTGATTCTAAAACAAATTCTCGGTTTCAGCTATAAGGCCCATGAACCCGAGAGAGAGAAACAATAATATTTTCTGACTGGACATTTTCCGCCTCCCTGTCTGGCCTACATTCCTCTGTTCTTTTGGCCTATATAACATGTGCTATTTATTGAAATAGGACTAGGCAGATTACTCAGAATATCACTCGTCTGCTGCCCTTGCCAGTCAAGTTCAAATGGGATAAACCATCGTTTGTCACATCACGATGTCATCACCATCGACGATGCCTGTCAATCAGCGTCAATAGACGATACTATCACCCAACCCTGCTTGGTATCCCACCCCCGCCCCTTTTTAAATTCACAATTATGTAACGTAGATAGTTATGGTGGAATGCCACAATATGTAAATGTTAAGAACTGTTAGTCATTTTCTATATGAGGGCTGATTTGATAGTGTGGATCATGTGGTAATTACCTGAGGGTAGGTAGCTAGCCACCTGATCTATCTGGTGAGCAGAAATACATTTTTCCCCTCATGGCTGTTTTTGTTGTCTTTCAGACTGGCTGTAGTCCAGCCTCAGCCTTTGCAGCTTTCAGCAAGCATCCTCCATCTCCATGCTATGATGACAGGATTGCTAGGGGTGCTGTTGGTCTTCTGCACATTCCACCTGACACCCCTAGCTTCCCCACCTTGCCCCGTTCAGTCTCCCCGCTCTCCTACAGTTCACCTGCCAGTCCACTAGAGGGGGACGTGGTCATTCCCTGTGAGTTCTGTGGAGTGGCCCTGGCGGAGGCCGTTGTCTTTCACCACCAGGTAGGCCTATGTTATTTGCTGTGCAAGATGCAGTACTGTAAGAACTGAAGATCATATTGAAAGAGAGAATGTAAATAATTTCAAAAAGTCCTTAGTCACAATAAAAATGAGGGGGAAAAAGTCCTTTTGACGGGTAGAAAATCTGGTAACTTTGCTCCTATACCTGTGTATTAACATTGTAATTACTCAAGTATTGTTATTGCACTAACATGTTGCTCCATAGTAATTTCCTAGTAATGGAGTAGAGCATGACACTTTGTTTACAGGATAAGTGTGACCTCCAACCCTGCTCTGCTCACTCAGTGGATAAGGTCAGCAAAGTGTCCTTTCAGAAACCATCTCTTCCTCCAAAAGAGAGCTGTGGACAGAACTCCCCTGAGGTGCAGAGGAGACTCAAGCACCAATGTAAGACACTGAGCCCCATGTTCACCAATGCTCAATAATTTAACAAAGTCGATGTTGCTTGGGTTCCATCAATCCACCTGTTTTATTTTATTAAACCCTTATTTTACAATAAGGGTTTAATTGAAACACATTCTCATTTACAGCAACGACATGGGGAATAGTTACAGGGGAAAGGGGGGATGAATAAGCCAATTGGAAGCTGGGGATAAGATGGCTATGATTGTATGAGGGCCAGATTGGGAATTTAGCCAGGACATCGGGGTTAACACCCCTTCTCTTACTATAAATGCCATGGGATCTTTAGTGACCACAGAGAGTCAGGACACCTGTTTAACATCCCATCCAAAAGACTGCACCCTACACAGGGTAATGTCCCCAATTACTGCCATTAGGGTATTGGGATATCTTTGTTTAGACCATAGGAAAGAGTGCCTCCTACTGTCCCTCCAACACCACTTCCAGCAGCATCTGGTCTCCCATCTCGGGACCAACTCTACTTCGCTTCAGACAAGGCAGCAGTGGGATGCAGGGTGGTATGCTGCTATGTATAATTTGTACATCAAATTCAGAGAGACTGACTAATTGTGTGTGTGTGTGTGTACTCGCTTGCATCTAAAGTGGACTCATTGAGTGGGCTGGACAGAGATAGGCCCCCGGTGCGAAGCCCAAACGAATGGCAGAGAGACCACAGTGGGCTGCCCATTACAGGGAAGATCTCAAACTGTGATCCCCAGGTGAAGAACAGACTCCAGCATGGCAGAGAGGCAGATGGGGGCCACTCACTTTTCAGTGAAGGCCACAAATCCAACTCTGCAGCAGCTGTGGGGTAAGAACAATGACAAACCTTCCATAATAATGTAATTTTAACAAACAATTTGTTTTAGTACAAAAACTGAATTTAAAATTATTTAGATACCTAATATTTGGATTACGTTTTGTGTTACAGAATTAGTGTTAGGCGTTTTCTTTAGTATAATATAGTGATGATAATTAAAGGATGTAACGATTCACCAATACGCATCGCTCCCTGGTTCAAATGTTTAATATATGAGTGCACATCTGGGAGCCCAAATTAAGCATGCATCGGTTAGAAAAAAGACTCAAACGTTACAAATCGCCTGTTTACCAATGTTTTTTACTCATATGGTTTTATAAAAAAATACCTCTTATCTGTTGTGACTGAATTGATGCCGCCTTCAGTTCAGTAGCCTATCGAACTTTTATGCATGTTCTGCATATGACTGCCAGATAACAACTGTGTGCAATGTGTAGGAGACACAGCTGCTCGCACAAACGAGAGGTAGACCTATCCCCTGTTCTAATATCTGTCACTTCAGCATTCAGATGCTTGTACAATGGCTTTCACAATGTCAAATGATAGGCTTTATTAGTTACAACCTATGCAGTTTGCTGGGTCATTGTTACCGAATGCACAGTAGAAAGTTGTTTTACCGGTGTTGTGTAGCCTACCAGAGTGGACGCATCTCACATCCAACTGCTGATTGGGGTTTTCATTCATTCAGATTTTATTTAGATTGTTCAGGTTCACCATAAATACTTTTGGTAGTTTTGCTTTAAACAGTTTTTGGTCATTTTTACATGAACATGGTAATTTCATAAAGGACAGAAATCATCTCGCATTCATTGGTTGAAGCGGTAAAAACGGTCTAAACAATTCGCTTTCGAAAGGGGGGTAAAATCCAAAACTGCATTGTTAAATGGCTAAATGCCATGCTAATTTCTAAATACAAATATTGAAAATGTTGAGCTTGTGCTATGTCAATCTGCTAAAATGACAAGTTAATCAGTGGGTGATGGTGCTCTCAGATAAAAAGTGGGGGGGGGGACCGGACCAAAGGCATGCATTTACCCCACCCCTAATCTGATAGTGGGGTTGTAGATGCTCAGGCTGCCCGTTGGCTCTGCTCAGGTGCCTACACACTCTAACAGAGGGCCTCTCAGTTTAGGGAAGTAATCTCAGACAGATCCACCTCTAATCAAACCGAATTGCACCGAATCATCATTTCAAACTAAAAAGTATTGTTCCTGTATCATATTGGAGCCAATGCATCTAGATAGGTGTCGAGTCGTTCATGAAAGGAGAGATGCACGTCCCTAATGATAATGCTTCCAAATGAAATGTAATATTTTGCCTCTATCCACCAGACCACCCCTAAGAGAAAATAATGGGGGAAGAAGGAATAAGTTACTAAGGAATGCAGGGCCATCAAAGGTAAACAAACAATCCTTGTTTCTTTAGAGCTTCTATGGGGGTCATCTTTTAAGTAAATTTGAATGTTTTCTGTGACCACATTCATTTTTAGGTGCCTAAGAAGCAAAACAAAGAACAGGAAGAGGAGTGAGGTTGAGACTGTCGATGGAAAGAGCAGCAGGCAATCACCAAATGCTTTTTGTGTGAGCCGTGGTCTGTCACTCTAAAAGTGGTGTTCCTGGCTGACAACATTGAAGACACCTCAGATCTCACCATGCTTAGCAGATGACGTGGTGCGCAACCAGTGGTTGATACAATCCAATATAGTTGGCCTGGAACACGACCAGTCTCTTTATTGCCTGTGTGTGTGTCGGTATGTATCAGTCGCTCTACCTTTAAAAAAAAAAGTATAAACAGTCAAACTGACATTTTTGTGATTCCAATATTTTGTTATAACTTTAAGCTTGTTATTGTAATCCTTTCAGTTTTAAACTTTTTTAATATAAATTGTATAGAATTGAAAACCCACCTTCATACACTCTTGAAAAACCTATGTTAGAAAAAGAAAAAGTATATGTAAGAGATCTTGAAGCGCCACAAAGTAATTGTACTGTTCTCTGAATAATGGAAAATCAATGACAAATAAATACATTATCTAAGCATTATTTGTATTTAGTACTGCACCTATAAGTTAATTTTATTAAAATACGCTTTGATGTCATCTTCATACTTTTAATAAATCCGAGTATTGATGCATAGGGGCTTGTTTATTTTTTATTTTATTTCACCTTTATTTAACCAGGTAGGCAAGTTGAGAACAAGTTCTCATTTACAATTGCGACCTGGCAAAGATAAAGCAAAGCAGTTCGACACATACAACAAAGAGTTACACACGGAGCTTGTGGATTACTCTTAATGTAGAAGAATGTCCTCAATACAAAGTATTCATCACATGGCCATCCTAGAATTGTAATAGGCGGCAATGCTTTGAAACCTACACATATCACATTGGTTACTGCAGTATGACCAGAGAGTGAGATTTGCAGAGATTCAAAGTTAGTACTTGGTCAATGGTCCTCTATTTTCCCCACCTGTAAAAGTATAGTCTGCAGACCATTGGCATTAATTTCTTCAGTTCAGTGTTGGCTGTATCCCTCATTCAATAGGTTAAACATCATCTGAATTATACTGAACAAAAATATAATATAACATGCAACTATTTCAAAGATTTGACTGAGTTATAGTTCATAAGGTAATCAGTCAGTTGAAATAAATTAATTAGTCCCTAATCTATGGATTTCACATGACTGGGAATACAGATATGTATCTGTTGGACACATACCTTAACAAATAACGTAGGGTAGGGGCATGGATCAGAATCAGTCAGTATCTGGTGTGACCACCATTTGCCTCATGCAGTACATCTGCTTTGCGTAGTGTTGATCAGGCTGTTGATTATGGCCTGTGGAATGTTGTCCCACTCTTCAATGGCTGTGCGAAGTTGCTGGAAATTGGCGGAACTGGAAAACGCTGTCGATCCAGAGCATCCCAAACATACTCTATGGGTGAAATGTCTGGTGAGTATGCAGGCCATGGAAGAACTGGAATTGTGTACAGATCCTTGTGACATGGGGCCATGCATCACGCTGAAACATGAGGTGATGGCAGATGAAGGGCACGACAATGGGCCTCAGGATCTCGTCACAGTATCTCTGCATTCAAATTTCCGTTGATAAAATGCAATTGTGTTCGTTGTCCGTAGCTTATGCCTGCTAATACCATAACCCTAGCTACACGATGGGGCACTGTAGCCTAGTGATTAGAGCATTGGGCCAGTAACCAAAAAGTTGTCGTTCTGCCCCTGAGCAAGGCAGTTAACCCACTGTTCCCCGGGCGCCGAAGACGTGGATGTCAATTAAGGCACCTCCCCTCACCTCTCTGATTCAGGGGTTGGGTTAAATGCAGAAGACACATTTCAGTTGAAGGCATTGTTGTACAACTGACTACGTATCCCCCTGTCACACGATGCCAGACACGTGGTCTGCGGTTGTGAGGCCGGTTGGACGTAGTGCCAAATTCCCTAAAATGACGACAGCGGCATATGGTAGATAAATGAACATTCTATTCTCAGGCAACAGCTTTGGTGAACATTCCCACAGTCAGCAAGCCAATTGCACGCTCCCTCAAATCTTTAGACATCTGAGGCATTGTGCTGTGTGGGAAAAAAAAAACCCTGCACATTGTAGACTGGCCTTCTATTGTCCCCAGCACAAGGTGCACCTGTGTATTGATCATGATGTTTAATCAGCTTCGTGACATGCCACACCTGTCAAGTGGATGGATTATTTTGGCAAAGAAATGCACACTTACAGGGATGTAAATATTTGTGTGGAAAATTTGAGAAAGAAGCTTTTAGTGCATATGGATCATTTCTAGGGTCTTTTATTTTATCTCATGAAACATGGGACCAACACTTTACATGTTTATATTTTTGTTCAGTGTAAGTCAATAAAAGTTAAGCGTTGCCTTCTGGTAGTTCACATATTGTTCACTGGTGGGCAGAGTCTACTCATCTATTTCTGCCTTTAAAACAATTCAGCACCTGAATGTCTACAAAAGAGGTTCATGAGGTTCACATGATATATAGCCAACGATACCATCACGTTTAGGTGAAACAATATTTTCCAAGCCAAATATATTATAGCCTACTTTATTGACCATATCTAGTAGATATTAGATTTCAAAATTATTAGATGATAATTATAAAGTAAATTGTATCTCATTTACATTTTAGTCATTTAGCAAACGCCCTTATCCAGAGCGACTTACAGTAGTGAATGCATACATTTCATTTCATACATTATTTTTCTGTGCTGGCCCCCCGTGGGAATCGAACCCACAACCCTGGTGTTGCAAACACCATGCTCTACCAACTGAGCTAAAGGCAACATAATGTTACATCTAAATATTTTTGTCCTCTAGCTCTATTTTTTTTCTGAACGTAATTATGTTTATTACTTATTGATTGTAATAAATACATATTGAGTACCCACGAAGGGCCGCGGTTTTGAATATGTTATTCAATTGGTCGATGAGTCTGTCAGGGGCGGGGCAGATATCAAATCTAGTGGGATTCTGTATTCAAACTCCTCAAACTCTGGTTCGCGTATTCTGAAGATTTTAGGAGTGAGAGAAAAGTGAACGAAGCCAGATAGAGTTGAGGTTTTTAAATATGTTTTCCATCTCTAAATCACTCCAATCGTTTTTTGTTGACATAATCCCAAAGTTATTTTGAGGCAGATTTTCGTTGTGATCAGACTCTCATAAATTATTTGTAAAGTTGCTTTGAAGAAACTCCGATTCAAGCAGGTGGAGCATCAATTCTGACACGTCAAAAGGGGTCTTGGATTTTCTTTTGGGATATAATTGTTGCCAGCATTTGTATGCTGCTGGTCTACGTTATTACATTGATAGGTCAGTTATTTGTTTGAAGGACGTTTCCAAAACAAAAGCCGGCTTTTTGTTCGTCGCTGAGTTTGAGCTTTTTACCTTTCACCTGTCATTGTAGCCTAAATACTGAAAATGTCTGCTGAAAGATATTCAATTTTGGATGAACCGTCGCTTCGGAATCTGGTGAGTATGGTGTGAAATGCATACTGCTTTATTTATCTTGTGTGTACCTCGGCTCATATAACACTGTACTAGAGGCTAATATGAACGTTTTTTTAATACACCTGAGACTAATTGGGCATAGAATCTCAGGTTCTCCCCAGTACCTATGAAACGGGAGCCACAATGATTAGCCACAATAGTGGAATCTGCGATTTGCCTTCAAAATAAAAGTCAGGTATAAAGTGATGCAAACGGATACAAATAGTGTAATCATGCCATATTTGGACTAGAATTATAAATTGGAATGTTACATAATTTAAAATGGAATCCGATTCATTTTACAATAAACAGAACATTGAAATCACACTGTGGATGTATTAGAATGCATAATTGTATTGGGGGAATAATTACAGTGTCAGAAAGCATTCACACCCGTTTACTTTCTCCACATTTTGTTGTGTTACAGGCTGAATTTAAAATGGATTACATTTACATTTTGTGCCGCTGGCCTACACACACTGCACCCATACTATGAAAGTGCACTTATGAAAATGTTTTTATTAGTTAAGTCACAAGTTGCATGGACTCACTGTGTGCAATAATGGTGTTTAACATGATTTTTGAATAACTTCCTCATCTCTGTACCCCACAAATACAGTAAATTGTAAGGTCCCTCAGTCATGCACTGCATTTTAAACACAGATTAATCCACAAAGAACAGAGAGGTTTTACATTGCCGAGCAAAGAAGGGCACCTATAGGTAAAAAAAAAATGACATTGAATATCGCTTTGAGCAAGGTGAAGTTAACAATACACCCAGTCACTACAAAGATACAGGCGTCCTTCCAAGAGTAAGGAAACCACTCAGGGATTTCACCATGTAGCCAATGGTGACTTTAAAACAGAGTAGCAGGAGAAGAACCTAAAACACAAGGCTGGAGTTTCTGAGTGGCCTAGTTACAGTTTTGCCTTAAATCGGCTTGACAATCAATGGCAATGTTTGAAAATGGCTGCCTAGCAATGATAAACATCCAACTCGACAGAGCGTGAATCATTTTTAAAAGAATAATGTGCAAATATTGTACAATCCAGGTGTGCAAAGCTCTTAGAGACTTAGCCAGAAAGACCTCCAGCTGTAATCGCTACCAAAGGTGATTCTAACATGTATTGCCTCAGGGGTGTGAATACTTATGTAAATGAGATTGTATATTTCATTTGCAATAAATTTACAAAAATTTATAAAAACAAGTTTTCACTTTCATTATGGAGTATTGTGTGTAGCTGGGTGAGAAATTATATTTAATCCATTTTGAATTCACGTTGTAACAACATAATGTGGAATAAGTCAAGGGGTATGAATACTTGCTGAAGGCACCGTCTATGCACTGTACAGCCTTACTCCATTTCATTGACGCACACTCCATAGGTTTCAGTCTACTCGGTGACACCCACAGAACAACTCCGAAGAGTGTACTCAAGTATTAGCGTCGTAGCTCTTATTGCAGGACTTTGACACCACGCTAACCAGTCAGCCTATTATAAGTATTGAACATTCATATTGGACTGTACTGCTTTACCTATGGAGTGTGCACCAATGACGATATACAGTTGAAGTTTGAATTTTGCATACACCTTAACCAAATACATTTAAACTCAGTTTTTCAGAATTCCTGACATTTAATCCTAGTAAAAATGTCCTGTCATAGGTCAGTTAGGATCACTACTTTATTTTAAGAATGTGAAATGTCAGAATAATAGAGAATGATTTGTTTCAGCTTTTATTTATTTCATCATATTCCCAGTGGGTCAGAAGTTTACATACACTCAATTAGTATTTGGTAGCATTGCCTTTAAATTGTTTAACTTGGGTCAAATGTTTCAGGTAGCCTTCCACAAGCTTCCCACAATAAGTTGGGTGAATTTCTCCTGACAGAGCTGGTGTAACTGAGTCAGGTTTGTAGGCCTCCTTGCTCGTACATGCTTTTTCAGTTCTGCCCACAATTCTTTTATAGGATTGAGGTCTGGGCTTTGTGATGGCCACTCCAATACCTTGACTTTGTTGTCCTTAGGCCATTTTGCCACAACTTTGGAAGTATGCTTGGGGTCATTGTCCATTTGGAAGACCCATTTGAGACCAAGCTTTAACTTCCTGACTGATGTCTTGATGTTGCTTCAATATATCCACATCATTTTACTTCCTCATGATGCCATCTATTTTGTGAAGTGCAACAGTCCCTCCTGCAGCAAAGCACCCCCACAAAATGATGCTGCCACCCCCGTGCTTCACGGTTGGGATGGTGTTCTTCGGCTTGCAAGCCTCCCCCTTTTTCCTCCAAACATAACAATGGTCATTATAGCCAAACAGTTGTATTTTTGTTTCATCAGACCAGAGGACATTTCTCCAAAAAGTAAGGTCTGTGTCCCCATCTGCAGTTGCAAACCGTAGTCTGGCTTTTTTATGGCGGTTTTGGAGCAGTGACTTCTTCCTTGCTGAGCGGCCTTTCAGGTTATGTCGATATACGACTCATTTTACTGAGGATATAGATACTTTTGTACCTGTTTCCTCCAGCATTTTCACAGAGTCCTTTGCTGATGTTCTGGGATTGATTTGCACTTTTTGCACCAAAGTACGTTCATCTCTAGGAGACAGAAGGCATCTCCTTCCTGAGCGGTATGATGGCTGCGTGGTCCCATGGTGTTTATACTTGCTTACTATTGTTTATACAGATGAACATGGTACCTTCAGGCATTTGGAAATTGCTCCCAAGGATGAACCAGACTTGTGGAGGTCTACAGTTTTTCCTGAGGTCTTGGCTGATTTCTTTAGATTTTCCCATGATGTCAAGCAAAGAGGCACTGAGTATGAAGCTAGGCCTTGAAATACATCCACAGGTACACTTCCAATTGACTCAAATTATGTCAATTAGCCTAACCGCAGCTTCTAAAGCCATGACATCTTTTTCTGAATTCTCCAACTGTTTAAAGGCACAGTCAACTTAGTATACATAAACTTCTGACTCACTGGAATTGTGATTAAGTGAAATAATCTGTCTGTAAACAATTGTTGGAAAAATTACTTGTGTCATACACAAAGTAGATGTCCTAACCGACTTGCCAAAACTATAGTTTGTTCACAAGAAATTTGTGGAGTGGTTGAAAATGAGTTTGAATGACTCCAACCAAGGTGTATGTAAACTTCTGACTTCAACTGTATCCCTCGAACTCAACCCTGGACATCGAAGCCAGTTCCACTCTAATAAGGGACTGATTTAGACTTGGGACACTTGGTGGGTACAATTTAATTAACAGGTAGAATAGAAAACCAGCAGGATCTGGACCTCGTAGGGTAAAAGTTGAATACCCCTGGTATATTTGAATGGACAAAGCCACCGATCACGTGACACCAATTATTGCTATGTGAAGACTCAATAGCGCATTGAAGCCAAATGAAGTCGGTTAAGATGGCGTCTCATTGACTCAACCACCCAAGCCATAGACTGTTCTCTCTGCTCCGCAAGCGGTACCGGAGCTACAAGTCTGATACCAAGAGGCTCCTGAAGAGCTTTCTATCCCCAAGCCGTAAGACTGCTAAATAGCTAACAAAATGGCTACACGCACGGTCTGCATTGACCCTCTTTTATTTAAAATTATTGCTCTGGCCATACATATTTAACCCTACCACTCCAGTATCCCGGCACATTGTAAATATGGTATTGGCATTGACCCTGTATATAGCTAGCTTACATTCTCATGTTCTTATTTATATTTCTTGTGTTTTTGTTCTTTACTTAATTTTTTATAGTACTATAAATTAGTGTTGGGAAATAGCAAGCGAGAAAGACATTTCACTGTGCACGTGACAATTGAAACATTACATGCGCAGTTTGAGCTACTCCAGGAAGTTACGTTGCAGGCTAGCTAGTATAAGATGGCGCTGCAGTGGATAGCAGCCGTTTTACTCTATTTAAAAAATATGAAGAAGAGTTTACGCTGAGCCTAACTTTGTTTTCAACATTATGTCTCCGCCACCATTTCCTATGACCAAAAACAGCTTCTGGACATCAGAACAGTGATCACTAACCTCGATTTGGACGACAATTTCTACTTGTCGGCAGCTCTGGACTTTCTGCTTACCAGGCCCTAATACCCAAGACTCTAAAGAGGAAACAACGGCGCAAAAGATGCAACTGAGCCGGCATCCTGATGTGACTATGTTGGCGAGCAAACAAACTGCCTCTACCCACTGTTCTATTGGCGAACGTACAATCATTAGAGGACTAACTGGATGAGCTCTGCTTGAGACTATCCTGTCAACAGGACCTGAAGAACTGTAATATTCTGTTTTTCTGAGTTGTGGCTGAACAAGGACATGGATAATATACATCCCTGTTTTTTTAATGCCTTGTTTAGACCGGACAGCAGCCTCTGGAAGGGGGGAGGGGTGTATCTCTTTCTTAACAGCTGGTGCGCAATCTAATTTTAAGGAAGTCTCGAGTTTTTGCTCACCTAAGTTAGAATACCTCATGATAAGCTGCAGACCATACTATTTACCAAGAATTGTCATCTATAATTTTCATAGCTGTCTATTTACCTCGCGTGTCAAACTCATTCCACGGAGGGGCGAGCGTTTGCAGGTTTTTGCTCCACCCTTGTACTTGATTGATTGAATTAAGGTTATTAATTAGTAAGGAACTCCCCTCCCCGGGTTGTTTAACCCGCAGACACTCGGCCCTCCGTGAAATTAGTTTGACACCCCTGATTTACCACCACAAATCGATGCTGGCACTAAGACTGCACTCAACAAGCTGTATGGGGCCATAAGCAAAGAAGAAAATGCACATCCAGAGGTTGTGCTTCTCTTGTCCTGTGATTTTAATGCAGGGGAGCTGAAATCCGTTTGATCAAATTTGACCAGCATGTCACCTGTGCAACTATATGCGACACAACTCTTGATCACCTTCACTCCACACACACAAATGCGTACAAGGCTCTCCCTCGCCCTGTTTTGCTCGCACAACAGCAAAACAGGATTCATCCATGTGACGGTTTGTGTGTGACGGTCATTCTCTTACCAAACTTAGCATCTGCACTGTTTTTAATAACAAAATTAAACATTAAAAGTCATCCTTGTGCATCGAGTTGTATGGTTTGTATAACTTTGGTTTTGGTTTGGCATATAATCAGATTCCCAGCATCATTCTGTTACAGTGGAATTGCCCTTAGCTAATGTGGCTCACGTCACAGTGGTGTCAAAGTCCCGCAATAAGGGCTATGATGCTAATATTTGTGTGCACTCTTCAGTGTTGTTGTCTCTGGGTGTCACTGAGTAGGCTGATGCCGATGGAGTGCACACATAAAATGGTGCAAGGCTGTACAGTCCAATATGAATGTTCAATACGCACAATTGGTTGACTGGGGCACTGATTTGCATAGTCAGTCCTGCAATAAGAACTATGATGCTAATATTTGTGCAAACGCTAGTCTACGGAGTTGTATTCTGTGGGTGTCACTGAGTATGCTGATACCCTATACAGTGTATATAATTATGCCCCCTATGCAATTATGCAGTCTAATACAGTGCCTTCAAGAAAGTATTCACACCCCTTGACTTTTTGTTGTGTTAGTATGTATTTAAAATTGATTCGATTGAGATTTTCTGTCGCTGGCCTACACACAATACTCCCTAATGTCTAAGTGGAATTATGTTTTTTGAAATGTTTACTGAAATGTCTTGAGTCAATAAGTATTGAACCCCTTTGTTATGGCAAGCCTAAATAAGTTCAGGGGTAAAAATTTGCTTAACAAGTGTCAAGTTGCATGGACTGTATGTAATAATAGTGTTTTAACATGATTTTTGAATAACTACCTCATCTCTGTACCCCACACATGCAATTATCTCTAAGGTCCTGCAGTCGAGCAGGGAATTTCATATTGATAGATGGTTAAAAAAAGAAAACATTGAATATCCCTTTGAGCAAGTTATTAATTATACTTTGGATGGTGTATCAATACACCCAGTAATTCAAAGGTAAAGGCGTCCTTCCTAATTCATTTGCCGGAGAGGAAGGAAACAGCTCAGGGATTTCACCATGAGGCCCAATGCTGACTTAAAACAATTACAGAGTTTAATGGCTGTGATGGGAGAAACTTGAGGATGGATCAACATTGAAGTCACTCAACAATACTAACCTAATTGACAATGTGAAAAGGAAGCCTTTACAAAATAAACATTTCCAAAACATGCATCCTGTTTGAAACAATGCATTAAATCAATACTGCAAAAAAATGTGGCAAAGCAATTCACTTTTGTTCTGAATACAAAGTGTAATGTTTGGCAAATCCAATACAACACACTCTCCAATTTTCAAGTATAGTGGTGGCTGGAACATGTTATGGGTATGCTTGTAATCGTTAAGGACTGGGGAGTTTTTCAGGATAAAAATGGAATGGAGATAAGCAAAGGCAAAATCCTAGAGGGAAAACCTGCTTCAGTCTGCTTTCCACCAGACACTAGGAGTTGAATTCACCTTTCAGCAGGACAATAACCTAAAACACAAGGCCAAATCTACACTGGAGTTGCTTACCAAGAAGACAGTGAATGTTCCGGTGTGAAATGACAGCAGGCCTTTAACCAGTATGTCCAGAAAGCCCCAGAGTCCCAGACAATATAGAATTATAAAAATAAGTCTCTGACTCCCAATTCTGCGTTTTTTTTTGTTTTATATATATTTTTTCAAACAATGTTTTCTAAAAGATGAATGTAAATGGGCTACAATATACCTATGGAGATTAAGGTGAGTCTCAACATTTTCAGACAAGTGTAGGCCTATGCTTGATGTATGTTGGATGGTAGATCCTAGCCTGCATGTCAATGGCATCCCAATTATTCTCATTTTCTATAAACTAACATAGTGGTTTGGTGAGCACAGAGTAGTGCTTGGGAATTTTGAACTGTTTTGATGAGCACACACATTCCTCAATGCACCCCTTGACCCCTTAGGATGCATGTATTTGTAGCAGTTTGAGCTACTGGTTCTAGAGTCTAGACACCCATTTAGAAGTATTTTAGCCAGATTGGTATTGCCTTGCTAAACACTAACAGACAGTACCTTTTTAAAAATCCCAGTTGTGGTGGAGGTGACATGACAGACAATGTTGCTCAACAGGCTTAGTCATAAAAGCTTCCAGACAGAAATGCTGATGGACAGGACACCCAGAGACAGGGTTTAATGGTGTTTACTTAAAGGCCCAGAGCAGTCAGCATTCAGTTTTCCTGTGTTTCATATGATACTGTACAACAGCGGATGACACCAACTGTCAAAGTGTGTTATTTTCTGATGCTGGTTGAAAATACAATCTACACAGATTGTATCAGCAGGTTTGCATGGGGGAGAGTTCCGGCTTTTCATGGTGACATCACCATGCGATAAATTGGTTAATAGACCAATAAGAAAGAGTTCCAAACCTCTCTGCCAATAGTTTTCAGCTTTCCCCTCCCCATTCAAACCACCCCGACATTCCTTGCAATTTTTGCCTATTTTTTTTTTATGGAAATCTGTTACAGTAAATTACTTCATTGTTTCCCAGAAAATATGTGATATTGATATAAAAAACGCTGCATTGGGCCTTTAAGGAAACTGCCGTAACATTAGTGTCTTATGCCTCATAACACCTGTCTGTGTGTGATCATTGGAGACGTATTAGTCACCTGGGCCTTATCAGACACTCTTACTCTCTGTATCTCCCACACACAACCACAACCATAAAACCAACTACTGTACCCACTTCCACAATCCACACTTAAGGGTTTTTGAGGACCATTACACCTTGGAATGAGGAAGGTATAACTGCTCTATTTCAAGTATGTATTCAAGGAACACAATAACAATCAGTCATATCAGTATCTACGTCACTGGTAACAATCCCCCAGTGACATCTGATACTGCTGAAAAAGAGAGAATCCCTGCCTTGTCTAGTGCTGTTCTATGCTGCTGTGCTGGTAAAACACTTAACATCCGGGCTAGCTGAGGTCAGTTTGATTAGCTGGCCAGCTATCAGATGGGGCTCAAGTTCTCCTTTTGTGGCAAGAAATAATGCTCAGGGTTGTTATCCTTATAGGCCACTTTCCCAAGAATTGGTTTTCAGATACAAACACAGTCTGTCTACAATAAAAAGCAAAAAGGCCATCTTAAAATAACGTTATGATTTGCACTGTTAAAATTACTCATTTTGGTAGAGGAATGCAAGCTGTTTGTGCAGAGGCGGATAGGGGTGTGATGATTTGTTGACCTGCTGAGGCTTATTTGATTTATTTTCCTGAATGCCTTGACTCATGAATCCCCTTCAGAAATATCACATGGGAGGTATTGTCTGGGCAGGGACTGTGTTACTTTATCCTCGTAAATCTCGAGAGGGCAAACTTTTACCACAGGCAGGAATCTGACGGAGTGTAAACAGGGCTAACGTAATATTCCCTCTCATGACGTTCTTTAATGTCCTCAGCTCGAAAATGATCTGAATTCAGTATGGACTATATATGGAATAGTTAGGGACGGGAATATGCACCTCTGTAGCTTTAATCGTTTTTCCTCTTCGCACTTCCACACTTCCCGCGTCTTTGTTCTTCACTGACCATATTTTCCAAATGAAAGGTGTATGTATTTTCCAGGATGGGAAGAAGATTGGAGGTTTACAAAATGTTGAGGAGGAATTGGAGGAACTTTCCTATACAAATGTAAACCCATGAGCCAGTAGAACAAAAGTAGACTGACAGTGAAGGAAAATATACCCTAAGGAATATACAATATCGACTGAACAAAAATATAAACGCAAGAGGTAAAGTGCTGGTCCCATGTTTCATGAGCTGAAATAAAATATCCCACAAATGTTCCATACGCACAAAAAGTTTATTTTTCTCAAATGTTGTGCACAAGTTTGTTAGTGAGAATTTCTCCTTTGCCAAGATAACCCATCCACCTGACAGGTGTGGCATATCAACAAGCTGATTAAACAGAATGACCATTACACAGGTGCACCTTGTGCTGGGGACTATAAAAGACCACTAAAATGTGCAGTTTTGTCACACAGCACAATCCCTCAGATGTCTCAAGTTTTGAGGGAACGTGCAATTGGCATGCTGACTTCAGGAATGTGCACCAGAGCTTTTGCCATATAATGTAATGTTCATTTCTCTACCATAAGCTGCCTCCAACGTCGTTTTAGAAAATTTGGCAGTACGTTCAACCCGGCCTCACAACCACAGACAATGTGTAACCACGCCAGTCCAGGACCTCCACATCCGGCTTCTTCACCCGCGGGATGGTCTTCGACAAGACACCCGGACAGTTGATAAAACTGTGGGCTTGCACAACAGAAGAATTTCGGCATAAACTGTCATAAACTGTCTAAGGGAAGCTCATCTGCGTGCTCGTCGTACTCACCAGGGTCTTGACCTGACTGCAGTTCTGTGTCGTAACCAACTTCAGTGGGCAAATGCTAACCTCCGATGGCCACTGGCGTGCTGAAGTGTGCTCTTCATGGATGAATCCTGGTTTCAACTGTACCGGACAGATGGCAGACAGCGTGTATGGCGTCGTGTGGGCGAGCAGTTTTCCGATGTCAACGTTGTGAACAGAGTGTCCCATGGTGGCTTTGGGGTTATGGAATGGGCAGGCATAAGCCACGGACAGCAAACACAATTGCATTTTATTGATGACAATTTGAATGCACAGAGATACCGTGATGAGATCTTGAGGTCTATTGTTATGCCATTCATCCACTGTCATCACCTTATGTTCCAGCATGATAATTCACGGCCCCATGTCGCAAGGATCTGTACACAATTCCTGGAAGCTGAAAATGTCCCAGTTCTTCCATGGCCTGCATACTCACCAGACATGTCACCCATTGAGCATGTTTGGGATGCTCTAGAATGACGTGTACGACAGTATGTTCCAGTTCTCACCAATATCCAGCAACTTTGCACAGACATTGAAGAGGAGTGGGACAATATTCCACAGGCCACAATCAACAGCCTGATCAACTCTATGCGAAGGAGATGTCGCGTTGCATGAGGCAAATGGTGATACCTTTCTTTAAGGTATGCATCTGTTGGTGACAGATCTGTATTCCCAGTGAAATCCATAGGTTAGGGCCTAATGAATTTATTTCAATTTGACTGATTTCATTATATGAACTTTAACTCAGTAAAATATTTGAAATTGTTGCATGTTTTTGTTCAGTGTAGTAGATACATTTGGTGTATTTAGGCTGATAATGACCATTATAATCACATAATAACAAAGAATGGAATTCTATGTCTCTCACCAGACCCCAGTGCAGTATGTATGGGGCTGAGTTAGGCCTTCACTGGTGCCTGTCCCCCATAGCTCCCGCTGCCCCCCCATCTCAGATGTGACCACAAACAAGGGTCGCAGAGCTCCCAGCCCACCCTGAGCTCTACAAAGACGCTTGATGTTTTAAGTGTCACTTTTTTCCATGAAAGAATCATCTCCAAAGGAAACGAAAGGCTGTCTGGGGCTTATTACTCCAGTTGAGTTGTTTATATGGAGGTCTGATCTGATTTGGGCCTGCTGCTGGAGAGAAGGATGAATGGCGCCAAATGTTTATTTTTTTTTTCTTCAGCTGAATTTCTTTCTCTCCCAATAAAAGATGGCCCACAGCATCCAAAGGTTTTTATAAAAAAGACTCCAGCAGCAGGGTAGCAGTTTGTGAACATAGTATTTGTAACCTGTTGCTACTCAGGAAGATGGTTCAAAAAGCCATTGACAAGAATTTAACGGTAGAACTGTGATTGGCCTATATTTACAACAGGCACTGTGGAGTGTGGGGTGGGGTTGCTACAAAAATACATTTGGAATAACCTCATACACACACACACACACACACACACACACACACACACACACACACACACACACACACACACACACACACTGCTGTGCTTAATGAACTAAACACTGAGGAGGTCATATGGTGGTCTCCCTAACGGTACTAATCTCATGAATACTCTTCCATTCAGTCCACTGCCAGCTCCCTGCCTGCTGGTATATTGCTCATTTGTTCCCTTCCACAGCAACCAGGAAAAAACTTTTCAGTTGGACTCAGCTTCTTGAACACACACACAATCATCAGTTGGTGTCTTCTCTGGCTTTTTGACACCAAACTACTGGAGGCTGGTTCCGAAAGCTTAAGTACATCTGTCTAGTGTGAAATGCAGAAAAGAAGGCCATGGTCACAGAGCAGCGACAATTGTCCTTGTGATTTTTTTTCATTTGTGACCTGAGTATTTGTGATGATCTGAAATATTTATGAAAGCAGCATGGGTGAAACGCTAAACTTGTTATTGCTATATCTTTTATGATTAGCTGCCCCAAAGGAAAGAAAAAAGGAAGCTGTTTAAGAAAATTGGGAAACAGAGATGTTTTTTTCCACAATGCGTCCCCATAGAACCATTTTTTGACTACAAGCAAGTGTCACTTTCGAGTGATGTGCGCATCCCGGCACCAAAAAGCTCTGTAGCAGGATAGCTAATGCTAAAGTCAGGACCTTGACAAACTGAAAGATGCACTATGCAAAAATTGCTCTGCCATTTCCTGGTTTCAAAAAATTTGAATAGTTCACATAATTTCCATTTTCTGTGACCAAAACAAGCAAATATAGTGTAGAGAATCATTGTACCATTTTAAACCACTGTGAAAAATATTTTCCATAATCCAAAATATTGTAATTTGAGCTGTTTGAAGCTGGTGTACAAAAACTAAACTTAAGAAAGGGAAGCATATAAATAGTGGATATAGAACAGATCAACTGCTTCTTAGACTTTCTTTTTTTAATGTAACCTTTTTTTTAACTAGGCAAGTCAGTTCAAATCAAATGTATTTATATAGCCCTTCTTACATCAGCTGATATATCAAAGTGCTGTACAGAAACCCAGCCTAAAACCCCAAACAGCAAGCAATGCAGGTGTAGAAGCATGGTGGCTAGGAAAAACTCCCTAGAAAGGCCAAAACCTAGGAAGAAACCTAGAGAGGAACCAGGCTATGAGGTGTGGCCAGTCCTCTTCTGGCAGTGCCGGGTGGAGATTATAACAGAACATAGCCAAGATGTTCAAATGTTCATAAATGACCAGCATGGTCAAATAATAATAATCACAGTTGTCGAGGGTGCAACAAGTCAGCACCTCAGGAGTAAATGTCAGTTGGCTTTTCATAGCCGATCATTGAGAGTATCTCTACCGCTCCTGCTGTCTCTAGAGAGTTGAAAACAGCAGGTCTGGGACAGGTAGCACATCCGGTGAACAGGTCAGGGTTCCATAGCCGCAGGCAGAACAGTTGAAACTGGCGCAGCAGCACAGCCAGGTGGACTGGGGACAGCAAGGAGTCATCATGGCAGGTAGTCCTGAGGCATGGTCCTAGGGCTCAGGTCCTCAGAGAGAGAGAAAGTTAAGATCAAATTCTTATTTACAATGATGGCCTACCAGGGAACAGTGGGTTAACTGCCTTGTTCAGAGGCAGAACGACAGAGTTTTACCTTGTCAGCTCAGGGATTCGATCCAGCAACCTTTTGGTTACTGGACCAACACTCTCACCACTGGGCTACCTGCCACCCCAATGAGAATGATAGATCTATAACACCCATTTCTATGTTAATTTGCTTAAGCTGCAATTTGAAGTTGCGTTTGATTGTATCAAAACAAAGATATTTCTGATGACAAGCTGTTCGCAACTTTTTATTTTAACCTTTCCACGCGGCTGGGAAATGTGTATATAATAACCCATGATATTAAATAAACAGTGACCCAGTTTTTCAGTTAAGCTGGTTACTAGCTAGCTGTGTATGATGATTATTAGTCATTATGCTCTAAGCTGTGAGCCAATGTGACAGACCTGTAGGATGGGCCAGCCCACAGGTGTTTTAGACAGGGGTACTGTCAGTGCTGCGATCCCCTCCCTCTTGCCAGGGGCTGCTTTGTCACACCAGCACAGGAGGCAGGGCGCACCTGCTCACTCACATGAGATTGACAGTCTGTCAGATCCCTGGTGTCAAGCAGCCTACCCACCCTCTCTGCGATGCTTTGACCCTGCAGCGGTTACTCTTTCCCTCCTTCCTTCTGTGCTCTAGCCTGTGTGTGCAGGTGATCATCTGACCTCTCAGTTAACAAACCTTTTATATCTTATCTCTGAAGTTTGGATAATTAGCTGAAGATAGTGTACAAGCTTGGGCATTGAGCTCAACTTTCCCTTTGAACTGATGTTGGTGTTAAGATGGCACTTTCTGTGTCTCTAGTGCCAGATTTACAATACAGGGCTATTAGATTTTCTTTTCACATTGTCCTTGCCAGCATAAATCCAGCAACTATGGGAGACGCCTAACCAGGCCAGTCCAGTACAGCTCGGTTCTGTTTTGCTCAATAGCGTGAAAAGCGTATTAATCTATATTGTGTTTTGTGACCGTGATGCATTTTTCATCACTGGATAAAGGGAAGGAAAAGGGGGATACCTAGTCAGTTGTACAACTGAATGCGTTCACCTGAAAGGTGTCTTCCGCAGTTAACCCAACCCCTCTGATAGACATGATTGATATGAGGTCTCTCTGTCCCAGGCGCCATGTGGGCTGATCAGCCGTGTAGGATATCCTGCATGGTGATTTGTGACTGGGCTCGCAGGCTCTGTGACCCACCCTTTCTCTCCAGCGAGAGATTCACATGTTAAAAATAGAGTAATTACACTGTGTGGTTCAGGTCCAGCGATATATGGGACCCCTGGGCTGGAGGTTTATAGCTCTCTGGACCCTTCTCTGTGTTGACAGGGGCTTGGGAGGTAAAGAGTGGAGAGAAGGAATGGGTTTGTTTTGGAGACTCACACACCAGTCCCATGTCCTCAGGTCCCAAGAGGCCTGCTCGGAAATGCCAGCTCCATCATCAGAGAAAATTGGAAGAATTACACAGAATTATAAAGTCAGTCTTTATTTATATATGTTTTAGATAAATGTGGGTATTCTGTTTTCATGTTTGTCTTTCGCAGTTAGTCTGTTACATTCAGAGGCCAAGATTTTGGTTACAGCACACTGGCATTGGAAGGATAGAAAGGAGTTTTTGACTGAAGCCAACCTTTGAGGCATCAGGAAAACCAGCCCTGCCCTGGTTTCCCTTCTGAGGGGCTGTGAGAGGCTGAGGGAAGATGGTGTAGTTAATACTCACGTGTTTTCCAAGTAGGCCCCGGATTCAAGCTGCTGCATGCCTTACAGATACTCTCACAGCTCCAGGCTGACACGAACACGCTCGCGAATAGGATTCCAGGTAGTGTCCGAGCAGAAACCATCGAGTCTTAGTTTACAACCCAGAAAACTGCTGATTAGTAGCTGAAATTACCTTTGACCTCTATGGCTGTTTAGAACGTTTTATGGCTGGTGTTTTCCTCACCCAGAGTGAGCAAAGCTGTAAATTATGTGAGCAGAGTTCAGACGGCAGACCTGATTCTCCACTGGACCTGTTGTCATTCTCAGGCGTTACTAGTCACTTTATGTTGGACAGAGCGCCTCTATTAGTATTCCGATTCTCAAGTAGAACAAATGTATTCTCTACCTAGTGACCACTGTCTTACATCAGACAATGCCCAATGACTGTGTTGTCATTGGACTTGTGTGTGACAACCACAATGCTTTGTCCCCCTACTTAACTGACAACAGTGTATCACGTCATTGACTGACAGCAGTGTGGTGGTGGTGTCGTACATACGCTCTGACTATAACGTTAGAACACACTGGAACCAGAGCCAGGGAGATAAGGCAGAGCATATTTATTTGATACGATGGGACATTTATGTCTCTAACAAGTGCTTAAAATAGTATTTTTGGCTCAGAAGTGGTGAGAAAAAATGCAATGAACTTTGAGATGGGCTATATTTATAGTAAGGGTTATTTTTAGTCCATTGTATTGCACAATGTTTTTGATACAAGTACAATCGCTTTGAGTAAATATAGTATGGATGTTTAGTTTCATTTATTAAATATACTATGTGCTGTAGACTATTATGTATAAATTGAAACAAAATACCATGATATTCAGTCAAATATATTCTATTTGTAAATCATGACTCCTTGTAAACCATAAGTGTACATGAAGTTCTTTGTATATTGGCAACAGAATAAGTTATGTTCCCATTTGTCCTGCAGTTCCTGGAGAGGTAACAGGAAAAGACCAGGCTTGAGCAATAAATTGAGGCTTTGGTCCCTTTCACTACCTGTCTCTCGGTGCTCTGGATATCTGTGTGTATGTGTGCCTCCCAGTCTGCCTATGCTTGCTGCAGTTTGGTGCAGTGTTGACAGACTAAAGGGAGGACATCCAGAAAGCTGCAGGTTGAAAAGCAAGAGAGACATCTACACAGCTGGTCTCTTCTGCAAGACCCTTAACCTGAACCACATCTGTAAGTGGCCAATGCATAACAGCATGTAATAATAAAACATATGTATAATCCCTCTTGAGAGAGGGGTGTCAGACAAGCTCTTAAGTCCTAATTGATAGGTTAGTTATCACTAGATCTTAGAGATATTCCACTGTCAGGGCTCAGCCCTGGTCTGGTCTGGCTCTATAAAGTGAAGCAGCAGGCAGGGCTTTGGGGGCTGCTCCCTGCTTGTCTGCAGCAACACCCAGTCAAACGGAAACGGCTCTGGATAAGGGATTTTCTTCTCCTAGATGGATGGATGGGGGCCTGGTTTGGCCCAGTGTTCCCAGTCTGACTTCATGCTTTAGGGGTGTTGAGTTTGGAAAAAATGTCTGTCTTCTGCTTTCTCTGGCAAATACCTGCATCAGATTCATGGAGCAGGTGTTGTGATCCCAGTGGGGACATTCAACAGATATTTAGAGTCCTGTGTGACAACCCTCAGCCAGCCGTTGTCAGTGACTGCTGGTCCCCCAGCTGCCCTCTCCCCTCAGCCTGGCCATGACAGCCCTGACACTCCATGCCCAGCCAGCCTGGAGACGTATTGCATTTGTGGGGGGAAATGATGATGGATGCAGATCTCTCCCCTGTCCTCTATTACATTATCTTGTGTCTTTTCATCACTTCTATGATCATCTTTGGCTATAGCTCCTTAGCAGCTCTCCTGTCTTCCACCAGGAGCTGTATATCAGACAGGCCTGTAAAGATCATCTCCAGTTGTAAGATGGGGCTTTGCAGCCCCCCTGTGACACACCACACACATAGTGATGTCATGGTCTCTACCCTCACTTGCCATAACCAATGTCAAGCATAACTTATTAACATGAAAAAACTTTTGCAAAAGAAGCCATAGTCAAAAGTAAAAACAAACCGGACCGACAGGCTAGTTATTTACAGACAGGGAGAGAGTGAAAGCACATAACTGTGGTTTTAGCCTTCCTGTCTGGAATCCCTCAGGATAGAGGCATTTCCTGAGATCCACCAAAGATGTCCTCGAGCGGATGTTGATATTTTGCTTTCCTTGTTACAGTGTTTAAAATGGTGGCGCTCCCTAAATAAACACAGCTGATTTATAGATTGTGTTTTTTTTCTGTCTGCCTGCCACTCTCTGCTCCTATCCATGTTGCGGTGGAGGAGAGGAAGAGGCTGGACTCACTGGGTTTATGGATCCAGCTGATCACCATGTTCCAGTTCTAGAACCTCCCAGTGTGCTACAATCTCTGTGTTCCATCCCATGGTACTTCCCTCTGTTGCCTCCCTGATTAAGACAAACAAGTCAGTCATGCAGTACTACCCATCATGCTCCAGTTGGTTCAGGTTGCCGTGCTCTCGGACTTTAGTGTGGACAACGTTAGCAAGAGTTAAGAACCAGGCCAGCTTAGAAAGCTGATGTGACATGGTGTACAATGACGTTGTTTACAAAGATGAGGGGTCATCTCCCTTTCTTTTGTGCCTGTCCAGTCCTCTAATGTAAAGGCATGATGTCAGCATTAACACGTTGCTCTAAGCTGCGTGTAGTTGTGAACTTGGCAATACGTTTAAGATCACGTCGGCGTGATCTCCCCTCTCATGTGTTGCATAATACGTTTAAGATCAGGTATGGAGATAATGGTCAGAAGAAAACGATAGCAACAAAGTAAATGGAAACCGAGAACATGGTGATTTTGAGTGGGAGGCAGAAGATTGACGCCGGTGAAGATGAATAGATATCGAAGACAAACTAGTCAGGTCTGAAATGTCTTTACTTGGGGGATATATAGCGGATATTGGACTGGACAATTAATGCTAGTGTGATATTTGAGGGAGGAAAATGCGGATGAGATATCAAGATGTTATGTTAAAAACAAAGAGATTGTTGAAATCAAGGAGGGAGGTGCAGAAGACTGAGGGAGAGGACAGTGAATGTGAAAATGTCTGAGGGTTGTAGGGATGGGGATATGGCATGGAATAGAACCGTGTATCCTTGAACTCTTAGTTTGCCTGTACACCAGAGGAGGCTGGTGGGAGGAGCCATCCTTTTTAGAGAGTTGGTCCAGATCACGTGAACCATGTTTTCATTGAACAAACAGTATTTAGAAAGTCCATACCCGCCTTGGATTTCTTCACATTTTCTTGTGTTACAAAGTTGGATTAAAATGGATTTAATTGTCTCTTAATTTGTGAACTATCTACCGTAATTTCCGGACTATTAAGCGCACCTGAATATAAGCCGCACCCACTGAATTAAAAAAAATGATTATTTTGAACATAAATAAGCCGCACATGTCTATAAGCCGCAGGTGCCTACCGGTACATTGAAACAAATGAACTTTACACAGGCTTTAACGAAACACGGCTTGTAACAAAAATAAATAGGCTTTAACGAAACACGGCTTGTAACAAAAATAAATAGGCTTTAACGAAACACGGCCTGTAACAAAAAATAAAAAATTTGCAGTAAACAGTAGCCTACCAAGAAAGTCATTGGTCACTATCTTCCTCCTGTGCACTGAAACCACTGAAGTCATCTCCTTCGGTGTCGGAGTTGAATAGCCTCAGAATTGCTTCATCTGATATTGGATCGTTTTCATTGTCGCTCTCGTCACTTTCATCCGGAGGCAAATCCCCCGCTGAGCCCTCTTCAACATGCAGCAGTCCAGCCTTTCGAAACTCGTTGATGATAGTGGATTTTTTGACAATGCTCCACGCTGTCAGGACCCACTGGCAGACTTGACCATAAGTTGCTCTTCGCATGCGGCCCATTTTAGTGAAGGATTTCTCCCCACTTGTCACCCAAGCCTCCCGCTGAACACGGAGCGCCACCTTAAATGCACGATTTACACTGATGTCGAGTGGCTGCAAATACTTTGTTGTACCCCCAGGAATTCTATAATTAGAATATTAATTAAAGAAATAAACTAATATACACTACATGACCAAAAGTATGTGGACAAATGCTTGTCGAACATCTCATTCCTAAATCATGGGCAATAATGTGGAGTTGGTTTCTCCTTTGCTGCTATAACAGCCTCCACTCTTCTGGGAAGGCTTTCCACTAGATTTTGGAACATTGCTGCGGGCACATAGGCATGGCTAGCAGTCGGCATTCCAATTAATCCCAAAGGTGTTCGATGGGGTTGAGGTCAGGGCTCTGTGCATGCCAGTTAAGTTTTTCCACACCGATCTTGGCAAACCACTTCTGTATGGACCTCGCTTTGTGAATGGGGGCATTGTCATGCTGAAACAGGAAAGGCCTTCCCCAAACTTTTGCCACAAAGTTGGAAGCACAGCATCGTCTAGAATGTCATTGTATGCTGTAGTGTCAAGATTTCCATTCACTGGAACTAAGGGGCCTAGTCCGACCCATGAAAAACAGACCCAGACCATTATTCCTCCTCCACCAAACGTTACAGTTGGCACTATGCCTTGGGGCAGGTATTCATCCATTGGACTGCCAGATGGTGAAGCGTGATTCATCACTCCAGAGAATGCATTTCCACTGCTCCAGAGTCCAATGGTGGCAAGCTTTACAGCACTCCAGTCGACGCGTGGCATTGCACATGTTGATCTTATGCTTGTGTGCGGCTGCTCAGCCATGGAAACCCATTTCCTGAAGCTCCAGACGAACAGTTCTTGTGCTGACGTTGCTTCCACAGGCAGTTTGGAACTCGATAGTGAGTGTTGCAACCGAGGACACACTTGTTACGTGCTATGCACTTCAGCACTCGGCGGTCCCATTCGGTGAGCTTGTGTGGTCTACCACTTTGCAACTGAGCCGTTGTTGCTCCTAGATGTTTCCACTTCACAATAACAACACTTACAGTTGATCGGGGCAGCTCTAGCAGGGCCGGAATTTGATGAACTGACTTGTTGAAAAGATGGCATCTTATGACGGTGCCATGTTGAAAGTCACTGAGCTCTTCTGTAAGGCCATTCTACTGCCAATGTTTGTCTATGGAGATTGCATTGCTCTGTGCTCGATTTCATACACCTGTCAGCAACGGGTGTGTCTGAGATAGCCGAATCCACTAATTTGAAGAGGTGTCCACATACTTTTGTGTATATAGAACTCCCTGAGTCAATACGTTATAAACACATTTGACAGAGTTTACAGCAGAGTCTTCTTGTGTAAGTCTCATGAGAGATTTGCACACCTGTATTGTGCAATATTTGCCCATTTTTTCCCCAAAATTCTACATGCTCTGTCAATGTGTTGGGAATCATGGCTGAACAGCAATTTTCATATCTTGCCATATACTATACGTTCAAGCAGATTTAAGTCAAAACTGTAACTCGGCTAATTAGGAACATTCACTGTCTTCTTGGTAAGCAACTCCAGTGTAGATTTGGCTTTGTGTTGTAGGTTATTGTCCTGCTGAATGGAGAATTCCTCTCCCAGTGGCTGGTGTAAAGCACACTAAAGCAGGTTTTCCTATTGGATTTTGCCTGTGCTTAGCTCCATCCGTTTCTTTCATCCCGAAAAACTCCCCAGTCTTTGCCGATGTCAAGCATACCCATACCATGATGCAGCCACCACCCTGCTTGAAAATAAGGAGACAGTTACTCAGTGATGTGTTGGATTTGCCCCAAACATAAGGCTTTGCATTTAGGCCAAAAAGTGTATACCTTTGCCATATTTTATTTGCAGTATTACTTTAGCACCTTGTTGCTTGCATTTGCATGTTTTGTAAAAATTTTATTTTGTATATTTGTAGTCTTCTTTTCACTTTGTCATTTAGGTCATTATTGTGGAGTCACTTCAATGTTGTTGATTCATCCTCAGTTTTCCCTAAGCGGTTACCTTTCTGTCCTGTAGCTCAGTTCAAAAAGACGACTGCATCGTGTGTCTGGGTGGTTTAATACATCATCCACAGCATCATTATTAACTTGACCATGCTTAAAGATGTATTCAATGTTTGATTTGTTATTGTTACCCATCTACCAATCACTGCTCTTCTTTCTGAGGCTTTCGAAAAGCTCCCTGGTCTGTGCTTGAAATTCAATCCCTATTATTTCACACTGAGTGAGTCCATATAACTTATTATGTGATTTGTTAAGCCAAATTCTACTTTATTTTAGGTTTGCCTAAACAAAGGAGGTGAATACTTATGCAACAACTATATTTTAGGTAATTAATTTGAACAAAAAAATGTTGAATTTTCTTTTCACTTTGACATTATGCAGTGTTTTGTGTAGATCAATGGCAATAAATTACAATGAAATCTATTTCAATGCCACTTTATAACACAACAAACAGTTTAAGGGGTGTTGACTTTCTATTGAAAGGGTTGCATTGGACCTTTGAAGATGCCCTCTCTGTAGGACTGAAACTACAGTGCAGGTGGTGGCACTGACCTTACATCAACACTCATGTCGGTGTGCCTCGCTAATGATTGACTACCTGCACATGCAACACTACCAGAACGTGTGACTGTACTTTGGACTCTAACACACCCAGCATGATCAGGCTCGAGTGCAGATCACACAATAGCATGAGGTCTCCAATCCTCTCTCAGTGCGTCATTACTCTCCCGTAGGGCTTTCCTTCATATCCTGTACCCTCCTCTGACACACACACACACACACACACACACACACACACACACACACACACACACACACACACACACATTCCTATATCTACCATCTCTTTATTCATGCTCACCAGAGTGGAAAGAGGGACACTGTTCCTCCTGGCCTGGCCCTCTGACTGTCCTGCCATGTAGCTCTGAGGTGGGATATTTTCCCGCTTGCGTGTAACTTCCCTCACAACACAGGCCTGCATGAAGAGGATCCGTTTTCCCTCCCTCTTTCATATCTCATCTCTCTTTCTTTCTTGCTCTGTATTCCCCCTCTCCAGACAATGGCTGCACAGTATAGTGAGGTGCAATCTGACCCTGGATTCTTCGGTACATATTAGAGGCCTTTGTTTTGGGTGTGGTACTGTATGTATGACTTGCGTTGTTTGCTAGTGGCATCAGGGAATGGTTCATAAGGTTTTACCTCTCTTTTATGATAGACTTTGTTCTCTTTTATGACCGTCGATGGCTAGTGGAGGGATGTCAAGGTAATAACATGATGTTGGAGAGCAGGACAACCAAGGCCCTGCAGTTATATATGTTGTTTATCTCTGTTGTCTCGATCACGCTCTCCTCTTGTTTGTTTGTTTGTTTGTTTGTTTGTTTGTTTGTTTGTGTCTATCTCTTGGCTTGTGCCAGGCTGGCTTCCTCAGTGGCAGCTGGTAATCTGCTCAGGCTCTGACTCGCTTCGAGTGTCCTGTGACCTTATAAGGACAAACTGATTCTGGGTTAACACTGGATTCTAAAGCAATGAACCGATCTGCTGCTTTGGCTGCACTCTAACCCCCGTGCTGGAAGTTATTACACCCCCTCCACCATACACACAAACACCCGCACACATTTTTCATCATTTGTTTTTAATGTTTTTTCAGCCGTACTCACTTGAGCTCTTGCTGGCTGCCTGTCAGGGTTCCCACCCTAAACACTCATTCTGATATACCTGTCAAAGTAACTAGGTAAAAACAGTTGAACTGTAAATGAGAAATACTTTTTCGTTTACAAACACACTTACACACCCGCTGTCAGTCAAAAGGTTAACGACACAGCCTGAGGGTCTGTTGTGCTCTGAGACCGTTGTGGGAGGAGGAGAGGGGGATTCCTGCCAGACGTAGGCTGTGATGTAGCTAGAGACTGGAGTGGAGCAGCAGCATTACGTTGCTCAGGCCGTGTCATTGTGAGTCACTCAGTACCATGGAGAGGCTGGTGGCTGGTCCTCCTCTGCCCTGACTCACAGTAGTGAGACACTGTGTCTTTGTCGGTCTGCTTGCCTGGCCGTCAGCCTACAGGGAGAGGGACCAGAGCAGGGCTATATGTCTTTTGGTTAAGACACAGACTGCACTGATCATAATTGTAGAACACTACGGAACATTCAGTCCTAATTCCTGACTGTGTCTTACACGTTGTGGTGGTATGTAGACGCTCTGGTTTGTTTTCCCTGCTGTAGTGTTTCACCACAGGCAGGCAGACTGGCATGGGCGGGTGCTGGGCGTCCTCAGGAGCCTTTCCCCAGCTGGTGGGCATTATGAGCGGGCTCTGGTGCGCCATAATCACCCACTATTTGACCGTTATTGATTGAGCTACAGCTGAATGCCTTTATGGAAAATTTGGGAGTTTTAATACCATGGAGATGTATTTATTTGGTGTGCTGTTAATCTACAGGAAGTTGACTCACAGAGCTGCGTGCCTTAATGAGGTTTCTTATGAAAAAGTAGGAATGTGTGTTTTTTTTATCCTCGTGTTTACCACAGTATATTTACAGAGTCATTTGACAGGTTTCCTGTGGGTCATTCAAACAGGGTTCCCAGCTTTGCTCATAACTTCAGAGGTTTGATGGAGGAAATGAAAAGTGTTGAAATGTCATTTGTTTGCTACTTCAATAACCTGACTTCGAGGCTGCATGGTAGAATCCACTGGCTATCACATGATTGGCTGCCTGCCCATCTTCCTCACCCTCTTCTCTCCTGTCTGCGACAACCACCCCCCCTCCTCCGTCCTGTTTCCTAACGCATCACTCCTCGTGCCCCAACCCTTCCCCTAACCACCTGAATCAGGAGACTCCACCAAGGCCAGAGTTCAGTTTCCTGAGAGACTGGTTGTGTCATAACATGTCTCTCTCTGTTGTGATTCAGCGTGCTGACGTTCTAATGATGTTTACTGTAGCTTTCTGCTGTGTGTGACCCATTGCTAATCTCTTGTACTTGACTCATGCACATTTCCTCCGGATGTCGTGAACTGTGACATAGCATTTTGGCTTCCTTCCTTCCCTTCCCACCAGTGTCACGGTCCTCAGGACAGAACAATCCGGGAGAGCGGAGTGCTCTTGGTCCAGCAGAGAGCTCAGTACTGGCTACAGAACATTCAGTCCTTTGAGCATAGTGCCTTGGCTCAGGAAACACTGCCTTCTCCACCAGTGTTGTTTGGTTTGACCAAAGTGACGGTTGATAATCCGGGAGCTACGGTGGTTCAGTTTGAAAAATGCACGTTGGTGCAGGTTCTGAACTGTGGACCTGTCTATACTTTCCTTCTTTCTCTCTTTGATTCTCCCTTCTCTCCTGCCATATATGGGTTATACACCTCGAGGGGTCAAAGTCAAAGAACTCTGTGTGTGTTTCCGTGTCTGGTTCGGTAACAGTTATTTTGTGTTTTTCTTGGCAGACGCCCAAGTGAAAGGTGTGTTTTATTTACTTTATCATTACTCTACCTTCCTGTACCGGCCCAGTCATTGGCCTGCTGCCAACAGACAGTAATATCCTTGCCCCCACATGTCTGGACCAATCAGGGTTGATGTTAGGTTAAGCTTTGTCAATTTACTGGCCAGTTGGAGGCTGTTTGGAACCCACCTGATGCTGTTAGTTGGTAAAGTGCAGTGGGCATGGGGGAAAGGTCAGAGTCCCGATGATCACAAGATGTGGATTATGTTTCATCTTGTACCATCACCTTGTGATCTTAATCCCTGTCTGTCTGTTTGTGTTGGGCAGGATTGGGGTAATTCATCTGGGCAGCTGGTAATGCCAGCCAGACCACTGTCCATCTGCAGTCCATCGCATTCTCTGTTCATCGGATTAATAACGTTTTTTTTATGGCATTCTTCATATTGGACTTGTTTTTTTAAACTGATCATCAACAGAAATGGATGTAATTTGGAAGTATTTGATGACCTCCCTCCCACACAGGCAACGTGTGGTGGAGGACTTGGTGTGCTTGATTCATGCTCTAGCTAGACTACCTCTCACCTTTTGTCTCACATTTTTCTATCAGGCTCCAGGCGCTGTCTCTGTTATCTGAAACATGTATAAATACATCTCTAATCACTAGAAATAGATCACAAAATCCTGGTTAACAACTTGGCAGCATATTGGGACATGTAATCAAATCATGGCATTCATGCAGCAATAAGCTCAATTGTGCAGAAAGGGAGAGCTGTCTGTGGTGTAAGTGTGTGTGAGAGAAACAGAGTGGAAGTGAGAACGTGTGTTTTTCATTTACTCCTCTTCCTTCTGTACCCTCGACCCTCCTCCTTCTGTACCCTCGACCCTCTCCTACTCTGGCTATGCTTCCAGCCCATGTGTCATCTGTGTAGGCCTGCCTGCCTGCCTGCCTGCCTGCCTGTCCCAGTGCCTGTCTGTCTGTCCCAGTGCCTGTCTGTAGCTGATTTCTCTCTCCTCCTGAGTCAGCAGGAATGTGAGGAATGACTGAACCTTTCCCACCCTACTCTTGTCTGCCCATTTTTAGGCATGACCGACTCTCTCTTTTTGCTTCATTCCTCTCTCTCTCCCTCTGTCATCCTATCCCACCATTAACTAATAATGTATTTTGCCTCCCACCTCTCCTTCCCTCCCCGTCATTCATATCCTTTCTCTTCTCTTACCCTCTCTCCGTCTCTACTCCTCTTACACATTTTCTCCTCGGTCAGCTCAACACTCCAAATTTCTCCAAATGACATGCGAGCCCTCTTGAGCGAGAGGCGCTTGGCTCTATATTCTACCAAACCACAGAGAGGCCTCGAATCCAGCGACCACCGTGCCTCCCCATGAATAGTACTATATCTCCTCTGGTTCCTCCTTTATGATTCACAGGGCTGTTCACGGGTGGCCTGTTTGATCTCCGGTTTACAACCCCCCCTGCCCTCACACTACTATTGTAAGTTAGTACACTATTATGACATGGCTGGGCCATGTGGGCTGGTCCAGGAAAGTGTTAAGTCTCCCAGTGCAGTCTGTCTGCCAGAGGAAATGGAGCTGTTCATCCCTCGTGCGTTTGTTGACAGGTTCCTGCAGTCCATGCTGGAGTAGAGCTCTGCTACCTGTCAAATCTGACAGACTGCTCCCTCTTTTCTCTCCCTACTCCCTCCCTCACTTTGTGCTGCTATCACTCACATTAATGCAGGCAAGTTGATTGGGATGAATCGTGTCCTGGAGACAGAGCGGAGCAATTTCCAGTACATGGGCCAGCTGCAAAGTCAAAATTGACTATATATCCTAAGAATTCATGAAAACAAAAATGTGCTTTTTGGTCTTAATTTAAGGTTATCGTTAGGTATAAGGTTAACAGTGTGGTTAGGGTTAGGTTTAAAATCAGATTTTATGACTTTGTGGCTGTGCCGGCTAGTGACTACCCTGCAGAGCTGCCTCCAGTACATGAGTTATCCCAATAAATGCCAACCTGCTTAAATAATGCAGTTGGCTTTCACGGCTTCTGTGTGTGCCTGCACACATACAGACGCATGCACACATGTACACTTCCTGTCTCTGTATAATAAAATAGCACTAACAGATTGAGGATGGGCACACAAACATTTTTCTCCAGGCAAGCCGAAGTTGGTAGCCCAAGTCTACACCCCTTCGTCGGTGATTGTTCAACAGTAGGGATTCTTTAATGACGTGTTTTGCCATTTAACGAGAGACTAATTGTTTTCATGCGCATTTTTCACTTGAGAAATACTGCACCAAACATCTTATTTAGATGTACAATTGTGTGACTAAGATCTCCATGGCAAAAATGTAACAAATTTATGACAGATTTCTTGAGTTGTCTTAGATTAATTCAGACTATTTTGAGTAAGTGTAGACTGGTTACGGCATCTCAAAATGGACAAACGGTACTATTGCTGCTTTTTTCTCATTTTTTCAACTGAAGGTCTTTTAAGGGACTATACGAGCACAGTCAATTGGCTAGGCATCAGCAGACTGAAGCATGCTAACGCCTTCTGCCTGGCCCAGTCTCTCTCCTACAGCTCAGTAGATTTACAGTCAGTCTGGTCTAGCCTCTCTCCTACAGCTCAGTAGGTTTACAGTCAGCCTGGTCCAGCCTCTCTCCTACAGCTCAGTAGGTTTACAGTCAGCCTGGCCCAGCCTCTCTCCTACAGCCCAGTAGGTTTACAGTCAGCCTGGTCTAGCCTCTCTCCTACAGCTCAGTAGGTTTACAGTCAGCCTGGTCCAGCCTCTCTTCTACAGCCCAGTAGGTTTACAGTCAGCCTGGCCCAGCCTCCCTCCTACAGCCCAGTAGGTTTACAGTCAGCCTGGCCCAGCCTCTCTCCTACAGCTCAGTAGGTTTACAGTCAGCCTGGCCCAGCCTCTCTCCTACAGCCCAGTAGGTTTACAGTCAGCCTGGTCCAGTCTCTCTCCTACAGCCCAGTAGGTTTACAGTCTGCCTGGCCCAGCCTCTCTCTTACAGCCCAGTAGGTTTACAGTCTGCCTGGCCCAGCCTCTCTCCTACAGCCCAGTAGGTTTACAGTCAGCCTGGCCCAGCCTCTCTCCTACAGCCCAGTAGGTTTACAGTCAGCCTGGTCCAGCCTCTCTCCTACAGCCCAGTAGGTTTACAGTCAGCCTGGTCCAGCCTCTCTCCTACAGCCCAGTAGGTTTACAGTCTGCCTGGTCCAGCCTCTCTCCTACAGCTCAGTAGGTTTACAGTCTGCCTGGCCCAGCCTCTCTCCTACAGCTCAGTAGGTTTACAGTCAGCCTGGCCCAGCCTCTCTCCTACAGCTCAGTAGGTTTACGGTCTGCCTGGCCCAGCCTCTCTCCTACAGCCCAGTAGGTTTACAGTCAGCCTGGTCCAGCCTCTCTCCTACAGCTCAGTAGGTTTACAGTCAGCCTGGTCCAGCCTCTCTCCTGCAGCTCAGTAGGTTTACAGTCAGCCTGGTCCAGCCTCTCTCCTGCAGCTCAGTAGGTTTACAGTCTGCCTGGCCCAGCCTCTCTCCTACAGCCCAGTAGGTTTACAGTCAGCCTGGTCTAGCCTCTCTCCTACAGCCCAGTAGGTTTACAGTCAGCCTGGCCCAGCCTCTCTCCTACAGCCCAGTAGGTTTACAGTCAGCCTGGCCCAGTCTCTCTCCTACAGCCCAGTAGGTTTACAGTCAGCCTGGCCCAGCCTCTCTCCTACAGCCCAGTAGGTTTACAGTCAGCCTGGCCCAGCCTCTCTCCTACAGCCCAGTAGGTTTACAGTCAGCCTGGCCCAGCCTCTCTCCTACAGCTCAGTAGGTTTACAGTCAGCCTGGCCCAGTCTCTCTCCTACAGCTCAGTAGGTTTACGGTCTGCCTGGCCCAGCCTCTCTCCTACAGCCCAGTAGGTTTACAGTCAGCCTGGTCCAGCCTCTCTCCTGCAGCTCAGTAGGTTTACAGTCTGCCTGGCCCAGCCTCCCTCCTACAGCCCAGTAGGTTTACAGTCAGCCTGGTCCAGCCTCTCTCCTACAGCTCAGTAGGTTTACAGTCTGCCTGGCCCAGCCTCTCTCCTACAGCCCAGTAGGTTTACAGTCTGCCTGGCCCAGCCTCTCTCCTACAGCCCAGTAGGTTTACAGTCTGCCTGGCCCAGCCTCTCTCCTACAGCCCAGTAGGTTTACAGTCTGCCTGGCCCAGCCTCTCTCCTACAGCTCAGTAGGTTTACAGTCAGCCTGGTCCAGCCTCTCTCCTACAGCCCAGTAGGTTTACAGTCAGCCTGGCCCAGCCTCTCTCCTACAGCCCAGTAGGTTTACAGTCAGCCTGGTCCAGCCTCTCTCCTACAGCCCAGTAGGTTTACAGTCAGCCTGGCCCAGCCTCTCTCCTACAGCCCAGTAGGTTTACAGTCAGCCTGGTCTAGCCTCTCTCCTACAGCCCAGTAGGTTTACAGTCAGCCTGGCCCAGCCTCTCTCCTACAGCCCATTAGGTTTACAGTCAGCCTGGCCCAGCCTCTCTCCTGCAGCTCAGTAGGTTTACAGTCTGCCTGGCCCAGCCTCCCTCCTACAGCCCAGTAGGTTTACAGTCTGCCTGGCCCAGCCTCTCTCCTACAGCCCAGTAGGTTTACAGTCAGCCTGGCCCAGCCTCTCTCTTACAGCCCAGTAGGTTTACAGTCAGCCTGGCCCAGCCTCTCTCCTACAGCCCAGTAGGTTTACAGTCAGCCTGGTCCAGCCTCTCTCCTACAGCCCAGTAGGTTTACAGTCAGCCTGGTCCAGCCTCTCTCCTACAGCTCAGTAGGTTTACAGTCAGCCTGGTCCAGTCTCTCTCCTACAGCCCAGTAGGTTTACAGTCAGTCTGGTCCAGCCTCTCTCCTACAGCCCAGTAGGTTTACAGTCTGCCTGGTCTAGCCTCTCTCCTACAGCCCAGTAGGTTTACAGTCAGCCTGGTCTAGCCTCTCTCCTACAGCCCAGTAGGTTTACAGTCAGCCTGGCCCAGCCTCTCTCCTACAGCTCAGTAGGTTTACAGTCAGCCTGGCCCAGCCTCTCTCCTACAGCCCAGTAGGTTTACAGTCAGCCTGGCCCAGCCTCTCTCCTACAGCTCAGTAGGTTTACAGTCTGCCTGGCCCAGCCTCTCTCCTACAGCTCAGTAGGTTTACAGTCTGCCTGGCCCAGCCTCCCTCCTACAGCCCAGTAGGTTTACAGTCTGCCTGGCCCAGCCTCTCTCCTACAGCCCAGTAGGTTTACAGTCAGCCTGGCCCAGCCTCTCTCTTACAGCCCAGTAGGTTTACAGTCAGCCTGGCCCAGCCTCTCTCCTACAGCTCAGTAGGTTTACAGTCTGCCTGGCCCAGCCTCTCTCCTACAGCCCAGTAGGTTTACAGTCAGCCTGGTCCAGCCTCTCTCCTACAGCCCAGTAGGTTTACAGTCAGCCTGGCCCAGCCTCTCTCCTACAGCTCAGTAGGTTTACAGTCAGCCTGGCCCAGCCTCTCTCCTACAGCTCAGTAGGTTTACAGTCAGCCTGGCCCAGCCTCTCTCCTACAGCCCAGTAGGTTTACAGTCAGCCTGGCCCAGCCTCTCTCCTACAGCCCAGTAGGTTTACAGTCAGCCTGGTCTAGCCTCTCTCCTACAGCCCAGTAGGTTTACAGTCAGCCTGGTCCAGCCTCTCTCCTACAGCCCAGTAGGTTTACAGTCAGCCTGGTCCAGCCTCTCTCCTACAGCCCAGTAGGTTTACAGTCAGCCTGGTCTAGCCTCTCTCCTACAGCTCAGTAGGTTTACAGTCAGCCTGGCCGAGCCTCTCTCCTACAGCCCAGTAGGTTTACAGTCTGCCTGGTCCAGCCTCTCTCCTACAGCCCAGTAGGTTTACAGTCAGCCTGGTCCAGCCTCCCTCCTACAGCCCAGTAGGTTTACAGTCAGCCTGGTCCAGCCTCTCTCCTACAGCCCAGTAGGTTTACAGTCAGCCTGGCCCAGCCTCTCTCCTACAGCCCAGTAGGTTTACAGTCAGCCTGGTCCAGCCTCTCTCCTACAGCCCAGTAGGTTTACAGTCAGCCTGGTCCAGCCTCTCTCCTGCAGCTCAGTAGGTTTACAGTCAGCCTGGTCCAGCTTCTCTCCTACAGCCCAGTAGGTTTACAGTCAGCCTGGCCCAGTCTCTCTCCTACAGCCCAGTAGGTTTACAGTCTGCCTGGCCCAGCCTCTCTCCTACAGCCCAGTAGGTTTACAGTCTGCCTGGCCCAGCCTCTCTCCTACAGCTCAGTAGGTTTACAGTCAGCCTGGCCCAGCCTCCCTCCTACAGCCCAGTAGGTTTACAGTCAGCCTGGCCCAGCCTCTCTCCTACAGCCCAGTAGGTTTACAGTCAGCCTGGCCCAGCCTCTCTCCTACAGCCCAGTAGGTTTACAGTCTGCCTGGCCCAGCCTCTCTCCTACAGCCCAGTAGGTTTACAGTCAGCCTGGTCCAGTCTCTCTCCTACAGCTCAGTAGGTTTACAGTCAGCCTGGCCCAGCCTCTCTCCTACAGCCCAGTAGGTTTACAGTCAGCCTGGTCCAGCCTCTCTCCTGCAGCTCAGTAGGTTTACAGTCTGCCTGGCCCAGCCTCTCTCCTACAGCCCAGTAGGTTTACAGTCAGCCTGGCCCAGCCTCTCTCCTACAGCCCAGTAGGTTTACAGTCAGCCTGGCCCAGCCTCCCTCCTACAGCTCAGTAGGTTTACAGTCAGCCTGGCCCAGCCTCTCTCCTACAGCTCAGTAGGTTTACAGTCAGCCTGGCCCAGCCTCTCTCCTACAGCCCAGTAGGTTTACAGTCAGCCTGGCCCAGCCTCCCTCCTACAGCCCAGTAAGTTTACAGTCTGCCTGGCCCAGCCTCTCTCCTACAGCCCAGTAGGTTTACAGTCAGCCTGGCCCAGCCTCTCTCCTACAGCCCAGTAGGTTTACAGTCAGCCTGGCCCAGCCTCCCTCCTACAGCTCAGTAGGTTTACAGTCAGCCTGGCCCAGCCTCTCTCCTACAGCTCAGTAGGTTTACAGTCAGCCTGGCCCAGCCTCTCTCCTACAGCCCAGTAGGTTTACAGTCAGCCTGGCCCAGCCTCCCTCCTACAGCCCAGTAAGTTTACAGTCTGCCTGGCCCAGCCTCTCTCCTACAGCCCATTAGCTCAGCAGCAGCTGTGAAGCTGTCTGTTTCTCATCCTCTGCTCCATGCTCAGGTGGTCCTCACTCTGTGCTTTATTAAAGTTAAATCACTTGTCGCCAAACTATAAAAGCTCATGTAAGCCCCACTGACCCCATGACTCCCCACCACACTCTGGAAGCTAAGTCACGGCCCACCTGCAGCAACAGCACAATGTTGCCTGGTTCTCACAGACGTATACTACTGACACTTCCTTCTGCTCATGCTCCATGAACCTCCTTTTGACTCATTAAAGTAGAATTCCATGTAACTTTGTGGTCTACGACTGATCAGGGATAAAATGTTCAAGATGCTGGGTATTCTGCCGTGTTTGCTCGGCGGGGCAGGGGCGCCAAAACTCTGGCCTCGTGTAAACGCACGTCTTAGCGAGCTTGAGAGTGGGTTAATTACAGAGGGCCAGAGGGCTACCATGCAAAGCAGGCTGGGGAGAAGAGAAGAGTGTAGGGCCTGTTTCCCATGGAGAGACTGGGATGAACTTGAAGAGGCTGTTCCAGAGGGGCTTCGACTGCCCTGCCTGCCACAGTGGTGTGATTTTACAGGGCAGAGGACACAGCGTGATATAAGCAGAATTCAATAGAATTCCAATGCAAGAACTGCCCCCAAAATTGTGCCCCTGCACTGAATTCAACTGCCCCCTTAGTAACTTTATCCTGGTGCTGGGTCTGTCTCTTAGATGTGTGTGTCCCTATGTGCTTGCTCTCCATTGCTGACACTCTTGCTCTTCCCCTCTGTGTGTGTAGCTGGATGGGACGATGGACCTGGATGAGCGGCGAATGATCCGTTCAGCCATCAGAGATCTAAGGAGGAGAGAGATAGAGGACATGGAGGCAGCCCTGGCCAGCAAACGCTTCCGGCACAAACACCTCAACCAGAATGACGACAAAGAGAACCAGCTCACAAATAGGTGAGCCTCCTGAATCTGAATACACACACACACGCGCACGCGCACACACGCTCTTGCACACAGACCCATTATCCATGACAGATTGTAGCAGTCCAGATGAGCTGCCTGGAAACTCTGAGACAACAAGCACACAAACCCAGATGCAGCACTCCCTCTCCTTCTCCAGGGAGGCCTTCTGGGAAGTTGGGCCACAACACTGCAGATCTGGAATAACCATGACAGGGAGTCCATAAAAACAGGGGAGGTTGAAGTTATGCAAATACACACCTGTGTAGGCATAACGTTTAATAATAAGTCGTGTATGTATGTATAAGTTGTGTGTGTATGTATGTATGTATGTATGTATGTATGTATGTATGTATGTATGTATGTATGTATGTATGTAAAGACGTCAATACAGTCGTTTACGTGTATTTTATTTATTTTGTATTTCATTAGTCTTTATTGACCCGTTACAGCAGGCTTGAACGTATTACCGGTTCAGCGATGCGCGGCCGCCAGAACCCGTCACGCCGCGCAGCCATAGCAGACGGAAAAACTGACGAGTCTGCAGTCATCGCCTCCTGTCATCTGTTTATTACACCCGTTTGTTTTATATTAGAACCCGATCAGAAACAGGACTAACAAGACAGCAACATCCCTTCGTGTGCCAATCATCATCACCATTGTACTTTTTACCGGTTTTCATTGGGCTGTAATGGTAGTGAGTGAGTTCAGGCTGGAGTGTCTAGGCTGAATGCTGTGGGCCATGCTGGCTTGCTGCTCCTTTCTGCTAATTAATGACTGGCTCGACTACAGCAGCTTACTGCAGCCAGCCGGGAAAGGCCCCAGCAGACAACTGCTCCTAGTTGACTCGTGTTCTGGGCTGCAGATCCACAACATGAGGAGGACGCTGGCCCTCCTACATCTCTGCTCCTACTGGATCACATTAGGGACAATGACTGTTAAATGGGATCCGTTTGCTGGGTAGTTGGATTACTTGGGTTACATAAATAACAGAGGTGCCCCTTTTTAAAGCTGGAAGAATATGTCTATTCGCCACATGCATGCACGTGTCCATACAGGCTTGCGAGCGTGTGCACACACACACACACACACACACACACACACACACACACACACACACACACACACACACACACACACACACACACACACACAGCCTCCTGAAAGCAATATTATCCTTTTCTACTCACTGCGGGAATGTCAAATATTCTATTCCAAGTTCCACACACCCTCCAATCCCAATGAGGCGAAGAGAGAGGGAAAGAGAAGGGGAATGAGTCAGAGAGGAAGAAAAAAGAGGCAGAGAAATGGAGAGCTATATGAGGATAGAGAGGAGGAAGACGTTTTTGCCAGGCAATGTGCTTCTCTCTCCTTTACATGTCTATCATGCTGTCACTTTTTCTAGGCTGGATTTGGGAATCTTTTTCTCAGAAAAAAAAAAGTTTTCTTCCTGGCCAATAAAAACTGTCTGGCGTCTTGATTTACTCCAGGAGTGGAGCCAGTGAGGCCCAGAACACTGCAGGATGCCTCTGAATGTGGATTACACTGCCCTTCTGGCCACCGTAACACATGAGCAGGGTCAAGCATCACCAACTACCATGAAAGCAGCACTCTGATGTGTCAGTGTGTGTTTCTGTTTGTGTGTCTGTATCTCAGGTCAGATTTGGGTGACTCCCTAAACATGCTCTCTGTGAAACTACAAGCCATCCAGGACATTGAGGAACTGACTGGACTGGTGAGAACAGTGATGTACACCACACACATGACTTGTGAATTTACAGTTAGACATCATCAGTATCAATCTTTCACAAACCTCCATGCACATACTGCCCTAGATTAGTAAATCAATTACAAGTCAGCCAGTCTCACTCATCTGTTTCTGCATCTCTCTATGTGGCCCTCTGAGTTTGTCTCCCCATCCACATGAATGGTTCTGAGCATCACTCTCCCTGTGTTGTGATGGCTGTCCTGTCTGTGTGTTCCAGCTGCGCGGGGCCACTGAGTATGAGGAGAGGAAACTGATCAGAGCTGCCATCCGCCGCCTCCGAGACGAGGAGCAGCAGGGTGAGTACAGAGGCGAAGGAGCTGGTGGTAGAGGAGGAGGAGGAGAAGGAACAGAGATGGAGGTAGAGGAGGAGGAGAAGAAACAGAGATGGAGAAGAAACAGAGATAGAGGAGGAGGAGAAGGAACAGAGATGGAGGTAGAGGAGAAGGAGAAGGAACAGAGATGGAGGAGAAGGAACAGAGATGGAGGTAGAGGAGAAGGAGAAGGAACAGAGATGGAGGTAGAGGAGGAGGAGGAGGAGAAGGAACAGAGATGGAGGTAGAGGAGAAGGAGAAGGAACAGAGATGGAGGTAGAGAAGAAACAGAGATGGAGGAGAAGGAACAGAGATTGAGGTAGAGGAGGAGGAGAAGGAACAGAGATGGAGGAAGAGAAGAAACAGAGATGGAGGAGAAGGAACAGAGATTGAGGTAGAGGAGGGGAAGGAACAGAGATTGAGGTAGAGGAGGAGGAGAAGGAACAGAGATGGAGGTAGAGGAGGGGGAGAAGGAACAGAGATGGAGGTAGAGGAGAAGGAGAAGGAACAGAGATGGAGATGGAGGTAGAGGAGGAGAAGGAACAGAGATGGAGGTAGAGGAGGAGAAGGAACAGAGATGGAGGTAGAGGAGGAGAAGGAACAGAGATGGAGGTAGAGGAGAAGGAGAAGGAACAGAGATGGAGGTAGAGGAGGGGGAGAAGGAACAGAGATGGAGGTAGAGGAGGAGGGGAAGGAACAGAGATGGAGGTAGAGGAGAAGGAGAAGGAACAGAGATGGAGTTAGAGGAGGAGGAGAAGGAGAAGGAACAGAGATGGAGGTAGAGGAGGAGGAGAAGGAACAGAGATGGAGGTAGATAAGAAACAGAGATGGAGGAGAAGGAACAGAGATGGAGGTAGAGGAGGAGGAGAAGGAACAGAGATGGAGGAAGAGAAGAAACAGAGATGGAGGAGAAGGAACAGAGATTGAGGTAGAGGAGGAGGAGAAGGAACAGAGATGGAGGAAGAGAAGAAACAGAGATGGAGAAGAAGGAACAGAGATTGAGGTGGAGAAGGAACAGAGATGGAGGTAGAGGAGGAGGAGAAGGAACAGAGATGGAGGTAGAGGAGGAGAAGGAACAGAGATGGAGGTAGAGGAGGAGGAGAAGGAACAGAGATGGAGGTAGAGGAGAAGGAGAAGGAACAGAGATGGCGGTAGAGGAGGAGGAGAAGGAACAGAGATGGAGGTAGAGAAGAAACAGAGATGAGGAGAAGGAACAGAGATGGAGGTAGAGGAGGAGGAGAAGGAACAGAGATGGAGGAAGAGAAGAAACAGAGATGGAGAAGAAGGAACAGAGATTGAGGTGGAGAAGGAACAGAGATGGAGGTAGAGGAGGAGGAGAAGGAACAGAGATGGAGGTAGAGGAGGAGAAGGAACAGAGATGGAGGTAGAGGAGGAGGAGAAGGAACAGAGATGGAGGTAGAGGAGAAGGAGAAGGAACAGAGATGGCGGTAGAGGAGGAGGAGAAGGAACAGAGATGGAGGTAGAGAAGAAACAGAGATGAGGAGAAGGAACAGAGATGGAGGTAGAGGAGGAGGGGAAGGAACAGAGATGGAGGAAGAGAAGAAACAGAGATGGAGGAGAAGGAACAGAGATTGAGGTAGAGGAGGAGGAGAAGGAACAGAGATGGAGGAAGAGAAGAAACAGAGATGGAGGAGAAGGAACAGAGATTGAGGTAGAGGAGGGGAAGGAACAGAGATTGAGGTAGGGGAGGAGGAGAAGGAACAGAGATGGAGGTAGAGGAGGAGGAGAAGGAACAGAGATGGAGGTAGAGAGGAGGAGGAGAAGGAACAGAGATGGAGGTAGAGGAGGAGAAGGAACAGAGATTGAGGTAGAGGAGGAGGAGAAGGAACAGAGATGAGGAGCTTACTACTGAATGAACAAGCCAGAGAGGGTGAGAAGGACAGAGAACAAGTGGGTTAAAATAGAGAGAGGAAGAGAGAAAGGGAGAACCTCTGGGAAACAGGGTACAGGATTATTAGAGTACTATCCTCTCTCTATTTTAACCCACTTGTTCTCTGTCCTTCTCACCCTCTCTGGTTGTTCATTCAGTAGTAAGCTCCTGTCTTGACAAATAAGCCACTTTAGCACCTCCTCGGCTCCCATTGGAGATTTGATAGGTTTGTATCGTCTCCCCCCTCATCAGTCAGTACTCAGTCGTCACCAGAATAACCACACAGGCCACCTCTTTCTCCCAACTCAAGGTGTGTGGCTATAGTTGAGGCATGTGTATGTGTTCTGTGTAACCAGTTGGATGTGGTGTGTGTTTCAGGTACAGGGCAGAAAGGGAGGACCACTGGCCAATGCCTGGAGTCTGAGGGCCTGGATCTCCAAAACAGCCTGGGAGCAGGGGTGAGTGAGTGAGTGAGGTGGGGAGAGAGTACAGAGTGGGGAGAGAGAGAGAGTACAGAGTGGGGAGAGAGAGAGAGTACAGAGTGGGGAGAGAGTACAGAGTGGAGAGAGAGAGTACAGAGTGGGGAGAGAAAGAGAGAGAGTACAGAGTGGGGAGAGAAAGAGAGAGTACAGAGTGGGGAGAGAGAGAGAAGGGGTGAGTCCAGAGTGGGGGAGAGATTGAGAGAGAGAGAAGGGGTGAGTCCAGGGGGTAGGAGGAGGAGGGAGGGAGGGAGGGAGGGAGGGAGAGAGAGAGAGAGAGAGAGAGAGAGAGAGAGAGAGAGGAGAGAGAGAGAGAGAGAGAGAGAGAGAGAGAGAGAGAGAGAGAAGGGGTGAGTCCAGAGTGGAAGAGAGAGAGAGAGAGAAGGGTTGAGTCCAGAGTGGGAGAGAGAGAGAGAGAGAAGGGTTGAGTCCAGAGTGGGGGAGAGAGAGAGAGAAGGGTTGAGTCCAGAGTGGGGGAGAGAGAGAGAAGGGTTGAGTTCAGAGTGGGGGAGAGAGAGAGAGAGAAGGGTTGAGTCCAGAGTGGGGGAGAGAGAGAGAGAAGGGTTGAGTCCAGAGTGGGGGAGAGAGAGAGTGGGGGAGAGAGAGAGAGAGAGAGAGAGAGAGAGGGGGGGGGGGTGAGTCCAGAGTGGGGGAGAGAGAGAGAGAAGGGTTGAGTACAGAGTGGGGAGAGAGAGAGAGAGAGAGAGAGAGAGAGAGAGAGAGAGAGAGAGAGAGAGAAGGGGAGAGTACAGTGTGGGAGCGGAGGTGGCAAACAGGTTTGATTATGACAGCTGTATGAAATATAGATAAATGGGAAGGTGATGAACTGATTGGGGCTGCGATCTGGCTGGCTGTCAATGCCTCAAACTTTTTTATATGAAGAGAGATCATGTTGCAACTTACACGTCAACTTTAATTAGCAGTACAGACTCAGTTGTGGGTGTTGAGTATATGTTTGCAGAGAACAGTGACCATTTAGGTTTTGTGCTGCCACAATGAAGAATGCAGACAACAACAACACCCAGGCATGTGACTCCGTCAGACACTGTCTGTCTCATGACTGTGTCTTCTCTTCACCATGTTCCAAACACATAAACTGACAGACACGCAGACGAGCTTGCGCCAAAGTGGCTGCCACGACGCAAGGAATGTATTTTCATTCTTCATACCTCATTCATTTCTGGCTAAGTACACCCAGAGACAGAGGAGAGTAGATTTGCTCAGGCTCTGGTGATTGATATAGGCAGTAAATCCTTGGTGATAAGAACACCCTGCGAACCAGGCCTGTCATTCTACACACTGCTAGTTACCCAGGCTGTCACTCTCCACACTCTCACATCACACTGAAGGGAAATGATTATGTTTTGATTATGTGTGGCAACCAGAACTTGGGCATGTCTGTGCGTGCCTATCTGTCCGTCTGTCTGTCGGAGATTGGAAGGGAAGAGTGATGTAGTCTCTCTCCCATTCTATATTCCTCCTTCTCACCTCTCTCGTTTTCTCTTTCACCCTTTCAGACTTGAGGCTTTGCATGTCAAAGCCCTTTACACATTTGGTTAAGAGAGGCCCCCTTGTGGTCAGTGAAGGGAACTACTGTATTCATAACCCTAATAGCTACAGTTAAATTCAATAGGACAGTAGTTTCCTGTGAAAGCATTGCAGATTGATGAGTTTATGTGCTGATAATGCTGAAAGACGTAATAGTAACAACGTAATCATTTTTCAGAACTGCTTGCCAGGGGCCAGATGCTATCTTATCACTGTTGCTTGATCAGTGTCTGTACTCCCTGATGAATGCTCTGTTTTCTAAAGACAGGATCTCTGTTGGGTAAAGTTAATTCCTATTGTATGCCGTCATTCCTGTAAGAATTGGTTTGGTGATGTGGGTTAGGCTGTATGCTCAGCCGGGAAGCTGTACCAACATGAAAAAATACTACAGTTTACTATAGAATACTACAGTACTTATTATAGAATCCTATAGTAAACTGTAGTATACTCTAGAATACTATACTACAAATTGTAGTATCCCTCGATCATGTGTAGTACTTACTATAGAATGTTAATACTACAGTATTATCCGCAAAAAAGCACTGTTGTAAATACTATAGTAATGTCCAAAAAAACACTACAGTCCGTAAAAACATGACACTTTTAGTAGTGCTGAGCGATTAGGGCTTCTTTTAGGCTGGTTCGATTTCGATTTGATTATAAAAATGACTTTAATAAAACATTTCAGTTGTTTTGTATCAGACCTCAGGATAAGACCCAGATGCAGACAGTTCGAAAGTAACAAACGTTTATTACAAAAACGGGGCAGGCAAACGCCAGGTCAAGGGCAGGCAGAGGTCAGTAATCCAGAGCAGAGTCTGAAAGGTACAGAACGGCAGGCAAGGTTAGGGCAGGCAGAATGGTCAAAACCAGGAAAACTAGAAAACAGGGACTAGAGAGAAAAACAGGAGTATGGGGAAAAACGCTGGTAGGCTTGACGAGACAAGATGAACTGGCAACAGACAAATAGAAAACACAGGAATAAATGCACAGGGGATAACGGGGGAAATGGGTGACACCTGGAGGGGGTGGAGACAAGCACAAGACAGGTGAAACAGATCAGGGTGTGACAGTTTTGGATATTACATTTATTTCATTTGATGACTTTATTATCTCATTCCAAGTCATCATCTCATCTCTGCCTATGTTGTCTGACAAAATCACTATTTTGTAGTTCTTCAAAGTAAATAAGGTATACTTGTATGACTGCTGAATACCAAATATCAATCAAAGATCATGTATTTTCAGGTAGAGATACCTCGCGAAGCAGCTGTTTTTCTATCCCTCTCGATTGCTCTTTCTCACAGTTCGGGCTTGATCTGATTTATCTCTAGAGAACCTGCGCATCAAGCCCCCCCCCCCAAAAAAAACCCCAAACAAAATGGAATTAAAATGATTGAACCGACGTTGGTCAATTCCTTGTTGAAAAAATAACAGACATTTTGGTTCATCGCTCAGCACTAAACTATAGTAAATACTACAGTATTGAATTTGCATTTACTCTGCCTATTCCCCTCCCCCATCCTCCAATTTGTGCCACCCATAAATTAGAAACCTACATACCAAGTATTGTGTTCCCTGCGGGTTATAGAAAAGAGCAGAAGCTTTGAACTCTCTGTTCAGACCCCAGTCCTACCTACCTACAGGTTATAGAAAATGTGCTATTTTAGTATTTCTCTGGTAGGTTTCCTGGTAGGCCTTCACTTCTATGTCAAAGATAATAAAACAAAAATACTACAGTGATGTCTGCAATAACAATAGAGTAAACACTACAGTACACTACATTTTGCTAAAATAATACATTACTATAGTATTTAGGGGCTCCCGAGTGCCACAGCGCTCTAAGTCACTGCATCTCAGTGCTAAAGGTGTCACTACAGACACCCTGGTTCGATTCCAGGCTGCATCACAACCGACCGTGATTGGGAGTCCCATAAGGCGGCGCACAATTGGCCCAGCGTCGTCTGGGTTTGGCCGGTGTAGGCCAACACTGTAAATAAGAATTTGTTCTTAACTTTTTTCCGTTACTACAATATTTAAACTATAGTTAATTGTAAATACTACTGTGTACTACAGTAAATACTACAGTAAAAATACTACAGTATACTACAGTAAAGTCTGCAAAAACACTACAGTGAATACTATAGTATTTATACCATATATTATTTATTCCATAGTATACTATAGTATGAAAAAAAAGTATGGAAATGTATGAACTCAGTACTGTAAGTTGCTCTGGATAAGAGCGTCTGCTAAATGACTAAAATCTTAATGTAAAGTACTTGTGGCTATACAGTAACTACGATGTAGCAATGCTTAACGCTCTAGTAGTCTTGTGTTGCTTCCTAACAAAAGGCTTTAAGATTAGTTAGTCACCTTTTGTTCCTTCATAAACTGTATTTCCTTTAGGTCTGGTTTTGTTTGTCATATATTTTGGCAACATATACTGGATTTAGTATTGTGTGAAACTATGCAATTGTAAAATGTTGGAGGTAACAATTCAGACCACACATCTAGCAGATAAGAACTAATGGTTAGAACAATCTAGAAAGGTTGTATGGTATACTCTGTATGTGGCTGTTCTTGTTCTTGGCTGTCTAGTTGTCAATGTTGGAGTGGGCCCCATATGCATTGGATATCTGAGCCAGTGTCTGTGTTTCTTTGAGTCTGTATGTTTGGAGTCTCGCGTTCTAGTCAGGAAGAAGCAATAGCGTTTTTCAGGTCATGGGGCACAATGCCTGCATCCTCTCAGGTGGAGGGGCTGACATGGCCCTCATGCTGTCAGAGAGGGGCTACATGTGGGGTGTATGGGGTGATGGGGGCAGACAGACACATCCAGCCCACCAGCTGTGCTCCAGCAGTCTGTCTTGAGTCAGTCTGCTCTGTATGTAATGGGGCTGTGGCCTACAACAACAGCAGCAACTGGCAGCAGGGCTCCTTCCATGCATCACAGGAGCGAATCTCTTTGAGCTGCGCTCAATTTTCCCCAGGCAGATGGAGGCCCCAGATAATGGTTTATAGTTCACATAGATATACAGTACCAGTCAAAAGTTTGGACACACCTACTCATTCCAGGGTTTTTCTTTATTTCTACTATTTTCTATATTGTAGAATAATAGTAAAGACATCAACACTATGAAATAACACATGGAATCATGTAGTCACCAAAAAAGTGTTAAACAAATCAAAATATATGAAAGAGGAGGAAGGGAAGCGCTACTAAGGTACACAATAGTAAATGTTGGTAGACAGAAGGTGCTCTTTGGTAAAAGGGGTGAGTTGGTCATCAAAAAGAAAGGAGGACCAAGGCACTCTTCATATAATTGATTAAAATGCCTTTATTAGTATGGCATGTTCAATAGAAACAATGTTTTTAAAAATCCGACGCGTTTTGGCTGCAGGGTCTTCGTCAGGGAGTACAAAGAAATAATACAATGTTCTCTTTTTAACAGCTTTTCCAATTAACCCTAATTTGAAGAGGGAGTGGTTAAAATTGATTGGACACACCTAGTAAGCAATACTATACACACTTTAAAGTGAAATACTGTAGCTATGTTATCATAAACATTTAACTCCAAGCTAGAAGTATCAGAACACTTAGAAAGGTAGTTCTAACCTTAAATATGGCTGGGAGAAGTGTCAAGAATAAGAAAGCAATATATTCCATAGTACACTAGAACACAGCAAAACATGAACAACAAGAGTCTAAACATAGCTGAGGGCAATTGATATATTTTATATTTGAGATTCTTCAAAGTAGCCACCCTTTGCCTTGATGACAGCTTTGCACACTCTTGGCATTCTTGGCACCAATTTGTAAGTCGCTCTGGATAAGAGCGTCTGCTAAATGACTTAAATGTAAATAATTCTCTCAACCAGCTTCATGGGGTAGTCACCTGGAATGCATTTCAATTAACAGGTGTGCCTTGTTAAAAGTTAATTTGTGGAATTTATTTCCTCCTTAATGCGTTTCAGCCAATCAGTTGTGTTGTGACAAGGTAGGGGTGGTATACAGAAGATAGCCCTGTTTGGTAAAAGACCAAGTCCATATTATGGCAAGAATACCTCAAATAAGCAAAGAGAAATGACAGTCCATTATTACTTTAAGACATGAACGTCAGTAAAACTTGAAAATGTCAAGAACTTTGTTTCTTCAAGTGCAGTCGCAAAAACCATCAAGCGCTATGATGAAACTGGCTCTCATGAGGACCGCCACAGGAAAGGAAGACCCAGAGTTACCTCTGCTGCAGAGGATAAGTTCATTAGAGTTATCAGTCTCAGAAACTGCAGCCCAAATAAATGCTTCACAGAGTTCAAGTAACAGACACATCTCAACATCAACTGTTCATAGGAGACTGCGTGAATCCAGCCTTCATGGTTGAATTGCTGCAAAGAAACCACTACTAAAGGACACCAATAAGAAGAAGAGACTTGCTTGGGCCAAGAAACACAAGCAATGGACATTAGACAGGTGGAAATCTGTCCTTTGATCTGATGAGTCCAAGTTTGAGATTTTTGGTTCCAACAGCCGTGTCTTTGTGAGATGCAGAGTAGGTGAACGGATGATCTCTGCATGTGTGGTTCCCACCGTGAAGCATGGAGGAGGAGGTGTGATGGTGTGGGGGTGCTTTGCTGGTGACACTGTCAGTGATCTATTTAGAATTCAAGGCACACTTAAACAGCATGGCTACCAGAGCATTCTGCAGAAATACGCCATCCCATCTGGTTTGTGCTTAGTGGGAGTGTCATTTGTTTTTCAACAGGACAATGACCCAACACACCTCCAGGTGTTTAAGGGCTATTTTACCAAGAAGGAGCGTGATGGAGTGCTGCATCAGATGACCTGGCCTCCACAATCACCCGACCTCAACCCAATTGAGATAGTTTGCAGCCAACAAGTGCTCAGCATATGTGGGAACTCCTTCAAGACTGTTGGAAAAGCATTCCAGGTGAAGCTGGTTGAGAGAATGCCAAGAGTGTGTAAAACTGTTATCAAGGCAAAGGGTGGCTACTTTGAAGAATCTAAAATACAAAATATTTTTTGATTTGTTTAACACTTTTTTGGTTACTACATGATTTCATATGTGTTATTTCATAGTTGTGATGTCTTCACTATTATTCTACAGTGTAGAAAATAGTAAAAATAAAGAAAAACCCTTGAATGAGTAGGTGTGTCCAAACTTTCAACTGTTACTGTATATATGTGTGTGTGTGTGTGTGTGTGTGTGTGTGTGTACATATATACAGTGTGTGTATAGATGTATACTGTGTGTGTGTGTGTGTGTGTGTATGTATACAGTACACACACACACGGGGCGAGAGAGAAAAGGTCTACGGCAGCAAACTACAGACACGTGGAGTGTAGTGATCAGCTGCTGACACATAGTGTATGTCAAAGCAGTATATCTCCTTCATCTCACATTCAAATGAGAAATATGTATATACATGTTCAAGAATGGAGTTATTTTATTTCGACTGTTGATGTATGCTTAGTTTTTCGCCACATACCAGTAGGCCTGCTAGTGGTTATTGATGACTATGTTTATAATGAATGTGCTTGAATTGAGAGAGGATAGCTGAGGTAACAGTTTCCATATGGTAAGGAAAGAGAAGTTTGCACACCTAGCACCTCAAAAATGTAATTACATGTATGGGTGAAGGAATGTTGGCAAGAAAAAACGACTTTTGTGGGACAAAAAAAAATATATATATATATTTTTTTGAATTCAGCTGTGCAGATGTCTCATGCTAAATGTATATTTTGTCTGAAGTAACATGCCAATTAAGGCAGACTCATTCATCACAAAAACAATGGAGTATACCTTGGTGAAAAGAGTGTGTCAAAAGTTAACTTGTCAACCAGGCGACCTGCTAACCTGTAAAGCCTGTCGGATGTTTCCCCGTCAAAACTGCATATTTTGTGATGTTTTTGTTCATTTTGGTGTTCGGCAGACTGCGACCTCCTCTGCAAAAAACGTAAAAATTAAATACAGATTTCTTGATTTATCTTAGCTTAATTCTGACTATTTTGAAGAAGTGTTACTGGCTATGTTGTTGCTACAGTGGCTCAAGGGGGACCAACAACAGTAATAGTGCCATTTTTCAATTGAAGATCTTTAGGGAGTATGCCTAGAGTTCTGCTAGGTTCAAACAGAACCTATGTGTACGGACGTCTTAAGGATTGCGATATCGAGAGGAAGGAGAGGGGGAGGGAGAAGGAGGCTTAGAAGGAGCCCTGTGGAGACAGAAGGGGAGGGAAGGGAAGGGAAGTGGAGGGAGTGGCCTGCTGGTGGGTGCGTGTGGTATGTAGGAGTGTGTGTGGTGACTGAGGGAGTGGAGAGGTAGAGTAGAGGATGTCATGACTACTAGAGCGAGAGCAGAGCGAGAGCAGAGCGAGAGCAGACAGACAGACAGGTAGCAGAGCGAGAGCAGAGCGAGAGAGAGAAGACAGACAGACAGGTAGCAGAGCCAGGGAAAGAAGGTAAATGACACATTCTAGTTCTTCCACTCTCACAGACCTAGTTCTCCTCTCTGAATACCTGTCCTTTTTTCAGACTTTTTTCCTCCTTATCAAATTCTATCTATTTCTCTTTACGCAATTCGTGCCTGTTTCTTTTTGTTTCTCATTGCGCTGAGACCCGAGGAGCTGCCTCTAAGGTTTAACTGAGGTTTAATTTTGGGATAATTGGGCAGTCATTTAGACCGTTTCTATCAGTTGGTTTCAGAAATCCATAGTAAATATTATACAGGTGTGTATTTTTGGTACATTGTTGCAACTTTACAAAATGGTAATGTATCAGATCTGTCTCCATGGCCAGGTGTATGTTGAAGGGAGCAGGTGAGGTAGACCAGACTGGGGGCAGAGACTCTGTTTGTTTACTGATATGATCATAAACCTGTAACAAACTGAGACTAGCAGTTTATGATAACAAGTATAATGGTAAGTAAAATCTCCTGTAGTGAGAGGATGGATGATGGAGAAAGGGGAAAAGAAACCGACACGCAAAGGGAGATGGATGGCAAAAATTGAGAGTTGGATGGAGGGAGGGAGAAACGGCTTTAACTGGACTTTGAATGATGTGTGGGTAAGTGAAAAACGGGAATGAGGTTTATGGGTGAATTCTCTGAGTGTGTGTGATGCAGAAAGGATTGCTACTTCATTCCTGCTAATGTATTTCACTTACTGGAGGTCGGCCAAGTGTGTGTGGTTCCTCAGGCTTTGCCATGAAGTCATGGAAAATGACCCTGTCAAACTTCCCTTAGAGAGCCATGGAGAGGAGAGCCTGACCTCATCGCATTCTGACCTCATTTGCACAATAATGGATTCTGCTTTCTTGGAAAATGTGTCCATTCTAACCCAGGTAGCTGAAGTAATCCCTGGTTTAGTTGAGCTGCCTCTGCTCTGCTCTACTCTGGGTGGTGCAGTAATCCGTAGTAGTCTGCCTCTGCTCCGTGCCTGTTTGGCCTCATTGTTGTTTCTGTGGCTCTGAGGGTTCAGATGAGTCCAGATGGCCCACGCCTTGGCTGTGGTCAGGCCAAAGGACAGTTGTCATTTTTGTGCGTTTACGGGCCAGAGCTTTCACAATTACAATCCTGACCGACCCAAACAGACTCGTGAACCCGTATGGTGAGGCCACGAGCACCACAGGAGATGAGCTCAGCTCCGATTCTGAGGCCTAAGAGCTGATGAGGCCAGGGTGCTGCAGTGGGACTGCCTCAGTTCCACTCTGTCAGGTCTGCACTGTCAGCCTGGGCCAGATGCCAGTGATGACAGCGTGGGATTGGCAACAGGTCCTGGGATGGGATTATCTTGGGTGTATTCATTAGTCGCAGACCATTGCAAAATGTTTGGTCTGTTGCATGTTTTGCAACGGAGACCGTTTACCTCTTGCTAAAAGAAGCAAACGGAATAAAACGGAACAAAACGCGGAGGGACCTACCTGAATTTGTCCAATAGAAACGCAAAACGTTTTCCGTTTGGAGTAAACGGTTTCCGTTACAAAACGTTTTGCAACAGACCAAACATTTTGCAAAGATCTGCGATTAATGAATACACCCCTGCTCTCTCTCTTTCTCTCTCAAACACCACTATCAATGTTTTCCTTCTTTCTGTCTCTGTGAGAAGTATGTTCCCTGTGGTATAAGGGAGCTGTGAAATGATCACTGTCTGGGTGTTTGTCTCCTGTTCGTGGCAGCTGAGGGGAGGAAAGTGAAAAAGAGGGGTAGATGGGGGTATTCCAGCTCAAACGTCATTATTTCCCCTCAGCTTCTTTGAATGAAGAACCTTCCTCAGGGAGAGAGTATATTAAAGCAACTTCTCTCATTCTTCTATATTTTTTCTTTCTGACATTTTCTCTGGATTAGCTATTCAGGTTTGGGGTGTTTTTTTGCTATAGTCAAAGTCTGGTCCTGGCTCATCAGACACAGGCTAACAAGTGATTAAGCTCTCTCCTTTTCCATCCATCCCTCCCTCCCTCTCTTGCTCAGGTTTGTTTGTGTGGTTCCAGGCTTTGTGTTTGTTCACTCCCTCACCTGACACTCTCACCTCCCTCTGATCACAGCCTGATTTGATTGACTGTACTCACAAGGCTGTGATTTTTAACCTCCAAGTTTCTGACACCTTTATCAGCCCCAGGATAACGTACATTAAGCAAATGTACCGTGTTTGTTTAAAGATGGTGGATTTGAATCAAGTATGCTCCAGGGCTGTGTCTTGTAATTCACGTGTCCCTCCGTAACCACCACCACCTCTGTGTGTGTGTGTCTGTGTGTGTGTGTCTGTGTGTGTGTGTGTGTGTGTGTGTGTGTGTGTGTGTGTGTGTGTGTGTGTGTGTGTGTGTGTGTGTGTGTCTGTACTTCGTTACACTCGGTGTACATGTATTAGTAGTGGCACTCTGCTGTAATTCTGGCATTATGTCGTTTCAGGGAAAAGTATTTCTCATGATACCCGTTTATAGACCAGTGAACCAGACACAGATCTGGTTTGACTATTCCTGGATGCAATATGCCAAATACCTTGTGGTTATGAAGAAAAACTGGGAAGTTATTTATATATTTCTAAATAAGCGTGTGTAGAAAGCCCATAAAACCACCCAATCCTTTTCCACACAGATGCACTTCAGTGGAGAGGTTTGGGGTGCACTGGAGGGAGAGTGTGGTCGTATGTAGGAGGGAGAGTGTGGTTGTGTGTGTGTCCGTGCGTGTGTTGGCCTTGGTGTTTGTACAGCTGCTCCTCCTGTAGAGTCTCTCAAGGTCAGGCAGCAGGGGCCTACAGCAGTGGCAGCCTCTACATCGCTCCCTTTCTCTCTCCTTCTGTCTCCACCTCCCATTTCCTCTCCATATGCCGAAACGTTGTGCTCTCGATTCTACCGTCTCCCTCCTACTGTGTCTTTCCTCTCTCATAGCAGATTTTGAGGCCTTGTGTGTTTCTCATGTCTGGGCTGGCTGTGCAGTGTGTACTGCTCTGTCTGTACTGAGGAACAGATGTTACTGACACGGCAGCCTAAGGTGGAGGAATGAGGGGTCAGAGAGGTCAGGCAGATGCTAACCCAACCCAGCACAGTTCAATCATTACCCCCAACAGAAGGCCGTGTCCATACAGCTGGCTCACTAACTCCCTTGGTGTAGAATCCAGCTTCAAAGTATTATGGGATGGTTGGTTGGTTGATTTACCTGCCTGGCTCTCAGGGTGTGTTGTGCTGCGCTGTGTCTCTCCCTGGGTGAACAGGGACAGGGTAGAGGCAGCCAACAGCTGTCTTATCATCTCATCCGTAGGCAGGGCCTCATCATGGCCTCTCTCTTTTGAGGAGTGTTTGACCCTGATACACAACACTGTTCTGATTGACCTATACAGACAGAGGACTTTGTGCACCTGATGGTTTTACATATCTTCTGATCAGACCACTGAGAGGGATGGGATGGGATCAGCTCACTGTTGTAGCTGGGCTGACTGACTGTGTTCTGTCTATGTCATACTGCCTGTGAAAAGAACTAAATGCCCTCGTCTCAACTCCGTTGTCTCTGCATTGATGCATTGAAAAGCACCAAGTGTCTCTGATTTACTGTGTTGTTTCTGCAGGACACAGAGAGGGAGAGCTTTGGTGAGCGAGAGAGAATCAAGTCACAGATCCGGGAGCTGCGCAGCCACCAGACGCAGCAGGGCAGAGAGCTACATAGGACAGGTGAGCAACGTCAAAGACCATCTGAATGAGTGGTTGACTGTTCCTTTCCTCTCAGCCTGTCCATAGGTCCAACACACACACACACACACACACACACACACACACACACACACACACACACACACACACACACATTTTAGTCATTTAGCAGACGCTCTTATCCAGAGCGACTTGCATACATTTCATACATTTTTTTTATTCTCCATACTGGTCCCCCGTGGGAAACGAACCCACAACCCTGGCGTTGCAAACCCCATGCTCTACCAACTGAGCCACACGGGACCCACACACACACACACACACACGCACGCACACAGGCACGCACAGGTGCACTCAGACACAGTTTATATGCTTCCTGCCATTTAAATCTCTGTTCTATATATGACATGCTTTTATGATCATGTTTGCATTAGTTTAAGGGTCAAGTTTGGATAGGAAATTCTACTTAAACACATAATTGATTGAAATAATTTCCGGTATTTCCACACTTATGCACTTAGATGCAATTTCCTCTGGCCTGCTAGTGAAAATAGCCAATCAATAGAGCCATTCTGCTGGAGGGGAGTGGAGCTGAGGCGGTCGGTCGGTCACATTGGTTTAGCTCCTCCTTTTTATTTTGAGGTTAGAGGCACCACAGTCATGGGACTAACACTCTGGTTTTGGGTGTGTAGTCATTTCATTAACCACTGTTAGCAAACACAGTGAATGCTTTACTGTAGGTGTGCTATCTTCACCCATGACCTTTTGCCTTGTACACCCACTCCCTACACAAAGTGATCGAAATGTAAATGTTTAAATGAGAAAGGACCGATAAAGGGCTAGAGTGAAAGAGCAGGATATAGGAGAGAGGAATAGTTGAGTGAAGCATGCAGTAGAATAGATCATTTGTTTACGCCCATACTGATTTGAATGCCTGAATGTGAAGTGAGTATTTGTTGAAAAAATATACCCGCCTCTAATACTTAAATCATGGTGTACGTCCCAAATAGCACCCTATTCCCTATATAGTGCACTACATTTGACCAGAGCCCTACGAGCCTATGAGAATAAGGTGCCATTTGGGACGCACACCGTGTGGTCTGGCCTGCCCTTGGACCTCAGCATCCCACTCAGCCAGTGTCTGGTAGTAGTGGGGTTATGAGACGGAACAGGAATATCATCTGTTCAAGGGGGAACCCACAGCCAGTAGTGATACCTCTGCTATTTAAACCACATACCAGAACTAGAACAGAATCCTTTCTTGACATGGACCAGAAACACCCAGCTCTCCTTGCTCTCCCCTCGCCCTTCAATTTGTTCCGGGTTGAAGTCCAGGCCTGCAGCTGGCAGGAGCAGACCTCCACAGAGCAGAATGATTGAGGGTAGGAGCTGTTTGAAATGGACGCCGATACACAAAGACACAGGAAGTTAGTGGCTGGGAACAAACAGGATAGGATAGGGTGGGGTGGGTTCGGCCAGTGGCAAGGGGGGTGAGATGTCCTTTTTAACAGAGAGAAGGAGAGAAGTGGCTAGAAAGAGAGAACTCAACTTTGAAGATTAGGGGTGTACAATGGCACATTGGCTGCCACACACACACACATACCTCTCTCTCACTTTTCACACACACACTCACACTCACACACACACATGCTTAAATATACAGCAGCATGTCTTGCACAAGTATACATGCTCACAGTCCACAGTGTTGGTGACAAGGCTGTGATTTAGGAAATTACCCGTTTGAGAGACATGGCACGTTCCACTGAGCCACTCTGAGTGACAGGGAGCCAGACTCCTCAAATTTGAACTTGACACTGAAAAGACTGCTTTTGTTGTTGTTGCTATTTAAAGAAGGGTTAGGGGAGGGGGGCTCTCTGCATTATGCACTAGTGTGGTTATTTAAAACCATTTTCCAAGAGCAGTAGGGGTATTCCCAGAAACCCTCACAACAGGGCACAATGGACTGGACACAATGATGTACAAACATCATCCCTTTAACTATAGTTCTCTTTTCATTGGAGTTGACTGGGGCCTTCATTAGATCACGTGGTCTATTTTATAGGGCCTCATGTGAGAAAGGCAGCCATGTTGTGATTTTCGAAGTGAATGCCTATAATAAGCATGTTTCTTATTCAGACCCCAGTCTATAACTATTTAATCAACCAATCAAGTGAACCTCATCCTGCTCCTGGCTCTGGGAGGCCTTTCGAGGGTCTTGAAAAAGCTACGGAGGCTGTGGACGTCTTAGGCCACAATGGGACTTTACCTCACTGATTTGGTTTGTAAATGACAGACCTGCACGCTTTGTGAACTCTGGATCGGACACATAGCTAGGGTATGCAGAGATGTGTTATCATACAATGATGTGTGGCTCAGTTGGTAGAGCATGGCGTTTGCAATGGTGTTTGCAACGCCAGGGTTGTTGGTTCGATTCCCACGGGGGGCCAGTACGATTTTTTTTTTTAAATGTATGAAATGTATGCATTCACTACTGTAAGTCGCTCTGGATAAGAGCGTCTGCTAAATGACTAAAATGTAAATGTAAATGTAATGTGTCTCTTGTAAGGACACCGTGAATTTCCACTCTGTCGGTGTCTTTTATGCAGCTTGTCTGTGGTCCCTGTACAGCCACCCAGAGTTAAAGGCACTGAGCAGTGAGCATCACAGGGTAAGAGGTAGGTTGAGAGAGCGAGAGACGGAGCGAGAGACTCTGGCTCTAGGAGAGGGAGGATGTGGGCACTGCAATGTTGTTTGGAGTGTAGTTTCCTGATGAATGGAGGAGGATGTTGGATAGGGACCGGGGGAGGGGAAGTACTTATCCTAGTCTCTATTTCACCCCCCCCCCCACTTCCCCCTACACTCCTACTGCTCGGTTACCACCTACTGTTGTGGCGCTTTCTCTCACATACGCACACGTAGACATCTGGCCCAGGAATTGAGTCAGACCTGGAGGAAATGCCTTCATCCCATTATGTCTCCATGTGTCTCCTCTCGTACACCCAGTGACGCTCACACGTCTCTCCCACGCTCTTGGGGATTTGGCATATGCAGAAACCTTTCATATTCATCAGCAATCCTCAAGTTCTCCAGCAACCAACCTCTCACGTGACCCGACATTCCATCTTTTTTTATGTTCGGTCAGAGAAACAAAAAAAATGCAAGAACAGAATTGTACAGAGCAGAGTTGTATTTCCATAGTGTTGCTCTGCACTATAATCAAATCAAATTTTATTGGTCACATACACATGGTTAGCAGATGTTAATGCGACTGTAGCGAAATGCTTGTGCTTCTAGTTCCAACAGTGCAGTATAGGAGAGGGCTGAGAATGAACCCTTGTGTGGCCCCAGTGTTGAGGATCAGTGGGGTGGAGATGTTGTTTCCTACCTTCACCATCTGGGGGTGGCCGTCAGAAAGTCCAGGACCCAGTTGCACAGGGCGGGGTCGAGACCCAGGGTCTTGAGCTTAATGACGAGTTTGGAGGGTACAATGGTGTTGAATGCTGAGCTGTAGTCAATGAACAGCATTCTTACATAAGTATTCCTCTTGTCCAGATGGGATAGGGCAGTGTGATGGCGATTGCGTTGTCTGTGGACCTATTGGGGCGGTAAGCAAATTGGAGTGGGTCTAGGGTGTCAGGTAGGGTGGAGGTGATATGATCCTTGACTAGTCTCTCAAAGCACTTCATGATGACAGAAGTGAGTGCTACGTGGCGATAGTCATTTAGTTCAGTTACCTTAGCTTTCTTGGGAACAGGAACAATGGTGGCCATCTTGAAGCATGTGGGGACAACAGACTGGGCTAGGGATTGATTGAATATGTCCGTAAACACACCAGCCAGCTGGTCTGTGGAAGCTCTGATAACGGGGCTAGGGATGCCGTCTGGGCCGGCAGCCTTGCGAGGGTTAAGACGTTTAAATGTTTTACTCACGTTGGCCACAAAGAAGGAGGGCCCACCGGCTTTGGTAGCGGGCTGTGTCAGTGGCACTGTATTGTCCTCAAAGCGAGCAAAGAAGTTGTTTAATTTGTCTGGGAGCAAGATGTTGATCTTTGCGACGGAGCTGGGTTTTTTTTTGTAATCTGTGATTGACTGTAGACCCTGCCACATACGTCTCGTGTTTGAGCCGTTGAATTGCGACTCTACTTTGTCTCTATAGTGATGCTTTGCTTGTTTGATTGCCTTGCGGAGGGAATAACTACACTGTTTGTATTCGGTCATGTTTCCAGTCACCTTGCCATGATTAAAAGTGGTGGTTCGCGCTTTCAGTTTTGTGTGAATGCTGCCATCAATACACGGTTTCTGGTTAGGGAAGGTTTTAATAGTCACAGTGGGAACAACATCTCTGATGCACTTGCTAATAAACTCGCTCACCGAGTCAGCATATACGTCAATGTTATTGTCTGAGGCTACCCGGAACATATCCCAGTGTACGTGATCGAAGCAATCTTGAAGCATGGAATCCAATTGGTCAGACCAGCATTGGATAGACCCGAGCACGGGTGTCTCCTGTTTTAGTTTCTGCCTATAGGATGGGTGCAACAAAATGGAGTCATGGTCAGATTTGCCAAAGGGAGGGCGGGGGAGGGCTTTATATGCATCACATTCGATATGCTGATAGAATTTAGGAAGCCTTGTTCTCAGATTAGCTTTGTTAAAACCCTCAGCTACAATAAATGCAGCCTCCAGATATACGGTTTCCAGTTTACATAGAGTCAAATTCTTTCAGGGCCGTCGCGGTATCTGCTTGGGGGGGGGGGGGGGGGTATGCACGGCTGTGACTATAGTCGAAGAGAATTCTCTTGGGAGATAATGTGGACGGCATTTGATTGTAAGGAATTCTAAGGTCAGGTGAACAAAAGGACTTGAGTTCCTGTATGTTGTTATGATTACACCATGAGTTGTTAATCATAAGGCATACACCCCCGCCCTTCTTACCAGAGAGATGTTTGTTTCTGTCCGCGCGATGCATGAAGAAGCCTGGTCGCTGTACCGACTCTGACAACATGTCCCGAGTGAGCCATGTTTCCGTGAAACAGAGAATGTTACAATCTCTGATGTCTCTCTGGAAGGCAAATTGTGCCATATTTTCGTCCACCTTGTTTTCTAGAGATTGGACATTGGCGAATAATATGCTTGGAAGCGGTGTATGGTGTGCTCGCCTTCTAAGTCTGACCATTAGGCTGCTCCGTCTGCCTCTCCTGCGGCGACGACGTTGTTTGGGGTCGGCCTCTGGGATTAGATCCCATGTCCAGGGTGGAGGTCCGAACAAAGGACCCACTTTGGGAAAGTCGTATTCCTGGTCATAATGTTGGTAAATTGACATCGCTTTTATATCCAATAGTTCTTCCCGGCTGTATGTAATAACACTTGAGATTTTCTGGGCTAACAATGTCAGAAATAATACATAAAAAAACATATTACTGCATAGTTTCCTAAGGACCTGAAGTGAGGTGACCATCTCTGTCTTCGCCATCTTGCACTCCAACTAGATGTAATCATGGGTATGTTCCACTGTGTCCACTCACTGTATTGTGGTGGTTGTGTTCCATAGGCTCCAACTCAGGCATGGTTCTGGTTCTGGACCCCCTGGTGAGGAAAGAGGTCTCCGGCCCTCTGCTGAACCACCCAAAGATCTGGGACCCTGTGACAACATCAGAGCTGGACGTGGTCCTGTCCCACCGCCAATGCTCTGACTCGACATCCTCGGACCATACCCTGGCCTCCAGGCCCCGTATCGACTCAGGAGCCTCAGAGAAGAGCCTGGGTCTGGGCCCAGCCTTCAGAACCAGGGTGGACTCAGGAGCGTCAGAAAAGAGCCTGGGTCTGGGCTCAGCCTTCAGGACCAGGGTGGACTCAGGAGCATCAGAAAAGAGCCTGGGTCTGGGCTCAGCCTTCAGGACCAGGATGGACTCAGGAGCGTCAGACAGAAGCCAGTGTTCAGACCACAGAGGCAGACTGGACTCTGGGGCCTCCAAGTCCCGCTTCAGACCGAGACTAGACTCTGGCACGTCAGACTCCAGCACAGGACCGCCCGCCCCTCTAGGCTCTGAGACCTCTGACAGCGCAGGGCTGCTGTCACGGAAACGACTGGACTCTGGGACGTCTGACCTAAGTGTGGGTGTGTCTTCTGTTGAGCGTGGCCGTGTGGAAGAGCCAGAGGTGACCATGAGTAGCTCCTCCTCCAGCACAGATTCAGAGGCTGAGAGCACCAACCACCATTCAGCCCAACCCCGCCAAGACTGCTCCACTACCAACTGTGATCAGCCTGATGGGGCCGTCCTATACAGAAAAGCCTCAGGCTCCCACAGTACCCTGCTCAATGGCAGTTCCAAGGGAAGAGGAGACATCCAGGAACAGAAGGTACACTCTTGTTTAATCTTCCAGGGTGATGCTGGCTGGTATGATCTGCTGTGTCTCTAGGTAGAACAGGAGAATATGTAGGTATATGTACACCACTAGAGGGGGATGTTGAGCAATGATGATGAGGCTACAATGTTCGCTCACTCTGCTAGTGTCCCTCTCCTACACCTCTCTGATTCAGAGGGGTTGGGTTAAATGTGGATGACACATTTCAGTTGAATGCATTCAGTTGTGCGACTGACTAGGTATCCCGTTTCCCTTCCCTTTCCTTCCATCCCTCCCTCTATTTTGAAACACCAGTTCTCAGTACCTTCATCACGTCGGCAACTATAAACATCTCATCTTTCTCTGTATGTCTTTAATAGCTTTGTTAAGCTATGGTAAATTTGCTGCACAAATAAACTCAGCACCTCAGAGCCGGGCCCAAGTCCTTTGTTGTGCTCAACTGGTTCTGGTTCCCCTCAGATCTCTGTCTCCCTCACCTGCTGTCAGAGGGAGAGCCGCTGGGGCTGGCTAGAAACAGCCAAACACACAGGCAGGAGAATGCTGCAGCATTCTGAGTCTCTCTATTGTTTGCTCAAAGCCCTCATCAGGGACTTGGGTCACCATGACACCACATCGTCACCCTTATCGGGAGTGTTTACCCAACGCAGGCTACAGGCTCTTTTATAGAGCCCTGCAATATAATATGCTTGTGTTCTGTATGTTTACATTACGCTGTGGAAGTTCAGGCACATCATGGCCCCATGGCCCCTTGATCAGCCCAAAAAAGAACAGAGACACAAACTTGTCTCCCTCACTCTAAACACTGTTACATAATGCAAACACTACCCTGGTCACCTGTATGTGTGTTCACGTGGTTGCACCATGACAAGTCTGATCCTCCCTGCCCGCAGTGCCTTGCCATCCCATGGATCTGCACTATTGTGATGCTTTACTGTGTTTTATTTTCATCTAAACTCTTTCTCTCTCTCTCATTTTCAGGTCAGAGATACTTTATTCACTACTCTCAGCAAAGCAAGCGATGCAGGTGAGCATGTTTACAGATAAAAAAAAACGAATCTATGTGTGTACAGTGCCTTTAGAAAGTGTTCCTACCCCTTGACTTAATTGACACTTTGTTGTTGCAACCTGAATTCAAAATGGATCAAATGTATTGTTGTCACCCATTTACACACAATACCCCATCATGCCAAAGTGAAAACATGTTTTTAGAAATATTTGCTTATTGAAAATGAAATACAGAAATATCTAATTTACATACTGTACCTATTCACACCCCTTTGCTATGACACTCCAAATTGAGCTGCATCCAATTTCCTTTGATCATCCTTGAGATGTCACTACAACCAGAGTCCACCTGTGGCCAATTCACTTGTTTGGACATGATTTAGAAAGAAACACACCTGTCTATATAACGTCCCCCTGTTGACAGTGCATGTCAGAGCAGAAACTATACCATGAAGTCCAAATAACTGTCTGTAGATCTCCAAGATATTATTGTGATGAGGCATATATCTGGGGAAGGGTATAAATCAATTTCTAGAGTGTTGACAGTTTCCAAGAGCACAGTGGTCTCCATCATTGGGAAATTGAAAAAATATGGAGCTACTAGACTATGCCTAGAGCTGGCTGTCCGACCAAACTGAGAAACAATGACCTTTGTCAGGGAGGTGACCAAGAACCCAATTACTTCTGTTGTAGTCAGTTTCTATATTTTACATTTTAGTCATTTAGCAGACGCTCTTATCCAGAGCGACTTACAGTAGTGAATGCATACATTTCATTCATTCTTTTCTCTGTACTGGTCCCCCGTGTGAATCGAACCCACAACCCTGGCGTTGCAAACACCATGCTCTACCAACTGAGCCACACGGGACCATATATTTCTTTGGTTATGCAAATATTAGTTTATTATACAACGGGTGGGTCGAATCCTAAATGCGGAATGGTTTAAACCGCATTCCAGCCAGTGTCTATTCCACAATTTACCACTGGATAAATCTATAATGTTTAAAATGCTTATTTACTCTGTTCCATCTGACTGCGCAATACATTGTCTTATCAGCCCAGACAGACAATTTATACATTTGATCTCCACCATAAAAACCATCCAGACATTATCTCACTTTTTTTTTAGGCTAACATTTAGTTTTCAACAGCGGAGATTTGTATAAACCTTGCTGTCTGTCCCTCCGACATTTGCAACATTGTTTCAATATTCGAATTAGATCTCCAGGTTTCGCACAGTAGTAATAAACATGTCGAGAGTTGGGGTGAGACAGACAGGCAGGGGCAGCTTTTCTCAGCCAGTCGAAATCATGAATCGGACACATTTTTATGGATATATACAAAGAAATATCAATAGTAAACAGGTAAAATGATACAAAGTGCAGCCGGTTTGCAGTCTTTTATAGCATCAGTTTGAAGTGATTTTGTTAGCTGTTTTGTTTGGTGGCTCCTTTTAACAACCGTGTCCCAACGAGACAGCCCATTTTCTATGCCAGGTGAAATCACGCCTCATTATCTCATTGTTATGGATCTATCCAAATAAATGTCACTAGAAAACAGATTATGCAAATGTAGCTACTTTGTTGTTATTCTGGCTGCACTGTTTGACGTGAGTGTAAATTAGCCGTAGTTGGCTAGCTAGCGAGGGATAAGAACGTTGCCAGCCAGTATGCCAATAGAACATTTAGAATTAACGGCTGGGTCTCGTCCATATGTAAATCATTATTTTAATATGTTGGTAACCCGTTGTATAAAAGTGATAATGCCCTCAAAGCTGGTGTTTGGAGGATATATACCTTCATAGGATGCCACCTTTCCAACAAGTCAATTCATCAAATTACTACCCTGCTAGAGCTACCCTTGTCAACTGTAAGTTCTGTTATTGTGCAGTGGAAACTTCTAGGAGCAACAGCGGCTCAGCCGCGAAGTGGTAGGCCACACAGCTTGCAGAATTGGACTGCTAAGTGCTGAAGCGCGTAGCGCATACGTTGTTTTGTCCTAGGTTGCAACACTCACTACCGTGTTCCAAACTGCTCATCTGGAGCTTCATGAAATGGGTTTCCATGGCGGACACAATCTTAAGATCACCATGCGCAATGCCAATCGTCGGCTAGAGTGGTGTAACGCCTGCCCAACCATTGGACTCAGGAGCAGTGGAAATGCATTCTCTGGAGTGATGAATCACGGTTCACCATCTGGCAGTCCGATGGACGAATCTGGGTTTGGCGGTTGCCAGAAGAATGCTACCTGCCCGAATGCATAGTGCCAACTGTAAAGTTTGGTGGAGGAGGAATAATGGTCTGGGGTTGTTTTTGATTGATCGGGCTAAATCTTAAGGCTACAGCATACAATGGCATTCTAGACGATTCTGTGCTTCCAACTTCGTGGCAACAGTTTTGGGAAGGCCCTTTCCTGTTTCAACATGGCAATGCCCCTGTGCACAAGTCTAGGTCCATACAGAAATGGTTTGTTGAGATCGGTATGGAAAAACTTAACTGGCCTGCCCTGAGCCCAGACCTCAACCCCATCGAACACCTTTGGGATGGATGAATTGGAACGCCGACTGCGAGCCGGACCTAATTTCCCAACATCAGTGCCCGACCTCACAAATGCTCTTGTGGCTCAATGAAAGCAAGTCCCCGCAGCAATGTTCCAACATCTAGTGGAAAGCCTTCCCAGAAGAGTGGAGGCAGTTACACCAGCAAAGGGCGGACCAACTTCATTTTAATTCCCATGATGTTCGACGACCTGGTGTCCGCATACTTTTGTCCATGTAGTGTAGGTTAATTGGTTATTTAGAGACATAAAGCCGCTACAACCACTCTGACAGAACTACAGAGTTTCTTGGCTGAGATGGGAAAACCTGCAGGAAGGACAACAGTCTCAACAGCAGTGTTTCCCAAACTGGATCCTGGGGCTCCTGCTCGGTGCACGTTTTTGCCCTAGCATTACACAGTTGATTCAAATAATCACAGCTTGATGATGACTTGGTTATAAATCCGCTGTGTACTGCTAAAGCAAAAACCAAAACGTGCACCCGCGGGGGGGGCCAGGACCGAGTTTGGGAAACCCTGCTTTACAGAACTTCACCAATCTGAGCTTTATGGGAGAGTGGCCAGATGGAAGCCACTCTTGAGTAAAATGCACGAGTTTGCAAAAAGGCACGTGAAAAACTTTGAAAGCATAAGGCAAAAGATTATGTGGTCTGATGAGAAATATTATTCTTGGGCCTGAATGCAAAGTGCTATGTCTGGAGAAAACCAGGCACAGCTTATCACCTGTCTAACACCATCCCTACCGTGAAGCGTGGTGGTGGCAGCATCATGTATGGTGATGCTTTTCAGCGGTAGGGACTGGGAGACTGGTAAGGAGAGAGGGAACAATGAATTGATGAGAACCTGCTTCAGCGTGCAAACAACCATAGACTGTGGCAAAGATGTATGTTTCAACAGGACAATGACCCCAAGCATACAGCCATAGCAACGCTGGAATGGCTTCAGAACAAGAATGTGAAAGACCTTGAGTTGCCCAGCCAAAGCCCAGACTTGAATCCCATTGAAAATCTGTGGAGAGACTTGAAGATTGCTGTTCACTGCCGCTCCCCATCTAATTTAACAGAGCTTGAGGAAATCTGCAAGGAAGAATGGGAGAAAATCCCCAAATCCAGACGTGCAAAGCTGATACAAACATACTCAAGACGACTCAAAGCTGTAATCGACGCCAAAGGTTATTCTACAAAGTATTGACTCAGGGGTGTGAGTACTAATGTAAATGTTATATTTCTGGATTTCATTTTAAATAAATTTGCAACAATTTCTAAAAACATGTTTTCACTTTGTCATTGTGGGGTATTGTGTGTAGATGTGTGATTTTTATTTTTCAAGGGGTATGAATACTTTCTGAAGGCACTGCAAGATCATGGATTTTTTGTCTTGTATACTTTGTAAATGAATAGTTAGGGTGAAAATGGTGGACAATGTGCACAATTATCAATATATTTTATACTAGTTATCATACAAATAATTATTTAAAGTCCCACCCATGGCTGCACCTCTGCCCAGTCATGTGAAATCCATAGAGTAGGGCCTAATGAATTTATTTACATTGACTGATTTCCTTATATTAACTGTAACACAGTAAAATCTTTGAAATTGTTGCATGTGGTGTTTATTTTTTATCAGTACCTGACCAAATTCACATATAAATGTGTGTTATATATATGTCATTCTCATCTAAGCGGTAGATCTGTTTTATGTGCGCTATTTTTATACTTACCGTTCTTACATTTTGTTTTTACCTTTCTATTTTGGTTTTGGACACCAGCTTCAATCAAATAAAATATTTTTGGTTATAGAAAATATATTTCAGTGGTTTAGATGGTACAATGATTCTCTACACTGTACTTGCTTGTTTTGCCACATAAACTGAAATTAAGCGAACTATTAGAATTTTAGCCAGAAGGAAATGGCAGAGCAATTTCTGCATAGTGCGTCTTTAAAATGTTTCTGAGATATGTGATTTAGTTGTTTATTTTCTCAAGCCTAAATGGTCAACAATGTTTTTTGTGTGTGTTCTATCATTTGGACAATACAAAATGTTCTGTACATTGTGTCACAGTGAAATGTTGTGTCCATTCTACTCAGGAGCACTTCTAGTTTCTAAATCCACAGAGTTTACATTCCAGTCGTCGCTGCTAATTTTGTGGCCCTTAAAACTCCATGCAGTCTTTTTAATTGTAGTTTTAAATCATCACTAATAAATCACTCTGTGTGTTTATTTCATGAAAATAACTTCAATATATATTTTTTTATCATTTATTTCCCTGAGCCTCTTTTGGCCATTGGAATGCTCAGTCTGATCATGTGGGAGTTAGGAAACAAATGTGAAGATATTTACATACTCAGCCCTGATTTTGTCAGTATGGGGTATTGTTTGTAGATGGGTGAGAAAGAAAATCTATTTAATCCATTTTGAATTCAGTTTGTAACAAAACAACATTTGGATTAAGTCAAGGGGTATGAAATACTTTCTGAAGGCACTATAGATGTAATAACCTGACATTTAAAGTGGGAGCCCGCCAGGATGTGTGCTTCATTACTTGTGCTTTACTGTTAAACTCCACCGGCAGTGTTGATAACATCACACCAGAGGACCTATGAGCTGGAAGCCCTTAGTGCTGCTGAGTTATAGCTGTTCCTCTAATATCAAGACGCCCTGCTCCCTAAGTCCTACCAGTTGAATGGCTTCCATTCGAAGGAGACTTCCAGGGCCAGCATGGCCGTATAGGGCCTTTCAAAGAGGGGAGGGTGAGGGTGCACCACTAGAGGACTGGATAGAGATAGGATATGGAAGATACGAGTGCACAGGATTGTCTGTGTGTGTGTGCACGTTTGTCTTCTAACTCTCTATCCCGTGTAAACACTGGTCTGTGTCCTCAATCGTTTTGCCTCCATAAGGGAGATGTTGTCTTTCGCTCCCTAGCGCTTCTTTATAATCTCCTCTCTGTGGCCCCAGGCTCCTAAAAGCTTGTGATTCTCAAGCACACTAAATCGAGATTATTAAGCGGGAGGGAACTGCTTCCCTAAATGAGTGTGGAGCTTTTCCCTATATGTGATGAAAGCAGACCATCATTTTACTGTACATAAAGGAACAGGAATCCAGAAACACTCAGGAAACCTAGACATCTGTCAGCTTATGGCCAAAGCTGACGCACTGAAAAAGAGGGAGAATGAGGGAGGCGAGTGAAGAAAAGGAGGGGGGCTGGAAAAAGGAAGAGAGAGAGAGGGGGAGTGTGAGAGAAGGGAAATAAAATCAAGGGATTTGCAGAGAGCTTTAGGATGAGGAGACAAAGGCAGTGAGTGTGCTGCTTTGAGTTTTGGGGATTTTAGTCATATTGCCCTGCTGAAGACTTTGAAATGTTTCCTGTCTTTGTGTGTCAGCTGTCCCGGGGAGCTGGGTAATTAACTACTGAGTTTGTATTACTTGACTGTGTCTGTGTTCTTCTGTTCTTTGCTACTGTGTGTAAATCATTTCCACTAATGTGTTGTCTGTGTTTTGCAGTGCCTGAAAAGGAGCCGGTTGTCTTGGCCTCGTTTGGCCGGGCTAACTCTGTGCGGGACCGTATGCGTAAGTTCACAGAGCCCAGCCCAAGCCCGAGTGTCCCGTTTCTGAAGAGGGGCTCTCAGTCTCTAAGGAATGGGACAGCCCCCAGTGCCCGAGTCTTAGGCAGAGCCACCGAGCTGAGTGAGGGACAAGCAGCAGGGCCAGCCAACCAAACAGCAATGACCACAGCAGTATCCATCAGATCCCTTACAGACAGGCACGGGAGACCCCATGTAGGTTCTACATCGTACTCTTCATCTTCCTCCTCCTCAGAGAACCTTGTCCAATGCCAGGGCACAATTCAGCCAGGGGGCGTGGCCACCAAAGATCTGCAAACCGCTGCTCAATCCATGAGCACTGTAGGCGGGGCGAAGCAGCCGGCTGAAAAGCTGCAGCACTCCTCGGGCATCTCAAAGGAAGACAAGACCCCAGGGAGCCAGGGAGAGGCAGACCCCGACATGAAGACCTTCCTAACTATCGAGATCAAAGATGGACGCACCATCACCACCTCCTCCTCCTCCTCCTCTTCCTCGAGAGGCAACCTGGCCTCCATGACCCCCATGGCCCCACGCATCACCACCAACTCCATTGGACAGAGAGCAGGTAGGAGCACTGCCTAATGGATGCTAGATAGATTTCTGGTTTCAGATTCTTTATATGTACAGACCATAGCTTTTGATAGATTTGTGTTAAATCCAAAAACAGAAGTTGATTTTTGAAATGATGTGTTATCAGTGGTACCAGGCAGACTGAGTGCCTTGAGCCTACATCAGTCATAGACTTGCCTTTAAATATTTTTCTCCCTTTTAAATCTTAGAATAGATCAGCGAACATTAGCAGTGGAGCCATTTTTCCTCCCTTCAGCCCAGTGTACTGCAGCAGATCCTAGGAACTGTGTCTGTTTGTGGAGACAGATTGTGTAGATACTGGATGTTTCCTGTTCTGTCCCAGCTCCACCTCTGCATGCTAATATCAGCCTTGAGATCAGGGACAGGGGTCAGTCCATACAAATAGAATGCATTTGTATGGGTAAGTCAGAAGGGCTGAACCCCAGGCTGGGGACAGACCAGGGCCAGGGTTAGGGCCAGGGAGTGTGTGTGTGTGTGTGTGTGTGGGAGCAGGGTTCTGCTGTGGACATGAGTAGCATTGTCTCTATGATGAGCAGGCACGCTGTGTGGAGGTGGAGGGGGGATGGAGGGTGGTATGGGATCAAGGACACACAACAATGGGCAATTATTGAGTAAACTGTATGGTCTAACAGCACAATACACTGTGGTTTTTCTGCTGCATTCCTGCAGAGTTGGCGACTTCCACAACAGACTATTGTCTGTATACCACTCTGTAAATGCCATATAAACACTCACACTGTACTCTAGTACTCGGGCACACGTTGTCAATACAAACGTTGAAAACAGGTGTTATCGCTAAACGTTTATCCTACTCCTGAGGGGTTTCCTACGAAGCAGGTTTTGAGGAGTTGGCAAGGTAACGTTAGTCAACTCTCAGTTCAACTTGGGATAACCAGTCATATGAAAGTGGCTCACCTTTTAGCCAGGTAAATTTCTATGGCAAGAAATCCTTCAGAACTAACCTGCTCCGGGGGCAGGCTAACTCGCGGCTAATTCCACTTACCCTGAATGAAATAACTGAGCCGAGAATTGGGGACCAATGAAATCGGATTCCCTCCCTCTTGCAAAGATCTCTTAAGGAAGACAACTGATTAAATATTTTATTAATAAAATATTTGTTTTTTATATGTTAAAATATATCACTTTACACATTTAGTAAACTTCACACAATGTAACGCTTTCTTATGACTTAATAAAAATATATATTGATATGAGTGGGGGAAAAGGTGCTTGTGCATTGATAAGCACACCAAAGACTGTATTAATGATAATAATAAGTAATAAAAAATAGACTGTATTAACGATAATAATAAGTAATAAAATAAAGACTTTATTAACGATCGATAATAATAAGTAATAAAATAAAGGCTGTATTAAAGATAATAATAAGTAATAAAAAAATTAAGACTGTATTAACGACAATAATAAGTAATAAAAAAAATCTGTACAAAAGATAATAATAAGTAATAAAAAATAAAGACTGTATTAACGATAATAATAAGTAATAAAAAAGACTGTATTAATGATAATAATAAGTAATAAAATAAAGACTTTATTAACGATCGATAGTAATAAAATAAAGACTGTATTAAAGATAATAATAAATAATAAAATAAAGACTGTATTAACGATAATATAAGTAATAAAAAATAAAGACTGTATTAACAATGATAATAATAAGTAATAAAAAAGACTGTATTAATGATGATAATAATAAGTAATAAAATGAAGACTGTTATTAACGATAATAATAAGTAATAAAAAAATAAAGACTGTATTAACGATAATAATAAGTCATGAAATAAAGACTGTATTAACGATAATAATAAGTAATAAAAAACTGTATTAACGATAATAATAAGTAAAAAAAATAAAGACGTTTATAATAAAAAAATAAAGACGTTTATAATAAGAAATAAATACTTTTTTAATGTTTTTTTTTTTTTTACTAGGCCAGTCAGTTAAGAACAAATTCTTATTTTCAATGACAGCCTAGGAACAGGGGTTAATTGCCTTGTTCAGGGGCAGAACGACAGATTTGTACCTTGTCAGCTCGGGGATTCGATCTTGCAACCTTTCGGTTACTAGTCCAACGCTCTAACCACTAGGCTACGCTGCCTCCCCAATTATTAATGATTAAGTATTAATGGTAATAATAAGCAATAAAATAAAGACTGCACTTCTAAAAGCCTTTTTCACACCATGAATTGGCAAGATAACATTTCCATTATTTTGTTTTCGGCACAAATGAAAATATGATGTTTCAGCATTATCTCAATTAAGATTTTCGATGTTCAACTAGCCATCTGCGACATGCACGCGCAATTACAAGCCTGCTAGTGTTAGTGGCAAGCAGACAAGCAATATCCACCTTCCTAATACGTACAGTATGAAGTCTGAGCTGGAATGTGAAGCTAACTGGAGCTCGTTAGCTTCAGAAAACCCTGAGTAGATCTAGCTTTGTTTGTAGGATACCCCTCTGGACACCTACTTGTCTGTGTATGTTTCTGTTCGTCTTTTTGTGTATGTGTATGTGTATGTTAGTGTTTTGGTGTGTCTCAGAAGCGGCCTGTTCACAGCTGCTGTGGACATCTGTCCAAACAACCAGTCTTGTGCTCCAGCACTGTCCAACCACCAGGACCTCCAACCCAAACAGTTTACTTAAGACCCTGCCTGGAGCAGGACTATTACAGCACCCAGTCAGACTCTGATTACCCCCCTCGCCTCATCTCCCTCCTCCCAGACCCTCTGACAGCTCCACTGGGCTTCTTCAAGAGGTCGGCGTTAAGCCCAATTTTGCTCTAATGCCTTTGGGTTCCTTTTTTGGAAGCTTCCTGCCACTGACTGAAGACCGGTTTGGAGAATGTCTTGTGTTCACCCAGCAGCTCCTAACAACAGTCCTGAGTGTACACTACAGAACACTGGAATGGATCAAACAGGCACTTCTGTTTTACAGATGTGGTTAAACTGACATAGCTGCTGTCTTATGTAGGGATTTTTCTGCTATTGAAATCCTAAGAGAAAGCCAAAGAGTTTCAGGAAGCCTAAGTCCAAACAGTGTAAAATATATACAGTGCATTCGGAAAGTATTCAGACCCCTTGACTTTTCCACATTTTGTTACGTTACAGCCTTATTCTAAAATGTATTAAATTCATTGTTTTCCTCATCAATCTACAGACAAAACCCCATAATGACAAAGAGAAAAAACTGTTTTTTAGACATTTTTGCAAATGTATTAAAATAAAAAATTACGGAAATACCTTATTTACATAAGTATTCAGACCCTTTGCTATGAGACTCGAAATTGAGCTCAGGTACACACAGCCAAGACAACGCAGGAGTGGCTTTAAGACAAGTCTCTGAGTGGCCCAGCCAGAGCCCGGACTTGAACCCTATCCAACATCTCTGGAGAGACTGGAAAATAGCTGTGCCGCGACTTTCCCCATCCAACCTGGCAGAGCTTGAGAGGATCTGCAGAGAATAATGGGAGAAACTCCCCAAATACAGGTGTGCCAAGCTTGTAGCATCATTCCCAAGAAGACGCGTGGCTGTAATCGCTGCCATAGCTGCTTTTAACAAAGTACTGAGTAAAGGGTCTGAATACCTATGTAAATGTGTTATTTCATTTGTTAATTTTTTATAACTTTGCAAAAATTTCTAAAAACCTGTTTTTTCTTTGTCGTTATGGGGTATTGTGTGTAGATTGTTGAGGGGGAAAAAACAATTGAATCAATTTTAGAATAAGGCTGTAACGTAACAAAATGTTGTTACGTTCTGAATACTTTCCGAATGCACTGTATATTTTTTTAAATTCATTTTCGGAATGGAAAAACGCTTAATGAGCTTATGTATATATTGTTTAATAATATAATATTTGAATACTATCAATCACCTAAATAAAAGCTACAGTCAGGGAGAATTTAAATTTCCCAAAACAATGAATTTAGCAGTATTGATTTTATTATGTTTGAACAAAGGAACACAGCATTAGCCATGTCAAAATGCATAGAATTGCAGGATATTAGCTTTAAAACAGCAACATTTTCTCTCCGCTCTATGAGAAAGTGTGTAGGATTGCAGAAATGTGCTTTAAAACTGAAACAATTTCTCTTCATCTTCATGGAGAAATTTTGAGAGTTGCAGGTAATTGGCTTAAATATTAAAGCATTTCCCTACACTGCCACGGTGGAGGCCTCTAAAATGTTCTCCACCGGGCTGACCATGCCCATTACCACGCCTCCTGCTACGCCCCTTGCCACGCCCAACCACCTAAGCCCCTTTTTGATCCATAAAAAACGTATTATGTTGGTCCCCAGTTTACTGTGTGTTGGTGTTGGTGCACAGGTCACATGACATTGTATGTGTGCAGAGAAAGATGGAACATGGGTGTTTATATTAGTGGTGGCGGGGTCCATAGTGTGACTCACTACCATCCTTTAACACCGCATTTAAAGTTTTATTAGTCATATGGACAGGATACACATGGTATACTCCGTCCAAAGAAATGCTTACTCGCAGGTTCCTTCTCAATAATGCAACAATAAGAAATAATACAAGATAAGAATATTATATAAAGTAAATGGCTCAGTATAATATTTTTTGGTTTGTTGCATAAGTATAATACAGGAAGGCACCATGACGGCTTATGTAAGTGAGTGATGGTCCCATCATTGACACTCAGAGTCATAGGCACATCATCATGTACAATATACAAAAACATATATCCTTTGGGAACTTCAGTCCATTTAACATGGAACTATTTATGGTTAAACACTGGTGGTGTGCTGTGACATTGTTTTATAGAGCTTTTGACACTTCAGCTCCATGTAAGTCTCTCACTGTATGGCTCTCTCGCTCTCTCCCTGGCAGAGTTGACCATGGGTCTGAGAGCGACTCCCTTCAAGACCTCCTCCTCCAGCCTCACTTCTGGATCCTCCTTCAAGGTACTGTAACACTCCACTCCTCCTGTCCTGGCAGAAACGCAGGGTTAAAGACACACTACAGCAATTTTTTGACTTTTCCAATTGAAAAACGGTATCCCAAGTATAAATACAGTAATGTGTACACACTGAAGGGTAAAAAATATATATTTTCAGCAAAGCATTTTTTTGGACACAACTGCCACCTTCAAGGAATAGGGCATTTAAGGAGATGGTCTGATGTGATGTCATCGGCCTCCCCACTTGCTTGACGAACAATAGAGGAGCAATAGAGAACAGAAGAGGAAAGCCCCCCTACTTGTGCCATGACATGTCATACCTGGATCACCTATTGAGGTGTGCCTTTTGTTAAGTAAATCAGATGTTAAATGAGGTGAAAAGGAGACTGGAGTAGGACTTTAAATGACTGTAACGTGCCAAACCTGAGTTATGCATGTGATGCCTTTAAAAGCTATAAATAAATGTTGGACTATAAGTTGAACAGTCATGGTTTACCTCTTGCCTTAAAATGTCATACTTAATTCTATTGAATAAAAAAAAATGTATCATCGTTGTCACAAAGCACTTGCTTTGCCCCTTAAAGCAAGTGCCTCATGCGCCTAATAAGAGCGAGAGAGGGAGGGAGGGAGAGAGAGAGAGCGAGCGAGCAGGGCAGACTTGGTGTTTATCAAACAAAGAGTGTCCTTGTAGGGTATGAGAAACAGACAGAGAGGGAGGGAGGTGCACTGGGCACTTCATTCTCTCTATGCCCCATCCCATCCCTCCTGAGATTTATCTCTGTACCTCCCTACAGTCCATGCCACCTCCCTACACTCCATGTCACCTCCCTACATTCCATGCCAGCTCCCTACACTCCATGCCACCTCCCTACACTCCATGCCAGCTCCCTACACTCCATGCCACCTCCCTACACTGCATGCCAGCTCCCTACAGTCTATGCCACCTCCCTATAGTCTATGCCACCTCCCTACAGCCTATGCCACCTCCCTATAGTCTATGCCAACTTCCTACAGTCTATGCCACCTCCCTACAGTCTATGCCACCTCCCTACACTCCATGCCACCTCCCTACAGTCTATGCCACCTCCCTACAGTCCATGCCATCTCCCTACACTCCATGCCAGCTCCCTGCACTCCATGCCACCTCCCTACACTGCATGCCACCTCCCTACAGTCTATGCCACCTCCCTACAGTCCCATGCCACCTCCCTACAGTCCATGCCACCTCCCTACAGTCTATGCCACCTCCCTACAGTCCATGCTACCTCCCTACACTCTATGCCACCTCCCTACAGTCCATGCCACCTCCCTACAGTCTATGCCACCTCCCTACAGTCTATGCCTTCTCCCTACAGTCTATGCCACCTCCCTACAGTCTATGCCACCTCCCTACAGTCTATGCCACCTCCCTACAGTCTATGCCACCTCCCTACAGTCCCATGCCACCTCCCTACAGTCTATGCCACCTCCCTACAGTCCTATGCCACCTCCCTAGAGTCCTATGCCACCTTCCTAGAGTCCTATGCCATCTCCCTACAGTCCCATGCCACCTCCCTACAGTCTATGCCATCTCCCTACTGTCTATGTCACCTCCCTATAGTCTATGCCACCTCCCTACAGTCTATGCCACCTCTCTACAGTCTATGCCACCTCCCTACAGTCTATGCCACCTCCCTACAGTCCTATGCCAACTCCCTACAGTCCCATGCCATCTCCCTACAGTCTATGCCACCTCCCTACAGTCTATGCCACCTCCCTACAGTCCCATGCCACCTCCCTACAGTCTATGCCACCTCCCTACAGTCTATGCCACCTCCCTACAGTCTATGCCACCTCCCTACAGTCCCATGCCACCTCCCTACAGTCTATGCCACCTCCCTACAGTCCCATGCCACCTCCCTACAGTCTACGCCACATCCCTACAGTCTATGCCACCTCCCTACAGTCCCATGCCACCTCCCTACAGTCTACGCCACCTCCCTACAGTCCCATGCCACCTCCCTACAGTCTATGCCACCTCTCTACAGTCTATCCCTTCTCCCTACAGTCCCATGCCACCTCCCTACAGTCCTATGCCACCTCCCTAGAGTCCTATGCCACCTCCCTAGAGTCCTATGCCACCTCCCTACAGTCCCATGCCACCTCCCTACAGTCTATGCCACCTCCCTACTGTCTATGTCACCTCCCTATAGTCTATGCCACCTCCCTACAGTCTATGCCATCTCCCTACAGTCTATGCCACCTCCCTACAGTCTATGCCACCTCCTTACAGTCTATGCCAGCTCCCTACAGTCTATGCCAACTCCCTACAGTCTATGCCACCTCCCTACAGTCTATGCCACCTCCCTACAGTCCCATGCCACCTCCCTACAGTCCCATGCCACCTCCCTAGAGTCCTATGCCACCTCCCTACAGTCTATGCCACCTGCCTAGAGTCCTATGCCATCTCTCTACAGTCTATGCCACCTCCCTACAGTCTATGCCACCTCCCTACAGTCCTAGCCACTCAACTCGACGATGACACAGGGGTCGTTCCACAAAATGAGTGCCTTTTGCGTACCTGTGATATTTTTCAGTAGAAATTGTGCACCAATATGGCATTTTAAAAGCCTGTTATATAAATTAAGTGACCTTTTATATAGACAACATAGAGAATTCAATACATCTGCAAAATTCATCAAATTCACAAGTCCCTCCGTCAACCCTGTATCATTTCTAGGAAGATTTGAACCCACTTAATTCCAACATTTCTCCAAGTTTCACCATCATTGTAAAGCCCTAGATGCTCTGACAGTCATTTCTGAAGATGATTATTTGTTTCATGTGATTATTGATTCATCTACTGTCCCTCATTTTAAGGTAATTCTGTTATGTGAACTGAACTCTTGTTTTAATGTGCTGAATCTATTCCTTACAAAATATTTATTTTAAAAAGAAACTTTGAACCTAACATTGAATCCAATAGTCAAATCATATAGTAAAAGCATGTGAGCTGGTTCTTCTCTTTTTGGCCATTTCCTGGTGTTTTGTGGTGGGAAACTGAGTGGGTATGATCATAACATGCCAACCATGTTACCCATAGATTTCTTTTCTCAATTGCCACTCCCTGTTGCACCCAACAAGCTTCATTTCCCCCTGTCACAAGGGGATTTCTGTCTGACTTAACAAATAACCCTGTTACTTTGCGGCACCTACTGTAATAGGCACTTACTGTAGTCTTTTTTTGTTGTTGATATGAAAACGTGTTATTTGCTATACATTTGAACATGCATGTTTATGACAGAATGTTACGATTTAGATCAAAGTTACACTTCTTAAACGGCACTTCTTAAAAGGAAAAAGCTCTGTCATGAGTGAATGAAGGGAAGTGAATGTAGGGTAAGGGAAAAGTGTACTCTAGTTTCCTCACTCCTTAATGGTTTTCTATTCCACCCCCCATGTAGAGCGGAGCAGTAATCTGGTTAGGGGATCAGGGCTGTGCTGGGAGGACGCTGCCTGGGATTGGGGCTGGGGCGGGGGGGATTAAAGATGTTGCATAGAGACTGTCTCCATTAGTTAACCCTGCAGTTACACACAGACAGACGGATACAGACACCGATAGGTGGCTCTTACACACAGACAGACGGATACAGACACCGATAGGTGGCTCTTACACACAGACAGACGGATACAGACACCGATAGGTGGCTCTTACACACAGACAGACGGATACAGACACCGATAGGTGGCTCTTACACACAGACAGACTGATACAGACACCGATAGGTGGCTCTTACACACAGACAGACTGATACAGACACCGATAGGTGGCTCTTACACACAGACAGACGGATACAGACACCGATAGGTGGCTCTTACACACAGACAGACGGATACAGACACCGATAGGTGGCTCTTACACACAGACAGACTGATACAGACACCGATAGGTGGCTCTTACACACATCCAGACTGATACAGACACCGATAGGTGGCTCTTACACACAGACAGACTGATACAGACACCGATAGGTGGCTCTTACACACAGACAGACGGATACAGACACCGATAGGTGGCTCTTACACACAGACAGACTGATACAGACACCGATAGGTGGCTCTTACACACAGACAGACGGATACAGACACCGATAGGTGGCTCTTACACACAGACAGACGGATACAGACACCGATAGGTGGCTCTTACACACAGACAGACGGATACAGACACCGATAGGTGGCTCTTACACACAGACAGACTGATACAGACACCGATAGGTGGCTCTTACACACAGACAGACGGATACAGACACCGATAGGTGGCTCTTACACACAGACAGACTGATACAGACACCGATAGGTGGCTCTTACACACAGACAGACGGATACAGACACCGATAGGTGGCTCTTACACACAGACAGACTGATACAGACACCGATAGGTGGCTCTTACACACAGACAGACGGATACAGACACCGATAGGTGGCTCTTACACACAGACAGACGGATACAGACACCGATAGGTGGCTCTTACACACAGACAGACGGATACAGACACCGATAGGTGGCTCTTACACACAGACAGACTGATACAGACACCGATAGGTGGCTCTTACACACAGACAGACGGATACAGACACCGATAGGTGGCTCTTACACACAGACAGACTGAGCGAGATAAAGGGGCAAGAAGACATGTATTCATTCTGCAGAAGATGAGGTGTATGCTTGACCCGTGCTAGGCATAATCAGGACAAATAGGTAACTAGGGTCGAGAGGCTTGCATGTCTGTGTATGTGATGTGTTACATTTTAATTGAAAACATTTCCCATTTTCAGTGGTAAACTTTGGTGGCTCGTTGTGAAAGTCATGGATACGACCATTGGACTCTTTTGATGTCCTTTTTGTAAGGATTTACACCAAGACAGTTGCGCTTCATATGTGCACTTGTCCTTGTTTCCAGGTACTGAGACCATGTGTTGAGGTTTAGAATGTGTTTGTGAGTAAGAGCACAAGACGTGTTCCTTTTTGTGTAGGCAAACAGGAGACACTTCTTCAGCCCAAGCCACCAGCATGGTATATCAGCCGGGTTTATTCAGGTTATTAGACACACGTGGAAATAACTCTGCTAATGAGATTTGTGAAGGGAAGCTGGCAGATGCCATTTTCACTCTAGGTTAGCATCAAGCAGGGCTGCTGCGCTGTACCTCTGTCCTGGGTCTAGACCCCACCACCTGTTCCACATAGTCACTCAGGCCCATAGAAGTTCAAGGGTGCGTGACAATGATGGACGATGGATTTGTCTGGATTGGCTTCCAGTCCCACCATTAACAGGCATTGACATTGATCCTCATTCACATTCCTCTGTCCTCTATAGGATCGTAGGGTTGTATACATACTGATGGAACAGTCCTATTATGGAGGTCTTGTAATCAAAGCTGTGTGATAAGAGGGTTGTTTTGGATGAGTTAGTCTTTATTGGTGTTTAGTAAAGGAGCAGCCATGGGGTACACAGACTGTTTGTGATCTGTGTGGGTGGTCCTCTGCTCCTCTCTGGTGGTATGTACTCAGACCTTATCATCGTTATCACCCCTATACACAGCCAGTTACTTAATGACGGCTCAGGTTCAGATAGGCTTTTAGACTGGGATAATGCAGATAAGGTAGCATTGAATCTTACAATGGGCAGAATAATAAAAACGCATCAACTCTGAAGAAAGCGAACAAGAAGCGGTTTAAGGAGAGATGATAAATAATGGTAATTAGAAGGACAAAAAGGTGGGAGCGTGAAGGATGGAAATGGAGGGTAAGATCAACAAAGAGGTGAAAGGTGGAACGGAGACTTAGGCTAAGTGAGAGTGAGAAAGAGGGAGTGCTGTTGGAATAGCTCTGGGTGGGTGTAGCAGATGGGACCGGCCGTTGGTGTTATTGATGCCCACGTCGGCCCTGGCTTAAGTACCCTCACCTGTGCCCACTCATCTCTGCCACCCGTCCAGGCTGTCTGCTGACCCGTGCCCTCGGGCGTAAATAATGCCATCGTTCTGTCTCTGCGGCGACGACGGACAAGCAGTGGCTCTCCTGCAGGCATGGAGATTACAGCAGAGCCCTGGGTCACGCTAGTAACGCTGGACAGGGGTTTATGGCCACAGTCCCACAGTGAATGATCAACTGTCAGTCCTGGCCACTCACTGTCATACAGCACACTAATCTCCCTATTGTCAGCACAGTCTGAACAAACACTCTGGGCATGGGTTACCCAACCAGCACACATGTTCCCTAGTATATGGCCCCTGTACAGGGCTTTTATGGAGGACAGGAGAAAGGGAGAGAGAGATGAGGTCTCTTGACTATTTTGGAGATGGTCCTGGTCTGTGGATTTTGTTAGTGGAGCCATAAGTCAGATGCAGTGTGTTACTGTTTTATCCCTGGTGTTTTATGTCTATATGACTTAAAGCTGTGGCCTGAGATCATTTATCTCACTGTGCTGTTCTTCTCTGGAGGGGGGCCAGGGTGAAGTCCCAGCTGAGTTTTATTGGTGTGTTCTGATAAAGCTGCTGACTATTTTTAGACACTCTCTTGTAAATAACTGCAGCGGGTTCACAACTAGAGGCCGACCGATTAGGATTTTCCATTGCCGATACCGATTATTGGGGGACCAAAAAAAGCCAATACCGATTAATCGGACGATTTTTATATATATATTTGTAATAAATTACAATTACAACAATATTGAATGAACAATGAACACTTATTTTAACTTAATATAATACATAAATAAAATCTATTTAGTCTCGAATAAATAATGAAACATGTTCAGTTTGGTTTAAATAATGCAAAAAGACAGTGTTGGAGAAGAAAGCAAAAGTCCAATATGTGCCATGTAAAAAAGCTAATGTTAAGTTTCTGGCTCAGAACATGAGAACATATGAAAGCTGGTGGTTCCTTTTAACATGAGTCTTCAATATTCACAGTTAAGAAGTTTTAGGTTGTAGTTATTATAGGAATTATAGGACTATTTCTCTCTATACTATTTGTATTTCATATACCTTTGACTATTGGATGTTCTTATAGGCACTTTAGTATTGTCAGCCTAATCTCAGGAGTTGATAGGCTTGAAGTCATAAACAGCGCTGTGCATCCCAGCATTGCTAAGAGCTGCTGTTTGAATGAATGCTTACGAGCCTGCTGCTGCCTACCACCGCTCAGTCAGACTGCTCTATCAAATATCAAATCATATACTTAATTAGAATATAATAAACACACAGAAATACGAGCCTTTGGTCATTAATATGGTCAAATCCGTAAACTCTCATTTCGAAAACAAAACGTTTATTCTTTCAGTGAAATACGGAACCGTTACCTATTTTATCTAACGGGTGGCATCCATAAGTCTAAATATTACTGTTACATTGCACAACCTTCAATGTTATGTCATAATTATGTAAAATTCTGGCAAATTAATTACAGTCTTTGTTAGCAATAAATGGCCTTTCAACAGTGTGCAACGAGCCAGGCGGCCCAAACTGCTGCGTATACCCTGTCTCTGCTTGCACTGAACACAAGAGAAGTGACCAAATTTCCCTAGTTAATATTGCCTGCTAACATGAATTAATTTGAACTACATAACAGGTTTAAAAAAATATACTTGTGTACTGATTTTAAGAAAGGCATTGATGTTTATGGTTAGGTACATTATTGCAACAATAATGCTTTTTTTCGCGAATGCACTTTTGTTAAATCATCAAGTTGAATTAGGCTGTGATTCAATGATAAATTAACAGGCACCGCATTGACTATATGCAACGCAGAACAAGCTAGTTAAACTAGTAATATCATCAACCATGTGTAGTTAACTAGTGATTATGTGAAGATTGATTGTTTTTTATAAGAGAAGTTTAATGCTAGCTAGCACCTTACCTTGGCTCCTTGCAGACACAAGGTCCTTTTGATGCTGCACTCGCGTAACAGGTGGTCAGCATGACACGCAGTCTCCTCGTGGAGTGCAATGTAATCGGCCATAATCGACGTCCAAAAAGGCTGATTACCGATTGTTATGAAAACTTGAAATAAGCCATGTTGATTAATCGGTCGACCTCTAGTCACAATGATCAAAGACATTGTCACTTCTCTGAGACGGACAATTAATGTCTATCTGATTTACACAGGCGTGCCTTAGGGCATAAATACATTCACTTGCTTATTATACAGATACATAACATTTAGAGATATAGAGAACATTCACACGCACAACACATGCTCTCTCTGTCTCTATTTGTCCCTCTGCCTCTTTCTCGCTCTCCCTCTCCAACACACATGCTCAAATATGCACAAACAAAACAGACTGTGTTTTGATCGACAGACACACACACACACTCAAGCCTTGTTGCTGTGTGTGTGTGTGTGTGTGTGTGTGTGTGTGTGTGTGTGTGTGTGTGTGTGTGTGTGTGTGTGTGTGTGTGTGTGTGTGTGTGTGTGTGTGTGTGTGTGTGTGTGTGTGTGTGCCAGACTAAAGTGATGTCCTTGATGGGGTCTGACCCACTTCTCCTGGCCTGCCTGGCCACAGTCTCTCTGGCCTGCTCCCCGTTCCTGGAAGCCTTTCTGCTGTCCTCTAAATCTCAGGATCAGCAGCTCAGTTACACACTCAATATCAAGGAATGCCTAGGGGTTTGATGAAATCACCAGGGTTGGGGTCAATTCCATTTAAATTCCAGTAACATTTTGAATTACAATTTTGTTTACTTTCTGAATTAAAACGTAAATGAACCCAACCCTGGAAACCACCATGCCAAATAACTACAAAAATGCTGGTTTTCAGTGAACACAGTTTTAGCTATATTACTTAAGCACCATTAGTCAAGCACCATTTAGGTGTGGACCAGAGGTTAAGAACAACATTACGTGCTAAGAGGGATTGCTTGTGTTGCGCTAACCTAGTTCACCTGATATACTGTAGTTTGAGTTCAAATGATTTGATTCATGCAGACCTACAGTGCTATAATTTTCTAAAATACATATACAGAAATGCATGCTGGAGGCACACATTCATATAGACACAGACTGTTCAACACTCTCTCAAAGCATTCAACTTGACACACAAAGCACTTGAAGAATGCACACGTAACAGCAGCTGGTCAGACCACTGTGATATTATATTCTATCAGCAAGTTCCAAAGCAAGCACACGGCAGAGAGCAGCTGGCCTTTAACAAGAGCCTTCCCCACGGCCAGGGTCAGCCAGAACCAGGTTCAGGTTGTCTATAGCCCACCACATTGACCACCCTCTGTCTCTCTCTCACAGCTCGGTGTGCTTCTTAGGTTCTCCTAACCCCTGGTGACCTGTCCTCTGACCTGACCCATGCAGCTCAACTGACTCATAATGTCAAGCCTGAGAGGCTGCAGTTTGTCAAACACTTTGAGAGGGCCGACAGAATTTTACTTAGTCGGCCAGACACAGACACAGCCCCATCCAAACCCCAGTCGCCTGCCAATCGAGGTGTGAAGGACAAGGGTTCTAAATAAAAGGGGGGTTGAGAGGGGGGGAGGGATTTATGAATTGTTGTCACCCGTATTTTTCCTCCGGCCCCCCACCAGACACCCAGGCCCTGACTGGCTCAGTGGAATAATAGATGGGGCTATGGCACCTGAGGGAAAAAAAGGGGTGGGGGCCTCTGCTGCCTTGGAAACGGGATTCCGTGAATGCTCATTGGCTATCTGGGATTTGTGGGGGGTATAAAGAACTAGAGATGTTTTGGAGGGTCTCTATAAACAGGCAGACTGAGAGAGAGCCTACTGTCCTCTCCTCCCAGGGGATACATACTGAAAAGTCAACTAACATCGCTCTTGGATTGTTTAACTCTTAGAGCTCGATTTGGTTCCTAGAAAGAGAGGGACTTTGCATCTCATTGTAACGAGATCCGACCTTCGGTGTAACTTTTGATATTGAGAGCAGTTACCTACCATGCCTGGAGTGAACCTGGACTTCCTGTCGGCCTCAGAGGCTCCACAGCCCCTGGTGGGCAATCCAGACATCCTGTGTGCTGAGTCTGGTTTGGAGGAGGTGATTGGTGACCTGCTAGCCCAAGATCAGGCTGAGGAGGAGGAGGGTGAGGGTGGTGAGTGTGGGCTGGAGCTGACACTGCGCTGTGCCGTGGGGGAGATCCACAGTGACCTGCAGGCCTTTGGGAAGCGGGTGGATGCACGGCTCGAGGAGGCTGCGGCGCGTGTGGCTCCTCTGTCTACAGCTTTGGCAGCTCTGCAGGAGGAGAACTTGAGGCTGCGTATCCAGCAGGAGAGGCTGGCCCGCCAGGTGGAGGCTCTGTGTCAGGCCCTGGGTCTGCCTGAACCACCACCTTACACAGCCTTCATCCCGGATCCAACACCCAGCACTCCCAATGACCTCCAACTTCCATCCAGCACACCCCTCAGCCCTAATACACCCGATGGACCAGATTGTGAACCTGAGGCTACCCCAGTCCCCCACTGTCCCAAATTTGCCACACGTCGTTCTTCCTCCACCTCCTCACTGATAGGACTAGGAGGCATCTCGCGCAGCAACAGCATGGTATGCCTCTCTCTATGCCTGTGTGGATCCCCTCCTGACAAAATATTTAGAATCATTTCCAGCCTTTTATTCTTTAATGACACTCTCTTCCCTATCCCTCTTTGACGCCTAGATATTTTCCTCTAGTCTTGGATGACAGGTTTTCGCATCTATAACGAGCATCTGAACAGTCTAGGTTAGTTTATGGTTGTAGTGTTCAGCTTGACAGCAGATTAGAGCACATTGTCAGTACAGATGGCTGGTTACATCTCCGGGTTAGGGGTATCATTGTGAAGAAGGGGATTTAACCGTAACCAATCAACTCGCCAGCTTTGTCTGCATGCCTTTCTGTAGCCCCTCCTTCTCTCCTGCTATCTTTTTCCACCCTCTACTTATGAGGACAGTTCCAACAGGATCTCTATCATCCCACATCATCCCCTCCCATCCACATCATCCCCTCCCATCCACAAAGCATGACCTTCTCTCTCTTCTCTCTCTGTTTCGTGCCAGCCCCTCTCTCATTGTCTGTGAGTGTGTGACACCTGCGTTTGTCACTGATATGCATTAATCCCATTGGGTGGATGTTGGGGTTTGTGGAGGTGCCCTCACTGCCCTGAGTGTTTGTGCAGGTGTTCTTGTTTGTTTCCGTGTTCTGCAGGGGACACACATCCTGCAGTGGGAGGAAGTATCCTGTTTGCTGTCATTTAATCTTCTGAGTAGCCGCCTGGTCATAATGAAAGCCTCTGGTCTACTGCCCAAACACTGGGCTCTTAAGATCTCTGTGGCACTCTCCTCCTAAAATAGGTCCCTAACATTGTGTTGGACTTGGACTACCCTTCAGTCTTTTAGGAACTCTTCACCACTCTTTGACATTACGATTTGATTTGGGATATGTGGATCACACAGTGATCCTGGTCAGATACTGAACCATACCCTTCTCTGTGGCCAAATGATGGTTCACAGCCTGGGTGCTCTCTCTGATTACATCTCAGGTGTGTGACACACAAATGGCACTCCATCAGCCCCCCCCCCCCCCCCCCCCCCCCCATGGTCCAGACCCTTTGTGATTAGAGGACTTGAGAGATTGGACCTGATGTGCTCCTCAGCCTTCTAGAGGCAGTCAGACTGCTCTTGAACCCTGCAGCCTGCTGTAGTTCAGGTCATGAAGGTCAGCTCTGCTCTGTGTTTTGACTGGGGCAAAGGGAACCCAGCCAAGGAGCTGACAATGTAGAGGCTCTCTCTCTGTCCTATGTTATTTACCTTCTAATTACTCTGATGGTATTAGTCTGGTATTATGTACATATTCTTATTCATTCCTTTACACTTGTGTGTATAAGGTAGTTGTTGTGAAATTGTTAGATTACTTGTTAGATATTACTGCATGGTCGGAACTAGAAGCACAAGCATTTCGCTACACTCGCATTAACACCTGCTAACCATGTGTATGTGACCAATAACATTTGATTTGATTTTGATTTGAACACCGGTTTCACTGACACTGATAGGCTCTGAAGCCTGTTGACCTCTCTGCTCTGTTGGTTGGGAAATTAGACTGTAGGATTCTGTAGATTGGTGTGTGTGAAGGTTTGCAAAGTCTGTTATTCCTAATAATGTAATGTATTCTGAGCTGCTCTGAGTGACAGAGCGTCCTGGCTCTATAGTGTATGTTTATTGTTGTATGTTGATGACATTTTGAGGGATATTGAAGGGAACTGATGTGGTATTATTCAGCTGGACAGGGTCCTTAGCCCAGTAATGCTCCCAGACCAGCTGGTCCTGTCCGTCAGGACTCTCCCACCCAGACGGAAGCTGTTCTCCTTTTGTTCAGTCATGTCACAGACTGACAGATGACTGGCATGCATGGAAGCTGATCTTACCCGACTCCTATGCTTCACAATGCCGTACTATATAGATCCACTTCTGTCTCAACACCTCTTACATAACCGAGTCCTGTAGGTCTAGAGTGTAACGGACACTCTCAATGGCGTAGAGTTAGACTCAACCGGACACCCTTAGCACAATGTCCACTCTCATGCCCATGAAAGAAGACAAGAAAGCCTGTCTCTTTCCAATCATCAATGAATTAGAGCTCTTATATAACCCAGTACTAAAGATGTACGGACACGTCACACATTGGCATAGTGTTAGGCACACCAGCCACTCATACAACCTATGTCTACTCTCACACTCTCACAGAAGAAAATAACCCCATCTCTCGCCCTAGGGTACTATAACTGGTACCCAAATCACAAATTAATTATATAACAAGCCATTTAAAGTGGATCTGTCCTCTCCCTCACCCCTAACCCCACAATGCCCACACATGTCCAAGCATCTGTTCCAGTGAGGCCCTGTTTGTTTTGGTGTTTTTTTGCAGGGCTGTGTCCAATAACATTCCACTGCGGTCAAGTGGCTCTCACCCTGACCTGTCCCATGGGTCAGACCCCTGAGTCTCAGTCCAAACCTTCAGGACCAGAACCAGAGGCCACCCTGGATCACACAGCTCTGTCTGCACTGGGGCTGGGGGGAGCACCCTGTCCCTGGCTGGTCTCTCTGGGAGGAGAGGGGGTGGGGGGCTGATGGGGTCAGTGCCAGCAGTCTGGGGCTAAATCTGGACCTGGACATCTACAACAAAAGCAATAAAGTCTAGCAGACCAGCCTAGCCTCTATTGTCTGCAAAAGGCATGTGGCACCATATTTAAATCTATTTAAGAGGTGTTATCTATAGGCTTCATGGCCTCTTAAAAGAAATGGTTACAAAGCCAGTGGTATCTTAATGGAAGACTGTGCTGTGTTTATGTCCATGTCTCATCTCCTTTCTTCGCCTGTCAGCAGTGGGAGCACACAAAAAGCCTACATCTTTCCTGTCTGTAACAGCACTGACTGAGGTGCACCATCTGCTCCTGGACAATGTGCTTGTGCTTTTACAGTACTGTAGTGTGTATACTTCTATAGGAGTAAAGCTGGCTTCAATCCTACACAGTTTACATTATTGCACCTCTACAGGCCCATAGCCAAAGTAGTGCTTTACTCCTGTCACATGACATGAGCCCTCTGTTCCTTGTGTTATTTTAAAATTGATTAAATTGTTTTTTCCCCTCATCAATCTATACACAATAGCCCATAATGACAAAGCAAAAACAGGTTATTATTTTTGCTAATAAAAAAATAAAATGAATACCGAAATATCATATTTGCACAAGTATTCAGACCCTTTACTCAGTACTTTGTTGAAGCACCTTTGGCAGCTATTACAGCATTGAGTCTTCTTGGATATGATGCTACAAGCTTGGCACACCTGTATTTGGGGAGTTTCTCCCATTCTTCTCTGCAGATCCTCTCAAGCTCTGTCAGGTTGGATGGGGAGTGATGCCGCACAACTATTTTCAGGTCTCTCCAGAGATGTTTGATCGGTTTCATGTCCAGGCTCTGGCTGGGCCACTCAAGGGCATTCAGAGACTTGTCCTGAAGCCACTCTTGCATTGTCTTGGCTGTGTGCTTAGGGTCGTTGTCCTGTTGGAAGAGGAACCTTCACCCCAGTCTGAGGTCCTGAGCAGGTTTTCATCAAGGATCTCTGTACTTTGCTCCGTTCATCTTTCCCACGATCCTGACTAGTCTCCCAGTCCCTGCCTTTGAAAAACATCCCCACAGCATAATGCTGCCACCACCATGCTTCACCGCAAGGATGGTGCCAGCTTTCCTCCAGACGTAACGCTTGGCATTCAAATCAAATCAAATTTTATTTGTCACGAATACAACAGTGAAATGTTTACTTACAAGCCCTTAACCAACAATGCAGTTTTAAGAAAATACCTAAAAAATATATATTAAAAAAATTTCAAAAGTAAGAGATAAGAATTACAAATAGTAATAATAAAGAGTAGCAGTAAATAACAATTGCGGGGCTATATACAGGGGTACCATTACAGAGTCAATGTCAATGTGCAGGGGCACTGGTGTTGAGGTAATTGAGGTAATATGTACATGTAGAGTTATTAAAGTGACTATGCATAGATAATAACAGAGAATAGCAGCAGCGTTCCAGAGGGGGAGGTGGTGGGCAATGCAAATAGTATGGGTAGCCAAAGACTTCAATCTTGGTTTCATCAGACCAGAGAATCTTATTTCTCATGGTCTGAGAGTCTTTAGGTGCCTTTTGGCAAACTCCAAGCGGGCTGTCATGTGCGTTTTACGGAGAAGTTGCTTCTGTCTGGCCACTTTACCATAAAGGCCTGATTGGTGGAGTGCTGCAGAGATGGTTGTTCTTCTGAAAGGTTCTCTCATCTCCACAGAGGAACTCTGGAGCTCTGTCAGAGTGACCATCGGGTTCTTGGTCACCTCCCTGACCAAGGCACTTCTCCCCCGATTGCTCAGTTTGGCTGGGCGGCCAGCTCTAGGAAGGGTCTTTGTGGTTCCTAACATCTTCCATTTAAGAATGATGGAGCCCTCTGTGTTCTTGGGGACCTTCAATGCAGCGGAAATGTTTTGGTACCCTTCCGCAGATCTGTGCCTCGACACAATCCTGTTTCTGAGCTCTACTGACAAATCCTGTGACCTCATGGCTTGGTTTTTGCTCTGACATGCACTGTCAACTGTGGGACCTTATATAGACAGGTGTGTGCCTTACTAAATCATGTCCAATAAATAGAATTTTCCACAGGTGGACTCCAATGAAGTTGTAGAAACATCTCAAGGATGATCAATGGAAACAGGATGCATCTGAGCTCAATTTTAAATCTCATAGCAAAGGGTCTGAATACTTATGTAAATAAGGTTTTTCTGGTTTTTAGATTTAATACATTTACAAAAAAAAATGTAAAAACTGTTTTCGCTTTGTCATTATGGGGTATTGTGTGTAGATTGCTGAAGATTTTTTTTAAATCGTTTTAGATTAAGTCTGTAATATAACAAAATGTGGAAAAAGTGAAGGTGTCTGAATACTTTCCAAAGGCACACGTGTGTGTGTGTGTGTGTGTGTGTGTGTGTGTGTGTGTGCGTGCGTGCGTGCGTGCGTGCGTGCGTGCGTGCGTGCGTGTGTGTGTGTGCTACCGTTCAAAAGTTTGGGGTCACTTAGAAATGTCCTTGTTTTTGAAAGAAAAGCACAATTTTTGTCAATTAAAATAACATACAATTGATCAGAAATACAGGGTAGACATTGTTAATGTTGTAAATGACTATTGTTGCTGGAAATGGCTGATTTTTAATGGAATATCTACATAGTCGTACAGAGGCTCATTATCAGCAACCATCACTCCTGTGTTCCAATGGCACGTTGTGTTAGCTAATCCAAGTTTATCATTTTATAAGGCTAATTGATCATTAGAAAACCCTTTTGCAATTATGTTAGCACAGCTGAAAACTGTTGTTGTTCTGAGGCAATAAAAAGAGGCAATAAAACTGGCCTTTAGACTAGTTGAGTATCTGGAGCATCAGCATTTGTGGGTTCGATTACAGGCTCAAAATGGCAGGAAACAAAGAACTTTCTTCTGAAACTCATCAGTCTATTCTTGTTCTGGGAAATGAAGGCTATTCCATGCGAGAAATTGACAAGAAACTGAAGATCTCGTACAACGCTGTGTACTACTCCCTTCACAGAACAGCGCAAACTGTCTCTAACCAGAATAGAAAGAGGAGTGGGAGGCCCCAGTGCACAACTGGGCAAGAGGACAAGTACATTAGAGTGTCTAGTTTGAGAAACAGATGCCTCACAAGTCCTCAGCTGTCCTTCTTTTTTTATTGTTGCAAGTAAAAAAACACCAGGAAATCAGCTTCAAGTGATTTTAATTTTGGAAATCTGTTCCCAAGTATTACCACGCATAGAGACACGTGATCAAATACAAATGTAAACAAGGTTTGAAATGGTTATGTTTTAGTCAAATATTATCTGTTTGGCCTTCTTGCGGTCAATTTGCAGCCTACAACTTATTTATAATTATGTTCCGGCCCCCTGATCATCCACTCAAGAACAAATCGTTCCGCGGCTGAGTCTAGTTGATCCCTGGTGTACATGCTCCCCCTCCCACCTCCAAAAGTTCCTGGAAGTTTTCCTGAAATCCTCCAGTGCTCATTCCATCCTAAATGTCAGTAAGCCTCGGTGTCTTTTCTGTAAACACAGCTGTAGGGGTTGACGGATCAGAAGCCTCCAATTTCTGTCCCTCCCCTGGCCTTGTGTGTCCTGGTCCCATGGTTTCTCACCAGCTGGAGAATGGTCTTTGAGTATGATCGACCACCTTTTGTATCTGTTTATGTCTGGGCTGCCACTAACATTGACCATCAGCTGAGGATAAAAAATTATTAACACTCACACAGTCTAAAATGGATGCCAATCCAGATTTAAAATGCTGTATAACCTGGAAATAACCCATCATTCCCTTGCCCTCTCTCTCTCTCTGTCTGTGTAGATGGAGACAGAGCCTGTGATGGCCTCAGAGCCAGTGTTTGCAGTGGAGCCCTCGGTGCAGGTGGCATGCTGTCAGGCCCCGGCTACTGTACCCAACGGCTCTTCTGCAGCTCGGGCCAAAGTCGAAGAACGCTCCGGAAAACTGACTGCAGAACAGCTGGCCGCCATCGACGATGAGGAGCTCCTGGATAAAATGGTACTTCGCCCTCCCCCATATCACACATGCTTACGGTCCTCAAGTCCCCAGACCTAAATGTGTTGCAATGTTGTTGTTTTTGTGTATTAGTGAAGAGTTAACTCTGATCTGCTGAGAGAACTTATATTTGGAAAGTTCATACCTTTACATTTCAGTGTGTGTGTGTGTGTGTGTGTGTGTGTGTGCGTGTGCGTGTGTGTGTGTGTACACTACACTGTGTGTGTGTGTGTGTGTGTGTGTGTGTGTGTGTGTGTGTGTGTGTGTGTGTGTGTGTGTGTGTACACTACACTGTGTGTGTGTGCTGTGTGTATTTGGAGCTATATGACTGAGTTTGTCTGAAGACCGACCCCTCTCATTCCTTCCGTCTGTCCTGTTCTTTCCGACAGCTGGATGAGTCCAAGGACTTTGAGGAGAGGAAGATGATCCGACAAGCCATGAGAGATCTGCGTAAGAGGAAGAGAGGTGAGAGAGACCACAGCCAGACTAACCAACCTCGTGTCCCTTCCCTCTCTCCAACCTCTAACACCTTTCTCAGTGTCACTCTATACCTCAACCTAATTTCTTTATTTACCTCCTTTTTTTTCTTCCTTATCCATCTCTTTGTTATTTTCCCCCTCTGGTTTCATATTTGTAGCTGTTGTCTTTTCTCCATCATTGTCTTATTTTAATTATGATATTAACTGCTGGGTCTTTCTGCTGGTAGTTTGACCTTAATCAAATCTAGTCTGCATCATGTACCTGCCTCATCTCTCGCCATTTTCCATCCTTATTTTCTGATCTTATTTTCACGTTCTCCCATCCTGCTCTCAGAGGCCGTACTGGGATGTACACAGGAGGAAATAGGTAGGAACGTCCTGTGTGTTTGTGGACTATGTTAATACAGTATATGCATCCGTGTTAGTCATTTATCAATGTCCCACTTGGCTGTATCCCCTCATTGTCAACCATACTGTCCCACCAGTGCTATTTCAAGCTTGTCATTTGAGTTTTCTCAGTGATACACATTGATCATGAACTGACCAGCAACAACCATGAACATGCGGAACCTGTATGGTGGACGATGAGGGAACGCATGAGTCTTCATGTTTTCTGTAGATGTTGGAGTGACTACCCAGCACTCACCACAGTGCCATATGTGATCTATCAGGATGATGCAGGACTTTATGGTTCACTCACTGTCTCAGGGCAAACACACCTCATGTTGTTCCACATATGGATGGCTGGGTGCAAAGTGCTGACTGTTTGTTGAGATTCCAGACAGGACTCGGAACTCTGTATCAGAGAAGTTTCCATGGGCTTAGTAGCTAGCCACCTAGTTCATCCCTGTGTTACACTTAACCCTAGCCAATCTGTTGAAACAGTAAGTGAAAGACCAGAGGTATTTAGTTCCATTATAATGAGCGCTTAACTGTGTCTCTGGGGATTAGGAAGGTATATGGACAGGTAAGACTGCTAGAGCTCCCAGGCATCGGGTAACAGTAGTGTTGGACAGCGTTCAGTAGCCTTTCTATGCCAGTGTCTCACTGGTCTGACATGATGTTCAGGGTCTCTGTTTGCACTCTTTGTTTGTTCAGCACATGCCCCACCACAGCACAGCCTGGGGTTGGTTGTGTTTGTCTTTCACCTGTGGGTGGCTGTTTGTGTTCCAAGGCATTTGATGGTACTTTGGAAAGAATCTTGAAATGTACCTCCGCAAACATTCAACCCATGTTTAGATTGGCTTTGAAGCAGATGAGATGCTGTCAACTTGTTGAGTGCCTCTTCTCCCTCTTTTTCCACTGACCTTTTCCTCCTGCCATCCCTCCTCTCCTCTATCTCAGACCAGAGAGAAAAGGAGAGAGAGGTTCGTCTTGTGGAGCTTCGGCAGCAGAGAGAAGAGCGCGCTCAGAAGGGTCGTACGGGAGGAGGAGGAGCTGAAGAGGTCGTGATGAGGAAGGTGGAGAAGTCAGCTGATGGCTCCACCCTCAGCCAAGTCACCAAGACAAACCACTTCGCCCAGTCTGGTAGGCCAATCATACACCATGTCTTAGGCTGACAACATGGCTGATACATTTGGGCAGTACACTAGCTCCTGCATGATCTTCCCAGGTCAGTTGAAATGGTTCTAATGTACGTGTTTGTGTGTCTAGGGGATGGCAGCAGGACAGCTCAAAGCACCATCATGGAGGCCAGTTATGTGAAGAAAACAGACAGTGAGTCATCAATGCATCTTCCTCCTCATTTAAATCATCATCATCATCATTTGATTGCTATCTGTTCTCCTCCATATATGGTGTTGTGTGATCTCACCACCACCACCTCCCTGTGTTCTCTAGTGGGGACAGTCCAGTCGAAGTCCTACAGCTACTCTTCTACCAGCTCCAGCTCCGCCAGGAAAGTGGGCAGGTGAGAACTGAACCCATATAATACTGTGCTGTATTAAATTCTGTGCCTAAACCCTCCTCCTCTGCAACCCCTATAGGATTAACGGAAATTGTGTTGAACTGCAATTTACCCCTTCTCTATCTTCCTCCATCAGTGTGTTTGACCGTGAGGATGACTCGGCGTCCCGTGCTGCGGAGCGCCGGCAGGCAGAGAAGCGTAAGGAGCTGATGAGAGCCCAGAGTCTGCCCAAGACGTCCGCCGCACAGTCCCGCAAAGCCATGATCGAGAAGTTGGAGAAGGAGAGCGGAGGGTAAGGATAGAAAGAACTGAGAATAGCAAAGAAGGAGAAGAGTTTAAACAGGTCCATACTAACGTAAACCAATCTCCCTTCTTCAGGCCAGGGAATAAAGCGGTTGCCAAGGTGAACATGGTCCAACGCTCCGCCAGCTGTGTGGTGCCCAATGCCAACTCCATCAAACAGATGCTGCTGGACTGGTGCCGCGCCAAGACCCGCTCATACGAGGTGAGCCAACCCACCATGGCACTATGCTGAATGTCCAGTCTCCTTAAAGATCTGAGGCATTCACACTTCACACTAGCTCATCCTGCTATGAGGCTTAGGCCTTTATTATAACCCCTCTACTGCAATCAAAACCTGCCACCATGTCTTCTCTGTCAGCAATGCTGTGTTCTCTCACATGCTCTTGAGTCTAGTCTATGAGGTGACTAATGATATTTGGAAGCATTGGTTAATGCTTTGTGATTGAATATAGTATTCCTCTCCTCTTCTTTCCTCCTGCAGAATGTGGACATCCAGAACTTCTCTTCCAGTTGGAGTGATGGCATGGCGTTCTGTGCCCTGGTCCATAACTTCTTCCCAGAGGCCTTTGACTACTCCTCTCTCACTGCTGCCAACCGCAGACACAACTTTGAGGTGGCCTTCAGCACTGCAGAGTGAGTACACACACACACTTGAAAACTGTACATCATGCATGCGCTCATAGACGTACTGAATGTGATGTCTTGAAGTATGACATGCAGTCAGAACTTCAGCCCTGGGCTAAATGGAAGCTTCACTCTTGGAGTTGCTCCATGGCCATTTACAGCAGAATGGACCAGGATCTGAGTGAACCATCCTCCGTCCCAAAGACCATCAATCGTCTGACCACCCCAAGGCTCTGTTCGTGGGAAATTAGATTCACTGTCTAGCCAACCCCCCCATTGAACTCAGAATCCGTCAAACATCTTGAGAACCAGAACTTCCCTCGCCTTTCTCTGCCCCAGACCCCCACACTCCTCTTTCTCTGCCCCAGACCCCCACACTCCTCTTCCTCTTCCCCAGACCCCCACACTCCTCTTTCTCTGCCCCAGACCCCCACACTCCTCTTTCTCTGCCCCAGACCCCCACACTCCTCTTCCTCTTCCCCAGACCCCCACACTCCTCTTTCTCTGCCCCAGACCCCCACACTCCTCTTTCTCTGCCCCAGACCCCCACACTCCTCTTTCTCTGCCCCAGACCCCCACACTCCTCTTTCTCTGCCCCAGACCCCCACACTCCTCTTTCTCTGCCCAAGACCCCCACACTCCTCTTTCTCTGCCCAAGACCCCCACACTCCTCCTTCTCTGCCCCAGACCCCCACACTCCTCTTTCTCTTCCCCAGACCCCCACACTCCTCTTTCTCTGCCCCAGACCCCCACACTCCTCTTTCTCTGCCCAAGACCCCCACACTCCTCTTTCTCTGCCCAAGACCCCCACACTCCTCCTTCTCCGCCCCAGACCCCCACACTCCTCTTTCTCTGCCCCAGACCCCCACACTCCTCTTTCTCTGCCCCAGACCACCACACTCCTCTTTCTCTGCCCCAGACTCTCACACTCCTCTTTCTCTTCCCCAGACCTCCACACTCCTCTTTCTCTGCCCAAGACCCCCACACTCCTCTTTCTCTGCCCCAGACCCCCACACTCCTCTTTCTCTGCCCCAGACCCCCACACTCCTCTTTCTCTGCCCAAGACCCCCACACTCCTCTTTCTCTGCCCAAGACCCCCACACTCCTCTTCCTCTTCCTCTGCCCCAGATCCCCACACTCGTCTTTCTCTGCCCCAGACCCCCACACTCCTCTTCCTCTGCCCCAGACCCCCACACTCCTCTTCCTCTGCCCCAGACCCCCACACTCCTCTTCCTCTGCCCCAGACCCCCACACTCCTCTTTGAACAGATATGATCCCTCTATTGGGTATGTTTGTCTGACCTCTGTAAAATCAACACAGAGCTGCCAGTCTATGTATTCCTCAGGCTCAGCAGGACAGGACCTCTGGGTTCTCACCATCATCTCTTAGCCTTAATACCACCTAACTACCACCTAACTACCCATTCATGTACAGTAAGAATGCCTGCCTGAGGAAGGAAAAGAATGTGAATCCACAGGATGCAGCCTTTGGATTCATCACATTCAGCTATTGGACTCAACTCACTGTTTCCAGGGGCCCTACAGTAAGAGGGTTGGGGTGGGCCTTTTTATCCCTCCTCTCTCTCATGTCTGTACAGTCAGCTCCTGGATCTGTTACTACTACCACTACTACTACTACTACTACTACTACTATCTCCTGTACCTTTAAACCTCCACTCTCCATCCACTCTCCCCTCTCAGAGACGTTCTCCTCAGTAACCGCTGTGTGATGTGACCCTCCATCCACCAACCCTGATCTAAACCAGGAAACTCCTGAGACTGACCCCTCCCCAAACAACAACCACCAGGTTACTACAGTACAGGAAGAGCACTCGAGTGACTTCCTCCCAGACCCCTCTCCTTCCCTCTCTCCTTTAATCTGTCCCTCTCCTCTGCCTCCTCCTCTTCCTCACTCCACCTTCGTCATCTCCTCTTTTGATGAGGTCATGTACTGCCGACCTCTGTCCTGTCACCCACCAGTGTCTGCTGTGTTCACCTGTCCTTAGAGCCACTGTGATGATGCTGCTCATGACAAAGACCATGATGACGTAAACAACGGATTGTCAAACACGTGTTCCTCCTAGCTAGACCCCCAACCCCCTCTTTGCCACTGTGCTGCACTGTCACTCCCTTACCAACCTCACCCCCCCCCCCCCCCCCCCCGCGCCACTGTGCCTCATCTGGAACCCCCTCTCACCCCCCTCCAACACAAACACACCACCCTGTGCACCACCAGTGTGTTTCTCTTCTAGGTTCACCCTGTGGTCCATGTCTTTATGTCAGTGTAGGATTCTTCTTGTTTTTTCCTTGTCTCTTGTTTTTGTACTGGACAAAACAAAGCCAATGTTCTACCGTTGATGTCTCTATAACCCCATGCCCAAGTCTTTTGTCTCAGTGCACAGAATAAAACAACAAAACAAACAAACAAAAAGGCAAAATGGACGTCGCCTGACGCTTCATTTGCCATTTTGTTGTGTCTGCGTGTGTGCACATATGTGTCATGTTGTTCATGAAGCATGTCAACTCATGGATATGTTTGTCAACACAGGGAATGTAATGTTATGGTGTGTTTTTGTGTCTTCTCTCTCCTTCTCTCCACACCCTGGCTATTCCTCTCATTTGGCTGCTCACTGCTCACTCTCTCATCCTCCTTCCTTCTGTCTCCCTCACTTTACTTCTACCTGTTCACTTTTCATATATCTGTATTTTCTCTATTTTCGGCTTTCCTCCCTCTTCTCTTTCTCTCCCCCTCCCTCGCCCCCCTTTTTCCCACTGCTCCCTCTCCGGGGTGCGGGTGCAGGAAGCTGGCTGACTGTCCCGAGCTGTTGGACGTAGAGGACATGGTGCGGATGCGTGAGCCAGATTGGAAGTGTGTGTACACGTACCTGCAGGAGTTCTACAGGGGCCTGGTGACCAAGGGCCTGGTTAAAACCAAAAACTCCTCCTAGAGTCACACCCCTAGGACCCCAAATGCACTCATGGTGAGAGAGGGAACAGGCCCACGGAGGAACCTCACGCTGGTGCTGGGGGTTTATGGGGTGGGATTGGTGTGAGTGGGAGATTCTCAATTGAGCGAAAGTCTATACTCTACTCGTGTCCTCCGTCCTCTTTTCCGCCATGACCCAGAAACCAATAAGTGGTTGCCATATGTAGGATAATTCATTAGTTGTTTAACCGAGGAGTTTCCTCATCTCCTAGATTGCCTCGTCCAGCAGAGGATACCAGAGTTTTTCCCTCAAACCGTTGAATCAGCTGTTGTTTACTCGGAGAAGAAAAACATGCACACATTTAAAAACAATACGCTACTTATACGTTTATCCATAAAATGTCTAGCACAACTATCTAAATGTGTTTTTACCACATTACATTTACCTGATGACGAGCTAGTTGCGAAGGAGAGTCTTATTTTATACATGAGCATTTGTTTCCACGTTTCCTGTCCTCGATGACTCCTATCCTCGATGACTCCTATCCTCGATTACCACTGACCTTTTTCAAAAGGAGGCGAGGAGAGGACAGAGAAGAGGAATTGAGCAAATCCAATTGAGATTCTCCCAGTGTGTGACTGTGGGTGTAGGAGTGCATGTTGTCGGGGGGGGGGGGGGGGGGCAGGATCAACAACAGTGCCACCAGTTCCATAATATTATGATGGTGAAGTCAGACAGGAGAAGAGTGAGCCCTCCATTAATACAATCAAGATCGTTATCCTGCAGGAAGTCATATGAAGTTGTAGGAAGCGTACGCTTAGTGTAGGTCAGAGCTCAGTTTTCTCCGCCCTGTGAGCCAGTGCTGGGGTCCAGAGGCCCAAAAATGGACTGTGAGTATGTGACTGCAGTCAGAGCCAGGTTCCAGGCTCCAGCCAGGCAGAGGGCCAGCCATCAGCACACCCCATCTGCAGCTCCACACTTTAAAAGGAGTTGCGGCAACACAACACTGGAGTGGAAACAGAGATTGGAAACAAAGTGGAGAGGAAAAAGAAATGTCAGACCTGTGCTGTGTGAAGCATGTGAATCATCTCCCCTCATTTAATGACTTCATGACTTGATGTTTTTCTACTTGAAGTGTATAAAGCCTGGTCAGTTTATATCATCCATCGCTGAATGACATAAATAGACGTATCTCCTTAGTATCTAAAACAACAAAGAAAAACTTCATACAGACTTTTACAGGGTTGACATTTGTGTTTGTCTTTGAGGGGCTAGGTTACTATCTGCTGGTATAGTAGCTGTGCTCTCTCTGACTCCCTCCCACCTAGCAGCTGTTTCCCAGAGCTCTCCCTCTCCTCCTGCTCTGCGCTCCTGGTTGGGCAGCTCACACTGCCATACTGTTGTCTTTGTCAGTCAGCTACAGTACTTTTAGGGTTTAGTAGTCAAGTGTGCCTCCATGTGGTTATATGTATGCATTGCACATAGATGATTTTGTTTACCAAATGGCAGAATATGTTTGGAACAAATACTTTGTAGTGTCTCCCTCTTGCCTGGTTAGATTGGGTGGATAAAAAAGCTATTGTGAGAGCGGTGTTTGTGGAGAGAATATCATATTTTATCTTTACCCTCACTCTGTTCATCTCTCTCTTTCGCCATCTCCCCACCTCTCCCTTTCTCCATCTCACCATTTTTCCATCTCCGTTCCTTAGGGAATGTGCCAACTGCATGCCCCTTCTGGAGGTGGAGGATATGATGATCATGGGGAGGAAGCCTGACTCCAAGTGTGTGTTCACCTACGTGCAGTCACTGGTCAACCACCTGCGCAGGCACGAGATGAATCTCGCCAAGGCCTTTGCCAAACTCCAGGGCACCGACTTCTGAGCTGCCCCTGAGCTCACAGGGTGTCCTCTCCCATCGCACCACTATACTGTACCCCTCCTGTCCTCCTGAGCACTGTCCCTCAACACCGCCCCTGTCCCAACAGGCTGACAGCAGCCCAGACTCTGAGTGAGGGGTGTTACTGATTTGCACATCTCTGATGGCCAACGACGGAAGAGTGTTTGTGTAGGAGTGTCTATCGCTCATGATTATCTTTGTTGACAGTGGTGGCACGTCAGACAGAAATTCCCCTCCTCTGGACACACATTTGTTCAGGCTGTGCGAACCTTCCCAAAGGAAAACTCCAAAGTTTTCATTATAGAGAATATTTCTACGCTTTAATTGATATGTTATACTGAAATGTAGTTGTAGTCTATCAGTAGGCAATTCTATTCATGCTTTGGAAGTCCTAGGGTTATGGCACCAACAAAACCCTGCATGAAATGAACATGAGAGAAATATGCATTTTATTGTACTCACTCACTCACTCACCTTAATGCCTACATTTTTTTTTGGTGACAATTGTAAGATGTTACTCAAGCTGTTGGCGATGATGAAGAAAAATAATATGCATCTGTTTTATATTCCTTCAGTCACCACTCTGGTTCTGTTTAAGGTGTTAACAAATCTGCTTGCTTTTTAAAACACATCTACTTGAATTGTTTTAAATAGTCCTTATTATTCCTATTTTGTTGTTAATAATTATCATTATTACTATTTAAGTTTATTCATAAGCACTGGTATGGAGGGATGTTATTCAGTCATTGTGTTATATAGTAGTTAGCATTATGACATTGGTGGATCTGTTTGTATAGCCCTATGCTGAGTAAGAACCATATCCGAATCTACAAACCCAGATGACGTTAAAGCCAGACTAGGTTGTAATAGCCATTTTCTAATACTGAGATGTTATGAAAGTAGTTGTGTAACTATAATTCATTTTGGATTTACACCACTCATATTTACATCATGTTGGTCAGAGTGGAGTAAAACCAGTGTTGAAATGTAGATCCAAATGCTTCTCAAACAGGTAAAATCACACATTGGTGTTGTTTCTAGATTATTATGTCTTTATATCAGCTTTTCTCCCTGTCCTTGCCTCAGTTTGTTACATTGGGGCATCAAAAGAATCAGCATAGAAAATAGTTTCCCAACGCCCATACGATCAGACTGAGCATTCCAATGGCCAAAATAGGTGCAAGGAAATAAATGATCAAAAATATATTGGAGTTATTTTCTTTAAATAAACACACAGAGTGATTTATTAGACAGAGTGATGATTTAAACATACAATTAAAAAGACTGCATGGGGGCTTTAAGGGCCACAAAATTAGCAGCGATGACTGGGGTGTAAACTCTGTGGATTTAGAAACTAGAAGTGCTCCTGAGTAGAATGGACACAACATTTCACTGTGACACAATGTACAGAACATTTTGTATTGTCCAAATGATAGAACACACACAAAAAAACATTGTTGACCATTTACGCCTGAAAAAAGAGACCTATATCATAGAAATACTTTAAATAATTATTTGTTTAACGTATAAAATATATTGATAATTGTGCACATTTTCCATAATTTTCGCCCTAGTAATTAATATACAAAGTATACAGGACAGGACTCAAAATCCGTGACCTGGAAGAGCTTAGATATTTTTGCCAGCTTCACAATGGTGTCACATTCACACACTGCCAGCACCATATGCTTTGAAGTTTTGTTTCATGAGTGTTTCATTTCTATGAATCAAACCTATAGCCAAAACAAAGTTTATGGTAATGTGATTATTTGATCGAATATGAAAGGTTTGTTGGCGAGGCCAACTTCTCTTCTCTACATCATTTGGCCCAATGATGGCTGGCTTTCAGCTCAGTCGATTCTATGACCGATGAACAGGACAGTATTTCTAATAAAGGCTAAATGTACTTTATTTCCCATGTATATTTTCTGAACTTAAGTGAAGAAAAAAAATTATATGTATTCCATTATATATTATGATTTATTTATCAAGAATTGTAATACTTTTCAGTTAGATTTAGAACTGGTTTTGATGTAATTAGCTGCTTTGTTCTCTGTACATCTGTAATTGAGACTTGAGAAAGTTACACTTTTTCAATATTCCGCTCCTGCCAATTTGGCAACCAGAGAGCTTTCTCAAACTAGTGAATCCTGTACTGTACATACAGTGCATTCAGAAAGTATTCAGACCCCTTGACTTTTCCCACATTTTGTTATGTTACAGCCTTATTCTAAAATGGATTTAAAAAAATTATCCTCAGCAATCTACATACAATACCCCATAATGACAAAGTGAAAACAGTTTGGTAGAAATTTTTGCAAATGTATAAAAATAAGAAGCATAAGTATTCCGATCCTTTGTTATGAGACTTGAAATTGAGCTCAGGTGCATCCTGTTTCCATTGATCATCCTTGAAATGTCAGGATCGAAGGAAAGATGAACAGAGCAAAGTACAAAGAGATCCTTGGTGAAAACCTGCTCCAGAGCGCTCAGGACCTCAGACTGGGGTGAAGGTTCACCTTCCAACAGGACAACAACCCTAAGCACACAGCCAAGACAATGCAGGAGTGGCTTCGGGACAAGTCTCTGAATGTCCTTGAGTGGCCCAGCCAGAGCCCGGACTTGAACCCAGTCAAACATCTCTGAAGAAACCTGAAAATAGCTGTGCAGCGATTCTCCCCATCCAACCTGACAGAGCTTGAGTGGATCTGCAGAGAAGAATGGGAAAAACTCCCCAATTACAGGTGTGCTATGCTTGTAGCGTCATACCCAAGAAGACTCAAGGCTGTAATCTCTGCCAAAGGTGCTTCAACAAAGTACTGAGTAAAGGGTCTGAATAAATGTGCAAACATTTCTAAAAACCTCTTTTTACTTTGTCATTATGGGGTATTGTATGTAGATTGATGAGTGAAAAAAACTATTTCATACATTTTAGAATAAGGGTGTAACGTAACAACATGTGAATGTACTGTATATGCTTGGACACGTTGTCATAATTCCTTGTTTTTGTAGAAGAGTACTGGCCACCCCTCAGAGCCTGGTTCCTCTCTAGGTTTCTTCCGAGGTTCCTGCCTTTCAAGGGAGTTTTTCCCTAGCCACTGTGCTTCTACATCTGCATTGCTTGATGTTTGGGGTTTTAGGCTGGGATTCTGTATAAGATCTTTGTGACATCTGCTGAAGTAAAAAGGGCTTTATAAATACATTTGTACTCCACAATTAAATGTAAATTAACAATTAAAACCAATTTAAGACAAAATATTTGTTGTTGATTGTTTGTCTTTAAATTGTCTGTTACTGTAAAAAACAATTGTGTGTATGTGTTTGCAATGGGAATTTGTTTTTAGAATGGATAGTCTAGAAGTGGCAAATGGATAGTATACACATTTTCAAAAATATTGAAAGTGTTATACATTTTTCTTTTACAACTATTTGTCATCCCCTTCACTTGAATCCCCTTGTGCCTAAGCCCCACACACCTGGACACGTTACACCAGCCACAAGCCAACCAGGAGGTTTTACAGCTCGAGGCGTCATTCAGTTCCACAGTGTACAGGAAGTAATTTTACACACGAGATCAGCAGAGAGACCCCATACTTGACACTTTGTGGTAAATCATACGCATCACCAGAAATAAATGGACAAACAGCAGAAAAAAATGGACATGCAATTTTAGTGTGATCTTCAAAACCTTTGCTGAGGCTCCCCCAAGTGCTAATCCAGGACCTGCCTGTCATTCTGATCCCAAACATTTCTGTTATGAGATGCAGAAACAAACTGGTCTTGGACCAGACCTGGGGGAGAGTAGGCCTGTCTGTCCAGGTACACACTCCTCTTTACTGCTGTGAGGGTTATAGGTCAGAGTGTTTGGCCTCTGCGTCGGACTCTGAGGAAGCGTTGTCTGTGGGGGCTGAGGAGGGGGAGGACGGGGACTTGGGGGTGCTTTTGAAGGGGCTGTCCTTTGTGGGGGAGAAGCAGAACTCCACTGGGACCTCATCCTCAGGCTGAGCCTTCTTGTAGAAGCCCAACTTCTCCAGCAGCTGATCTCAGAGCAGGCCATGTCAGACAGGGCGATGCACTGAACAGGGAAGTCATACAGGTGAGACGCATATCCTCACAAGAACTCTCTATACCCTATTCTTTGACAAGATGTATCATTGCACAAATAGGTTTTTCATACAATTTCTGTGCAATATTAGGTCCACCCTTTACATGCTTGCATCTCTATGACAAATATTTTATTAACCATTATAGCTCACTAGTGAGAACCTACAAACAGCACAGAAAATTATTAACACCAGAGATGTGATAAAGATACAGTAAAACTTCAGTGTGTTTCAGCAGCTCACTTACGTCCAGCTCTTCGTAGTAGTGGTTGAGGAGGACAAGCTCAGGTTCGGCCCCTGGGATGTGGTACATTACCAGGTTATGGCTGGCGTGGCATGGGTCAGGGGTCACAAACATAAAAAGAAGGCAAACAGGGAAATGCAATGACCGTGGACAGGCTTCTGACACCCCAGTCCAGGACAACTTCCTTCACGCCCTAGTGCCCTGCCTGCTGTCTTGTCAGACTAGCTATACTGAACAAAAATATTAACGCAGCATGTTAAGTGTTGGTCCCTGTCACGAATCTCGTCGTGGTGTTGTAGAGAAGACCAAAATGCAGCGGGTACACAGCAAAAATTGGAGTGTTGAAATTTCAGGGTTAAACATTTCCGAGTTGATTTTCACTCCCAGAGTGTAATTTTAACACATTCTGATTTAAATGGTGTTCAGTGTTGGAGTTATTTGACAGAGTTGATCCGGTCAGTGTTAACCCAACCCAGCAGAGATGTAATTAAGCTCCGCCCATGCATTTCACTTCGTCGGTTGGAGACAGAGGAGACAAGTCGGCGCCATTTTCTCCCTCCCATGCAGTACTACACGGTAAGTGCAATTAACTCAAACTTACTGAAACAATTATAAATTGATGCTGAGAATTTCAGTATGAACAATGAAACATCTACAGAGAATATATGCCTAACAAAACCGTGTTTGTTGCCAGGTCTGAGCAGCAAATTTGTCCTGGTGATTAGCTAGCTAGAAGTGTATGGTAAGCTAGCTAACAGTTTGTTACTTAAACCGTCTCCAACTTTATCAATGATGATTTATTGAAAGGAAAAACAAAGCGTTATGTTTTTTTACTGTATAAAATCTTGTTTGAGGCAGGAGCTAACGTCTTTTCCCCCCCTTCACCAGTTAATTGTACTGAAATTACTAAGTTAAAGCTAAAGTACAAAATTAGCAGAAAATCGGGCTGTGACTGATATTAAACATTTATTAAACATTTAAGTGCTTCATTAAATACTGATGAGTCAATGCATAAGCAGCATTTTAATATCTCAGTCACAGCGCGATTTTCTGAAAATTAGTACTTTTTCCAACAGTGCAGGTCACAGAATCTGATGGGTCACCAAAAATGGTGTAACACTGTCGACTTAGCTTTAATCTTTATCGTTCTTCCTTTAAATGTTTATTTACTTTGTCAAACTTCCTTGCATGTCTCAGTCAAAATGCTGGTCCAGGTGAAGTACAGCCAACAGCAGAAATATGTGAAGCTGGATGAGGATGAAGGACGGTTTGACTTTATGCAATTCCATGAAAACGGTTAGCATGGCTTTAAAAACTCGTTGTGCAAGCTCCTTAATGTTGTCGATTCTGATTTTCTTTACATGCCTTTATCAGACTCTTTTATACGGTAAATGGGGTTAAATTGCTAATCATTTTCAGTTCTGTAATGTGTGCTTCATAGAGTGTAAAGTATTAATATACACCAAAACAGTCACGAAAAAAAGCCAATCATCAATTTGGACTTAAGAGGGAATGGGTTATGTGAGGGAAAATGCTCTAGGTCTATTTAAGGGTTATACAGTGTGTATTCAACGTGAAGAGTTATTGGCTGTGAGGCAAGAAACAGTGCTGACTTCAAAGGCACATTCAGTTTGACCTTACTATCTTTTCCAGTCATCGAGAGATTTTGCCTGCCACCTGATGCAAAAGTTATATACAAGGATGCAACAGGGACAGAAGTTGATGCAGAAATATTCAGCGACCTCGTTGGACAAGGCAATGTGGTGCTGACACTATTCTCAGATCATGGTGAGATATCAAGGCAGGTATAATAAAGAACTTTACACCTTACATAATATAATTATTTGCATTTTTTCTATTCCTTTAGAATTCTCTGATTTCTCCTTGGCTTCTGAGACGTCTGACTCAAGCTTCAGCTCAAGTGCATCAACTATAATCCTAGATGATGTCCCTAGCAAGAGACAAAGAATTGAGGATACACATGATGCTGTGTCTGCTGAACAGGTTTCTTAATGCTTTCACATTTTTTCACTCTGAGTCTCTAGAAAAGCTATTTATCACCATGTTTTGTATTGTAATGTTTTTGTTTTGTATTAGTTGATTGAAGCTGTGCTAAGAGGCAAGTCTGGGGGTGAAGAAGTACTACAGGAGTACCAAACAGAAACCCTAACAGATGCTGCAAGAAGAAAAATGGTTAACATCCTGGTGGCTTACATGATTGACAATCATGGGTATGTTTGTTTCACATTGTTTTTATTTGTACCAGATAACTGCATGGCCATTGCATAAATGTACTAATTTAATATCTCCTCTCAGGCACCGCCCCACTAAAGCAATCAGAGAAGATTATGCGCGTGGGATAGTGATGTTGTTCCCTTCCCTCAAGGATCCATACTCCAAGAAGGGCTATGTAATAGGCATTATTATTGTTAACTCTTTCATGTCATGTTGTGACACAAAACTGTGGATGACATTGATATTTGAATTCCGTGAGATTTCTCATGAGCCTGGTATGACAACGCATTTATTTTCTTTTTTTCCATTTCAGGAACACTTCTATGATGCTGCAAGCAGCACAGGATACATTTCTGGCGTCTGAAAACAGTCCAGAGGAAGATTCGTCGAGGATCTGCACTGCTACCAAATAGCCCAATTGACTTTTCTCCAGGGGGCCCAAATTTCCAAAGGACTGTTAATGTTGAAAGGCAGCTTGATGGTGATGCTTGCCAAGAGGCCATGTCTTTGCTCAACCATACCACAGACAATTCCCTGATTTTTCCAGAAGATGAGAGAGACCTTTCAGCACCGTCAGAAGCTCGTTAATGACCCAGGCAGAAGTGTTGATATCCTCTCCAGCTTCCCAAGATTCCTGGATACAAAAGGATTGGTAAGTTTGGGATGAGATGTTTAGAATGGCTTGAAATTTGAAAGTATTTCCTGAAGTAGTAGTAGATGAATATCTTCTTTCTTAAAGGTGGACCAAGACTTCACTCTCCTATTTGATGGCGACACATCCTCCAGGCTTCTTCAGAAATGGGATTTGTTCTTCAAGCCAAATGTCATAAAAGAGGCTAAGCGGCTCACCTCAACACCAGAGTTGCGTCGCTTGGTGCAGTCAGCAGAAAGTCCCCCAGGAAGTGATCTTGATGAGCCAACAAGTGAGTTTTTATTTTATTTTAATACATTTGCTATAATTGCAGTTAAATTATAACTGCAATAATATTTCATTTGTTTATTCTGTGTATCTCTGAACGTTGATCTGATTTTTGGGATAAATGTGACTAATAGATGGATGACTGTTTAAAACGTTCTCATAATGCCTCCCTGTTCTCATTCAAACTTTAAAAGTATTACATTTGAAGAGTTTTCAGTTAATTCTTGTGACTCTTTGTCCTCAGCCTACGACCAAGAAATGGCTTCCCTGTTGTTGCTGTTACATCTCCTTCCACCACCTCCAGGGGGACTGAAGTCTCCAAAAATTAGTGCATGTGATGCAGTTGAGACTTGTTGTCTTTCATAAGGTAATTATATTATTAACGTGATTATAATAATTTGTCACGTCACCTTCTTAGCCACATATGTAAATGAGGGTTGTTAAAAAGTGGATGGAATTGTAATTAAGTCTTCATTCCCATCTTGCACTAGCCAATGAAAGCTGTTTGAATAATCACTTCTATAATGTAGTTTTCTCTGGCTGCACATTATTCTTGTCTAATTTTCAGTTTTCTGATCTCAACCCTAGTCATACTGCAGTTTGGAGGAGCATCTCCGCAACCAGCAGGATCGGCAGCCGTACCTCCTCGCTGTTGGGCGTCAGAAGAGCAAGATTGAGAGCTTCTACATCACAATGGATAAGCGTCTCATCCCATTTAAGGCAAACCGTTTAATTCATTGAAGTATTTCCATGTTTGTAATAACTATTCATTTGATATCATGCATGATCTTCTTGAGGGTGTGGTTCAGTATGAGATCAAATTGCTTTTTGGATATCTCACGCAACACTGTCAGAACAGGACTTGCTTTCCAGGATTTATTGTTTTGATTATGGATTTTTAGAATGAAAAAATCTTCCTACAAAGATTATTTTGGAGAGTTTTGGCAACGGCATTGGTTTGAATTCTATTCAGACATTGTCTTGTGAAAAACATCCCACTGTTTGACATTATTCCTGCAGGAAACAAAAACTGGAATTTGTTACTGTTGTTACTTCAAATAATGAACATAGTTTTTTCACCTTCTCTCACTCTAGGTATGACAATATATTTAAAGCATTTGATTGTTGACCACCACAAACTATTTAAGCACTTGTATCCACATAGAAACTTGATACCTAAGCATCATTTTATGATCCATTACCCATCTTCTATAAGGAAAATTGGCCCCTTATTATATACGTGGTGTATGAGGTTTGAGGCCAAACACAAGCTGTTTAAAGATTGTTTTAAAAATTTCAAAAACATAACCAAATTGCTAAAAAGCATCAGATGGCCATTGCTTATCACTGGGAAACCTTCACCCTCAAACAAAATGAGTATGGGCCAATTAAATCTTTTCTCTTCAGAGATGAGAATGTCGTCAACAATGAAATGCTTGAAACGATCTTGTCAAAAGATGTTTTCTCAACTAGTTGGGTTAAAGTTGATGGTGTAGAATATAAAGCTGGACTAGTTATTTGCAGTGCAATGGAAGAAGACATGCCAGTTTTTTGTCAAATAAGTGATGTACTTTTGGTTGAAGATCATTTTTTTTTTTTGACAAACAAGCTATTTACAGAGAATTTTGATGACCATCATCATGCATTCAGAGTATTACGAAGTGTGGAAAGATGTCTACTAAAAATGTCTGAGCTTAAATTTCATAAACCGTTTGATATTCAAAGCTCATACAATGTTTCAGATGAAAGTATGTACATTATACCTTCATTCACAATGTTTTAATTCAACTGACTGCAAGGGAGAAGGCACAAATAAATGTTTTTGACAATGATTGTTTATTGTGATTCATTATTATTATTATTATTATAAGTATATATTTAATTAAATAATATTGAATAAATTAACAATTCATTTTAACATTTTTTCAGTGTAGATAATTGACACTTTAGGGAGTGAAATTAACACTACCCAAATAGTTAATAAAAATTAACTCGGAGCAGTGTTACTTTAACTCTGTTTTGCGAGTTAAAGAAGGAACTCTGGCAGAGTGTTAAATGTTTAACTATTTTGAAAGTGTTAATTTAACTCTGGAGAGTGTGGACCTATATAAACCCTCAAAAAGTGTTGAAATCAACTCTGTGGGAGTTAATTCAACACTGGACTTTTTGCTGTGTATATGGATACTCATTGTTTTAATTCACAAAAAGGAGTAAAGCATCCACAGAAAAAACAAAACACTAAACAGTACTCACGACTAACAACAGTGTGGCAGGCTCAACAAGCAGTGCTCACAAACAATTCCCCACAAACACACAGACAAACACACCCACCTAATATAGGCCTCCCAATCAAAGGCAACACCACACAGCTGCCTTCAATTGGAAGTCCACCCCAATTAACTCTACATAGAAACACCCAACCTAGACAGAACATAGAAAACACAACTCCTTCTGCCACGCCCTGACCAAAACTTATACACCTACTCCACCTGCTGGTCAGGACGTGACATTACCCCCCCCTAAAGGTGCAGACCCCGAATGTACCTTCAAAAGAAAAAACACAGAACACCCAAAACAAACCGAAAAATCCCCCTAACTACAGGGAGGGAAGGGAGGGTGGCTGCCGTCAACGACGGCACTGTGCTACACCCCCCCTCCCCAACCCACCTATGTTGGAGGCGGCTCAGGTGCGGGACGTGGACCCCGCTCCACCCTCGTCGTTGCCCACTTCGGTAGCGCCCCTGGCTGCTCCGAAAGACTAGTAGGCGCACCTGACTTCGCCCGACTGGCGGGCGACTCTTGCCGTGACCGGCTGGCGGGTGTCTCTGACTGTGGCCGGCTGGCGGGCCACTCTGGCAGCTCCGGGCAGTCTGGCCGCTTTGGCAGCTCCGGGCAGTCTGGCCGCTCCGGCAGCTCCGTGCAGTCTGGCCGCTCCGGCTGATCCGGGCAGTCTGGCCGCTCCGGCTGATCCGGGCAGTCTGGCCGCTCCGGGCGGCTCCGGGCAGTCTGGCCGCTCCGGGCGGCTCCGGGCAGTCTGGCCGCTCCGGGCGGCTCCGGGCAGTCTGGCCGCTCCGGGCGGCTCCGGGCAGTCTGGCCGCTCCGGGCGGCTCCGGGCAGTCTGGCCCCGGGCAGTCTGGCCGCTCCGGGCGGCTCCGGGCAGTCTGGCCGTTCCGGGCGGCTCCTGACTGGCGGGCGGCTCCGGGCGGCTCCTGACTGGCGGGCGGCTCCGGGCGGCTCCTGACTGGCGGGCGGCTCCGGGCGACTCCTGACTGGCGGGCGGCTCCGGGCGACTCCTGACTGGCGGGCGGCTCCGGGCGACTCCTGACTGGCGGGCGGCTCCGGGCGACTCCTGACTGGCGGGCGGCTCTGGCGACTCCTGACTGGCGGGCGGCTCTGGCGACTCCTGACTGGCGGGCGGCTCTGGCGACTCCTGACTGGCGGGCGGCTCTGGCGACTCCTGACTGGCGGGCGGCTCTGGCGACTCCTGACTGGCGGGCGGCTCTGGCGACTCTTGACTGGCGGGGAGCTCTGGCGACTCTTGACTGGCGGGGAGCTCTGGCGACTCTCGACTGGCGGGGCTGGACTGACGCACTAGAAACCTTGTGCGTGGAGCTGGTACTGGACGTGCCAGCCCGGAGACACACACCTCAAGGCTAGTGCGTATAACGGGAAACACCGGACCGTAGAGGCGCACTGGCTGTCTAAAGCGCAGGGTTGGCATCACCCCTGCTGGCTCGATGCCTACTTTCCCCTGGCACATGCGGGGTGCTGGTACTGAGCATACTGGCCTAAAAATACTAGGCCTTATCATAGCACCTACCCCAAAGCACGGGACCTGTCCAGTCTGTTTGCCTCTAAAAAGGGTACGGGGCGCTGGCCTGGGTCTCCAGTCCTGCCCCGTCAAACAGCCCTTGTGCCCCCCCCTAAAAGATTCTTGGGGGTGCCTCTCGGGCTCCCTTACCAGTCGTTTTCCCCAGTCCTCGCCAGAATTCTTCCGCTGCTTGGTCCTGGTTTGGTGGGGAATTCTGTCACGAATCTCGTCGTGGTGTTGTAGAGAAGACCAAAATGCAGCGGGTATATGGATACTCATTCTTTTAATTCATAAAAAGGAGTAAAGCATCCACAGAAAAAACAAAACACTAAACAGTACTCACGACTAACAACAGTGTGGCAGGCTCAACAAGCAGTGCTCACAAACAATTCCCCACAAACACACAGACAAACACACCCAACTAATATAGGCCTCCCAATCAAAGGCAACACCACACAGCTGCCTTCAATTGGAAGTCCACCCCAATTAACTCTACATAGAAACACCCAACCTAGACAGAACATAGAAGACACAACTCCTTCTGCCACGCCCTGACCAAAACTTATACACCTACTCCACCTGCTGGTCAGGACGTGACAGTCCCATGTTTCATGAGCTGAATATATATAAGATTCCAGAATGTTCCATGCACACACAAAACTTATTTAGCTCAAAAGATGTGCACAAATTGGTTTACCTCCATGCTAGTGAGCATTTCTCATTTGCCAAGATATTCCATCCACGTGACAGGTGTGGCATATCAAGAAGCTGATTAAACTGCATGTTCATTACACAGGTGCACCTTGTGTTAGGGACACTAAAAGGCCACTCTAAAATGTGCAGTTTCCACAGATGTTTCCTCTCTTGGAACGCTAACAGGAGAAAGGTAAAGAAAATGGTACCGAGAATAAATAAAGAAATGGAACACTTCTGAATCCAAGGCAACAATTTAGTGATGAATAAAAACATTTATCTCATATATTTGTCTTATCATAGCCACATCAATAACATCAGCACCTAACTGGAACAAAAAACAAATGCTAACTCCCTGCTATACCTTGAAGTTGTTCCTGAGTTTGGTCATTGAAAAGCAAAGGAAGCTCCTTCTTGGTTTCTGCTCAGCCCCCCTCTCTGTCTCAGCCTGGTCTGCTGGGTTTGTTGCAGCGGAAGCTGGTCTTGACGCCTCCTTGCGTCCCTGTACCAGCTGCTGGGTCAAGGACTTTACCAGGACTCTGTCAAATGCAGGGTCCTGGGAGGAAATAGCTGCTTGCAGGGTGTTATAAGAGCCAAACTCCTCCATCAAGTTTTTATGTACACCTCTGAACACCCTGTGGATGTGCAGGTTCTGGGAATATTCCTGTGTCCTGGAGAATCTGGATGCAGCACAGAACTCAGACAGGACTTGTCTGATGAGTTGCTGAGATGTTTCTGTCATGTCTGGTGCCTGTTGGAAGGGTCCATCTAGGGCTGAGGGTCTGATCTTCGATAGCAACCTTATCACCAGTACGGTGACCAAACAGATGACATCATCTTTGCTGGAGTCCATCAAGTACTGCAGTGGGAATGCAGTGGCACTGCTGATGTCTGGGCTGATTAAGAGCTCCCTCAGATGGCCAGAGCTGCTGGGGATGCTCACCTCCTTCTCTTCAATGTCAATCCCATCTCCCTTTGGTACCAAAGAGGTTCCCTTGCTGGTGAAAGATGGAGTAGTGGAGGATCGAAGAGGCTTTAGCACTCGGTGGTCGGCTGCTGTCAGTCATTGGACTGTTACGATGCAGGGGTTCATCTGTGTGTGCCATCATCTTTGTCCTTAGGTCACTTGTAGAAATCTCTGGCATTTTAGAGTCCCTGGTGTCAATGCAGGAGCTCCTGACGATGGGGCAGGTCAGATCAAAAGGCACTTCGTCAGGGATGGGAGTGCCAGGGAGGTTGATCTCTAACTCACACTCTGACCTAGGACCGTTTGAAGAGCTAGACAAGGAACTACGACCCTTTAAAGAAGTGGACAAAGATGAACAGGTTCTAGGGATGTCTTGGCAGACTTGTTCACTATCATCCTCACTTTTCTCAACCTCCTTCAGCATAGTTCCTACCATATCGTTGATCTGAAGGAGCTCCCTGGAATCCTTAATTCGCCCTAAGTTTGAGATTTCACTCTGGATAGCAACCAGGATTTCCCCAAGGGTCTCTTTGGAAGAAGCATTTTCTGTCCTTTCGGATCCGGATGGCTTCAGCCCTGTGAAGAAATCCTTAAGTATGTTCTTCATATTGACGCAGATGGTCTTAGCTGTTGACCAAAGCTTCTCTTCTGATATTTTAACACTCAATACAGTATCATCCAGTTGGGAGCCCCCGTGGGAGCACTGCAAAACTCTCCCACTTCTTTCCAGGAGCACAGTGTCAGTGGACTCATTTTTCTGGAAAATAGTCGCCATTCCTTTGACAAAGGTTTCCACTAATCCAGGGGCTGTATTCTGAGAGGACATGGAGGCAATCTCTGATGGCGAGCTAGATGATAAGCCAGCCTGCAGACTTTTCTGAAGACCAGTATGGCTGATCTGTGTGATAAAGGAATGACTGGATCTCATCAGCACTTTACTCACTGCCTCTTCTGCCTGAGTCTGAAAGTCATTGCTAGAGAGCTTCTTAATGCTCTGAATCAGATTAGTAGAGGACTGTGTGATTCTGACACTCTCTTCTGAGCTCAGTTGAGAACATTGAGTACTCACACTCAAGTCTTCATTGGGTGAGGGTGACTGGGAAATAGTATAGTCATCAAGCTTTGATAGGACACCATCAACAAGCCAACAAGCATCTAGGGACTCATCAGATGAACTGACAACGGCCAAGCATTTACTCTCCACTTTTGATAACTCTGACTTGTAGATGGAAAAAACACCATGATAATACATGCATCAACTTGTTTTGACATATCACATGGGATATGACAGTTCCTGATTCTGAGATACTGTAAATCAACAGACCTTGAGAGGAGATAAAACAACATCTGTTGATCCATTTAACAGGTTTCTGGTGGTTTCTAAGCATTCTACATGTGTTGGGGAAGGAGGGTGGGATCTCTCCAGAGCATCTAATTACATCAATCATGTCTTGCCATGCATGTGATATGAGATAATGTTATGCACCACGCAAATATACATTGCCTAAGGCTGCAGTGCTATACTCCATGGAGACAGTGCTCATTGTTCATTTTACATGATGGATATATGCTACTCCATTTCATACAATCAATCGTCAATCAATCAGTACAATTTATTTATAAAGCCCTTTTTACATCAGCAGATGTCACAAAGTGCTTATTTAGACACCCAGCCTAAAACCCCAAATAGCATGCAATGCAGATTTAGAAGCACGGTGGCTAGGAAAAACTCCCTAGAAAAGCAGGAACCTAGGAAGAAACCTAGAGAGGAACCAGGCTCTGAGGGGTGGCTAGTCCTCTTCTGGCTGTGCCGGTGGAGATTATAAGGGTACATGGCCATTAAGGTCAGATTGTTCTTCAAGTACTGTAGTTCAAACGTTCTTCATAGATGACCAGCAGGGTCAAATAATAATGTGGTTATAGAGGGTAAAACAGGTCAGCACCTCAGGAGTAAATGTCAGTTGGCTTTTCATAGCCGAACATTCAGAGGTCGAGACAGCAGGTTTGGTAGAGAGAGAGAGAGAGAGAGAGAGAGAGAGAGAGAGAGAGAGAGAGAGAGAGAGAGAGAGCGAAGATCGAAACAGAAGGTGCATGACAAAGTATCACGTCCGGAGAACACACATGCCTCTTCATGTGATACATGATGTTTGGCTGTGATGTGCGAAGTGTTATCTAATGGGTTTGGTGATTGTTCTGTGTGAAGCCGTATTCTGCATTGCATCATGGAATGTGATGTGAAATCCCTGGGCCTATGGCTGTTGAAGCTACTCCACTGCACTGCTGCTGTGAGCAGGAGTGGGAGAGAAGCCATGCTTTTATTAGACTCTTCTTCTGTCACTCATTCTCCTGCCTCTCCATCTCAAAGGCTGCCAAATATTTTGAAGAGTGGTTAAAGAGGTGGCTGTGTGCACACACACTTAGACTCCAACTCTATTTACAGTGAGGGAAAAAGTATTTGATCCCCTGCTGATTTTGTATGTTTGCCCACTGACAAAGAAATGATGTCTATAATTTTAATGGTAGGTTTATTTGAACAGTGAGAGACAGAATAACAACAAAAAAATCCAGGAAAACGCATGTCAAAAATGTTATAAATTGATTTGCATTTTAATGAGGGAAATAAGTATTTGACCCCTCTGCAAAACATGACTTAGTACTTGGTGGCAAAACCCTTGTTGGCAATCACAGAGGTCAGACCTTTCTTGTAGTTGGCCACCAGGTTTGCACACATCTCAGGAGGGATTTTATCCCACTCCTCTTTGCAGATCTTCTCCAAGTCATTAAGGTTTCGAGGCTGACGTTTGGCAACTCGAACCTTCAGCTCCTTCCACAGATTTTCTATGGGATTAAGGTCTGGAGACTGGCTAGGCCACTCCAGGACCTTAATGTGCTTCTTCTTGAGCCACTCCTTTGTTGCCTTGGCCGTGTGTTTTGGGTCATTGTCATGCTGGAATACCCATCCACGACCTATTTTCAATGCCCTGGCTGAGGGAAGGAGGTTCTCACCCAAGATTTGACGGTACGTGGCCCCGTCCATCGTCCCTTTGATGCTGTGAAGTTGTCCTGTCCCCTTAGCAGAAAAACACCCCCAAAGCATAATGTTTTCACCTCCATGTTTGATGGTGGGGATGGTGTTCTTGGGGTCATAGGCAGCATTCCTCCTCCTCCAAACACGGCAAGATGAGTTGATGCCAAAGAGCTCCATTTTGGTCTCATCTGACCACAACACTTTCACCCAGTTGTCCTCTGAATCATTCAGATGTTCATTAGCAAACTTCAGACGGGCATGTATATGTGCTTTCTTGAGCAGGGGGACCTTGCGGGTGCTGCAGGATTTCAGTCCTTCACGGCGTAGTGTGTTACCAATTGTTTTCTTGGTGACTATGGGGCCAGCTGCCTTGAGATCATTGACAAGATACTCCTGTGTAGTTCTGGGCTGATTCCTCACCGTTCTCATGATCATTGCAACTCCACGAGGTCAGATCTTGCATGGAGCCCCAGGCCGAGGGAGATTGACAGTTCTTTTGTTTCTTCCATTTGCGAATAATCACACCAACTGTTGTCACATTCTCACCAAGCTGCTTGACGATGGTCTTGTAGCCCATTCCAGCCTTGTGTAGGTCTACAATCTTGTCCCTGACATCCTTGGAGAGCTCTTTGGTCTTGGCCATGGTGGAGAGTTTGGAATCTGATTGATTGATTGCTTCTGTGGACAGGTGTCTTTTATACAGGTAACAAGGTGAGATTAGGAGCACTCCCTTTAAAAGTGTTCTCCTAATCTCAGCTCGTTACCTGTATAAAAGACACCTGGTAGCCAGAAATCTTTCTGACTGAGAGGGGGTCAAATACTTATTTCCCTATTTAAAATGCAAATCAATTTATAACATTTTTGACATGCGTTTTTCTGGATATTTTTGTTGTTATTCTGTCTCTCACTGTTCAAATAAACCTACTATTAAAATTATAGACTGATCATTTCTTTGTCAGTGGGCAAACGTACAAAATCAGCAGGGGATCAAATACTTTTTCCCCTCACTGTATAGGTTTGTCTTATTCCAGAATACACCCATAATTGTGATCCACACAGTATGGTTCTATGTTTTCCACTCTGTGATTAAAAGTAGTTCTCAGAATAGAGCATTTTTGAATTGCTAATTATGTTTGTTATTATGTAATATAAGGGGCATGCATCAAGATCTAAAGCATGGCAGATTGAGCTGCTGTGGAGTGTTGTGCTACTTGGGCCTCTAGTTCCTATTCAGGCTACAACATGTTACCAGAAGAATACGTTCAGGAAATGTAGTATTCTTATATTTTATAGAGTACATTTACAGTGCAAAGCCAGTGGCATGTCGTCAGTAAAGATTGAAAAAGGTAAGGGGCCTAAACAGCTACCCTGGGAATTCCTGATTCTACCTTGATTATGTTTGAGAGGCTTCCATTAAAGAACACCCTCTGTTTTCTGTTAGACAAGTAACTGTTTATCCACATTATAGCATGAGTGGCTTTGTTTGACCGCTCTACCATAAAGGCCTGATTGGTGGAGTTCTGTAGAGATGGTTGTCCTTCTGGAAGGTTCTCACACCTCCACAGAGGAAGTCCGGAGCTCAGAGTGACCATCAGGTTCTTGGTCACCTCTCAGACCAAAGCCCTTCTCCCCCAGTTGCTCAGTTTGGCCTGTCGGCCAGCTCTAGGAAGAGTCTTGGTGGTTCCAAACTTCTTCCGTTTAAGAATGATGGAGGCCACTGTGTTCTTGGGGACCTTCAATATTGCAGAAATGTTTTGGTACCCATCACCAGATCTGTGCCTTGACACAATCATGTCTCTGAGCTCTACGGACAATTCCTTCGACTTCATGGCTTGGTTTTTGCTCTGACATACACTCTCAACTGCTGGAGCTTATATATTCAACATACAGAAAACATCTCAGAGGGTTGATCTAGCTGCAGATAGCTAATTCTCCTCTACGTGTTTTCCCCTTGCTGCTAATAAGCTCTTATCAATCTAACTAAATTAATAGAGAACATCTGGTTATCTGACGGTCTATGCAGCAACTATTGTATTAGAGACAAGCTCTGGATATTTTATTTATTTTACAAGACAAGTTGTTAAGAACAAATTCTTATTTACAGTGGCAGCCTAGGAACAGTGGGTTAACTGCCTTGTTCAGGGGCAGAACAACAGATTTTTACCTTGTCAGCGCAGGGATTTGATCTAGCAACCTCGCGGTTGCTGACCCAACGCTCTAACCACAAGGCTATCTGCCGCCCCAAGTCCTGCCAACTCAAAAACTGCACAATAAATGTTCCCAAGGGGGAACTAGTGCATTTCTCTGAGAAAAGCTGCTTCGATGCTACCAATCATCCAAAACACTTGAAACTCTTGTAAAATAATTTGCATTTATTTGATCAAATAGACTTTGAAAGGGTAGACATGCAGAAATTCCTCTTGTCAAAAGTCTTGCTGTTACAAAAGTAGTTCTTCATGCAGCGTAACAGGTTACAGGTTCTTCTTGGTGAAGCACCTGAATGGCTTCATCATTGCTGAAAAGACCCTGACAATCAAGGATTGTTTTTTGATAGGCTGAGATATGGAGGGAGAAACCTCTCCAACTGGAGATTCAGCACCATGAGCCTCAATGTGTGGAGCTAGAAACACAAGAGAAATGGATGGGGAGAGAGGGAGAGAGAGAGAGAGAAATACAGTATAATAACTTTGATAAATAACAGTGCAATGAGTTTGGTAGGCATACTCTATGTTTCTAACACACACCTAAACAAAACTACAAGCTATAGCAGAGCTCTAAAACATCCTTACCTATGCAATGTCCATCAGTAGAGGGAATCTCAGTCTGTTCCTGGACTGAATGGCAGTCCTTTTTGTTTCCTCTCTTGGAACGCTAACAGGAGAAAGGTAAAGAAAATGATACAGAGAATAAATAAAGAAATGGAACACTTCTGAATCCAAGGCAACAATTTAGTGATGAATAAAAACATATTTATCTCATATATTTGTCTTATCATAGCCTCATCAATAACATCAGCACCTAACTGGAACAAAAAACAAATGCTAACTCCCTGCTATACCTTGAAGTTGATCCTGAGTTTGGTCATTGAAAAGCAAAGGAAGCTCCTTCTTGCTTTCTGCTCAGCCCCCCTCTCTGTCTCAGCCTGGTCTGCTGGGTTTGTTGCAGCAGAAGCTGGTCTTGAAGCCTCCTTGCGTCCCTGTACCAGCTGCTGGGTCAAGGACTTTACCAGGACTCTGTCAAATGCAGGGTCCTGGGAGGAAATAGCAGCTTGCAGGGTGTTATAAGAGCCAAACTCCTCCATCAAGTTTTTATGTACACCTCTGAACACCCTGTGGATGTGCAGGTTCTGGGAATATTCCTGTGTCCTGGAGAATCTGGATGCAGCACAGAACTCAGACAGGACTTGTCTGATGAGTTGCTGAGATGTTTCTGTCATGTCTGGTGCCTGTTGGAAGGGTCCATCTAGGGCTGAGGGTCTGATCTTCGATAGCAACCTTATCACCAGTACGGTGACCAAACAGATGACATCATCTTTGCTGGAGTCCATCAAGTACTGCAGTGGGAATGCAGTGGCACTGCTGATGTCTGGGCTGATTAAGAGCTCCCTCAGATGGCCAGAGCTGCTGGGGATGCTCACCTCCTTCTCTTCAATGTCAATCCCATCTCCCTTTGGTACCAAAGAGGTTCCCTTGCTGGTGAAAGATGGAGTAGTGGAGGATCGAAAAGAGGCTTTAGCACTCGGTGTTCGGCTGCTGTCAGTCATTGGACTGTTACGATGCAGGGGTTCATCTGTGTGTGCCATCATCTTTGTCCTTAGGTCACTTGTAGAAATCTCTGGCATTTTAGAGTCCCTGGTGTCGATGCAGGAGCTCCTGACGATGGGGCAGGTCAGATCAAAAGGCACTTCGTCAGGGATGGGAGTGCCAGGGAGGTTGATCTCTAACTCACACTCTGACCTAGGACCCTTTGAAGAGCTAGACAAGGAACTACGACCCTTTAAAGAAGTGGACAAAGATGAACAGGTTCTAGGGATGTCTTGGCAGACTTGTTCACTGTCATCCTCACTTTTCTCAACCTCCTTCAGCATAGTTCCTACCATATCGTTGATCTGAAGGAGCTCCCTGGAATCCTTAATTCGCCCTAAGTTTGAGATTTCACTCTGGATAGCAACCAGGATTTCCCCAAGGGTCTCTTTGGAAGAAGCATTTTCTGTCCTTTCGGATCCGGATGGCTTCAGCCCTGTGAAGAAATCCTTAAGTATGTTCTTCATATTGACGCAGATGGTCTTAGCTGTTGACCAAAGCTTCTCTTCTGATATTTTAACACTCAATTCAGTATCATCCAGTTGGGAGCCCCCGTGGGAGCACTGCAAAACTCTCCCACTTCTTTCCAGGAGCACAGTGTCAGTGGACTCATTTTTCTGGAAAATAGTCGCCATTCCTTTGACAAAGGTTTCCACTAATCCAGGGGCTGTATTCTGAGAGGACATGGAGGCAATCTCTGATGGCGAGCTAGATGATAAGCCAGCCTGCAGACTTTTCTGAAGACCAGTATGGCTGATCTGTGTGATAAAGGAATGACTGGATCTCATCAGCACTTTACTCACTGCCTCTTCTGCCTGAGTCTGAAAGTCATTGCTAGAGAGCTTCTTAATGCTCTGAATCAGACTAGTAGAGGACTGTGTGATTCTGACACTCTCTTCTGAGCTCAGTTGAGAACATTGAGTACTCACACTCAAGTCTTCATTGGGTGAGGGTGACTGGGAAATAGTATAGTCATCAAGCTTTGATAGGACACCATCAACAAGCCAACAAGCATCTAGGGACTCATCAGATGAACTGACAACGGCCAAGCATTTACTCTCCACTTTTGATAACTCTGACTTGTAGATGGAAAAAACACTGCTAAGAACTTCTTGAGTGCTGTTATCCAGATTGGAGAGACAGAGAGCTGGTATTGGTTGGCTCTCACTGGGAACTCTACTAAGTTTGGTGCTGGGTAACTGGACCTCAACAGTTGAAACAGTTGCCTTTTCCAGGGTGTCTGAAGACTCCTGAAGAGAAGCATCCTTAGCCACACCTTCTTCTCGAGCGGATAGAGTTAAAAGGTCCCTCAGCTTTGCTCGTATAAGGCCATAGAGTGTGCGGGCTGGAGAGAAGGTTATCTTCTGTGAAAACCCTGTTTTGTGGTCATTTACAGGAACTGGCCAATCAACTGCTTCACATTTGCCTTCAAATGATGCTATCGTCTCCATGCCTCCCACAAATGCCTTAACAATCACTGTGGCAGTGGAGCTTACAGATGTCAGGGCTGTGCAGCTGGTATTCAGGGGAGCTTCAGTAAGGCTAGGAGCAGCACTAGAAGGCCTAGAGGAAGGAGCCACGCCAGAAGAGTTGCTGACTTTCCTTGTAAGGATGGTGCTCACCGCCTTGAGGGCTTTAGACTGAAAGTCGGGGCTAGAGAGGGTCTGAAGCTTTCTGGACACCACACTGCTAGAGGATCCAGTCTCTTTGAGAAAGTGAGTGGTCCCTTCTTTCCCAGATGGACACTCAACATCAAGGTCACATTGAAGATTGGTCAGAAATTTAGACCCCAAGATTGTCATCTTCTTGGCCAGATCCAATAGGATGTTGTAGTCCTGTGCCATTTTGTCCATTGTGCCGACAATGGCATTCAGCACATCATCGGTCACAGGGTCCATGAGGGGCTCGATAAACCCTACCCACTCTGGCTCAGACGTTTGGCTCTGTAGCTCGGCCAGGATCTGTACCGAGGCTACCCGAATGACCTCCTTCCCTGCTGCTATGTCCTGACTGTCCATAGGGGGGCAACTCCCCGAGCTGGCCTGAATGGCCACTGAGAGGCCAGAGTTAAGCTGGTGTACTACCTCCCCCGCGATAGCATAGCTCAACTCGGAAGAGCTGGAGGAGGTGGGGTTGGAGTGACCCTCAACCAGGGATATCAGGAGGCTCTCTTCCGTTACCCCAAAGAGAGCTTTCAGAGGCTCCTCCATGAGGGGAGCCTCTCTAGTTGCTGGCAAACTCTGCAATGAGGTCTGGGAACTTGAAGATAAACACACAATCACCACTTATGCCATGCAAATGTGACCAGCCAGCTGGTATCTAATCTGGGTCATTAGTGAGCTTGAAAATCAAATGAGAGCAATGATGGTTTACTTCTCATACCACCGTAGTTCTAGAAGCCTAAAGCCTACTGACACGAGTTTTTGCCTGATTTTTATGTTTGTACGACATCAGAATATGATTAATTCTGAAAGGCATGTACCTGATCTATTTATTCATAGATTACTTTATGGCTAACCCAGTTAAAAATTACTTTCACCTGGACCCACCCCCTCAGGGGCAACATTTCTGACCAGAACTTCAAACTACAAGGTATGAATTCCAAGTGAATAATTTATGATAAGTATGGGTCAGGTCTTGCAATTATTAAGTTGAAATATTGCTGTGAACATACCTCTTAGGCAACCAGCATGGTGATGAGGTTCTGCGAGTAGATTTTTGGCGGCACCCTGCACTGCCATTCCTCCTCCTCTCCTTAGTCCAGTAGTTCATCTCACTGATCAGCAGCCTTTTCTCTCGCTCATCCAGACTGCCTAAGGAATCCTCAGACCCTGTCAGAGAGCACTGGGATTCTGGGGAGGCTGCCCCACTCCTCAGGTCCACACCCATGATACGAGCTAGCGTTGGTAGGAGAATGCGGAGGGCTGTCTGGGTCACGACCTTAACAATCTTCAGACACAGCATGGAGAGCTGCTCGAATGTGAGCTATGGCCAACAAACAGAGTAATGTTTTTGTCAATCAAGCAATTCCATGACACCATTCCCTATATAGCGCACTACTTTTGACCAGAACCTTATGTGGAGAGACTTACGTTATTTTTCATGCCATGCTGAATCACTCTCCATTGGCTAGAGAAAAGAAAAGACAGGAAACATATTTTAGCTGCACACTGGTGTTGAGTTAGTGGAGTCACTAGATAGCCATGTTAGGGAAAATAAAAGTGTATTTAATTAAGCTATTAGCAAGTACATGAGCCATTTTGTTCTTGATTTACAGGAAGAGTTAGGGGTGTGGTTACGGTGATGTTAGGGTTAGGTGTAGTGTTTGAAATCGCATTTGTGGTTAGCAGGTGCACTATGACTATAAATTCAGAGTTGTTGTATGTGAGGTTGGAGAAAGACATGGGACTTGCTCATCAGTTAGACTCCTCAGGAAGGAGAGGAGGATTGGGGCACAGCATGTCCCAATCTTGAGAGAAGGCATTAGAGTCCTCTGAGCCTCCTTCTCCAGCTGCTCAATGATAGATCCCCTTTCCCGGAAACCACACCAGGGTGTCTGAGAAGACTCTGGGAATCCGCAAAGAGAAATCTAAAGTTGAATCTGAACTTTTTATCTAATTTCCTTCACCTTTAGTGATTTGATTGCACTGGACAGGTAAAAGCACATCTCTCTGCGGGCCTCCACGATATTGCTTTCACCTATATAGATACTATCTTCTCAGATCAGTGCTGATGAATTTGAACACAACCTGCACCCAACATGAAGTAATCTCGGACCTGCACCAATGCTGCTGTCCTCCTCCACGGAAGTCTTCTTGGCACTGCCACTGGACTTACGTTTAGCCTACATGACAACAGATTATAGGTCTCATAGCAGATCTAAGGTCAGTGTAGCGTCTCCTCCTAATGCTTTAAGGTTAGGATTTAGTGATAGTAAACTAATCCTAGATCTGTGCCTAAGTAGGCAGAGGATGTCTAAAGGACAGCATATTTCCTACCTTGCCTCCTGTCCTGTTCTTGTTGGTCTCATGTGTCTCTGTTTCATCCTTCATATTCTCCACAACTTTATTTTGATCATCCGGGGAATCCTCCCATTTCACACTCTGGTGGATAAATGAGAGGTCAATAGCAGTCTTAGGTTGTGACTTCATAAAACAACTTATTCACTCCTATTTTAAACAAAATGGCAATAGTGGTCAGATTTCAGTCCATGGATCAAACCAGTGAGACCTATTGCTGTGGTAGTGACCTACTATACTGTTAGTAATTTCTCCTCTAAATTCAAAATAGGCTAAATGAACCATACCTTGCTGTTGTCATCCATGATGTGTAGCTTATTGTTGTAGGCTATTTAGAGGTAATACTAATATCTCCTTTGAAAAAACGTCAGTGAACCATCGGCAGACAACTGAAGTGAATATGAACGTCCTTGAATTATGCCAAAGCATTGTTGAATACTCGATTCCGATTGGCTGAAGCAAGGGCATTCCTCAAAGATGTCATACACACATGATGTCACAATTAGGACTAAGTCTAACGTCTATATGAATTGTCAATGTCATTAGAAAACAGATCATAGCTTGTCAAAGTTCTGCCAAACGAAAATATTTGTAAGTGCACGTTTTTGCGTTTCATTTATGGTTTATCAAGCATCCTCATTCATCACCATGCACAAAAACGTAACTCGCTGCAATCCATTAGCTATAATTCTGAGGTTGCAAAGCTGCAAAACCAGGACATGCAATAAATTATAACCACTTGCACTTAGAATAATTTAAATCAATGACGTTCTAGGGGGCTTTAACTATTTCAGCATTATGGAGCTGTCCGCTGCATAGAGCTGACACGTTTCTAGGCGTCAGGGGAACGTGCCATGGTGCTGAAATGTTTCGAGTCTGGGCAGCACCTGAGACCCCGGCATGGTGCTGAAATGGTGCAGGGCTCAGTTCTATGGGTATCTCATGCGGATTTTCCTGCTAGCCTATGTATAACGATACTATAATTACATTATTTTCATCCATCCGTCAACAAAAAGGGCATGTCAACGTTTCCCAAGCAATAATGCAATGAAGCCAAGCTGAGATGTATAGTTCTTCATCCAGAGGACGAAGTTCCACTGTATCATCTAAAACCTTCAGAGAGATCCCTTAAAACTGCAGAATAAATTCTCCACCGCTGTTATGGTAGCTAGGTTAATTTAGCGAGACATGGACAAATCCAACACATAGCGTTTCTACTGAGTCCTGCTTAGAGGTGACTGACTGTCATGTTGCTAGTTGTAATGAAGCTTTTAAAACAAGAATAGTTATTTGTAATTGCTCTGGGAGCTAATTATTGCAGAGTCCAGCTACACATCCTGCTCGCTGGGCTCATTATGGACAGCCAATGAGCAGCTCAGGTGAAAAAGTCAGCCAGATCTGATCCCTATAAAATACATGCTACTAGGCTACTGTAGCAACCTGCCGACCTGCACAATCCTCCATGGCACTAATGTTACACGCGCAGTATGGTATGCTAACATCCCACAACAATTCCCCAATTGGAATTACTTGCCTAAACGTCCAATCATACTTATTTTCTAATATCAATCATAGTTTCTGCACTTAAGGCAGACTTGCCATTAGAACAAGATGGAATTAGGAAAACTCTAACGCTCGTTAAACGTAGGCTAAAATGAACCTTACCTGGCTGTCGTCAGCCATTATGTGTAGCCCGTTAATTAAGGCTATGCGCCTCTGATACTGCAGCTGTTCTGATAGAGCAGCTACAGTAGCCTGTAACTGTTAAACTAGTCTAATCTAATCTTATCCGTTGAAAACCCGTCAGTGAACCATCCTCAAACACAATGAACTGGTGTCAATATGGTCATTAACCTTCACGTAAAGATATCAAATACATGACGTCAGATATGCCTAGACGTATTGTTGACTTAATCAGAATACATATCATAGTGTCACAGTACGTGCTGTTGACAGCCTAGCCCCTGAAATCTGTTGTGAATGTATAGTAATGTTTTTACAATTGTATAACTGCCTTCATTTTACTGGACCCCATGAAGAGTAGCTGCTGCAGCTAAAGGGGATACATTATAAAGACAAATACAAACCCAATGCACCATGATAATACATGCATCAACTTGTTTTGACATATCACATGGGATATGACAGTTCCTGATTCTGAGATACTGTAAATCAACAGACCTTGAGAGGAGATAAAACAACATCTGTTGATCCATTTAACAGGTTTCTGGTGGTTTCTAAGCATTCTACATGTGTTGGGGAAGGAGGGTGGGATCTCTCCAGAGCATCTAATTACATCAATCATGTCTTGCCATGCATGTGATATGAGATAATGTTATGCACCACACAAATATACATTGCCTAAGGCTGCAGTGCTATACTCCATGGAGACAGTGCTCATTGTTCATTTTACATGATGGATATATGCTACTCCATTTCATACAATCAATCGTCAATCAATCAGTACAATTTATTTATAAAGCCCTTTTTACATCAGCAGATGTCACAAAGTGCTTATTTAGACACCCAGCCTAAAACCCCAAATAGCATGCAATGCAGATTTAGAAGCACGGTGGCTAGGAAAAACTCCCTAGAAAAGCAGGAACCTAGGAAGAAACCTAGAGAGGAACCAGGCTCTGAGGGGTGGCTAGTCCTCTTCTGGCTGTGCCGGTGGAGATTATAAGGGTACATGGCCATTAAGGCCAGATTGTTCTTCAAGTACTGTAGTTCAAACGTTCTTCATAGATGACCAGCAGGGTCAAATAATAATGTGGTGATAGAGGGTAAAACAGGTCAGCACCTCAGGAGTAAATGTCAGTTGGCTTTTCATAGCCGAACTTTCAGAGGTCGAGACAGCAGGTTTGGTAGAGAGAGAGAGAGAGAGAGAGAGAGAGAGAGAGAGGTGGGGGAGAGGGAGAGAGAGAGGTGGGGGAGAGGGAGAGAGAGAGGTGGGGGAGAGGGAGAGAGAGAGCGAAGATCGAAACTGAAGGTCCATGACAAAGTATCACGTCCGGAGAGCACACATGCCTCTTCATGTGATACATGATGTTTGGCTGTGATGTGCGAAGTGTTATCTAATGGGTTTGGTGATTGTTCTGTGTGAAGCCGTATTCTGCATTGCATCATGGAATGTGATGTGAAATCCCTGGGCCTATGGCTGTTGAAGCTACTCCACTGCACTGCTGCTGTGAGCAGGAGTGGGAGAGAAGCCATGCTTTTATTAGACTCTTCTTCTGTCACTCATTCTCCTGCCTCTCCATCTCAAAGGCTGCCAAATATTTTGAAGAGTGGTTAAAGAGGTGGCTGTGTGCACACACACTTAGACTCCAACTCTATTTACAGTGAGGGAAAAAATATTTGATCCCCTGCTGATTTTGTACATTTGCCCACTGACAAAGAAATGATGTCTATAATTTTAATGGTAGGTTTATTTGAACAGTGAGAGACAGAATAACAACAAAAAAATCCAGGAAAACGCATGTCAAAAATGTTATAAATTGATTTGCATTTTAATGAGGGAAATAAGTATTTGACCCCTCTGCAAAACATGACTTAGTACTTGGTGGCAAAACCCTTGTTGGCAGTCACAGAGGTCAGACCTTTCTTGTAGTTGGCCACCAGGTTTGCACACATCTCAGGAGGGATTTTGTCCCACGCCTCTTTGCAGATCTTCTCCAAGTCATTAAGGTTTCGAGGCTGACGTTTGGCAACTCGAACCTTCAGCTCCTTCCACAGATTTTCTATGGGATTAACCTCTCTAGGGTCGGCGGGACGAAATCGTCCCACCTACTCAACAGCCAGTTGAATCTCGTGGCGCGTTATTCAAATACCTTAGAAATGCTATTACTTCAATTTCTCAAACATATGACTATTTTACACCATTTTAAAGAGAAGACTCTCGTTAATCTAACCACACTGTCCGATTTCAAAAAGGCTTTACAATGAAAGCAAAACATTAGATTATGTCAGCAGAGTACCCAGCCAGAAATAATCATTTTTCAAGCTAGCATATAATGTCACATAAACCCAAACCACAGCTAAATGCAGCACTAACCTTTGATGATCTTCATCAGATGACAACCCTAGGACATTATGTTATACAATACATGCATGTTTTGTTCAATCAAGTTCATATTTATATCAAAAACCAGCTTTTTACATTAGCATGTGACGTTCAGAACTAGCATACCCCCAGCAAACTTCCGGTGAATTTACTAAATGACTCACAATAAACGTTCACAAAAAACATAACAATTTTTAAAGAATTATAGATACAGAACTCCTCTATGCACTCGCTATGTCCGATTTTAAAATAGCTTTTCGGTGAAAGCACATTTCGCAATATTCTAAGTAGATAGCCCGGCATCACAGGGCTAGCTATTTAGACACCCACCAAGTTTAGCCCTCACCAAAGTCAGATTTACTATAAGAAAAATGTTATTACCTTTGCTGTTCTTCGTCAGAATGCACTCCCAGGACTTCTACTTCAATAACAAATGTTGGTTTGGTTCAAAATAATCCATAGTTATGTTCAAATATCCTCTGTTTTGTTCGTGCGTTCAAGACACTATCCGAATGGTAAAGAAGGGTGACGCGCACAAAGCATTTCGTGACAAAAAATTTCTAAATATTCCATTACCGTACTTCGAAGCATGTCAACCGCTGTTTAAAATCAATTTTTATGCCATTTTTCTCGTAAAAAAGCGATAATATTCCGACCGGGAAAGCGTGTTTAGGTTCAAAGAGAGAGAAAATAAAAACATGGGGTCGACTCGTGCACGCGCCTCAGTCCCATTGTCCTCTGATAGAGCACTTACCAAAGGCGCTAATGTTTTTCAGCCAGTGGCTGGAATTACATCATTCAGCTTTTTCCCGCCTTCTGAGAGCCTATGGGAGCCGTAGGAAGTGTCACGTTACAGCAAAGATCCTCAGTTTTCATTAAACAGAGCCAAGAAGAACAAGAACTTGTCAGACAGGTCACTTCCTGTAAGGAATCTTCTCAGGTTTTGCCTGCCATATGAGTTCTGTTATACTCACAGACACCATTCAAACAGTTTTAGAAACTTTAGGGTGTTTTCTATCCAAAGCCAATAATTATATGCATATTCTAGTTTCTGGGCAGTAGTAATAACCAGATTAAATCGGGTACGTTTTTTATCCGGCCGTGTAAATACTGCCCCCTAGCCCTAAGAGGTTAACCTCTATGGGCTATGTGGGACGCAAGCGTCCCACCCCTGGTACACCCTATCAACAACAGGTGAAATATCAAGAGCGCCAAATTTGAAAACAATTAAATGTCCTTATTCAAATTTCTCAAACATACAACTATCTTACACCCTTTGAAAGATAAACATCTCCTTAATCTAACCACGTTGTTCGATATGGCGAAAGCATAAAGTTAGATTATGTTAGGACAGTACATTGAAAATAGCTGTGTGTAATGTTTTGTCAATGCAAAGACACGCGTCACCAAAAGCAGAAAACCAGCTAAAATTATGCACTAACCTTTGACAATCTCCATCAGATGACACTCCTAGGACATTATGTTAGACAATACATGCATTTTTTGTTCTATCAAGTTCATATTTATATCCAAAAACAGCGTTTTACTATGGCGTTGATGTTGAGGAAATCTTTTCCCTCCAATAACCGCCAGTCAATCAGCACAACAAATTAAATAATTATTATTCGAAAACATTGGTAAAATATTATATTGTCATTCAAAGAGTTATAGATTTACATCTCTTGTACGCAACCGGATTGCCAGATTTAAAAATAACCTTACTGGGAAATCACACTTTGCAATAATCTGAGCACTGCGCCCAGAAAAATACGCTTTACGATACAGACTAACCGCCATGTTGGAGAGATCTAAAATCGAAAATACTATGTAAATAATCCATTACCTTTGATTCTCTTCATCAGATGTCACTTCCAGGGATCCCAGGTCCATAACAAATGTAGTTTTGTTCGAAAAAGCTCATAATTTATGTCCAAAAAGCTCCGTGTAGTTAGCACATGAACTACGCCCGCCGGACTTGTCTTCATGAAAGAGGGGGAAAAAAATATTTACGTTCGTTCAAACATGTCAAACGTTGTATAGCATAAATCATTAGTGCCTTTTTCAACCAGAACATGAATAATATTCAAGGCGGACGATTGCATTCTCTTTTAAAACCTATTGGGACGAGAGTACCCAACATGAACTCCCGCGCCAGAGTCTTATCGGCCACCACCGTTCCAAGGCTCTTGTTCGGTCAGATCTCACAGTAGCAGATTCAAACCACTTTGTAAAGACTGGTGACATCTAGTGGAAGCCATAGGAAGTGCTCAACGATTAATAAGCCCCTGTGTGTTTCAATGGCATAGGCTTAAAGGTAATTCAACACATCAGGTATCCACTTCCTGTCAGAATTTGTCTCAGGGTTTTGACTGCCATATGAGTTCTGTTATACTTACAGACACCATTCAAACAATTTTTGAAAATTCAGAGTGTTTTCTATCCAAACCTGAACAATAATATGCATATTCTAGCTTCTGAGTTGGTGTAGGAGGCAGTTAAAAATGGGCACATCTTTTTTTCAAAATTCTCAATACTGCCCCCTAGCCCCAACAGGTTTTAAGGGATCTCTCTGAACGTTTTAGATGATACAGTGGAACTTCGTCCTCTGGATGAAGAACTATACATCTCAGCTTGGCTTCATTGCATTATTGCTTGGGAAACGTTGACATGCCCTTTTTGTTGACGGATGGATGAAAATAATGTAATTATAGTATCGTTATACATAGGCTAGCAGGAAAATCCGCATGAGATACCCATAGAACTGAGCCCTGCTCCATTTCAGCACCATGGCACGTTCCCCTGACGCCTAGAAACGTGTCAGCTCTATGCAGCGGACAGCTCCATAATGCTGAAATAGTTAAAGCCCCCTAGAACGTCATTGATTTAAAATTATTCTAAGTGCAAGTGGTTATAATTTATTGCATGTCCTGGTTTTGCAGCTTTGCAACCTCAGAATTATTGCTAATGGATTGCAGCGAGTTACGTTTTTATGCATGGTGATGAATGAGGATGCTTGATAAACCATAAATTAAACGCAAAAACGTGCACTTACAAATATTTTCGTTTGGCAGAACTTTGACAAGCTATGATCTGTTTTCTAATGACATTGACAATTCATATAGACATTAGACTTAGGCCTAATTGTGACATCATGTGTATGACATCTTTGAGGAATGCCCTTGCTTCAGCCAATCGGAATCGAGTATTCAACAATGCTTTGGCATAATTCAAGGACGTTCATATTCACTTCAGTTGTCTGCCGATGGTTCACTGACGTTTTTTCAAAGGAAATATTAGTATTACCTCTAAATAGCCTACAACAATAATCTTCACATCATGTCAGACAACACTAAGGTATGGTTCATTTAGCCTATTTTGAGTTTAGAGGAGAAATTACTAACAGTATAGTAGGTCACTACCACAGCAATAGGTCTCACTGGTTTGATCCATGGACTGAAATCTGACCACTATTGCCATTTTGTTTAAAATAGGAGCGAATAAGTTGTTTTATGAAGTCACAACCTAAGACTGCTATTGACCTCTCATTTATCCACCAGAGCGTGAAATGGGAGGATTCCCCGGATGATCAAAATAAAGTTGTGGAGAATATGAAGGATGAAACAGAGACACATGAGACCAACAAGAACAGGACAGGAGGCAAGGTAGGAAATATGCTGTCCTTTAGACATCCTCTGCCTACTTAGGCACAGATCTAGGATTAGTTTACTATCACTAAATCCTAACCTTAAAGCATTAGGAGGAGACGCTACACTGACCTTAGATCTGCTATGAGACCTATAATCTGTTGTCATGTAGGCTAAACGTAAGTCCAGTGGCAGTGCCAAGAAGACTTCCGTGGAGGAGGACAGCAGCATTGGTGCAGGTCCGAGATTACTTCATGTTGGGTGCAGGTTGTGTTCAAATTCATCAGCACTGATCTGAGAAGAGAGTATCTATATAGGTGAAAGCAATATAGTGGAGGCCCGCAGAGAGATGTGCTTTTACCTGTCCAGTGCAATCAAATCACTAAAGGTGAAGGAAATTAGATATAAAGTTCAGATTCAACTTTAGATTTCTCTTTGCGGATTCCCAGAGTCTTCTCAGACACCCTGGTGTGGTTTCCGGGAAAGGGGATCTATCATTGAGCAGCTGGAGAAGGAGGCTCAGAGGACTCTAATGCCTTCTCTCAAGATTGGGACATGCTGTGCCCCAATCCTCCTCTCCTTCCTGAGGAGTCTAACTGATGAGCAAGTCCCATGTCTTTCTCCAACCTCACATACAACAACTCTGAATTTATAGTCATAGTGCACCTTCTAACCACAAATGCGATTTCAAACACTACACCTAACCCTAACATCCTCGTAACCACACCCCTAACTCTTCCTGTAAATCAAGAACAAAATGGCTCATGTACTTGCTAATAGCTTAATTAAATACACTTTTATTTTCGCTAACATGGCTATCTAGTGACTCCACTAACTCAACACCAGTGTGCAGCTAAAATATGTTTCCTTTCTTTTCTTTTCTCTAGCCAATGGAGAGTGATTCAGCATGGCATGAAAAATAACGTAAATCTCTCCACATAAGGTTCTGGTCAAAAGTAGTGCGCTATATAGGGAATGGTGTCATGGAATTGCTTGATTGACAAAAACATTACTCTGTTTGTTGGCCATAGCTCACATTCGAGCAGCTCTCCATGCTGTGTCTGAAGATTGTTAAGGTCGTGACCCAGACAGCCCTCCGCATTCTCCTACCAGCGCTAGCTCGTATCATGGGTGTGGACCTGAGGAGTGGGGCAGCCTCCCCAGAATCCTAGTGCTCTATGACAGGGTTCGGGCTAGACCCCTTAGTTCCAGTGAAGGGAAATCTTAACGCTAAAGCAAACAACGACATGCTAGACGATTCTGTGCTTCCAACCTTGTGGCAACAGTTTGGGGAAGGCCCTTTCCTGTTTCAGCATGACAATGCCTCAGTGTACAAAGCGAGGTCAATACAGAAATGGTTTATTGGTGTGGAAGAACTTTACTGGCCTGCACAGAGCCCTGACCTCAACCCCATCAAACACCTTTGGGATGAATTAAAACGCTGACTGCGAGCCAGGCCTAATCACCCCAATATCAGTGCCTGACCTCATTAAGACTCTTGTTGCTGAATTGAAGCAAGTCCACCTAGCAATGTTACAACATCTAGTGGAAAGCCTTCCCAGAAGAGTGGAAGCTGTTATAGCAGCAAAGGAGGGACCAACTCCACATTAATGCCCATGATTTTGGAACGTGATGTTCGACGAACAGGTGTCCACATACTTTTGGTCATGTAGTGTAGTTTATAAGTCAGTGAAAAGGCTGTTAATTATTTATTCTAAGGTGGCTAAATCAGATATAAACATGGTCAACAAGTTAATCCAGACCTTATCCAGTGCATGGCTTCCATAACACGGCAGAGCCCCTACCTACCACATCTCTGCACGTCTGCCATCACAAGCACCAAAATGAAAAAGATTCTAAAGAGGAATATCCTGGATCACAAATGCTTTGACCTGAGGGAAGAAGAGTGTATGATTAGTGTATCTCTGCTTTTTTGGGCAAACAGCTATACATTTTACAAATCCTTCAGCACTTGCAATACATCAATCAACAAACCTATACAATGTTGGCTGGAGTGGTGTAAAGCTCGCCACCATTGGACTCTTGAGCAGTGGAAACGTGTTCTCTGGAGTGATGAATCACGCTTCACCATCTGGCAGTCGGACAGACAAATCTCAGTTTGGCGGATGCCAGGAGAATGCTACCCTCCCCTATGCATAGTGCCAACTGTAAAGTTTGGTGGAGGAGGAATAATGGTCTGGGGCTGTTTTTATTTTTTTTATTTGTTTACAATAACCATATAATAGATTAGAATATATGAACGCAATTGCATACGATATCCTACCTCCAGCTTTGCTTCTGCGAGACCATCCAGTTTCTTCAGATCTACATCCTAAACCGACACACAGTGAAGTAAGCTGGCAAAAATGAACAACCACATAATTTCCTTTGATTCCTGCGTGGCAAGTAGATTCGTGCAGAGCAGACGGTCTTACTCATTCGGATTCGTGCTGAGCAGACGGTCTTACTCATTCGGATTCGTGCAGAGCAGACGGTCTTACTTATTCGGATTCGTGCTGAGCAGACAGTCTTGCTCATTCGGATTCGTGCAGAGCAGACGGTCTTGCTCATTCGGATTCGTGCCGAGCAGCTGGTCTAGCTCATTCGGATTCGTGCTGAGCAGCCGGTCTTCCTCATTCGGATTCGTGCCAAGCAGACGGTCTTGCTCATTTGGTCTTGCAGCAGGTACTCTTGAAAAACAAAATGTGCTGCTCTAAGGTAATGTTCAACTACTGTCTTGTCCGGACCCTTTGCCACGCCAACAGCATTCCTGGGCCACATTCAGTTGCAAAATGTTTTTGAACGTTGCAGATAGAAATACCATGAATAGAGTTGCCGTGATTCCTTATTCTACATGTTGGAGTGGCATGTTTGTTCTACAGAGCATATTAACATTGCATTTGGAAAGTATTCAGACCCCTTGACTTTTTCCACATTTTGTTACATTACAGCCTTATTCTAAAAAGGATTAAACAGTTTTTTCCCCTCATCAATCTACACACAATACTCCATCATGACAAAGCAAAAACAGGTTTTTAGACATTTTTGCAAATGTATTTAAATAAAAAACAGAAATACCTTATTTACATAAGTATTCAGATCCTTTGCTATGAGACTCGAAATTGAGCTCAGGTGAATCCTGTTTCCATTGATCATCCTTGAGATGTTTCTACAACTTGATAAATTCAATCGATTGGACATCATTTGGAAAGACACACACCTGTCTATATAATGTCCCACAGTTGACAGTGCATGTCAGAGCAAAAACCAAGCCACGAGGTTGAAGGAATTTGTCGTAGAGCTCAGAGACAGGATTGTGTCGAGGCACAGATCTGGGGAAGGGTACCAAAAAATGTCTGCAGCATTGTAGGTCCCCAAGAACACAGTGGTCTCCATCATTCTTAAATCGAAGAAGTTTGGAAGTACAAAGACTCTTCCTGGAGCTGGCCGCCCGGCCAAACTGAGCAATTTGGGGAGAAGGGCCTTGGTCAGGGAGGTGAGCAAGAACCCGATGGTCACTCTGACAGAGCTCCAGAGTTCCTCTGTGGAGATGGGAGAACCTTCCAGAAGGACAACCATCTCTGCAGCACTCCGCCAATTAGGCCTTTGTGGTAGAGTGGCCAGACAGAAGCCACTCCTCAGTAAAAGGCACATGACAGCTCGCTTGAAGTTTGACAAAAGGCACCTAAAGGACTCTCAGAACATGAGAAACAAGATTCTCTGGTCTGATGAAACCAAGATTGAAGTCTTTGGCCTGAATGCCAAGCGTCACGTCTGGAGGAAACCTGGCACCATCCTTACGGTGTAGCATGGTGGTGGCAGCATCATGCTGTGGGGATGTTTTTCAGCGGCAGGGACTGGTAGACTAGTCAGGATCGAGGGAAAAATGGAGCAAAGTACAGAGAGATCCTTGATGAAAACCTGCTCCAGAGCGCTCAGGACCTGGGGCAAAGGTTCACCTTCTAACATGAAAACGACCCTAAGCACACAGCCAAGACAACGTAGGAGGGGCGTCGGGAAAAGTCTCTGAATGTCCTTGAGTGCCCTAGACAGAACCCAGAGTTGAAACCGATCGAACATCTCTGGAGTGACCTGAAAATAGCTGTGCGGCAACATTCCCCATCCAACCTGACAGAGCTTGAGAGGATCTCCAGAGAAGAATGGGAGAAACTCCCCAAATACAGGTGTGCCAAGCTCGTAGCGTCATACCCAAAAAGACTCAAGGCTGTTATCGCTGCTGTACTGAATAAAGGGTCTGAATACTTATGTAAATGTGATATTTCAGTTTTACATTTTTAATACATTTTCACACATTTCTAAAAACCTGTTTTTGCTTTGTCATTATGGGGTATTGTGTGTAGATTGATGAGGTAAAAAAAACAATTTAATCAATTTTAGAATAAGGCTGTAAAAATTGTAGCCTATAGCCGTTGCTCAATTCCTCATGTACATTTTACTACACCACCTTTATATTCAAGAGGAGAGGTCCACGGGACCAAGGTTTATTGTGAATAAGACACAGCAATAAATACAAGTCATAGATCCCACAGTCACACACACACACTCACTGGCTAGACTTACAGTGCATTCGGAAAGTATTCAGACCCCTTGACTTCCTCCACATTTTGTTTACGTTACAGCCTTATTCTAAAATTAATTAAATAAAAAAAATTCCCTCAGCAATCTACACACAATACCCCATAATGACAAAATGAAAAACAGGTTTTTTGAAATGTTTGCACATTTATTTAAAATAATAAACAGAAATACCTTATTTATGTAAGTATTCAGACCCTTTGATATGAGACTCAAAATTGAGCTCAGATGTGAGCTCAATGTTTCTACAACTTCATTGGAGTCCACCTGTGGTAAACTACATTGATTGGACATGATTTGGAAAGGCAAACACCTGTCTATATAAGGTCCCACAGTAGATAGTGCATATCAGAGCAAAAACCAAGACATGATGTCAAAGAAATTGTCCGTAGAGTTCCAAGACAGAATTTTGTCGAGGCACAGATCTGGGGAAGGGTACCAAAAAATGTCTGCAGCATTGAAGGTCCCCAAGAACACAGTGGCGCTCCACCAATCAGGCCTTTATGGTAGAGTGGCCAGACGGAAGCCACTCCTCAGTAAAATGCACATGACAGCCCGCTTGGAGTTTGCCAACAGGGACCGAAAGGACTCTCAGACCATGAGAAACAAGATTCTCTGGTCTGATGAAACCAAGATTGAACTCTTTGACCTGAATGCCAAGCGTCACAACTGGAGGAAAATTTATAAAAAACTGTTTTTGCTTTGTCATTATGGGGTATTGTGTTTAGATTAATGAGGGGGAAAAAACTATTTAATACATTTTAGAATAAGGCTGTAACCTAACAAAATGTGGAAAAAGTCAAGGGGTCTGAATACTTTCCGAATGTACTGTATACATGGACAACACACAAATCATTAGCAGCAGGGAGCAGGATGGGATAAATAAAGCATTATGCACACTCTTTAAGATGAACACACTCATGATTAAACACTCTTGATATGATAGCATGCTGATGCAATACTTTTGTGGATAACATACTTGTGGTAATTAGCATGCAGGCACCCACTTGAATACATCACACTGGGCACACACTGGTTGAATCAATGTTGTTTCCACTTAATTTTAACAAAATTATGTTGAACCAACGTGGAATAGATGTTGAATTGATTGTCTGTGCCCACTGGGATAGGACTCGCCTCTGCTCTCCAATCAAATAGCTTTCTCCGAAGAAAAGCCTGTAGGGCTCGCAAGGGAAATAGTGCCAGATTAAGACAAAAAATAAAAACAAACATATAACAAATCAAAATAAACTAGTGCACATGATAAGGCATCCCCACATCTTTTGCCATGATACCAGCTCTTTTGCCAGGGCTGACTAAACAAAATACCAAACCCTGCCTACCTGATGTAAGGGACACAAAGTAAACCTGATAGTAAGAGCAGCAGTGGCTTCTCTGAAGCTCTGAAAAATACAAACATAATTATACCCCAGCTCATTTACAAAATAGCAATACCAAAACTTTTATACTTTATTAAATACACAACATTATCAAATAGACTCAATTTACATTATAATGTTACAAGCAGTGCTGGTAGGCCATACTTTCCCAGCCTACACAACCAACAAAACGGTGGCAATACCACATCTTGCAGACAGTGTTGATCACGTCACTGAAACACAAATTATTGTTTTACATGATGGCTGTCATATACTTTAGCAAGCGGTAAAACATTCACAGAACCAGAAACCAAAGTTAGCTTACCCAAAGTTCGACAAACTTTCATAAACACGGTCAAAAGGTGTGAACAGGGAATGTGCACCCTTCGCTGTCCTCTGGGGTGGAACCAACACTCCCCTAATAAGTACGCTTTAGTTATATATGTAAATTGCTAAACTCATCTCATAGCAGCCGCTAGGTGCCACTGGCTACACTCATTTTACCAAACAAAAGTGGGTCAGACTGTTGAAATGACAGATTGTACCGTTGAAAAGACAGATTGTATCTTTAAACAGTAGCTAATTGGTGGGTAAACAAGTGAGAATAATAAAGTATACAGGTGCTATGCCCCATGGCCACATCGGGGATGGAACTGAGCCAGACTCATCCACAACAATAAATGGGGGAAGGTCATGAATTTTACAGAGGTTTTACACTGTCATTCAGGAAGTTGTACAGTAGGCCTTATGTGGTGGAAAGGAACCCTGGGATGTTGCCTTTGTAACTTAATGTTGCTGGTAATCACAGCTTCAGAACAAGGTTATTTGTGGGTTATAGCTCATTAAAAGTGATAATTTCATTAGTGTTGATGCTGACGTTAGGATTCTGTTTTTTAAAGGTTTATTAAACCTGGAGTCTATTTAGTGTCATTTCAGCTCAGAGATTCATAGCTATTTGTCATAGGATATACACGTGCTTATGCATACAGACAGTGGGTAAACCTATTCATAAATATGAATAATTAATCATTTTCAATTATGAATGCCTGTCTCCTTGTTGCATTGCAAATGATCTCTGCATTGTCACTAGAAAAGCAGAGCTTGTATTCTGTGACCATTATGGCCTAGGCCTACTCCACTATAATTTTACGTTATTGTCATTTTAATAGATGGTGGACATATGTTTAATCATAATACATTTTGCAATATTATAATGCTGTCGCTTTAAATGAGACGTTCTATTCCCTCATTATCAAGAGCTTGATGGTGTAGCTCTGGCCCGAGGTAATTCTTTATTGTGTAGTTCGTGGGAACTGAAGTGTAGCCTACTGCCTCTCCTAACTGAGAAACACTCAGAAACACAAGTAGTCCACACTCGGCCCATGTTTACATAATAGGCCACATGAGACATAACAAAACCTGCTCTAGTATCAATATGACATTTAAATATGGACACGTCGCGGGCGCGTATGGAGTCTTTGAATGGATGCACGTGTAGGATAGTAGGCGGCCTGCAGCCTAGGTATACAGACCCCTGAGCGGGGTATAGACTAGCCCTTGGACACGGATAGGACTGAATGTAATACATTGTAAATAAGAGGTATCAAGGCACATTTATTATATTGTTAATAAAAATAAAATAAAAATATTGTAAAGATGCGCAAAGACGCACGTTCCACCTTGCCAAATTGCACGACATTGAGCAACCTTCACGGTTCCATTCCTGTAAAGAGCCAGTTCACAAATCTAACCGCTGTGGGGCGGTAAAGCTCCACAATCGCTACTGTAGGCTGTCTGAGTAGCTACTCATCATCAACAGAGCAACGCGTAGTCGTAGTGGACGTTCGCGTACGGAACCGGCCGAAAGAGTGTTCACGTTCACAATTTAAAGGGCAAAGGCTACCAAACAGTCCAAGAAATAACGGTTTAATCGACGCAGTACTTGCATTCGGCGTGTAACGGTTGTTTTATCATTCAGACTATAAACTGATAAGCGCAACGGGTGAATATGGACGTACGCCTGGTTTGTTTATGAAATGTAGCCTATCTTTTTCTCGTGAGCGTGGATTTGGAACCTTGCAAAAGTTCACTTGGTAGCTCACCTGCTCTCTATCGCCAGTGTGGAACGCGCTGTGATGCCGAGGGTTTCATTTGAAGAACGTCAGGCAGGTCTGATATTATAACAGTATTGTAACGTGGAAGGCTATTTAAACCTCATCCTCTGACAAGGCGTAAATACAGTAATAGCTCAGACCTATTCATCCTCAGGAGAGGTTGCGCCGAACAAGCATCAGGCTATACTGTAAATTAACTAACCAATCCTTCATTCGGAGCGTTTATCTCGTCGCCTGTCATCCTTTCATCTGTGATATTGACTGAACAGGTAATTTAGTTCTGTAACTGTGTTATAGTAAAGACACATCATTGCATGCTGCCGCCAATCCTAGACATGTACATTTTAGTCATTTAGCAGACGCTGTTATCCAGAGTGACTTACAGTAGGGAGTGTATATGTTTTCATATTTGTTCGTATTATATTATTTCTGATGATTTCATGTATTTAATCTGGTGTCCTCTGACTCACTGTAACATCCAGAGTTATTACCTAACATAAACACGACCACTACAAGCTGTACAGTAAAAATAAAATCTAGCCCACTTGATGGTAGGGTACTCGGGGGTAACTGCCCCCCCCCCCCCCCCCCCCACACACACACATTTAATTCACATAAAGACCACAAGATGTCACCAAATTATTTTCCCAACACTTTCCCTGGTTGCCACTATTCTTGCTGAACAAAACATTTCCTCTATATCATCACAACATTTGGAGATATTTCAACAAAACTATTTTGTGGTAAGTTGATCAAACTTTTTGAAAATTGTGTTTTTACATTTTTTATATATAAGTAGGAAAGCCTTAAGATATATAGTCCACTTGTTTAAACAGAAAAATAAAGATACTTTTTGAGTAAAGTAGTAATATGTTGGATGAGTGTGTTGGGGGCAACTCGCCCCCCCCCCCCCCCCCCCCCCCAGGGGCTAGTTACCCCTTTATGGTTATGAATGTGCGTCTACCTGTCATTTAGACAATGACTAGCCCAGTTTGCACTAGTTTATGCTAACTTGCTAGCTAGCCAGCTAGCTAGTTAGCATAAGCTGCTAGGAGGGCTAGCTAGCAACCTTACTACCAGATTGTTTATGTAAAACACATAAAAAGATAACATAACTTAATTGCGTTGTAAATGTTTCCACTAGTGACTGATAGCTTTACAGTTAATGTTACTTTGTAGCCTTTAGCTATTTTACACAGCATTTATGTTATATAGCTACATCTTTAAGGGAGAGCTATTCAATTGGCATCTCTCCCCCTGTTTTCAGTCACATGTGGGGACTGGATTAGGTGTGAGCAGTGCAGGAGGTGGGCTCGTGAGTTGTTCTCCAATTTTACTGGGCATAGTTTTATTTGTGACGTATCTACAAATTAGAAACGTGCAATAGCAGAGCATAAGAGAGTTGCCACATCAATGTTACACTGAATTAATTACTTAAGTTATTGTTATTAAATGTTTTATTCCAATGTTATTTAGTGTTATCAGTTATATTCCATTCCAATATTATATTCCAATGAATACCTTTTTTAATTAAAAACAACTGTAGAAAAACTTTTGCTCTTGAATGTCATTTTAAAGACTGCTGGGATTCAATCTCGATTTATTCAAATAATATTTAGTGCAGTTGTACATAATGGATTGTATAGAAAAGAAACAACAAAGAAAGAACAAAGAAACTGTATGTGCAGGTGAGTTAAAAAGAGGATCTTTACATCAAATCTCCTCATAGTGCGGATAATAATGGTGACATACGCAACCCCGTTTCCCCCCCAAATTATATTAAAATAATTAAAATAAGACAACCAGACTTAGCTTTTAAGTATTACTTACTAAAGAATTTCTAAATAAAACGGATTAAATTATATTAACACACTTGTGTGAAACCCTTAATCTTCTACCCATGGGGGGTGTCACAACCTGGCTTTTAGATGGTGACAAGCAAGGGAGTCTACACGTTGGCAGTTAAGGAGTAACAAAAATATTTATTTAAATAACTAACAAAGTGTAAAACTACAAAGGAAAACTAACCTGTGAAGTGTGAAAGTAGGCATGTGAGGGGTGTAATGGAGATGCATGGATGAAGGTAAAATGTGTGTAAGTGTTGAAGGGTGCACCTAATCCAAAAACATAATCAACCAGATCACAAAACAAAATGGTGCTTGTGGAGAGAGAGAGCCAGGACTGGGCACCAGCAACTTTTATCTCCTAGATCCCAAACCCAGGTTCAACTTGTCACCTTAACGACCCAATCAGCTCCACCTGTCCCCAATCTACAAATAAAAGCACAAAAACACAGTGAAGGAGGCAGGGAGAGCGTAACAGGGGGTACTTACAAGTACAGTTACCCTGGTACTTAAAAAAAACTCCCCTTGTCTAAAAACAACATTTCATGAAATAACTAAAAAAGTGTCAAATGTAGCCATTTATTTCCCTTTATAGTTTATTTGCTTAAGCATGACCTTACATCACATAGCAATTTTTTTCTCCAAATGTTGCTTTTTTGTGTCAGCAATTAGACATTGTTTTTTTGGAGGGGGCTAGTTACCTCCTGGTACCCTAACATGCAAGGAATAATGTAAACAAACATTGACAGTGTTCTTCTTTACATTATCAGTTTCAGTTGTCTTACTCAGAAGAGTGGTACAAATCATATTATGCTAATATGAATTTTATGTCCAATTAATTTCTCCTATGTATAATCAGTTTGCAATAGGCACTCTACTATAGGCTATCATTATATAACCCATATGCCACTGTCGGAAATCATGGTATCTATCCCTACTCTGCTTCTCTTTCATGCTACTTTTTGCCTCTGATTGAGTTACACAGCTTCAGGAAGTGGAGCAGGAGGTTGGGGTTAAGATACAGGAATCGGACCACCGAGCCCATTATGGGAAGATAAACATTCAGCAAGGAGTCTGGATAGTGATTGTATAATAAAAACCTCCTAGGGCATTGTTATGTCTAGTGGGGGAAAAACCCTTTGTGCAACTAGACTAATGTTCCCTCATGCATCCGTGTTTGTACACATTTGCACTAATTAACATGGTCTAACTCTTGATTGAAATAGCCACAACACCCATATACTGGTCATGATTTATAATCATGTTGTTTAAACACACAGATGTCCTCTCTCTGTTGTTATCTACCTGACACATACACAAACATGCTCTGAGATAAGATCTGAGACTGAAACACCAAATTAAACCGACCTTCAATTTTTCTCTCACAATGCCCTTGAAATAGGAGCAGAAATAGGCCACACAAGCGACTGGCCTCATTCAGTCATTGGTTGATTGGATTCCTGAAGAAATCCATTTATACATCTCTTCAGTCAGTCACTTAATTTAGAACATAAGGACCAATGGTTGTTGCACACAATTCAACTTGCCAAGAGATCTGTGTTAGGCTAAAGTACATGAGACTGAAGTCAAGATATCACCTCAGAATGGCTTATTTCATTCAGTTAGCTTTCTTTTTCTACTTTTCCTTGGGGTCATTTCAACCATATAACTTGCTGTAGCTTGTTTTCTTCTTTTTTTCTCTCTCTGACTGGTAGAAAAGCATTACAACCCCGGTTACTGTTATTTTATTAGCGTGACCTATGCCCTCTGGCCTGATGGACTGGTGAACTCACAGTGCTGGCCTTTTTCCCTTTTTCACATTTTATGGATTTTTTCAAAGGATTTACAGATTGATATTGTTTCCTGCTGACATTCAATTATATTTAATGCCAAAAGTACATACATAATACATTCACTATAGTTTGAAGAAGTAATTAACCCATTTATATGTACATGACATATTGCTACACGTGTTATAAGAACAGGATGTTTTTATATCATAACATCCCAAACACAACTTCCAAAGGCATCTGCAATTCAAATAATGTATAGATACAGTGAGGGAAAAAAGTATTTGATCCCCTGCTGATTTTGTACATTTGCCCACTGACAAAGAAATGATCAGTCTATAATTTTAATGGTAGGTTTATTTGAACAGTGAGAGACAGAATAACAACAAAAAAATCCAAAAAAACGCATGTAAAAAATGTTATAAATTGATTTGCATTTTAATGAGGGAAATAAGTATTTGACCCCCTCTCAATCAGAAAGATTTCTGGTTCCCAGGTGTCTTTTAAAATTAAAATTATAGACTGATTATTTCTTTGTCAGTGGGCAAATGTACAAAATCAGCAGGGGATCAAATACTTTTTTCCCTCACTGTAGTATTGTGTTTCCAGTTTATCAATATGCTTATTGTACTGTATCTAATGGCTCCCAGACATTCACACCCCTAGTGTCTCATCATCAGCCTGTTAGACTCCTCGACTGGGTTACTGCAGCTCCTGCCAATAGCTCTGTCCTACAGGCCTCTCATGGTCTCATTCTGCTGCTCACAGACTGAACAACCCTTAGCAGATAGGGATTCACTTTTTTGTTGTTAATGTGCAGCTATACGCCTCCGTTTGCCTAAAGAGAGAGAGATAAAGTATTTGAGTATGTGTCCTAATTTCTGTTCAAGACAAGACCCAAAATATTTTGTGCCTATCCAATCCTGCTCCTGTAACCACAGGCCCACCAGTTAAATTGTAGTTTCCAGATTATGAAGTCACCCCCCTTCACTCTCATCCACTATCACAAACCCCAAACCCCAAATCATGTTGTGTTGTTACATCCTCTGGCAAGGCCTTTTGAAGGGAATTCATATTTTTAATTTTAAAAGATAGCAGCAGGGCAAGAAGGAACTCTTGGGTATTTAATTGACTTCCCTTTAAGATTGCAAAAGCCTTTGATTCCACGCACATGCAGACATTAGTCGTCCAGATCCTGTCTAATGTTCCAGTCATCCAAGCACAACTTCCTTGTGTTCTGCCTCTACTGATTCTCCTTAATGACTGGAGCCCTTTATTTTATATTTTGACACTATCGGTACAATTTGTTGGATTCCATCAGGTGACTGGCATCGAACATGGTGCCTCTGCATAAAGACCAAATCCTATTACCCAGACATGACTTGTCCTTCACAGTTAACATCATGAGCAGTCTTCTACTACTCTGTCCAGCCAAAGTATACCAGCTTCTCAAAGCCTACTGAGGATCGTTTCCTCCATTTCTCGGTTATAAAATACCTACTCACTTTCATTTTCAGACAGTCATGTTGAGAGTTTTCAAGACTGCATGCAGTTGTTCTAGTTAGACTAGTTAAGTGAGACAAGAGGTACAGCCTGGGGTCTTGCAACAAAGGCGGATACATTTACAACATTATAGAATATCTCTGGTTCAGCCTTCTGAGTGGCGCAGTGGTCTAAGGCACTGCATCGCAGTGCTAGCTGTGCCACTAGAGATCCTGGTCTGAGTCCAGGCTCTGTCGCAGCCGGCCGTGACCAGGAGACCCATGGGGCGGCACACAATTGGCCCAGCACCGTCTGAGTTAGGGGAGCATTTGGCCGGCTAGAATGTCCTTGTCTCACAGCGCTCTAGCGACTCCTGTGGCGGGTCGGGCGCATGCACACTGTCACAGTCACCAGGTGTACGGTGTTTCCTCCAACACATTGGTGCGGCTGGCTTCCGGGTTAAGTGGACATTGTGTCAAGAAGCAGTGTAGCTTGGCTGGGTCGTGTTTCGGAGGACGCACGGCTCTCGACCTTTGCCTCCCCCGAGTCCGTACGGGAGTTGCAGCGATGGGACAGACTGTAACTACCCAAACAAAGGCAGATTCACATGCAGTGGTTCTAGATAGACTAGTTAGATAGACAGTTAGGACCTGGGGGGGTCTTGCGAGGGAGGATACGTTTCCATGACAGGGTGGCCCTTCACCCCCATTATAATTGAGGTTTCTGGAGACCGAGGTCCTGGATGTGGGGTTGGTTTCTTCTGGGTCCCAGTAGCACTAGGACCTTGAAGCGGTTGGTCTACAGTGGTGGCTGCAGCTGGAGGTGCCACTTATTTGTTCCAGGACATCATTTGTATCTCTGTCAGGAGGGACATACGGCCCTGGAGGGCGGCAGAGCAGAGCAGCACACTCTTCAGCTGTAATTTTAACCCTGAGCACTGAAGATGTAGGCTGAATGTGATCAGTCTTAACAATTCTGCCAGAGTGATTTACTTCAATAAAAACCTGTGGAGAGACTACCACTGTTCAGGATAGGGGTTTATTGCTTTGGTTTAGGTAATGATATGCTACATAAGGACGTATATAGGACTTTATTCAGAATAACCTTGAATAGAAGGAGATACGGCATGGCAAGCGGTACCAGAGTGCCAAGTATAGGACAAAAAGGCTTCTCAACAGTTTTTATCCCCAAGCCATAAGACTCCTGAACAGGTAATCAAATGGCTACCCGGACTATTTGCATTGTGTACTCCCCCCCCAACCCCTCTTTTTACGCTGCTGCTACTCTCTGTTTATCATATACGCATAGTCACTTTAACTATACATTCATGTACATACTACCTCAATTGGGCCGACCAACCAGTGCTCCCGCACATTGGCTAACCGGGCTATCTGAATTGTGTCCCACCACCCGCCAACCCCTCTTTTACGCTATTGCTACTCTCTGTTCATCATATATGCATGGTCACTTTAACCATATCTACATGTACATACTACCTAAATCAGCCTGACTAACCGGTGTCTGTATGTAGCCTCGCTACTTTTATAGCCTCGCTACTGTATATAGCTTTTTACTGTTGTTTTATTTCTTTACCTACCTATTGTTCACCTAATACCTTTTTTGCACTATTGGTTAGAGCCTGTAAGTAAGCATTTCACTGTAAGATCTACACCTGTTGTATTCAGCGCACGTGACAAATAAACTTTGATTTGATTTCAGTTATTTAAATCCTATATCTGGGCTGGTCATTTCAAATCATCAATATAAGACACCTCGCATGGAAAGCTTTGGTTATGACTGGCCATTTGTTTTTGTAATTTGTTCTACAGTCTTTACTTAAGCAATAAGTCCTGAGGAGGTGTTGTATATGGCCAATATACCACGACTAAGGGATGTTCTTATGCAAGACGCAACACGGAGTGCCTGGGTAAAGCCATTAGCCATAGTACTGTGCATTCGGAAAGTATTCAGACCCCTTGACTTTTTCCACATTTTGTTACGTTACAGCCTAATTCTAAAATTGATTAAATAGTTGTTTTTAACCCCCCATCAATCTACACACAATACCCCATTATGACAAAGGAAAAACAGGTTTTTAGAAATTTGAGCAAATATATTAAAAATAAAAAACTGATATCACATTTACATAAGTATTCAGACCCTTTACTTTCAGGTCTCTCCAGAGATGTTCGATCGGGTTCAAGTCTGGGCTCTGACTGGGCCACTCAAGGACATTCAGAGACTTGTCCCAAAGCCACTCCTGCGTTGTCTTGGCTGTGTGCTTAGGGTCATTGTCCTGTTGGAAGGTGAACTTTTGCCCCTGTCTGAGGCTCAGTTCATCTTTCCCTCGATCCTGACTAGTCTCCCAGTCCCTGCCGCTGAAAAACATCCCCACAGAATGATGCTGCCACCACCATGCTACACCGTAAGGATTGTGCCAGGTTTCCTCCAGACGTGACGCTTGGCATTCAGGTCAAAGAGTTCAATTTTGGTTTCATCAGACCAGAAAATCTTCTCATGGTCTGAGAGTCCTTTAGGTGCCTTTTGGCAAACTCCAAGCGGGCTGTCATTTGCCTTTTACTGAGGAGTGGCTTCCGTCTAGCCACTTTACCATAAAGGCCTGATTGGTGGAGTGCTGCAGAGATAGTTGTCCTTCTGGAAGGTTCTCCCATCTCCACAGAGGAACTCTGGAGCTCTATCAGTGACCATCGAGTTCTTGGTCACCTCTCTGACCAAGACCCTTCTCCCCCAATTGCTCTGTTTGGCCAGGTGGCCAGCTCTAGGAAGAGTCTTGGTGGTTACAAACTTCTTCCATTTAAGAATGATGAAGGCCTCTGTGTTCTTGGGGACCTTCAATGCTGCAGACATTTTTTTGGTACCCTTCCCCAGATCTGTGCCTCGACACAATCCTGTCTCTGAGCTCTATGGACAATTCCTTTGACCTCATGGCTTAGTTTTTCCTCTGACATGCACTGTCAACTGTGGGACCTTATATAGATAGGTGTGTGCCTTTCCAAATCATGTTCAATCACCACAGGTGGACTCCAATGAAGTTGAAGAAACATCTCAAGGATGATCAATGGAAACAGGGTGCACCTGAGCTCAATTTCGAGTCTCATAGCAAAGGGTCTGAATGCTTATTTAAATAAGATATTATGTTTTCTTTTTTCTTCTTTTTTTGCAATAATGTCTAAAAACCTGTTTTCACTGGGGTGTTGTGTGGGGTATGGGGTATTAGGGGTATTGTGGCGCAGTGGGGTATTGTGTGTAGATTGATGAGGGAAAAAAAATATTTTAATCTCTTTTAGAATAAGGCTGTAAGGTAATAAAATGTGGAAAAGGGGAAGGGGTCTTAATAATTTACAAATGCACTGTATACAACAAATCCCTGAGGTGCCTTATTGCTATTATAAACTGGTTCCACATTTTTATTAGAACAGTAAAAAGTATTTATTTTGTTATATACATGGTATACTGTCTGATATACCACAGCTTTCAGCCAATCAGCATTCAGGGCTTAAATCAACCAGTTTATAATTAAGCTATAAAGCCGAAGGGGGTGTGGTATATGGCCAATATACCACGGCTAAGGGCTGTATCCAGACACTCTGCGTTGTGTTGTGCATAAGAACAGCCCTTAGCCGTGGTATATTGGTCATTTATACAACGGGTGGGTCTAATCCTGAATGCTGATTGGTTAAAACCACATTCCTGGGCCTCCCGTGTGGCACAGCGGTCTAAGGCACTGCATTGCAGTGCTTGAGGCGTCACTACAGTTCCAGGTTCGATCCAAGGCTGTGTCGCAGCCGGCCGTGACCGGGAGACCCATGAGGCGGGGCAAAAATGGCCCACATCTTCGGTCGCCAGCCCTCGGGCCTAACAACACCCGTGCCAATATATCCACTAAACACCGGCTTCTCGGGCATTATCACTTAAATACCACAAACACCCGAGGTGTCTTATTGCTTATTATAAACTGGTTACCAATGTAATTAGAACAGTAGAAATAAATACCCATGTCAGCCAATCAGCATTCAGGGCTGAAACCATCCAGTTTAAAATTCTGTTTATACTTTTTTGTGCTGTATTCTTGTGTGTTGTTTGCTGTACGCACTCCCTCTCTTTTGCTCTCGCTGTCACTCTTGCTCCTGCTCTCTCAATGGAGGTGCATGTAAACATCATAACAGATTTGCTATTATTAAATCATTCCGCTCTCTCTCCCTGTAGAACGTGTGTGGAATGAGAAGTAGCTGCTGTCAGTCAGAGCCTGTCTATTCAGGCCCATGTGTAGTCCTCAGGAGGAAAGACATTAGTAAATATTTTCTTAACTCTATTTCCTTAAAACTGCTTTGTTGGTTAAGGGTTTGTAAGTAAGCATTTCACGGTTGTATTCGGCATTTCCTAGGACATTTACCGTAATTTCCGGACTATAAGCCGCTACTTTTTTCCCAAGCTTTGAACCTCGCGGCTTAAACAATGACGCGGCTAATATATGGATTTTTCCCGCTTTCAAAAAAAAAAAACACATTCTGTGACGTGCTCAGTTTTTTTGCGGCATGAAGCTTTCATTAGACCAATGAAATTGCCGAACGGGTTAAGGTCAAACAACTTTTTTGTTTACTGTTTAGATTAAATCGAGCGCGCTCAAACTTCCCATCATTCTGATTACGGTAGTCATTTTGTCACCTTCATCATGGCAAAGGCACGGAGAAATGCATATGATGCAGCTTTCAAGTTGATGGCGATTGATCTGGCTGTTGGAAAAGGAAATAGAGCTGCTGCACGGGAGCTTGGTCTGGAGCAATGACTTTCTTGGTAGGCTACTGTTTACTGCTAATTTTTTATTTTTTGTTACAAGCCGTGTTTTGTTAAAGCCTATTTATTTTTGTTACAAGCCGTGTTTCGTTAAAGCCTATTTATTTTTGTTACAAGCCGTGTTTCGTTAAAGCCTGTGTAAATTTGTTTCAATGTACCGGTAGGCACCTGCGGCTTATAGACATGTGCGGCTTATTTATGTTCAAAATAATATATATTTTTTAATTCAGTGGGTACGGCTTATATTCAGGTGCGCTCAATAGTCCGGAAATTACGGTACGCCTTTCCTAAGCACGCCTTTCCTACGCACTTCTAAGATGGCGCCGACAGAGATGGTTGCATCGCTTCAGGTCCTTAGGAAACTATGCAGTAATTTGTTTTTTCATGTATTATTTCTGACATTGTTAGCACAGAAAATCTTAAGTGTTATTACATACAGCCGGGAAGAACTATTGGATATAAATGCTACGTCAACTTACCAACATTACGACCAGGAATATGACTTTCCCGAAGCGGATCCTTTGTTTGGACCTCCACCCTGGACATTGGATCTAATCCCAGAGGCCGACCCAAAACAACTTCGTCGCTGCAGGAGAGGCAGACGGAGTGGCCTCCTGGTCAGACTTAGAAGGCGAGCACACCATCCACCACTTCCGAGCATATTACTCGCCAATGTCCAATCTCTAGACAACAAGGTGGGTGAAATTAGGGCATGAGTTGCCTTCCAGAGAGACATCAGAGATTGTAACATTCTCTGTTTCACGGAAACATGGCTCACTCGGGACATGTTGTCAGAGTCGGTACAGCCACCTGGGTTCTTCACGCATCACGCCGACAGAAACAAACATCTCTCTGGTAAGAAGGGCGGGGGTGTATGCCTTATGATTAACAACTCATGGTGTATTCATAACAACATACAGGAACTCAAATCCTTTTGTTCACCTGACCTTATAATTCCTTACAATCAAATGCCATCCACATTATCTCCTAAGAGAATTCTCATCGATTATAGTCACTGCCGTGCATATCCCCCCCAAGCAGATACCTCAACGGCCCTGAAAGAACTTCACTGGACTCTATGTAAACTGGAAACCATATATCCTGAGGCTGTATTTATTATAGCTGGGGATTTTAACAAAGCTAATCTGAGAACAAGGCTACCTAAATTTTACCAGCATATTGAATGCGCGACAAGATCTGGTAGCATTCTTGACCATTGCTACTCTAAATTCCACGATGGATACAAGGCCCTCCCTTCGGAAAATCTGACCATGACTCCATCAAGATTGCTTCGATCACGTGGACTGGGATATGTTCCGCATAGCCTCAGACAACAACATTGGCGCATACGCTGACTCGGTGAGTGAGTTTATTAGCAAGTGCACCGGAGATGTTGTACCCACTGTGACTATTAAAACATTCCCTAACCAGAAACCGTGGCTTGATGGCAGGATTCGCGCAAAACTGAAAGCGCGAACCACCACTTTTTATCATGGCAAGGCGACTGGAAACATGATCGAATACAAACAGTGTAGTTATTCCCTCCGCAAGGCAACCAAACAAGCAAAGCGTCACTATAGAGACAAAGTAGAGTTGCAATTCAATGGCTCAAACACGAGACGTATGTGGCAGGGTCTAAAGACGATCACGGATTACAAAAAGAAAACCAGCCCTGTTGTGAACATTGACACCTTGCTTCCAGACAAATTAAACAACTTCTTTGCTCACTTTGAGGACAATACAGTGACACAGCCCACTACCAAAGCCGGTGGGCACTCCTTCTCCGTGGCCAACGTGAGTAAAACATTTAAACGTGTTAACCCTCGCAAGGCTGCCGGCCCAGACGGCATCCCTAGCCGCATCCTCAGAGCATGCGCAGACCAGCTGGCTGGTGTGTTTACAGACATATTCAATCGATCCCTATCCCAGTCTGTTGTCCCCGCATGCTTCAAGATGGCCACCATTATTCCTATTCCCAAGAAAGCTTAAGTAACTGAACTAAATGACTATCGCCCCGTAGCACTCACTTCTGTCATCATGATGTGCTTTGAGAGACTAGTTAAGGATCGTATCACCTCCACCCTACCTGATACCCTAGACCCACTCCAATTTGCTTACCACTTCAATGGGTCCACAGACGATGCAATCGCCATCACACTGCACACTGCCCTATCCCATCTGGACAAGAGGAATACTTATGTAAGAATGCTCTTCATTGACTACAGCTCAGCATTCAACACCATAGAACCCTCCAAATTCATCATTAAGCTCGAGACCCTGGGTCTCGACCCCGCCCTGTGCAACTGGGTCCTGGACTTTCTGATGGGCCGCCCCCAGGTGGTGAAGGTAGGAAACAACATCTCAATTCCACTGATCCTCAACACTGGGGCCCCACAAGGATGCCTTCCCAGCCCTTTCCTGTACTCCCTGTTCACCCATGACTACGTGGCCATGCACGCCTCCAACTCAATCAAGTTTGCAGATAACACTACAGTGGTAGGCTTGATTACCAACAACGTTGAGACGACTTACAGGGAGGAGGTGAGGGCCCTCGGAGTGTGGTGCCAGTAAAATAACCTCTCACTCAACGTCAACAAAACAAAGGAGATGAGCAGAGGGAACACTCCCTCATCCACATCGACAGGACAGTAGTGGAGAAGGTGGAAAGTTTTTAGTTCCTCGGCGTACACATCACGGACAAACTGAAATGGTCCACCCACACAGACAGCGTGGTGAAGAAGGTGCAACAGCCTTTACATTTGTGTGTATAAGGTAGTCGTTGTGATTTTGTTAGATTACTTGTCGGAACTAGAAGCACAAGCATTTCGCGACACTCGGATTAACATCTGCGAACCGTGTGTATGTGACCAATAAAATTTGATTTGATATTTGGTATTCAGACTTACCTTATTCAGTCGTGTAACACACTCTGCAGGTGTGGCTACCTTGCACGCTTTGAATAAATGTATGTGTCTATATGCAAATATGTAACTGCTGAAGACCTTCCCAACTGATGGCCAACAGATTTTTTCATGGGGTTTTCATTCAATAGGGTTTTCAGTACATTTATCATTAAATCAATTAAGGTGTATTGTTTAGTTGTACATTTTGTCGATAGACAAATACAATGTGCTTGCATGACACTGTGGGTTCTCTCTCTTTTCCCCCCCCTTTTTTTTCTTTGTGCTTGTAGATCCATTTTTTGATAAGCTCTGTTTACATATGAATCTTAATGTTAATATATTATAACATGAATGAAAATGACATATATATATGGATGTTGCCAAAAAAAATATTGGTAAATGTTTAATTAATATGGAAATGACTAAAAGTAACTCCACTACATGTAACTGTTATTCTTATCTGCATTACCGTGAAATGTTTACTTACAAGCCCTTAACCAACAATGCAGTTTTAAGTAAATAGAGTTAATTACTAAATAAACTAAAGTTTAAAAAAGTTACACAATAAAATAACAATAATGAGGCTAAATACAGGGGTACCGGTATCGAGTCAATGTGTCGGGTTACAGGTTCGTAGAATAGTAGAATATAATATTTAGTAGGTTATTTCGAGGGAAGGTGTTCAGAATATTATAGATCAATGAAAGAAAGCTAGCTAAATATATGCATATTACTCTCCTTTTCAGCACCAATTGGTAGATTTAAAAATACTCTGATGTTGTAGATTATTTAAGGTTAGGAAAGTATTTCTGAATCATAAAAAACTGGTTTGTAGAGCCTTTACACACTAAATATATTAATTAATCAAAAATACAGTGGTTTGATTAATCCTGAAAGTTGCCACATTCATTTCTTCAACCCATGGTAATGTTGGAAGATTAGTGTACAAACGTGTAGAATTATAATAGGAAGAAAAGTGTACAATAGTAGGCTATACCCTCGTCTGTTGCCTGCTCTAACTATGGCACTGTGTGATGACACCGCCAAGTATTGCGCCATGTGTTGGCTTCAAACTGTTACGACTTGGTCAGCGCTCTGCTCCATAACGATTTAATTAGCCTACATTTCAACTGTTACTAATGATACTCAGCAACAACCACACCGCCGTGACCGCGTTTACAGAGGAAGCAAATGAAGGTAAACGAAACAATGTAATTAAATGGAATGATAATGTAGGCTATACCAAATGAAGGGAACTAACAGTAAATTAGCAGTTGAATATGTATGTATGTTTATTAGGCCTACTGACTGTCGATTTCTGTTATTGGCTAATATTGAACATGATAGAAATAGGAAACCGAGAAACTCGGGGTAGCCTATAATTAAGACATTCGAGAGTGCCCATCCCTGCGAGTTTAAAGGCCGTACAATTTAAATTCTGCCAAGTGGCACAGCATTTCATAAACTTTACTGTGGGAAAGTTGATATGTTGATATGCTTCAGTTTTCACATTTCACATTTACTGCCATTTCACGATTAAAAGGTAAAATAGATCTAAAACAAGTGTCATTTATATTTACAATTCCCTTATCCAAACTGATGACTCATTTACCTGGCTCTTATCAATAGCTATTATGAAGGTGTAAATTACAGTGCATAGAGAATGGTGTTATTTCCAGCGAAAAGAATTAGATGCTTTTTCCACTTGGAACCGGTAGGTTCGCAAGACCTTATTCATAGTTTCCTTGCGCGTAAAGGTGGTGGAATTTTTCGGGAATTACGTCAAGGTCATAATATGTCGTATCTGTAGACACAACTCAGCCACACCTTCATTGATTCGATCACCCCAAACGAATAGCTGGTGAATTGCATGCTATTCTCATGTTTAAATTCAAGGTCGGAATACACGTAGAGAGAAAAGTGCATCAAAGTGAATAAATGAAACGGCAAAACAGATATGTATGGGAATACCATCAAATAAATGGCAACCTTCTGGACTGTCGCCTCATATGAAACATTAGCTCATTAATCCAAAATGCTGGGATATAGAACCAACGTTTTAGCTTCACTGTCCAAATACATACGCAGGGGAGTGTAGGTATAAAATACCATTCCTTTACTTGTTAGTTACTGTGATTGCCTTTTTCCCCAATAATGTTCACAATTTCATATTTTCTTACTTTCTGTATTGCTCACTAGCAGTCATACTACCACTACCTCCCCTATACTCCCTTTTCAGTCATCCAGCATTTCTTTCCAGACCTCATTCCTCCATTGGCTGCTGATAGTTATCTCTAGCTGTATGTGAAAGCGGCCATCGGGACTGTGACAGCTAGCCGAGTGCACAGCACGTGTCATCTTGGCGTGGAGAGAGACGGAGAGGCAGAGGAAGAGCGTAGGGTAATTTTAGGTATAGAATTAGATAGACAGAGAAAATGACAGAGAAGAGGCAAAATAGAGGATAATAAATAACGGAGATACAGTGTGTGTGAGATGGAGACGAACAATAACGGCAGATGAGGCGGTGGAAGTAAAATGGAAGATAAGGAGTCGGAAGAGCGGGGTTAAGGCATGGTAAATGAGATGGGACCAGAGGATATGTGTACAAATGGGAAAGGAACAAACATGAGATGGGCTACTGTATATGCACGGTTGACAGACATTAGATGTTGTCATCGTAGGTACTGTCCAGCCTGCCTGACTCATCCCCAGTCAGCGCTGCTCGTTTTGTACCCACCCTCTCCCACGTGTGCCGAATCACCAGACACCCCCCTCCGCATTCCCCCACAAAAACACCATATGTGGACTATAGGCATGTGCCCAGGGACCAAGCTATTGGCCCACATACAAAACAAAATGTTACCATGCATGTACAGCTCAGGGGGACTTGTCACGTGAGTTGAACTGACCTCCAGGAGCTGTAGCTCCACTATCAGCTCTGCATCAAGGTCACAACCCTGCCTCCAGAAGGTCTTGTAACATATTTTAAGAGCAGATAACAGAAAGTATTCACACCACTTGAATTTTTCCACATTTTGTTGTGTTACGAAGTGGGATTAAAATGTATTTAATTGTACATTGTTTTGTAAATGATCTACACAAAATACTCTGCAATGTCAAAGTGGAAGAATTATATATATACACTACTGGTCAAAAGTTTTAGAACACCTACTCATACACGGGTTTTTCTTTATTTTGACTATTTTCTACATTGTAGAATAATAGTGAAGACATCAAAATGATGAAATTACACAAATGGAATCATGTAGTAACCAAAAAAGTGTTAAACAAATCAAAATATATTTGATATTTGAGGTTCTTCAAATAGACACCTTTTACCTTGATGACAGCTTTGCACGCTCTTGGCATTCTCTCTACCAGCTTCACCTGGAATGCTTTTCCAACAGTCTTGAAGGAATTCCCATGCTTTTCCTTCACTCTGCGGTCCGACTCATCCCAAACCATCTCAATTTGGTTGAGGTCGGGGGATTGTGGATGCCATGTCATCTGATGCAGCACTCCATCACTCTCTTTCTTGGTAAAATAGCCCTTACACAGACTGGAGGTCTGTTGGGTCATTGCCCTGTTGAAAAACAAATGAAACTCCCACTAAGCCCAAACCAGATGGAATGGCATATCACTGCAGAATGCTGTGGTAGCCATGCTGGTTAAGTGTGCCTTGAAGTCTAAATAAATCACTGACAGTGTCACCAGCAAAGCATCCCTATACCATAACACCTCCTCCTCCATGCTTTATGGTGGGAAATACACATGCAGAGATCATCTGTTCACCCACACCACGTCTCACACGGACATGGCTGTTGGAACCAAAAATCTCAAATTTGGACTCCAGACCAAAGGGCAAATTTCCACTGGTCTAATGTCCGTTGCTTGTGTTTCTTGATGTCCTTTAGTAGTTGTTTCTTTGCAGCAAATCGACCATGAAGGCCTGATTCACGTAGTCTCCTCTGAACAGTTGATGTTGAGATGTGTCTGTTACTTGAACTCTGTGAAGCATTTATTTTGGGCTGCAATTTCTGAGGCTGGTAACTCTAATGAATTTATCCTCTGCAGCAGAGGTAACTCTGGATCTTCCATTCCTGTGGCAGTCCTCATGAGAGCCAGTTTCATCATAGCACTTGATGGTTTTTGCGACTGCACTTGAAGAAACAAAGTTCTTGAAATTTTCCCTATTGACTGATCTTCATGTCTTAAAGTAATGAATGACTGTCATTTCTCTTTGCTTATTTGAACAGTTCTTGCCATAATATGGACATGGTCTTTTACCAAACAGGGCTATCTTCTGTATACCACCCCTACCTTGTGTCACGTCCTGACCATAGTAAGTTGTTATTTTCTATGGTAGAGTAGGTCAGGGCGTGACAGGGGGTGTTTGTCTATGTTTTGTATTTCTATGTTCAGTTTCTAGTTTTGTATTTCTATGTTGGTTTTGTTTGGTATGATCTCCAATTAGAGGCAGCTGGTTGTCGTTGTCTCTAATTGGAGGTCATATTTAAGCTGATGTTTGTCCCACCTGTTTTTGTGGGTGATTCATTTTTGAGTAGTATTATTTTCTCTGCGTCACGGTTTGTTTTGTTATTCTAGTATCGCAACGTTTCACGGAATAAATAAATATGTGGAACTACAACCATGCTGCATTTTGGTCCGATCCTTTCGACAACCGTGACACCTTGTCACAACGCAACTGATTGGCTCAAATGCATTAAGAAGGAAAGAAATTCCACAAATTAACTTTTAACAAGGCACACCTGTTAATTCAAATGCATTCCATGTGACTACCTTATGAAGCTGGTTGAGACAATTCCAACCAATATTCCACAATATTTATCCATAATTCATTTTAAAATTTTTCAAGCTCTGTCAAGTTTGTTCTTAATCATTGCTAGACAGCCATATTCAAGTCTTGCCATAGATTTTCTAAAAGTAAAAAAATTTAACTAGGCCACTCAGGAACATTAAATGTCGTCTTGGTAAGCAACTGTATATTTGGCCTTGTGTTTTAGGTTATTGTACTGTTGAAAGGTTAATTTGTCTCCTCGTGTCAGAACCAAGTTTCCTCTAGGATTTTGCCTGTGCTTAGCTCTGTTTCGTTTCTTTTTATAAAAAACTCCCTAGACCTTACCAATGACAAGCATACCCATAACATGATGCAGCCACCAACATGCTTGAAAATATGAAGGTTGTACTCAGTGATGTGTTGTGTTGGATTTGCCCCAAACATAATGCTTTGTATTCAGGAAAAAAGTTATTTCCTTTGCCACATTTTTTTGCAGTATTACTTTAGTGCCTTATTGCAAACATGGTGCATGTTTTGGAATATTTGTATTCTATATAGGCTTCCTTCTTTTCACTCTGTAATTTATGTTAGTATTGTGGAGTAATCCATCCTCAGTTATCTTCTTTCACAGCCATTAAACTGCAACTGTTTTAAAGTCACCATTGGCCTCATTGTGAAATCCCTAAGCGGTTTCCTTCCTCTCCAGCAACTGAGTTAGAAAGGGCGCCTGTATCTTTGTAGAGACTGTTGTATATTGATACACCATCCAAAGTGTAATTAATAACTGCACCATGCTCAAAGGGATATTCAATGTCTGCTTTTTTGTTGTTGTTGACCCATCTACCAATAGGTGCCCTTTTTTGCAAACCATTGAAAAACCTCGCTGGTCTTTGTGGTTGAATCTGTGCTTGAAATTCACTGCTCGACTGAGGGATCTTACAGATAATTTTATGTGTGGGGTACAGATATGAGGTAGTCATTTAAAAATCATGTTCAACACTATTATTACACACAGAGTCCATGCAATTTATTATGTGACTTGTTAAGTACATTTTTACTCCTGAACTTATTTAGGCTTGCCATAACAAAAGGGTTATTGACTACTTATTGACTCAACACATTTCAGCTTTTCATTTTTTATTAATTAGTTAACATTTCTAAAAACCTATTTCCAAATTATGGGGTATTGTGTGTAAATCCGTGACACAAAATCTAAATGAATCTAAATGTCACGCCCTGACCAGGTGAACTCTGCTATTTTGGTCAGGGTGTGGCATTTCTATGGTTTATTTTCTATGTTTTGGTTATAGCCTTTCTTTGTTTTATTTCTATGTTGGGCTCGGGGTGATTTCCCAATCAGACAGCTGTCGCTTGTTATGTCTGATTGGGAATCACATTTAAGTTCCTTTTCCCCCCACGATGTTTGTGGGTTGGTGCCTCTTTTGTTTGAGCAAGTTAACGGTTCGTCTATTCGTTGTCTGTTTTGGTAACGTGTTTATTTGTGTCTAAATAAACATGTGTTCGCTCCCAGCTGCGTTTTGGTCCGCTTCCTTATCACCCGACGACGAGCGTTACACTAAATTAACATAATAACCCTTTTTGGTTCCAGGTAGAACCCCTTTTCTGTTCTATGAAGAACCCTTTCCACAGAAGGTTCTACCTGGAACTAAAAAGGCTTGTACCTGGAACCAAAAAGGGTTCTTGTCTTCTAAGATTGTTCTGTTACACTGCACTGGCATTTGCTTGTGATATAGGTACAGTATAGTGTCAGTACTTTCAGATATACCTTATAGAGGGTGAGGTGATGTTGTGTTGAATGGATGCCCAGCAGTCTTGGCAGTCAAGAGGTGCCCTCCTTATATCTCCTGGTCCAGTCGGAGAGATGGCGTCTCTCCTCACGTCTCTGTCTCCCAACCACAGTGGTTGAGTTATGTGCATGGCCAGTGTCCCAGACTTGTCATGAGTCACCTCTCTCAGGCCTAGGGGCACTCACAGGCCTGAGGCTGGCTCATACTCCACGTGCCCCCCCCCCCCCTCTCAGTTGTTATTACCATGCTATCAGGTTGTGTTGCTGCAGACCCTACAGTGGTTTCTGTGACTTGTGTCTATCAGGTGTTCTGAGCTGATATGAACTGTCTCTGCGTCTCCGTGGTTACCGGGGGAATGACAGACGAGGTGGCTCAGGTACAAAGAGAGCTGCTGAGATAAGCCACACCCTGGCTTGTTCTCCTCATTCTATTTCTGAGTTGGTCCAAGAGCTGTGAAGTGTAGGAGGGTATAAATAAGAGTGTGAAATGGGTCACCCCTCCTTTGCACTCTTTCTCTCCTGTTTCTACCTCCTCTGCTCATCACCTGCTGCGTCTCTCCCTCTCCTCCCCACCCACTTCCTCTTATTCCCCTCGATGCTCTGCTCTCATTAAACACCTCCACCCTTCTCTCTCTCTCACTGTCTCTCTTCCCTCTCTCTCTCTCTCTCTCTTTCTTAATTACCTGTTTCAGATGCTCTCAGTCGCCCACGAGAGGGCAGACAGCCAAACACTCAGGGCTGGCATTATGCTGCCAGAGCAGTCTAGGAATGTGGGGAATGTGAACTGCTCAATCACTTGAACAGCTGAGTCAATGAGAGCACATGATAACCCTCCCCACCCTCACCAGACATTTGGAACTTTTGTCTCCGATTGCTTCTTTAACATCTAGTCTGTCTCTACTGCGTGGCACACTGATGGAATATGGTGAACATGGCTTTCCCCTGCTATTGTTTTTCAGTGAGCTTCTGGGAGATGGATCCAGACAACCAGAACCAAAGCCAGCCCCACCCTGAGAACCCATCTGGACTATCAGAGGTTTTAACCCCCACTCCAGCAGCACCTTCAGGCACAGAAACGCCAACCTCTGAACCCTGCGCCAATACTCCTGCTCCTCAAACATCAGTCCCAGCCCGGCCTCGACGGCCTCAGAGGACCCCCAGAGTAGAGGGCTCTGTAGACGTCTGTGAGCCCAAACCTGACCCCACAGAGGCTAACCAGGACAGATCCACTCCTGATGCTCCAGCTGGGGCCAGCCGTCATAAGCCCCTGCGGCCTGGAGCAGCCAAGCCCCCTGGGGGGCCTGGAGAGCCAGTGGGGTACACTGAAACCACTCTGAAGGCTGGCCCTAAAGTCCCAGGCCACCCCCCAGGGGCCCGGAACCCCATCTCAATGAGGGCAGCCTCAGTGCCCCAGCCACCGTCCTCCAGGCCTATACCTCCCCACCTCAACCCTCATGCCCAGAGGGCCTTCTCCGTGTCGGGCACCGCGGACACACAGGCCCAGGTGGTAGAAGACTTCAGGTGAGCTCCAGGCTCTGTGTGTTATCTGTCCAATCCAGCTTTCACTACTGCACAATTGTTTTTTTTAAACATGAACAGAAAATGCTTTTTAAGAGCAGGCTTCAGACCTTCAGTGTTGTGGGGGCACAGTCATTTGTCAATACATAGCCCTAAGCACCATAGTAAAGGCTGCAGTGGCATGTATCCAACTAAACTTTTACTGGGGTGTAGTTTCCCATTTACAAAGTGAAAGGGGCAGGAAACTGATTGACTACTGTACATACCACCAGAGTACAGCCAGAGGGGAATAAGTTCCTGGTTTAGTGACTACTTCTTAAGGTCTCTTCCTCCTCTCTTAACTCAAGCTCAACTCAAGTCAGTGGTTGTTTCTCAATATGCGTTCTACCGTGCTCCACACTCTCATGCTCCAAGTGTATTCTCCAAGGACGTTCTCTTGAGTACATTCTTGTGAGGATGAGAGTGTGGAGAACGCATTAAACATTACATTTGAGAAGCACTCGCACTTCCCCTACTGTATTAGCTAACGCTGCATCTCCCCATTCACTGAACCTTTTTCCAGCCAGGACAATGGAAACAAAAAAGACAAAACAAGATATACACAAAGCAAATGTTTTACTTCATAATTATCAGCTAGATATATGTGAATCTTTGTAATCTAGCTAGCCAGCTTATACTAATATTATGCAAGGTACAGTAGATGTCAATTCTTCGTAGGTAGCTAGCTAACAATTATTTGTGGCTAGCTAGCTATGGATTTACCCATTCACTGAACCTTCCTTCTAGCCAGGACAATGGATATAGAGACGAAAAAAGATATACACAAAGCAAACGTTTTACTTCATAACTATCAGCTAGCTAGCTATATGTGAATCATAATAATGAAGCTAACCAGATAGTATAACAGGCAAAAATGACCTAAAACCAATGTTATCCAAGGTAGATGATAATTCTTTGTGGGTAGCTAGCTAACAATTCTTTGTGGCTATCTGGCTAGCTAACAGAAGTAACTATTGACTTACTATGGGCTTGCGACCTATGCACACTACAATGGGTATTGTAGGCATGTAACCTTGACAAAATTAACACAGCATGTAATTATTAATGTATCAAGATAAAATAGTGTAGTCAGGTAACATACAGTGCATTCGGAAAGTATTCAGACCCCTTCCCTTTTTCCACATTTTGTTACATTACAGTCTTATTCTAAAATGGATTAAACTAATTTATTTCCTCATCAATCTCCAAACAATACCCCATCAGGACAAAGTGACAACAGGTAATTAAAAAAAATAAAAAAATAAAACAGAAATACCTTATTTACATAAGTATTCAGACCCTTTGCCAATATACTTGAAATTGAGCTCAGGTGCATTCTGTTTCCATTGATCATCCTAGAGATGTTTCTACAACTTGTTTGGAGTCCACCTGTGGTAAATTCAATTGATTGGACATGATTTGGAAAGGCACACACCTGTCTATATAAGGTCCCACAGTTGACAGTGCATGTCAGAGGTCGAAGGAATTGTCCATAGCACTCCGAGACAGGATTGTGTCGAGGAACAGATCTGGGGAAGGGTACCAAAAAATGTCTACAGCATTGAAGGTCCCCAAGAACACAGTGGCCTCAATCATTCTTAAAGTTTGCAACCACCAAGACTCTTCCTAGAGCTGGCCACCTGGCCAAACTGAGAAATCGGGGGAGAAGGACCTTAGTCGGGGGAGGTGACCAAGAACACGATGGTCACTCTGACAGAGCTCCAGATTTCTTCTGTGGAGATGGGAGAATCTTCCAGAAGGACAACCATCTCTGCAGCACTCCACCAATCAGACCTTTATGGTAGAGTGGTCAGGCGGAAGCCACTCCTCAGTACAAGGCACATGAAAGCCCGCTTGGAGTTTGCCAAAAGGCACCTAAAGGACTCTGACTATGACAAACAAGATTCTCTGGTCTGATGAAACCAAGATTGAAGTATTTGGCCTGAATGCCAAGCGTCACGTCTGGAGGAAACCTGGCACCATCCCTACTGTGAAGCATGATTGTGGCAGCATCATGCTGTGGGGATGTTTTTCAGCGGCAGGGACTGGGAGACTAGTCAGGATCGAGGGAAAGATGAACGGAGCAAAGTACAGAGAGATCATTGATGAAAACCTGCTCCAGAGCGCTCAGGACCTCAGACTGGGGTAAAGGTTCACCTTCCAACAGGACAATGACCCTAAGCAAACAGCCAAGACATCGCAGGAGTGGCTTTGGGACAAGTCTCTGAATGTCCATGAGTGGCCCAGCCAGTGCCCGGACTTGAACCCGATCAAACATCTCTGGAGAGACCTGAAAGTATTTGTGCAGCAATGCTCCCCATCCAACCTGACAAAGCTTGAGAGGATCTGCAGAGAAGAATGGGAGAAACTCCTCAAATACAGCTATGCCAAGCTTGTAGCGTTATACCCAAGAAGACTCGAGGCTGTAAACACTGCCAAAGGTGCTTCAACAAAGTACTGAGTAAAGGGTCTGAATGCTTATGTAAATGTCATATTTAATTTTAGTTTTTTTGAAAACAATTCTAAAAACCTGTTTTTTGCTTCATCATTATGGGGTATTGTGTGTAGATTGATGAAGGGGGAAAAACAATTTAATTCATTTAAGAATAAGGCTGTGATGTACCAACATGTGGGAAAAGTGAAGGGGTTGAATAATTTCCGAATGCACTGTGTGAGATGTGGATAGGCAGTCGGAGTGTATTTTCTCTCGCTTTAGCTAAAATAATGATCTGTTGTTTCAAGAAAATGTGCTTACTTTTAACGTGGTTGCGTCATATTTTTTTGCATACTTTCCGTTGAAGCTTGCACCGATGCATGCTTCAAGATATGTACAAGATATGTACAAACGGAGTACTCATTCGAGAAGTGCCCTCCGTGGTCCGTTTTGCATTCATTGATTTGGACTCATTCTCCGGCCCTACCATGCTCCAATTTGTGTGCTGGGAGCACAGTAGCATGTTGAGAAACACCGTCTTTGCCACTGAAACTATGAAATCGAGAGGCTATAACAGTCAGCAGTCCCACTCTGTGTTGCTTTTGTGTTATTTTCTACTCACAGCACAGACCCAGTGTCCCGAGGCTTTATCAGAGCTCTCTGCTAACCTCTCTCATTTATGATGCTAATTAAGCTAATGGAGAGAGTGGATAATCAGAAAATCAATAGAATTATATCAGAGAAAGACTTTGTATGTGTACTGTATGTTAAATGTATGAGGATGTGCCCACCCAAGTCCTGAAATATGAATTAAATGTTCTGCAGTTCATTAAGAATCTGTTGCCTAATGATTTGGTTACGGATTGAACCAAGCTTCTATTGATTGTGAGTTTCTGTGTTCGTCTCTATGATAGAGTGCACATAATCACATGGAATGTGGGCGGTGCCATGCCGCCAGATGACATCACTGCCCTGCTGGGATTGCACGTTGGGGATGGAAACACAGACATGTATATCATTGGGTGAGCTTTTCCCAGGTGGCAGTCAGCCAACCATCTCCCCATTGCCAACTATTCCAGAAGACCTCTTGTCCCTTATATCCATCCCCCTTCGATATACAGTCCTCTAGGTTATGAGTGGTTGGGTTTACTGTTAAACAACATTGATCCATCTATCTAGCTCCCTTTAGTTGTGTTTCTGTTTCCCCCTACATATTTATTCTTGTTGCAGTCCTTTCCCTCTCTCTCTCTCCCTCCTCACCTATCTTTATCTCTCTCCCTATGGCCTCCATATAACGACTGTGTGTGTAACTGCTGCTCTCTCAGGCTACAGGAAGTCAACTCCATGATCAACAAAAGGCTGAAAGACGTTCTCTTCACAGACCAATGGAGTGATGCCTGCATGGAGAGACTAAGCCCCTTCGGATACATACTGGTCAGTAAAGGGTTGACACAGAGACAAGCATGCTTATGCACAAGCACACTAACACATACACCACATGGTTGTGGTAAACACACAGAAGATAATTAACTACAGAACAAACAAATGGAGCTCATGTTATAAACATTTGTGGAAACTGTTTTGAAATGCAAGTGCAGTGTGAGCCAGTTTCGGCACTCTCTGTGCTCATATCTCTCCCAATGCATGCGAGATAATATGCTAGGGCATAATGGAGCGTGGGGTGCTGACTACAATCAAGCGTGCAGTGTTGGTTTATCTGTTATCTTCCTCTGTCTGCCAGGCTCTCATACAACACACACACACTCTCTCGCTCTCTCTGTCTCTCTCTGTCTCTCTCTGTCTCTCTCTGTCTCTCTCGCTCTCTCACTCACTCACTTACAGCTCTGTGGCTTATCTTGAGCCCCTCACCCAATGGCATGTTGCAGCACTCTTGGTTAGGGAAAATTTCTCATCCGTTTCAAATGTGCTTATTTATGCTCCATCCATTCAAATGTGCTTTTGTGTGTGTGTGTGTGTGTGTGTGTGTGTGTGTGTGTGTGTGTGTGTGTGTGTGTGTGTGTGTGTGTGTGTGTGTGTGTGTGTGTGTGGATTTGAGAGACAGAGAGAGAGAGACAAAGTAATGGAGAGGAGGGGTCCTGGCCACAGCTGGTGCAGTGTGGTTGGTTGGTGTTTGTTGACCTGTCAGTGTCTAACACATTGTTTGGGCCTGTTGGAGCTGTAGGGAGAGCGGATGAACATGCTGCAGAGAAACAGCAGAGAGCTAGACAAGAGAACGTCTCCCAGGGTGCTGGTTTATTTCTGGACTTTAATGCTCCCTCCATGTTGATGGCTCTGTGACAGTGAGACTGATGCTGTCCCCTGGCCATCTCATACCCTGCTTGACTCCAAAATGCTCATGAGAACATTTTATGTGCATTTGTGTTCACATGCATGCATGGGTAGGCTTATTTGTTAGAATTGAATGTCTGAGTGGTTGTTAGTGTCTGTAGTCTACCTCAGAACTTGAACCATGACAGTATTACGGTAATAGTCTGTCTAGTCAGGGCATGTTGCACAGACATGAGGTTTCCAATAATGTCCTATAACCCAACACCCCCTCTTTCCTCACAGTCAGTAATATCCCACCTCTCTCTCCTCTTTCCTCTCTCCTCTGCTCTCACAGCCCACTGTCAGACCTGGCAGTCAATTAGACCAATCAGAAGAGAGCTTGCCAAACCATCCACCCTAGAGACAAATCAGTCAATCGAGTATTTTTCTCTGTCCAGCACCATCTGTTAAAGCTTATTCAATCAGTTTTAAAACACTATCTCAACACTAGGAATCACTTACAGGGCAACATATCAAATCAAATTGTATTTGTCACATGCGCCGAATACAAAAGGTGTAGTACCGTGAAATGCTTACTTACAAGGCCTTAACCTTAAGAAAAATAAGAGTTAAGAAAAATATTTACTAAAGAAACTAAAGTCCAAAATAAAAGAGCAACAATAAAATAACAATAACGAGGCTATATACAGGGGGTACCAGTATCGAGTCAATGTGTGGGGGCACAGGTTAGTTGAGGTAATATGTACATGTAGGTAGGGGTAAAGTGACTATGCATAGAGAATACATAATAAACAGCGAGTAGCAGCAGCGTCCAAAAAAAAGGGGGGGGGGGGGTCAATGCAAATAGTCCGGGTAGCCATTTGATTAGCTGTTCTGCAGTCTTATGGCTTGGGAGTAGAAGCTGTTAAGAAGCCTTTTGAACCTAGACTTGGCGCTCCGGTACCGCTTGCTATGCGGTAGCAGAGAGAACGGTCTATGACTAGGGTGGCTGGAGTCTTTGGCAATTTTTAGGGCCTTCTCTGACACCGCCTGGTATAGAGGTCGTGAATGGCTGGAAGCTTGGCCCCAGTGATGTACTGGGTTGTACACACTACCCTCTCTAGCGCCTTGCGGTCGGAGGCCGAGCAGTTGCCATACCAGGCGGTGATGCAACCAATCAGGATGCTCTCGATGGTGCAGCTGTAGAACTTTTGGATAATCTGACCCATGCCAAATCTTTTCAGTTTCCTGAGGGGGAATAAGCATTGTCGTGCTCTCTTCACGACAGTCTTGGTGTGTTTGGACCATGATAGTTTGTTGGTGATGTGGACACCAAGAAACTTGAAGCTCTCAACCTGCTCCACTGCAGCCCCGTCGATGAGAATGAGGGAGTGCTCGGCCCTCCTTTTCCTGCAGTCCACGATCATCTCCTTTGTCTTGATCACATTGAGGGAGAGGTTGTTGTCCTGGCACCACACTTCCATATCTCTGACCTCCTCCCTATAGGCTGTCTCATCGTTGTTGGTGATCAGGCTTACCACCGCTGTGTCGTCGGAAAACTTAATGATGGTGTTGGAGTCGTGCTTGGCCACGCAGTCATGGGTGAACAGGGAGTACAGGTGGGGACTAAGCATGCACCCCTGAGGGGTCCCCGTGTTGAGGATCAGCGTGCCAGAGGTGTTGTTGCCTACCCTTACCACCTGGGGGCGGCCCTTCAGGAAGTCCAGGATCCAGTTGCAGAGGGAGGTGTTTAGTCCCAGGGTTCTTAACTTAGTGATGAGCTTTGAGGGCACTATGGTGTAGCTTGGTCCCATATCTATTTGTGCTCTTGCCAACTCCATTGCTGTCATTTTGTTTGGCATGACAATTCCATAATGAGTTTGCAAGAGAGCAGAAACAGGCTCACCTAGGCTACCTCTATTGATATTTTGGTGGACGTATCAAACAATCAAACATTTTGTTTTCCCGAGACAAATCACAGGCAAAAATGTAATATAGAAGGAAATAAAGACAAAGCTTATAAAAGATGAAGAGCACATGAAAATTCCCATGGTCGTCAGAGCTACACCCCAGTGGTAAACTTCCACTGCAAAACTCCAGGACTGCCCTGTTGATACTGGCTAATAGCTCATCTCAGGTCTAAGTTTGGCACACACTCACACACACTCATATAAACACACACTCACTCACACATGCCTAGGGGTCCGTAATGTATTTTCTATTATCAACCCAAAATGTGGTTTGGCAGCCCTCAGCAGCACTCCCAAATGTGTTTACTGAGGAAGGGGAAGGATGAAGCGTTACTGTAATCTCTGTTCTGGAGTGAAAAATGCCATTTTGTCCCTTTGGCTTGTACGTCATTTCCCCCTTCTATACCTTTATTAAAAATCAAATCAACATTTATTGGTCGCATACACAGATTTTCAGATAACGCAGGTGCAGTGAAATACTTGTGTTTCTAGATCTAACAGTACAGTAGTACCTAGCAATATAAAATAATACACACATAATCCAAAAAGTAAAAACAAAGAAATGTTTTAAAAATCAAGCCATGAGGTCGAAGGAATTATCCGTAGCTCCAAGACCGGATTGTGTCAAGGCACAGGATACGGGGAAGGGTACCAAAAAATGTCCGCAGCGTTGAAGGTCCCCAAGATAACAGTGGCCTTCATCATTCTTAAATGGAAGAAGTTTGGAACCACCAATACTCTTCCTAGAGCTGGCCACCCAGCCTAACTGAGCAATCGGGGGAGAAGGGTCTTGGTCAGGGAGGTGACCAAGAACCCAATGGGAGTTCCTATGTGTAGATGGGAGAACTTTCCAGAAGGACAACCACCTCTGCAGCACTCCACCAATCACGTCTTTATGGTAGAGTGGCCAAACAGAAGCCACTCCTCAGTAAAAGGCACATGACAGCCCGCTTGGAATTTGCCAAAAGACACCTAAAGACTCTCAGACCATGAGAAACAAGATTCTCAAGTACAGGTGTGCCAAGCTTGTTGAGTCATACCCAAGGAGGCTCGAGGATGTAATCACTGTCAAAGGTGCTTCAACAATGTACTGAGTAAAGGGTCTGAATACTTATGTAAATTTGATATTTCAGTTTTTTATAAAAATAAAAAAAAATGGCTTTGTTATTGTGGGGTATTGTGTATAGATTGATGAGGGGAAAAAATGTCTAATACATTTTTGAATAAGGCTGTGACGTAAAAAACAAAATATGAAAATGTGGAAAAGGTCTAGACTAGGGGTCTGAATACTTTCCGAATGCACCGAATGCACGGCTCTGGGGGCTGAGGTCCTTGATGATCTTTTTGGCCTTCCTGTGACACTGGTGCTGTAGATGTCCTGGAGGACAGGCAGTGTGCCCCCGAAGATGTGTTGGGCTGACCCCACCCCCCTCTGGAGAGCCTGCAGTTGTGGATGGTGCAATTGCCGTGCTAGGTGGTGATACAGCCCAACAAGATGTTCTCAATGCTGCATCTGTAGAAGTTTGTGAGGTTCTTAGGGACCAAGACAAATTTCTTCAGCCTCCTGAGGTTGAAGAGGGGCTGTTGCGCCTTCTTCACCACACTGTCTGTGTGAACGGACCATTGAGTGATGTGCACGCCGAGGAACTTTAAGCTTTGGACCCTCTCCACTGCGCCCCCTTCGATGTGAATGGGGGCGTGCTCGCTCTGCTGTCTCCTGTAGTCCACGATCAGCTCCTTTGTTTTGTTGATGTTGAGGGAGAGATTATTTTCCACCAAGGCACTCAGCTCCTCCTTGTAGTCTGTATCATCGATGTTGGTAGTCAGGCCCACCACTGTTGTGTCATCAGCAAACTTGATGATTGAGTTGGAGACACGCATGGCTAGGTAGTCATGGGTGAACAGAGAGTACAGGAGGCGGCTGAGCACGTACCCCTGTGGGGCCCACGTGTTGAGGATCAGCGTGGCGGAGGTGTTGTTGCCTACCTTTACCACCTGGGGTCGGCCCATCGGGAAGTCTAGGACCCAGCTGCACGGGGAGGGGTTCAGACCCAGGGCCCTGAGCTTTTTAGTGATGAGCTTGGAGGGCACTATGTTGTTGAAGGCTGAGCTGTAGTCGATGAAAGGCATTCTTACATAGGTAGTCCTCTTGTCCAGGTGTGATAGGAAGGTGTGCACTGAGATGGCGATTGCATCGTCCATGGATCTGTTAATAGATAGTGAATAAATCACTTTATTACCTAGAGTCTAGACCAATGAAATACAAGTGCAGGCTGGGGTGCTCAATGTGATCATTGTGAGTACATACCTACTGTGTACTGCTGTATGCTGTAACATGTATTCCACAGTGCCGTATTGTAAAATTAGGCACCATGTTTTTCCCTCACATGGGTTTACTGTTTAGACAGAGGTTAGACCGCTGGCTATGGCCTCCTTTATGTTCACTGCTTCATGCAAAACAGAGGAAGAGCTGGGCCACTGGATCCTGCAGGGCACAATGCAAATGTGAGGAGAGAGAGCAGAGGAAAGAGAGAGACATCACTGGTACATAGAGACATAAAGACTTACAGTTAGCAGGCTTCAGACAGACAGCACGGAGAGGTTGCTTATATACACTCAGTGGCCAGTTTATTAGGTACAACCATCTAGTTCCCGGGTCGGACCTCCCTTTGGCTCTAGAACTGCCTGAATTTTTCGGGCATGGATTCTACAAGGTGTGACGTTCAAACGTTGCTCAATTGGTATCAAGGAACCTAACATGTACTAGGAAAAAATATTCCCCACACCATTACACCACCGCCACCAGCCTGTACCGTTGACACCAGGCAGGATGGAGTCATGGACTCATGCTGCTTACGTCAAATTCTGAATCTGACATCAGCAACAGGAACCGGGATTCGTCGGACTAGGCAATGTTTTTCCACTCCTCAGTTGTCCAGTGTTGGTGATCACGTGCCCACTGGAGCGGCTTCTTCCTGTTTTTAGCTGATAGGAGTGGAACCTGGTGTGGTCGTCTGCTGCAATAGCCCATCCATGACAAGGATCGACGAGTTGTGCGTTCCTAGTTGCCGTGTTGCACACCACTGTTGTACTGTGCCTTTATTTGCCTGTTTGTGGCCTGCCTGTTAGCTTTCACCATTCTTGCCATTCTCATTCGATCTCTCTCATCAACGAGCGGTTTTCGCCCACAGGATTGCCATTGACTAGATGTTTTTTGTTTGTCGCACCATTGTCTGTAAACCGTAGACACTGTCGAGCGTGAAAAGCCCAGGATGCCAGCCGTTTCTGAGGTGCTGGAACTGGCGCGCCTTGCACCGACGATCATACCACGCCCAACGTCGCTTAGGTCACTCGTTTTGCCCATTTTAACGTTCAATCGAACAGTAACTGCCTGGATGCCTGCCTGTCTGCTTTATATAGCAAGCCACGGCCACGTGACTCACTGTCTATAGGAGCGAACCATTTTTGTGAACGGGGTGGTGTACCTAATAAACTGGCAACTGAGTGTAGAATTAGCTATATGAAACAGAGGTGTTCCTTTGCTTACAGATTACAGTAATAATTATCCACTGAATGGTAGCAGGACACAAATTACCACCACCATCACTAATATTTTCTCTCTGTCTCTCGGTCTCTCTCCCTCTCTGCCCCTCCTCTCTCAGGTGACGTCCCAGCGGATGCAGGGGGTGTTGCTGCTGGTGTTTGCTAAGTACTACCACCTCCCTTTCCTCCGAGGGGTGCAGACAGAGACCACCCGCACTGGCCTGGGGGGCTACTGGGTGAGACAACTGCCTGTTGAGACCTCATCCTACTGACCAACTGATGGAGAACCACAACCAACTGACAGAACGGACCCATCCTACTGACCAAGTGACAGAGAAGCGCACCTAAATGACAGAACTGACCCAACTGATAGAGAACCACAGTCAAACAGCCACACTAATGAAGACTCAACACTCTAGGCTAGATACAGTAAAATGGCATGCCAGCATTACTGAACTGAAGTTCACATTCAGAACTGACCCACCCTTAAAACCTCCACACAGTCAGTTAGTCTAAGGACAGCCAGACAGTGCTAATGATGAAAAATGACCTACCTCCAGGTTTGCGTCTGTTGGCGTCTTTGTTTCCCTTACTGTTCATCAATTAGTAGGAAGGGTTTAGCAGGAAGGGTTTTGGGGGGGCAGGTTGTACCCAAAGCTTGTATGGATATCTGTGCTCCCTCCATACCTCTGATGCCCACAAGGTGGTGCTTTAGTATTTGCAAAGATAATGTTTTTATGGTTCAATGCCTTAAACACTCCCCAGATAATTTTAGATACGTAAACATTAGAAAACACGTTTTATTGTATCTACTCTTTAAGAAGTTAAAATAATCAGTTGTATAATAATCAGATGTACCCTTTAAGGCTAATGAAATCCCATGCAGTTGATCAAAGTGTGCAGGCAGGGGGATCTGTCTGCCTGTCTTACTGAGAGATACATAGAGTTCCATGTAGTAATGCACTGTGAAGTCTCTATTGTCTTCCCTGTATGAACTCAGATAAGCATCAGCACATTCTGCAGGTCTCCTGCTGTGTCATCTCTTGTATTTTAGTAGGTCAGAGCTGTAGAGGGAGAGCAGCAGGAGGAACCACACCTCCATCCTGCCTTCATTCACACCGATCGCTGCACGTTACATATTGATCATGTCATTCACTAGTCATAAATGTATCCGCAAACTTCCTGCCCTCAGATATGTTTACGCACCGGGGGTCGTATTTCATAGGCTAGGCTACTATTCAGACTATTTATTATCTCGGTTTGCAAATGGCATGTTTTATCCCATCATACTAATCCTGCCATTCTTCTGCTCCTGTCCCCAATCTTCAACCTTATTCTGTTTCTCTCACTCTACCCCTTCCTTTATTCTCTCTCTCCCTCTCCTTTCTCCATTCTTGTTCTAGGGTAATAAAGGGGGTGTGAGTGCGCGCATGTCTGTGTTTGGTCACACCATCTGTTTCCTGAACTGCCACCTGCCGGCCCACATGGAGAACTCTGAGCAGCGCATGGAGGACTTTGAGAGCATCCTGCAGCAGCAGCAGTTTGAAGGCCAGGCTGCCACAGGGGTGCTCGACCACGAGTTAGTCACTCTACATATGAACGCGCACACCCACCCACTTAAGTTTCCATCTAGGCACTTGCACAAATAAACAAACACATAAGAAAGCATGCTCAGAGCGGTCCAACTCCCTTTTATCCAGCAAAGATATAGAGGGTATAGTTACGGTTACACTAAAAGAAGTACCTCATTTTGCCATCGATATACCTAAACAATATATTTTGTGTGATCTAGAGGACATACCTTATCATTAAAAAGGCGTTTTTGCAGTTCCGCTCTGACCTCAATCCACTCCATACTATTCTCCTCTACAGTGTGGTGTTCTGGTTTGGAGATCTGAATTTCCGCATTGATGACCTGGAGATTCCGGCAGTGAAAACAGCCATTGATAACAACAAACTCACCATGCTGTGGGAGAAAGACCAGGTGAGATGCCTGTTCAAGATAAAGGCCCATTACACAGTCTTTAACGGAGCTTGTAATGCATAGACAATGCCACTAGAGGGCATACAGAGACCAAAATAACAGAGACACTTCATTTAACATTATTAATTGTTATCCCCCATTCTACAGCTGAACATGGCCAAAGACAGCGAGACGGTGCTGGTGGGCTTTCTGGAGGGACCTCTCAAATTCCCCCCCACTTACAAGTTTGACGTGGGGACAGATACATATGATACAAGGTTTGTGGTGACATGGGGGGGTCCACCTTGCAGCTCTTTGACTGACAAATTTTATGAGATGAGTGTTCTGATCGTCACAGTTCTTACCCTCCCTGCTCTCTCTATCTTTCTCTCTCTCAGTGGGAAGAAGCGTAAGCCTGCGTGGACAGACAGGATCCTGTGGCGTCTGAGGGCCACAGCTCCCTTTGGGCAGGCCCCTAATGCTGGGAAGAGAGGCTCAGTGTCAGGACTGAGCAGCGGGACCAAGGTCACCCAGCACTTCTACCGCAGTCACATGGAGTACACGGTCAGCGACCACAAGCCTGTCTCTTCCATCTTCACCCTCCAGGTGAGACACAGCCCCTCCCACTCTCTTTCCCCCACACGTCCTACTTGTCACCTGAGCTGTGACATGCACATAACTGTGCCCGAAACCTGTAATAAACTGTGATGGCCATGGTAGTAACAGATACAGACAGCATGTTGATGCTGTATTATTGCAGAGAGATGTTGATGTTGTGTTCTATTGATTGTATAGCATGATGATATTGATGTCCAGAATGCTGTGTGTAGTTCCCCTATAAGGTGGACATGCCACTGGTGACAATCATGGTGGAGGATGAGTGGAACAGCATCGCAGACGCCACGTGCACATTCAAAGCTGCACCTAATTTCGCACGCAGCTCCTGGGACTGGATTGGGCTGTACAAGGTACTCACTCTTCCTCTTAACCTTCTAGTGCTGATTTCAATGTTTAACGAAGTTTGAAGTAGCCCAGATAATGTTTATTGATAAAGTAATAATTAGCTAAGACATTAAGTTTTTTGAAATCAGGAATTGGTGTTGCCTTTGCCTCCCCAGGTGGGATTCAAACACCACAAGGACTATGTAGGCTATGTGTGGGCCAAGCAGGAGGAGGCAGATTACCATAGAGTAGAACACGAGGTAAGGGCGACTTTTAATATATAATATGTGTATAATATATAATATAATACACTTGAAGTCTGAAGTTTACATACACTTAGGTTGGGGTCATTAAAACTTGTTTTTCTACCACTCATTTCTTGTCAACAAACTATAGTTTTGGCAAGTTGGTTAGGACACTTTGTGCATGACACAAGTAATTTTTCCAAACAGTTGTTTACAGACAGATTATTTCACTTAGAATTCAATGTATTACAATTCCAGTGGGTCAGAAGTTTACATACACTAAGTTGACTGTGCCTTTAAACAGCTTGGAAAATTCCAGAAAATTATGTCATGGCTTTAGAAGCTTCTGATAGGCTAATTGTTGTATAGCACACTGTATTACTTTTACAACTAATATAAGGACAGGACATGACACGGGAGTAGAAATGAACGTGGGCATTGTTTAATGCGTTTCACAGGAAGAACATTCCAAGCATTTCAACATAGGTAAGCAAGGGGGGTTACAGGTGCCCTAAAGGGACAAAACTAGAATATCAATACACAACATATTCCTCCCCTTTTACCTTTGATGGCTCATAAAGAAAAAGTAAATATTCACTGTTTTGCCTATTGTTTTCTTTTTAATATAAGTTCTCTTAATGTAAATAAATGAACTTTTCAGAATAAACTTTTCTAAACTACGGATAGAGGGTAGACTGCCTCAGTCCCCAGACTTAACCCTGGGGTGTATTCTGCCCCAATGTCGGAGGTTAGTCTGAACTAAATAGTCAACCTGTCAGGGGGTCGTCTTTCTCTTGCAGGGTAATGACGACGTACAGGTGAGTCTACAGTCACATTATCTGAGTCTGAGTGGTGACGGTGTATGCCCAGACTGGGGTGCAACAGTACCCTGAGTAGGAACTCTGGCTGGTTCAGGTGAGTCTGGAACACTTTCCACATTTGTAGGTTGCTGCAGTTAATGTTCAGGTGATAGCTCGTAGTCATGGTAGGTCTCCAGTAGCTGATCTTGGTTGGTCACCTGACAGGAGTCATCTCTGAGGTTGGTTCCTGGCAACAGTTGATCCACGTGTCTCCTCTAGATGATGTTTTCCGGTGTGTGAACTGTGTAGGACACAGGCCCTGTTTGTGCAACCACTGTGGCTGGTATCCACTTTGGACCTTTGCAGTAGTTCCGAGCAAGAACTCTCTCTCCAGCTATGAAGCTTCTGTCTATTGCTTTGCTCCGTCTCTCCACCTGTGCTCTCTTGTGTCTGTACAACCTGTCTCGTCTTTGGAGGTCTCAGGAGGTCGAGTCGCGTGCGAAGCTGTCTTTTCATCATGGCTGCCACTTTGGTTGTAGCGTGGGGAGTGTTTCTGTAGGTTAACAGGAAGGTGTTTAGACGCCTATTGAGGGAGCCGTTCCCTTGTGATGATTTTAAAGCATGCTTCATTGTTTGGACAAACCTTTCAGCGAGGCCGCTCGTTGCAGGGTGATACGGCGCTGACTTGATGTGCTGAATTCCATTTTCTTCCATGAATGACCGGAACTCTTCAGACACCAGTTGGGGGCCATTATCATTAACGAGTTGCGTTGGCAAGCCGAAGCGACTGAAGATTGACCGTAGCTCTTCGATGGTTCTCTCCGTTGAGGTGCTCTTCATCACTGTGACCTCAGGCCATTTGCTGTGTGCGTCAACTACGACTAAGAACATACGATCCTCCAGTGGGCCTGCATAGTTTATGTGGACTCGCTGCCAAGGCTCCTCTGGGAAGTCCCATGGGTGTAGTGGCGCTAGCTGAGGCATGTTCCTCATCTTTTGAGATGCAGAACATGACTTGACCTTGTCTTCGATAGCTGCGCCCAGACCTGGTCACCAAAAGTAGCTGCGTGCAATCTCCTTCATTCGCACCATGCCACAGTGACCTGAATGGAGTTCTTCAAGCACCTGCCTTCTCAGTGGCGGTGGTATGATGACTCAAAAACCCCATAGCAAGCATCCAAACTGAACTGTGAGCTCGTTTCTCCTCACGAGGTAAGGTTGTAGGCTGTCCGACATCTCTCCTTCTTTTCCACGAGTGGCAATGTCCACGACCTCAGACATCACTGGATCAGTGTGGGTGAACTTTTTCACTTGGACAGATGTAACTGGGGCGTTCGTCACTTCCTTGAAGTAGAAGATTTCAGCCTGGGAGTGCTCAGTGTGTGTGACAGGTAAGGGAAGCCTTGAGAGGCCATCTGCATTGCAGTGCTGCTCAGACCTTCTGTACTGATATCGTACTGGTGAGCAGATAACAATAACGCCCATCGCTGCATGCGGCTGGCTGCAAGCGACGAAATTCCGGTGTGGGGACCAAAGATGGAGGTGAGGGGTCTATGGTCCGTCAGCAGTGGGAATCGTCGGGCCAAACAGAAACTGATGAAATTTCTTAACTCCAAACACAATGGCGAGTGCTTCACGCTATATCTGTGCATAATTGCTCTCGGCTTTACTTAAGGTCCGTGATGCGAAAGCAATTGGCCTTTCTTCACCTGATGACATGATGTGTGAGACAACCGCACCAACGCCATAAGGCGATGCATCACATGCCAACTGTAATGGCAAGTTGGGGTTGAAGTGGGTTAGGGCCTCTGACTGAGCTAAGGCTGTTTTCACTTTCTTGAAGGCCCCCTCACATCTGTCTGTCCACTTCCATTGTTTGGTTTTGTTCAAAAGTTCATGCAGTGGCTTTAACATGTTAGCTAGGTTTGGCACAAACTTTGCGTAGTATGTCAGTAGTCCTAAGAATGATCTCAGCTGACTCACGTTCTGTGGGGATGGAGGCCTTCACCTTCGATGGCGCCTTGTGGAGCCCCGAACTGTCGATGACGTGGCTCAGGTACTCAGAGGGCCGGAAAAACTGGCATTTGTCCTTCCGGACCCTCAGACCGTAACTCCTCCAATCTCTGTAGTGTAGCGTTCAGGTTTCTCAGGTGCTCCTGCTCGTCATTGCCGGTGATGAGTAGATCATCGAGGTAACATTGGACCCAAGTGAGCCCGCTCACAATGTAGAGTGGTAGCTTTACCTTCTGTTTGTTGAGCTCCACTGTAACAATCACGCTTCCTCTCACTTGAACAATCTCATCGGTGTATGTTTTCAGCGTCATCTTTGTGGGCTGTAGTGTGAGGTGATGTAGTTTATCCTTGTATACAGCCTCAGACAGCAAAGATATGGCTGCTCCAGTGTCCACTTGTATCCGTACTGCGTTTCCATCCAGTAGCGGTGTCACCCAGTACCCGTATCCATTGTCTGAAATTAACATAACATGCAAAGATTCTTCCCCTTCAGACAGGGTATCACTTTGTTCATCCTCTGTGTGCTCCATTTTATGCACTTTCTTTTTATACTTCCTGAAGTCGCTTTTCCTTTGTTCAGTACTTTTGTTTGATTGTGTCTTTTTGTTTTTACATGCACGTTCGATGTGACCCTTTTTTTCACAACTTCTGCAGTCTAAGTCTTTGCACCAACACTCCTCTGCTTGGTGACCTGGTTTCCCACAGCGACAGCATGGCTTCCCACCTCTTGCCTTGTTTTTTAACTCCGTAGACACTTTATGCACTTTGGTCGATGCACTTAGCTGTTGTGCGTCTTTATTTGCCATTTCCATTGACGTACTCACTTCTATTGCTCTCTGCAATGTTAAGTTACTCTCAGTCAAAAGGCGTTTCTGAATTGCCTCGCTGCGCATGCCACACACTAACCTATCACGTATAGTGTCACTCATTGATCGCCCAAATTCACAGTGTTCAGATAACTGTTTCAATACAGCCACAAACTGTGAGATTGATTCCTCCTCCTCTTGATTTCTCTTATGAAACCGGAATCTCTCTGCAATTATCAGTGGTTTGGGAGAATAATGTCCTTTTAAGGTAGCCACAATTTCATCATATGATTTATCACCAGGTTTTTCAGGCGTTACTAGGCTGCGCAGTAGATTTAATGTTTTTCTTCCCATAACAGTCAAAAATGTTGGCACAAGGACTTCTGCTTTAATTCCATTTGCCAACACAAAGTACTCAAAACGTTCTGTGTAAGAACTTCATTGTTCCACAGATTCATCAAATATTCGTATATTTCCAATCAATGCAGACATTTTCGGTTTATTTTTCTTTCTCACACTTTTCAGACGGTCCCTTACTCCCAGACCCTTTTTTTCTTTCTTTTAACTCACACTGACTTCACTTTCTCCCGCAGTGAAACTCTTCCTATCCCTAGAGGCTCTCGTTGCCGTGACATCAAAGGCTAGCTAGCATCACTCGACTGTTTGCGTCTTTCAACGGCAAAAAAAAATAACGAATTTAACTCAGACTTTCTGCCGAAGATGATGAGCACAAACGTGAGAACGTTTCTTCCTCGTCGCCAGTTTTGTTGTATAGCACACTGTATTACTTATACAACTAATATAAGGACAGGACATGAGACGGGAGTAGAAATTAACTTGGGCATTGTTTAATGCGTTTCACAGGAAGAACATTCCAAGCATTTCAGGGTTACAGGTGCCTTAAAGGGACAAAACTAGAATATCAATACACAACACGAATTGACATCATTTGAGTCAATTGGAGGTGTACCTGTGGATGTATATCAAGGCCTACCTTCAAACTAAGTGCCTCTTTGCTTGACATCATGGGAGAATCAAAAGAAATCAGCCAAGACCTCAGAAGAAAAATTGTACACCTCCACAAGTCTGGTTCATCCTTGGGAGTAATTTCCAAACGCCTGAAGCCCGAAGGTACCACCTTAATCTGTACAAACAATAGTACGCAAGTATAAACACTAGAGGTCGACCGATTAATCGGAATGGCTGATTAATTAGGGCCGATTTCAAGTTTTCATAACAATCGGTAATCGGTATTTTTGGACAACAATTGGCCGATTTTTTTTAATTTATTTTTTTACATTTTTTACTTTTTAAATTTATTTTTTATTATTTTTTTTATTTTATTTAAAAAAAAAATATATATATATATATATATATATATTTTTTTTTTATTATTATTTTTTTAACTAGGCAAGTCAGTTAAGAACACATTCTTATTTTCAATGACGGCCTAGGAACGGTGGGTTAACTGCCTTGTTCAGGGGCAGAATGACAGATTTTTACCTTGTCAGCTCGGGGATTCGTTTTTGCAACCTTCCGGTTAGTCCAACGCTTTATCCACCTGCCTTACATTGCACTCCACGAGGAGCCTGCGTGGCAGGCTGACTACCTGTTACGCGAGGGCAGAAAGAAGCCAAGGTAAGTTGCTAGCTAGCATTAAACATATCTTATAAAAAACAATCAATCTTAACATAATCACTAGTTAAACTAGTAATATCATCAACCATGTGTAGTTATCTAGCGTGTCCTGCGTTGCATATAATCGTTGCGGTGCCTGTTAATTTCTCATTGAATCACAGCCTACTTTGACAAACGGGTGATGATTTAACAAGCGCATTCACGAACAAAGCACTGTCGTTGCACCAATGTGTACCTAACCATAAACATCAATACCTTTCTTTAAAATCAATACACAAGTATATATTTTTAAACCTGCATATTTAGTTAATATTGCCTGCTAACATGAATTTCTTATAACTAGGGAAATTGTGTCACTTCTCTTGCGTTCCGGGCAAGCAGTCAGGGTATATGCAGCAGTTTGGGCCGCCTGGCTCATTGCGAACTGTGTGAAGTCCATTTATTCCTAACAAAGGCCGTAATTAATTTGCCAGAATTGTACATAATTATGACATAACATTGAAGGTTGTACAATGTACCAGCAATATTTAGACTTAGGGATGCCATCCGTTAGATAAAATAGGTAACGGTTCCGTATTTCACTGAAAGAATAAACATTTTGTTTTCGAAATGAGAGTTTACGGATTTGACCATATTAATGACCAAAGGCTCGTATTTCTGTATGTTATAATTAAGTCTATGATTTGATAGAGCAGTCTGAATGAGCGATGGTAGGCACCAGCAGGCTCGTAAGCATTCATTCAAACAGCACTTTCATTCGTTTGCCAGCAGCTCTTCGCAATGCTTCAAGCATTGTGCTGTTTATGACTTCAAGCCTATCAACTCCCGAGATTAGGCTGGTGTAACCGATGTGAAATGGCTAGCTAGTTAGCGGAGTGCGCGCTTATAGCGTTTCAAACGTCACTCGCTCTGAGACTTGGAGTAGTTGTTCCCCTTGCTCTGCATGGGTAACGCTGCTTCGAGGGTGGCTATTGTCGATGTGTTCCTGGTTCGAGCCCAGGTAGGAGCGAGGAGAGGGACGGAAGCTATACTGTTACACTGGCAATACTAAAGTGCCTATAAGAACATCCAATAGTCACAGGTATATGAAATACAAATCGTATAGAGAGAAATAGTCCTATAATTCCTATAATAACTACAACCTAAAACGTCTTACCTGTGAATATTGAAGACTCATGTTAAAAGGAACCACCAGCTTTCATATGTTCTCATGTTCTGAGCAAGGAACTTAAATGTTAGCTTTTTTACATGGCACATATTGCACTTTTACTTTCTTCTCCAACACTTTGTTTTTGCATTATTTAAACCAAATTGAACATGTTTCATTATTTATTTGAGGCTAAATTGATTTTATTGATGTATTATATTAAGTTAAAATAAGTGTTCATTCAGTATTGTTGTAATTGTCATTATTACAAATAAATAAAAATAAATAAATAAATAAAAAATAAAATAAATCGTCCGATTAATCGGTATCGGCTTTTTTGGCCCTCCAATAATCCGTATCGGTATCGGCGTTGAAAAATCATAATCGGTCGACCTCTCATAAGCACCATGGGACCACGCAGCTGTCATACTGCTCAGGTAGGAGACGCGTTCTGTTTCCTAGAGATGGATGTACTTTGGTGCGAAAAGTGAAAATCAATCCCAGAACAACAGCAAAGGATCTTGTGAAGATGCTGGAGGAAACGGGTACAAAAGTAGCTATATCCACAGTAAAACAAGTCCTATAATCGACATAACCTGAAAAGCCGCTTAGCAAGGAAGAAGCCACTGCTCCAAAACCGCCATAAAAAAGCCTGGCTACGGTTTGCAACTGCACATGGGGACAAAGATCGTACTTTTTGGAGAAATGTCCTCTGGTCTGATGAAACAAAAATAGAACTGTTTGGCCATAATGGCCATAGTTATGTTTGGAGGAAAAAGGGGATGCTTGCAAGCCGAAGAACACCATCCCAACCGTGAAGCACGGGGGTGGCAGCATCAGGTTGTGGGGGTGCTTTGCTGCAGGAGGGACTGGTGCACTTAAGAAAATAGATGGCATCATGAGGAAGTAAAATTATGTGGATATATTGAAGCAACATCTCAAGACATCAGTTAGGAAGTTAAAGCTTGGTTGCAAATGGGTCTTCCAAATGGACAATGACCCCAAGCATACTTCCAAAGTTGTGGCAAAATGGCTTAAGGACAACAAAGTCAAGGTATTGGAGTGGCCATCACAAAGCCCTGACCTCAATCCCATAGAAAATGTGTGGGCAGAACTGAAAAAGCGTTTGCGAGCAAGGAGGCCTACAAACCTGACTCAGTTACACCAGCTCTGTCAGGAGCAATGGGCCAACATTCACCCAACTTATTGTGGGAAGCTTGTGGAAGGTTACTAATTGAGTGTATGTAAACTTCTGACCCACTGGGAATGTGATGAAAGAAATAAAAGCTGAAATAAATAATTCTGTACTATTATTCTGACATTACACATTCTTAAATTAAAGTGGTGATCCTAACTGACCTAAGACAGGGAATTTTTACAAGGATTAAATGGCAGTAATTGTAAAACTGAGTTTAAATGTATTTGGCTAAGATGTATGTTAACTTCCGACTTCAACTGTATAATATGAAACACACATAAATGAACTGGAGAATCTTGTCATGGTATCTTTGTTTGTTTTGACTCTTCTCTCCCTGTCTTCCTGTCTTTACCTCTGCAGGTGACCTTTACTGAGGAAGAATTGCCCAAGGGCTCAGGAGACTTCATTTTGTGTTACTATAGCAACAACACGAGCACCCTCGTGGGCGTGACAGAGCCTTTTCAGGTACTTACAATGATGCTCTGGTTTTAGGGTAAATATATCAAATGTTGAGGTATAATGGGAGCACTGTACTATGATGGGATTGGTAATTTAACTCTCCTTTGGTTTTTCCACACCCTTCCCCCCCACGTCCTCCTCTTCTTAATTTTGATCTACACCCTTTTCCTACCTTACTCCCCTATGCTCTTATTTTCTTGATTGTCTCTTCTTTCTCTCTCTTCCTCCTCCACCTCCTTTCCCTCTTCTCTCCTCTGCAGATCCAGCTGCCCACCTCCAGCCCCGCCGGTAGCCCCTCTGACGACAGTTCTGACTTCACCTCTGAAGACGACAGCACAGTGGTCGGTATGAAGACCAAATCCCGCAGTCCCAGCCCCCGGAAAAAGAAGCACAGAACACGACACAGCCAAAGCCGCAGTCCCAGCCACAGCCGTAGCCGCAGTGGCAGCCCTGCGCTGCAAGAAATGAAGGGCCTCAAGCTGCAGCCTGGCTTGGCCCACAACACCACTGATGGCTCTGCCTCTGGCAATGCCCCAGAGGGTACGGATCGGGAGAAGGCTTCAGCTGAGGCTGGAAATACAGGGTTGTGATGGAGCCCCTGTTATCCTGCTCTCACATGACCAACTATGTGTGGTTTCTTTATACATGATGCACTGTTCTGTATTGTATGTTTCCTTTATTGAAAATGTACATTTGCGGATGCCATTTGTTTCAGAACTGGGGTTAGGCTTCTGGTGCAGGAAGACTACTTTGTCTTGTGTGATTTTTCTTAAGTGGTTTTTAAATGTATATCTTCCTGTAGGTTCTCTCATTCCTCTCTCTCTCTGTCACTCTTCCCTCTCAGGCGTAGAACATACAGGGAGCTTTTGGCTGATTTCAATAAGTCCTTACATGGCAAATCATTACCAAATCCCAGGCAGAGGGAAATGGCTACCAAATGCATTTCGGGTCCATATCAGCCGTTGTTTCACAGATATTTTGAAGCAGCATAATATTTCCCCCTCTATATCAGCCCTGGTGGCTTAGTCAGCAGATCAGCATGTGTGTGAGCATGAGGAAATGCTGTCTCCCGATGAGGCAAACGATTAGTTTGACTCCCAAAGGGAACATTCCTCGCAAATAGGAATAATCCCTATTTGCTTTAGCAGGTCCTGTCCTACATTTCAATACAGCATTGTGTCTACTGCTACATACATTCTCTAAGGGACCAGGTTACCATGGACAAAACCATTTGGTTCCACAGTATGTGCAACCCCTTGTGAGTTGTGAGTGCACCTCTGAGCGGCAGGTCTTTGTAAAACTATCCTGAGGCCTGACTGCATGGGTCACTTAAATGCCATGATGAAAAATAAGGTAAAAAAATGGCAATGTTCACCTTCAGGTTACTGATGTTCCCAGTTGTCCTCTTTCCTTCCCTCCCCATCTCTCTGTCTTTATCTATCTCTGTCTCTCTTATGTCCCCTCTCTCCCTTTTTCTCTTTGGGTGATGGTGATTAGCAGACACTGTTCTGTCACTAGTAGTGATGTGTTGGATTGTTAGCGTGTGACCTCCAATGAGCCATCCTAAACACTTTGTACCTATGGGCTGTTAGCTTAGGACAGTGTGTGCTGTTGTACTGTAACCTCATTGTGTGTGTGTTCATGTAAGTATGCCACTATATGAGTGTGTTTTATGAACGTTTGGGTTTTCAGAAGTGAGTGTGTATTTCTGTGTGATTGATAGTGATGTGTGTATGTGCTTGCATGGTTTTCTGGACTGTACATTCCGGTACTGTGATTTTGTGCTGTTAAAAGTGCTGTTTTTGACTCCTCTTTGTAAGATACTTAGCTGTTGAGAAGTGTTAGAAAAACGTGATGATGACAGTGTAAACAACATTATATGGTAGATATAGATACATAAGGAAAATGAAAGAATGAATCAGTTTGCTAGCAGAACAACAAGAAATACTTTTATTTTATTCAATTTCTTCATCCTATTTAAAATATACAAAATACAATGTAGATAGTTGAAAATCATCCAAGGTAAAGGATCAGTGCTGCATATGTGCAAGTGAACTTGGCTGTTGTTGTTGTTGTTGTTGTTGTTATGTATTGATTATGTGTATCAATCAATATAACTGAATTGATCCAAAGTACGGTTATAGAAAAGGTGATAAGGAAAGACTAGATCTGAAAATCAAGTTGAATTGTCCTTTGCTGTTTTAGTCTTTGGCAACGTCTCGCTCCCATACTATACGTGCAATGAAAAATATGTGAATAGTAACTAAGAAATGTTATTGAAAGCTTATAATATGTTTAAAAATTGAGAGTAGGTTGTGTATGTAAATGACAGATATCAAATAGAGAACAGATGACAATCAATGCCCAAAAAGATTATTGTACCTAAACATTATGCATTTATTTTCTTATTTTGTGTCAAAAGAGAGCCTGAATTCTGCTGGCCAGTGTGGGTGAAAAAGGGTTTAAAGTTAAAGTTCTATTCAATTTAATAGGCTATATTGTGTATACATATGTTTTATATTTATTTTACTTTTATATTTATTCATGCACACAACAGTTTTATGTGGAAGCAAACATAAACAACCTCTTTTCACTTGGTTTATCTGTGATTTCAGATCAAAAGTAGGTTTTGTGCGTTGTATTGGCTCTGCAAGCTTGTATGTGATTGGGATCCGAGGAGAATGTCTTAAAACATCTGGGCAACATTACAGCAACATTGTCAGAGGCATGAATTGGCTAGTTGTTGAATGTTGATGTTGGAGGGTGATGTGTGGACTCGTCCGCTGGGGTCAGGGGGTCAGGGCACAGAGGAAGGAACCCCTCTGCTTTCCAGCTCAACACCTCTGTCACACACACACACGCTGTTCAGAGATAAAATAAAACTCCTCTTCAAGCTGTACAGCTGGTCTGCTCTCTGAGTCTTGTTTTCAGTCAGCCAGATCAAATAACATTGACCACTCTGATAAGGAAGTAATTATATTGCACTACTTTGATGTTGTTTCAGTGTACAGTCGTGGCCAAAAGTTGAGAATGACACAAATATTAATTTCCACAAAGTTTGTTGCTTCAGTGACTTTAGATATTTTTGTCAGATGTTACTATGGAATACTGAAGTATAATTACAAGCATTTCATAAGTGTCAAAGGCTTTTATTGACAATTACATGAAGTTGATGCAAAGAGTCAATATTTGCATTGTTGACCCTTCTTTTTCAAGACCTCTGCAATCTGCCCTGGCATGCTGTCAATTCACTTGTGGGCCACATCCTGACTGATGGCAGCCCATTCTTGCATAATCAATGCTTGGAGTTTGTCAGAATTTGTAGGTTTTTGTTTGTTCACCCACCTCTTGAGGATTGACCACAAGTTCTCAATGGGATTAAGGTCTGGGGAGTTTCCTGGCCATGGACCCAAAATATCGATGTTTTGTTCCCCGAGCCACTTAGTTTTCACTTTTGCCTTATGGCAACGTGCTCCATCATGCTGGAAAAGGCATTGTTCATCATCAAACTGTTCCTGGATGGTTGGGAGAAGTTGCTCTCGGAGGATGTGTTGGTACCATTCTTTATTCATGGCTGTGTTCTTAGGCAAAATTGTGAGTAAGCCCACTCCCTTGGCTGAGAAGCAACCCCACACATGAACGGTCTCAGGATCCTTTACTGCTGGCATGACACAGGACTGATGGTAGCGCTCACCTTGTCTTCTCCGGACAAGCTTTTTTTACGGATGCCCCAAACAATCGGAAAGGGGATTCATCAGAGAAAATTACTTTACCCCAGTCCTCAGCAGTCCAATCCCTATACCTTTTGCAAAATATCAGTCTGTCCCTGATGTTTTTCCTGGAGAGAAGTGGCTTCTTTGCTGCCCTTCTTGACACCAGGCCATCCTCCAAAAGTCTTTGCCTCACTGTGCGTGCAGATGCACTCACACCTGGCTGCTACCATTCCTGAACAAGCTCTGTACTGGTGGTGCCCCGATCCCGGAGCTGAATCAACTTTAGGAGACGGTCCTGGCGCTTGCTGGACTTTCTTGGGCGCGCTGAAGCCTTCTTCACAACAATTGAACCGCTCTCCTTGAAGTTCTTGATGATCCGATAAATGGTTGATTTAGGTGCAATCTTACTGGCAGCAATATCCTTGCCTGTGAAGCCCTTTTTGTGCAAAGCAATGATGACGGCACATGTTACCTTCCAGGTAACCATGGTTGACAGAGGAAGAACAATAATTTCAAGCACCACCCTCCTTTTGAAGCTTCCAGTCTGTTATTCAAACTCAATCAGCATGACAGAGTGATCCCCAGCCTTGTCCTCGTCAACATTCACACCTGTGTTAACGAGAGAATCACTGACATGATGTCAGCTGGTCCTTTTGTGGCAAATGTTTTTTTGGGATTCACTTCATTTGCATGGCAAAGAGGGACTTTGCAATTAATTGCAATTCATCTGATCACTCTTCATAACATTCTGGAGTATATGCAAATTGCCATCATACAAACTGAGGCAGCAGACTTTGTGAAAATGTATATTTGTGTCATTCTCAAAACTTTTGGCCACGACTGTATGTTTTATAAGAGAGCACATACAGTACAATGCTCCGACACCTCATTGTATTGGGGGTGTTTGGTTGCAGGGGAGAAGACCCCTAGAAATCTTACAAAGGAAGAATACGCTATGAGGCACTTTCAGTGTTGGTTGCTATTGAAAAATAACCAGGTCAGATCTACGATAGTCATTGTAAAAAGCATTAACATTATTAAAAAAATTCTACCAACATAGTATCCTAAACCTAAAGACCCACAACTCTGCTAGTATTGTAGTCTGCATAAAGTATGTGTACAGTCAGGTCGTTAATTATTGGCACCCTTAATACAGATGTGCATAAAAAGACTGTATAAAATAAATACAAAAACTGAGCTATATTGTATGCTAAAAGAGAAAATCAGACACATTTGTTTTAATAAGTCGTTTAAAAAAATCTAAAAAGATAGGGGTCAAAATTATTGCCACCCCTGTTTTCAATACTCTAGCACCCTCACTCCCCTTGCAAGGATAACGACACTGAGCCTTTTTCTAGAATGTTTTTTGAGATTGGAAAACACGTTGGTAGGGGTTTTAGACCATTGCTCCATTTATAATCTTCCAGGTCCTTGATATCCTTACTCTGCTCTTATGGATGGCCCTCTTCAATGAGTTTCAAATCAAATCCAAATCAAATCAAATTTCTCACATGCCCCGAATACAACAGGTGTAGATTTTACTGTGAAATTCTTACTTATGAGCCCTTTCACAACAATGCAGTGTTAAAAAGTAAGAAAAATTGGCCAAAAGGAAATAGTAACACAATACAATAACAAGATTATATACAAGGATTACCAGTACAGAGTCAATGTGCAGAGGTACGAGGACGTTAAGGTAATTGATGTAATATGTACATGTAGGTAAGGGTAAAAGTGACTAGGGAATCAAGGTAGATAATAAACAGAATAGCAGCAGTGTATGTGAAGAGTCTGAAAGTGTGTGTTTTTGGGTGTGTGTGTGTCTGTGTGGGGTGTAAAATGCATGTGTGTGTGTATGAGCGTATGTAGTCGTATGTAGGCTGTGTGTGTGTGTGTGTGTGTGTGTGTTGGAGTGTCAGTGTAGTATGTGTGAGTTTGTGGGGAGAGTCCAATGAGTTTGCATAGAGCCGGTGCAAGAGAGTCAGTGCAACTATAAAGGGGGTCACTGCAAATAGTCAGGGTAGTCATTTGATTAACTGTATTGCAGTTTACGGCTTATGGGGTAGAAGCAGTTCAGGAGCCTTTTGGTCCCAGACTTGGCGCTCCAGTAGCACTTGCCATAAGGTAGCAGAGAGAACGGTCTATGACTTGGATGGCTGAAGTCTTTGACAATTTCTAGGGCCTTCCTCTGACACCGCCTGGTAAAGGATTGCAGGGAGCTTTGCCCCAGTGATGTACTGGGCCGTATGCACTAACCTCTGTAGTGCCTTGCAGTTGGAGGCTGAGCAGTTGCCATACCAAACGGTGATGCAGCCAGTCAAGATGCTCTCAATGGTGCAGCTGAAGAACATTTGGATGATCTGAGGGCCCATGCCAAATCTTTTAGCCTCCTGAGGGGGAAGAAGCGTAGTCATTCCCTCTTCACGACTGTGTTGGTGTGTTTGGACTTTTGATAGTTTGGACTTTGTCCACATCACTTTTGATGTGTCCACATCCTTAGTGATGTGGACACTGTTAAAAGAATTTTATATCTTTGATGATAATAATCAAGAATCAATTCGCCTTGACTAATGCCCAAGGTTTGTAAGACAATGGGTTAAAATAATTAGGCAAGGACTCAGCTTTCTGCAAAAGGTATCTGTAGCTTTTATTCAGAGAACGTTCTGAGGTCAGGATAACAAAACAGTCATTATATAGTTCTTGCTTTCTTACGCACATGCATTTACACACAAACTGTTGGTGACCTGTCTCCCCCACAAACTTCTCACCCTCTTTATCACTCTCCCGATCTCGCCTGTTTCTTTCCCTCAAGATAAGAAATGCTTTGAAGCTTTCACTCCCAGGACCATGTGTCTCCTGGTGTCCCTCTAATTGCATATACACATTCCTTTCCCTATCACATGGTTCCTGAACTTTCCAGAACTAATCAAACTTATCTATCCCTACATTGATCATTACATTGATTATTCATTAACCATTCTGTATGACTAATAATTCATCATGGTCTATTGATTCATTTACCTTTAATAGATAATTCTCTTATCAGACACCGAGGAACTTGAAGCTCTCAACCCACTCCACTACAGCCGCGTCAATGTGAATGGGAGCGTGCTCGGCCCTCCGTGTCCTGTAGTCCACGCTCAGCTCCTTTGTCTTGCTGACGTTGAGGGAGAGGTTGTTGACCTGGCACCACACTGCCGCGTCTCTGACCTCCTCCCTATAGGCTGTCTCATAATTGTCGGTGATCAGGCCTATCATCGTCGTGTCATCAGCAAACGTAATGGTGGTGTTGGAGTCGTGCGAGGCCATGCAGTCATGGGTGAACAAGAGGGGACTAAGCACACACCTCTGAGGGGCCCCCCGTGTTGATGGTCAGTGTGGCGGATGTGTTGTTGCCTGTCTTCACCAACTGTGGGCGGCCCATCAGGAAGTTCAGCATCAGTTGCAGAGGGAGGTGTTCAGTCCCAGGGTCTTTAGCTTAGTGATGATCTTGGAGTGCACTATGGTGTTGAACGCTGAGCTGTAGTCGATGAACAGCATTCTCACGTAGGTGTTTGTTTTGTCCAGGTGGGAAAAGGCAGCGTGGAGGGCAATAGAGATTTCGTCATCTGTGGATCTGTTGGGGCGGTATCCGAATTGGAGTGGGTCTGGGATGATGGTGTTTATGTGAGGCATGACCAGCCTTTCAAAGCATTTCATGGCTACAGATGTTAGTGCTACGGGGCGATAGTCATGGTAAGAGATGATGTCATGTTTGTGGAAAGATCATAGCTTGTGGTTGGACTTTGAATGTGCCATTGAATGTGTTTTTGAGAAATCCCCACAAGTAATGCTATTGCTGGAATACATACACATGCCATATCTACATTTGAAAATAATCCTGCAGCAACAGGAAATGTGAATTGTTATGGGGATTATTTAATGGACATTTTTTGTAAGGGTTGATACATTTTTCGTTAGGGCAAATCAAGTCAGAAATTTGAACATTGAAATTACAAACGTTAGAAGCATTTATAAACCTTGAATACACTACCAGTTTGCATTTCTTTTGCTGGAACAATTCTGCAACAACAGGAGGATCAAATGAAGATACGGCATCTGTAAGGGGCAAGTCCGGGCCACAAGTCAATAAGCACTCTGATAGCACTCTGATAGCGCTGGTGATGAAACAGACTACATGGCATTTTGTATGGCTTTTAAGTAAATGGTTTATGCAACAGTCATACTTAAACAACCTAAGGGCAGATATACTCACTGCAAAAACTTGCATTATTATCATTTCACTTACACAAGCTCATGAAACTTCCTTTAAAAGTTTGTGTAATAACCTGGTATGGTTGGAATCTTGGTCCTCCCACCCCTAAGGGACGGCAGCTCCCGCTCAGCCCAGTCAAAGCTCTTCTCTGTCCTAGTACCCCAATAGTGGAACCAGCTTCCCCTTGAAGCTAGGACAGCAGAGTTCCTGCCCATCTTCCAAAAAACAACTGAAACCCTACCTCTTCAAAGACTATCTTGAATTTCAATCACGTGGTAAAGCTATACTTACGCGATGTGGATTGAATAGAGCCCTAAATGGGACACTGGTTGAGTAACCGTTGTTGGCTTTATTGATAAGAATGACTTCAGTTACTTTGTTATTTTTCTCAGACCTGTGTGTAGGGGGATTGCCAGGATCATTCCACCTCATTCCACCTCAAAAGGAACAAGAAAGATTTCGACACCCACCATCTCAGATTGTTATGAAATCGTTACTGTGGTTAGTTAGAGATACAATTAACATTCCTGAAACATTATTTTGTTGAAATATAATTTGATTTCAGAGAAATTCAAGTAATTGATTGTAACAAAATTGGCCATTTTAATTTATAGGATTCAGGTAATATTCAATAAATATAGTATCAAAAGTTCTTCCAACCAATGAATAAGACATGAGGAAACCAAACACATGGCCAAAAGCCACCCACGGACACCCCCCACCCAACACCAATCCCACCCCAACAACCAATATACAGTATCAGTTTTCTATGTTTGACAATTAGTATTTAGCTGTGGCTTGTAGTATTGCTTCTCCGTGCTATGAAATGTGTTCCTTGTGAATCTGGTGATGGTTTTCTTCCCCTGTTCAGAAAAATGTGTAATTGAAGTCACTGCCATGCGTGGCAGGTAGCATAGTGGTTAGAGTGGTGGGCCAGTTACCAAAAGGTTGCTGGATCAAATCCCAGAACTGACAAGGTAAAGATCTGTTGTTCTGCCCTTGAACAAGACAGTTAACACACTGTTCTCCGGTAGGCTGTCATTGTAAATAAGAATTTGTTCTTTACTGACTTGCCTAGTTAAACAAAAATTTTACCATCAAGTAGTGTGAAAGTACCATGTTATGACAACTAGATGCCGCTGTTCCTGCTATACCGCCACACTATTTTATACATTTTCTGGTATCTTGTGTTTATTGAATAGATCACAACATTTCCTTTTGCAACTTTGCGTAGCCAGTCCTCCATGAAATAAATTCAGTTTCTCCTTTTCTTAGCAACCTAATGCTTCAATTCAACTCTCCTTGAATAGTCCAACAAGTGGCCGCTCTCTGCAAGGGCTATCCCTATTGTGCAATTCTCATATGAAGATGTTTTCTAGCCCAAAACTTTGATGGAGAAATGGGATAGCGACTAAAATGTTATGACAACGCTAATAAAATAATACATTACATGGCAGTCTTATGTTTTTCAATAAAATTATTAGGAAACAGTTTTATATGTTATACAATTATTGACATTTACCATTAAACCCTATACCATTACCATTGCGAAACACTATGTAATGTGTGTTTGGGACTTTTGCCACTGAAGACCATTAGAGACCATGACATTGAAACCATTAGAACTGCTGTAGCCAAATGGTTTGCTTGTTCACCAGGAATAGTCTCATTCACTCACTCATCCCATTGCGCTGGCTGGTGCATAGGGAAGCAACAAAAGCAATCCATTTCTATCTGAATGGTCTAAGATAACTAATCCAGACCTCTTTTGAAGGGAATAAACAACACAAAGGGGACATTTCCTGGACACGGATTAAGTGTAAAAGAAGGACAAAGTATGGAGAAGCAATACTCCAAACCGCAGCTTCATATTTGTCAAACATAGAGAACTGATACTGCATACTGATTGTTGTGGTTGGATTGGCATGGGGTGTCTGTGGGTAGCTTTAGAAGAAAGAAAAAATTGGGGGGGGGGGGTTCCTCATGTCTTACTCATTGGTAGGAATTGGATTGTTGGGGATTATATTTATTGAATGTGATCTGAATCCTATAAATTGAAATGGTCACATTTGGGGCAATCAATTAGACAAAATTAAATTTAAACAAAAGAATGTTATAGGATGCCAATTGAACTTGTTTCTAACAACAGAAATAATTTTGGAACAATGTCATGACTTGTTGAAATTATATAGAACAACTCAGCTCTCTGTTCTCCCTGATGCAACATTGGGCTGGTGTTGAGACAGTGGGACAGTGCCATTGTGTGTCAGCCACATACCCAGGCACAATCCCTCCCAAAAAATGCTTTGTCATTCTAACTGGGGTGGCTAATGTGGAGCAGGATGTTTGGATTAACACATGGCTTGATAATAATAGGATTGACGGTTGATTCATACTGTATGGCCCTCCTCTGCTCTTGTCAAATGACAATGAGTGAATGAGAAAAGTATCCAACTAAAGATGATGTTGCAGATTCCTTTCAGATGCAACATGCTTTTTTTGCAAATCAATTTTGTTGGCACAAATTCTGTAGGGTTTTCACTCACACTGTACTTCACTTGCACTGTACTTTTTTCTAAACTGGGATGAGTAACTCATTTCTGGCTAGGTAGACATTGATCTCTGTCACGCATGGCATTGAATGAGGGAGGGGTACCACATGTAACTGTCTGCTGTTGACTACTAATGACTAATATGTATGTCAGTGTTGTGCCAAGTGGTCTCATTTTTATTTTCTGTCATCCTCTCTTTGACTTTCTTTTAGCGTCCTCACAATGACACTCAACACCCCTGCTGCACAACCTCTGCCCTGTTAAGAGTCCTGTGACTAGGGTTGCAAAATTCTGGGAACTTTCAATAAATTCCCTGGTTGGAGGACTCAGATTTGCTGCTTATTCCCTCCTGATTCCGGGAATCCTCCAACCGGGATTTCGGGAAAACCAGGGAATGTATTACATTTTGCAACCCTAGCCATGACCCTTCATTATCAGTAACCATTAGGAAATATAATCCCACTCTTAATCCCATATTTTGAGAAACAATGGAAAATGTTGAAGGCCTCTCTTGAGGCAAGCCCAAGACTATATTGGACCCTTCTATTATATAAATAACGTTGTTGGTGTCCGTGTTGCAGTTGGTGTCATATTATGTAGGTAATATAGTGATGCCAAAACACACGCCAATCATACACTCACCCATACTTGACGTAGACCACGGTTTCCCAAACTCGGTCCTGCCCCCACCCCTAGCACTACACAGCTGATTCAAATAACCAACTCATCACCAAGCTTTGATTATTTGAATCAGCTGTGTAGTGCTAGGGCAAAAACCGAAACGTGCACCTGGGAGGGTATTGGCCTTTGCCAGATTGGCTTTTACTTAAGTACCGAGTGGTGCAGCAGTCTAAGGCACTGCATCTCAGTGCTAGAGGCGTCACTACAGACCCTGGTTTGATCCCGGGCATTATCACAACCGGCAGTGATTGGGAGTCCCATAGGGCGGCGTACAATTGGCTCAGCATCGTTAGGGGAGGGTTTGGCCCGGGGTAAGCCGTCATTGTAAATGAGAATTTGTTCTTAACTGACTTGCCTAGTTAAATAAAGGTTAAATCATTTTTTATATTTTGTATTGCTAAAGTGTTGTACTGGATGTTTGTCATTTGATGCTGCTGATCTACAGTGCCCCTTGCTGTGGCCAGACCATCTGTGGTCCGAATGCTCGCCTGGTAATGGAGCACTCTTTAACCCTTCCATGCCTTCATGTCCCCAGGTATTTTAAGGAGTAGAAAGTACAGCTGGAAAGCTATACTGTACTTGCAGACATATTTCTCATGGCCCAGTAATCAATACTATTGGTAATGAATCCATCAGTGAATGAAAGCTGTACTGGGTGGGTTGATTGTAATGTCTAAAATTATGTACTTTTCATCTCTCTCAGAGGTCTTGTTATGTCACTGATATGCCATGAACATAAGTTGGGAGGTCCACTTAGACCACCAAGTGCCTCCACTTTCTGACTAGGACAAGGCTTTTACAGTATCTACCACACAATAAAGTGGACTGAAATAGGTGCCTGTGCAAATTTTTGGGTGTCGATGCTCATTTTGTGATGCCGGTACTCTTATTTTAGAGCCAATATTCTATGAGGTTCTGGAACAGACAGGTACTCAAGCAGGTGCAAATTTTAGGTGTGCACCAGTTCAAGCAATGCATATAGAATACTTAAAAGAACCATCCAAAATCTGATTTACAGTTCTACCAACCGTTTCAGTGATTAGGGACGTACATGCCCGGAAGCAATAACCTGATAAACCTGAAAATAAGTTTATGACAAAGGCAGTGTGTTCTCTTGCATAACTGAATTCCAGGTTTCACAAAAAGCTCCCATTTCACCAATCCCCTTTAGGCTAAATTGACCAGCTCAGCCTCTTCATTTTGTAACTTAATCAAAAGCTCTGGCTTTGAACATTGAGTACCTTTTTGAGGGCACAGATAACATTAATAATGTCTGTGCATGGAATGATTTGCAGTCGCTTTAACTGTAGTGACACAGTTTGGTTTCATTGAAGAGCAAAGTATTGAGAGGAGCTGGATCTTCACCACCTGTTTATAAATTCTAAACATTTGATGCAAAATAAAATGTGATATCTGCAGTTTACAGACCAGGCAAAAATAAATAAATCGTGAAATGATTTACAAAAACTGTGATGTTTCTTATTAATGCAAATAAATGTAGAGTGCACATCAAAATCATGCATTATTTTACTAAATGGAGTAGTTTATTTTTGTACCGATTGTGTTTTTATACCTCCTGCCCCTGAACATTTCTCTTGGTTACCGGTTACTCAGCTTGAAATGAGTAAATCAGTATGTAAACATTGTTAAAGTGACTAGTGTTCCATTATTAAAGTGACCATGTTAGCTAACCCTTCCCCTAACCCTTTAACCTAATTCCTAATCTTAACCCTAACCCTTAGCCAGCTAATGTTAGCCACCTAGCTAGAATTCGTAACATATATTACGAATTACACTTCGGAACATATCATACGAAATGGGTGATGGACAACCACATTAATACATACCATATGAAAGGTAACATATACGAAATGGAGTGTATCGGGTTGCACATTCACTGGTACTTTGCGATTTAGAACGAGTGTTAACGAATCACAATGCCTGTGTTGGCCAACCCGTTGTAGAATATACATTTCGTAATGCTTAGGTTGTCATGAATGTACTGATATAAGTAGGACACGTAACATCACGGAAATTTTGAGAAAAAAAACACTTTATATCGAAGTTGTGCCTGTTCTTCAGACGCATATCTGCATGGTCCCATATTTGTTCTTGCCTCCTCCCGACTGCCTTCCATTTTTAAATACATTTATTTTAATCCCTAGAGCGGCCATTTGAGTATCTAGTCAATATAGTGGGTGATATAATATATATAATATACCCTATGGCTGCAAATATTGAGGAGGCTTATTCTAATCCTTACCCAATCAATAAAAATGCACTAAATCACCAATTTGACACATCATAGCGCACATGCTAGGCTACACATCATGAAATGTGTGGTAGCCTAGTGGTTAGAGCGTTGGGCTAGTAACCGAAAAGTTGCAAGTTCGAATCGCCGAGCTGACAAGGTGCAAATCTGTCGTTCTGCCCCTGAACAAGGCAGTTCCTAGGCCGTCATTAAAAATAAGAATTTGTTCTTAACTGACTTGCCTAGTTAAATAAAGATTAAATATATTGAGACAAATTACAGACAGTTGCCTGCAAGTAGTAAAACATAATTAAATTGATTGAACATGAGTTAAATAGGCCTAGTCGACTGTTTATATTTTAATGCAGTCATCTCGATTTTCATTTTAAGCATATTTTCAATCGTCGTTTGGTTGATTCAATTGCAAATACATTGCATGGCAACTTCGTATTCGTCGATAATTTGTTCTGAAGTTATCAGCGGTCCCAGAGAACAACAAACCATGTGATTCTATGTTTAGCGGAGATATTCTGTATATGAAGTGATGCGGGAGGGCGAAAAAGCAACGACGCATTTAGTAGGCGTTAGATTACGAACGTTTTCAAGTGCAACATTAATACCATTGGTTTTGGGAAACAGTTCGGAGATTTAACTATGATCCTTAGAAGGTTCTAACCATTAATTTAGCCTTAATATGCTTTTTGGAAACCAGGCCCTAAGCATTACGAAACTTCTATTAGATCAAATAAGCCTCGTATCAAAATAGAAATTAATTGACTAAATTCGGCACTCTCTCATTGCCCACACATACAAAAACTACTCCCTTGCTTAATAATTAATGGCCTGCTTAACGTGGACATATTTTGGTGTGAGTAAACCCTCTCGCTTCGCCTCTTCCTCTCTGATTACACGAGAAGTATGACGTTGAGCCGCCCGATAAACAACTGCGTTCCTCTCAGTGCACCTAGTCAACGTTTCCACCCCCATGTTTAATATGGTATCGTCCAATGCTGCCGACAGTGACGTCTGTGAATTTCTGAATAAATACCAGAGCGCCACATCTAAATGACAGTGAATGCGTGGAATTTACTGACTGATGAGAAGTCGCGTGAGAACACCAAAACAGGAAACGCATCAATAAAATACGCATAATTTAGCTAGCTACAACATTTCTTTATTATATCTGCCAAAAAAAACAACAATGATGAACGGAGAGATTAACGGTTTTCACAACTCCCTTATCGACGAGGACTGCTTCCTATTCACCTCGGAGTCAGTTGGAGAAGGACACCCTGGTGAGAAGCTACTTTAGCTACAAATACAGCCAGTGTGTTATGGCTTGTCAGCTATTTGTTTAGATGGCTTGTTTAGCACACGTGCGTCGGTGTTGCTTAGCCGCCTTAATTAGCTAATTATCGTTAGCGAGCTAACCATCTCTGCTGATCAAACCACACCGGCGTCAGCATCTTGCATAAAGCCGCATGTGAGGCCCAGATTGTTCTTAGTTTATTAGCTAACCAGCTAGCTACTTTGCTGAGCGTTGTTCACATGGCCTCTATTGTGCGATTACGAACGTTATCAGTCCTTGGGATATATTCTCTTTAAAAATATTTGTATCCTGTAGTGGTCATCATGCTAATTTCACGAAATCTCCGGAATATTCCGACCAGTTTGCGCGCGGGCTCTCGGGGAACAAGGCCATATGTGTTGTCTATAGCGTTTGGTTGCTATGTAAGGGGCACTACATTGGCTCTATGAAGAGTTCCGTGCCACTCCTTGTCTATACCGGTCGTAGTTCATCTTGGAAATCCAAACGAATCAGATTTTTAGTTACATGTGAACCCGCGGAAATGGTCGCGGGTTCAGGCTCATCGCTACACCACATATATATTTTTTATTAATAACTGAACAAGACGAACCAAATCCTGTCGTAGCCAATGGAAGCAAACGAACCTTAGTGGGCAGATCCAAGCACGTTCTAGCGAGAACCGATTGGCGCGTTCTAGCATATAATTTGCATAATTCCATTAGGGAACGCCTACTGTGGGGTGTGCAATAACTTCATTCTCCCTTGTTCTCCTTCTAAACAACTACATTTTTGGGAACTTTGGCAAATGGTCAACAAAACTAAACGTAGTCCAATCTGTTCATAACATATTATAGTTTTGGTAACAGAACAAACGTTTAATCGACGACGACTGGCAGAATGTCGGCCAAAATCCACCTTCTCCCCCTAGGCTTCCCCCCCCATCACCAAATTTGGTGGTGAGTGGAAACGCCAACCCGATGCTTCAGACCAATGAAACCGATTTTGTAAATCTATCTGTGGCTACACATACCGCTAGGCCCCTCCCACCATCGCCATAATCCTGACATATGGTACAGCATGTGTACAACTCAAACTGCAGTTGGTAGAACAGTGTACAATACAAACACTTCCAGCATAATCCAAACCTATTGGATAACATCACTTTAATTATTGCCATTTGTGCAATGCTTTACATGCTCTTGAACAAGCAACCTACCAGTAAATTGCACAAATGTTGATGTAGCATTTTGAACTGATACATCTGTATTTTTCATTTTACAGATAAGATTTGCGACCAGATCAGTGATGCTGTGCTTGACGCCCATCTCAAGCAGGATCCTGATGCTAAAGTTGCTTGTGGTAAGGAAAAAGCACATCTTTTTTTGTCTGATGCAACTTCTAGCTGTCCTGGAGTCAGCTGTGAACGCCACATGAATGGAAGAATCTCAAACTTTCTGCATGTTAATGGTGGTAGGCCTATATTATGGCATAACTCCCCAAAGTTTTGCCAGATGAGTATTGATTGATATGCTTTTTCTGATTGATATGGTTCTAATGTACTATTCCCCCTCCACCTTTTACAGAGACTGTTGCTAAGACTGGGATGATCCTGCTGGCAGGGGAGGTGACGTCACGTGCTACAGTGGACTATCAGAAGGTTGTTCGCGACACCATCCGCCACATTGGATACGATGACTCCTCTAAAGGTTTTGACTATAAGACCTGCAATGTGCTGGTGGCCCTAGAGCAGCAATCTCCAGACATTGCCCAGGGTGTTCACATTGACCGCAATGAGGAGGACATCGGGGCAGGGGACCAGGTATGAGTTAGTGTGCAGAGGACCACTGCACTAGTGACGTTAGCTGTACATTTATCAGCAAGCTAAATATGCAGCTTTCCTTTCAGACGTAAAAGTTAAACTTTTTCTATTGTCAGGGCCTGATGTTTGGCTATGCCACTGATGAGACGGAGGAGTGCATGCCCCTCACCATTATGCTTGCCCACAAGCTCAACGCTAAGATGGCTGAACTGCGTCGCAATGGCACCCTGCCCTGGCTCCGGCCTGACTCCAAGACCCAGGTAAGCTGCCTGTGTGCAATTGATAGTCATTTCAGCCTTATGTAAATAGTCTAAGACTAGGACAAACTAGTTTATCATACCAGCTGATGAGTGCAATATTAGTTTTCTTACTCAAGCTCTCCAGCCTTGTTTGTGGCCAGCAGTAACTCCAGCATATAACTCATTTTAGGTTGTTCCCCTGCTCAGACATTGCTGACATGCAAGACCTTACAATGCCTGGATTGGTATTTTATGTCTTGGTTTATCCACTTCATATATTTTTGCCTTCTGGTGCAAAAATATCTTTGCATCTATTGGTTGATGCGTCCAATGTCTGAGCAGGGTAAAAGCAACCTTAATCTATGCCTACGTTTGAACAATCCTGCTGACGGTCTATCTGGGTCTGCTTCTGTGTGCAGGTGACCGTTCAGTACCGCCAAGACCGTGGCGCCATGTTGCCAGTGCGTGTCCACACCATCGTGGTCTCCGTGCAGCATGATGAGCACATCTGCCTGGATGAGATGCGTGACGCTCTCAAGGAGAAGATCGTCAAGGCTGTGGTGCCCTGCATTTATCTGGATGATGACACCATTTACCACATGCAGCCCAGCGGGCGCTTCGTCATCGGAGGCCCACAGGTGAGACAATAAGTCAGGGTTCGTAATGTCATAAATCCTGGAAAAGTCGTTGAATTGAAATGGTTTTCCAGACCTGGAAAAGTTTAGGGAAATGATACACTTTGAAACGTTTTGGCGACGTCATGGAAATGTATTTCATAATTTCTAGGAACTTTTTAACATGTACCAACAAATGGGTGTGATCATTCTAGTGGCCCCTGCAGCGTACATTCAAACCGGTTTGTTTAGAATGTCCTGTTTCAATTGACGCAAGTTAGCATATGAGCTAGCTAAAATTTTATTTAAAGAATTATTACAGTCCTTACAAAGTTATGTCCTGAATGTGACCAGTTTAATTTTGGCTGCTATGTTCAGACATTCACAGAAGTAGTGACAGTATACACAATCATCAAACTGGAAAATGTAGGCTACATTAGTCCTAGCGCTAACAGAGGAAAGATTGACATAACACAACTGGTCATATTTAGATGACTCTAGGCTGACATAAAACACAATATGAATTGGCAATAGCAAATACTATAATTCATCACATCACTGGTGAGATCAACATTGATTGAAATAATTGATTTAAAACACTTTTCTAGAAATCTAAAGTAATCCGATGATGGGTAGTTTGTGCACATCACCATATTTATTTATTTTTTTCTTCTTTTAATGTCAACCACAGATTAAAGACAAGATGAGTTTGGTCTGTTTGTAGTTTGCATGTGAAAGGGGATACCTAGTCGGTTGTAAAGTGTCCTCCGCTTTGGTGTGTCTACAATTATTCACTTCCGGAAGTTTACTCGCAAGATGAGTGAACCATTCCTTCACCTCATAACATCTTTGGTCTTACAGATGTTTTAAGTTACACCCAGAATGCATTGTATAATGTCAACAAACATGGCAAATAGCTTAGCATTAGCTCATTATAATCAGTACAACCTTCAAAAGTATTTTACACGCATCATAGGTGTCCATTACAATCATGCAAAAATCAGAAGGTATTATTTGTCACCAGTACCTAAATGTGAATAAAACTTAAAATACATTATGCTGCATACATGCATACTACAATAGAAACGACAACACGATGTACAGGAAATAAGGCACTTTGATAGGAATGCACATGTCCAATATTATTTGTAAGGATAACAATGGAGGCAATGCGAGTGCCAGCCAGAAAATGGGCAGGACTGCGCAAATGTCTGTATACTTGATGTGTGGAAATAATGGGGAGGGGCTCTCCTCGAAGAGGGAACTTTGTCTGGCTCAGTAAAGCCTCAAACATAAATTGTCTGTGACACTGAAATGGATTAATTCTATATGAATTAATGAGGCGGAACACCTCGGTTCAAACTGTTAGAAAATACAACTTGCTAGAAAATAATTTGAAATTGACAAGTTGAAACAGCCTATAGATAATTAGCAGGCAGTGTGTGTTATCTATCCTGTTGCATAACAATCACATTTTGGAACGGTGCATTCTTACGTCACATGCATAAAACCACTCACGCTGGGGTGACTGTTAGAGATTTGGAACTCGAGTGAAAAAGTTAATGTAGTTAGGCATATTTAAAAAAAAAAAAAAAAAAATAAATCTACATAACAGAATGATGCATACGTTTCCCCCAAAAAATTCCACCGATACTTGCAAATAAGGTCGCACAAAGTTGATTTACTTTTTGGAACAATTAATTTAAATGAATATTTTTGACAAAACAAACAATTCACTTCGCCATTATATTAGTTGTGATTCGGTTCCATCACATTTAATCAAATCAAAATAATTTGACTCGTCATTTTAGGTAACTATTTGTAGCCTTCTGGATTATGTGGCTTCAACGTCTTTGGTAGATACTTTCTGTTGATTTGGGGATCCACTGTATGGGACATCTCAGGCTGACTAGCATCTGTTGAGTTGAAAAGGAAACTATTTAAGGTGCCAAGATATGACAACTGGAAGGTACATTTCCCAATGACAATTTGTGTGCTTCAGCTGAATTAAACGTCTTTGTAGCCTACCATGTTGATATTTGACATACTGAATGAGCAAATTCTTTTAAAAGGCATCAAGGGTGGTCAATCATCTTCCAGGAGAGCTAATGGGTCTGCAGGCTTTTATTCCAGTCCACCTCCAACAAACCACATTTTTAGAAATTAGCCGCTATACTGGCTCTGTTTTGAGCAGGGTTTCAAATGCATGCACACCCAGTAGCTCTCCAGACTGAGGGTTGACCACTTTATTGATATATTAGTTGCCTAACAGGCATTCTACCTTTGGGGGGGGGGGGGGTGTTGTCGTCTAAGTGCCTTGCACAATGACAGATGGTACATGGGCTCACAAAGCAGCCTCCCAGTGGCAATACCACATTAACCTTTTTTTATGTACATAAAGATGCTGCTAATTGTTGGTCATCAGAAATTTGGTTGTCTTGAAATTCCATCTGAAAATGTATAGGAACCCTGATAAGTAGTGGAAGGACTGGGCATCTATGGTATGTGCTTGAAGGGGCAAATGCTAAAGTAACTTTGATGCATGGGCTTGTTTAACTGTTCATAATAAGCATTTTTACATGAGATTTGATCCATATTTTTTTACTACAGTCATAATTTTTGGGTAAATTGGAAAGGACTCGGTATGATCCGTTACTCCTTCCCCTGCAGGGTGATGCTGGCCTGACGGGCCGTAAGATCATTGTTGATACTTATGGAGGCTGGGGTGCCCATGGTGGAGGAGCCTTCTCAGGGAAGGACTACACTAAGGTGGACCGCTCTGCTGCCTATGCTGCCCGCTGGGTGGCCAAGTCTCTGGTGAAGGCTGAGCTGTGCAAGCGGGTCCTTGTCCAGGTGAGGGCAGGGTGATCCTAATAAAGAGACTGATATTGATGCGCCTCATGTATAGAGCATTTGGAACGTATTCAGACCCCTTCACTTGTTCCACATTTTTGGTATGTTACAGCCTTCTAAAATGGATTAAATAAAATTGTCAATCTACACACAATGCCCCATAATGACTAAGCGAAAACAGGTCTTTAGAATGTTAATGCATTTCTAAAAAATAAGCAGATACCGTATTTACATAAGTATTCAGACCCTTTTCTATGAGACTTGAAATTGAGCTCTGGTGCAGCCTGTGTACACTGATCATCCTTAATGTTTGTACAACTTGATTGGAGTGTGCCTGTGGTAAATTCAAATGATTGGACATGATTTGGAAAAGCGCACCTGTCTGAGGTCCCACAGTTGACAAGTGCATGTCAGAGCAAAAACCAAGCCATGAGATCGAAGGAATTGTCACCATTCTTAAATGTAAGAAGTTGGAACCACCAAGACTCTTCCTAGAGCTGGTTGCCCGGCCAAACTGTCTTCTGGGGAGAAGAGCCTTGGTCATGGAGGTGACCAAGAATAAGGGATGCATGCTATATCGGTGAACATATCGGAATCGACCGATATTAGCTAAAAATGCCAACTTCTTTATCGGACCGACGTTAAAAACCGATGTCAAAGATACCGTGCGTACTTGTATAATGAAGGTACATGACGTAATGATGCCACGTAAAATTTTGCGCTACACGATCAACACAGCATTAACTTGGCACACAATGTCTGCTGTGTGGATCAAGCAGTCATTTGAAAGAGTAGGAATGTAAGTGAACTCAAAGGTGAAATCCATTAAAGCGAAGATAATGGAATTCATTCCCTTTGACAATCAACTGTTCTGTCGTGGGTGATGTTGGCTTTTGCCGACTGGTCGAGCACTGGTACACACTACCGAGTGCGCTATTTTTTAGATGTTGCCCTACCGGAGTTACAGTAATTGCTTCACAACATGCTATGGAAAGCCGTTTGGGTACTTTGTGTGTGAAAGATGGTAGCACTGTCAAAGCTGTACAAAAGTCTGTAAACACCGGCCACGAACGATGTGTTCACAATACCGCGTTGGTAATAAAGCATACTCTTTTTTTTTTTGACCGCAACTTCTAGGGTAGCTAGCTTTAGCTTGGTAACTAGCTAGCAACAATACAACAAGCCTGAAAACAATGACCAGTCGCAACTTCAGGCATTTTCATTATTCTTAGCAATGATTTTAGGAATCCTTGTAAGTATTAGCTAGGTTGCCACATGTTTGCCTATTTTAATTTGAACTTCAGTTAATGAAAATAAACAGCTAGCCAGCTACTTAACCCTGTTGCCCAAAGCTAACGTTATAAGCAGCCAGCTAGCTTCATCTGGCTAGTGAGGCTCGACCGGGTTATGTGTTATGAAGCTAGCCACAATAGTGGACTTTGGGTTTAACTTTCAAAATAAGTGTGGCATAATTCTACTCTTTGTATTAATTTGAATCACTGACAATGACACTTACAGTGAGGGGGGGGGGGGAGTATTTGATCCCCTGCTGATTTTGTACATTTGCCCACTGACAAAGAAATGATCAGTCTAATTTTAATGGTAGGTTTATTTGAACAGTGAGAGACAGAATAACAAAAAAATCCAGAAAAACGCATGTCATAAAATGATTTGCATTTTAATGAGGGAAATAAGTAGAGCGGTCCACCTTAGTGTAGTCCTGTTGGCAATCACAGAGGTCAGACGTTTCTTGTAGTTGGCCACCAGGTTTGCACACATCTCAGGAGGGATTTTTTTTTTTTTTTAAGGCAAACTGCATGTCATTGACAGTGATGCAAGTGAATGCAAATAGAAATGTGCCATACTTTTATTTTAAAGGCTGTTATTTTAAAGGCTGTTATTGTGGCTATCTTCACATATATGGTCCGACCACCATTAATGAAATAAGAACTGTCATATAAATTAGGGTTATTTTAGATGACACCAAGCTATATAGCTAGCTAACTATAGCTACTGAAACAGATGTCATTTTGTTATGTTTTTGGGGAAGGACATTGTTTGCATCCATGAGCTAGCTAGTTAGTTTTATTTTATTTATGACTAGCACTGTAGGTGCGTGGACTTTACCAGCATCATAGCATATGTATCGATGACTTGTGACATGAGTGATAGTGCAATAACTACGTACAAAATTAATTGTGTTAAATTATGTGATGTGCAGTCATATTCAGGTCCTGATTGGTCAACAAGCTTATTTGACAAGCCAAATAGCGTTATTTGATGAGCAAAGACCCAAACGGCCTTCTGTAGAAATCCTGGTTGAGAATGAAACGACTGAACAACGAAACCACAAGAAAGTGAAAGAAATAGGTTTTGATTATGTTTTACTGGTAATGGGGAAATGCATAAATGCCAACAACTTTTTGGTCAGTGTGGTGTGTAACCTTTATTTAACTAGGCAAGTCAGTTAAGAACAAATTCTAATTTACAATGACGGCCCAGACGACGCTGGGCCAATTGTGTGCTTCCCTATGGGACTCCCATCTGTGATACAGCCTGGATTCGAACTGGGGACTGTAGTGACGCCTCTTGCACTGAGATGCCGTGCCTTAGACTGCTGTGTATGTGAACTATTTAACTGTACTAGAATGCATAAGGCCGCTAAAATGTTCAATATCGGTTATCGTTTTTGCAAGGAAAATGTCATATCGGTGCGGCACTACCAACAACTCAATGGTCACTGACAGAGCTCCAGAGTTCCTCTGTAGAGATGGGAGAACCTTCTACAAGGACAACCTGCATTCCACTAATTAGGCCTTTATGGTAGTGGCCAGACGAAGGCACTCCTCAGTAAAAGGCTCATGGCAGCCCACTTGGAGTTTGCCACAAGGCACCTAAAGTACTCTCAGACCATGAGAAACAAGATTCTCTGGTCTGGTGAAGCCAAGATTGAACTCTATGGCCTGAATGCCAAGTGTCACATCTGGGGGAAACCAGGCACTGCTCATCACCTGGCCAATACCATCCCTACGGTGATGCGTGATGGCAGCATCATTCTGTGAGGATGTTTTTCAGTGGCAGGGACAGGGGGACTTGTCAGGATCGAGGGGAAAGATGAACAGAAAGTGCTCAGGACCTCAGACTTGGGTCGAAGGTGAACCTTCCAACAGGACAACGACCCTAAGCACACAGCCAAGACAACACAGGAGTGGCTTCAGGACAAGTCTCTGTCCTTGCGTGGCCCAGCCATAACCTGGACTTGAACCTGATCAAACATCTCTAGAGACCTGAAAGTAACACTCCCATCCAACCTGACAAGAGCTTGAGGTTCTGCAGAGTAGAATGGAAGGTGTGCCAAGCCTGTAGCGTTATACCCAAGAGGACTCGAGGCTGTAATCGCTGCCAAGGTGCTTCTACAAGGTACTGAGTAAAGGGTCTGAATACTTATGTAAATGTGACTTCAGGTTTTTGAAGTTTTGCTTAAATTTCTAAACCAGTTTTTGCTTTGTCATTGTGTGTCGGTTTTTTGTTTACAAAGGCTCTAACCTAACAAAGTGAAGGGGCCTGAATGTTTTCCAAATGCACTATACATCAGTTGCAAAGGAGTGCCACGAAGTCAAACCTAAAGTCCGACGCATGTTTGTATGCTCACGACTATACATCAGGTTGCCTATGCCATCGGAGTAGCCCATCCCCTCTCAATCTCCATTTTCCACTACGGCACATCCCAGAAGAGTGAGCGGGAGCTACTGGACATCGTCAAGAGAAACTTTGACCTTCGTCCTGGTGTCATTGTCAGGTAAAGTGTTCCCCTTTGAAGCTGTGTGCCTCTCTGAATCTGCTCCTTCTGTCACTCGCCTTTAACTCACGCTTCCTGTCTTTCTGTTCTGCCTGAGCTGGTGTTCAGATGGTTCTAACCCTTTTACTGTATGATTCGCTACTGTGATTAATGACATACCCAGTAGCTACTGACACGTAAGAAAGCAGCAATCTGGCTTGTGATCAGTTTGCCAATCCTGATATTCCACTCCTGCCCAAACGGTCTCACTTTAAATGCCAGTGAAGTATAGTATGTAATGCCAAAGGTTAAAGCTTCGAGAGCTACAGTAGAGGTTGTCCGATCTGTCAGATGGCATGTTAAATACCCAGCACGACGAAGGGTTTCCTGCTCACATCCAACTGAAAGGGCATTGGTTTCTCAGACCTTGTTAAAGTTCAATGACATTTCATAAATGGGATCAGTGCGCTTTCAATCTCCAAGATGCAGTCCCCACACTGCTCAAGGATGAGTTGGTTAGCAGGGTAAGTGTTGACGCTTTATCCCTTCCTCCCCCCCTTTGCTAGCTGGCCTAATTAACCTTTCTGATAATTTTTCTTTCCATGGTTCTTGACACTCCCTATTGGCAGATTTTTTTTATTTTTTTTAACATGGCTGAGAATTGCTTTTGATCTGAGGTCATTTCCTGTGATGGGCTGCTAAATGAGTTGATTGTGTATTCCAGGGAGCTGGAGCTGAAGAAGCCCATGTATCAGAGGACCGCTGCCTACGGCCACTTTGGCCGGGACTCCTTTCCATGGGAGATGCCCAAAAAGCTAAAATACTAAACTTGTTAAGCTTTTTCCCCCCAGGCCTGTTGGTGTATACTACAGAGAAGCTTACATGGTCTTGGGGGTGAAAGGCCCTTAACTCCCTTCCCTCTTAATGGGGTATTAGAACCCTACCCCCTTTCTACTTCCTCTCTCCAGTCATCTGTACTGTATTTTTGCTATTAGTAGTCAATGTAATACTACCAACATTCTCAAAATATTTCAGGAAAGTAATGTTGAGAGGATAATGTATGATGTTAGCTAGCTAATCTCTTCCACCAGCCGTCTCGCTCTGACTCATCTGGTTTTACAGCTTATAAGAAAGGGACTTGAATGGAGGCTATGGCAGGTGCAGACAAAACTTCTAATTTTAATTGGCTGATCTGTCCACCATCTAGTGCAACACTTAGAACCTCTTTCCCCCTACATTGTGAACTTAAGCGTGAACAGTGCAAGTGATTTTTTTTTTAACAATTAATTTAGGAAAATCTGAAAGTACGTATTAGGGTTGTGCGACTATTACAATATTGAATATGATTAACGGCTGTTGTTAATGGTGATATTGTGATGTGACCAATGACTAGCCTATTTGAACTTGACTGGCACCACGCCGTATAGAGCTGGCCAGGCAGGGACATGCCAAGTGGCCTATTCCTTTGCTATAGCCTGCATAACCTATTTCAATAAATGTTATAAGCAACTCACTGAATGCAAGAGCACAATTTAGACGGGGCTAAGATTTTCTCGCTTGGCTACCCAAACTCCTTGCTCCGGCCAAACACTACGCCACAGACGTAGTTTCTTCTCCGCACTGAGTTTGTATACATCACCGATTTCTAGAACGCCTTCTAACTGGAAGGTAGCTGGATGGAATCCCAGAGCTGGCAAGGTAAAAATCTGTTCTGCCCCTGAGCAAGGCAGTTAACACACTGTTCCCCGGGCGCCGACAACGTGGATGTCGATTAAGCCCCGAGACTGATTTTAGAGGGCTTTGGTTAAATGCGGAGGACTAATTCAGTTGTACAACTGACTAGGTATCCCCTTTCCCTTTAATTGGTCCCAGAAACCAGTGGGTTGGTCCAGAGCCAGAACACACCAGGGTAACGAATTGACTTTGATATTCTGATTTGGTTAGGGATGATCTGGGCTATATAGCCGCAGCTGGCTTTTTCTGTTCGTTTTTTTTTTGCAGATTTGGTGTCTATTTTAAACCTAATTTTATATTTTCTCTACATTTCATATGAATATATCTTCAGTTTTTATGCGTGCTGTTTTTTTCCCGCCACTACTTCAATGAATTTATTTAACGGTGCTCTAGGCTCTCAAAGTTGAGGTGTTTTTGAATGACCTAAACATGATTGGCCTAAGGTAATGAGGTAGAACAAACAATAGAAAAATCAAATCAGTAGTTTTGAACATACCTTAGTTGTGCCAAGCTTGCCTTTGCAGGCCATTTTAATTAGTAGGATTTGGCTTATCAAAAGCATTAAGACAAGTTTAAGTTATGAAGCGTATGTCTCAAATATGCTATTCTGATAGTGTTTAATGTTGTAAAATTGCAGCTTTCAAATGGGAACAATTGTGAAAGTCAGTCTAGATTCTCGATCCACCTTGAGGCGGCAGGTAGCCTAGTGGTTAGAGCGTTGGGTCTGTAACCGAAGGTTGCTAGATCGAATCCCAGAGCTGACAAGGTAAAAATCTGTCATTCTGCTCCTGAACAAGGCAGTTAACCCACTGTTCCTAGGCTGTCATTGTAAATAAAAATGTGTTCATGACTGACTTGCCTAGTTAAGTAAAAAAAATATCACAGCTTTATTTTAATCTAATACAGCTGTAGCAGTCTCGCTCAATTTACTGCCACGACTTTTAAGCTGCACCCCATTCAAGTCCCACTTTGTTGTACAGTGTTACTAGGCTCTTTATGCAGTTAGCCTAGTCTTCCTCTTCCATTGATGTCTTTCACACTACAACAACTAGCCCCTGCCCAGCATGACTGAGGAACTGTAAATACTGTAGTTTGGTTATTCGGGCTTAGCTGTCCTTTATACTTAAATTTGGAATATTTTGCTTCTGTTAAGTCTGACTTACCAAGGCTACATGTTGATATCATGTTAATTTCCTGGTGCTACTGAAGGGCCCCCCCCCCCCCACCCCTGCCCCTTAATCGTTTCCACTTATTTCTGGTATTGTGACCCACCCCAAATCCTTTTTGAAGCTTTATTTCACTCCCCTTATCATTTGTTGAGGATGTAAGAATGGAGCGGTTAAGGGTCAGTAGTTGTTGCTATTTTCAAAGAAATGCTATGCGTTGCAGGCTGAGAAACGAGACAATCTTGATTATTTTCAAGTAAAGTTCTTGAATATACGCAGTAAAATCTGGGCTGCCCCTGCAGATGTCTGCGCTGTTCTGACGTAATACAGAAAAGTCAGAAGCTGCTATGTCACTGCTAAGGCCTGTAGGGGTGTTGGTTATACTTGATTGTTTAAAACATGTTGTCATTGGCTTGTCATGTTAAACTCCTTCAAAAGGTAGTTTAATTTCATATTTTTTTATTTTACAAAATGGTTTAAGGTCAAGGCTCTTCTTCCTTGGGTATTGATGGCAGGTGTAGCTACAGAGAAACCACCGTCTTTATTCTGAAAGAACGCCGTCTTTGCCACAATGAAGAGCTCTTACTACTGGCACAACACCTTTTTTTTTTATATTTATTTGTTCTCTGAAACTTGGCGTGGATACAGAGAAGCCAAGGATTCAGAAGGCAGCTTAAACCCCAGAGGGTTTTTAATTTTTTTTATCTCACATTGACTTTACTGAATGCTGTAACTTAAGTAACATTTTCAGTGGTTCCAAAGTGTCCTACAGAAAAGCTTTGGTCTGCCTCCACAGAACTGTCACTGGCTGAGTATTTTGACTGTGGTTTTATGGGGTGAGATTGTATTGACTATACATGTCTGGTCAATACAATGAGACCATTCTCTGCCCCCCCCTTATCCTTGCATAAAGAGATGGCAACGTTTGGCTGGTGTGGTACAGAGAAACCAGCCTCGTTTACAAGCTGTCACTTGTTTGTATGGATAGGGTTTCCCTTGGTGCTTTTGAATATTTTGACACTGGCTAGTCTTCTGGCTACTGAGTGTAAGAGTGCCTCCCCCTTGTACATTCTCCCCTCCTGCTCTTCCTCAACATGGGTCCGACATCCTGAGGAACAGGTATCTTGTCTCAATGCTTTGGTCTTCAGTGGTTAGATACTAATTTCTCATGTCAAAGATCTGCAATAAATGTCTGCTTTCCTTCATTAAGCATGTTTTGGTGTCATTCATTGTCAGTTTGTGCATAACCTTTTAAAATGCATAAATGATATGTCAGTGTATGCTGTAGCTTGATCTTTGTGCACATGGAATTATCTTTGACCAGTGGTGCCACACAAATCCATCAATAAGTAGCGACTAGTGTTATTAAAGTCAGGTCCATCATAGGTGGTGAATATGAAAAATGACAGTGCAATTTGGCATAATTCATGTGTTTCTGGGTATTTGAGCCATTGGGGTACACCTGTTCCATAACTGGGTCTGCAGCACAGTTTTTAACCTGAAAACCCCTGGGGACATTACTGCCCTTTAATGCAATGGTCATATTTTGCCTTGAAAAGCGACTCCCAGGTCTTTGACAGTTTTATGGTGGCAGTGTTTTCCCCAGGACAGTGACTCGTAAGGTCAAATGTATTTAGTCAACAAGCAATGGTAAATATAGTGGTGGGAAATTACACCTGTATAGTGGCTTGTGTACTGTCAGACGGTACAGTATGAAGATGGGCAGAGACTGCTTCTCCAATAGAAATTCCCGATAACACTTGTCGGTGATGTAATGAAGCTGTTTTTAATGTCATATGTTGAACATCCTTTGTCTAATGCTGAACTTTTATGACTACTGAATTTCCAAACTCTGTCCTGTTCTCAACCCCCATGTGTTTTGTCCTAGCACTACACAGCTGATTCAAAGCGTAAATTAGTTATTTGAATCAGCTGTGTAGTGCTAGGACAAAAACGTGCACCCGGGTTATAGAAGTGGCCTTTCACATCTAGGTGTGATACCATGTTACCTCACAGGACTAGGAAAAAGCACTGCTCCCCCTGTTAGCCTCTTATCCTGCTGGACCTTTCTCGAGGGAGAAGAACCATCTTCAGTAGGCTGACCGCAGGGCCTGGACCTTCAGCTTTAATGGCAAGAACTGGTGAACTGATAAGTTACGCAAAGTACTTTATTTTATTTTAGGGAATAGTACCTGTAATTCGGTATGTAAATTGTGACTGAAGAGCCCATGCACTAAACAATCTTTTAAGGAAACAGTCTTTAAAGAGCTAGTGTAGCCTGACTGGTACACTTTAAGACTACATTCAAGGAAAGAAGCCTCCAACTCAAAGGAAGAGCTATCAGACAAAGCAACCAGGGACAAAACCCAAGGAGCAGTCCACGAGAGGGACCATCCAAACTTGGGAAAGGAGCAAGAAACCACCAACGAACCCCTCAACTCAGGACAAAGGAGGACACCCCCACCATCTTTCCTTTGTTGACCTCCATGCTGCCTAACCGGAGCCAAGGACAACAGATTTGGTTCAGACGATCACATCTTCAATATTCATATCTTGAGTTCTGTCTTGAATTCTATTTCCTACCTTTTCATGATCACTCATGTTTGTACATATTTTACTTAGTGGTATTGACTGTTGATTGTATAACGGTCTTGTTTGTCTTCTGGGGAAACAACTCATATATTCTCAAAGAATTCATACATTCAGATTAATCAATGTGTTACTATTATAATTTTAGTCAGTTATTGTAAATAACTCAGTCAGACCTTTAAAAGACCAGCTTTGTCCAAGAAAGGACTGGTGTCCCGCTAATTGGGCTCCCGAGTGGTGCCGCGGTCTAAGGCACTGCATCTGACGTCACTACAGACCCTGGCTCGAATCCAGGCTGTATCACAACCGGCAGTGATTGGGAGTCTCCATTATTTCACCAGGTAGGCCAGTTGAGAACAAGTTCTCATTTACAACTGCGACCTGGCCATGATAAAGCAAAGCAGTGCGACAAAAACAAGTGTTACACATGGGATAAACAAGCGCACAATTGGCCCTGCGTCGTCTGGGTTAGGGTTTGGCCGAGGTAGGCAGTCAATGTAAAGAATTTGTTCTTATCTGACTTGCCTAGCTAAATAAAATGTACAAACGTCATAGTAATAAGTGTCATGGTGACGTTGGCTAACAGCTCATGCGCAGAACTGCGCAAATGCAGGCCATCATATCAGAGGCACTCATGATGAAAATGAAAACATGTCACTTTCATTAGGTTGGTTGGACCGTTGGAGTAATAACATGTTCAACTTTAAGACATTGGTTTGAATTTAGGTTGTGCCTTTAGATTTCGAGAAAAAAAATCGACTTGCTCCGTTTAGCGAAGGGCTTAGATGAGAAACTGTGGCACCGTCTTGACTTTGTTACATGTGAGTGATATGGACAATGAAGGTGACTAACAAACTTTAAAAATATGACCCACCCAATGGTTTTCTCTGAGTATATTTCATACTTTAAACGAATTGATTAATCCAGGTTCAAGTTGATGGACAAACATAATCTTTAGGATGTTTTACTGTAGTTTTTGGTTGAATTTGTGTCTCGGCCTTGGGGTACACACCAGTGCCTAGGCTTCAAAAACTACCCCGACCACACGCACTTTCAGATGTTCGTAAACCAATCACCTCACAGAACGCAGACACACCTCCTGGGCTCACTGACATAAATAATTCCTTCAGGCAGGGAGTACAGTATGATACCAAAACTAAATGATCTGTTTTAGCTATACGTCCAAACTAAATCCGTGCTTTACTAAATTTGCTACCCAGAGGCAGTCAGTAAAGGCTGATATATAGTTTTTCGAAGTCTGAGGACATATAGCGCTGTCCTTTTCGAGAGTAAAAAGCTAAGGTGTCTTAGGGGGTGGTATTTAATGTGCAATGTACTGTTTTAGCTAGTGATGGAGGGGATCAATACAAGTTACATATAATGTTTTATGAAATATCGTATCATTTTGACAATATTGCAATATTTTTGTGCTAGATGGCTGTATCCTGCACCAAAACTGCAGTATTTTTTCCTTCATAGCTTGTTTTCCATCTTTTTACGTATGGAGAAATTTGTTTTCAGCACTTATTTCCATGACTGACCAACACTCGTTTTCTCATGGCTTTCTCTTGTTCCTCTTCAGAAGACATATGGTGAGAAATATCGAAACGCAGTAAAATCACAGTATCGAATTGCAATACATATAGAATCGTGAGAATCGCTACATATATACATTGCGTCTTATCGTGATAATATTGTATCGTGAGGTTCCTGGCATTTCCCAGCCCTAGTTTCTTAGCCCAGTTATATTTCACTTCCCGATTACAAATAAAAGGCCACCCTTGTCCTCTGTACGGATTTTTCTACCAGTAGTCCTTAGAGTAATCTACATCCCAAAGAATACAACTGCTTCATTGTCCTTGTGACCCTTCTTGACTCTGGTTCCAAGCATTTAGTGTCTGATTGGCAATAGAAACACTTCTGAAGCAGGCCATTTATCACCAGCAGCCAAATCCTGTTCAGTTCGTTAATAAAATTCCAAAACAGTAGGTTGACTAGCTGTTCAAAATGAGTAATCTTTTGAGCTGCTTCTCTTCTAATTACTTCAGTGTTCACCGCTCTGTTACATTGTACCGTATTTGTCAGGCTGGTTTTTAAATGTATGAATGGATTTCATAGTATGCTCAACCCAGAGTCTGTCTAATCTCGAAGGAGATTGGGTATCAATGTTGTGCTAGGGCACCATTCTGTTTCTGCCTGTTCCGGTTTATCGCCATCTTGGCAAAGGCAACAGTCGTGCAATCAAACTGGTCTATACGTGAGTACAATAACTACGAACAGTGTATCTTTATGAAGATATATTTATTGCTAGCTTGATATGCCTTCTACAAGCGTGAGATAGACGCTTTCCTCGTGAACCCACAAATTCTCACAGGCCCTCATTAGCATATGGCCAATCGAGATACAATATGCAAATAACGCCACAGCAACAACATAAAATTGTTGAACGTATAAACAGTCAAACTTGACTTGTGGTTTTATTAGTTTGGTTTATGTCCTTCTCTTGTGCCTCCCTAAAGAGTTTGGCAACCCTATGCCTTAACAGGAGTGGCTGCTACTGTGTGTGTGGTTGGCTGTATGTGGCTCACATGGCTTGTGGCTTTAGGACACGTGTCTACCCTGAAGGAAGACTCCAAAGCACAGGTTACATTCTTTGTTTTCTTCTGATGCTTCCGAGAACTGGAATATGTCCTCAGACAGAGAGATCATCAACCTCATATAATTACTTATATAATCCCATTTAGTAATTTAATCGGTTCTCTGTAAATGTGATCAACCTGTCCAGGTTATCAGTCTAACTACTCCCCTGTGACACCAAATAAAACGGTGACATTAATGGCTCCCCTTGACTCTGTCATCTCCAGGAACCTCCAGCAGGACTACCTAAGCACATTATACGGATCATGAGGTAGTACATTACTACAGTTACACTGTACTAACCAGGGACCATGAATAGCTTCGATACTCAAATTACTCATGTGACTAGTGTCCAAACTGTCTGCCACTAATTGACTACACTCTGCAGCTGCTGTCCACTCACAACTTCAAGAATGTTTTCTCAAACTTCTATTTTTAACTCGCACTGTTAGATTGCTGGGGTTTGCATTATGGCTGCACCATGGCAGCCTCAATCCACCACATCCATGGATTCATTCACTATTAGGTATACCAGGGGTGGGAAATAATTTTGAGTTGAGGGCCACATCAGGATTTCTAAATTCAGTGGAGGGCCAACCAATTTGTTTGTCAAAACCAATTTGTGGGCCAGAAAAGGGCCAGTTATTTGAAAACGTATAGGTCCATTATAACTTTCCATCTAGTTTTAGATGTTCAACAGTGGCCTGGAGTGTTTAATTAACCCAAAATACCCCCCCCCCCCCCCCCCCCCCCAACACAGACACAATAAGAGATGGCCGTATGTTAACCACCCCGGATGTACAGTGACTTCAGAAATTATTTATACCCCTAAACTGATTCCACATTTTGTTGTGTTACAGCCTGAATTCAAAATTGATTGGATTCTTCAAGCTCTGTCAAGTTGGTTGTTGATCATTGCTAGACAGCCATATTCAAGTCTTGCCATAGATTTTCAAGCAGATTTAAGTCCAATATGTAACTAGGCCACTCAGGAACATTCATTGTCGTCTTGGTAAGCAACTCCAGTGTATATTTGGCCTTGTGTTTTAGGTTATTGTCATACCAAAATATTAATTTGTCTCCAGTGTCTGTTGGAAAGCAGACTGAACCAGGTTTTCCTCTAGGATTTTTCCTGTGCTTAGCTCGGTAGCATTTATTTTTATCCTAAAATACTCCCTAGTCCTTGTTGTTGACAAGCATACTCATAACATGATTCAGCCACCACCATGCTTGAAAATATGAAGAGTGGTACTCAGTAATGTATTGTGTTGGAGTTTTCCCAAACATAACGCTTTGTATTCAGGACATAATATAATTTCACTTTGAAATGATGGGTTATTGTGTGGAGGCCAGTAATACAACATGTGGAAAAAGTCAAGGGTTGTGAATATTTTCTGAAGGTACTGTATACAGTACAGTACTTCACACAATTAGAGACACACAAAAAATACGTACGTGACCGACAAATATGAATGGAGGGGGTAGGGGCAGAGTGGTTTAATCAAGCCTGAGCCACCTTTGTCCCAGCACAATTCCACTGTTGTTGACCCTTTCTTGAAGGAGTGTAGCGTTATAAAACTATACTGTAGCTAATGTTATCACCTAGGGAAGGATGTGTATCAGCTAAGTGTGTTTTGTCCAAGAGGTAGAAAAAACAGAGGTGAAATGACAGTACATGTGTTTGACAGGTTTATATAGCCTTGGAGCACAGGAGGTTGGTGGCACCTTAATTGGGGAGGATGGGCTCGTGGTAATGGCTGGAGCGGAATTAGTGGAATGGTATTAAATACATCAAACACACAGTTTCCATGTGATTGATAACATTCCATTAGCGCCGTTCTAGCCATTATTATGAGCCGTCCTCCCCTCAGAAGCCTCCACTGCCTTGGAGATGAGACTAAACAAAAAACCTATGGAAATTGTTATTTTACATTAAATTACTCTACATTCTTAGTTTATAAACTTTGGTATGAAGAGTTGGAGGCTAAAGTTCTCTGAGTCTTAATGGACTCCAAGAATGAACATTGGGGGGCAAGGGGTAGTGTCATGGTGAGGTCATGGAGAAATTCATGATCAGGCCAGTTGACTCTTTGGCCCGAGGTTAGGGGTGTGGCTCTGCAGGGTTAGGTAGACGGTATGATGCAACATTAGTAGAGATGTCATGTTTGTTGGGTGTCTACGCAGGATAAAAAAAGAAACTTCTCCCAGCCCGAACCAGTGCTTCCATCCAGAATAAGTTTGGTGGGAGGAGCTATAGGAGGACAGGCTTATTGTAATGGCTGGAATGGAGTAAATAGAACAGAGTCAAACATGTGGTTTCCATATGTTTGATGTATGATACCATTCAATTTATTCCATTCTAGCCATTATAATGAGCCAGTCCTCCTAAAGCTCCTCCCACCAGCCTCCTCTGGTGTATGGATGACACTAATCTAATCTGTCTGTCTTTTTCATTACCTCTCAAAGCCCATAGGTCTGTGGCCCCAGGGCAACTTCTCTAGCTACAAAAATACAATTTATAGGGTTATGCAATGCGGTTACGTGAATCATAAAAACATAATTAATTTTACCATGGATTTTTATGCTTTTGTAAATTATAATATAAGGAACTTTTGATATCTATGCATCTCTGATCTCATCCAGTATCTCAATTTAATGGAGCTACACTCTGGTTTTATTTTTACAATTCCGTCATTGCTAGAGGAATATTGTTGTCTAGTCAGTCATGCAGTCTTAACATGTGAACCTTTTATAACACAGGAGTCCAAAGGGGGTGCGGGGTGGCATGAGTCCAAAGGCGGGTGGCCTTGTTCCACCAATACCATCACAGAGACCACTCTTCCTGGAAAGGGGTTTTATGTAACAGCAACAAAGACTGGCCAGACATGTGGCCCTGGGATAAAGTTTACATATTTTCATGCATTGCTGAAAACAATGAATTAATCGCCCACAAATGGTGGGAATCAGCAGTTTGTCCACTGGAATGTTAGTTCTAATCTGCCTTTCTATTTTACTTTGGATGGGATTGTTGAGTCCCTTAGAAACAAGTTGTACCACAGCTCTAGGAAAAAACATTAATAAGTTAGTTCTTTAATCTAATCTCTAACAAAGTTTCCATACCTTGCACATAGAGTTGTATAGAGGACTCTAGTGCCCCCAAAAATATTTTAGTATGGGCAGCGCCACTGAGGACCATTTTGAAGTAGTCAACTGGGTAGGACTTCCTATGGGTTAGGGAAGGATCACATAATTCTATCCAGGTCATCAGGAGGGATCAGCCAATGAATTATACTTGTGAGAAAACATTCCATAAATGCAGGTGGCAGTACATTTCCAACCTTGGCTTTATACCTGTTCAAACAACACACTCCAAGTGACAGTATGCACCCTTTTAGTTTGTTTACCAATTTATAGAAGTTGTAGATGAAAATTGGCTACTTCAAAATGGAAATGGCCTCAATGGCACTGTCGTGCGATCACAGATGCCATAATGGGAAAGATACGTTGCGATCTCTATACAACTGTATGACCTTGCATTAATGAACTAGTGTCAGTAGGCCTGTGGTATGAATGGAGGTTAGCCATGTGACTTCTTAGGGTTGCAGGATACTATCACTCTGGTTCAATGGCTGACTCTGGTTACACAACTTAGCCATGCTAGTCAATTTTCCAAAATAAGGAACCAAAAAAGTTTTCCAAAATAAGTAACATTACGGTGCAATACTTATCATTATTTGATGGGTATGACAGTGTTGAGGGGATTTAACTCAAATGCATTTGTGTAAACCTAGTCTAAACATGTTCACACCTGTCATTATTGAAAGCGGAATTGTAACCGTATAAATAGGGGAATGGTGTAAGAGCATCAAGGAGAATAGATGGAAAAATACAAGTTGGATCAATTTTGTTGTATTGAACATCAAACTGGAACATTTAAGTGCCCTGTCTAAGTAAAAATGATAGATGCTTCCCCCTAGTGACAAATAGTAACATTACATTGCCCCTAGAGAGAAGTGAGTTATTTTCCCATTATACAGGCCTGTACTTTCTGTTCACTCCATAACATTCACTCATCTAATCTGGCCATATAATTTAGGATTGCATGAAGCACATCGTCTGGAATTTCAACCATGACAATGACCTTATCCCCCACACTAATGGTACAGCCCTCACCATACATCACCCAGGCCGTAAATTAAAACATTGACCTGGAACATTTTTTTTTTGTGTTAGAGAAGGATAGAGTAACGTACAGTCTCGTTCACCTTTAACAAAACTGTGTACTCACACACTAAATCTGCATACAGTGAACATCCAACCACTTTTTGTAAATAAATATACAAACACCTTTGGAAAATAAATATTTAATATATGTAATACTGAAACAATAAGGATCTCTCCAGAAAATGACAGTATAAAAAAATAAAACTCTTAGAACATATAGGCCAATCAAAAATAAATTACATTAGAGAAGTCATGACCATGGCACATTTTTACACAAACAAGAATCTGCTATGACCAATTGATTTGCTCTCCTGCCTTAGTCATATTGAGTCATCACAAAACACAACCATATTGTTTCAGTCACAGTGACCTCAAATGTAACCCTGCAGACAGCAAATCAAAATGGTCACTTTTTCATGAAAACAACAAAAAAACAACTGCAATGACATCCCAGTCGCAGCACTTTGCTAAATAAAATGTAAACACAAGAGGCTGGTGGCACCTTAATTGGGGAGGACGGGTTTGTGGTAATGGCTGGAGCGTAATGGGTGGAATGGTATCAAATACATCAATCACATAGTTTCCATGTGTTTGATGCCATTTCACTTGCTCCATTCCAGCCATTAAAATGAGCCATCCTCCCCTCAGCGAGCCTCCAATGGATTTAAACCACATCCATATAAACAAAAAGTACATTTTGTAAACACAGCACACTTTCTATGGGGAAGAGGATGTCACTGTGTGGTGATAAAGACACATTCACAGGGGTGACGTCACAGTTTCTGGGGATTAGGGCCTCTTATCAACATGCATACATTTCAAACTAAATTCTGGCGTACGTGGAGATTCTAGGATTTGCATGCAAACAAATTATTGGGATTTATCAAACATTCGCACAGAACAAATACAGAGCATGTTTTCATTGGTAAATCAGAGCTATACCATATGTGTGTGTGAACGAGCGCTACAACTCCGCTGGGAAAATGCCCTCCATTCACCTTTTATGGTAACAACAACGCCCTCATTTGCTGTATTATTTGGAGATGTTGGAACTGGGCCGTGATAGTTGCTAAAGGAAAGTGCAATGGCAAATGTGATCACATTTCTGTAGAGGTGTGGGCAGAATGTTTTCATCTTTTGCAGTTACTTTTTTTAAACAAATAATGCATGACGTCTACAGTGAGAAAAGGCCACGCATTCTGCAAGACTGATTTTCTATTGAACAATTTCGAAGTAAATTCTGTTTACAGTCCACGTCTATGCAAAATATGAATTGTTGTGAAATATTTTGTTTATCAATACATGATTGTGAGTCTATCTCCGTGGTATAGGCGTTGAGATTAAACAGGCTATTATGTCGTGCTCCTATCGCACAGCAATACTGTAGCCTAACCATACTGTCATAGGCTACCGGTCTATTTACTTTCTAGCATGGTTGGCCATTGAATGAGTGATGGATAAATGGTAGCATAATATTTTATGTAGCGGGCATTTCAGAAAAGGAGAGACATGCCCTGCAATAAGATTATGATTTAGGCTTATATAATAAAGTAAAAAATATATTGGGTTACATGCTGCTATGCAATCTTTTTACCAATGACAAATGCATCTGTTTTATAATTAGGCCTATAGGTTTTAATGATATTAGCCTACCATTATTATAATTCCTGTGCATCAAACACCTCAATTTCCCTCAAAATAACAATATTTGCTTGCAATACAGTTGATCAGACAACAACTAGAAGTTGTGGGTACGCATGGTCTGAGATTTGCGTGGGAATAGTTCAAAATGTATAAATACCAACCTTTGCGGGAAAACTGTCGCATGCAAGGTTTGTGTGCACGCACCCTTGAAACTGCTGCACGCAGCGGTCTAAGGCACTGCATCTCAGTGCTAGAGGCGTCACTACAGACCCTGGTTCGATCCTGGCCTGTATCACAACTGGCTGTGATCGGGAGTCCCTTTGGGCGGCGCTCAATTGGCCCAGTCTCGTCCAGGTTAGGGGAAGGTTTGGCCGGGGTAGGCAGTCATTGTAAAATAAGAATTTGTTCTTAACTGACTTGCCTAGTTGAAATAAAGGTTCAATAAAAAAAGGAGGCCTCTGGTGGGTGTGGGGGGGTAATATGGCCAAAATATCACATCACAGTATTAAAAAAAAAGTGGACGGTATTTTATGTTTTTGAATAATAAAAGCTCAAAATGTTATTTATGAGTAGTATACGACTCTAGGGTGGAAACATACATTCTAAGTGATTTCAATGGGTCTTTCTCCATTCAGATTGTTTTATACTGTTCAATTTAACTTAAACACCCCCCCCCCCCCCCAAAAAAAACAAAAATCTGCATTTTAATACATTTCTGCATTCGTTGCACTCATTTGAGATCATTTCCACGTAAGGCTGCACGATATGGGCAAACAATCTATGCCTTATTTTTAACCAAATGTTGCAATTGCAATTTGACTTGCGATTTAGAGAAAACACTTGGGTCAAGTGTTGGAATTATGGAAATAGAATGATTATTCTAATTCTATAGTTAGAATAATAGTTGGCACTTTGAATACAGTGTTGTTTGACCTGACAATGAATGAAAATGCCAGGGAGGAGTTATTGTGACAGGGTAGGAACTAGGAACAAAAGTGTTGATAAGTTTTTCTAGGGGACCCTTCAATCTGTGGCTACATTGAATGTTTTCTCTTAGCTTCTTAATGTAGCTAACATTCTTGCTTCCTCTTTGATTTAGAAGATACTGTTCCACAAACATGCTCTTTTAGGTCTACACTATCACTGGTATTATCAGGCTGTATATCTAATTACGTTTGCTCTGATTCAGTACATTTATTAGCTAGCTAGCAATTAGCATTAATGGCTAACAGGATTTATGCCCAACTTGCTAAGAAAAGTCAAACTAGCTGTTTACAGATATAAGAAACTTTAACTAATAGTGTAATTATATAATGCTTGTGGATTTACATTAAGAAGCAAAATGAAACAACAATGTTAATGACAACAATGGTGTTATGTGCTGCATTGACCATGCAGAAGGTGAAGTAAAACTCCAAGCCAGTCCATGTATCAATACTGGTATATTGTAAAATACAGTATACTGCCCAGCCTTACCCTGGTGTGGCTCAGATAGGGGCCCATGTTCTCAGCTCTGTCCTTTGGAGCAGGTTGACAGCCAATGGTCCATTCAACCACAAGACAACGGCAGTTTCACAGGGCCCCTTACAGACATGACCCAGGGTCAGAGATGCCAGCCCAATACAAGAGATGTGAGGACGGCTCCATTTCTACCCTTCTGTAAGTCAGTCTTTTCCCCATGGTTGTACACTAGCACAGAGGGGGCTGTGTGACGTCATTCAGATCCTGGTTGACAGTCCCTCAGAATGTGGGTCCACAGTAGTCCTCTGCTACTAGCATTCATTACATACAGGAAGAGGGTTGGCTGGAGGGTAAACAGAGGCCTCTGACTCCTCCTCTCCCCTCATCACTGTTAACTTAATTCACTTCCTTCAGCGTTTGTCCAGACGTTTATCCATTTCCTTTCGAACCCGGGACTGCAGTGCCACCCTCATGGCTGAGTCCAGAACATTATTCTCTGCTACACGCTCCACCACCCTCTCTGGCTTGTCCTCCTAAGAGACAGGAAACAGGTCACGAGGGCACAGGATGAGCACCATCATAAAAATATAGACAATAGACAGACAGACAGACCTTGTGTACAATGAAGGAGGTGACACAGCCAGAGTCAGCCAGGTAGTCCAGCCAGAAGAGTTCAGTTCCATGGGTCTCTGGCTCTGTACTCGACCCACTCTCATTCCACTCTTCAGTCTCTGCACCCACTCCTGGCTCAGATCCATCTGGAGACACATACATACATACACATCACCACTAAACTGTGTCTTCCAAGTTGACAGAAGTTCATAATAGCAGCAGTGTTTTCTTACTTCCACGTCGAGGATGGTACACTTGGATATCTGGCCGGCGGGGGCGTCGGGGGGTAGTGGTGAGCCTGGCCCTCTGACGCTCATTGGCCTGCTTTACCTGCTTATCATAGTCATCTCTGCAAGACATCAAAGTGATAAGTCAGTGTCTGAATCTTGCAGTAAGAGAAACATGATTTATATCAATTAGAGAGTAACAAGGCAATTTAATTCAAACCATTGGAATGATTGTGAGTGTCCAACTTCTAACAATATCCATGATGGTTGTAGTTTGTACACAGCAGAGAGCAATATCTGTTAATTGTATTGATACTCTGAAGAGGGGCAGTTCTCTGTTAGACGTTGTGCGCATGCCCAGTAGAGGTTGGAGTGAGTAGGCGTACTAGCGATGAATTTCAACATTATCAAGAAAACCCTCGAAACTAAACAACTGCACGCTCTCATAATTGATTACATTGACAAAATAGATCGACAAATATACACCCCGCACGGCATGTTAGCTCAGATTAGTGATTCACCTGGCAATCTGGTTCCTTCGAATGTGGTGTAAGAAACCATGGCTCATGTCCAAACGACCCGTACGTTTATATTTGAGCTCTTGTTCTTCATCATCGCGCAAAATCTCCATCGTGAGAGATGATGGACAATGTATTTAGTATTTAAGATGGAACATTAGTACTTCTTTATATGCACAACACCACAAGCTGCATCATAACGTTAATCAATCTTTCAAAGGGATTTACCACTAGTTATCACATCCACTAAGTCAAAATTGGCTATCGTAAAAACGAATCAAAACAAAAAAGAACAAGCTTTTTATCTTAATTTAATGTTATGGTTAGCCATTGATTATCATTGTGTTTAAGATGAGGTTTAAAAATCACATTTTAAAAAGATAAAAATAATAAATAGGCGGGGTGTATGACTTTGTGACTGTGGTAACTAGTGACGACCATTCCAAAGTGGGCTGGGCTGCTATCTAACTGGAATTGCACACGGAGTTACGAGCTTGTCCATAATTCATTTTTTTCGGATCAAGCTTCTACCCCTGCAAATGATTTTTTTTTCTTTCACATTTTTAATCCTCATGAATTATATTATTTAAAGTTGTTTGAAGATGTCTAACACTATTCAATCTCAGCCGTTCTGTTTTTGCCAGAGTCAACTTGAAAATGTGGGGTTAAACTCTGGTTGGCCATTTTGATATTGAAACCGGGAGTTTTGGAGGTGTGCAATCAGTAAAATCAACGCAACCCTGGATTTAGTTATTATTATCAGCTCTGTTTTTTCATATATTAACACGATGGTCTCTGTAAAACGGGAGAGAGAACTTGACTTGGAAGACGATGAAGGTAGTTAACGATTTCAAACCGTGTATAACCTAACGCAAGCTAGTAACAAGCTGGTGTTTATTTCCAAACGTATATATTAATGTTTGTTTGCCCAGTTAGCTAGTTAACCTAAATAACATTGTTGGTAGGTAGCTAGTTCTAGCTGACTAATGTATTGTTAACTAGATAAGATCCCAGCATCAAGTGTCCGTCTAGCTTTGCCAGAAGATACCGACCCTACCGTTACGCTTGTTTACACTGAGCTGCACAGGGGTTGGAACGCAATACATTAAGACACTTATTCTTTAATCAATCGAATGTATTTATTTATAAAGCCCTTTTTACATCAGCAGATGTCAAAATGCTATACAGAAACCCAGCCTAAATCTCCAAACAGCAAACAATGCAGATGTAGAAGCATGGTGGCTAGGAAAACTCCCTAGAAAGGTGTGAACCTAGGAAGAAACCAAGATGGGAACCAGGCTCTGAGTGGTGGCCAATCCTCTTCTGACTGGGCCGGGTGGAGATTATAAGAGTACATGGCCATTTAAAGCTAGATTGTTCTTCAAGATATTCAAATGTTCATAGATGACCAGCAGGATCACATAATAATCACAGTGGTTGAGGAGGGTGTAAAAGGTCAGTACCTCAGGAGTAAATGCCAATTGGCTTTTCATAGCTGACCATCCAGAGGTTGAGACAGCAGGTGTGGTAGAGAGAGAGTTGAAAACAGCAGGTCCAGAACAAGGTAGCACGTCTGGTGAACAGGTCAGTTGAAACTGGAGCAGCAGCACGACCAGGTGTACTGGGGACAGCCAGGTAGTCCTGAGGCATGATCCTAGGGCTCAGGTCCTCCGGCAGGGAGAGAGGGAGCATACTTAAATTCACACAGGACACCAGATAAGACAGGAGACAGGGATGGGTCGGGGGACACTGTGGCCCCGTCCGACAATGCCCCCAGACAGGGTCAACCAGGCAGGATATTACTTTGCCAAAGCACAACCCCCAAACCACCAGAGGGATATCAACTTACCACCAACCTACTACGCTGAGACAAGGCTGAGTATAGCCCACGAAGATCTACTCCACCGCACTAACCAGAGGGGGCGCAAAACCGGACAGGAAGATCACGTCTGAGACTCAGCCCACTTCTATGGTATATTGCCGATCGCACAATTTAATGTGCATCCCGCCACCTACTGTGCAGGGTGAAAACAGGATTCCCCAAAAAACGTAACAAAAAAATTACCTAAACGAACCAACTTTTCTGTTAAAAAATAAAACGGATCTGATCCCTACACAGGCTCAGAGGGAACCTGGGAAGGCTGGTCTTCCGGAGCCAGTACCCCTTGCAAGTCTTCAGATGTAAAATCATTACGTCCCAAAAACGTTTCTGCCGCAGCCACAATAATGTCCAGACTTCTTTGAGACTTGTGCCGTACAGTTTATAACTGTGGCAATGAACACCACAAAATCCACCTTTATCTTTTGACTGGCAGCAAACATTTACTACAGGCTGTGGTGCATCCAATACCATATCTTCATTAGCTTCACTTTTCTCAATTATGAGAGCTCAGTGCAATCTTCCTCTGTTCTTCAGAAATACAATTAATCAAAATAAGACCACTCCTGGTCACTCTGACAGACTCCACTTTTCCCAGGGCATATTTCACGATTTTCAACTCCTCAAATGGGTCTCCCACATATGTATCCTTACTCAACAAACGCATCCCAACAAGAAGCGATTCATTATCATACATACACATATCCTCTAATTTCCTTTTTGTTCCAGTTTTCGCTACTACTGTTGGCCATTCAGAACATTCGTCTTCACCAACTTTGCTCGATGCGCTGCTTGATTCGAACAAGGCATCCACTTCCGCCATCTTTCTTCCAACAGGAGTTGAAGTATCAACTGTGTTCCTGTCATGACATTGCACATGTAAAAAAAACTACATTAAGACACATTGGAGCCTGTGTGAGAAATGGGGTCAGAAACGATGATGTATATAATCCCTGGATTGCTGATGCTATGTATTGGCTGTTGAGAGGCTTTAGTCACCGGTCGGCCATATTGGTACTCCCCAGTAGGAGCAATCCTCCATAGGAATGAATGGAATTATACATTATTTCAGTTAAATGTTTTAAGAACAAAATTACATGTATTTAAGTGTTTGTTTTGTTGTAGTGGGGACAGTAACATAAATACTTTAAGGAAAATGTGTTATTATTTGTTTTTATGTTAAGCTCACATCGCAGTGCTAGCTGTGCCACTAGAGATTCTGGGTTCGAGTCCAGGCTCTGTTGCAGCCGGCCGCGACCGGGAGACCCATGGGGCGACGCACAATTGGCCCAGCGTCGTCCGGGTTAGGGGATGGTTTGGCCGACAGGGATTTCCTTGTCCCATCGCGCACTAGCGACTCCTGTGGCGGGCCGGGCGCAGTGCACGCTGACATGGTCGCCAGGTGTACGGTGTTTCCTCTCAACACATTGGTGCGGCTGGCTTCCAGGTTAAGTGGGCATTGTGTCAAGAAGCAGTGCAGCTTGGTTGTGTTTCGGAGGACACACGGCTCTTGACCTTCGCCTCTCCTGAGTCCGTATCTAGGGTTTATACATATCAGGTTGGAAAACGTAGCCATCATCATTGAGGTACATTTTCCAACTCATATCTCGCTCCGGCTCCACGGTGTCTTACGCTTCGATCACATTGACAGCGTCATTGCATTTTGGTATACCAGAATTACACTAATTTTCAATGAAACGCAGCGTTTGCCTTGCAGCTTTGCAGATGCAGTTTGCAGTGTGTTCGGTGGGGTGCATACCTATGTGTAGATGGCTTGACAGAAATGGTAGCAGAAGGTAAATGTTGAATTTTTGTTGCACACATATCCAGATGATGCTGCGTACTATTTTGCGCAATGACGCTGTCGGTGTGATCAAAGCGTTAATGTAACCATGACTGCGTTCCGAACTCAGCGCAGTTCAAGCGTAATGGTATAGTAAGTATCTTCTGGCAACTTCTAGCTAAGTTAGTGTTAGCCGGAAGCCTTTTGTAAACAGAAATCTCTGGTGTAACGTAGCTCATGTTAGCTAGATACCTACGATTGTTGTCATTGCTAGGCATCAAATTAGCGAGTTACACTGAATTGTTTGTTGACATGTTCTTTGTCTTATAGCTACAGTGCCTGTGAAAGTAGGCCGTTCATCCGAGGATCGCAGAAGTCGCCACTGTCCCTACCTTGACACAATCAATAGGTAACGTTAAACGTCCACTGGTTTTAACACTGAATGTGTAATATTTGTCATTCACCTCTAACACCTTTGTCTTCAGGAGTGTGCTGGACTTTGATTTTGAGAAGCTGTGCTCCATCTCGCTCTCCCACATCAACGTCTATGCTTGTCTCATCTGTGGGAAATACTTCCAAGGTAAAGCATCCAATACTTCAGATTAACGTTGTTACCTCCCTCCCTACCTAAGAAATGTTCAGAAATGATTTGACCTCGGCCTAAACTTGTGTGTGTGTGTCTTCCAGGTAGAGGTTTGAAGTCCCATGCCTATACTCACAGTGTGCAGTTCACCCACCATGTGTTCCTCAATCTGCACACACTTAAGTTCTACTGTCTGCCAGATAACTATGAGATCATTGACTCATCGCTGGAAGACATCACGGTGGGTCCACAGAGATGGGTTTGCACACATTAACCCTGTAATAAGAAAGACCATTTCAGAGGTGTCAGATGCATTAATTCAAACATGCACTTATTAAATGGTGCTAAACCAATAGTTCTGAAATAAAGTTGAACAGTTTATGTTCAGCCATGGTTTGTGCAATAATGGAGGTGGTCATATATTTTTGTTCTTTGTGTTTTAGTATGTACTGAAGCCCACATTCACCAGACAGCACATCTCTGGATTGGACAAGCAGGGAAAGCTGTATCGAGCTTATGATGGCACCACCTATCTGCCTGGCATAGTGGGGCTCAACAACATCAAGGCTAATGACTACGCTAATGTGGTGCTGCAGGTAAGACTGTTATCCACCACAGAGTATCCACTGGTGAATCAGACCACTCACCATTCACATGCTGCTAAACCTTTTCCTGTGTGATGATCATCCATGTGACTCAGTTGGTAGAGCATGGTGCTCGCAGCACCAGGGTTGTGGGTTCGATTTCCACAGAGGACCAGTACAAAAATGTATGCACTCAAAGTCGCTCTGGATAAGAGCGTCTGCTAAATTACTAAATTGTAAAATGATTATGGTGAACTGTCTTTAACCCTTCAGGCCCTGTCCAATGTGCCCCCACTGCGGAACTACTTTCTGGAAGAGGAGAATTACTGCGGTATCCGTAGGCCACCTGGTGACATCATGTTCCTGCTGGTGCAGCGATTCGGTGAGCTGATGCGCAAGCTGTGGAACCCCCGGAACTTCAAGGCCCACGTGTCGCCCCACGAGATGTTGCAGGCCGTAGTGCTGTGTAGCAAGAAGAACTTCCAGATCACCAAGCAAGGCAGGATTTTATTATATCACATTCATTTAGCCCGAGAGCCTTGTTTCTCAAGAACAAAATGTTTTTAGTACAGTAAAATGTATGTGTTGCCCTTTTGTTGCAAATAAACAAATCTGCTGATTGGTCTCTGTCCTGCAGGGGATGCTGTGGACTTTCTGTCCTGGTTCATGAACGCTCTGCACGGTGCACTGGGAGGAACCAAGAAGAAACCTTGTGAGTGGGAGGTGGAGGGGACTGATGACTGGGGTCGAGGGAGTGATGTTGGGGAAGGATATGACTTAATCCTTTTTCATTGTCCTTATCAGTCAGTGTTGTCTGCCTCACTGTACAACCTGTGAGATTAACAAAGATATCTCCCTCTTCTTTCCCATCTCTCGCCTATTGCCAATGTAGCAAGCCTCACCAAAGTGTTCCAAGGTTCCATGCGTATATTCTCCAAGAAGCTTCCTCACCCAGATTTGGCGAGTGGCTTATTGTCAGACCTTTGTAAAAGGAAGACGGCATCATTGTATCAAACTTTAAATCTTTACCTGTGAATTCATGACTTCAATATGATTACGTATTTTAAAAGCTAAATTGTTAATGTTACATGCCTTTCTCTCTCCAGCCACCAGAAGAGAAGGTGGCTCTGCTGTTGAAGGAGGAGTACCAGGAGGAGATGTCGGAGTCCACCTTCCTCTTCCTGACCCTTGACCTTCCCACAGCCCCACTGTACAAGGATGAGAAGGAGCAGCTCATCATCCCACAGGTCCCCCTCTTCAACATCCTGGCCAAGTTTAACGGCAACACAGAGAAGGTACTGCCCTCAAACTCCCACTTACATTAGCTCAGAGGATCAGCACTCCTATCTTCAAGCCAACCATCTCTCCCACCAAGTTAAATGAAAAGTAGCCTCAGAAGCAGGCTAGATGGAAACTAGTGATGCGTTGCCACTTATTAAGCCAAACGAATATTTTGCATGGATTGCTCTACCAACCAATGTTGTTCCTGAACATTTTTCTGACTTGCATCAAGCTAGCTAGCATAGGATACAAAACTAATGCTGCATAGACTATTAAAACAAAAGTGAGTGTTAACAGCCAGCGCTCCCATCCTAAGCAAAATCTTTCAAATGTCGAGTCAACGAGACAAGATTTGGAAGGATGACCTGTGAGACTTCAGCTTCTGTTTGACATAATCTTAAGTGCTTTATCACCTCTTTGCCCTTTCCTCTGATCCCTTCACACTCCTGTTTTCTTTTAGGAGTATAAAACCTACAAAGAGAATTTCCTCAAAAGGTTCCAGTTGCTCAAGCTGCCTCCCTATCTCATCTTCTGCATCAAGAGGTTCACCAAGAACAACTTCTTTGTGGAGAAGAACCCCACCATCGTCAACTTTCCCATCACGTAAGATACTGTGATACTTCCCCATGTACTCAGTGGTAATTTAGCATCATGCTCAGCCTGATGATTTCTTGTCTGTGTTTTTGACTCCTTGCATTTGCTCCTTGACCAGGAACGTAGACCTTCGTGAGTACCTGACAGAAGAGGCACAGGTCACAGAGAAGAACACCACCTATGACCTGGTGGCCAATGTGGTGCATGATGGGAAGCCCACTGAGGGGGCATACAGAATACATGTCCTGCATCATGTAAGCGACAGCTGCATTTTCAGGACTTTCACCTAGTGTACTCCAGTGGTGCACATTTGCAGAGCTTTAGATGTGCAGTATTTTATGACATTGTGAAATAAATACTCATCCTGTTCAGTTATTGGTGCTAATGTGTGCCTTTTTGTTTTTGGTCACTGAAGGGCACTGGGAAGTGGTACGAGCTCCAGGACTTGCAGGTGACAGATATCCTGCCCCAGATGATCACACTGTCAGAGGCCTACATTCAAGTAAGCTCCATTGTGTCACATTGACCACTGATTATACCATATGCTGTTCTCTAATTTACAGGTTTATGTCTAGATAAGTTCCTGACTCCCTGTAACTGTCAGTTGTGTTGATGTGTGGTTCTGTGTTCCAGATTTGGAAAAGAAGAGAGAACGAAGATGACACAACTAACCACACAGGGGCGTGAATAAGGCATTGAAAGATTGATTGTACAGGAGAGAGATGTCACATGCCGGCCAGTGGTCAGACGAACCCCAAAAAGCCACTAGAGTGGAACTGGACACTGTTCAAGATGACCTCAGGGTAAGTCCCCACCACATGAGGGACCAGGACTTTTTTTTGGTGGATTTTGGATAGAGAAAACAATGTCTACTAAACTTAACTGTAAATGGTGGAATAAACCAGCTTTGAAATGTCTGTTTCCAGTCATTAATATTATGATGTTTTACCTTTTTGGATGAAATGTATTGATTTATTCACACCCAGAATCTTTGCCAGAGTTGGGTCTTTTATTTGTGAAACAAGGAAGTAAAAACAAGAAATAAAATGTTGACATTACCAAATAGTTAGGGTTGCAAAAGGATGTTCCTATTGTAAGCATTATAGGATAAATACTCACATGTACATTTAGTTGGATCACAAAAATGAAATCTAACAATTGTACATTAAATGAAGGTAATGCATTATTAAAATGTTCATGCATTTTTTCAAGACACTTTGCCACTTTCATTTACTGTACTGTTCTTCCTGATTGACTGATTTTATGAAGATACTATTACCTACCTTTATTACAGACAACTGAAAAGTCACATTTCAAATGTAAATTGTTATACTTGTGGATATGTGCTTAAATAGGTCCAATATTATTTAAAGTCAATTTACATTGCTTGACTAAATTACTTACTGTACTCATAACAGCCTACCCAGTGCAAATCAAACCTGACATCAAATCATTTCAGTGCTACAACAGCCTACCAGAAGTGAAAATCAAGGAATTAAATATACAGAAATTTTATTCAAATTGCTCAGTGCAATATCAGATGACCTGTAAAATGAAGTTTTCAAAATATTCAATTTCAACTGTGGCAAAGAAAAGGCAAAGGCAATAGTGCAATCAGTAACAAGTGCAATACTAAAACATATTTGGCAGTTAATAAATGCAGATAAATCATCAGCTTCATCCATGGAGGGAGAACTCAGTGGTTCTCAGCTCTAGTTCCACATCAACTTCTGGCAGAGGTCTACCATCTGGAGTATCAAAATGAAAATAAAACTGAATCAGAAATAAGGTAGCAAAACATTGGTGTGGGTCGGGTTGTTTTTCAGACATGATTTTAGTTTACTTATAGCTTAGGTTGTATTAAATAAGACCATGGCCCAGTTTCCCAAAAACATCTTAAGGCTAAGTTCATTAGAAGCTTCGTAGGAGCATAGTTAAATCGCCAAGCTGTTTCCCAAAACCATTAACGTTGCACTTAATCGAAGGAAGTCGGAGCCTGCCTCAGACCACTCGTAGAACAGCTAGACGTACTCAAATGTGTTGGCATCCCTCCAAAAAACGATTGCACAATTCTCTGTAATAACTTGAAACTGACAAAAGTAATTGGCATCCACCATTGTTTATTCCATATTTAATATAAATCAGACTTTGCTTTTTTATTCCACATATTGTAAATAAAACATGGCATAGAGAAATTATGGGACCCATAACCTAATATTTTGTTGCACAACCTTGAGGCAATCACTGCAATGAGACGACTGCACCTGTTAATAGGTAGTTTGGCCCACTCTTCCTGAGCAAACTGCTCCAGATGTCCCAGGTTTGATAGGTGCCTTCTCCAGACTGCAAGTTTCAGCTCTTTCCATAGATGTTAGATAGGATTCAGAGCAGGACTCATAGAAGGCCACTTCAGAATAATCCAATGTCTTCTTATCCATTCTTGGGTGCTTTTAGCTGTGTGTTTTGAGTCATCCTGTTGGAGGACCCATGACCTGCGACTGAGAGAACTTTCTGACACTGGGCAGTACGTTTTGCTCCAGAATGCCTTGTTAGTCTTGAGATTTCATTGTGCCCTGCACAGATTCAAGGCACCCTGTGCCAGGCGCAGCAAAGCAGCCCCAAAACATAACCAAGCCTTTCATATTTCACCTTTTTTTAACCAGGTAGTACAGTTGAGAACAAGTTCTCATTTACAACTGTGACCTGGCAATGATAAAGCAAAGCAGTGTGACAAAAGCAACACATGGGATAAACAAACATACAGCCAATAACACAATAGAAAAATCTATATACAGTGTGTGCAAATGTAGTAAGATTAGGGAGGTAAGGCAATAAATAGGCCATAGTGGCGAAATAATGACAATTTAGCATTAACACTGGAGTGATAGATGTGCAAGTAGAGATACTGGGGTGCAAAAGAGCAAAAATAAATAATTTGGGGAATGAGGTAGTTGGGTGAGCCTCCATGTTTCATTGTCAGTATGGTGTTCTTTTCTTTGAAAGCTTCATTTTTTCATCTGTGATCATAGATCTGATGTGACTTGCCAAAAAGCTTCAGTTGTGACTCATCTGTCCAAAGGGCCTTCTCCCAGAAGGATTGTCAATATGTATTTTAGCAAATTCCAGTCTGGCTTTGTTTTTCTTTCAAAAGTGGAGTCCTCCTGGGTCTTCTTCCACGGAGCCCACAGAAACTGACGTACCTTCACCTTGGAGTTCAGCTTGTATCTCTGGTTCTTTTTCTACCATTCGCACTCTCCTTCTGTTCAATCTGGGGTCAATTTTCCTCTTGCGGACACGCCCAGGGAGGTCGGCTAGAGTTCCACGGACCTTAAACTTCTTAATATTTGCAACTGTTGTCACAGGAACATCAAGCTGCTTGGAGATGGTCTTGTAGCCTTTACCTTCACCATGCTTGTCTTATTTTCTTTCTGATCTCCTCAGACAAATCTCTGGTCGATGTTCAGTGTGGTGTTCACTGTGGTGCACACAATGATACCAAATAACACAGTGACTACTTTTATCCATTTAAATAGGCTGAATGACTGATTACAAGATTGGAGACGTGTGATACTAATTAAAGAAACTAATTTGTTTGAAATATCCCTATAAATCCAACTATTTATATTTTCTATGGGGTACCAACAAATGTGTCCAGGCTATTTTAGAATAAGCAAGATTATCTCTTTTCACAGCTTCTTTGCTTTATTCTATGACATACCAAAGGCATGCAAGTATACATGATAAAATAGCTTTTAATTTCATCACTTTTCAGGAGCAATTAAGCATTATTTCAATGAGCTGTAAGGGTACCAGCTATTGTCGTTAGTTTGTCGTTAAATGCTTTTATACACAGAAGCTCTTCGCTAAACATGGAATCACATGGTTTATCCGTCTCTGTGACCGGCAATAAAAAAACTAAGATGAATAAAGTTGACTACAAATACAAAGTTGCCAATGTCTTTGCAGTCGATACAAACAAGCAACGTTCAGTATAACATTGAAATAGCCTACATTTCATGTTCAATCAGTTATTTTGCTACTTGTGGGCTACTGTCTAATTCATCTCAATATTTCATGATGTGTAGCCTAGCAAGCGCGCAATAATGTGCCAAATCGGGTTATTTAGTGCATTTTGATTGGGTAAGCATTATAATTAGCCACCTCAATATTTACAGCCGTAGGTGGTAATCTCTCTCTAGGAGCTGATCCGGCAGTATTGTGAAATAATTCTAAAGTTAAAGATTTGAAAGGAGAAACCTGATCTGAGAGCAGCACTCCCAGTATCGACACACGCTCCTACGACACACTTAGCGACCGCTCTCTCTGCATGGTTTTGGGAAACGCATGTTACATCTACAATCGTTGTAGAAAAGATGCATCGTTAAAAACACTTTCTATCGCCATTGGGAAACCGGGCCTATGGCAGATCTAGTTTACTTACGCCACACCCCTGAGCAGTTTTCAAGTCCCTGCAGATGTAACTGGGTCCCCAGGTACACTGGTTCTTCCCCAGAAGATGCTGCTCTTTCACAGCAACACACATATCAGCTCTCTGGAGGACAAAGAGATGTACACAGTGTATAAAACATTAGGAACACCTTGTTAATATTGAGTTGCACCTCCTTTTGCCCTCAGAACAGCCTCAATATGTCGAGGGCATGCTCTGCAAGGTGTCGAAAGCGTTCCACAAGGATGCTGGCCCAGTTTGACTCCAATGCTTCACACAGTTGTGTCAAGTTGTTTGGATGTCTTTTGGGTGGTGGACCATTCTTGACACACATGGGGAACTGTTGAGCGTGAAAAACTCATAACCCTGTTCAAAGGCACTTAAATATTTTTCACCTTTTGAATGGCACACATACACAATCCATGTCTCAAGGCTTAAAAATCCTTTCCTCCCCTTCATCTAGACTCATTGAAGTGGACTTAAAAAGTAACATCAATAAAGGATCATAGCTTTCACCTGGTCAGTCTGTCATGGAACGAGCAGGTGTTCCTAATGTTTTGTATAGTCAGCTGATAGACGTTTTTTACATTTATTTTATTTAACTAGGCAAGTCAGTTAAGAACAAATTCTTATTTACGATGCCGGCCTACACCGGCCAAACCCGGATGACGCTGGGCTAATTGTGCGCCGCCCTATGGGACTCCCAATCACGGCCGGTTGTGATACAGCCTGGAATCGAACCAGGGTCTGTAGTGAAGCCTCAAGCACTGAGATGCAGTGCCTTAGACCGCTGCACCACTCTGGAGCCCATACTAACTAAGACAAGACTCAGTCACCTTACACACAATCAAACCACTTGTCACTGGGACAGTGGTCATGGTTAGTAATTAGAAGAAGTGGTCTGGGGATTATAGACACTGTAGAGTCTGAGGAGGACCCTCTCCTACGGCTGGATGGGAATGGTTTAATTACCTCGCATGTATCCGGAGCATCCATTTGGCTTCCCAGAACCTTCTGTAGCCTGGGACCGTAGAGTTTGGTGAACATTTCACACTGGATAGAACAAAAAGACAGGCACAATGAAACTGACGTCAATGCTTTAAACACAACTGAAAGCTTTTTGTTATATCTTATGGTGACTACAGCACAGAGCACTATATTTAGGCCTATTCTCCTTCTACTGGTAGTAGAGGAAACTTGCGTAAGCTCTGTGGGGCTTCTCACACTAAATAAACATGTCGGGGCTAAGGGGTGGATGTAGCATAGGGGCTGGGCAGACCTTGGGGATGGCATTGGGGTGCTGCAGGCAGACAGACTGGAGGAAAGAGGAGGTCTGAGATTCAGTGGCGTTGAGACCCAGGTGGAGCCGGCTCAGAACCGCCAGCGTACGGCAGGAATCACAGTCAGAGGGGAGGGGCATCTCTGGAGAGGAGGGGCACGGTTACAGAGGGCTACAATGTGGAAGAGCAGTGCCAAGGGAGACAGAGATAATCTACAGATCAAGGAGAGCATGAACGACGAGGGAAGAAGAGAGAGTAGAAAGGAAATGTGTAGCCCACATAGTCATATCAGTATGAGACCACACACATATAACCTTATGATTGAAACGAGAGCTCTGGTCTGACCAAATCATCCCACTCACCCATGCTGGGGGTCTCCTGGAACAGACACAGGTGCAGCAGGGCACAGATGGAGTGAGGGGCGGCTGACGACAGGAGGAAGTCAACAACCTCCTTTCCATACTTGTTGATTAAGTCCTCACACTGGTCTTTGTAGCTTGCAGGCAGGAGGCCACACACCTCACCCATTAGCTTCACTATGGCATCCTGTTTTGTCAAGAGTGTCCAACAAAATGTGTCTGCGTGTTAGTGAGTGTGGACACTTGTGAGAAAAAATATTGACTTATTGAGAGAGTTACCTCAGTCCTCTCTGTAGGCAACATGCTCTCCAGTTTCTTCATAAGATAAACACAGAAGGTACACTGTGGGCTGATCTGCACCTAGAGAGGAGATCAGCTGGTGAGAGAGCATTCAGTGCAGACAGAAAAATTACAAATCATGCAGAACTAGAAAAACACATTGACTAACAAACAAAGAAGGGCAGGGAAGAGACTTCTGTTCCTAGACTGTCCAAAAGTTCAGCTCTCACACTCACCTCTGGGCTGGTGCCTGAGTCGAGTACAGCATTCGAAAGATCGATGTCAGTGAAAGTGGGAGGAAGCGGTTCAGGCGCTCTTCTCTCTGAGCGGACAGCACACAGGCCCAGAACCATACACGTCGCGCCTGGCTTCTACAGATATGAAGGAGAAAGACAATTGATAAGCCCTTATGTTATAGAATAACAACATTATTGCCCGTGATACAATGTAGGAACATTTTTGGATGGTTACGTTGTAAACCAGACTTCCCTTTCTCTGCATGTTTGCAGTTCTCAGGCACTCACCAGTATGCCAGTGAGGTACTGGAGGGTTTGGGGCAGGTACATATGCACCTGGGATATACAGTGGCTTTGAGCCTGAACTATGGGGAGGCGCAGACACAGGGCATCCAGGGTGTTCTGGATCAGCTCCTAAACAATTAACATAGGTACATATACAGTTACAGTACACTATTGGTGGCTCACTTTGTTGTGGGGTGAGATGCACAATGACATGTCAATTTGACATCCTTCTAGTAGACTTTGTTTCAAGCGCAGAGTTGAACATAATGTAGTCTCTGTTGACTGTACTGTAAGGGAGATGCTGCAAGATATGGTATTCTATATTTGCACAATAAACAGGAACTGAAAGATTGGGGGGGGGGGGGTGAGATGGGAACAGTAAACGGGAACTGAAGACATACTTCAGCAGAATGGGTACCTGGGTGTCATTGTTGGAGATCATGTCTGTGAATAGCTCAATGATCTGGCTGCAGTCTGCGCAGATGTCAGTTGTCTGGTAGATGGGGAAGGTCAGAGGTGAGAGGTCAGCGAGTAACTATCAATGAACATTTTCAGTCATAACCCCATACATCTCTAACCTAATAACCACATGCTCTACAGTTCAGGTATGGAATCTCTGATGAAAAAATGCACACCACAACAACTGTCTTTCTGAAGTTGAAAAATAACTTGTTTCTAGTGTGTGAAAGCACAGGCTTGGTGAAACAGGCTTGGTGTTACTAGAAATATGTGGCCAAGATATGGAGTTTTCTATAGATGTGATGAATGCTTTATGAACCAAATACTGGGCTATATTCCCTAGAATAGAGAATACAAGTTATACAATTGGTAACTGTTAACAGGGGACCACTTGAGTTAATCGGTGTAGTTTCCATCAAACCTGGTCCTGGAGGAGACATGTTTGATCTGTTGGTTTCACACATACAGTCATTTATATATCTTACTGAGGACAGCTGTGTGATGCCCAACTTGGGCCTGGTAGGCTCACCGATGACCATGGTCTCACCTGTGAAGATCCCACAGAATAACCCACACTTTAGTTTGTTAGTATAAATAAAAGTTGTTAACTAGGTCAGATGCAGACTTTAGTACGAGACATCATTTCTATTCAGATATTGGAACAAGGCACTAGCCTGGGTGCCAGTCTTGTTTCTGTTCTTTTGCCAACAGTTATGTTTCTATAAACTTGTCCAGAGTATAGTTTTTTTTCCTCGCCATTTTGAAAGTTTGCATAGAAAATAGATGCGACAATTGCCTGCTTGGGTGCGTTTCCATTTACATATCGTGCGTTGATAAAAAAATAAAATAATTAAACAGCTGGACGTAATGACGTCACACCTAAAAAAAAAAATCCGCAAAAACCTAGTGTCGAATAAAAATGTGGTTGAAATGTTTCCATTACACATTTAAGCATATTGCGCATTAATAAATCAGCAACAGCCTGTATGCCCTCTCACCTATCTTCATGTTTAAGGTAGCCTGCGAAAGCAAGCATGGATAGAATGCAATTGACTAAGATTTGCCATATTGTAATAATTGTGCCAACGTATCGCCACAGTCCGTGCTAAGGTGAAACTTGCCAATCAGAAAAGCAAAGCGATTCAGGGATTCTTAAAAGTCAGGACAATTATTGTCCTGCAAATAAACATATTTATATATGAAAAAATATGATTTTGCAAGCAGTAGACATTAAGAATTAAGTGTGGAGTGGAGCTTTATATACTGAACAAAAATATAAACACAACATGCAACCATTTCAAAGAGTTAAAGTTCATATAAGTTAATCAGTCAATTTAAATAAATTCATTAGGTCCTAATCTATCGATTTCACATGACTGGGTAGAGGTGCAGCTATGGGTGGACCTTGGAGGGCATAGTCCCACCCACTTGGCAGCCAGGCCCAGCCAATCAGAATTAGTTTTTCCCAACAAAAGGGCTTTATTACAGACATAAATACTCCTCAGCACCCACCCAGCCAGATGTGGAGATCCTGGGCTGGCATGATTACACGTGGTCTGTGGTAGTGAGGCCGGTTGGATGTACTGCCAAATTCCCTAAAACGACGTTGGAGGCAGCTTATGGTAGAGATATTAACATTAAAATTATCTGGCAAGAGCTCTGGTGGACATTCCTGCAGTCAGCATTCCAATTGCACCCTCCCTCAAAACTTGAGACATCTGTGGCATTGTGTTGTGTGACAAAACTGCACATTTTAAAGTGTCCTTTTATTGTTCCCAGCACAAGGTGCACCTGTGTAATGATCCTGCTGTTCAATCAGCTTCTTGATATGCCTCACCTGTCAGGTGGATGGATTATCTTGGCAAAGAATAAATGCTCACTAACAGGGATGTAAACAATTTTGTTTACATTTTAGAGAAATAAGCTTTTTGTGATTTTTTATTTCAGCTCAAGAAATTTATACCATTCTGTTAAGCACCAGACCGCATCATGTCCCACATTTAAAACAGGCCTAATGTATTGCTGCAATAGTTGCAGCGAATATGGTATTCTATATTTGCACAGTAAACGGGAACTGAAAGATGGGGGAGGAAAGGTGTGACACCAGAATACTTGTTTCATATTTACCTATATCTCGGTCTACAAAAATGGGAGTTGCATAAACAGACTGGTATACTAATCTGGCAAGAACCAGACCGCATCATGTCCCAAATATTGAATAGGCCTAATGTATTCTACGTTTCGCAAAGAAAAACCCACTGGGCATAGACGTCAATTCAACGTCTATGCACGTTGGTTCAACGTAATTTTGTTGAGTTCATTTCACCAGTATGTGCCTAGTGGGAATGAAGCAAAATATCTTCCATGATCTGGCATTACTAATTGAAGAAAAAAGCACTGTGGTCAAAATCTGAAAATAGCACGACTGCTTCATAGCGCAGCTTTAACTGATGTATTTGTGCAGAATCCAGGTCTAATTCTGTAACTGTTAATATATAGTGACAAGGAAGGGTTTGCCAAAAAGACTGTAAACATAGAAGAATATATATGAGCTAGTCAAGTAGCTACTTACCAATACAAAAAGATGCCATGAAGATCAAGACAATAAATTGTAAAAACGCCATCATAAGGGAGGACAGAGAATGATTTACAGTCGGCCCTGTATAAAAGTGACCGTAGTATGATCTTTCCGATGGCTATGAGTACGGAAGCACAGATTAGTGACGGAATAATGCGTTTAGGCCATAGAGTTAGATAGAGGACTCTAGTGCCCCAAAGCCTATTAACATAGGCAGCGCCATTGAGGACTTTCATAATTTTGAAATTGTCAACTGGGCGGGACTTCATATGACAGCCGATCTCAAATGATCAAAGATGTATGATTAGTTGACTATTTGAATCAGCTGTGTAGTGCAAAACCGAGTTTCGTAAAACCTGACCTATGGGTTAAGGAAGGATCACATAATTCCATCCGTAGCCAATTAATTATGCTTGTGAGTTAACATTCCATAACTTCAGGTGGCTGTAAATTGCCAATCTTGGCATTATACCTGTTCCAACAACTAATTCCAGGTGGTAGTATTCACCGGTTTAGTTTGTTTACCAACTCATAGAAGTAGTAGAAGAGTAAAATGGACTACTTCAAAATGGAAATGGCCTCAATTGCACTGCCTGTGTACTTACGGACGCCATAATATGAAAGATACAAAGAAGAGTCCTCTATCATTCTTTATGGTTTAGGCAGAGTCGAAAACAACAAGAGTCACATGTTATGGCTTGCTGTGTCAATTTTTCCTTACCAGGAGTGTATCCACTACCTTATTTGGTTGAAAAACGTTTCAAAACCATTTACTTCAAACGGAGAACGTTTTGCAACGCAAACGAGAGTTTCTATTGGCCTATATTTTGGGTTCTCATGGGGTACAACCAATCATTTATATATACACTAGATGACTAATAAGGGGCGCTGTGTTGAAGCCCACTTTCCTCCATCTTGGCACTCCCCCCACCGTTCCAAAATTTTGGAAGCTATAGTTTCAAGTTTTTATGTCACATGCACAAGCACAGTGAAATTCCTTTCTGCAAACTCAAAACCCAACAACGCAATAATCAATAACAATGTAATACTAGAAAAAACAGCCAAGAAATAAGAAGAAATAGGAAGAACACAATAAGTAAGCAAATAAGCACACTGTACAGGGTCAGTTACAATACCATATTTACAATGTACAGGAATACTGGAGGTAGATATGTATAGGGATAAGTTGACTAGGCAACAGGGTATATGATAAACAGAGTAGCAGTAGCTTGTATGTGAGTGGGTGTGCATGTGTGTAGAGTCAGTATAAATGTATGTGCATATTATGTGTAAGTGAGCATATGATGGAGTGAGTGTGTGTGTGAGTGAGTGTGTAGGGCCCTGTGAGTGTGCAGAGACAGTGAAAAACTTAAAATAAAAGGTCATTAAAGATACAAGGTTAACTCAGATAGACAGTGTAGCTATTTTGTTAGCTATATATCATTCTTATTGCTTGGGGATAGAAGCTGTTGAAGAGCCTGTTGGTGTTAGACTTGATTCACCGGTACTGCTTGCTGTGTTGAAGCAGAGAGAATAGTCTATGGCTTGGGTGGTTGGAGTCTTTAACAATTTTCCGGGCCTTCCTTCCACACCGCCTGATATAAATGTCCTGGATGGCAGCGAGCTTGGACCCAGTGAGGTACTGGGTTGTCCACACCACCCTATGTAGCGCCATGCGATCGAGGGAGGTGCTATTGCCATACCAGGCAGTGATGCAACCATTCAAGATGCTCTCAATGGTACAGCTGTAGAACTTTTTGAAGATTTCAGAGCCATGCTAAACTTTTTCAACTTCCTGAGGGCGAAGAGCCATAGTCGCGCCTTTTTCATGACTGTGCATGGGTGTTTGGACCATTTTAAGTCTTTAGTGATTTGGACACCGAGGAACTTGAAGCTCTTGACCTGCTCCACTGCAGCCCCATCGATGCGGATGGGGGCGTGCTCGCCCCCTCTTTTCCTGTAGTCATGATCAGCTCTTTGGTCTTACTGACGTTGAGGGTGAGGTTGTTGCTCTGGCACCACACTGCCAGGTCACTTACCTCCTCCCTATAGGCTGACTCATTGTAGCCGGTGATCAGGCCTACCACTGTTGTGTCGTCAGCAAACAAACGTGCATGGCCATGCAGTCGTGGGGGAACAGGGAGTATAGGAGGGGACAAAGCACATACCCCTGTAGGACCCCCGTGTTGAGGGTCAGCATGGCGGAGGTGATGTTGCCTACCCTCACCCCCTGGGGTCGGCCTGTCAGGAAGTCCAGGATGCAGTTGCAGAGGGAGGTGTTCAGACCCAGCGTCCTAAGCTTGGTGACGAGCTTGGAGCGGACAATGGTGTTGAACGCTGTAGTCAATGAACAGCATTCATACATATCTAAATGCATTTAAATGCATTTATTCATGCATTTATTAGCTAGAAATGCATTTATTCATGTCTGCATTTGTTTTTGCTACATTTATTCTATTACAGACACCTTAATGCATACTTTTAAATTATATTATCTGAGATAAACATAAAAAATTAAAATGTAAATATATATAAAAACATTTTCCTTAAAGTGTACTTTTTTTCGATTACTAAAGTTACTGTCCCCACTACATCAAAAATACTTCAATACCTGTAATTTTTCCTATGAAAACATTTAATTTAAATATTGTAGAATTCCTATGGAGGACTGCTCCTACTGGGGAGTGCCAATATGGCCAACAGATGGCTTCAAAGCCTCTCAAAGAACAACAGATGCCTTTCTGTGTTTTGCAAACATTGGCGCACGATGCACTTCAAGTTGGTGGCAGAACAATGAGGAGTTCTTATAGAACGCCAGCAAAAAAAGCCTCTTCTTACATGTTGCATCTGAGTGCATGGATTATGTTTGGATTTTAAGGCTCGTATGAATGTCCTGCTTAATATGATGTTTGGGTCATCATAGCAAATCAACTGCATTATACCTAAAAAACACTTCAACTTCAACCAGGAAAATGGCTCTTTGGCTAGTTTTTGCTACAGCCTATATCAATGAGCGTTAGCATTCTAGTTAATAAGTGCTGTATCCAAAATAGTTATTTTGCAAAGAACACAACCAAATACAATATTAGCAACTATGCAAGCAAGAATTAAAACATAATTGAAAGCGTGAGAACCCAAAAAAGTTATTTTGTTTAGAAGTAATAAAAACGTTAACCTAGGCTATGTTGAGTGGGCGCGCGCATCTGTGTGTGACGTCAGTGTGTCGTGTACTGGAAAAGGGTCTATACATAGAACCATCAACCCAGGGTTTATATATATCATTGGGTACTACAGTAACAAATAGAACAATGGTTGCAGTCCCCCTCAGCCCTCGCGCTAGACATATTCCCTTGGGGGAATCCCCGTCGAAACCGTATGCAGTTTGATTGCCATTTTAAGTGGAGGTCCAATTCACTAATGTTGCCCACTCGGCCCTCCATTCAGCTCCAGGGAGCAAGTATAGAACTTTGATGACTTGTGGGGTTAATATGACCCACAATTCAATGCAAACTGTAGTCACGTGTCATACTCCGGTGGCCGCAAAGTGTCACATTTAATCAACACGGCTGCATTTTCGGCCTGTCAGACAAAATGATGATGCTAGCTTGCAAAATATATATTTATAAACTGGATGGTTTGAGCCCTGAATGATGATTGGCTGACAGCCATGGTATAACAGACTGTATACCACAGGTATGACAAAACATTTATTTTTACGTTGGTAACCAGTTTATAATAGCAGTAAGGCATCTCGGGAGTTTGGGGATATATGGCCAATATACCACAGCTAAGGACAGTGTCCAGGCACTATGCGTTGCGTCTTGCATAAGAACAGCCCTTAGTCGTGGTATATTGGCCATATACCACACCCCCTCGGGCCTTATTGCTTAAATATATGACATTGATTTTAGCATTGGTAAGTTGGCTTAGTCTCGTAGTGAGGAGCCTATAAAACGTAGCTAGCTTCATAAACATATTTTTGGGAATTCTGAAAATGTATTGGAATAAATGACCAAACAATAAAACTAGCTAGCCAACTATGGGTAACTGTAGCTACCAAGCTACGTTAGCTTGCTTGTTACATGAATAGCTTTAGGTTGGTTGTTTTTCATCTCAACTTCAACATTCCCACCAAGGATGTTGCTTCTCCGATCATCACTCTCACTCGCTTGTGCCTGGGACATTTAAGGTACACTCGGATGTAACGATGTAAAAAGTCATTCAAGGGCTGAGGGGTTAGGGCCGAGGGCTGCCAATGAGCCAGATATTTCACCGGATGTATAAATGTGAAGCATGGGGTTGGCATTTCCAAGGATTTAGAAGGATTGCGAAGGTGAATCGAGTTATTACACACGCACTTCACTGAGTAGGCATTCCCTAACGGAAATATGCAAATATATGTTAGGATCTCACTGGCTTGTGCTTGGCTCTGCCCTTGCTTGTTCTGCCTGCTATGTTTCATTTATTCCCATTGTAAATGACAGGCTCTGGTCTATCTTGGGTTAGTTACAGAAAATATTTGCTTACTAAGCTTTTCTAAGAGGTTGGTTATGTTTCTACTTGCCTCTGCAGAAATATGTATTAGATGTTGATGTATTCCTATTGGTTGGTTGAATTTACTAATCAATAAGGTGTTATGCCATTGGTCATGCTTGCAGATATGGGGAGATTGCATACGGGACTCCCTAAAAACAGGCCACTTCGCCTGAAGTGATTTTCATAGCAAGTTAGGAAAGCATTTTAGCTAACCCTAATCTTTTTCCTAACCTTAAACTGATTATCCTAACCTGCTACGTAAATTCTCCAATTTCCCAGCTTGCCTGTTTTGCATGTTATTTTGTGACATATCAGTTTGCAAACAATGTAATTTTTTTTTTAATAAAGCCGCATACAAACATGTTCTCTTTTTTCTTTTCTTGAGTAAGGTAGCGCCAAAATGGAGGTGTTTCAACCTAGCTCAATGCTTTCTTTGGTGGTGGGGAAAGCCAGCAGAAAATATGGAGCGTTGCGCCGTGATTGGCTCAGTGTTCTGTCACTCATGGGGACGCTACGTCACTGCCAAGTCTAAGGGTAGAGCTAGAAAATTCAAGCCCCTTGGGTGCTACCATAGAGTTACATTAGAAGTGCCCATCCAAGAAGGCTCAAGGTCATTGGCCACAGATAAAATTAGGTCAAATCCCATTATATCTACAGTAGCTTTGATTGGACATACTTTCAAAATCTTAACTAGCAGTCATCATCATGAATCAATTCGAAAATCTACTGGCAAATGCTTTTTAATCCTTGTCATATGAAGATAAATAATGAAGAGAAATTATAGATAAAATGTATCAGTACTCATTTTATCTTTATTTAACTAGGCAAGTCAGTTAAGAACAAATTCTTATTTTCAATGACAGTGTAGGAACAGTGGGTTAACTGCCTTGTTCAGGGGCAGAACAACAGATTTGTACCTTGTCAGCTTAGGGATTTGAACTTGCAACCTTTTGGTTACTAGTCCAATGCTCTAACCACTAGGCTACGCTGCTGCTCATTGGCCATTGGACATAACATTGGCCATTGGACATAAACATTACACAACAAGTTGGAAATTGCAAATTCAACCATGAGTGGTTTGGAAGGAATCAGTGGCTAACTGCAAGCATTGCAAAGCAATCATTAGCCTGCTATTGAGTGGAGTGGCTATGTGGTCCCAAATCTAAAATTAAGGGTCTCTTTTCCTAGTTTAAAATTATAAACATTCAACATTGGCCATGCTGTCAGTGAAGCATGATTTGTGCCACGCTCAACACAACTGTTAACTCGGAACTGCAAAATCGGACTTTTGTGAGTTCAAGACTACTGTGAACTCGGGAAAAACAAGCTACGACTGGGAAAATACATTTTGAACTTTCATCCAACTCGGAATTATAAATCGGTAACTCTGGTCTCTTTCTAGAGCTATGACCTGAAGATCACTGACGTCGTCATGATTCAACCTTTTTTTTCATAGTTCCCAGTTGTCTTGAAAGCACCATAAATCCAGAGAATGCCAGACTTTGATGATACGAAGTACCGCTGCGCCACATTCCTGTTCAAGTTGAGTCCAAAAATGTATTTTATGCTGCTGCATAAATTATGTAATATGCCAGGGAGATATGTATACTGTCGCTAAGAAATTAATCCGAAGTGTATGTTGTGTAGTAAACTCGTAGTAGCCCATTTGCCTCACCCTAATAATTTGGTCTATTTTCGCCTCTTAATTTTGCCTACTGTTCTGACTTGGTGGTGCACATGTAGCCTATAACCTGTTTTAGAGAAATGTAATCATCGAATACTGGAAGAGTTTTCATTTTCTGTATATGTGCACCTTTAATTTATCCTACAGTTCTGACTTGGTGTACAGAGAGAACACTGTAAGAACGGCCCATGTTCTGAATTCTGTCACTGTACATTTCAAAAGTGCTGAACAAATAGTTATATTGACTATGTCCATCCTAGCTCGCTCATTAATGTCTTAATCGAAATTACGGATTGCTTCTTATCCGCTTGTCGTCCCCTTGTGCCATAGTTTGTACATCTCAATTGTCAGTAGAAACCACATTTGTTTAAGCAAGTAAGCCATATTAGCTATGTTTTTTTTAAAGGCAGTAAATGAGGCTTAATGACTGTTTTGCTGCCAGACAAGGCTCCACTGATAATGTTGTGTTCTGTAGTGGCATTGCTGGTATGCATCCCACATATGTATTTTTTGCCCCACCAAGATTTACATGCTAAAATCGCCACTGTACCTGTTAGATATTGCGGGCTTCCTGTGATAAGCTTTTGTATGTATGATTGCTGTACAAGTGAGTTAGCTAGCATGCTCGAGATGTAATGGTTGCATTAGCCCTAGCTGAGGAACCCTCAACCAAAGACGGTACAGTATGAAGATAGGCTAAAACAGCTTCTCCAATAGAAATCCCTGATCACACTTGTTGGCAATTGTTGTTTAATCAGACAACAAAACCTTATAGTCTTTGGAATATGATACCACATTTTATTTTCCAGAAAAATGGGGGCTTCATTTTTTACTCCAATGCACTTATGCTGTGGGTTAACTTAAATTAGCAACATTTCATTAACAAGCTCTAATTTGCTAGTCCTTTTTATACAAGGACAACTTCTCTACACACAAATGTTTTATTTGGAATAACGGTGATATTAAATATAGAAATAAAACCTTATTTTTTTCATAATTAGTTCGCCAATAATATCTTAGTGGTAAGTCAATGTATAACTGATAATGGTGATCTTTATACTTACAATGAATTATTATCCAAATATAGCTTTGTTATGTTGTGTAAGGAATATATTTTAATGAAAGCTATTCCCAATGGAATCCTTACTTTACTGAAGGACCGATCAAGCTTTTCATTACATGCACTAAGTTACAGAGATAGTGTAGAATTTAATGGCATAAACATAGAAATTATTAACCGGAAGACTACCCCTGCTGCAATTTTTCTATGGGCATCTTCATTTGATGTGAAATGACAGCGTGCGTGGACTAATCCACATAAATATTTGATAACTCATATGGTAGAAGTCTCTTACAAGATCCTTAAATATTCCTAATAGTCTTATTTCTAAATATGTAATTCATGTAGAACATGAATGTAGCTTTTGTGAATTGGAAAATTAGACCGTAGAGCATTTATTTAGTGATTGTTTGCATAGTGAAATATTTTGGACAGATATGAAACTATATATTAGTGATAAGATGGGTAAAGCATGACCAAATTTGATATTCTTTTTTATTTTACATACACGCACAGTGACTGCCAATACATTGTGAATTTTGTCATTTTATTGGGAAAATGTTTCATCCATAAAACAAAGTTCATGGGTAAAAAATACAGTTTTAAATATATTTCTAATTGATTTACAATATTATATAACATCCCTAAAATATATAAATCCAAATAATCAAAGAAGTGTCTACAGTATTTGTCAAAATGTAATTTCTATATAGCGTAATATATACTAAACAAAAATATAAACGCAACATGCCACAATTTCAGAAATTTTATTGAGTTACAGTTCACATAAGGAAATCAGTCAATTGAAATAAATAAATTAGGCCCTAATCTAGGAATTTTACATGACTGGGCAGGGGCGCAGCCATGGGTGGGCCTGGGAGAGCATAGGCCCACTCACTTGGGAGCCAGGCCCACCCACTGAGGAGCCAGGCCCAGATAATCAGAATCAGTTTTTCCCCACATTTCTGTCTGACTTTAGTACAGACAGAAATACTCAGTTTCATCAGCTGTCCAGGTGGCTAGTCTCAGATGATCCCGCAGGTGAAGAAGCCAGATGTGGATGTCCTGGGCTGGTGTGGTAACATGTGGTCTGCAGTTGTGAGATCAGTTGGATGTACTGGCCAAATTCTCTAAAACGGGCTTAAGGTAGAGAAATTAACATTCAATTCTCTGGCAACAGGTCTGGTGGACATTCCTGCAGAACAGCATTCCAATTGCAAGCTCCCTCAATTTGAGACATCTGTGGCATTGTGTTGTGTGACAAAACTGCATATTTTAGAGTGGGCTTTTATTGTCCCCAGCACAAGTTGCACCTGTGTAATGATCATGCTGTTTATTCAATTTCTTGATATGCCACACCTGTCAGTTGGATGGAAAATCTTGGCAAAGGAGAAATGCTCACTAACAGGTATGTAAACAAATTTGTGCACAAAATTGGAGGGAAATTCTCTTTTTGTGCGTGTGGAACATTTCTGGGATCTTTTTTTTCAGCCCATGAAAGTTGGGACCAACACTTTACATGTTGCGTTGATATTTTTGTTCAGTATACTTTTTTGTGACTCTGGATTTATTTATTATTTATGCATTTTGGGAGGGTCTTTTGTTATGTGTGATATTTGTATATTCTTTCGTACAATGTTCGTGTAATGCAATAAATAAATACAAATGTCAATGTCATGGCGATGTTGGCTAGCAAAGCTCATGCTTAGTGTGGTGGCTAATTTCTTCATTACCAAATGAGGAGAGAGACAAACTTCACACACCAGTCAGAGTTATACTTGAACTACATCTTTAATAATAAGAGCTTTTGCAAAAGCACTTTGACTTTCAATGATGCGCTATCTGTAATGAACCATTGAAAAGTGTCAACACAAAAGTACAAAGATCTTTTATAGCCAAGATACACCCCTCTCAACGTACATGACGAACCACAGATACATAGAATAGGTCACAAGGTTAAGTTTTGTATGAAAGATATCTATATAACATAGCAGACAGCAACTGCTGTGTGAACAGTTTTCATTGTATAGACCAGTGTCTGGTCCTCCTACTCCAAACTGGAACCGTCTCTCCCTGGTACGGTATAGAACAGAACCATTAGCTCCATGTTATCTGAAATGCTCTTTAGGCTTTGTTACCCAAAGACATTGTAAATCTCCTCTGTCAGTGCTATCTCATAGAGGCCCATCCTCAGTAAGACACACACACATATGTAGACAATGTTCCATTCTGTCCTCTTCCCTTTCTGATATTCTGCATAGCACTAGGGACATATGAAAGACAAGCCTGACCTCTCTCCTCTCAGGGCCCCAAGTGACTGAGCCCTAGCTAAGGGAAGACGTGCAACTGTTAACACCAGAGTCCAAAGGGATACATTCTAATGACAAGTATCTCACATAAGCATATTATGCAAATAAAACATCTTAATTATCTATTTTACCCAACTAATTCTGATTCATCCGCCACATTAGAAACACATCATCGGGAATAACGGTCTCTCGCACCAAACTGCGCATGTGCAGGCCGTCAAATCAAAGTCATTTCTTCGTTATAAAGTTGTTTTTGACGAAAATGAAAACGTGTCGGTTTGCCACTTTCACTAGGTTGGAGTAATAACATGTTAAACTACTTAAGACATTGGCTCGAATCTAGGTTGTACCTGTAGATTTTGAGAAAAGTAACAACTAAAGAATTATTTTTCTTCTCTCATTGACTTCTCCAACCCGAAAACCCGGCCTGTTGCGCCTCTGGGTTTAGAAACTGTGCCTCAACTCCATTCTCATATCGAGGCGAACGGAGTTGAGGGTTCCTCGGCTACCTTAGCCCCTGCTAATACACGCTATTTCTAGGACTTCTGGCCTGCACTTGGGCTGCACATCTAATAATGTGTTTCCTTAAGTCTGTTGTCAGGTATAGGTATTGCAATCGTTTTTTCTTATTTTGCACCTACCCCAGAATTTGAATATTATTATGTTACTGAATGTATCTAGAGTATTTTTAGAGTTTGTTATTGACAAAAGCTGGAAGAGTAAAGTAAATGTAAAATGCACATACAGTGAGGGAAAAAAGTATTTGATCCCCTGCTAATTTTGTACGTTTGCCCACTGACAAAGAAATTATCAGTCTATCATTTTAATGCTAGGTTTATTTGAACAGTGAGAGTGTAACGCCCTGGCCATAGAGGGTTTTTTTTTGTTCTTTATTTTGGTTAGGCCAGGTTGTTACATTGGGTGGGCGTTCTATGTTCCTTTTTCTATGTTTTTGTATTTCTTTGTTTTGGGCCGTGTGTGGCTCCCAATCAGGCACAGCTGAAGCTCGTTGTTGCTGATTGGGAGTCACACATAAGGAGCATGTTTTTCCTTTGGGTTTTGTGGGTAATTGTTTCAGTTAGTGTTTGCACCTGACAGGACTGTTTTGGCTGTCAGTTTTCTTGTTTTTGTAAAGTGTTCCCGTTGGTCTATTAAATTCTTATGATGAACACGAACTCCGCTGCACCTTGGTATCTCTCTTCAGAAAGCCCTTACAGAGAGACAGAATAACAACAAAAAATCCAGAAAAACGCATGTCAAAAATGTTAGAAATTGATTTGCATTTTAATGAGGGAAATAAGTATTTGACCCCCTCTCAATCAGAAAGATTTCTGGCTCCCAGGTGTCTTTTATACAGGTGACGAGCTGAGATTAGGAGCCCACTCTTAAAGGGAGTGCTCCTAATCTCAGTTTGTTACCTGTATAAAAGACACCTGTCCACAGAAGCAATCAATCAGATTCCGAACTCTCCACCATGACCAAGACCAAAGAGCTCTCCAAGAATGTCAGGGACAAGATTGTAGACCTACACAAGGCTGGAATGGGCTACAAGACCATCGCCAAGCAGCTTGGTGAGAAGGTGACAACAGTTGTTGCGATTATTCGCAAATGGAAGAAACACAAAAGAACTGTCAATCTCTCTCGGCCTGGGGCTCCATGCAAGTTCTCACCTCGTGGAGTTGCAATGATCATGAGAACGGTGAGGAATAGCCCAGAACTACACGGGAGGATCTTGTCAATGATCTCAAGGCAGCTGGGACCATAGTCACCAACAAAACAATTGGTAACACACTACACCGTGAAGGACTGAAATCCTGCAGCACCTGCAAGGTCCCCCTGCTCAAGAAAGCACATATACATGCCCGTCTGAAGTTTGCCAATGAACATCTCAATGATTCAGAGGGCAACTGGTTGAAAGTGTTGTGGTCAGATGAGACCAACATGGAGCTCTTTGGCATCAACTCAACTTGCCGTGTTTGGAGGAGGAGGAATGCTGCCTATGACCCCAAGAACTAAGGGGACAGGACAACTTCACCGCATCAAAGGGACAATGGACGGGGCCATGTACCGTCAAATCTTGGGTGAGAACCTCCTTCCCTCAGCCAGGGCATTGAAAATGGGTCATGGATGGGTATTCCAGCATGACAATGACCCAAAACACACAGCCAAGGCAACAAAGGAGTGGCTCAAGAAGAAGCACATTAAGGTCCTGGAGTGGCCTAGCCAATCTCCAGACCCTAATCCCATAGAAAATCTGTGGAGGGAGCTGAAGGTTCGAGTTGCCAAACGTCAGCCTCGAAACCTTAATGACTTGGAAAAGATCTGCAAAGAGGAGTGGGACAAAATCCCTCCTGAGATGTGTGCAAACCTGGTGGCCAACTACAACAAACGTCTGACCTCTGTGATTGCCAACAATGGTTTTGCCACCAAGTACTAAGTCATGTTTTGCAGAGGGGTCAAATACTTATTTCTCTCATTAAAATGCAAATCATTTTATAACATTTTTGACATGCGTTTTTCTGGATTTTGTTGTTGTTTTTCTGTCTCTCACTGTTCAAATAAACCTACCATTAAAATTATCGACTGATCATTTCTTTGTCAGTGGGAAAACGTACAAAATCAGCAGGGGATCAAATAATTTTTTCCCTCACTGTAACATCAACAGTGTAATGTTTGGATTCAGTGTTGTTTGAGGTGAACTGTTGTGTCCTCACATTTGTTTTGATAATTACCCCGTAATCTCCAAAGCGTTCCCTTTCAATTGCTACCATGGCCATGCATATGCTCAAGGACTCTGACTGAGCACATGCCCCACAAAGGTCTGTGCATGTGTAATGGCTCTCGTTGGTGGTAGGAAGAGTAGACCAAAGCGGACTGGAGAACCTCACTGGAGGCTCCGGACTGGGAATCTTCGCTGCAGGCTCCGGACTGGGGACCGTCGCTGGAGGTTGCGGACTGGGGACCGTCGCTGCAGGCTCTGGACTAGCCCTGGACAAGCACAACTGATTCAACTTGTCAACTAATCATCAGGCCCTCAATGAGGTGAATCAGGTATGTTTGTCCGGGGCTACAACAAAAATGTGTGCTCTTCGGGGTACTCGAGGACCAGAGATGGGAACCACTGGATTGTGTGAGAAAAAAAATCTATTTAATCTATCTACTTTCTGAAGGCACTGAAAATTTGTGACATTCTTTTTCCATTGCGACGAACATTTCTCTACATTCAAGGTGGTAAACAAAATGTATGTTTAGCCCTATTATTTGTTTGACTACCCTATACTTAGGGCTGGATTCAATCCATATCGTGGAAGTATTGTGGAAGATCTGCATTAAAATGTATAGCTAATTTCTGATTGAGCCGACATATGCAGCGTTTACCGTGAATGTAGTCTCTGTGAACGTGGGAACATTGACTTTAAATGTCAATCGAGCTATAAAGCGAATCCAGCACTTAATCACACAGTGGTTATATTGGCCAGTGGCACATTGAAAATAATTATTTGGTAGCACTTTATAATAACTCCACATAATAAAGCATTTATAATGGATTATTAAATAGTTGATTCATTTATTAGTCATTAAACCTACTACCACATGTGTAAATGTTATAACCTAGTTATTCACACATTTATAAACAACTTTTTAAGTATTTAATAATGATTCATAACATAATTAATTATATGTTTATTACAGGTCCTTCTACTAACTCTTTTAGTGTAAGGCCTCATCTAAAGTATTTATACTTTATAAATGTTTTGAGTGACCAATGTAATTTCTCACAAAAAGATGGACATGAAATTGGTAGACATTTCAGCAGTAACTGAATCTCCTTAAGGTCTCAAAATGGCCCTTAGAACATATCAATGGTTAAACAATAAGCACACAATACAGAGGATTTTCAAGAAAATATATAGGACATTTTACTCAAAAACAGTCACACAATAGTGTGGTGTGTAACTTCAGACACACTATGCAAAGTAAAGTAACGTTTTTAGTCTGAAAATGCTAACATAAGCGTTTCTTGGCAGTGACTTTTCTACCAAAACCAGTGTTGATTGCAGTCACTCCTTAGAACTAAAATCTTGTGTAATTTGGTCAGCTGCGTGATTAAGTTCTGGGCCCATTCGTGTTAGAAATTGGGAGTCCCGAAGTCTCCGCCCTCGCAAAAGGAAACTCTCAGCCAAAGATTTTTGGGCTGCATTTTCCTTTAAGAGCAGTCCCAAGACTGCTTATGAGGTAAGAAAACAAATATCTGAATACATTATTTCTCTGAACTATCCCATTAAGTGTAAACTGTAAAGAGTTAGTAATTTAAAGGCCCAGTAAAGGTGCTGTCAAACAAAACCAGGTGTAAAATAGTCTGCGCTTAAAAGACTGAAGCGCTGGAAGCATTTAAAAGTTATACATGTAACATTCTACCTGCAAATCGTACATGTAACATTTCTACTTCAATCTACTGCAACACTCACACACACACGCGTGTGTCAGTGTAGTATGTGTGAGTGTGTGGGTAGAGTCCAGTTACTTTGCATAGAGCCAGTGCGAAGTGCAAAAAATAAATACATGGTGTCAATGCAAATAGTCAGGGTAGCCATTTGATGAACTGTTCAGGAGTCTTATGGCTTGGGGGTAGAAGCTGTTCAGGAGCCTTTTGGTCCCAGGCTTGGCACTCTGGTACCAATTGCCGTGAGGTAGCAGAGAGAACAGTCTATGACTTGGGTGACTGCAGTCTTTGACAATTTTTAGGGCCTTCCTCTGACACCACCTGGTGTAAAGGTCCTGGATGGCAGGGAGCTCGGCCCCAGTGAAGTACTGCACCATATGCACTACCCTCTGTAGTGCCTTATGGTCAGATGCCAAGCAGTTGCCATACCAAGTGGTGTTGGAGCCAGTCAAGATGCTCTTAATGGTGCAGTTGTATACCTTTTTGAGGATCTGAGGGCCCATGACAAATATTTCAAGCATCCTGAAGGGGGAAGAGGTGTTTTCGTGCCCTCTAACCACTGTGTTGGTGTGTTTGGACCATGATAAATTGTACAATTTGAATGAATTGTGGTTGATTATAGTACATATTTTGTTTTTACATGAATGTTCAAAACATGTAAAAGCAATCTGAAAAATGTGACTTCTAAAGTTCACAGAGTATGGTGTCATTTTCGTTTTGTGACCACAACATCCATCACATGTCTGGCTGTGGGAAACTTATGACATCCTGTGAGAGTGTTTTTGCATATTCTGTGCCTTCTGGCCTTGGGCTGTACCTGTGCTTGTTAAGCCAGGTGAATGCACGTGAGTGATGGCTTTAGCACCTTGGCTTTAGCACCTTTCATCAAATGACTGCATTCTGTGAAAAGGGTGAAAAGAGAAATTATTTCATAAATTGGTCAGAACATAAATTGGTAACAAATGCCTGAATGTGCTCTCATTTATTATGGTCCAATCAAATGAACTTTGAATAAATAATTGTTGCATATAGAATGTTGCCAGCACTAGATATACGTATAACATGTGGATATCAGTCACAGAAATTGAAAGATGCTTATTTTGTCTTCAGAAGGGCACTTGAGCAGGATGATGTAAAATGATACCGAGGCCAGAGTGGATGCGGACTATGAGTAATCCAGAAAAGAGTGAGTCTGCAAACCCTTCTTTGAAATTTCCCATTGGAGCCTGGTAGATCGTAGAGAGGAATATATTTTTCAGTGACATGTATGAATCACAGAACATGTTTCAGTTTGTGTATGTATTGTACAGAATGTGTATTTCTATGTGGAAATGTCTTTATGGTACACCACATAACTTCACAGCCATGTATAGCTCACTGTAAGAGCGCCTAGACACCTGGCGTGCGATGCTACATACAGTACCAGTTATACCATTGGCTCATGTCCCTGCACTTCCCACCTGTAGGAGTTTATCACGCGTAAAGAGTAATGCTGTTGGACCTGCAGACATCCTGCAGCTGCTGAAGCAGCCTGCTCGGGACACCCGCTCAGCGGTGCGGGCTGTAGACTACATGGAGAACACCGTCAAACTAATCCTGGAAAGATCTACCAAAAAAACACAGCATCCACAAGCGCTCACTCCACGCCACAGGTCTGTCCTGTTTCTCACAGTTACATCTCCATACACACACGTCTCCTTTCTGGTATTTCCCTGGGGTTTAGGAAAAATACCCTGACTGCTCTATACACATGTCCCTGTCAACACTCCGATCACACAGCTCACTGGCTCTCTGTCTGTCTTCCGCACAGACCTAATCTGAGGATCTGGAGACTATTGCTGATCTGAATGGCTGCTCAGCCATGGCCCGTCCCTCTTCCTGCAAAACCACCCCAACCTGAAGAGGTTCCGCACAGCCACCAGTGTCTGTAACAACAGGTAAGCCAATCAAGGCATCAAAGCAACAAGACTCCTACACCATCCTGTTGTTGCACAACACATACTGGCCTAAAATCACAGAAGGAAGGAATTGACTAGTGACGCAAGCCAAAAACATGAATATCACCATGGCATCTCCTTCACTTTTTCAATTTATATTTCCCTCCCCCTCTCTCCATGGAAAACCCTCGAAGAGGCTCTGCCAACACACCCTTCACCCACTGGCTCCTTGCTGAGTATGAGGATGGCATCTCACTGGTCAAGGACTGGGACCCGAACATGCAAATCAATGGGAACCTCCTCCCCCTGGTACTACAACCGTATTATCATTACCAATATTATCATACAGATTAAGCTACACTATTAACTATCCTCGTTATCTTGATCCTTAGGATTAAGATAGTGTTAGCAGTAAGATCATTAGTACTCTAGTGGCACTGCAGCAACATTTCCTTCAGTCTCACCAGAGGGATCCTTTTCTCCAGTGTCCAGGGGAGGGTGTCCAACTGCATTCGGAACATTGCTCTGACCTCCATGCACACAATGATGTTGCATGAACACAACCGTATGACCCGCGCCCTCACCCAGCTCAACCCTCACTGGACTGGAGAGATCACCTACCAGGAGACCCGCAAGATCATGGGAGGCTACTTCCAGCTAATTCCAATGAGAGCCTAATAACAAATCTATTTCATTTAGCTCAGTTTCTATCTGTACATGGAGTTCAAAGTTACAAAGGTCATAACTTAGTTGTAGGTACCTACACACATGGGTTTGAGTTGCTGGGTGATTAAACTGTCACTCATGTTCTTCCTCCTCTCACAGGTGATCACCTTCAGCGACTTTCTGTTCCACATTGTGGGCCCAGACTTCATTGCAAGGCAGCTGTCCACCTACCCTGGCTATGATGAGAATGTCGACTCCAGCATCTCCAATGTGTTTGCCTACCTCTTCGCTCACCTTTCCATCCAGCTCTTTATCTTCCGTCTGGATGAGAACTACAATGAGAACGCCTAGTTCCCCAGTCCGCTGCTGCACAGGGCCTTCTTCGCCCCCTGGAGGATTGTCTTTGAAGGTACAACTCTCAGTCCCACTTCTCAGGGGAAAATTTACATTCACCATAAGTGATTTCCCGTTGTACACTAAAAGTGTATAGATCAAAATAAGGTTATATTATTATTACTACTAAAGTATAGCTGGATCAGGCCTTACTGGTAGCAGTAAGGCATGATGGGGTGGCAGGTAACCTAGTGGTTAGAGTGTTGGACTAGTAACCAAAAGGTTGTACGATCGAATCCCTGAGCCGACAATGTAAAAATTGGCCGTTCTGCCCCTGAACAAGGCAGTTAACTTGCTGTTCCTAGGCTGTCATTGAAAATAAGAATTTGTTCTTAACTGACTTGCCTAGTTAAGAAAAGGTGGTTTGGACCCTATGCTGAGGGGCTGGTGGGCCGTCAGGCTAAACTGAACACTCATGATGCACGATGAGCTGAGGGATAGGCTATTTGAGTTTTCTGTTAAACTGTCCCTGGTCATGGGCTCTCTCAACCGAGACCACGGACTCCCCGGTAAGGTACTCTCTCTCTGTACTCCTGTCCTCTCATCCTCTATTTCTCCCTCTCACTGATGAACTGTCTCATCTAGAAGCGTATCTTTCTCTACAGTATAACTTTACTCCACTTATACCACACATGGGAGGACTACTGTCAAAGCTCTCCACACTGTCTTCTATGTGATACTGTATTTCTGTAAAAGGCTGCCAATTAACACTTCATCTTCTTGTTACCCCTCTCAGGTTACAACAAATGGTGTGGATTATGTAACCTGTCCCAGGCCCAGAACCTGGCAGTGGTGATGAACAACACTGAGCTGGCCCAGAACCTGCTGAACGTCTATGGGACTCCTGACAACGTTGGTTAGGCAGGGTCGTTTATAGACTCCACAGCATGTTTGACTATATTAACTGAGCCTTTTTTTTTTAGAAAGGACTCAGTAATGTCTTATTTGGACTTTCATATCTCTGAGCCTTCAGTCATAGTTTACAAAAACCCTGTTAATAACCATAATTTGTGTTGTGTATCAGACTGTGGTGGGAAACCGATAGTCTTCACCAAGGATCATAAAAAAAGCCTGGGGAAGACATCTCTGGCTCGCATCACCTGTGACAACACTGGCATCGCTGATGTCCCTGAGAGACCCTTCCAGTCTCCCCCGTGAGTCCGGTTACACCCTTTGTGAAGACATCCCTGCTTTCCACCTCAGCCCCTGGAAGGACAATGGTGATAGTGAGTGTTGATCTGAGGCCTCATGTGACATACATCTCTCTTTAACTGAGCCTTACTGAGGTGGGAATTTGTGTGTTCTCAAGTGTGAGTTAGAAAGATATTATTTGGTCAATATATACAGGAAGTAATACATGATTTCTAATATTATTTTTTATTGAACCTGGTCCAAACACAGATCTCAAATCTGGTGGAACTGGCTCGACTACACAAGGACCAGTAGGACCGAGAGGGCCACCAGGACCAGAAGGTAAAATCACCACCCTCCTCCATCATCCCTTCTCTCCCACATTTACATGTACAGTGGCAAGAGAAAGTATGTGAACCCTTTGGAAATACCTGGATTTCTGCATAAATTGGTCATAAAATGTTATCTGATCTTCATCTAGTTCACAACAATAGACAAACACAGTCTGCTTAAACTAATAACAGACAAACAATTATATGTTATCATATCTTTATTGAACACACTGTGTAAACATTCACAGTGCAGGGTGGGAAAAGTATGTGAACCCTTGGATTTAATAACTGGTTGATCCTCCTTTGGCAGCAATAACCTCAACCAAACGTTTTCTGTAGTTGTGGATCAGACCTGCACAATGGTCAGGAGGAATTTTGGACCATTCCTCTTTACAACACTGTTTCAGTTCAGCAATATTCTTGGGATGTCTGGTGTGTACTACTCTCTTGAGGTCATGCCACAGCATCTCAATCGGGTTGAGTTCAGGACTCTGACTGGGCCACTCCAGAAGGCGTATTTTCTTCTGTTGAAGCCATTCTGTTGTTTATTTACTTCTGTGTTTTTGGTCGTTGTCCTGTTGCACCACCCAACTTCTGTTGAGCTTCAATTGGTGGACAGATAGCCTAACATTCTCCTGCAAAATATCTTGATAAACTTGGTAATCATTTTTTCCGTCGATGATAGCAAGCTGTCCAGGCCAAGAGGCAGCAAAGCAGCCCCAAATCATGCTGCTCCCTCCACCATACTTTACAGTTGGGATGAGGTTTTGATGTTGGTGTGCTGTGCCTTTTTTTCTCCACACGTAGTGTTGTGTTCCTTCCAAACAACTCAATTGTAGTTTCATCTGTCCACAGAATATTTTGCTAGTAGCGCTGTGGAACATCCAGGTGCACTTTTGCAAACTTCAGACATGCAGCAATGTTTTTTTTGGACAGCAGTGGCTTCTTCTGTGGGGTCCTCCCTTGAACACCATTCTTGTTTAGTGTTTTATGTATCGTAGACTCGTCAACAGAGATGTTAGCATGTTCCAGAGATTTCTGTAAGTCTTTAGCTGACACTAGGATTTTTCTTAACCTCATTGAGCATTCTGTGCTGTGCTCTTGCAGTCAGCTTTGCAGGACGGCCACTCCTAGGGAGAGTAGCAACATTGCTGAACTTTCTCTTTTTTAACACAATTTGTCTTACCGTGGACTGATGAATATCAAGGCTTTTTTAAACTTTTGTAACCCTTTCCAGCTTTATGCAAGTCAACAATTCTTAATCTTAGGTCTTCTTAGATCTCTTTTGTTCGAGGCATGGTTCACATCAGGCAATGCTTCTTGTGAATAGCAAACTCAAATTGTGTGAGTGTTTTTTATAGGGCAAGGCAGCTCTAACCAACATCTCTAATCTCGTCTCATTGATTGGACTCCAGGTTAGCTGAGTCCTGACTCCAGTTAGCTTTTGGAGAAGTCATTAACCTAGGGGTTCACATACTTTTTCCAACCTACACTGTGAATGTTTAAATGATGTATTCAATATAGAGAAGAAAATAATAATTTGTGTGTTATTAGTTTAAGCACACTATGTTTGTCTATTGCTGTGACTTAGATGAAGATCAGATCAAATTTGATGACCAATGTATGTAGAAATCCAGGTAATTCCAAAGGGTTCACATACTTTTTCTTGCCACTGTACATGATTACTGTCTGTACTATGTCATAAATATTCTGGTAGTCACTCACTAGGCCTGATGTGAGGTGCTAAGTGGTTATCTGATGAGGTCCCCCAGAGTATAACCACTGCTATGACTAATAGTATATAACAAGGAGGAGCATAACCACTGTTATAACTAATAGTATATAACAAGGAGGAGCATAACCCCTGTTATGACTAATAGTATATAACAAGGAGAAGCATAACCACTGTTATGACTAGTGTCTGTTGTAGTGTTGACATAATTCCTAACCTCACTCTCTCTCACTCAGGACCCCAAGGGCCACGTGGTTTGCCTGGCATCTCCGCAAAATCTCCTTTCGCCATGCGGCTTGACTATAAATACCCCAAACCAGGCCAGCCCATCCAATTCTTTGAGGTAATCTACAATGGACAGAACCACTATGACACCAGGATGGGGGAGTTCACCTGTGTGGAGCCAGGCGTCTACGAGTTTGAGTTCCATTGCACCATATACCAGAATGTGGGCAGCGTGGACCTGCGGAGAAACAGCCAGCTGGTGCTGCATTCCTTCACCACCCAGCAGAACGGCTACATCACGGCTACTGGAGGCACACTGCTGCAGCTCAACAAGGGGGACAAGATCTGGCTGTCAACTTACTACGGTGGCAACGGCAGGACCTCCGGCAGCTTCTTCTCAGGGCACCTGATCTTCACTGTCCACAGCCCTCTCTGTGCCACGGTTACAACTAACCTACCTTTTCTGTCTTTTAAAATTATTTTTTTAATTCATTTTTTATTATCTTTTAATGTATGATAAGCTTTAACAGATCATCAAGGAGAAAAGAGGTCAGTTCACTGGTTTGTTATACTTGCACTAGGAGAGAAAGAGGAGTGGGAGAGTCACTGATAGGAGAGAAAGAGGAGTGGGAGAGTCACTGATAAGAGGAGTGGACGAGTCACTGATAGGAGAGAAAGAGGAGTGGGAGAGTCACTGATAAGAGGAGTGGACGAGTCACTGATAGGAGAGAAAGAGGAGTGGGAGAGTCACTGATAAGAGGAGTGGACGAGTCACTGATAGGAGAGAAAGAGGAGTGGGAGAGTCACTGATAAGAGGAGTGGACGAGTCACTGATAGGAGAGAAAAAGGAGTGGGAGAGTCACTGATAGGAGAGAAAGAGGAGTGGGAGAGTCACTGATAGGAGAGAAAGAGGAGTGCGAGAGTCACTGATAGGAGAGAAAAGGGAGTGGGAGAGTCACTGATAGGAGAAAGAGTGGGCGAGTCATTGCATTACATTTCTCTCTCTTCCTCTATCTTTCACGTTTATCACCAAGACAACACCCATGTCTAAACACATCTTATTTTTCTATGTGCGAACCCCAACCCACTACCCCCCCAAACCCAATTATTGTTGTTAGATTCAATTCATCTTACCACATCAGGGATATGCATTGGGATAGCTTTATGATTGTTAATTCTATTTTATTTCATTTCACTTTCTTCTAATTGTTGGTATGTATTTTCCTTCTTATGAACTTGTTGGCTAATTAAATTATATCGTTAGATCTTGCACATTAAACACTTAGAACAAAACCTACTAACTTAATATATGCTAATGATGAGTTTTGGGGTGATGGTAAAATTATGACAAATAAGAAGGGAGCCTACCTGCCGTTGGGTGGGCAAAACATTCATTCTAAAGCTAATGTTTCAACATTTATACAGTAAACTTAGAATGTTATTTTTTTTTTTACCTTTATTTAACTTGGAAAGTCAGTTAAGAACAAATTCGTATTTACAATGACGGCCTACCCCGGCCAAACCCGGACGACGCTGGTTCAAGTGTGCGCCGCTCTATGGGACTCCCGATTACAGCCGGTTGTGATACAGCCCGGAATCGAATCAGGGTCGGTAATGACGCCTCTAGCACTGCGATGCAGTGTCTTAGACCGCTGCGCCACTCGGGAGGATATAAATGATTATAAAGAGTATACTTTGATAAACAATTATTTTCTGACTGATTCATCTTTCAAATGAGAAATTATGAATACAATAAAATGACACATGCACATGCTCTTCTGTGCCTTCTGTGTCACCTCAAGTCAAGACCTCACCTCACATTGTTGGAGTAGCGATACACACAACACGCAGCATGTTCACTTCACGCTTAACCAAAGGGGGGCGTGAGGGTTCCACATCGATTCGCACCCTTCTTCTCAGATGTAGGGTTTTTCACAGAATACGAATGTCTCAAAATCTTCTATTGCTCAGATTATGACCTATAGGCTACACTGCAGTATGTGGTTTATCACACTTGTAATTAATGATCTATGTGTAATGTTCGTTTTTATGAAGATTGGCCTAAAAGAGTCAATATGTGCCAAAAAAAGTACAATAAACTCAACTTAACTTTCTGTGCATAGGCCTAGGCTAGGCTGTGCGTGTTTTCGTTGTGGAAAATGAGTAACAGAAATATTGGCTATAAAAATAACACCAATATGCATATAGGATACAGAAAACAGAACATTAAGATTTTGTCAACTTTAATAGGCCTACTTATCTTATAACCAATCATCAACAATATTAAAGCAAACGAATAAGTCAAACTAACATCTTTCCTAGCCTAAACATTTTCATTAAAATGTTTGCTTTATTCGTGAAGTAAAGATTAGGATTTAGAAAATCAATAGAATGATAGGCTGCAGGCAGAGGATAACGTAAGATGTGGTCTGACTGTGCACCATTTTAATTGTTGTCGTCTATATTCGCCGGGGACTTACCTTACTTAAATAAGTAAACAAATAAATGAGCGCAATATATAGCGATCGATACGGACGTGGTGGGCCGCATTATCCCGTTGTTCTCTCCGCAGTGGACAGAGGGGACGAGAGCCAGCTGCTGCGTCTTGGGCCTACACCCCCCCTCCCCCTCCCAGAAAGTGGCGGCTGGTACTCCCGTGGGAGCGAGGGAATGCCTGGAGATGGCGAGTGGCACACGATACACCATTGTTCGGTCTAGCAGTCACTGATTCCTCGCCCCACACCCCGTAAACACTCACTGACCGTCTCAGCGAGTAAAATTGATTAGAAAGCCGTTTGTGTCGCTCAAGGTGGTTTGACTAATCCGCATTTTCGCCTGGGTATCTGCTCCAATATTACGAAGCGAGCAAATCCATTTTTCATTCGATATGGCTACATGGCTATGGGCTAGGCCTACCCATCTGTAAAGTTAAACAGGTTGTTTCCCTCTAAAGCCCGATGACTGGTCCATTAATTTTCCACGTGCAAACAGGACTCATGTCAATAAAATCTAGTCAGTTAATGTCACCCAACTATTTGCGGTGTTCTGTATAGCCATCCTACACTCAGTGCGCAATCCTTGCATTGAGGATGTTCTGAGGGTCCTTCAAGCGCTTCTGAGGAACCTACATTTTTTTTAAAGACAATAGTCCTCCTGCATGAGTCCTCAAGTCAAGAAGGTCTTTCTCCTGCCAGTAGATGACTCCATTCACCTGAGAGGAAGTGGGTACATAAAGCAGGTAGGCTACAGTTGACAATAAGTAGCCTAAACCGGCCCTAGACAGCCCTCAATGCCAATATCCGTAAAGCAAGTGCGGTTATTCTATGGGTGCTATGTCATCTCTAGTAGTGTTCTGTGGAGGAATTCACAAGATGTGTATTAGTCCAACCTACTTCAGCATCTGTAGTTATTTAATGCTTTCGGGTTAAGCAGAGCTGTCAATCAAACAAGTCGTGACGCGGGGCAGAAGAGTACGGAACGAACTCAGGGAGGGGCGGAGAATCAGTGGCTAGGATTCCGCAAGACTGTTCTTATAATTGGGGGAACATCTGACTCCGTCGCGCGCTGGCAGATGGTCGGTTGAGGCGGGATCGAAGGGGGGAGATTTACATTCATTGTTCAGGGGCTCGAGCTCAATCCAGAGACAATAGCCTCAGCAAGGAGCAAGGGATGAAAAAAACTTTCCTTTTCAGATACAGAAGGATGGATAAAGAAACAACGGAAATTAATTAAAAACAAATTTCTGTAAATTAAAACGCATAAAAACGTATGATCTGCCAGCTATTCGAGCATACCGGTCAACAGGCATATAGAAACAGCAGTTTGTCAGCAACTTTTGTGTAAATCGTTTTTCATTTTATGGTGCAAATAACCTGAGTAAAACGCGTAATACACACAGCCAGTGTTTATTGCAGATAGACAAAGTGCAGCTGTATCAGTTTTTCTGCGCTGGCTCTTCAGTGACACCCACATGGGAACTGAGGTTTAACTTTCCAACTGTAGAATATTTTTTATAATAAGGTTGAACGCATTTATAACTGAAATGTGGTTTACTCAATTGAACACGGGTTCACATCCTATCTAAGCATGATATCGGATTCCTCCACATTTTGGAACTGTGCCCCAAATATATATTGATGGTCTATTTAGCAAATGTAAAAAAAAATAGAGTAGGCTACAATGTAAAATGTAGACATAAATCCACATTATTTTTCATGGATGTGTTGTCATTGCATTGCCTGTTGTTGTAGCGGATATATTTATTTATCCTGTGTTCATTTGAAGCATATCTAACATATACTGTATCTGTATCATTTTAGACAGAAGTTCCAACCGTGTTTCCTCAGACTGACAGCACTGTCTTGGATGAGCAGCACGAACGTATAGCAGTGAAGAACAACCAGACTTCAATTGTTTAGCACTAATATCCCCAATCGAATCACAGCTTTCAATCACTGCGCATTGTTCAGGGAGAGCAGACAGGTGCAGTGCACTCTTGTGTTTACTGATGACTCGACTGAAAATGCCAAATAAGATATTCAGGTTTGTTGCTTTCGGCTTTTAATCCAGTTATCCTATTAAAAGACCATTTACAATTGAATGCCTAACGCAAGCAATACAACAGAAACGTTGGCTACATTTTTAATATCAAACTAAATAGGCCAATAGTTTGCTGGTAATGCAATATGTTTGCGTAGGCTATAATGTTACATTTGACATGTTCAAGTAACCTGGACTTAAATGCTTTCTCAATTTTACAATCTTTAGACAACTTTGCTGCAACATGAAGGCCTAGCTGTCTTTTTGCAGGCCTTTCATGCATATGTCTGGGACAAATATGGCAGCAGTAGGCCTTTATTCAAATGGAATGTTGTGTCTATGTTATTTATTTGGGGTTGTTCCCTGCAGCGGTAATTGTACGCAGCACTAAGAGATTACAAAGAGATAATAAACAAGAAATCGAATAATAATAATTTATTAAGTAGACGAATGAATAGGCCAATATTATAAACAGGTGATTGATGTCACTGCACTATAGGCTGAATAAAATGTTTTGTGTTCACTGAAACTTCCATTTGTGATTTCAACATAGAATAATAACATCATTTAATCATTAACACAATGTAGCCTAGTTCGATAGTCTATAAAAATAATAAAGGTCTGTTGTCTGAATATGTGACCAAATGTTTAAAAGTTCAAATGAAAGGATAAAAAAATAATAATAATGTTATTAGCCTTAATTTTTGTTCATATTGTGGCACTTTCATCTGAGATCTGAAGCACACTTCGGGTAGGACTTCACCAGAGAAAAGTTTGAAGAGACAAGAGAGCTATTTGGCTAGCTGGATGCTCAAAAAGTCCAACTAACGGAGACATTTTACACCAATGAGAGCATCCATTTCAACAATCGGTCCCCCATATGGCAGTGTAGCCCCTCCTCCAGCCCCTATCCCGACAGAGGAACTCATACATGCTTCAGGACAGTGAAGTGGAGCGTTATTGCCAGCTCTTTAGCCAATACATTCAAAGCGAAAAAGGTCTCTGCTACTTTGTTTGAGAAAGATTTTGCCACCTGATTTTAGAGCTGTCGTGTGGAAGTGTGTGTGCATGCATATCTGTGGAATAGACTACGGTGTGTACGAGACTGTCCAGGAGTGCGCGCGTGTCCACCAAACAGGTGACCCTTGTTTATGGTCGAACCGACATTTGACGTTACATATCCCCTGTTTGTGGACAATGATTGCAGTCCACCGGAAAATACATCTATTGCTTGTTTTCCTTCAAGAGCACGTTTGAAGACAGAATAGTGGACACGCAGTAGCCTGTTATTTCCCCTGGACAGCTCTGAAGCCTCAATCATCATCCAAGTGCTCGATAACAGCGTCCTGGAACGTACCTCCCAGTTCTATTTTGCCAAAGTGATATTGCTCTCTCGTTTACTCTGAAAAGAACACCATTGGATTTGTGTATTAAATGTACGGGATCCAGGAGCATCTGATAAGAGACGTCAGCGGATTAAAAGAAAGAACTCTGGGAGAAGAGATGGATCCGGTCCGGTCCTGGGTGCGTAATGTCGGTGTTGTGGATGCTAACGTAGCAGCGCAAAGGTACAGTATACCTTCATGTTCTCAAGTCCTGTGGTATTTTGACGAAATACACGACTCTTTCGTATTGGCAAACTAAGAACAACGTAAAACAGTATAACGCACGTATAAGAAATTGCTTTAATGAATGATTAGGTTCGACTTCTATAAGCATGCAAGAGGAGTCAATGTATTATGCACATGGTTTTAACAATTTCTATATCATAAAGCATACTATGCTCGGGAAAAAATGATAAAGATAAATGACAAATAGCCTACCAGATGGCGCACAGATCACCGTAACATAGCCTATAGACTAGCCTATAAAAGTGACCTGTGGTGCAAAGCAATCAAATATAAAGTATTGTTGTTGATTATCCTCATGGCTCTTGTGTGATACTCATTTACCCTAAACTTATCCAGACATGAGATGAAACGAAAAAGCAACAGGTTGTCTTCGGGAGTAAGTGACCCCGGGCGTAAAGTTGACAATTGTGTAGAAAAATGAATCTCAAGCATCCCTGGCTTTCTATATGCTGAGTCCTGATTGTCCGGGGTGCGCGCTGTCAATAGCGAGTGGTGGCAGTGTCACAAGCAGCATGAAAGGGATACAACAAAACACAACAATAAAACAAACGCATTCTGTCACGAAAGTGACCGCACGGGCCGGAATAATGTTAATTTAGTGAGGATTCCACCTCCTGGGTATTGGTTTGTAGGCTTATAGGACGCGCATGAAAGGCTTTTGACGGTTGGAATCTGTTATTTTATCCATGTTGAATTATCTACTAAAGATTTTATATCTCCATCCAGAAATTCTCTTATCCCCATATATTAGGCCTATAGCCAATCATGACGATTTAAGTTGATGATAATAGCCCAGAAATAACAATAATAGGCCTAATCATAATAACAATAATAGGCCTAATCATAATAACAATAATAATGATAATGATCATAAAATGATGTTGGCCTGTCTACTGAAATATTAATCAGTAGACAAATTCCTATTCGTATTATCATTTATATCCGCCAAAATCAATTAGTCTACCATTATCTTATTCAAAAGTTTTTCAAAACTTTGACAGTGTTTTTCATACTGGTTTAAAATGAACTTTTGTGTATTCTTAATGTTAAAATACTCCAGTAGGCTACATCTACAGGCTGTTATGATAGCCTTGGTATAAATGATGTAGCCTTTTTTTCAAAGGAGAACATGCAAAAAGTAAGCATGCATACAAGGTAGCTTAACATTACTTTCAAAGGTGTATTTGCCTAAATAAACACTTTTTTGGCAACAGAACAAACTTTTGTAGTACATTGAAAACCTCCGTAATTTGGTGTATTCGATTAAATAAGGTTTTGGCTGATGTTTCAAACGAGCGTTATTCCCATCAATGTATTTTCCTATTTTACATGTATTCTATGCAACCGAAATACATTTGTTGATTGAAACCCTTTTCAATTGGTCACATCATGAATATCACCTTTTCATAATACTCACCAGATAGCAGAGGAAAATTAGAATTTTCCGTCATTCTTCCAAGCCTAAATTATGCAGCGATAAAATAATGGATACATGTAAGCTAGACACAATTATCCTATCAAAAGTACATTTTAATTTATGTCTGACTTTGGACCTTTTCTCCTTTCACTTTTCGAAGGTCAAGGATGAAGATCAGCATGAGTGCCAAAATAACTTTCACAGTAGACCTATAAGAAAAACGTTTTAAACTTCTTCATATTTTGCAGCGTCGAAAACCCCCCAGCCTTTATCTCACCCAGTGTAAGAGGCGAAGCATCAATAAACAATCATTGTTAATTAAGCTCTAGGTCTTCACGCTTGGAGCAAGTCAAACTTTGACCCACCCATTACATAAACACTGCGAGCACTTCATGCTATTTTTTGGTACATGTCAACATTTTGATTTCATTCCACCATCGATAATTCGCGATTTCCTAGGTAGGTCATGCATAGAAAGTTAGTCACTGAACCCAATGCGATTCTTGAATTGTCGCTAACAAATAATCCAAATGACCGTTTGTGAAAATTAAGCATAAGATGATTGCATCATACAGTTAGGCTATATAAGATGTTTATTCTTACAATCTTAATGAAGCATTTAAATCAAATAGTCTATAATTCCTTTAATGGTTTTCTCACATTGTTTGTTCGGTGAGTATTTTTCAAAACAAATTTCCTCCATATTGCCATTCCTGACTAATTCATGTTGCAATGTTGAATCTAGAAATGAATGATTCTGTTGCAGTCTATACAGTTTACCTTAATAAACAGTGATTGGAGTTGTAATGTGCCATCACTAGCACATTAGAGGCTGCTGCCTATATATATATGCACTTGAAATCACTGTGCCTCTTTAATGAATAGAACACTAGTCACTTTAATAATGTTGACATATTTTGATTACGCATCTCATATGTATATTCTGTATTCTATACTATTCTACTGTATCTTAGTCTATGTCGCTCTGACATTGCTCGTCCATATATTTATATATTCTTAATTCCATTCCTTTACTTAGATTTGTGTGTATTGGGTATATGTCGTGAAATTGTTAAATATCACTTGTTAGATATTACCGCACTGTTGGAGCTAGAAACACAAGCATTTTGCTACACCCGCAATAACATCTGCTCACACGTGTACGTGACCAATGAAATGTGATTTTGATTAGATTTTAAGAGTGTTTGCTATGTGTGACTGAGGATTGTGATGTAGTGTATGTGAATCTCTCCTCTCCTCTCCTCTCCTCTCCTCTCCTCTCCTCTCCTCTCTCCTCCTCTCCTCTCCTCTCCTCTCCTCCCTCCTCCTCTCCTCTCCTCTCCTCTCCTCTCCTCTCCTCTCCTCTCCTCTCCTCTCCTCTCCTCTCCTCCTCTCCTCTCCTCTCCTCTCCTCTCCTCTCCTCTCCTCTCCTCTCCTCTCCTCTCCTCTCCTCTCCTCTCCTCTCCTCTCCTCTCCTCTCCTCTCCACAGTGGTGTAGCTCTCTCCAGGGCCCACTTTGAGAAGCAGCCCCCCTCTAACCTGCGCAAGTCCAACTTCTTCCACTTTGTCCTGGCACTCTATGACAGACACGGACAGCCTGTAGAGGTGGAGAGGACTTCCTTCGTGGACTTTGTAGAACAGGACAAGGTGTGTGTGTTTGTTTGTTTCAGTTTGTTGATTGTGTGAGTATATTTGTGCATATTTCTCCATGGATCTTTAATACGCATGTCCTCTGTGTTCGCTATTATTGAAATCAAATCACAAGTCTCAAGTTAGTTTCCATAAGTTTACAAGAGAGAGTGAAGAAAAGGTGGTATAAATATAATGAAGATTTCTCTGGCTATTACAGCAAATGCAGCAAAACTGTAAGCTGACCACATTTACACATTTACACAACCCAGAGCAGGACATTTCTATGCAACCTGTAGTGTACAGGCGTTTAACTTGACCTTCCACGTCCTCTATAAAGCTGAGCTTATTGAACAGCTGACAGCTCCATGTTACAAGCCTCACTCCCAATGAGCTGAGCTGATGGTGAGCGATTGAAAAATAATACCTAATGACTAATTAACAGCCTTACTCATTAGTGGGACATCACTACTTGTAAAAATGCAAATTACGCTCGCCTCTGTTAAGTTTTACCGTGACCAAATCATCAAAGTCTCTTTTCCTCCCACCCCCACATCCTAAATACTGCGGAGGGGGGAGAAGTACATTCCTCAGGTCAGACATTGGGTCAAAAGAAGGAGAGGAAGAGGTGGAGAGTGGCGGTCAGATTGAGAGGGAGAGAGAGAAAGAGATAAAGAAAAGGAGAGAGAGAGAGAACAAGAGAGACAGACAGAGAGAGACAGGGCAGGGGAGGGGTACACTGCATGGTGGAAGCCTTATGCCCAGTGTTGATGGATGGTTTTGCCTTGTGGTTAAACTCGAGCTGGGAGTATGAGGCTTGTGGTCCGAACTAGTAACAGCTCTCCCCTCGAGAGAGAGAAAAGAGAGCACTGTCCTGTCAACGGAAGTTCAAACACGGTTTTGTTTTACAGACAGAGAGAGAGAGTGTCGGTGGTAATGCCAGGGCTGAGGGCTGTCAGTGTTTCCCCTAGCGCCACACACACAGCCAGGTCAAGGCAGAATGATATGACGGCTCCGTCGGAGTTCATTTTCTGCATGTTTAACCTGGCGTCTGGTTTTGTTGTTATTCAGAGGTAGAAAGGTGATACGGGGATATAAATGTTCCTCTGTGAATATTTACTAAACATTATGTTCCAGTCTCTACTCTATACTGTACATTTCTCTCTTTCTTACCTTCGCTCATCTCTCTTAATATGTTCATTTCTTTCCTTCCTCACTTATCTCGTACTTTCTCCCTATCTCTGTCTTCCTCTCTTTTTGCTCAGAGATGACGGCTCCCTGGGTTATTGGACCAGAGAGGATTCCTTTGAGACCAGTTAGCAAGAGACTGGAAAGGGAAAGAAAGAGAGGGATAAAATGAAAGAGGGTGGTGTAGAGCCAGGGGGAAGAAAGGATGGGGAAGAAGGATGGAGGAAGGGAAGTTTCTCTGTCAAGGTCGACTGCTGCTCACTCTCGCAGCGCTACAGTCGTTTCCACTCACTGGAATATCCAGAGTGGGCCTACGCACACAGACAGGCACATTGCGCACATGCACACATACGCGCACACACGCGAGCTTGTGCGCACGTTCACTGTCGCGTAGCATACACGATAATGGGTACACTCTATTTTATTTGATCATACAGATCCCACGGCTTTAGGATTTCACGTCAGATGTGCTGCAGTTCAACTTCTAAAAAGAGGAGCTAACTCAAGGTTAAGCACCCAGCTCTGGAGCCCAGTGCAGGGTCCCATCTGGGGGTTTGAGCCTACAACCCTGGGATCCCCACACCACTCCCAGGGAAGGATGAAGTGCAGGATTAGAGGAGCCTGACTCTGCTTAACTGTGCTTAGTGATGCCCAGATGTACTTAACTGTGCTTAACTGTGCCCTCACCGGTGCTATAACTGCATGACTGCATCTGTGCGTTTGTCTGTTTGTCTGTTTGTCTGTTTGTCGTCTCATTCCAAGGAGCAGACGGGAGAAAAGACCAACAACGGCACGCACTACAAGATACAGCTCCTCTACAGCAATGGTGAGTACACCTTCAAATCATCAGCCATAGCATCAGGTAGCAGCATGTCCCATTCATGTCAGTGTGAGAACGTGGCCTCTCGGGTATTGATGTTCTGTGTGGTTTCATGTCTCTTGATTCTTTGTCCCAGAGACATTTTAGTGTCTGACCACTTCAGAGTGGGAGGAGGAACAGGTTGTCCTGAGCCGGACCACTGACCAAACACTATTCCGCATCTTAAGGGTATGGTCATGGAATGGACATGATATGGACATAACCACTTCTCTTGCGTTCCAAATATGAGAGGAAAAAGCCCATTTGAACCCCCCCTCTCTCTCTCCTAGTGGTCTTCTCCCTGCCACTTCCTCTGCCTCTCATCCCACCTCACCCTTCTTCTAAATATCTATCCACTCATCCAATTTCTGAATTCTTTGAGCCCCGGTTTTAGTTGTGTGTGGAGCTGCTTCCTTGCCCATAAACAGGGAAACAAGGTACACAGTGCCCCACAGGGTGTTACAACATCAGATAAGGGATATGCAAAGGGATTTCTGGTTCCCATTAGCCTCCACTGCCCCTCCTCTGCCATCGCCGTGGCACCCATGGGAGAGGAGATAAAAGACATGTACCAGAAAGACCCCCACCATACACACTCATACACATACACTGTACACTGTACACACATGCCTGCCTCTACACCCTCCCTTCCCTTCCCCTTCCCCCAAGCCATATCAAAGGCCTCCAGATTGAGACTTTGATGAAAGGAACCCGTTTTAAAAGCAATATTCTGCATAGGCTTCATAATAAAATCCCTCTGATAAAACGTGCTGCTCTTCAGACGCAATTCATTACATCGACGGCAGCTTTCAAGGAAGTAAAACCAGTAGTTTTGAAGCACCCAGAGACCAAAGGTTCAGGTGTTTTCTAAAAGCATGCTGGGAGGCTCTCTGTCAGATCCCAGAGCTCCTAAAACCCTCCACTGCTCCTCATCTGACCTGTATGGATGACCCAGGGAATGGCTATTCTGGGAATCAAATAAATGTCCCGTCTAAAACACTCAAATCCCATGCCTTCAGGATTAGGTTGTCGTTGTGAGATGAGTCTATTTTAGTTTCCTTTACTGATTGTGTATGTGTCTGTGTGCAGGGGTTCGTACGGAGCAGGATCTTTATGCACGACTTATTGACTCAGTCACTAAACAGGTAAGGAGCCCTGTTTGCCTTGACTGGATTTAGCCTGCTGTGGAACTCCTGATTGCAGCTTGATTGATTGCACATGAAATCTAATTCCCCCATCACTCGCTCTCCCTCTCTCTCAGCCCATAGCATATGAGGGACAGAACAAGAATCCTGAAATGTGCCGTGTTCTGCTCACTCACGAGGTTATGTGCAGGTGAGCCGCACACACACACGCACATGCGCACACGCACACGCACACACACACACACACACACACACACACACACACACACACACACACACACACACACACACACACACACACACACACACACACACACACACACACACACACACACACACACACACACTAACAGATGGAGGAAATCATTTTCTTCAACATATCCATCACCCATGTCTCTTTGTTTTGTCTTGATGTGGTATGCCATTTGAAAATAAGACTGGGGTTGAAGTGAAAGTATAGCCTGTCTGTCTTCAGGCTTGTTACAGTGTGAGCCCCCTGCTGCCTTCTCCTGTAGCCCCCGAGTCCCCCACCAGCTCCTGTTTCTCTCTGGAGCATCCCTCACGGACAGGGGGAGCTACGGGGGCCAGACTTCCTTGAACCTCCACTGAAACATGTTCAGGGTATAATTAACCCCCCCAACCCCCATCACCACCCCAGCCCCTTACGTCTTACATGGACAATGGTCCACAATGGAACCCTGTTGAAACATAAGAATTCGAGTAGTTTCTCTGATTTCTGAAAGCTTTAGTTTCTAACAGAGGGTAGAAGGCATAAGACAGTGTGGCAGCAATGGGTCAGGGTGAAAGAAGAGGGCTGCCGTTATGGTGCTTTAGTAAGACTGGGCTTCCTCACTATGCATGCTGTGTTTTTGGAGGTATGGAGGTAGGAAGAGAGAGACAGAGGGAGAGAGCGAGTGAGTGCTGGGGAAGTGGGGCAGTGACCCAGGGTTTGAGGGCAGGAGTGGGAAGGAGAGGGGGGTTTGGCAGGGGAAGAGGGGCTAAGACTGAGTGGGCTTTGCCATTGTTTAGCCAGCAGATGCCCGAATGTGACTCACAGCTGGCTAATAACAGAGCCGGGGAGGCAGAGGGCAAGCGTCACAGCTGGGGAGTGAGGCCATCTGACAGGGGGGCGGAGGGGGGAGGCAGAGGGGGGCAGGGCCAAGCTGGGACACGAGAGGGGTGAAGCGAGGTGTAGGAGTGGCAGATGGCTAGGGGTGGGGGCACTTTTTGTTATGCAGCGGAGGGGACTTGGAGGGGGGGCCGGGGGGCCAGCAGGCTCCACAGACAGGACTGCTGACGAATTGTAGGATGCTGTGTGTGTGTGTGTGTGTGTGTGTGTGTGTGTGTGTGTGTGTGTGTGTGTGTGTGTGTGTGTGTGTGTGTGTGTGTGTGTGTGTGTTGATGTGTTTGTCTGTGTGTGATTGGGGTGGGGGTTGAGTTTGATTTCGAAATCAATGTGACAGATTGCCAGGCTGGCTTTTCACTTCTGAATAATGTCTCCCTGTTTGTATGGTCCGTTGTTGTACCTTTTCTCCCCTTTCTTTTATTCTTTTGTCTCTTTCTCCCCTCCTCTCCTTTGGCCCTTTTTGTTTCCCTGGATCAGTGCAGTCTGGAACGGTGGACGGGCCAGAGGAAAGATCAGTCCTGTCATGCTGGTTTGTTTCACTCACTGTGTTGTTGTGTTTTCTGGTTGTTCTTTTGGAACACAGTCGCTGTTGTGAGAAGAAAAGCTGTGGAAACCGCAACGAGACGCCCTCTGACCCGGTCATCATTGACAGGTAACAGCACCTGTCACCCGCTCACACAACCCTGACAACGTCAAACACCCCAACTGAGCCTGTGTTCCACTGTCTCCCCCTCAACTGTCCCTCTCATGCCTCTAAGATGTCCAGACATACTCAGATGCAGAAATACTCACCACTCACACAAACATCAATTCATGGATGCACATTAACATTTACTCAGAAAGAGAGAGAGAAAGAGAGAAAGAGAGAGAAAGAGAGAGAGAGAGAGAGAGAGGCAGAGGCAGGGGAGGGGTACACTGCATGGTGGAAGTGAGGGCAGAGAGTGAGGGCAGAGACCCAGATCCATGTGATGAGATCTCACAAATAAGCTGTTGTTTTTATGGCCAGTAAAGACAGAGGGCCTAGTGGGAGAGGAATGGTTAGTGGGGTCAACGGGAGAGAGGGCAGGGTGTGGATGTGTAAGGGTGATGGCGAGGTGCATACATGTCTGCATGTTAAATATGTGTGGTGTGTGTGTGTATTTGGGAGCTCACCCTCTAGGTCTGTGTTGCTGTGCCAGATGCCTTTAACCCCCTGGAGTCGATGTCCACGCCCCCGCGGAAATCTAATTAGCATAATAAAACATTCCCATAAAAAAAATATGTTTAGAGGCCACCGAGTGGTGCAGCGGTCTAAGGCACTGCATCTCAGTGCTAGAGGTGTCACTACAGATCCGGGTTCGATCCCGGGCGGTGTCACAGCAGGCCGTGACTGGGAGACGCATAATTGGCCAAGCATTGTCTGGGTTAGGGGAGGGTTTGGCTGTCCAGGATATCCTTGTCCCATCATGCTCTAGCGACTCCTGTGGTGGGCCAGGCGCATGCATGCTGACACGGTCGCTAGTTGGATGGTGTTTCCTCCGACACATTGGTGTGGCTGGCTTCTGTGTTAAGTGAGCAGTGTGTTGAGAAGCAGTGCGGCTTGGCAGTGTCATGTTTCGGAGGACGCATGGCTCTCGACCTCCGTACGGGAGTTGCAGCGATGGGACAAGACTGTAACTACCAATTGAATATAACGAAAAAGGGGTAAACAATAAATCTGTCAGTTTAAGCTAGAGATATGTTTTTTTTTGCATTGGATGCATCTCAATCCCCCACAAGCGTCTTGGGACTCGTCTGAAGTCGGTACAGCCGATCTGCCAACTTCTGTCAATACCATCCGAAGAGTTTGGGCTACACAGTAATATGACCCCTCTGTGGAAGGGTGAGACTCTCATAAACAAGTACATGTTGGTTGTTTTGCCTCACAAGACTCGTCTGAGGGTCCCGCGGTACCAGTTGAAAACATTAGTGGAAGTATATATGGAGACTGTTTAGTGCCAAAAATAAGGGGTTAAATACATGTAAAAAATATATATCTTGGATATAGGACAGACACTTCAGAACAAACATCCTTTTTGCTGGGAGACTATCTGTTGTTTCATGTAGTTAATCTCTTATTCAGTGCATTTGTATGGGCTAATAGAAGTAAGGCCAAATACATTTTTTTTTATACTTCAAGGGGTCTTAAAATTCAAAATCAAATAGCAAAATGATCCTTGGTATGACCTTCTTAAAACAATTCCATATAGCTTAGTAGAACCCCCCCCCCCCTCCCCCGGCTTAGACAGGGCTTAGGACTGTAATGGGTTAATGGAGTGCACCCACCCTGTGAGTGTTTATGACACTGAGGCATGCGTCTGTGATAGTTAGCGTCTCTGCAGTATACCTGTCACTGCTAATGTAAGCATCTGTGTTTGTTAGTGACTGTGCTGCTAACACATGCAGATACTGTACACTCTGTCTGTCTGTCTGCCTCCTTTGCTCTGGTGGTCAGCACACAGAACACTGTGACTGCCCCTTGCACTTAGTCCACACTGTCCTCCAAAAAAAACCTCTGTACACAGTCTTAAACTCCTGCCATATATACTGTATAAATAAAAAACATTCCTGTCAGAATCATGAAGAGTTAGGGTCTATCATGCAATGTGAGGGTTCACACATATGTCTTGTCTGCAGCCTCCCCAACTGACAGCCAGTTATCAGGCTTTAGGGAGACAGAGCGTTACCTTAATCGGCATGTGTGAGGGCTTCCACGTCCCAGGGATTTTGGAAGTCACACAGGGTCTGCATGGAGTTAACCATTGTGATGAATGCTCGCAGACCTATGTACAATAGTTTTTCTGTGATGTCATCTCTTCAACCTTCATCGCACCTTCCTTCCCCTCACTCTTCCTCCCTCCCTCCCTCCCTCCCTCCCTCCCTCCCTCCCTCCCTCCCTCCCTCCCTCCCTCCTAAAATACACTCACTTCATACATGTCAAAGATTTCTCTCTCTCTTTTTCTCCTCTGTTCAAGCTGGCTGGCTGTTGACAGTGTGTCTCAGAGGATCTCTGCTGAAGATAGTTTTCATATAACGGAAAAATTGGGCTGTTGTCTTTTGGATTTTCCCAGAATCCCTAGGAGCAGCTGTTTTTCTCATTTAGTGCATTACTTTCCCAACTATCCTTTTCCTCCATCTTCCATGGCTAAACCTCTCCAAAGATTGTTCATAAGTAGTGCAGGGGGCTTGTGAATTGCAGGATCTGTATCAGTGTGTGAGCCTGTGCAGGCTGATGGTGGTGTTGTGAGGATGGTTTTAAATGGGATCGTTGACCTAATCACACTGTGCCCATCCAGACCTGATAGGAGCTTTTCCCTCTTGACAGGCTCATGGATCCCTCTCCTTGGGGAGCAGCCTATTAGCAGCTATGTAATTTGGGATAAGCTGTTGGAATTTGTTGCACTGTGTCCTTGCAGAAATCCCAAATGTATTTCTTGTGGGTTTGTATGTGTGTATGTGTGAGAGAGGGAGAACGCGTCTGTGTGAATATGCCCATATGTACATTGTTTGTGTGTACATAAATTCATGTATGTTTCTGTTTATGTGTGTTTGTGCATGCATGTGCACAGATGTTTATTTATTTATGCATTTATAGTGTATGGATGCATGTGCAATTGTGTGTATGTGACCCATTGCCTGACTTTTACCCCTGTCACTGCTTGGGGCCTAAATTATTTGTGTGTGTGTGTATGTGTATGTGGGTGTGGGTGTGGGTTGTTTCTGAGGGTGCAGTAATCATCCTCCTGCTCTCAGCCCCAACACCTGTTCTCCAATTAACATGCAGCGTGCTGGGGCCCACCCGCCCTACTGCCACCCGCCCTACTGCCACCCGCCCTACTGCCACCCTTACTGCCGCTGAATCGCTCTCATCTCTTTTTTTCAATTTCTCTCCCTTTCCCTCTCTCTCAATCTCTGTGCTTCTCTAGCTCTCCTTTTTTCTCTCTTTCTCTCTCTCTCTCTCTCTCCATCTCTCTTTCTCTCTGTTTATATATTTAGTCTCTCTCTCTCTCTCTCGCTTACTCTTTCTCTTTGGGATCCTCTTGGATTCTCATGCTTATACCAGTGTTTCTACCACACTCTTTCTATCTTTCTTTTACTTCCTTTCTTTCACTTCCTTTCTCTTCCTCTGCCTCGTGTTCCCTCATCCCTCTCTCTCCCCCTCCTCCTAGCCCATCAAATTTTGTGATAATTAGGCAGTGTCATTAGGACACCTACCCAAGTACAAGGGAGTTTGCAATTCCCCAAACGGCCCAAACCCCCTATTTTCTAATCTCCTTTCCATATTGTCCCCCCCCCCTACCAATCCCCTCCTGCTGCTCCACTCCCTCCTTCTCCCTAATCCTGATTTGAGTGAAAGGGGAGAGAGGAGATCACAGCTGATCCATAGGGAGGGATGGAGGAGTGGTGGGGGGAGGGGGCTTGGAGGTGTTGGGGGTTAGTCAGAATGGGGAGATGACTCTTTAAGACACCCTTACCCCTTACTCATATTCATATAAAGCACCGATCAGGTCATACTGCTTGCAGCGTTTACTAGTCTTGTCATTGTTGAATATGTCACTCACTCACTGACTATCTTATGCAATTGAGGGGGACCTCTTTGTTTTGAAGATGTAAATTATCTTTGATTGATTAATTGACTGATTGATTCCTCTGTTTTGCCAATTTCAAATTGTGGATTACGTTCACACGTGCCTCGTTGCTGAATGACTCTTTTGTGATTAAATGATCTGTTTCAAAGAGAACTGACTGTATGGCTGTAGCATAGAACTCCATACTCCATTCTCTGATATGTTCCGGGTTTTTTTACAGGCCATGCTGTCACAGCTTTTGCATTGTCTGGCTTTGATATTTTCTCAGTGGCTGTCTAACTTACATATACCAGAACACATCCCTGTGTGTGTCCCTCCCTCCTCCAACCTAAGGAGTTCTACTCTACCCTCTACTCAGAGACAGACAGGTCAGTTAACAGTGGCATTACTGCCAGATGACCCCTGACCTTTAGAGAACTATATGAGCGCTAGCCTCTGTGTTTATAGAGGAGCGTGCTTTACAACAGAGACAGACAGTCAGTATTAGTGCTAGTGTTTGTAGGATTGGGAAGTTTGGATTGGTTAATGGGAGGGGGCAGGGTTGGAGTGTATGAGCGTGGTTTTACATTTGGCTAGGAGGTTGGAATCAATAGATGGTCATAAGGAAAGCATGAAAGATCCATCGTAAGGGAGGAGAGGGGAGGCAGGGGAGGAGAGAGTCCAGAGAGGGGATCAATGGCATGCACTATCTCACTAATTGATCGTGTTTTCAGGAGGGGTCTTTTTTAACAAGCCAGCACTCTGAGGAAAGAGGAATAATCAATGGGAATTTTCCAATTTTGTCAATATCGCTTTTCCCTTCCCCCTTTCAAAACGACAAGCCATTTCACAAAGACTGGATGCAAGGGAGAGATACATTTGTTTTCCTTTCTGTCAATGAGAACATACAAAATCCTCCTCAGCAAGTTTTTTTCCCTCATCAATTAGACCAGATAAATCCTTTCCTATGTGTTAAATGATCAAAAATACTTATTATAGGCAGCAGTAATGGTTGTGGTCAAGCCCACTTTTAGAAATGTGATTAGAGCTCCCTTGCGAAGACTTCAAATAGTTGACCCTAAGAGGAATCCATTGCTCTTCATCTTGTATTATGGGCCGTATTGATCTTCTACTCCTGATTCTAGTTATGTGCGCGTTTGGTTGTTTTATCTGGCCGTCACATAGCAGCGAATGAAAGTGTGCACACGGTTGCTTTTAAATCAATATACACTAAATTGCTTTTACTTCCAGAAAATCATTTGGGTCAATTTCTAATGTCTTCATTTGGATGAGGATTATTTCAGTGAATGTTTTGCGCGTGTTATCTGTTGGAATCGACACGGATTCCTCTGGACAGTTTGACAATATAGCATTCAGATATCATTTGTTCATTTGTATCTGAATGCCTTTCTTCAACAACCACATCTCTAACACCATGCCCAAACCGGACGCGCGTGTGCTTCCGCGTGTGCTTCCGCGCGTGCTACCGCGTGCTCCATCGCACGCTAAATTATTTTGTCCCCCCCACACCAAATGCGATCACGATACGCAGGTTGCAATATCAAAACAAACTCTGAACCAATTATATTAATTTGGGGACAGTTCGAAAGCGTTAAACATTTATGGCATTTTAGCTAGCTAGCTTGCAGTTGCTAGCTAATTTGTCCTGGGATATAAATATTGAGTTGTTATTTTACCTGAAATGAACAAGGTCCTCTACTCCGACAGTTAATCCACACATAAAACGGTCAACCAAATTGTTTCTAGTCATCTCTCCTCCTTCCAGGCTTTTTTTTCTTTGGACTTTATATGGAGATTGGCAACTAACTTTCATAATAAGGTGCATTACCATAACCGCTCAGTTCATCTTTCAATCACCCACGTGGGTATAATCAATGAGGAGATGGCATGTGGGTATATGCTTCTAAAAGCCAATGAGGAGATGGGAGAGGCAGGACTTGCAGCGCGATCTGCGTCACAAATAGAAGCAACTTCTATTTTAGCGCCTGGCAACGCAGACACTCGTTGACGCGCACGAGCAGTGCGGGTGAAATGACTGAATAACATGTATGTGTAAATGTATTTTGCGACGCGAGCAGTGTGGTCAGCATGTCAGGGACTGTTTGACAATCTGTCTGAATCTTCAACAACCACATCTCTAAGGGACTGTTTGACAATCTGGCTGGATCTTAATTTCTGTCTGTTTCTGCTTGACTGTCTCTGTCTGTCTGTCTGTCTGTCTGTCTGTCTGTCTGTCTGTCTGTCTGTCTGTCTGTCTGTCTGTCTGTCTGTCTGTCTGTCTGTCTGTCTGTCTGTCTGTCTGTCTGTCTGTCTGCCTACTTTCCTTCCTTCTCTCCCTTTCTCTCTCTCTTTTCCCCTAAATGTAAGATGTATCTGTGTGTTAGTTATGCTGCCTCTGTGTGCTGTCTCTGTGTGCTGCCTCTGTGTGCTGCCTCTGTGTGCTGCCTCTGTGTGCTGCCTCTGTGTGCTGCCTCTGTGTTGCCACTGTGGCGTTCTGAGCTCCTGTACATCTGTGTTGGCAGGTCCCTGCTCCCTGTGCGAGCTTGCCTCTTAGCCTCTCACTGTAATTTTAATGGAGGGGAACATCACCCGCCCCTCTCAGCAGAGCCCCCGGGAACATGCAGGGAGCAGAGCTTTTGGAAAGGAACATTAAACAACTGGCCAAAAAAATGGAAACAGCAACCATTTTTGACTGTGTCAGGGGGTCGAATTCCTCACCTCTCCCAGATGCCTAGTAGAAGCCAAATGGCCCCGTTACCTCATCATATGTCCTCTTGGAGATGTGAACAGTGTCAGTTTTAGAGATTGTTTCTCACGATCACAGAATCTGTAACTCCTTTAGCCGTGGAGCTCAGAGTAGGATGACATGGTCTCCAGCAGCAGTGCATGTCAGAGTGGAGATCCTAGTTAACAGACGTATTGGCCCCTTCTACCACCACTACCTCCACCACCTCCTCCACCTCCACCACCTCCACCACCAAGAATTCCACCACCACCACCACCACCACCACCACCACCACCACCACCACCACCACCTCCACCTCCACCACCTGCACCTCCACCACCTCGACCACCTGCACCTCCACCACCTCCACCACCAAGAATTCCACCACCACCACCACCACCACCTCCACCACCTGCACCTCCACCACCTCCACCACCTCCACCTCCGCCACCTCCACCACCACCACCTCTACCACCACCTCCACCACCACCAAGACCTCCACCACCACCACCTCCAACCCCACCACCACCCCTGTGTAATCTGGACACCCTTTCCTTCCGAGACCCATTTTTTATTTGTCCCAGAGAGCCATGATTTTAGGGGAAGGAGGAGGAATCCTGCATCTGAATTACACAGATCAATGGCATGACAAGCCGTCCATACAGGCTCATCTCCACTACCTCTGGTAGCGTGTCATGTCTTCTAGCCAAATCATAAAGCCCCCACAGGCACTCACTGAGCCAGCTATAGCTAGAGGCACAATCTACCTACATGCTGATCCTATTCGTTCTCATTATTACAGCTACACATCTATAACACACACACACACACACACACACACACACACACACACACACACACACACACACACACACACACACACACACACACACACACACACACACACACACACACACACACACACACACACACACACACACACACACACAATCCCTCCAGTCCCTTCACTTCCATGTCACAGGCGCCTCGTCTCCCTGGTGGCTGGTAGTGTCCAGTCCCTCCAGACCTCTGTCAGGAGCCCTTCAGACAGGGGACTGGCAGTGAGTGGAGACAGAGACGGGGCCCAGCAGCTCCACTGCACACAACACCACAGGCTGGGCCAGTCTGAGCAGCTGGCACAGGAGTGGGGGACATCTCCTCCCAGGAGGCAATGAGAGGAGGAGAATGTCAGACAGACAGACAGACAGACAGACAGACAGACAGACAGACAGACAGACAGACAGACAGACAGACAGACAGACAGACAGACAGACAGACAGACAGACAGACAGACAGACAGACAGACAGACAGACAGACAGAGGGAGAGGGTGCCACTGTCTGGATTATCAAATACTCACTGACAGGTACTGCTTGTAAGAAACACAGAGAGAGAACACTATTCAGAGTCAGGAGTCAGAATTCATTTTGTGATGTATGTGGTTTTGGTGATGTGGTCTCATGTGAACCAGGAAGACCCACGACTCAAATACAGACAGGAAGTGAACCATGAGTGGCAGATTAGATGGCTGGATTGTGCTGTCACCTTTGGCTGCGTTGGGCTGCGTTGGGTTGGGTGTCGTGGCTTGAACCCTAACACTCAGAACAAGCATATGTTGTTTTCTTAGGGAGAGCGCACAGAGGGGGAAGTCGGAAACGGAGCGCAGCAGAGAAATGTTTTGACAGGAAATGGGAATGGACTGCAAATGGACTAATGTGGGTGAATGACAGGGGGATTTAGGGAGGGGGGTAAACATGGGGTTTGGAAGGGGGCTCATAACACTGAAAATGGCCACACTCTCCATGAGTGGCTGGGACCGGGCGCTGTGTTACTGGGACAGGGAGAGGGGAAAGCAGCTTCCCATTTGTCTGGCCACTAATGGGTTTCACCTTTGGTAGGGCAGCACTCTCAGGAGGCCAGATTAGCATGATTTATTTTAGAGTAATTGAGATAATTTGTGTGTACATGGATGTGTGTGTATCAGAGTTTGTGTGTATCAGAGTTTGTGTGTATCAGAGTTTGTGTGTATCAGAGGTTGTGTGTATCAGAGTTTGTGTGTACATGGATGTGTGTGTATCAGAGTTTGTGTGTACATGGATGTGTGTTATATCAGAGTTTGTGTGTACATGGATGTGTGTGTATCAGAGTTTGTGTGCACATGGATGTGTGTGTATCAGAGTTTGTGTGCACATGGATGTGTGTGTATCAGAGTTTGCGTGTACATGGATGTGTGTGTATCAGAGTTTGTGTGTACATGGATGTGTGTGTATCAGAGTTTGTGTGTACATGGATGTGTGTGTATCAGAGTTTGTGTGTACATGGATGTGTGTGTGGAGCCTCCAAGCAGGCATGCATGCGTGCATGTGTGTCAAAGGCCAGAGTCAGAGGCCAGTTAGCAGTGGTATTTAGGAACAGGGGCTGTTATCTTTGGCTGGATGCTGGTGTGTAGGGGTGGGGCAAAGAGGTGTGGGGGATGGATAGGGGGTCAGTCAGCCCCCCATATAAAGGTCTTAAATTTCACTAACGATTTAACGATGCCCCCTGGCGCTGGCCCGGACCCAGTTTGTTTGTTTGTTTGTCTGTTTGTCAGGAATCTGGACAAAATGTATTTCCCAGGGAGGACTCAGATTTCCCTTGTATCCCCCCCAATCGTCCTCATCATACTCCCCCTTACCGCCTCAAAGCACAACATTTCAAATAGGCCTATAGCCCTATTTACCCCTAAAACATGCATATCAAAGTATTTAGAGAGATGGAATATTAGACGTGCATGCCATGCTACAGTAGGGTCATAGAGTAATTATAACAACCTGTTATTGAAATGGGTGCATTAGAGGCAGCTGTTTCTGTAATATCTAGTAGCCCTTAGAGCAACACATGTCTGTATATGCCTTCTCCTGATATCGTTTTTGATGTTTTATGGTCGTGTGTGTGTGTGTGTGTGTGTGTGTGTGTGTGTGTGTGTGTGTGTGTGTGTGTGTGTGTGTGTGTAAATATTCTTGATGAATCTGTCAGGGCTGAGGGCAGGGTGTGATGTGGCTGCTGACAGCCTCCCAGCAGGCATGCTGTGCGCCCAACAGTCCCCCTGCCCTTCCTCTATCCCCCTCCATCCCTTTCCTCTCTCTTATTCCCTCACTCTTCTCCTGCCCTCCCTCCCACTCTCTCCCGCTCCTCTCTATGGCTCCACACATTTGCTGTGGATTAGCTACGGACAGTAAATTACAGCACCCTGGACCTCTGAGTGATTCCATACCGATCTCTACACACGTTCCACCTCTCCCTCCCTCCTTCCCTCCCTTCTGCCATTATCCAGTTCTACCCTCTGTCTCTCTCTCTTTGTCTGTCTGTCTGTCTGTCTGTCTGTCTGTCTGTCTGTCTGTCTGTCTGTCTGTGTCTGTCTGTCTGTCTGTCTGTCTGTCTGTCTGTCTGTCTGTCTGTCTGTCTGTCTGTCTGTCTGTCTGTCTGTCTGTCTGTCTGTCTGTCTCTGTCTCTCTCTTTGTCTCTTTGTCTCTCTGTCTCTCTCTCTGTCTGTCTGTCTGTCTGTCTGTCTGTCTGTCTGTCTGTCTGTCTGTCTGTCTGTCTGTCTGTCTGTCTGTCTGTCTGTCTTCAGTCTGATCTGTTTTTCTCCCTTCTATCTGTCATTTCCGTCCTGGTTCCTAGATTCCCTCAACCCTGTCAGAATTCTCTCCCTCTGTCTCTCTCTTTTTCATTTTACTTCACTCCTTCCTTCGTTCTTCTATGGTGTCACGCTACACAGCATTCTTTCTTTTACACGCCCCCCTCTCTATTCCTCCCTTCGATCACTCTCTCCCACCTTCTCTCTCTCCCACCTCTCCTTTCTACCTCCCTCCCCCTCTCCTTCCCTCTCTCTCTGGAAACAGATGTTGTTTGTCAGATCTTATCATTACTGGCTAATTAAGAAGACATCTCTTCTCATTCTGTTGTTGTTTCTCTCCTCTCTCTGACGTCCATCTCTCTGTCTTTGTTCTTCTCTGAGGCGGGTTTGGGATGTGCTGTGGTATGTGGGTATTTAATACTCAAAGGTGATTATTGGCTCATGGAAGCCTGTAGGTTTTGACAGTGTTAGGAGGACAGTATCTAGGAATCATCGTTATGTGTATTGGAGGGAGCACCTGATATATTTCTGCTGTACATTTGTGCATTTTAACATTATTCATGCTGCTTCAGTTAGAAATGCCAGTTTGTGTGGGGATTGTAAAGGTCCTTATTGGTATGTATGAGACATTCCCATACACAATGGGCTGCTCAACGACTCCAGTGTGACAGTTTGGAGAGGGTATTTTGAATCTTCATCCCATAGGACTCACAAAGCATGCTGGGAAAGGTCAGGCTACTGATGGGAGGTCTATTCCCTATCCTGGATGAACATTCACGTTCTCTCCAGCCTGGATCTCACTATGTATGTCTGTCAGTCTGTCCAGTCATAGATCCATATAACTAATATACCTACATCTCTCTCTCTTCCTTTCTCTCCTACTTTTGTTATTATGCCAAGTGTTGGACGCTGGAACAACATTCAACTATTTAAAAGATTAAACCGATACCATCATACCAGCAGTGATGTTAAGTTCTTTTAAGACTAAGGTGATGCAATGTTCAAAAAGTCCATGTTCGCACTTATCAGGAGGGTCCATCAGCCCCCATCCATGTCCCTCTATTACCCTCTTGCCCCTTCTCACCCCTCTCTCACATCACTGCCCCGCCTCAGCTGAGGCACTTTGGCGGTGTCAAGCCTGGTTGTACAGCACTACCAAGCTCTATAAATCAGCACTAGTGGTTTAAATGTTTGGCTTTGACACAGTTCTCAAGTTTAGAGACGGGTGGGCTGGGTTTTGATCTGGGGCCGCAGGGGTGAGGCTGGGCTGAAATGGAGAAGGGGCCATGGGGGCAAATCCAATCCAGCGGTCAAACTTTAAAAGGAGTCCTCATTCCCCATGCTCTGTTTCAGTCTGTGTGGCACCTCTCCAAAGAATCTAGCTGCTATTTTTGATACCACAGGACTATCTGTGAGTGCTTCCCTTCCACCAACTGTGACGAATGCTGCCTCCAAAACGCGACCGTTTGTTCTGACCACTGCTGATCAAAAAATACATTAAAACATAAAGAATATTTCAGTGAGTGCAGGTTTTTCCTTCCAGTTTATGCCTTTTGAAGCCAGCAACCAAAGATCTTTTGTCACTACAAACATTTGAGCTAAGCACGCCAATTTCTCTTTCCATTGATTTGGTGTACCTATCTCCACCCATCACTCAGAGGTCTTGTCTGTCAGTATGCCTGACTGTCAGACCATGAAGACAGGTTTAATCCCTGGATGGATCCAAACAGCCATCAATGAGAGACTAACATGGGCCATATTATAGATTATGACAGAGTGGGATTAGGAAAGGTGAGGTTGCTGGAAATTTGAAAGGACAGAGGTGCATTTTTATTTATTTAACTAGGCAAGTCAGTTAAGAACAAATTGTTATATACAATGACAGCCTACCGGGGAACAGGGGCAGAACGACAGATTTTTTTTACCTTGTCAGCTCAGGGATTTGATCCAGCAACCTTTCAGTTACTGACCCAATGCTCTAACCACTAGGCTACCTGCCGCCCCCATAGCTGTGCACCCAATAAAACCAATCTAAAATAAGTGAAACCCCTGCTAAAACAAGTTGCTAAGGGTTGGTTTGTCGATTACTTTTAAACATGCAAGGCAGTTTGGAGAGAGGGGAGTGAGAGAGGGTTAGGGTTATATAAAGTATGTTAAGTAAAGGTGAGAGAAGGACTAGTATGTTTTCTGTACTAAAATACAAGTTAGTAGGCTGGTGTGAATGGTCCCGCGGTGGTATGCTACAGAGGGGGTATCAGTTCGTGGAGGGTTCTCTATGCCCCATTAGCAGTGTCAAAGGTCAGGTGCCCCGGGTGTTAACCCTGGTGACCAGTCTAGCTTCCAGTCTGCCAGGGGACCCTGGGATCCAGGGGTATTTATTACCTCCTCCCAAGTTCCCCTCCTCCCCGTCCTCCTCATCCCTCCCCAAATCTCCCCATGGAGGAAAACAAAACACCCCCATCCCTCACCACAACCCACTCCATATACTAATTGGATGCATATCCATACATTGATGCATGACGACCCATCTGTGGATTTCTGCATCAGTGTAAAATATTCATAGGTCAACTCTGGCCTATGCAGAACTCGGCCAATAGACAGGAGCCTTGGAACTTGACCCAATACTCATATTTTGTGCATACATTTCAAGTTGCGTTTACATGTATTTGATTTTCTATTTGAATGTGCACGTTTATTATAGAGTTTGTGTGTATGTAATGTTTGTGTGCGTGCATGTGTGTGTGTGTATCTAAGTTAATGTTCTCAGTGTGAGTGTGGCAGAGGAAGGTCCTCAGCATGTCAGTATGTTTTAATGCCTCACATCTGGTTTCCTAATTTTCTTCCCCTACCCCCCCACCATGTCAGGACACTGTTTTGTTTTTCCATGGTGGGGGGCGATGGGGGGGATGTCTGATGAGTGATGGCCCTGAATACAGGACGTCAACATTCCCTCCTCCTCTTTTTGTCTCTCCCTCTCTTCTCTCGCTCTTTCAGCCTTTTCTTCCCCACCACCTATCCCCACCTTCTTCCTTCATTTTCTCCACCTGTCTTCTAAATACTGATGGAAGGAAGATCATGCTTCTGATCTCTCTCTCTCTCTCTCTCTCTCTCTCTCTCTCTCTCTCTCTCTCTCTCGGCTCTCTCTCTCTCTCTCTCTCTCTTCTCTCTCTCCTCTCTCTCTCTCTCTCTCTCTCTCTCTCTCTCTCTCTCTCTCTCTCTCTCTCTCTCTCTCTCTCTCTCTCTCTCTCTCTCTCTCTCTCTCTCTCTCTCTCTCTCTCTCTCTCTCTCTCTCTCTCTCCTCTCTCTCTCTCTCTCCTGTCTGTTGGTGTTCCTAGATAGAGAACAGAGCCTCTCCCACCCTGCCAAACTAAATGCTCTCCATTTTAGTCCTCTCTCTCTGTCTCTCACGGTTCAAATCCCTCCCAAGTCTTTTATTGAAAGATGATTGTCATCAATGCAGCTGTCCCAAACAGAGGACCAGGCTCACATGAGATAAAGGGACTGTCCCACAGGAAGACAAGGCGGCAGGAACTAGTCCAGTTGTGTGGCAGCGTCATATGATCCATATAAAGCTAAATATTGTAGCTAAATCTATGCACCATAGCCTACAGATCTAATACACGGATACAGACACTGATACAGCTGTGACTAATCAGCATATAGATAGTGATATGTCGTGTGTCTCTGTGACATGGCAATTTAAGCCAGTTGAAATGAAGGTTGATAAATGCCAATGAAAGTTATTGTTAGGGGTCCTGTGCAGCTTATGTGCTAGCGATATGATTAAGGCCATATGTAATGGCTCAGCTATGTTTAACAGATGCCTCAGATAGGACTGACTGAGGCTAAACGTGGTCTGCCTGACAGTCAATGCCTAGGTGAACATGGAAGAATGAAACAATTATGGAGTTAAGTTTGTAACTTTGCTGTTATTGCAGTGTCATGACTTACTCTAGTTTTTTTCGGAACTAGTTTTAGTTAAGCAAGTTGTCACCCTGCGGATTGCTCTCCCCATGCTGTGAGGCCTGTGTTTAGTCTTGGGAACTGAAGCAGATGCAGACAAAGGGGATTTGGAGGCCTTGACAGAGATACAGAGGGGAAAAAACAGACTCCCCATGGAGCCAGTGTGGAAATTGATCCCAAGGCTTAAGACTTGGGCATACCTTTTGTTTGTGTTTCCTAATCAGGTCTTTGAGGAGGGTAGTGGAGAACACCAGTAGGAAGGGTTATAGATTCATGATTTACATTAATGACAACTGGACAACTCCTAAAATATTAAACTTGCATCTCAACTTGTCACACTAATTGAATTAGTGGGGTAGATATGAAATGGGATAACCACTTTGAATATGAGAGGCAAAGCTGCAAATGCATACCTCTAAGCCACAGTATAGCTAAAGGAGTTCTCTGAAAATGGACATTCCTCTCCACACAGTTTCCTTCTGACACCCAGATCACCTCCAATGCTTAACAAGTCCTCCTCCTCTCTAGCCTGTGGGTGGGGAGGTGTGTGGGCGTATTGCATTACCAAAACAAAAACAAACAACCCCGATATTAAACTTTTGCGACCACAACAGAGGCGGGGGAAAAACAGAGGGTCCTCGACTTCTTATTAATTATGCAAGATTAGTCTAATTATAATTCAGCAAATGAATGTGTGGCAGAAGGTGCGAGGCGACGGGGCTGGGAGATTTGCATGTTAAGTGGGCAGGGGGAAGCGGCTAATGCATGCTAATATATGCACCAATGTCTCGCTTTAATTTCAGCATTTGCAGCTGTGTGCGTCCGAACTGAGGGGGCTGAAAGTTGACTGAATGGGTTTTTGGGGAGGACAGAGGTGGGGTGGGGTGGGGTGGGGTGTATGGAAGTGTGTATGAGTGTTTATAATGTTACACAAAAAAACACAGTGAGGGAATGATGAATGAAAGTCAGAGGAAAGGGGAAGGCCAATGCACACTGTCCAATGGGGATGTCGGCCTAGAACCTGGAGGGTCGTCGCTACATCTGGAGTGTGTCTTTAAAGGGATGTCATGCATCCCTGCTGTGAAGTCACCAATGTGACTGGGTGGAGTGAGCGGTCATTGTTGGCTGGGTGCACTTGAAGTGGCCAGAGATCCAGAGAGCAGGTGGCTGGGCAGGGAGAGGAGCGTGTCTGTGTCTGGGACAGAGCAGGGCCATGGCCACGGTCATTTAGCCCAACAAAGGAGCCCGCAGTAATGTTATAAATGACTCTGCCATGTCTCTTTATGGGGGTTCCCACATGAATTTGAAGCAAATGAATAGAATGTTCCCCATCATTTACCAGAGTAGAAATCACATACTGAAGGATCTTCAAGTGCACTGTTTAAAAGAAGTGGATGAAAACAGCAGAACATTATCCAATATATCTCTCATCGGTGGCTATGAGGCAAACTGGATTCAAACACAGCATAAACTACTAAGACATCATATAAATCATGACAGCATGATGGATACAATACAGAGAGACCAGAGAGGGAGTGAGAGAGGGAAGGACAGAGAGAGGGAGTGAGGGAGGGAAGCCGGAGAGAGGGAGTGAGGGAGGGAAGGACAGAGAGAGGGAGTGAGGGAGGGAAGGACAGAGAGAGGGAGTGAGGGAGGGAAGGACAGAGAGAGGGAGTGAGGGAGGGAGGGAAGCCGGAGAGAGGGAGTGAGGGAGGGAAGGACAGAGAGAGGGAGTGAGGGAGGGAAGGACGGAGAGAGGGAGTGAGGGAGGGAAGCCGGAGAGAGGGAGTGAGGGAGGGAAGGACGGAGAGAGGGAGTGAGGGAGGGAAGGATGGAGAGAGGGAGTGAGGGAGGGAAGCCGGAGAGAGGGAGTGAGGGAGGGAAGGACGGAGAGAGGGAGTGAGGGAGGGAAGCCGGAGAGAGGGAGTGAGGGAGGGAAGGACGGAGAGAGGGAGTGAGGGAGGGAAGGATGGAGAGAGGGAGTGAGGGAGGGAAGCCGGAGAGAGGGAGTGAGGGAGGGAAGGACGGAGAGAGGGAGTGAGGGAGGGAAGGATGGAGAGAGGGAGAGAGAGAGATGGGGATAGTGATATAAAGAGGAGGAAGTGGTTAAAGAGAGAGGCGATGTGGCCATTTCCACACATCTACCCCGGGCCCAACTGTAGCGGAGCTGTGAGGTTGGAGGTCCCAGCTCTCACTGATAAATCAGAATCACCCTCCGCCAACAACAATATTGATTGTCCTCCGCTGAAATAGCTCAAATCAAGAAATATTGGACACTGTCTTGGAACCAAGCGCTCGTTCTGAGCCAGGGCCTGTTCACGAGGGAGGAGGGGAGGGAGTGATGGAAGAAGAGCGAGAAAGAGGCTGAGAGAGGCAAGGAGAAATTACCATTGAATGGGAGGGTTCTGGGCTGCGGGGCCAATATGAAGTCCCTCTCCAAACAAAGTCTCTCCATTAATATGACTTATATCTGCAGTGAGCTCAATGTGGGTGGGATCGGACAGCTAGCCGCCCAGCTCCAGCTCCTGCCTCTCTTTCATTTCTCCTCATCACTGTGGTTGTTTGTTTAGTTTAGTAGTCCTGATCTGTACACCATGCCCATTTCACTCTAATTCTCTTTATCTCATCAGACCATTTCATTACTTTCTATCACTTCCTCCCCCCTCCTCTCTCCCTCGCTCTCTGTGATGGAATGTGTGTTCCTTGTGGTTGCCTTCTCTTTCCCGTCTCTGTCTTTCCCTCTCAGCGTGGGGACTTTGGGATTGCGGCAGAGCCGCGTTGCCATGGCAGCGGGCTATGTTGCCGAACTGTCTACACCTGGGATTTGGAGTCTCTCCCTCCTCTCCACATCTTCATCTCAATCTCTCCATCTCTCTCCTCTTCTCTGCTCTAGTGGAGGCTATCAGCACCCCGTCTCTCTCTTTCCACGCTCTGATCTCCCCCCCACACACACAACGTTAATGAGACACATCCATGAGAAAATATACACACAAACCTCATGCAAACGTACATACAAACACTCTGTCTCTGTCCTCCTTTCACTTTCTCTCTAGTTGCCTTTCTCTCGTCCCCCAGATGCAGCATAGAGGGATACCATGGGGTCCCCAGAGTCCCCTGGCATATATCACGGGCTCCTGTTCACTTTGAAACACAGCAGCAGTTTTCACTGGACTGCATTACAAATTCTCATCATTTGATTTAAAGTGTAATAACATTGACTCTAATGCTAAACTAAACAGCAGTGATTAATGCCAGGGCAGATATCACGAAGCAGCATTAACCACACACGCACATGCAAACACACACACGCACATGCAAACACACGTGTAGGCACGCACACACTCAATGTTCATAATGGATCTCTATGGCCAGAACACCAATCAGCGTCTTCTTGACTGATTTGAAATGATTAATGCCAATAAATAAGGCCAACAAATAATGAATGCGTTGTTCTTCCATGTGATGTTTTCCTGTCTATTGCGTTATTGATGTCCTATTTTTCTTTTTCCCCTGCAGATTCTTCTTGAAGTTTTTCCTGAAGTGTAACCAAAATTGTCTGAAGACAGCAGGGAACCCAAGGGACATGAGGAGATTTCAGGTATGGAGAGTAGGAGATAGAGAGAGAGAGTGGTTTGTGTGTATTCATGTAGGCCTATGCGTGTGAGAGGGAGGGAGGGAGGGGTTATCTAAAATATAGATTTTTAAAAAATGCATTTCTTTCCACTCTACTTTCACAAAGAGGGTATTTCGTTATCCAGGATCTGCCCAGGTATAGGTGAGACCACAGTTCTCCATATCAGAACCTCAAGCACTGGAATGGAGGGGAAAGTTAAACATCAATAGAGAAACAAAGAGGGATAGATGGAAAAAGAAAGGGAAGGGTAGTGGGGTGGGAGAGACAAGGGGGGAGGCAGGCAGGAAATAGGCTGAGGTGTTTCAGGAAGTTGTCAAGAATTGAGTGATTGGCTCCAGATGGGGGAGGTCATGCTCCGTGACCCAGGAAGTGGTCACAGGGGACACTCCCGCTTCACTTCCTCTGCTGTCTTTCAGCACCGGAGCCCCTGTCTGGCATTTTCTTTTTTTCTCTCTCTCTCTCTCTCTCTCTCTCTCTCTCTCTCTCTCTCTCTCTCTCTCTCTCTCTCTCTCTCTCTCTCTCTCGGCTCTCTCTCTCTCTCTCTCTCTCTCTCACACGTCTCTCTCTCCATCTCTCTCTCTCTCTCTCTCTCTCTCTCTCTCTCTCTCTCTCTCTCTCGGCTCTCTCTCTCTCTCTCTCTCTCTCTCTCTCTCTCGGCTCTCTCTCTCTCTCTCTCTCACACGTCTCTCTCTCCATCTCTCTCTCACCCTGTTTTCCACCATGTTTGTTTTAACTCCCGCGCGGTGACACATGCTGAGACGTTATGAGCGGGCGGCCGCTCCAAGGCCCTCACCTCCAGGTTAAAAGACGATCAGAGCGGGACAGGAGCCTGTTGCTGCTGCTTGATCGATAATTTACTGTTATTTTCATTCAGATTCCTCTACTCTCCTAGTCAACCATCTACAAGAACATCTGCTTTCTCTCCCTCTCTCTCTCTTTCTTTCTATGCGTCTGTGCTTCAGTCTCTACATATGCAGCTCTGCAATACCGAAAAGTCCTTAACACACCACTTTCGTATGACAAAGCCTATTTCAAAATATCTAGAAATGAATGTCCACCAGCATTTCATAGTCACCACGCAACTACCGCCACCCCGTCCTGCATGTACACATATAGACATATGGACACTCTTAAACACGAGGACCCAAGGCAAGCACACAAGAACACCCACATATTTTGATTGCATGTCTTCCATGGTGAACATGTGTACTTTGTGGAGAGGAAGGGACACACATGCTGTTGGCCAGAAATCAAATTATGGCCGACATATATCATACTCTAACTCCCAGTAAAAAGAGGAGATTCAGTCCATATGTCTGGTGTCAGTGAGTGATGAAACTCCAACCACAGCCTCAGGAGGGGATAGGAGGGAGAGAGGCCACAGAGAGAGGGTCGGTGATGTAAAAATATGATCTAGTAGGGTCGTCACATTACCCGTTAAGAAATATTTACATCAACTGGATGCTGAAATTGATTGTAGCCAAGGGATTTATTTTAGCAGGAAACCAAATCTCACATAAAGTGACGTAACGTCTTTAGCTACCCAGATACACCGTGAGTTGATCTTTTCCTCTTTCCTGTCCTCCCCTGTCTTTCAGGTGGTCCTGTCCAGCACTGTGAGTGTAGACGGACATGTCTTAGCTGTGTCTGACAACATGTTTGTCCACAACAACTCCAAACACGGCCGGAGAGCCCGCAGGCTGGAGCCGGGAGAGTCGGTGGAGAACGGCATGGAATATGGTAAGACACACACCACCACCTACCCTGATGTACTGATGCATACTGTAGCTTACTCATGTTATCCACTTCACTGTGCTAATGGCTAACCTCAAGGTCTAGGGCTGACCCCCTAAAACAGACACTAAATACATTGCCAGGATGTGGAATGAGTTCAATTAAAATGACCTTATTGCTCTTCTTCTACAGCCACCCCCTGTATCAAAGCCATCAGCCCCAGTGAGGGCTGGACCACGGGCGGGGCCATGGTCATTGTGATCGGGGAGAACTTCTTTGATGGGCTGCAGGTGGTGTTCGGCAGCATGCTGGTGTGGAGCGAGGTAGCTATGTGGCTTTACTGTAACTGTCTCTTTAAAACAACTCATTAACGAGACTGTTACTGATTGAAAACATAAAGGACAAGGTAACGAACGCATATGGATTGTCTCATTAGCACAGTCATTTGTTGGCTGCCTGTTACATGTTGGCATTATGAGAGTAAACCGTATTATTCTATCAGATACTGTAGACTATCAAATAGTCTCGTTTGTTGCTCATTTTCTGTCTTGTCTCTGTTTCTCTCTCTCTCTCTTAGTTGATCACGCCCCACGCCATCCGTGTCCAGACGCCCCCTCGCCACATCCCAGGGGTCGTGGAGGTCACGCTGTCCTACAAATCTAAACAGTTCTGCAAGGGGACACCTGGGCGCTTCATCTACACAGGTAAACACACCTACCCCAGCCAGCAGCCATTCACCAACAACATATCAAACAGAAACATTACATGGGATGAGTCAGGACCTAGTGCTGATGTATCTGTGTTTGTGTTTAGCGCTGAATGAACCCACGATAGACTACGGTTTCCAGAGACTTCAGAAGGTCATCCCCAGACACCCTGGTGACCCTGACAAACTGGCCAAGGTGAGTGAGAACACACTACACACCACATCACACTACACTACACCACACCACACTACATTACACCACACCACACCACATCACACTACACCACACCACACCACACTACATGACACCACACCACATCACACTACACCACACCACACTACATTACACCACACCACATCACACTACACCACACCACACCACACCACACTACATTACACCACACCACATCACACTACAACAGACCACACCACACTACACTACATTACACCACACCAGACCACAGCACACATGGTGACTTCTGTCATCACACCCCACTTTACACACAGTACACACGATGTAACACCAGAGGCTATTTCATGTCTCTCTGTCTGTGTGTAGGAGATGCTACTGAAGAGAGCAGCTGATCTGGTAGAGGCCTTGTATGGAAACCCACACAGTAATCAGGTAACCAGCGCTGTTCAGCAGAGGTGGCACCGAGTCACAAGCAAGTCAAATAGAGTCACAAGTTGTCAAGTCTCAAGTCAAGTAAAACACTAATCCATACATGCAATAACTTGTTCAAATCTTTGTCTATTTTTTGGAGCTACCAGACAGCCCTTTTCATTATTTTGTCTGCAACACATTTTGATGATGTCATTGTAAAACAGTGACCTTGTAGCAGTCATGAGGTCATGACATCAGCAGCAGGCAAGGCAGGTTGATGTGCTCAGTTTGTTGATTTATATACAGGTCTTGGTGATCCACTGTTAAAGGGCCATATCATACAAAATAGATTGACCAAATAAATATAGAAGGCCCAAAATACATTGCTTCTGTATCAGGCCTAACTTGTCCTATCTGAACAGACACAGGTAGAGGGCTGCACATCCTCCCCTTGAGAAACCAAATGGAATCTGTCTAACAGGAGCCCCTCCCAGGACCATATAATTACCCAATTGGCAATTACAACCAATGAACTGGTTCTATATTTAAATGGACATTTCCACATCCATTGTTACATTGGTACATTTGTCTTAATCAGACTTAATGATTATTAACGATATTTCATCACCATTCATACATAGAACAATCATTTCTTCTTATTCAACATACTGACTCCAAGGTGTGGCACGCAGGCCACATAGCTATATTTAGAGCATTGGGCCAGGAGCTGGAAGGTTGCTGGATCGAATCCCTGAGCTGACAAGGTGAAAATCTATAGTTTTGCCCCTGAGCAAGGCAGTTAACCCACTGTTAACCGGGCGCCAAAGACGTGGATGTCGATTAAGGCAGCCCCCCACACCTCTCTGATTCAGAGGGTTGGGTTAAATGTAGAAGACTCATTTCAGTTGAATACATTCAGTTGGACAGCTGACTCGGTATCCCCCCCTTTCCCTTTCCCATTCCCGTTCCCGTTCCCATTCCCGTTCCCATTCCCGTTCCCGTTCCCGTTCCCGTTCCCGTTCCCGTTCCCATTCCCGTTCCCATTCCCGTTCCCATTCCCGTTCCCATTCCCGTTCCCATTCCCGTTCCCTATTTCTATGCGCACCGAGGTGTGCATTCTCCCATTACGCACAACCAGAATGACAGAGACATAGGACACAGACACACAGAACTCCGACATAACCCGAAACCATACACTGAATTAAATGAACAGAACTTCTACCTCATGAGTCTTGCGAACGTTCATGTGCACAATAAACACAGCGCCCAGGCTAAATGAAAATGTAGCATATGGAACATGAAATAGAAATGTCTATGTGTTGCAATAAATGGTATGGTGATGGAATGATGAAACGCTAGTAATTATTGGAGGATTAGATGGAATATAGACTTACCACATATGCATTTAAATGTGTGAAAACAACAGCAGATATTTAAAGAATTGAACAAAGCGCTCTCCACTGGAAGGAGTTTGGAGAGCCCCTGTGGTGCATCATCGCCACAGTAATAATTCATTTTAACAACAAATTCCAAATGCAAGCATAAGTAAATTATAATTAAAAAATTATCCCGAAAGACCAGTAAGCCTATGCTAGTAGGCCTAATTGTTGCTTGATGCCCCATTGCTGCTGAGCTTGCAAAGTAAACAGTTAATATTCTTGATTACCAAACTATTTTTGGAGCTGCATGTTTATTTATTATGGCTGTCCTCTCTCCCTACAATTTGACGTTTGCGCGGCACCCGATCCTATAGCTGTACAGTAAATCACCAATCTGTTGGCTAGCTCACCAGACCGGTGTTGATTGACAGTTTTCTGGTCCAATCAGAGGGCCAAGAGTGCGTTTCACTAGCCAATCTGTTGCACGTTTTTTGTTGTTGCAAGGGCGATGCTGTGGCTACTGTCTATGGCTTCTCTGTGCCACAAAATGAGTGACAAAACATGACAAAACCTAGCCAGATCATTTCAAGTCATCAGTCTCAAGTAAGAGGGTAGTCCCGAGTCATGAGGCTCCAAGTCCAAGTCAAGTCTCAAGTTATTTTATTTTCTATCATGTCGAGTCTCAAGTCATCAAATTTGTGACTGAAGTCAGACTTGACTCCAAGTCATGTGACTGGAGTGAACAACTCTGCTGTTCTTGTCTCTTTTACTATTACTCTTACCAATAACTGCTATAAATCTCTGATGTCTGGCTAACAGTTTGTATTGTCTGTCTCTTTAGGACATGTTGCTGAAGCGTGCAGCGGACATTGCTGAGGCCCTGTACAGTGTTCCCCGTCCCCACAGCCAGCTGCAGGCCCTGCCTAGTTCCCCAGCCCATGGCAGCGTCATGGGCCTAGGCTCATACCCCTCCCAGCTGGGGGTCGGCATCGGAGAGCCAGGACAAACCAGCCAGGGTGAGCAGCACTAGACTTACTATGTGATTTATAGTGATATTCATAAGAGTCTGTCCCTTTGCGATTTTCTTCTAGGTGGTGCTATGATATCTCCAGTGGGAAAATCACTTGTCGTTCTGTGTTTTCCTTACCTCTGTCCTTTTTTGTTCTAACACTCTATCGGTCTCTCTCTTTGTTTCTCTCACTCTCCAGGTTATATTCGTAACTCCAGCAGTTTGTCTCCACGGGGATACCCCTCTGCCTCCACCCCTCAGCAGTCGGGCTATGGGGGAGGTGGAGGCATGAGTGGCGGGTATGGGGCAGTGCCCATGACTAGTCTTGGGGTGCCAGGATCCCCTGGTTTTAGCAGTGCCTCCCCCACTGGTTCTCCCTATGGCAGTGAGTGTGTCTCCTCTTACTCAATCACTCTGTCCTGTGTTTCCTTCCTGTCCCTGCTACAATAAAACATCATTGGCCACCATTGACAAAGGTTGACCGGTGCATAGAATCCTTCTGTTATAAAGTAACAACAACTATTCTCTCTCTCTCTCTCTCTCTCTCTCTCTCTCTTCCACAGTAATGCCATCTAGTCCCACCATCCCGGGTTCCAGCTCCTCCTCCTCCCTCCTGCCGTTCTCCTCCTTCCCGTCCTCAGCCAAACAGAAGAGTGCCTTTGCTCCCGTCCTCCGGCCCCAGGGATCCTCCTCTCCTGCCTGCCCAGCCTCAGGAGGCAACAGCTTCAGAGGTAGAACCAAACTACAATCTTAGAAACACCCCTTTCTGTGTAAAAAAAAACCAAACATTTTTCTGTATAAAAGCAAATCCATACCCACATACACATAGGCTAGGCATGCATGACAATACAATATGTCTGGCTGTTATTTGGGTTATAATTATGATTGTCATTTTCAAAAATAAGATTGTATCTAAAACATATTAGATTATTACTATTCTCTTTCTCTATAGCGATGACCGGCCTGGTAGTTCCCCCGATGTAGCAGCACTCCACCACCTCCCATCCACCATCTACAAACCAGACGAGACCAGACCACTGCTCCAACACTGCCACGCCCCTGCAGGCACTGACAGGGCAGGGATGCTGATGGAACGCACACTGATTTCTCAACCACCCACAACTATCCTCACTGACGCCCTGCCACTAGTTCAGCCCATGTATCATTCATCTGGATGAAAGGGATGGGATAGAAAGAGTCCAAAGACCAGCCAGTCACTCCAGATGCAGACAGAAGACCTCTTCGTCTGTAGTAGCTGCAAAGACATGAGACTTTCTTGGGCCACACCACGACACAGTGGAGCCCTATGGGGTGTACTATGGGTGTCTCTGTATTTTCAAAGGAAAGCAGAAGTCAGCGTCAAGATGCCTTCACGAGCTTCAAAACCACTCATACCACCCAACGCTACAGCCTTATGCAGCATTTAGTTCTTCCAACAACACCTACCCCAAACTGATCAACCTCTTGGCTAGTGGAGGTGTGCTAGAAGAATACGTCTGTTGATGATTTGTTGTTAGAGCACTGAACTGAATGGACAATGGACAACTCTGATACTATGTGCCGAAACTCAATGAACCAGGGTGATATTTGTCTCTAAGGACACTGTCAAAGGCATGTGAAGACTCCAAGGTTTTTGTAGTAGACTTTTTGAAGGTGATTTACATTCCAGAATGATAGACCCTTTTTGTTCTCATCTCCACGATTTTACAAGGGCAAATTCTTTGTCCTCCAGTGTTGGTAATAAAAAGTAAAAAAGTAATTCATATATTGATTTATTTAAGAAGAAAAAAACAAGCAATTTAACTTATTATTACATTTAGTTTAGGGAATAATATAAACGTGTTTTAATTCCTTTTTTTGCAATTGTTATAAATATGATTATCTCTATCTTGTCATTATACTTGTTTTTATTGAAATCTTTGGGGGTTTTATTAGACATGACTGTTGGTTCATACGTAAGAGAGAAGGAAGTAGTACTCCAATGTTTATTTGAAATAAAGTCCTTGGCCAATACTCTTTTCCTGGTTTGTCACATAACAAAATGGAACCGTTATGTCCAATGTCAAAGAAAGCAAATTACCTTGCTGTTCTCTATAAAGGAAAACTAGTTAGCATATATTATTATTAATTTCATTTTTATGCATGTCATTTCAACACTGATTCCCTTGTATTATTTCATTCATGTGGCCAATTTGAAATTGTATATCGAACATTATGATTTTCATTGTTGATTCATTTGATGTGTTTCATCCCACAGTCTCTGGTCACTATGCAGTAAAGTAGCAAGCACAAACTGAAATCAAAGGGATATATTGGGGATTTGTCATAAACCCATGCAACAGTGTTCTTACTCACTGTTGCAGCACAATACAAACATCATGCTCAGGATTAGAAAACACAGAATTAAAAAAAAGATTTAGCTGACATCTATTCAAAGTTGTTTCCAGTGTTTGACTGGTTTTATTTATTTGATAGCAGTTAGTAAAATGTAAGGTCACATTTTTTTTCTTCAAAAGCCATCTTTCTTTTTTAATGGTACAGAATAACATGATTGTCTGAACTTGTGATTTGTATATCATAAGGTGTAATTATATTTTGTCCTCCCAAATAAAACAAAAATCACAGTAAGAGCTCACTGTTGGTATTCATAACTGAAACATGAGGAAAGTTGAAAAACAAGGTCCATTTTTGTGTGTGTGCACCTGACTTTGTGTTTGCATCTATGCCAATTAGACATCAATAAAAATGTACAGATATCCATAATATGACCAATAAAAAACTCTTTAGGTTAGTGAGGTTTTGATACATACAGCGTTATGGGACTATAATTCAGGAATACACCAGGACAATTTTTGGACTCACCTGTATGCTTGTGTATTTTGATACTGCTTTGTATACATAGCTGATGAGGCGCAGCATCTTAATTGTGGAGTGTGCGTTGCAGACTGTGTAGCTACTGCCTCTAAAGATAAACAACATCCCCCCATCACTCTCCTCTCCAGCGGCAACCTTGCTTATTCCTCTAAGGACCAGGCCTCTGGGGGCCCCACTGAGAACCACATGAGCCTTTCCTCCTTCTCTCTGGCGTGTGCCCTCTTTCTCTCCCATCTCCCCCTCTCTCTCTCGCTACCCTGCCATTCTTTCTTTCAGTCTTTGTTTCAAGCCCCTTTCATCCCTTCATTCTTTCTCTCCTGCTCCCTCTCCCTCTGTAATGGCTTCTCTCTGTTAATGTAATTAGCACTGGTAAAGGAGGGCAGTTAATTACCAGCTCTTTTTTTGATGGGGTAATTAATGTTATGCCAGGAAACAGCAACTGTTTCATTAACACAACGCTCAAAGCGGTGAAGGGGTGGTTGCAGCGCTGAGTGTATTCATATCCATGTGTGTGTCAATGTGTGTGGTTGTGTTCTACAGTCTGAGTGTACACTACAGTAGGGTATTTAGATAGATATGCTCAAGGATGGAGTAATAGCGGTTTTGAACACAAAAGGCAGAGCTGCTCTGTGAGAGGACCCTCTGGCCCCCTTATAGTCTTTGCTTTTGTTTGATTTCTTTGTCACCATCAAGTGGCACTTGTCAAAGAAGTCAAAGCTGCTACCCGTCTCTCACTCTCTGCCCCTATTTCTCTCTCTCGCTATGTCTCTCTCTCTCTCTCTCACTCACTGTAAACATGCTGCTAATTTGACAAGTTTAAGTCAGCTTTGTTGTCAGAACCTCAGCATTCATCCCAATGAGTGCTCCTTCTGCCCAGTGGTGCAGGAGCCATATGCTCGTCTTCTTCAGGACTGTTTAGTTGTTATTGTTTTGGCTGCTGCATCACAGGTGCCATTTCACTGTCTTCTGATCACACATTGAATTAAGGAAGGATGTTACACCACCTGCCATCAAGCACTTCTCACACATTTACACAATCTCTTATTATAAGGAGCGTCACCATTTTCATGTCAAAAGCCTTACATGTAAAAGTAAATGTAAATAAATTGATGATATTTTAATATGAATTTGCGCTTCATGTAGTAAGGTAGAATAGAAAAAATATGAGACAAAGAAAAGTAGGGAGTATAAGACAAAAGTCCATCCATCCCCCCTTTCAAGGGATGTGTTCGTGTTTATATACCCAATTAGCCCCTGGGCCACAGCATGGCCCGGCATTAAGCTGACATTATCCCAGAGTGTGTGCAGTTTGTGCAGTGTGTGTGTGTGTGTGTTCATCCCCTTCTCATTTGAATCTTAGATGATGACCAGCTAAAGGCAGTCTATAATGGGACTTGAGAGGGGGATTGTTTGGTCAAATAGATGTGTAGATTGGCTCGACCCCACCCCACCCCACCCATTCACTCTCTGCAGCCTTTGGCCAATCAATCACCAAATCCTATATTGTTGCCCATTAGACAAGGGTTTCCCAAACCCAGTCCTGGGGCACCCCCCCGGTGCATGTATCATTTTTTTGTCCTAGCACTACACAGCTGATTCAAATAACCAACTCAACATTAAGCTTTGATTATTTGAATCAGCTGTGTAGTGCTAGGACAAAAAAATGATACATGCACCGAGGGGGTGGGGGGACAGGACCGAGTTTGGGAAACCCTGCATTAGACTACTGAAACCCCTTTCCTTTTTCCAAAATGATCCCCCCCACCCCCCCATCCCCATTCCCTTGGGTGTCAGTAGAGTGGGGTGACAGATGGGATAGACAGATAGCTGGCCCATAAGACAACCCCCCAAACAACCCTCCTCCACAGACACAGACCTCATCTGTCTGTCCTATGCTTTTGTTCACTTTGGAAAAGTGCGCTCTGTGAACACAGAGGGACGACTCTGCCCCTCTGTCTCAATCTGTGTGTATGTGCGTGTGTTTGTGTTGAATGACACTTGCAGAGTATTAGTGTGGGATGAACGATGCTCGGATGAAGCCAGATGTACTCAATCATTATATTCAGAACTGCATGTTCTTAATTCATGTACACACGGTGCCATATGGTACCTCATTCTGATGTTCATGATGTGTGGCTACTGTGTGGAGGACCCAGATGTGCAGGTTCTATGTCGGGTCACCTCAGAAATGATGTCTGACCTAAAAACACATGGGAATATACAATTATAGGTGGCCACAGTTGGTTTAAAGTGTGGACACTAAATGTTATTTTTAGGGCAAACATTCAAACATGTAATTGCTGCCTGAATAAAAAACGACAGTTGTGAATACTGGCAACAAATACAAATATACACTCTTAGAAAAAAGGGTTCCGAAAGGGTTCTTCAGCTGTCCCCATAGGAGAACCCTTTGAAGAACCCTTTTTAGCTCCAGGTAGAACCCTTTTTGGTTCTAGGTAGAACTCTCCCAAAAGGGTTCTACTTGGAACCAAAAAGGTTCTACCTGGAACTTAAAAGGGCTCTTCAAAGGGTTCTCCTATGGCGACAGCCGAAGAACCCTTTCGGTTCTAGATAGCACCTTTTTTTCTAAGAGTGGCGCAGAGGTCTAAGGCACTGCATCTCACTGCAAGAGGCGTCACTACAGTCCCTGGTTCGAAACCAGGCTGTATCACATTCGGTCGTGATTGGGAATCCCATTGGGTGGCGCACAATTGGCCGAGCATCGTCCGGGTTTCGCCGGGGTAGGCCGTCATTGTAAATAAGAATTTGTTCTTAACTGACGTGCCTACTTAAATAAAGGTTAAATAAAAATAAATAAATACAAATTATAGTGTTGAGGATTTTATGAAATTTTGAGCCACATCAGGTTGCGCCTCAGGTGGTCTAGCCTACAGGACAAAACTTTGCATTTATGAAAAATATAATATTTTAACTCTATCTAATTCTAATATTGGCAAAAGCGGAGTAGAATCAGTGAGCATCTAATCTGGCCTAACTGCGCATATTGGCTGTTTTTGCAGAGCCGAGGTTTGAGGAGGTGAGAAGGCCCTGTACCGGTGATTAATTACACCCACGTCAGGTGACAGTGGTGGGATCCCTCAACGTGGTGCCTGCAACCGACACGGAGGGAATCCCACCCTGGCTAATTGACCCGGCTTCTGTTAGGCCATCCATCACCCGTGGCCCAAGTGCCCTCGTAAGAATCACATTATTCAGGGATAAGTTAGTTAACCAACTATCGCTCCACCTTTCATTAATGGTATTAGCTTTTCTCGTGTGCGTGCTTTTCCTCTATGCACGTGGCTAGTTAGACAAAATTGTGTTGGGTTGTTTGCCTAAAGAAATGTTGTGTACCGGTAAGTGACAAAATGTGAATGCACTGATATTCTAAGTAGGCTAATAGACATAACCCCCCGCCATTGAGGACTTTCACCATTTTGAAGTAGTCAACTGGGTGGGACATCCTATGGGTTAAGGAAGGATCACATAATTTCATCCTTGTCATCGGGAGGGATCAGCTAATGAATTATGCTCATGAGCAAACATTCCATACATACAGGTGGTAGTTGGCTTTATACCTGTTCAAACAACACACTCCAGGTGGCAGTATGCACCCTTTCAGTTTGCTTACCAACTCATAGGAGTAGTAGAAGAAGAAAATGTACTACTTAAAAATGGAAATGGCATCAATGGCACTGCCCGTGCTCTCAAAAATGCCATAATGGACAGATACAGTCCTCTATCATTCTCTATGGTCCAGTAACAGTGTGTTTGGATCCACATGAGTTTCTAGGTCGAAAACATCTTCAATTTATGTGAGTTTACGGAAGTTTTCCCTGGCTCAATTGTTAGTCCTATTACACACCTTCAATATCTACCTATCACTGTTCATCAGCCAAGCATTAACTAATGAGATGATTCATAGTCAATCATTTAAAAATACTTCTTTCTGCCTATCAAGCTGTTTGCTGTTTTTACCTCTGTTCTCTGTAAAAATGTGATAAAACCTTTCAAATAATTGCATCGACTGTGAAGCCTTTGTCTGGCAGTACCTCCTGAGGAAACGACTGACGACATGATAAGAAGGAGGCCTCTCATCTGTATCTATGCTGTTGGTATGTACCCTATATGGAGAAGTTTTTCTAAACATTTAATCCAGATAATCCAAATTATCTCGTGTTGTCTAAATCCTGTTCCCCCATTCAATTTAGTTCCCCCTTCAGATAGTGAAAGACAACATTTTGCCCCAAATCTTGAGATCATATAACATGTTGTTTTGTTATAGCATATGATGTGCCAGGTTCGGGATTTGGTTAAGTTTTCTCTTGAAATTGCGTCTGAAAAATAGGAGGGATCACATCTGAAGGGGGAGCAGAGTTGAACACGACACAGGATGATTTTGATCTGGAGTAAATGTTTTGTAAAACGGGCCCCTGGGTTAAATGTTTTGTAAAACGGGCCCCTGGGTTAAATGTTTTGTAAAACGGGCCCCTGGGTTAAATGTTTTGTAAAACATGGTGGTTTATGTGAATCCCAGTGGTGCACACCTGTGTAGCCCCAGTAGGTTACATGTATTTATAACCTTCCGTTAGAAAGCCTCATAAAACGTTATTTATTTTCCAATCAACATTAAATACTAAAGAGGTTTTACTGTTTTTACAGTCAGTCGGGCCCCTTAGGTCATGTCATACTGTTGATGTGAATACAATGATACTGCAACAGGCGTTGGCTTTGTACTTTTCAGTCTTTTGTCGATTTGAGCCATTCCCTCCCTGTCCTTAATACACAGTAGGCAACAGTAGGGTCGGAGATCCCAGCAGTGCAGTGTGGTATGTGTCTGTCTGGGTGAGGAGAGCAGACAGACAGGGAGAGATGGAAGGGCCTGCGTCCTCTCTCCTTCACACCTGGTCTTGTCAGGACCCACATGTGGCTTCGCTTTGCTCCTCAGGAAACAGAGGGACAGTCAGTGAGAAGAAGGGAGAGGAGGGGAGAGATATATTGGAGATGGTGAGCCGTGGGTTAAGCAGGACAAGTTATTTCTCATCCCCGAAGGGTATGTCAGTCATACCAGAAACTCTCCAAAAATAACCACTTTCTCTCCCACCGAGAACGCTGGCTCAGTGTTTACAGAGGCACACAGCGAGAGCAGTTGGAGTAGATACAGATAGGTCTACTTATATGTCTCGGTCTGTCTGTCTTTGAATATTCTATATGTTTAATTACTGTATGGAATCTGTGTTGTGGACATACAGCAGATCTCTTCTGTAGCCATGTTTGGACAGCCAGCACTAGTGCGATGAGGGTTTAATGGGCCGGGGTAATAGATGATACGTTTCTCTCAATCTACATTTGTTCTATGATATCTAGCAGGCAGTCTGAACAGTGGGAGCTGGGGTTATGCTGCTGTGCCGTTCAGAGCCTGTAGGAAGGGACTGCACTGCACAGTTTAAAATGTATACGCTGATGTAGTTTTGGACTGTTCAAAGAAGCTGTAGAGTGCCACCTTCTGGTAAAAGAAAACAATCTCGCTAAATGTTCAACGTTTTTCTTGTTCTCTCGTCAAAGATACTCTGAGTGTACAACATATTAGGAACACCTGCACCTTCCAAGACATAGAGTGACCAGGTGAATCAAGGTGAAAGGTATGATCCCTTATTGATGAAGGGGAGGAGACAGGTTAAAGAAGGAATTTTAAGCCTTGAGATAATAGAGCCCCACAGCGGAGGTGTCATAATACCCATAAAACCTAGCAGTCAAACAGAGAAATGGTTCCAATCGTTTTTTCACCATTCATTTTCCCATAGTGAATTTTAGAAACTAAAATAAGGGCTATGTTTTGTGTAGGCTTACCCTGGCGTGACGTTTAGATAACCATGTAAATCTCAGACAAGGTGGCTTTTATCAATAAATTAGGCTCTATTTACTTTCAGATTTGAAAATGTTAATGAGCATCAAAGTAGACATCATGCAAGACTACAAATCCCTGCAAGCTCCTGCACGCCATCTCTATATGACGCCTTTGCTAACAGGTATTGTGTCAATTTAAAACGCAGAAGACAGTTCACAGAATTGTTAATTTAAAGAAATGTAGCCAATATATTAATTACTAAATGTAGCTAACATTAGATAGTTAATCCAGAGATTTTTTACCTTTGCCTCGATTTGGCAATCTCATCCAGTTAATCATGGCATTTGTAGTTATTTGTGATAGGCACATTAGCAGCTAATTAGCATTTCATTGTTGTGGGGTAAATACAGGCGAATATATATCCGATAGAGATTTACATAGTTATCAAAACGTCATGCCAGGGTAAACCTACACGAAACACAGCCCTTATTTTAAGTGTTTCTAAAATACTCTATGGGAAAAATGAAAACGATTGGAAGCATTTCCTTGTTAGACCACTAGGTTTTATGGGTATTATGACTACAGTTTTTCTCAATTGCTAAAACACTAAAACCCATTGGCTGAACAAAGTTCTCAGTTGCCTGGACTCATTTAGCTAATTATACAGTCTGTTGTCAATACCTTAAACCATTTCACATGGTAAAACACAATTTGCAGATCTCACTTCGACTTTTCAGCAAAACTCTAAACACATTCTCATTCTAAAAACACATTCTGCACTCTAAAGCACATGTCATCCATACTGGTAAACAGAAGTGGCAACAATCAAATACAAATAGAGAACACATGTCATTGATTGAACACAACCACTCAAAATTAATTTAACCTGTTTCAAATGATGCGACACAACCAATATAAGCCAGTTCAGAGAGCAAACAGGTTGTTGAAGGTGGGAAGGAGAAAGTCTGAGAATGGATAGAAGAAACAATGTGAGAGGACGAGGACGAGTGTGTATGCGAGGTGGGCGACGAGGAGGAAGAGGAGGAGGGCAAGAAAGAGGAAGAGGAGGACGAAGAGGAAGAGGAAGACAAAGAGTGGAAATATCTGATGAAATTCGAGCAACAGTTATAGACCACGTTCTTGTCCATGGACTGACAATGAGGGAAGCAGGACTTAGAGTGCAACTCAATTTGAGCCGATTTTCTGTGTCCACCATAGTAAGGACATTCAGAGAAGAGAACAGGTACAGTATACTACTGTCTTTTTGTAATTGCAAATTTACTGTACTACACTATATGCAGCTGTTTCAATAGACATTTGTAAAGTTAATCACTGTATGTATTGTACTGCATGAATATGTTTTGTAACTGCACAACTACTTTTTGTAGAATTGCAAGGCTGCCACATGCAGGTGGAAGGACAGCTATATTCACTTGGGAGCAAGAGGCCGTTATAGTTGGCATGGTCCTTCAAGATAATGCAATACGACTCAGAGAAATCCAGGAACGAGTGATACAAGACAACACACACTTCCAGGGAATCGACAATGTGAGCATTTGCACAATTGACCGTGTCCTCCATCGTAACAGGTTGCGAATGAAACATGTATACAGAGTACCTTTTGAGCGCAACTCACCAAGGGTGAAAGAACTGCGAGGTCAGTATGTGCAAGTAAGTGTACATTCAGAAACATTTACTGTAATCCAGATTGTCTACAGTACTAACACATACTATGTGAATGACATTACTCTTCAGTACATACAATGTATGTGAATCAGAAGTGCATACAGTAGGCCTAATTGTACTCTACAGTATAGCACTGTCTCTGTTTGACTTACAAAATCCTACATACAGTATATTGTATTTCTACACAGACAATATTTGACTTGGAATCCTTGGACAGACCCCATGAGTTCATCTTTGTCGATGAAGCAGGCTTCAATCTAACAAAGAGGAGAAGGAGAGGCCGAAACATGATTGGACAGCGGGCCATTGTTGAAGTCCCTGGTCAACGAGGTGGCAATGTCACAATCTGTGCTGCTATCAGCAACCATGGTGTTCTACATCACCATGTTACACTCGGGCCATATATCACCCAGCACCTTCTAAGATTTATTGCCAATCTAAGATACATTTTCTTTGAGCAGCAGGTTCAAGAGCAGCAGGGTCAAGAGCTAAATGAGAATCCCATTCCCACCTATGTGATAGTGTGGGACAATGTCAGTTTCCACCGAGCTGCTCAGGTAAGGGAATGGTTTAACATCAATGGGCAGTTTATGAACTTGTACCTCCCTCCATACTCGCCTTTCCTGAATCCGATTGAGGAGTTTTTCTCCTCTTGGAGATGGAAAGTGTATAATAGACAACCCTACACCAGAGTAAATCTGCTGCAAGCCATGGATTTAGCCTGTGGTGATATAGGTGAGGAATCATGTCAGGGCTGGATACGGCACACAAGAGGCTTCTTCCCCCGTTGCCTCAGGAGGGACAATATTGCTTGTGATGTCGACGAAGTGCTCTGGCCTGACCCAGCCCAAAGACAAGAAGAAGCACATTGATCACATGTTTACTCCTTTGATTTTTGTCCCTTTTAGTATTGTATACTGTAGTACAGTGCATTGTAGGCTGTATACTGTACAATGGACAAATGGTATGGCCCTGAACATTGTGCTTTCCATTTATTAACAGTACTGACTGCTCAATAGATTTTGACTGGTTGCAGGTTCATATCAACAAAGAACAATAATTGCAGTATCACAGAGACAAAGGACAAGTTTGTGAGATGCAGGGTACAGTACTGTAAAAATAGGGGTACTAGGAGGAGGAAGAACAAAAAACTAAATTGCAAAGAGCAAAGCAGAGTAGTAATTTCTGATCAATTTTGAGCTACTATGATAGAACATGTTTTCGTTCATCAAAAGACAATGACGGAAAAATATGAATATTTTTTTAGATTAAAAATGTACTTCTCCCTGAGAATTGTATGTTTTGAACAATGTGTTTTCTATTTTTCGGTGTATTGTTTACTGACTGCTTGAGAGTGTATATCATTTTGATCACTTTGTTTATGATTTGAGAGCAGTGTTTGATTTTGAACACAGGTAAAACTGTTTTGAGGCGAATGTTTCATTTTGCGAGAGGAGTCAGAGGTTATGTAAATAGTGCTTGAAGATGAGGTTTTGTGTTTAATGTTTTCAGGAAATGGAGCAAGGTTTCAGAAATTGTGTTTTAGCAATTGAGAAAAACTGTAATACTGTGGTAGTCTATTGAGAAAAAGGATTGTGTATGTGTGCCATTCAGAGGGTGATTGGGCAAAACAAAAGATTTAAGTGCTTTTGAACGGGGTATGGTAGTAGGTGCCAGGCACACCGGTTTGACTGTGTTAAGAACTGCAACGCTTCTGGGTTTTTCACACTCAACAGTTTCCTGTGTGTATCAAGAATGGTCTACCAGTCCATGCCCAGATTAATTGAGGCTGTTCTGAGGCCAAAAGGTATTCTAATGTTTGGTACACTCAGTGTATAGTGATGATTTGGTCCGTCCATCTGTGTGTGGCACAAACAACAAGTGCATCTCCGCTCCACCCACTGAATACCAACACGTATAAATATGCAGCAGGATATCTAATCAAATAAATCCATTCATTAACAGAGCTGCTGGTATTTCTTCTTTTGCATTAATTACATAGTAATTACCATATCAATTAGAGAAATCAGAGATCATGTAATTAAGGTTTAACCAGGAGCACCTGCTACCTCAATGTTGTTTGTTTGTGTGTGTGTGTGTGTGTGTGTGTGTCTGTGTGTGTGTGTGTGTGTGTGTTCCAGTCCTAATCTCATTTTAGGTCTTTGACAGGACTCTCCCTCATCAATCTGAGCTGTCAGAATGACATCATTTTATTTGTGCTGTTGTTTTTCAGTGGATGGGGGTGGAGCAGGAGATGTTGTTACAGCGATTCCATTGATTGGCAGTGACGCCTGATTAGAAAAGAAGAAAAAGGGACAGGTGGAGAGAGGAGGGCTGGCAAATGTTAAGGAAAAGATTGGGATAGAGTGAGAACACGAGGCATCAGGTGGTATTGTGTGTGTTGTTGCCGGTGTTATAACGGCTTGGATCACACAATGCAACTAAATAAATCCTCTCTCTTACTGGTCTCAGAAAATGTCCTGTTGAGGGCTTTCCTGAAGCTTTACTGAATATTATTATGTTAGCTGTCAATTGAATTGACAGTTCTCATTACACGTTCCCAATGTATTCTACATGTATCATGAAGTAAACTTTATATCAGTTGACTTTTTTTACCACACTGCAGAGTTTTGTACTCACCAGAGGCAGTGGTTGTCATTTCCATGTATCCAAATATCTGATCTATGAAAAAGTGAATTGACCAAAGACGTCAGTTTGGGCAGTGGAGCATGGTAGTTCTGACCAGGTTGTAGAGAGGAAGGGGTTAGGGGTTAGAGGGTAGGGATGGCCACCTGGAGGAAAAGAATAGAGGGGGTGGATACAGGAGAAGGATGGAATATTTATTGATGGGGGAAGAAGGAAGCTCAGAAAGAAAAACACCCAGAGGAAAAGAGGCAGTGGAGGAGAGGAGGTGAGGAAAGGGAGCGGGTCAAGGGGGAAGGAGGGAGGGCGTTTTGGAAATGGGGCTCTGGGGGACATGTCTCAGCTGCACGGGGCCTCAGAGTGGCACCTACCTCCGGCCTCTTCCCCTGTTCTTTCCTGTTCCACTTCCTCTGTTTTCACTCCTTTGCTACCCCTTTTCTCCCACTTCATCGTTCTCATTCTCTGGACACTAACCATATCCCTCTGTTTTGTCCTCAACATACACTCCCACTAATTTAAACGCATTCCCTGACTTATACAACAATATAGACACATAAACACCCTCACATATACACATCTGTAGCAGTAGTAGGAGTTCTGATCCCTTGCCCTAACCGGACAACCTCCTGGGGCTTTGGCATCCTCTGGCCTTCTCCCTGTGCACCTAACTGTGCTTTTTAGGTTGTAAATCCATCTCTTCCTCAGGCCAGTCACCATACCCTAACATTACATTTTTTTCTTTATTTATGTAAAAATGTACCTTTACCAGGGGAACGCAGACACAAATATAATATTTTGTTGTGTTACAACTTTTCTGAAATATTGTAACAAAATAGATGGAAATTTTACATGAAGTAAAATTGTGGGATTTTACCTGTTTTAAAGTATTTTGTGGTAGTTGAGGAGTTTGAAAAGTTAAACAAAGCACTTAAATATAGTCTAAGTTAAATGTAGTAAAATAATTGGTCTGATTACTTTGATATACTACTATATCAACCTTACTACTTTGGATTGTGGGGCAGTCAGATCACACATTTCATCAGAAATAACTATACTCGGACTACTACACTTCTAAAAACTATCCTACTCGAATACTGTAGTATATGCAAATGAATAATAAGACACAGGAGACAATGAGGCATTGTTGAAATTTTTAATAAATAAAAAACGTTATTTATTTCACAACATATTTGGATGACAGCGGGCTGTTCATGAAGTCCTCTCTGAGCTGGAGGGGGATCAGACCTTCAGTCGGCGCACCTCTGCCCCCAGGGGGACACATAAGTTAACTGAGTATAGCATACATCTGAGATTCATTATTTGAAATGCAATTATTATTATTTTTTTTACCTGAGCATGTTAAACATTTATTCTTCTCTCATGACGTATTTGCACTTCTGTTTTTTTTACACTAACATGAAGACAGAACTAATGCAAGCAGTGAAATGTGATGCCAACGTTTTGGTCAAGATTCATACCTGAGAGATGTCTGAAGTAAAAATGTTCAGTACACTGGGTAGTGATAGCTGTAGTACGTCTGTAGCGCACCTGAATGGAGGCAACTTTGTGGTTGAGAAATGAACACGGGATCCAGCAGTGTATTATTTTCTGTGGTAGCAGCTTGTATCAACTGCATGTACCCTCTCTCGTGAACAACAACAAGCTGGGCTTGTCAACAGCAGATCCTCGTTGATGTAGCCACAGACGATGAGCGGTTCAGTGCCTTTAAACTATGACAATGGAAGAAGTGTGTGTGTGTACTGGTTTCAATGTGTTTGTGACTTCTTACCTGTAGAAAATGATAATTGTAGCACTTCAAAACATATTGAGATAGAGGGCTATTAATACACAGTGAGACCAAATGTTGCTTTTGGAATCAGGGAAGTGTCACCAATGAAATGACATGACGGTGGGAAGTTACTTTAATGAAAGCAGTTGATGCTGTTACTAAAACAGCTCTACCTCTTGATTGGCAGAATTTGTTCCTGTTCAGAATTTTTGTTTAAAAGATATACATTTTACCAAAAAGTTGTATAATAGCACACTTTCCCAGACAAGGTCTGCACGTTTTAAACATTGAATGCCGTTTCTAGCTTAAACAATGTAAGAGGAATAGCGTTCTAAATAATAATAACTAGAAGTTAAAAATCACTCTTATAAGAATTAAAGTTCGCTGTCACAAGTTCCATTTAAGATACAAATGAGACAATATACATGTGCCTATACTGCCAATCCACTTTTCTGGACACTGGATGAAGTCAGTATATTTCGGGGGGCTTTCATTTGAAAAAGACCCCCCAGGACTATTCAAAGATTGTTTATTAACACTCTTCTCATATTTCTACCTATCTAAAAAAAACAGTACTATCATGTATGAGAAATGCGTTTCAGCATATATTTCCTAAGATAATCTTAGCACATCATTTTCAAGATAACAACAATTGCTTCAGTAAAAGTCTGAGAAATAGATATCAGAACAAGCACACAACATGTTGCAAATGTACAAGCTTCTGAAGCTAAAATATGATACATAAATATCGATCACATCCACAAACATTATCCTAGACTATATGAAACCTTGATGAAAGGAAGCTTTACAGAGAAAGTTTCAAGATGATCCAATGTAAGGTGCATGTTTAAAACAAGCCTGTTATGGATGTTACATCGCCTGTCCCAGTCACCCTTCTATCTTTACAAACTATACAACATGCAAACAAAACTCAAGACACTTCAATTTGGTCTGTATTGCTTCATTAATATCTCATCTTCAAAACTGACACTGGGGGACAGCTGAGTGGAGAAACAAGCTATGTGAGCTCTTTCACAAAGCCATGAAATATAATTGACAGAAAAATGTTTTTTTGAGACTTGGCCTCCTACTCTGAAATTGCCAAAATGCATGCAATTGTAATGCCCTAGCCATAGAGAGGGGTTTTTGTTCTTTATTTTGGTTAGGCCAGGGTGTTACATTGGGTGGGCATTCTATGTTCATTTTTCTGTTTTTGTATTTCTTTGTTTTGGGCCGTGTGTGTGTGGCTCCCAATCAGGCACAGCTGTAGTTCGTTGTTGCTGATTGGGAGTCACACATAAGTAGCCTGGTTTTCCTTTGGGTTTTTGTGGGTGATTGTTTTCTGTTGTGTTCATTTGGGACCAGACAGGACTTTTTGCTGTCGTTTCTTTTTGTGTTTTGTATAGTGTTTATGTTCATTAAAATCTTTAATAATGAATACACATCCTCCGCTGCACCTTGGTCTAATTCTAACGACAGGCGTTACAGCAATTTTCTACTTAAACTTTTCAAATAATGCCTGAACTCCAACATATTGACCTTAAGGATCATTATGAACGTAGTTTCATTTGGAAATTACTAACTTTATTTGGGCATGCTCAGGTTGACTATTCCTTTGGAATCGTCCAACACGGTCTCTTCAACACCGCCAAGACAGCCATGCCCTCTACAAAAGGAAATTAACAACAAATTATATGTTCCACTGTAAGGCCCTCCTGTGTGAATATAGAGGTTAGGCTCCTGTGTGTGATGCAGTTGATCCTGTGTGAAGCCTCTGCTAGATGAAGGGACTACATAGTCTTAGTAAGTCTCTGAGACAAGCAGCACCACTCTGCTACCCCCAATGACGTCTCACAGTACATTATTTAAACCCATGCAACGCAATACCACTAGGTGGCAGGAGCAAGCTGATGTATCTTTATCCATACCAGCTCAGCTCTGCATTTTCCCCTGCTGTCACGCTCCTTTACCACTTCTAGAATCAGAGCTCAAATCTACCACTAGATCTTCCTCTCATCCAATCAGCCTTATTCTCCTTTTCCCTGGTCATTTATAATTGGTCAGCTGGTAAGGGAGTGTATTCTGATGGTGGAACAAACAGAGGCCGAAATGTGGAGCAAACGTCTAGTAGACAGGGCTTTTGCATAGCAACGTTTGTCCCTTAGTGTCAATAGCTGGCACTCCGGAGAGTCTCAGATCACTTTGTAACTTTGTCTGTTTTTGAGTGATGAGAGAAACAGCATCTCCCCACAGATCTGTATTACACTGAAGCTTCTTGATTAGAGAATGTTTAGACAAACTGCTTCAGCTCTCCAATTAGAGCTCTTCACCAAAGTCACGCTGGGTCTTTTCTATTCATTACCAATCATTGAGCAGTTCTGTTTAATTGAACATTTCTCAACTTGTTTGTACTCATTCCCAAAGCTCAAAACAAAAAATATATTTTAGTAAAAGTCTAAATTTACAAAGTCTAACCATGTTATAAAGCTGTTGTTTTGACCAGAAAATGGACATGTGTTTATAGTGAGATAAGGCATTTTTCTCTGGCATTGTGAGTTAAGCAGCACTTACTGAGTCTCGAGGGCAGAGCAGTTGAATAGCCCTGGCCGTAACAACCCAAGCCTGTAGAGCCCCACCCTCTATTGATATACATTTCTCTCCACCACTTAGCAGCACCACATACTGTACTGGTACTCAGGCCACAGTCATAAGAGGCATGAAACAGAACAGTGGTTGTTGCCAAGCTGCCCCAGGCTGTTGTCATTCCCAGCTGGTGTGACGTGACGATGCCCACCACTGACCCTGTGGTTATCATAACACCCCTAGGCCTGCCCATGCTGGCCACTGGTCAGCATACTCGTACACTCACACACACACACACTGTAGTGCTAGTGACTGATCAGCCTTTTAGATTACATGGCAGAGTGCCTGGGCCATGTGAGAGCATGGATGCGAAGCCTGCCCTTGGTTTGTTATCCACCATATGGCATTCCCAATCAGTCCCCTCTATTGATGCTATGCCAGGCCCAGGCTGCCCAGCACTGCCAGCCTCACCAGAGGAGACACTCCAAGGTTCTGAGGCTATGAGCTCCAGGACTTTATGCGCCGTCATGAAACAGACAAATGTCAGAGATGCTTTTAAAAAAGGAAATACATGTCAGAGGGGCTGTATGGGTATTAAATGGTCTAGTTTTCCAATATGAAAGATATGGCGCATATTAATAAAAATAAGTAGCTGACTGTTGTCATATTTTGATATGTAAATATATGACACAGGTTTCTCGTTGCTGACGTAAATGGAGGGGTGCCAGTCTCAGACACTGCTGCAAATAACATTAGTCAGGACACCAGCTCGGCACTGGATTGGAATATGAGCAAACAAGTTATTGCAATGAAGAATAGAAAGCCATGAAAGGGTTTTCATTAAGCCCAAAAGTGTACACTTTTTGCCATATGAAAACAGCCACACAATACAATACAAACACTTTAGGTCAGTGGTCACCAACCGGTTCGCTATCGGAAGTAGGGGTGCTAAGGGTAATGCAGCACCCTCTGAAAATGTTGAATAAAAAAATATATATATTTAGAAAACATACATTTTTTTTCAAATATATTTTTTCACAAAAGTAGTGCACTGGGCCTTTACTCGTATTAGCGGACAGATGTAGACGTCTGTAGCGTGGGCAAAAACATTTGTTCACCATTTCTGCTTTGGCCAAAAATGTGGTGGTATAATTAAGAGCAGTATCTTGCAGTATTCAATACTTCAAATTGTAAGAGTTGTTGCCCTGCCCCTTGCTCTGCAATTGTCCTTTAATGGATTCCATTACAGTATGAACATAACCCTGTCCTTAAACATTTACATTAAAAGATGAAAACTTATGGGCAAAGACACAAAACATCCACATCAAAATAAATATTTAATGTAAATTACTTGTCATCTAGGTTTGTACCTGTAGACTTTCCTTCCTCATGAACAAAAACAACACACAATAGGGTAATTGAGTACATTGAGACATCAAGTGGTTTGTGATGATGTGATGATGTGGCTCAGTTGGTAGTGCATGGCACTTGCAATACTAGAGTTGTGGGTTTGATTCCCAATGGGTAACAGTATGAACATGTATGCTACTGTGCAAGTACTGTAAGTTGCTCTGGATAGGAGCATCTATGGAAAAAGAATGAATAGACTATTTCAGTTTTCACAGAAAGAAGTTGGATTTGCAAATTATTTAAAGAAACTGGAAAACATAAAGTATTTTTATATTTATATATTTTTATAAGTATTATCAGATTAACTGTTTTGTACAGATAATGATCCGACTCGAGTTACAAATGCTGGTAAACACTCAAATGCATTTAGTTACATTTTTGTTCACAAAAGTAGCGCACTGGGCTTTTACTCGTCCTGTATTAGCGGACTGATATAGAAGTCTTCAGCGCCCCCAAACTATGTCTACAAGGCATTCCTAGTCGATCACCAAACATTTCGGTAAAAAACAATAAAGCCTTGCGTTCCTATGTTTGAGTTTTTCCGTTTTGCGCTGTTGAATGTAGGTGCACTTGATTCAGCAGATCTGGCGCCGGAAAGGCAAGTGTTCCCATTTTGAACAATTGAATGTGTCTGAAGGTAGAACTCCGCCTACCCGTCAGGTTTAGAGTGCAAATCAAGTGCATCTATTGGCCTACCGCTAGCCAATCCGATAGCTCAGAACACCCGCGTCTGTAGTTTCCGAGACATAGACTGTAAAAAATAAACCTTGAAAGCAAAGCAAATGGTAAGATTTCAAAACCATGACTAGAGAGAGACTCAACGAATAGAGCAAAGAGATGCTATTTTCATGAGTAAGTTCATGTTTAAGTTGTTATTCAGCACTGTCAACACTTTGTTAAACACTTTTATAAGCCATAAAATGGCGTTCTCTTCTACGCACTCTACAACCAGCTACAATGAATGAGTATAGCAAAGTGTTCCGATAAGCTTACGTTATTATTATCGGGTTGTGTAATTTTTAATGTCGATTAATATTTCCCCTTCTCTGTTCATACAAGTAACATCATGAATTGGCGCACGAGGCATAAATAATGCAGTGCTACTTGAGTTGCGCCATCAGCTGGAAGACCGTTACCTTTTCTCAGCAGAATGAGGGAGAGTGGAGCGATGGTGAGTCGGGTGAGAGGCAGCCTAACCGCTGCTATCCATCATCCCTTCAGACTGACCATTAGATGCAGGCCATCAGTCCAGTAAAAAAAGCTAATTGTTATGCTCAATTAGCTGTGCCTTACAAGTAATACAACAAATGATCTATTACCAGTGTGATCATATTTTTTGTATTTTTATTTAACCTTTATTTAACTAGGCAAGTCAGTTAAGAACAAATTATTATTTACATTGAAGGCCTACCAGAAGGCAAAAGGCCTCCAGCAGGGACGGGGGCTGGGATAAAACAATTAAATAAAAATAGACACCATAACACTACATAAAGAGAGACCTAAGACAACAACATAGCATGGCGGCAACACATGAAAACACAGCATGGTAGGAACACATGGCAGCAGCATAAAACATGATACAAACATTATTGGGCACAGACAACAGCACAAAGGGCAAGATGGTAGAGACGACAATACATCACCCGAAGCAGCCACAACTGTCAGTAAGAGTGTCCATGATTGAGTCTTTGAATGAAGAGATGGATAAAACGGTCCAGTTTGAGTGTTTTTTTGCAGGTCGTTTCAGTCGCTAGCTGTATACCTACATGTTTTACTTTTTTTTTAAATGGCCTGCGAAGAACAACATTGACAGCGCAATTCAAGCATAGCCAATATGCAGTGATATAATAATGTATTGAGCCTATAGCCTACTGCACAAACCTCATTGCTACAAAATAGTTTTTAATTGGTTAATGTTGTATTGGCTTACGCTTTGTAAGTCATGTTCAAATCTGAGCAGTAGATCTCGGCATACATTTTGACTCAAAGTGATCTTGAAATCCAATCTAATTTTATTGTTCACGTACACAGCAGATGTTATTGTGGGCGTAGCAACATTTTTGTGTTCCTAGCTCCAACAGTGCAGTAGTATCTAACAATTCACAACAATACACACAATTCTAAAAGTAAAATAATGCAATTAAGAAACATATAAATATTAGGATGAGCAACGTCGGAGTGGCATTGACTAAATTACAGTAGAGTACTTTATCTACATATGTAATGAGTAAAACAGTATGTAAACATTATTAAAGTGACCAGTGATTCCATGTCTATGTACATAGGGCAGCAGCCTCTAAGGTGCATGGTTGAGTAACCGGGTGGTAGCCGGCTATGGATGGCTATTTAACAGTCTGATGGCCTTGAGATAGAAGCTGTCTTTCAGTCTCTCGGTCCCAGCTTTGATGCACCTGTACTGACCTCGCCTTCTGGATGATAGCGGGGTGAACAGGGTGTGGCTCAGGTGGTTGATGTCCTTGATGATCTTTTTGACCTTCCTGGACATCGCCGATGCTGTACGTGTCCTGAAGGGCAGGCAGCGTGTCCCTGGTTGGTTGGTTCGTGACCACTGCTTTAGGACTATATCTTGAACTGTACGGCGGGTAGGAAATGAATAGCTCACTTTGAATAAGCAAACACTACTGTATAGGCATTCACGAATGAAAACATGAAATCATTATACATAATACCACGGTGTGTAGCTGACTTTGAATCAAACACAAATAGGCCTGGCCTATCAAGACAGGCATGAAAACATTAGGCTAAATCATAAATAAAATCTATTCAGGCTTATCTTTCTTGTGTGTTTCACGTTTTACAATACAAGCTGTAGACGCACTCCTAGGCTTGGTGATGAAGATGTAGATTATTTCATCATAGTCAAAAGAGCCACTGAGTTTGCTTTCAAAGGACAACAGGTTAGATTGTTGAGACGTGCAGTCAGCATTCAAGGTCTGGATGATATGATATGGACTGTAGTGGAGAAGTGTCTGTCAACACTGCATGAAGTCATAGGAAGGGTGATGGCCCTTAGTAGTCTATTGATGTTAGGGAAAATGTCGGGGCTGCAGTTGTCCAACATTTCAATGAGGGATGGGAATTCCTGACCTCCCACCGTTTTCCAACGCACGGTTAATTCAGCATCCTCAACAGAGATATCCCATTGGGCACACATTGGTTGAATCAACGTTGTTACAACATCATTTCAACCAAATTATGTTAAACCAATGTCGAATAGACGTTGAATTGACATCTGTGCCCAAAGGGATAATATTGACTGCATGGGTCCAGCAGTGATTATTTCAGTTCAAAAGTCCTAGACACTGGAAGACGGGCCGCTGCTGGTCTCGTTATTCCATATTAACCCTCCTGGAACCAGGTGTGCAGCTCAGTCAGGATATGATATTTGGATGCGAATGAAAATAAATCCTAAAAGTTGCACTTATTAAGGGCCTCTTCACTATCCCTGTGTCCACATAGTGTTATGTCCTGTTCAGCGCATAGCATAACAATGTCCAGAACCACTTTGACGATTCCTCTCTACAAATTAATATTCCATGGCCTCGCGGTTAAGTTCATTTAAAATATTACCCCTGGCTTTGATTACGGTGGCTTGCACTTTATCCTTCAAATGTACAGTATCCAGTGAAAAAGAGTGGGGTTTGCTATCCTGGTGTTTGAAGCGTGCCTCGTGAATGTGCTTCCAATCCGTCTGTCTCTAACAAATGAACATTCCATAGTGGCCTCAGGGAAATGTCTACACATTTTACAGACAACAGCATCCCTTGTCGAACTGTATTCCAGCCAATAAAACCACTTCCATTGATCACTGTAGTGGGGAACATTCACATTTTTGGTTGTGTGGGTGGTTTGTCAACTGCAGTCAAATCCACAGGTGGACTCGTGATGGCATGCTCACTGTGACGATCTGGGCTGTGGAGGTTGAAGCAGTAGCCATGCTAATCTCTTATGGGCTTCCGCTGACATGCTAGCCACCTCATGGGCTGATGACGACTCTGGTGGCTTGAGCTCGGCTGACAGAGGAAGTGGAGCAGGTGCTGTGTCTTCATCCATCCGTGGCTTTTTGAAAAGTGAAATTAGTTTTTTAATAAGTTGTGACTTGCTAGCTAGTGCTAGTTTGCATTAGCAAAGAGTTGCAGAGGGTCAAAACAATTTGTGCATAGTGTGTGTGTGTGTGGGGGGGGGGGATTAGTGGTACCATATGATTATGATTACGGTATGACCAATTAGATCCCAGAAACCTATGGCATTTCAATCTTTCTGATTTAGTCAAGAGACAATATAAACAACAAATCAAATAATATATATATTTTTAAATTATTTAAAAAATATATATTTTAAGCCATCCCGGTTTGGTGGGCCAGTGTTCAGTCTGGCAGGGCCTCTGCCCAGTCTAGCCCTGCCGTGGCTTCACCTCTGTTTTAATAATGTCATAATATTGTACTGTCTTTATAGTGTTTGATTAGTAGAACTTTGTGTGTTTTTATGAAGGACACGGTGTGTATGTATTTTTCTGGCTGGGTTAAGCGGTGCTCTTTATTGAAACTGTGCTCTGGGTTTGCTGAGTGGTGCAGTGCAGTGCTGAGCCTCCTGCTGTAGAAAATACACCATTGGATAACGCTTCCAGTATTGTCCACAGGGGGCGGAAGGGTTAGGGAGTAGTAGCCATACAGCAGGTTAAAACACTCCTGCCACTGCAACACACATTCTCTCTGCTCTTTCAATTACGTTTTCAGTCAAAGTCAGATTGAGATCACAGATTCATTGAAATGTCATATTTTCTTGTTCAGAATTAGGCCTACAGGTTTTCTGTGAAAACACAAATGGACATAAATGCATCATTAAACAGTCTGTCTTTTATTCTGTTGGGGCTGGTCAGCTGGTGTACTGTGTACTCTGTCAGTACTGACTCCTCTCTGTCCTGTACCCCCTGTCTCATGAATGCTTACACTCACCACTAGATGGGCCAGTTACTCTACACAACTCACGCTGTTAGTCCCTGAGTGTAATATAATGGGAGAGAGGGGAAATGCAGTGAACAACTATATCTATCTTATTCTAAGGAATGGCAGGATTATGATAATTTGATACACTGGACATAACCGAAATCATTTGATGAAAGGCTGTTTTCACTGCAATTCATAACCGATTCAGACAGTCAGTATTTGTGAAATACACGAGGGCTATTGTATGCCACATTATGGTTGCCTAATGGTGACTAATACTACCTAAAAATAACTGTGGTATCCAGCAGTGCTGCAGTTGAACGTGCAGAGAGAGGATGACATGCACCATGTACTGTAGGCTGATGGACCTCTGCCAGAACAACCACTACACTCTAGAGACACTGTATAGAAATGTGAGGCGGAACTCGACATGAGCAGCATGAAAAAAAACACATCACACTGATCTGTCTGTGTACAGTGTGTGTAGGAGGTCAAAGACTGTTACATGTATGAAGCTACTGATAGGAAGAGGTGTTATTGTTTCGTCTGTTATCGGGCTGGTTCATTCTGACCTTAACAAAGTGTTTATTCCAAAAATACTCTACAGACCCCTATGGCCATGTGATCATCTTTGATGAAGAACATGATTCAATTAGATCAGTTAATGAGATATTCCCCCAAGTCCCATTCTCTGTCCCTTTCTCTTTTTACCTGTGGAGTGAATATGAATTAGTGTAAAAATGGCACGAAGTTTCTATCCCATCAATAAAGTGTGGACTCACAGGTCCTCTCTATCTAAGCCAACTCTCTGTCATTCTCATAGCTGGAAAGGCACGAAGGTCATTGTGAGGTAGGCTGTCGCGGTGAATGTTGCAGTGATGAGGCAGATAAGAACGGTACATTTTCCTACCAAATGTGAGGGCTTTTATTTGCAAACGTGGAGAGTAAAACATACGCTGCTAAAGTACTTACAATATTTTCAAAATAATAAATAGGATGAGGAGCAACAAACTAGACTGAGATCCATTTCACAGCACTGACCTAACCCAGGAATCAATAACACCCTTGTAATTAAAATAAGTAGCACAAGAATAGACCAACATTCCCATGTCTGGCCACAACAAGAAATTATGCATTTTACCTTGGAACATTCCGTTATATAGAGTACATTTCAATGTTCACCAATTATCCCGTCTCCCCCCAACATGTTGTGTAAAACCACAGTTTACCTTGTGCTAACACACTACCGTTGGCCTGTCAAACTCTGATCATGATAAACCACTCCACAATTAACAGGTAAGCAATTGATCTACATTTCACTTAACATACAGATTCAATTCTTAAATATAATCACTTCGTAGTTGTAACTTCTAATTAACCAATGCACATAGTTACTCTTTACATTCATGCAACTATCTACTAGTGGAGTCGCAAAGAAAATGGTTGGCACCAAATCGACTTGCATAACCACAAACTCCCATTGGCCCACATTTGTTTTTCCTTGCTAATGTGATCAACAATGAAAATAACGCAGGACACTGCTGCAATTGCAAAACGTCTCTTCAATAAAAATTATGAATCTACACCTTTCCTGCAGTCGAATGACCAAAGTGGCCTCATAGGTGGAATGTTATTAATATTTTTAATTTCATATATATTTATTTTTTTGAAGGGGGGGGGTAGATCAGCTTTAATATTGAAGATAGATTGTGGCTTCCATCAATCTAATTGTCTGCAGCATTTCCAATCCCCCACATATACACTACCATTCAAAAGTTGGGGTCACTTAGAAATGTCCTTGTTTGTAAAAGAAAAGCAAATTGTTTTGAATGTTAAAATAACATCAAATTGATCAGAAATACAGTGTAGATATTGTTAATGTCGTAAATGACTATTGTAGCTGGAAACGGCTGATTTTTATCTACATATGCGTACAGAGGCCCATTATCAGCAACCATCACTCCTGTGTTCAAATGGCACGTTGTGTTAGCTAATCCAAGTTTATAATTTTAAAAGGCTAATTGATCATTAGAAAACCTTTTGCAATTATGTTAGCACAGCTGAAACTGTTGTGCTGATTTAAAGAAGCAATAAAACTGGCCTTCTTTAGACTAGTTGAGTATCTGGAGCATCAGCGTTTGTGGGTTCGATTACAGGCGCAAGCTGGCCAGAAACAAAGAACTTTCTTCTGAAACTCGTCAGTCTATTCTTGTTCTGAGAAATGAAGGCTATTCCATGCGAGAAATTGCCAAGAAACTGAAGATCTTGTACAACGCTGTGTACTACTCCCTTCACAGAACAGTGCAAACTGACTCTAACTGAGAATAGAAAAAGGAGTGGGAGGCCCCGGTGCACAACTGAGCAAGAGAACAAGTATATTAGCGTGTCTAGTTTGTGAAACAGACGCCTCACAAGTCCTCAACTGGCAACTTCATTAAATAGTACCCGCAAAACACCAGTCTCAACGTTAACAATGAAGAAGCGACTTCGGGATGCTGGCCCTCTGGACAGAGGAACTCTGCCTAGTGTCTGTGTTCTTTTTCCCAACTTAATCTTTTCTTTTTATTGGCCAATCTGAGATATGTTTTTTTCTTTGCAACTCTGCCTAGAAGGCCAGCATCCCGGAGTCGCCTCTTCACTGTTGACGTTGATATATTTTTCAACTGCTGTGCTGTGATGTTTCACAAAACTTTCATAGTTTCTACAGATTTCAAATTTAAGTTAAACATTTTTGCTAAGAGTTTTATTAATTTACTATTATTTAAAAAATCACCCAGTAGTGCTATTTGCGGAGTTAGCTTGAGGTAAATGTTGTAATTCTTCAGCCATTCCTGAACCTGCGACCAAAAACAAGCTACATATGGACAGTACCAAAACAAATGATCTAATGATTCTTGCAGTGAAATCTGCGGAGCTGGTATGGTCGTATCCTCAATATATAATATTCTATTGGTTGCAATCATTTTTTTGGGAATGTTTTGAATGCAGCGTTGTTTTGTGTATCAGTTCATTGTGTACAGTTCATGGAATATTTGTTCTGTCTTTTCTGGTGGAACTAACTTTCTATGGCTTGTTTTTAAAATAGCAATATTTTGAAGATTATTTCATTTTCAAATAACCGAAGGTGAGAGGTTGTAATCTGAATATTGGGAAAAAGGCCATTCTTGAACATGGGGTGAGACATTTTTACTAATCTGCTGGAGAACCAGTTCAGATTTAAGTATAACTTTTGTGTGACTGAAGCCTTTAGTGAGAGGTCTAATGCTTTAATATTTAATAATTTCTGCCCTCTAATTCATATTCATTATATAAATAGGCCCATTTACATTTCTCTGGCTTGCCATTCCAAATAAAATGTAATATCTTTTGCTCATGTAATTTAAAAAACAGGTCACTAGGTGTAGGAAAGGCCATAAGCAAATATGTAAACTGGGATATGACTAAAGAATTAATCAGGGTGATTTTTTTCCCACAAATAGACAGGTGTTTTCCTTTCACTGGTAGCGTGTATGTCCACTTCACCGTCCGACCATTTTATTGGTAAACTACACGGAAATTGTAAAAGTTGTATTTTTTTGTGATCTAATACGTAATATAGTAGTACACTTATCATAATTTGGTTGTAATCCAGAGAGGTTAGAAACATTATCTAGATCCTCTATGAGGCTATGGAGGGATCCAAATTGTGGTTTTAAAAGAACACATGAATGACAACTTTGTTTTTAAGCCATGGATTTCTAGCCCCTTGATATTATTGTTGGATCTGATTTTAATAGCTAACATATTCAATGTGAATTCTGGGGGAAAGTCAACGATGTCATCTCTGTACTTATAGATAAAATAATGCCATTAGATCCAATAGTGATGTTGCTCTGTGATGACTCTGATTTGCACTTGTCAAAACGCCAACAGAGAGTGTGGTTGGCAGGAACCACAGCTGCTAAGAAAATGATTGTACAAAGGTGGATTCCACCTTATCAGTTACCATTGCAACAATGGCTGCTCACATTGAAGGAAGTTGTACTTATGAAGCTCTCCATGGCCAGGATCCACAGGGGCAAAGGTGTCCATTCTGGACACATGGAAAAAAGCAGCGGTGGACATTTCTGAACTCTTAACCAATGGGCCTTTACACCCATTAATGTGTATCAATAATTTGTCACTATTTCTGAGGCTAATTTATTTCTCATTTATTGTTTTACATTATTATTAGTTCAATTCATACAATACATTTATATATATTTTTTAATCCCCCCCACCGGTAATCTGATAGCATGTAAAATAAATCATAAAATTACTTACACTTTGATGGCCATAATAAATAGATATGCCGATAGTGGACAACCTTGTTTTACTCCTCTTGACAGTAATACTTTCTGAGCTGTAGCCATTATTTACTATTTTACACCTAGTGTTACTGTACATAACTTTAACTGATTGTAAAAGAGATTCTCCAAAATATTCCAGGCATTTACAGTGCCTTGCGAAAGTATTCGGCCCCCTTGAACTTTTCGACCTTTTGCCACATTTCAGGCTTCAAACATAAAGATATAAAACTGTATTTTTTTGTGAAGAATCAACAACAAGTGGGACACAATTATGAAGTGGAACGAAATTTATTGGATATTTCAAACTTTTTTAACAAATAAAAAACTGAAAATTGGGCGTGCAAAATTATTCAGCCCCTTTACTTTCAGTGCAGCAAACTCTCTCCAGAAGTTCAGTACGGAGTCAGACGCAGGACACAGAACTGAGTAAAAGACGTACTTTACTCGAAAAGAAACAACAATTTCCACGCAGGGAAAAACACACCAGCTCACAGAAGTCTTGAACACTAAACAAAGAACAAACACGCACAAAACCATGTGGGAACCAGAGGGTTAAATAGGGAATAAATTATAACTTAATGGGAACCAGGTGTGTACAATCAAGACAAAACAAATGGAAAAAAGAAACGTAGATCGGTGGCAGCTAGAAAGCCGGTGATGTTGACCACCGAACGCCCGAACAAGGAGAGGCACTAACTTCGGCGGAAGTCGTGACATGGTCCTGTTTCAGTAATAATGAAATCAGACCTTCTTGTTGAGTATCTGATAATCTACCGTTTTTATAGTAGTGGCTAAAACATGCAAATAACAGTCCTCTGAGTACATCAAAAAAGGTTTGGTATACCGCAACAAAATTTCATAATTAATAAAACAAAACAAAAAAATTCCAGTGTTTCTATGTCAAACGGTTTTGTTATATTTCTGTTTTCTGTGATGTTTTTAAAGTGTAATATTGGGATGCAAAATGTAATACATTTCAACTCCTATTTCTGACATGGTACATAGGTGTCTTCTTTTTTTAAGCTCATAACCATGTGTGTGAGGTGTATACTTTTGTTTCAAAGTAGATTTGTTTAAGACTAGCAAGAAATACTCTGTGTGACACTGATTTTATTTATTATTTTGTCATTTTTTATTTAACCTTTATTTAACTAGGCAAGTCAGTTAAGAACAAATTCTTATTTACAATGACGGCCTACTCCGGCGACGCTGGACCAATTGTGAGCTGCCCTATGGGACTCCCAATCACGGCCGGATGTGATACAGCTTGGATTCAAACCAGGGACCGTAGTGACGCTTCTTGCACTGAGATGCAGTGCCTTAGACCGCTGCACCACTCGGGAGCCACTGCAGTAAAAGGTTAATAAATGACAGTATATGTTTACAGGTCAGTTTTTCTAACCACTATCCCCATTCTCTCTGGATAATTTTTTTAAATGTTGTACTTTGTCATTTAGCAGACACTTAACACGAGCGTTCATTCATCTTAAGATAGCTAAATGAGACAACATATCACAATCGTAGCAAGTACATTTTCCCTCAACATAGTAGTTATCAGAAAAGTCAGTGCCAGTAAGAGAGGGGATTGGTTCTCTATGGCTGCACCAACGCTGTATTATTTCAGTCTTGTTAACTTGTGACTGATTGACAGTATCCTATGCGTCATGCTAAACTATGGACCATCACCCTGCTGGGCTTGACTGGGTGTGATATTGATGTTGTGTTCTTTCTTTCTCTCTGTAGGGCAGGACTGGTTGTGCATGTGTGAGCGCCTGTCATGTTGTGGCCTGTGTTTTAACAGGGCCAGTGGAGCGTTTAATGTGCTGGCGGTGCTAGCCATCACGTTGAAGGAGGGCAGCAGCGTGCTTCTCTCTCCCAACAGGGCAACACAACCTGTCCCTCTCTGGCCTAGCCCCAGCCTCAGTCCTGTCCCCCTCAGCCTCAGCTCTGTCCCCCTCAGACCCAGACTCAGTAATGTCCCCCTCAGCCACAGCCTCAGTCCTGCTCCCCTCAGCCCCAGCCTCAGTCCTGCTCCCCTCAGCCCCAGCCTCAGTCCTGCTCCCCTCAGCCCCAGCCTCAGTCCTGCTCCCCTCAGCCCCAGCCTCAGTCCTTTTCCCCTCAGCCACAGCCTCAGTCTTGCTCCCCTCAGCCCCAGCCTCAGTCCTTTTCCCCTCAGCCACAGCCTCAGTCCTGCTCCCTTCTGCCACAGCCTCAGTTCTTTTCCCCTCAGCCCCAGCCTCAGTCCTGTCCCCCTCTGCCCCAGACTCAGTTCTGTCCCCCTCAGCCCCAGACTCAGTTCTGTCCTCCTCTGCCCCAGACTCAGTTCTGTCCCCCTCAGCCCCAGACTCAGTTCTGTCCCCCTCTGCCCCAGACTCAGTTCTGTCCCCCTCTGCCCCAGACTCAGTTCTGTCCCCCTCAGCCCCAGACTCAGTGCTGTCTGTCCTCCTCTGCCCCAGACTCAGTTCTGTCCCCCTCAGCCCCAGACTCAGTTCTGTCCCCCTCTGCCCCAGACTCAGTTCTGTCCTCCACTGCCCCAGACTCAGTTCTGTCCTCCTCTGCCCCAGACTCAGTTCTGTCCTCCTCTGCCCCAGACTCAGTTCTGTCCCCCTCAGCCCCAGACTCAGTTCTGTCCCCCTCAGCCCCAGACTCAGTTCTGTCCCCCTCTGCCCCAGACTCAGTGCTGTCCCCCTCTGCCCCAGACTCAGTGCTGTCCTCCTCTGCCCCAGACTCAGTGCTGTCCTCCTCTGCCCCAGACTCAGTGCTGTCCCCCTCAGCCCCAGACTCAGTGCTGTCTGTCCTCCTCTGCCCCAGACTCAGTGCTGTCTGTCCTCCTCTGCCCCAGACTCAGTGCTGTCTGTCCTCCTCTGCCCCAGACTCAGTTCTGTCCTCCACTGCCCCCGACTCAGTTCTGTCCTCCACTGCCCCCGACTCAGTTCTGTCCTCCACTGCCCCCGACTCAGTTCTGTCCTCCTCTGCCCCAGACTCAGTTCTGTCCTCCTCTGCCCCAGACTCAGTTCTGTCCTCCTCTGCCCCAGACTCAGTTCTGCCCTCCTCTGCCCCAGACCCAGTTCTGTCCTCCACTGCCCCAGACTCAGTTCTGTCCTCCTCTGCCCCAGACTCAGTTCTGTCCTCCTCTGCCCCAGACTCAGTTCTGTCCTCCTCTGCCCCAGACTCAGTTCTGTCCTCCTCTGCCCCAGACTCAGTTCTGTCCTCCTCTGCCCCAGACTCAGTTCTGTCCCCCTCAGCCCCAGACTCAGTTCTGTCCTCCACTGCCCCAGACTCAGTTCTGTCCTCCACTGCCCCAGACTCAGTTCTGTCCTCCTCTGCCCCAGACTCAGTGCTGTCCCCCTCTGCCCCAGACTCAGTGCTGTCCCCCTCTGCCCCAGACTCAGTGCTGTCCCCCTCTGCCCCAGACTCAGTGCTGTCCCCCTCTGCCCCAGACTCAGTGCTGTCCTCCTCAGCCCCAGACTCAGTTCTGTCCCCCTCTGCCCCAGACTCAGTTCTGTCCCCCTCTGCCCCAGACTCAGTTCTGTCCTCCTCTGCCCCAGACTCAGTTCTGTCCTCCTCAGCCCCAGACTCAGTCCTGTCCCCCTCTGCCCCAGACTCAGTTCTGTCCTCCTCTGCCCCAGACTCAGTGCTGTCCCCCTCTGCCCCAGACTCAGTGCTGTCCCCCTCTGCCCCAGACTCAGTTCTGTCCTCCTCTGCCCCAGACTCAGTTCTGTCCCCCTCAGCCCCAGACTCAGTTCTGTCCCCCTCAGCCCCAGACTCAGTTCTGTCCTCCTCAGCCCCAGACTCAGTTCTGTCCCCCTCAGCCCCAGACTCAGTTCTGTCCTCCACTGCCCCAGACTCAGTTCTGTCCTCCACTGCCCCAGACTCAGTTCTGTCCTCCTCTGCCCCAGACTCAGTTCTGTCCTCCTCTGCCCCAGACTCAGTTCTGTCCTCCTCTGCCCCAGACTCAGTTCTGTCCCCCTCTGCCCCAGACTCAGTTCTGTCCCCCTCTGCCCCAGACTCAGTTCTGTCCCCCTCTGCCCCAGACTCAGTTCTGTCCCCCTCAGCCCCAGACTCAGTTCTGTCCCCCTCAGCCCCAGACTCAGTGCTGTCCCCCTCAGTCCCAGACTCAATCCTAGGTAGGACCATCTAACTGCAGGTACAAACCACAGAGATGATGCTCGGTGTAATCGTAGCTTCTCAACTTAGTTATACTGAATGATAGTATGATATATTGTGAGTCAGGATGTAATGTGTTGGTGTGGCTTCTCCTCCTCAGGGTCAGGGTAGTGGTTCAGTCTGAGATGGTCAGGGTACATTAAGTGGTTACTCTATAAGCATGAAGAGCTATTAGCTCAGAGAAAACACAGCACACAACATACCTGCTCTGCTGGGCCTAGGATAATACCTCTTGTCAGAGTAATATAACACTATGTTTGGGGCTGTAGTAATTTGCCTTCATGTTTTCCATACCTGTAATCTATTGTGTGACTGCCTGGTGCTGTGTGAATGAGAGTGATGTGCAGACAGAAGACAGTAACACCAGTCTTGTTCATTTGTATGCTGCTGCAGAATAGTGAGCTGCTATCAGATGAGGGGATGCCTTTGCAGGAGAAAGGGAGGTAGAGAGAGAGAGAGCGAGAGAGATACTGGTATGAATTGAGGAGGGATGTAGTAGCACAATGCGAGGGTTCAACGTTTGAAAGATCTTAAAGCATATCCTTGACACTACATAAAAATGTAATTCACATGTGAGGAACTTCATTTTCCTTCTCTCTAAGGAATAACTTTGTTTATCATTCTGCAGTAATGGAAAGAAATGTTGGTAGATGGTAAGAAATTCAGAGAACAAGAGAGGAAGGGATAAAGAGAGGGAGAGAGCGAGGGAGCGAGGGAGCAAGAGAGAGAATGTCAATGATGCTGGTGAGATGGCATCCTGTGTTTGTGCCAATGACGTCGCACAACCCTCCAGAGGTCCGTACAACAGGACAGTCTGAGAGAATGATTAAGGAAACAAAAAAACTCTTCTACTGAATTGAATTCCTACATTCCCTTTCTCCCCCTCCTGCTCTCTCCTTCTCTCTATTCCCTGCGGTAATAGTTCATTTGCTCTGAAACTACAGAAAGACCATAGTTCTCTCCATCTCTGTGTCCATGCATGTGTGTTGTTTACGTATGTATGTACTGTATTTGTGTGCTGCATGTGATGAAGTGAGCCAGGGAGGGAGAGATGTTAAAGGATCTTTTTTTGCCTGCATCAGCAGCATTGCAGGGGGAGGAAAGAGGGAGGAAAGGGAGGGGTGGTGGGTAAAGTGAGAGCAGAGGGAGCGCTAGAGAAATGACCGTAGCAATACCAGTGAACAGGTGCAGCTTTCGTCAGTCCCGCTCTCTGTGTGCTAAACACACACAATCACATGAGTACCACAGGAGATTGGTGGCACCATAATTGGGGAGGACAGGCTCGTGGTAATGGCTGGAGTGGGATGGTATCAATTAAATCAACCACATGGTTTGATGCCATTCCATTCGCTCCGTTCGATGCCATTATTATGAGCCGTCCTCCCCTCAGCAGCCTCCACTGTGCACGTTTAGACATACACACACTTTGACCATGATACAGAAAACAATAGGAGGAGCTTCTCACTCTGCTGTCCTTACAGTACCCTTCTAGTGTACGAGAGAGAGAGATGGAGAGAGTGACCAAGGGAATGAGAGAGGGAGAGAAGTCTAAGCTGGTAGCAGGCATGCTGGTGTTATTACTGCAGCTCAGAGTGTGATATAGAATGGTCTGGTATTGCTCACATAAGCACACACACACACTGCACCAGCAAGCCTGCATGGGTACCAATCCTGTTCGCCGCAGCGCCCAAAGTGCAGGGAGAAAGGGAGGGGGGAGCAGCGAGAGAGAGAGAGTAAGGGGGGAGCAGCGAGACAGAGAGAGAGAGGGAGGGAGGGAGTAGTACAGTGAGCGAGTAAGAGAGAGAGGCAGTTGTTTTATGTTTTGGATGGGTTTTTGTCTTCCCTGGTCTCTTGGTGAGTGAGTGTGATGAAACTCAGAATGCTTGTGATGCTCAGTGATTGTCTGTAGCTCCCACAGCCCTGTCCACCGCTCTGTCAGAAACCTCCCTCCACAGACGGACAAGCAGCAGGACTATTAGAGAGGAGAGAAAAAAACTACCTGCAACAAGAAACCAAATCAATGCAGCAAGAGGGAGATTTGACTTTCACTTAAAGCGTCTATCCTTCTCTTAATCTTTTCATTTTGTTTGAGGGGGTCGCAGTAGTTTCACAGGACTGCAGAACAGCAGGGGAGGAGGAGAGACTTAGAGCCTCAAGAGAGAGGGAGAGGAAGAGGGAGAGAAAAGTGCAGCATCACCCAAATTCCCCCTGTTCTGTTCCCTTGAGGCAGAGTGTGAGCACGCTCTCTCAGACACAGCAGGGCCATACAAGGGAACACACAACGGCACCATCAGCGTCAGTGTCCGCCCACGGCAGGCAGGACCTCCAGCGCTGCAACCCCCTAGCCTCTCAGCCCCAACCCCAGGACCTCGCCAGGCCACATCCACCTTCACCTGCACCAGACAGTCGGCTCAACCAGGCTGAACCATGGCACAAGCTGCCAAACATCTCGTGAAGAACAAGGAATTAAAAATCCAGCTTGAGGCGGAGCGCCTGCTGAAGGAGGAGGAAAAGGCCAAGAAGAGGAACCGCTCGCGGGATAAAAAGCGCAAGGTAAAGGGTCCGATCACAGGGGGTCGACGCAGCTGCACTGAACAGCACAACTTTTCTCTCCAAACAGTGCAGAGGTGGAATATGGGTGTAGTAGATGGCTTATGGTGAGGTAACTGCTGTTTGACTTGGCATGAAACTAAACTAGAGTTTTTATTTGTTTTTATCCCGGTGCTGAGCTAGTGCCTAGCAGCTAATTGCTGTATGACATGTGTTTGTCCTAGAATGTTATGTCCCCTATCAACTGAGGTGACTGAAGCTACAGCAGCCAAGGTGATAATGGCTGGAGTCAATTTTGCTTCTTTTAGCAATTCTCCAAATTGCATTTTTGAGTTTTTAAATTCTGTAGAAATCACATTGCGGTGTATTGTGTCAATGAGCAACATTTCACTTCCACTCTGCTCAGTGATAACTTAAAGCGGACAGGACGGAGAGAGGACATGTTTTTGTGCCCCTCTCTCTCCTCATCCTCTTCCTTCTACCTGTCGTTTAAGAACAATGACTGCTGACTAAGCAGTAATAATTACCTGCAGGCTTTTCTCATACTGGGACCTGTGCACTGCACTGGTGGCTGTTGTCGTACCTGTGGTACTTGCTGCAAACACTAAATCTCTGCTTCGTCAATCACTGGCTGTTGTGGGTTACAGATGGACCTGTATCAGTGCAATCTGTGATTATTACTGGGATAGCTGGGAAATCTCGACTTGGCTCTTTTCAAATTTCATTTAGTGTCATGAATTAAAATTAGCACTTGTCAAAGCCATCGATGAGCATTGTTTATCATATGATAAGACATTCCTCTGTCTGTCTGTCTGTCTGTCTCTGTCTGTATACTCCTGAGCTGGTGTCCAGCTGCATGTATCTGCCTGTAGGACTATTCTGCTGTAAACTGATCTGCTGATGCAGTAGAGACAGACAGACAGACAGACAGACAGACAGACAGACAGACAGACAGACAGACAGACAGACAGACAGACAGGCAGGCAGGCAGGCAGGCAGGCAGGCAGGCAGGCAGGCAGTCGGCTACTAGTGTTCCTCACCCCATAGGATGCACCCAGAGGGGGAGACGGACATAGAGGGGACTGGGGGAGAACGGGTGTTGGGGTAGGGGTGGGTTTGTCATGCGTAGTTTGCGTATAGCTGCAGATGTATTGGGGGTGGAAAGAAAGGTTGGTATGGATTGAAGGAGTCTGAGAGGAAGAGATAATGGGGAGTGAAGGAGGGGGGTGCATGAGAGGGGCAGAGAGGATATGACTCAGACCTACCTGAGGCAGGTGTCACAGTGGATGCTGAAAGTGACTCATGGACCTGAGAACCAATGGGCTCAATATTTGTTTTTTGTTGTCCTCTAAAAGTAGCCGGTGGAAATGCTATTTGAATTATATTGGTATTGGTACATGTTACAAATCATTAGGTTGTAATAGACGTATTTTGCATTAAACAATTCAAACATTCACGGTTAATCAGAACTAAGTCCATGTGCCCAATATTTCACTCTGTCTTTATGATTTGTGTGTGTGTGTGTGTGTGTGTGTGTGTGAGCGTGCGTGCGTGTGTGTGTGTGTGTGGCGGGCAGTGGGAGAGTGAGAAAAGGAGGGCCGTGTAGTGGAGAGGGAGAGAGACCAGCGAAGGGGGGAGAGACAGTCATTCTGGCCATGCAGCCCAACTTTGATTGAAAGTGTATTATTACAGAGTATCCCATGTCACTTATGTAAACAGCAGCAACCCAGCTTAATAAAGTCTGTTAAATAAGTGTTGTGACTACCCCAGCCTTCACCCCCCTCCCTTCCCTCCTTTTTTAACACCAGCTTAGAGGTTATCTTGGTTCCTGGAGCAGATGTTATCACAGGGGGAACTTTCTCTCTCTCTTCCTGCATTTTCCATTTTTTTCTAGATATCCCAGTGAAGTACAGTCATAATGTTATGTCTGGGGTGTCCCGTTGCTCTAGCAGTGGGCCTGAGGTTCTGAGGTTGTGTTTGTGGTGCAGACAGTAGGATTTTTTCGGGGAACATTTAAACATGATGAAAAACCCACACCCAGTAAACACTAGTCTCAGAGCAGGGTGACACACAGGCCAGTGCTGGGTTATACAGAGGCTATGGTTGAATTGTCTTCCCCATTTATGCTTCTTTTCACTGAATATTTTCCCTGAAGGCGTCATATCTCAGGCACGATGGCTCGCTCACTGATAGTTATTTATCTCACCAATGGTTCCGTGGAGATATAATGGTATTCACTATTTGACTTGGTTTTTTCCTCATGTTTGCCACTTGACACCTGTTTTAATGCAGCTGTTTCATCAGCTGTCTGTGGTATCTATCTGCTATCTGGAGTGTCCCTATTCCCTATCCTCACAGTGTCACAGTACTGTAGCAAGGTCATCCCTTCCTGGTGACAGACACTTCTCTCACTTTACTGATGCACATGCACAGACAAATGCAGACACACCTACACACACACGCAGAAGCAAAAACACACACATGCGCAGAAACGCACGCACACACACACACATGCACAGACCCATGCAGAAACACACACATAGAGTATGTGTAGAATGCATGCAACCACGGTAGCTCTCGAGAACCGAAGGGGGCTTACAGCTTCCCCCTTTTGGGTTCTCCTCTGAATGTACTACAATCCTGACACTCTATTTTAATGTTTAGAAACGTTAATCTGCACTTGCGATATAGTTTTGGAAACATAAAGCCCTCTTTCCAATCACATGAAAATGATTTCACAAATACAAAATATACACTACTGTATATGGGTTTAACACAATTGCAGCCGACAGTATTTTTTAGTTACAACACTATTCTGACGTCCTTCTTCCGTTATACACAGGTGGTCACATCTGTCTTCCATTAGCAAGCGCTGTAACATGGAGATATGGCCGCGTGGGAACCATACCACTATAAAGATATGTAGTTGTTTAACCATATTTCTTCATGATTTTTTTAGTCGATATGAAAGTTACGTTCCAAAGGCTTCCAAAACCGTATCGCAAGCGAGGCATATCGACGTTTAGACAGAGCATTTGCGAAGCGTCGGTCCGTCGGGGCATTGCCCTCAGGCGGTAGGCAGCTTCGTGAATAGATGGTATACTGTAAGTTTAACATTACGTCTATTGAATGGGCCAGATAGTGGGTAGTGGTTCATTTTCAGATGGTCAGGGCACATTAAGTGGTCCCTCTGGCATGGTTAACATCCAGGGGACTGTTCCTGTTGCCTGGAAGACTGCCAATGTGTGTCCCATGCCTATAGTGTAAAACCTATGTACTACGAGTGACTGGAGGCCGATCTCTCTAACTTCATGTCTTGGACAAAAACTGGTTAGTTTCATCATGACAAAATTCATGCCAACAGTTCTCTCTGAGTGCACAGACCAGTATGCCTACCTTCCAAAGTCTTGTGAAAGCCACACACTCCTGGCTGACAGCTCCAGACTCCAGAAAAACAACAATGGTAAGGGTGTTACTTGCTGACACGTCAAAAGTCTTTGTGATCGAGTAGATCACTCAGAGCTCCGGCAATTCCTCTCTGACACTGATCTGTGTCCAAGGCATTAGCCTGGCTTCACAGCTACACCACAGGGAGAAGGCAGAGGTTATAGAACAGAGCAGTATTCACTATAGTGCTTTTGGGGACTTTACTCCGCAAAACACTACAATGAGTACTACAGTATTTATGCCATAGTATACTTAAGCTATAAGGTACGAGGAGGTGTGGTATATGGCCAATATACCACAGCTAAAGGCTGTTCTTATGCATGACGCAACGCGGAGTCTTGGATACAGCCCTTAGCCGTGGTATATTGGCCGTATACCACAAACCCCTGAGGTGCCTTATTGCTATTATAAACTGGTTACCGTAATTAGAGCAGTAAAAATACATATTTTGTCATACCCGTGGTATACCACGGCTGTCAGCCAATCAGCATTCAGGGTTCGAACCACCCAGTTTATAATATATGATTTTTTTAATGTGGATGGTGACACACGTGGAGCAATCAGTGAGGTAGGCCTCAAAAAGCCTGTTTTTACCAGAAACGGCCTACCCACTGAAGATCTGGTCACAGATGGCCACTATGGGTCTCTTCACAGCACCCAAACCAAAAACTGATTTTAAAGAGTCACTCAGTTATGTATAGAGCCATGTCATTGTGTAATTCTCTCAGAGGTTACTCAAAAAAAGCAAGTTTAGCTTAAAAAACAGATAAACATCTTGTATCACAGCGCCTCTCCTCTTTCTATAAACATCTTGCATCACAGCGCCTCTCCTCTTTCTATAAACATCTTGTATCACAGCGCCTTTCCTCTTTCTATAAACATCTTGCATCACAGCGCCTCTCCTCTTTCTATAAACATCTTGCATCACAGCGCCTTTCCTCTTTCTATAAACATCTTGTATCACAGCGCCTTTCCTCTTTCTATAAACATCTTGTATCACAGCGCCTTTCCTCTTTCTATAAACATCTTGTATCACAGCGCCTCTCCTCTTTCTATAAACATCTTGTATCACAGCGCCTTTCCTCTTTCTATAAACATCTTGTATCACAGCGCCTCTCCTCTTTCTATAAACATCTTGTATAACAGAGCCTCTCCTCTTTCTATAAACATCTTGTATCACAGCGCCTTTCCTCTTTCTATAAACATCTTGTATCACAGCGCCTTTCCTCTTTCTATAAACATCTTGCATCACAGCGCCTCTCCTCTTCCTAGAAACATCTTGTATAACAGCGCCTCTCCTCTTTCAATAAACATCTTGCATCACAGCGCCTTTCCTCTTTCTAGAAACATCTTGTATAACAGAGCCTCTCCTCTTTCTATAAACATCTTATATAACAGCACCTCTCCTCTTTCTATAAACATCTTGTATCACAGCGCCTTTCCTCTTTCTATAAACATCTTGTATAACAGCACCTCTCTTTCTATAAACATCTTGCATCACAGCACCTTTCCTCTTTCTATAAACATCTTGTATCACAGCGCCTCTCCTCTTTCTATAAACATCTTGTATCACAGCGCCTTTCCTCTTAATATAGATCTAATTGAACTGTACTGTATATAAAAATATCAATATGTATATGAAGTGTGTAAATAGTTTTTTTGGTTATTTCTTGGTGTCTTTCCTATATATGATTTTTTAAATTTAAAGTAATATCTTATCTTGTTCTCTTTTACTGTCCTGTAGTTCGTCATGCATTTGTACATTTTATGTGGACCCCAGGATGAGTAGCTACTGCTAGTGCAGTAGCTAATGGGGATCCTATTAAACTAAACAGTTGTCGTGTCTTTGGCTATGCCGGATTAAGTGATATGACATGCTATTCTATAAAATCCTTTCTCTGTAATTAATATTACCTGATTGAGCTAATCATGTAAATGTAATTAACTAGAAAGTCGGGGCACCATGAAAGAGTGTTTATAGAGCTGTTATCTTCCGAATAAACTCAGAAAGACCTCGTAATATTTTACATCAATAGCAGTCAATATTGATCATCACCTTATTTCAGTCTCATCTGAAAGTTGTAAATTCTTGGTTATCTTCACGAACCCTGGCTAACAAGTTGAATCAGCAATACAAAATTGGGTTTAATTATTTATTTACTAAATACCTAACTAATCACACAGAATTACATATACACAGAATGCAAATTATGTCATACAGAAAACGTCCCTGGGGGACAGAACCTGTATGACGGCTGGTTACACAAAGAGAGGGGGTTGGGCTTGAATGAAAGAGCGGGAAGACTGAGGAACAAAGGGAGAAGCTAAGCTTTCGTAAATACAGTATCTTATGCATTCTAAATTACCGCCCATTTGGAAAAGGAAAATGCAATAAATATTTACTCTGAGCTGCGCTTCGGTAGGTTGGTCATAGATGCTGGCCGTGTTGGCCAACAGAGATCTTCCTGTCCTCGGAAGAATGTCTCTGGTGGTAAATTAGATGCGTTGTAGTATCTTCTTTGTGTGTTAGACTAGATGCGTCGTCCGTCCTTTCCTAGCCCACGTTTACAGCTGCTGTTGCTAACTCAACGGTTAGGAGGTCTCACTTCTTTAGTTAATAAGAGTTCAAAGTTCATACCATTCACAACCAAAGCTCACGCTGAGGTTGGCTTAGTTCTGTAGTTGACATGATAGTCCTTTTTAACATATGGACCGTCGTCCTATCGTCCTCAGAACCGGAGGTTACATTTTTGTCAAGGGCATATATAGTGGAGGGAGAGAAGGGTGTGTTTCATAGTTTAGAACCCATGTCTCTTCACAGGGGCGGGCCACTGATTGAGCAGGGCTCTAACCTTATGAAAATCCAATTCTCTCATTTGGAAGCTAAAATTACATTTAATCTTTTCACAAATAGTTTCATTTAAATTGCATTTAAATTGAACAACAATTCCATGTGAATCTGGTAACTATAATGTGTAGACTTTCCCAGATACAGTTTATGTCGTCCTGTCATCAGTCATAATGTCTCAGATGACAACCGAACAGACATCATATTCATTAAGTACCAACGCATATTTTCAACTGGTTCTATTACCAAAATATGGTTCCTTGTTTGATGTTCCCAGACTCTCTATGTTTAACAAAGGCAATTCAAGAGTTCTTCAGTAGAGTCAGAGAGAGAGGGAAGGGAGAAAGGTATTTATGGGGGGTCATAAACCTTACCCACAGGCCAACATCATGACACAGTATACACTACACTGGTCAGGCCTTGTCTGGAATATGGTGGAGTGCTGTTAGTTGGATGCACTGCAGCGCAGGTGAGAGCAGGCTGCAGTGCACCTGGTGAAGGACATGCACACTATTGAACAGTGTTGGGGATGCTACTCTGAAAATATAGTTTACCAAGCTACCAATTACTTCACGGCGGAAAGAAGTTAACCTACACTACAGCTACCCCTACCAAAAATATAGTATTTTTTAACTAAAGTTACTTTGAAAAAGGTCAAGGGATACTACCGTGTGTAGTATAGTATTCTACAGTTTACTACTGTAGTATTTTTTCATGTGAGTAAGGAGGAATGTAGTAAGTACAGTGGGGGGAAAAAAGTATTTGATCCCCTGCTGATTTTGTACGTTTGCCCACTGATAAAGAAAGGATCAGTCTATAATTTTAATGGTAGGTTTATTTGAACAGTGAGAGACAGAATAACAACAAAAATATCCAGAAAAACGCATGTCAAAAATGTTATAAATTCATTTGCATTTTAATGAGGGAAATAAGTATTTGACCCCCTCTCAATCAGAAAGATTTCTGGCTCCCAGGTGTCTTTTATACAGGTAACGAGCTGAGATTAGGAGCACACTCTTAAAGGGAGTGCTCCTAACCGCAGCTTGTTACCTGTAAAAAAGACACCTGTCCACAGAAGCAATCAATCAATCAGATTCCAAAATCTCCACCATGGCCAAGACCAAAGAGCTCTCCAAGGATGTCAGGGACAAGATTGTAGACCTACACAAGGCTGGAATGGGCTACAAGACCATCGCCAAGCAGCTTGGTGAGAAGGTGACAACAGTTGGTGCGATTATTCGCAAATGGAAGAAACACAAAAGAACTGTCAATATCCCTCGGCCTGTGGCTACATGCAAGATCTCACCTTGTGGGGTTGCAATGATCATGAGAACGGTGAGGAATCAGCCCAGAACTACACGGGAGGATCTTGTCAATGATCTCAAGGCAGCTGGGACCATAGTCACCAAGAAAACAATTGGTAACACACAATGCCGTGAAGGACTGAAATCCTGCAGCGCCCGCAAGGTCCCCCTGCTCAAGAATACATATACATGCCCGTCTGAAGTTTGCCAATGAACATCTGAATGACTCAGAGGACAACTGGTGAAGGTGTTGTGGTCAGATGAGACCAAAATGGAGCTCTTTTGCATCAACTCAACTCGCCGTGTTTGGAGGAGGAGGAATGCTGCCTATGGCCCCAAGAACACCATCTCCACCGTCAAACATGGAGGTGGAAACATTATGCTTTGGGGGTGTTTTTCTGCTAAGGGGACAGGACTATTTCATGCCATGTACCGTCAAATCTTGGGTGAGAACATCCTTCCCTCAGCCAGGGCATTGAAAATGGGTCGTGGATGGGTATTCCAGCATGACAATGGCCCAAAACAAAGGAATGGCTCAAGAAGAAGCACATTAAGGTCCTGGAGTGGCCTAGCCAGTCTCCAGACCTTAATCCCATAGAAAATCTGTGGAGGGAGCTAAAGGTTCGAGTTGCCAAACGTCAGCCTCGAAACCTTAATGACTTGGAGAAGATCTGCAAAGAGGAGTGGGACAAAATCCATCCTGAGATTTGTGCAAACCTGGTGGCCAACTACAAGAAACGTCTGACCTCTGTGATTGCCAACAAGAGTTTTGCCACCAAGTACTAAGTCATGTTTTGCAGAGGGGTCAAATACTTATTTCCCTCCTTAAAATACAAATCATTTTATAACATTTTTGACATGCGTTTATCTGGATATTTTTGTTGTTTTTCTGTCTCTCACTGTTCAAATAAACCTACCATTAAAATTATAGACTGATCATTTCTTTGTAAGTGGGCAAACGTACAAAATCAGCAGGGGATCAAATGCTTTTTCCCCACACTGTAGAACAATGAGAGGCGTCAGTGTCTTAAGACATTTGAAGTATAAAAAAATATATAAACTAATTATTTGATAAAAAAAATGTTGGGGCCTTACTGCTATTAGCCCATACAAATGCATTGAATAACAGATAGTCCCCCAAAAATATCAAAAAGGGAGTTTGTTCTGGACTGTCTTTCCTATATCTGAGTGATATAAGAAAGATCAGGAAATTATATATATATATATATATATATATATATATATAATTTCCTGAAAAATATATATATTTTTTACATGTATTTAACCCCATATTTCTGGCATTAAACAGCATCCATATATACAGTACCAGTCAAAGTTTGGACACACCTACTCATTCAAGGGTGTTTCTTTATTTTTACTATTTTATACATTGTAGAATAATAGTGAAGACATCAAAACTATGAAATAACACATGGAATCATGTAGTAACCAAAAAAGTATTTAACAAATATATTTGAAATTCTTCAATGTAATCACTGTTTGTCTTGATGACGGCTTTGCACACTCTTGACATACCAACTTCAGACAAATCTCCTGACACTTGTGGAGGTCGTAGAGTGTTCTAAGGATGTTATTTAAATAACATATGCCTTCCTTTCTCAGCATCAACAAAACTCTCTTTATCCTCTATCTTGTTAAGTGTGTCCAGGTGTGTTGGGTGCGTCAACTAATTGGCCACACCTGATCTTAATGAGTGTTTGTTTCCTTTTGAAATAGGGTCTGTTTGAAGACTAAAATGAGCAGCTTTGCATGAGTTTGCAAAAAAGATGGCTTTCTATCTCCATCCTGGTGGCACAGTGGACTAATTCCATGGATAGAGAACAGAAGAGCATACTGTAGGTTTGAATCTCACTGATGCTCCAAAAAATACAACACATTTTTGCATGAGTAAATGCATTTTCATGTGTCCTATCTGTGCTTGGAGTTCAAAACAGTTAACCTAAGCTAGCAGTGTTATTAAAAGTCTTATTGAAACATGTTGTCGTGTCTTTGGGGCACCATTAAACTGAAGACATGTTTATCAAATAACTCCCTGTAATTATTATTACGCGATTAAACTGATTAATCGTTTAACTGTAATTATCTAGGAGGAAAATATTCAGATTACAAAGGTATAATTTTCCTAATATAACTTTCCTATATTATAACATTATATATTATATTATAGTATCTGACCGATTATCTTCTGGTTTAAATGGTGTATTCTTTACCTCGTCCAGTCTCATTTCAAACGTCGTAAATTGTTGTTATCTGCACGAACCCAGTCTTCACTAAGTCAGCCATACATCAATTGTCTTAAAATCATTTATTTACTAAACTAAGTAATTCACAGAAAGCATACAAACAGTTGGTATCGTTACAAAGAAATGGTGGAGGAATGTGCCCTAGTGGGCTAAACCGGCATGGCGGCTAGTTAAACAAAAGAGTTGTGGGGGGTCAGCGGAGAAGGCACAACAGAGTTGATAAATATTAACAATTGATATGCTAATCCTTTGCACATGAACACTCACTCATTCGGGAACAATTGCAATCAATATATATTTACGCTCAGTGTGTCGTCGGGATCATTGTTGGAGAGGTTGTTCTGTTGGAGAGTTCCCTCTCTCTCTCTTGGTTAGAATGGATCTTTCAAAGTGACATTCATTAATGTCGTTATAGAATGGATGTTTCGTCGGTCTTCTCGTTCAATGATACTGAATTTCTAGCTACAGACTAGCAATTAATATCAAAAACGTGTTATTATTCTGTCGGTATCGATAGTCTAAAAGTTTAACCACGTGGTATGGTTAAACTTCAGTAGAGGGATGCATAGTCAAACCTTGGCTCTCTCTTCTGAGGTAAGCTGGTCTAAAGAAAGTAATTCTGGGTGGGGGTTTTATACTGAACATAGAAAAGCTGTCACATGACGCCTTGTCCTGTCTGTGTCCCTGGGGGCGTGCCGAGGACTGAGTTAAGCTTTGTACAGAAATACAATTCTCTCACATTAACATCAGTACATAGCATCTCAACATATTCCAAATAGCTTTAATCTTATTAAATAATTTTATACAACCATTAGATGTAAGTCTCATCGCTGAGGCTAGTATATAAACCTTAGTATGGTAATATGGAAATATTGTCTCTATGAGTTTCATAAAATTGTACCAAGCGGACCAGTTCATAGCTGGATTCTTCACCGATCTTTTATACCTTCTCCAGAACATAAATGTCGTTCGGTTCTCCAATTCTGTGAGGTGGAAGAATCCTTTGTTCTCTCCATGAAAACACTCTGTCTCAAAACTGTGGCCTGTTAGGCAGGACATTCCCTTTGGAATTTACGACCGCCTTCACACAGCCTTGTGTCAGAAGTATAGAGGTCGGGGGATGGTGCATAGAAAACCCGGAGGGCAACGTCATGACAATGTTCTCAGAATGTTATTTAATTACCTTTCAAATAATCTATAATTTCCATTCTCAGAACGTTAATAGAACCTCCAAGAAAATATTCAGGGTAAAAAATTCACGTTCAAAGGAACAGGTCGAAATTTTCACTTCTGTTTTCAGAACATTTACAAAACATTCAGTTTTACTGGTCAGGAAACTTATGGCTTCGTTCCCAGAACCAATGGGAAACCAAAAACGTATGTTCCCACAACTTCCATGGAACCATATGTGCTAACTGGGTGAAGAGCAGGGAGAGAGGGAGGTGGGAGCAGCGAGAGAGGGGAAGAGAGCAAGGGAAGGGGAGCAGCGATAGGGGGAGAGGGAGGGAGCAACACGGTGAGTGAGTAAGAGAGGCAGTTTATTTTTTTATGTGCATGTTTTGGATGGGTTTTTGTCTTCCCTGGTCTCTTGGTGAGTGAGTGTGATGATACTCAGAATGCCTGTGATGCTTAGTGATTCTCTGTAGCAGAGCCATGGCGAGTAGCGCCCACAGCTCTGTCCACCACACTGTCCGCACTTCCTTCCACAGACGAACAAGCAGCAGGACTATTAGTGAGGAGAAAAAAAAAACTGCAACAAGAAACCAAATCAATGCAAGAGGAGGGAGATTTGACTTTCACTTAAAGCTGTTCAGGCTGTTCTATTCCTCCATCCATCCCTCTCTTCTTAATCTTTTCATTTCCGTAGAGGGGGGTCGGAGTAGTTTCACAGAACTGCGGAACAGCAGGGGAGGAAGAGAGACTTAGAGCCTCGAGAGAGAGGGAGAGGAAGAAAGACAGACAGCTTCACCTGAATTTCCCCCTGTTCTGCTCCCTTGTTGTGGTTCAGAGATAGGAAGAATGGAGGATCCGAGAGCGAGGGAGTGGCAGCTACAATAATTACACAGGGAAAGTGTATGTGAGTGAGAGAAAGAGGCAGAGGAAGAGAGAAGGAGAGCGGGAGCAGAGCTGCAGTAGCATCCTACAGCAGACGGCTGAGGACTGCCTCCCTGTGTGTGTGTGTGTGTGTGTGTGTGTGTGTGTGTGTGTGTGTGTGTGTGTGTGTGTGTGTGTGTGTGTGTGTGTGTGTGTGTGTGTGTGTGTGTGTGTGTGCGGCATGTCTGTGTGACTGCACTGCACTGCTGAAGAAGAGGAGGAGGAGGCAGTGTGAGCATGCTCTCTTAGACACAGCAGGGCCATACAAGGGAACACACACCGGCACCATCAGTGTCTGTTCGTGGCAGGCAGGACCTCCAGTGCTGCATCCGCCCAGCATCTCAGCCCCAACCCCAGGACCTCGCAAGGCCTCTACCACCTTCATCTCCACAATACAGTCGGCTCAACCAGGCTGAAACATGGCACAAGCTGCCAAACATCTCCGCAAGAACAAGGATTTAGAAGCCCATCTTGAGGCAGAGCGCAAGGAGAAGGAGGAGGAAAAGGCCAAGAAGAGGAACCGCTCGCGAGATAAAAAGCGCAAGGTAAAGGGTCTGCTTACAGGGGTTCGTAGGGGGTGGGGAGAGGGAGCAGTGGAGATGAGGGCAGGAGGGAGAAAAACGCCCCCCCCCCCCTTCTTTCTCTCTAATGCTAAGCTCTGGTTAGTGGTGCTGGGGCACACACACTGATGCGTGTTTCTACAGTGTGTGCAAAGTGGCACTGACACACATGTACTGTGCATACAGAAATGGGGAAACTGTAAGCACACTGCACACTCTCTTTCTCCTCTTCCTGATTTACTGACTCCTCTGGCAGAGCTGTCCTATGGGTCTGTGTGGTACTCTACCTCTTTCTCTCTCCCTTTATCTTCCTGTCTCTTTATCTTCCTGTCTCTTTCTCTCCCTGTCTCTTTCTCTCCCTGTCTCTCCTCTCTTTGTCTTCACACTGCGGCGTATTGTGTCAATGAGCAACATTTCCCTGAGAGAGGACATGTTTTGTGCCGCTCTCTCTCATCATCCTCTTTCTTCTACCTCTCATTTAAGAACTATTGTAATGACTGCTGACTTAGGAGTAATAATTACCTGCAGGCTTTTCTCATACTGGGACCTGTGCACTGCACTGCCAGCGCTGGTGGCTGTTGTCACACTAGTTGCACTTGCCACAAACATTACATGCTGCTTCATCAATCACTGGCTGTTGTGTTGTAGGTTACAGATGGACCTGTATCAGTGCAATCTGTGATTATGACCGGGATAGCTGGGACATCCCTACTTGGCTCTTTTACTTCACATTTCACTTAGTTTCATGAATTAAAATGAACGCTTATCAAAGCCATCGATGAGCATTGTTTAGCATATAATAAGACATTCCTCTGTGTCTGTCTGTCTGTATACCCCTGGGCTGGTGTCCAGCTGCATGTATCTGCCTGTAGGACTGTTCGGCTGTAAACTGATCTGATGCCGGTGCAGTAGAGACAGAGTTATGGACAGACAGACAGACAGACAGACAGACTGACTGACTGTCGGCTACTAGTGATCCTCACCCTTACAGGATGCACCCACAGAGGGATATGGACGGAGGGGGGAGAACGGATGCTGGGGTAGGGGTGGGGTTGTCATGCATAGTTTGTGTATGGCTGAAGATGTATTGGAGGTAGAAAAACAGTTGGGTAGAAACGAAAGTCACGAGAGCTGTTTCACTGCTACAAACAGAGAGTTTCTAGCCACCCAGCTAGCACTTAACGTTCTGAGAACCATATATTTCTTAGAGATTGGTGAGAGCGTAGTTGTCCTATGGTTATTTTGTATACAACCTTTCCACAACTTTCTGGGAATTGTGCAGGAGAGTTGCTTGGTTTTGGAACATTCTCAGCACATTTAAGGAACATGCCAAAAAACTTTATGGTTCCTAAAAGTTCAATCATGGTTACATTTAATTTCAATTTTGGTAATGTTCTAGGAACGTTCTCCAACTGGTTTGACATTGCGAATGTCCTCAAACAATACAGAGAACGTTAAGAAACAATTTTCTTCTGTGGGAATGTTATTTAAAAACACATACATTCAGATCTCAGCATCTACAAAACTCCCTCTATCCTCTATCTTGTTAAGTGTGTTGGCTGTGTCCACTAATTGGCCAACCTGATCTTAATGCTTGTTTCCTTTGAAATGGGGTCTGTTTGAATAGACTAAAGTTAACAGCTTTGTATGAGTAAAAAAACCTGGCATGCTAGCTCCATCCTGGTGACACAGTGGATTAATTCTGTGGATAGAGAAGAAGATTATAGGTTTGAATCTCACTGATGCCGTGTCACAATAAAAAATACATGTGTTTGCATTTTTAATGCCTAAGGAAATTAATTTCCATGTGTCCTACATGTGCTTGCAGTTCAAAAAAGTTAATCCAAAACAAGCTAGCACTGTTATTAAAAGTCTTATTGAAACGTTCTGTGAAAGTTTTAAGGAAGTTATTCAAAAACCTCCAAATAATCTCTGATTTCCGTTCTCAAAGCTTTAATTAATGCCTCCCAGGAAAACGTTCAAGGAACCAGAGTAAAACATTCTCAGAATCTCCCTGCAACCCCCAATAAAACATTTTGCACAATAGAGGGGTTGTAGTTGATGTACGACGACGCCTGGCGGCCATGTTGGAAGACCACTGCATTCAATCTTCTGACAACAACAGCCGAGCGGCTACCCAAAACTGTATGACAGTGCCTAACTACAGTAGTTGATTCATCACCACGTCATTTTCTGTAGAGTATTTGTCTGCTCTATCAAGGCAGGAAAGACAACGGTAAATAAATATGTTTACAGATTCCCCAAAATCATGAAACTCCATTGGTGACGCCAAGGTAAAACTCAAGGACAGTCAGAAAAGCAAAGAAACCTTTTTGCCCATCAAGACATGAACCCAGACAGCTGTCAGTATATTTTTTTATTAACCTTTTATTCAACTAGGCAAGTAGGTTAAGAACAAATTCTTATTTACTATGACAGCATACCCTGGCAGATGCTGGGCCAATTGTGCACCACCCTATGGGACTCCCAATCACAGCCAGATGTGATAGAGCCTGAATTTGAACCAGGGACTGTAGTAAGGCCTCTTGCACTGAGACGCAGTGCCTTAGACCGCTCCGCCACTTGGGTGCCCCTTTGCACAGGAAAAATGTGGCCTTTGATAAACATTTCATGCAATTATACTGCGCTTTATGTGACTGGAGAAATTAGCAGAATCTTTTTTATTATGATGGTACCCTAGGCCTACTCTACTCTACTGACACTGACAACATATCAATAAAATCCACCTTGTCTTGAATGAAACCATGTAATCTAGGGCTATGAAAAAGGGGTCCTGGCTAAAAGAGATCCAGCCTTTAGTCAAATTGTCAAAAGTGACGTCAATTTGACAAAAGCCGGATCCCTTCTAGCCATGACCATGAAAAGGGGAGACGCAAATTGTACAATATGACGTCCATATAGCCTGGAGGACATTACTGTCCAAAGAAACTCCAGTGGTTATCATATATTCATATGATATATTCATATGATAACCCAATGACAATTTGTTGAGAACTTTATTAATAGGAGGAGGAAAAATGTATGGACATTACAAAATAGGACAAAGGCCTCAGTGAGCTATAGGACAACCTGCTGTGTTGACTATTGGTTGTTCAAGCCCAACAATAGATTGAATCTTTATATGACACTAAAACCACCTGAATGAATTAAACACAACCAAACAATTAAGAGCCCTGATGGTTTAGGTGACCTGAAGAAGGGATACTCTAGCATCAGGTGTACTACTGTAGGTTCAACCAGCTGACCTCTATCTAGACACCCATGTTGACTGCATTCCCACTGTGAAGATGAGCAATGCTGCAGCAGCATCAGTTTCTAATTCTACAATTTTTTTCCTTTTCCAGATATGAAAGGAGACATCTCTCAATTATACGAGATGTTTTATGCTGTGCTTTGGGCTATCTGAACGATTCTGTTGTGCCATTTGAGTAAAGCACCTTCACCTTGTCGTCATAACAAAAGTGCCCCCTTAAAATGTATGAATATATAAAATGTAATTTGGAATGTGTAAAAGACTATTGTTTATAATATTGTCAACATACTGTACTTTAATAGTAGGCTATATTGTTGTATGGGGGAAATTAAAAGTATTGTGTCATCTTTGCTTTGCCTAGCCCCATTTGAATAAAAAGTATTTCTTATCGCCAAACTAGTTTCTTTCTTTACAATTTAAACACATTTAGCATAGACAATGCAATTGTTGTGGTAGTCTAAGGCAAACCATCTTCAGTATCACAGTGGCACCTCCAAGTGCCACTCAGACAGTCTGGGAGAAAAGTATCTGTCATTTAACTTGGTAGAAGTAGTTGTGTATGTTTTTAGACAAGGATCCCATCTCCTGGTTCATACATTTCCCCACCTCAAATCAAATCACATTTTATTGGTCACATACACATGGTTAGCAGATGTTAATGCGAGTGTAGCGAAATGCATGTGCTTCTAGTTCCGACCGTGCAGTAATATCTAACAAGTAATCTAACAATTTCACAACAACTACCTTATACACAAGTGTAATGGAATGAATACGAATATGTACATAAAAATATATAAATGAGCGATGGCCGTGCGGCATAGGCAAGATGTAATAGATGGTATAGAGTACAGTATATACATATGAGATGAGTAATGGAGGGTATGTAAACATTAAAGTGACTAGTGATACATTTAATACATCCAATTTTTCATTATTAAAGTGGCTAGAGATTTGAGTCAGTATGTTGGCAGCAGCCACTCAAAGTCAGGGTGGCAGGTAGCCTAGTGGTTAGAGTTGGATTTGTAACCGAAAGGTTGTAAGCTCGAATCCCTGAGCTGACAAGCTAAACATCTGTTGTTCTGCCCCTGAACAAGGCGGTTAACCCACTGTTCCTAGGCTGTCATTGAAAATAAAAATTTGTTCTCAACTGACTTGCCTAGTTACATAAAGATTTAAAAAAATTGTTAGTGATGGCTGTTTAACAGTCTGATGGCCTTGAGATAGAAGCTGTTTTTCAGTCTCTCGTTCCCAGCTTTGATGCACTTGTATTGACGTCACCTTCTGGATGATAGCGGGGTGAACAGGCTGTGGCTCGGGTGGTTGTTGTCCTTGATGATCTTTTTGGCCTTCCTGTGACATCGGGTGGTGTAGGTGTCCTGGAGGGCAGGTAGTTTGCTCCCGGTGATGCGTTGTGCAGACCTCACTACCCCCTGGAGAGCCTTACGGTTATGGGCGGAGCAGCTGCCGTACCAGACGGTGATACAACCTGACAGGATGCTCTCGATTGTGCATATGTAAAAGTTTGTGAGTGTTTTTGGTGACAAGCCGAATTTCTTCAGCCTCCTGAGGTTGAAGAGGTGCTGTTGAACCTTCTTCACCACGCTGTCTGTGTGGGTGGACCATTTCAGTTTGTCCGTGATGTGTACACCGAGGAACTTAAACTTTCCACCTTCTCCACTACTATCCTGTCGATGTGGATTGGGGGTTGCTCCCTCTGCTGTTTCCTGAAGTCCACGATCATCTTCTTTTTTTTTTGACATTGAGTGTGAGGTTATTTTCCTGACACCACACTCCAAGGGCCCTCACCTCCTCCCTGTAGGCCGTCTCATCGTTGTTGGTAATCAAGCCTACCACTGTAGTGTTGTCTGCAAACTTGATGATTGAGTTGGAGGCATGCATGGCCACGCAGTCATGGGTGAACAGGGAGTACAGGAGAGAGCTGAGAACGCACCCTTGTGGGGCCCCAGTGTTGAGGATCAGTGGGGTGGAGATGTTGTTTCCTACCTTCACCACCTGGGGGTGGCCCGTCAGAAAGTCCAGGATCCAGTTGCACAGGGCGGGGTCTCGAGCTTAATGACGAGTTTGGAGGGTATTATGGTGTTAAATGCTAAGCTGTAATCGATGAACAGCATTCTTACATCGGTATGGTACCTAAATTGCCATGTCAGCACAAGGCATGTACAAAATCTAGTTTAATGATTAGCCTCATATATATTGTCTACTGGTATAATTTTTAAATTGAGAACACATAGCTGAAGAATATGTAAACAGTGTGAGTTAATCTATTCTCTGCTTCAGATATACAATGACAAGGGGTGCATTGCAAATGCCCATAAGGCTACTGCCATCATACTGTAGGCCAATGGTTCCCAACTCCGATCCTCGAGTACCCCCAACAGTACAGTTTTATTGTAGCCGCGGACAAACACACCTGATTCAACTTGTCAACTAATCATCAGGCCCTCAATGAGTTTAATCAAGTATGTTTGTCTGGGGCTACAACAAAAGTATGCTGTTGGGGGTACATTTACATTTCACATATTTAGCAGACGCTCTTATCCAGAGTGACTTACACTAGTGAATGCATACATTTCATACATTTTTTGAACTGGCCTCCCGTGGGAATCAAACCCACAACCCTGGCGTTGCACACACCATTCTGGCGCTGCAAACACCATGCTCTACCAACTGAGCCACAGGGAACACAGGGTACGCAAGTACTGGAGTTGGGAACCACTGCTGTAGGCCTATGGCTGCATTGGTGTTGCATGCTATTATCAGATGCAAAATGGGTTCACATGGCTGAAATCCTGAAAAATATAGTGACAATCAAATAAAACTAATTGGAGAGCTTATGACTGAACAATAAGGTACTTTTCATTTTATAATACAACACAGAAACACAGACAAATTAGACAGATTCCCTTTCCCTCTTTATTGCAGGATTGTGATCTGTGATTCATCAACATCAACACTAGTAAATCTTGAATAATAGTTATGTTAACAAAACAGGTTAAAACACAACTTCAAAGAATCAACACTTTCATATTATTTCAAAGTGTACAAGTAAGCTAACTCATATGTAAAGGTTAGACATTTTAGTAACAAGTAGGCTGTTACTAAAACAATTTCAGCAACAACAAAAAAATTCAATAGCAGAGGTGTCCAACCTCACTCCACTGATCCCTGATCTACTGGGGGAGCAGACTCTGTTCCAGACCAGCAATGGCACACTTGATTATTAACTAATTAGGTTTGATACATTGAATCAGGTTTAGACATTGTGTGACTTTTAAACTGTATTTTTGTTCACAGAATTTGCTAACATATACTGTGATCCATGGTATACAAGGATGTACCTTTATTCTCTTAGGACATTCATTGGGAACTCTTCATCTGCAGACAGGGTTTGACGGCTCTCTATCTGAGGACAGAAAACATCACAAAGAAACAGGCTGCATTATACTCAAGTTAGACAGCCCTGAATATTATGCTGCTATATCGCTCTGTCCTCAGTTTTTCTCACTAGGGACTGGAATTTGAGAATAGTTTCATAATGTCCTCCCACAAAGTTACCTGCCCTATCCAGAGTAACCTACTCTCCCTTCTCTGACAGCTGGAAGTGCTAGCTAATCCTTTCACCCTCTTCCATGGCTGTTAGCTAGCTAACTTACCTTACTTTACCTAGCTATAAATGCATTTGGAGTTACAACGATAAATACATCAAGATAGCTAACTAGCTAATTTGAAGTTAGCGAGCTGGTGATTTTTGATTTACGTAGATAGCTAGCTATACAGTATGTAAAGTTAGCTAACTAGCGAACATTACAGTGCTTCGGAAAGTATTCAGACCCTTTCACTTTCCCCACATTTTGCAACATTACAGCCTTATTCTAAAATGGATTACATTTTTTATCTCGTCAATCTACACAAAATACCCCTTAATGACAAAGCAAAACAGGTTTTTAGTCATTTTTGCAAATTTAAATATCACATTTACATAAGTATTCACACCCTTTACTCAGTACTTTGTTGAAGCACCTTTGGCAGCGATTACAGTCTTGAGTCTGCTTGGGTATGAAGTCTCGAGACTGTACACACCTGCTACACCCGCCATAACATCTGCTAAATATGTGTCTGTGACCAATAACATTTGATTTGATGACGCTACAAGCTTGGCATACCTGTACTTGGGGAGTTTCTCCCATTCTTCTCTGAAGATCCTCTTAAGCTCTGTCAGGTTGGATAGGGAGTGTGTCACGCCTGCTCCCGCTCTTCCTCCCTCTGGCGCTCGAGGGCGCCAAACTCCCCAACTTTACGCACTCAAGCCACCTTCAGTACGCACACCTGCCTTTTCCTGTCACGCGCATCAGCGCTCATTGGACTCACGTGGATTCAATTACTTCTGTAATTTCCTTCTCTATGTCTGTTTCCTAGCTCTGTTCCCTGCTTCAGGATTGTTTGTCCTTGTTTTACCCATGTGCTGACACTGTTCTTGTCGTGTTCCATGTCCGTTCCGGAATAAATGTTTGACTTCCCGTACCTGCTTCTCCTGTCCGGCGTCAGTCCTTACAGAGCGTTGCTGCACAGCTATTTTCAGATCTCTCAAGGACATTCAGAGACTTGTCCCAAAGCCACTCCTGTGTTGTCTTGGCTGTGTGCTTAGGGTCGTTGTACTGTTGGAAGGTGAACCTTCGCCCTAGTCTGAGGTCCTGAGCGCTCTGGAGCAGGTTTTTTATCAAGGATCTCTCTGTACTTTGCTCCGTTCATCTTTCCCTCGATCCTGACTAGTCTCCCAGTCCCTGCCACAGAAAAACACCCTCACATCATGATACGGCCACCACCATGCTTCACTGTAGAGATGGTATTGGCCAGATGATGAGCATTGCCAGATTTCCTCCAGACGTGACGCTTGACATTCAGGCCAAAGGCTTCAATCTTGGTTTCGTCAGACCAGAGAATCTTGTTTCTCATGGTCTGAGAGTCCTTTAGGTGCCTTTAGGCAAATTCCAAGTGGGCTGTCATGTGCCTTGTACAGAGGAGTGCCTTCCGTCTGGCCACTCTACCATAAAGGCCTGATTGGTGGAGTGATGCAGAGATGGTTGTCCTTCCGGAAGGTTCTCCCATCTCCACAGAGGAACTCTGGAGCTCTGTCAGAGTGACCATCGGGTTCTTGGTCACCTCCCTGACCAAGGCCCTTCTCCCCCGATTGCTCAGTTTTTCGGCCAGCTCTAGAAAGGTTCTTGGTTGTTCCAAACTTCTTCCATTTAGAATGATGGAGGCCACTGCGTTCTTGGGGACCTTCAATGCTGCAGAAATGGTACCCTTCCCCAGATCTGTGCCTCGACACAATTCTGTCTCGGAGCTCTACGGACAATTGCTTCAACCACATGGCTTGGTTTTTGCTCTGACATGCACTGTCAACTGTGGGACCTTGTATTTACAGGTGTGTCCCTTTCCAAATCATGTCAGATTTGTGACGCAACTGCAAGCACTCTATATGCAAACATTTTCACTTCTGTTCTCAGAAACCCGGCATGGCTTCATTCCCACAAAAAATGTGAAACCAAAAACCTACATTCCCACAACTTTCAATGGACCAAATGTGCTAGCTGGGAAACCTATTTGGTAGATACAGTATGTACAGTATGTGCTATGGGTGTATTAGTTGTTTAGATATGGACAAGTGACTCATGGACCTGAGAACCAATGGGCCCTCAAGGGCCCCCACCACTCAATTCAGCATTTAATCTTTTTTTGTTGTCTTCTGAAAATAGCAGGTGGAAATGCCCCATATTTTATCACGTTTATCTTTTATTAGGCTGTTATTACTGATTTCGTCCCACATGGCTGTTGAGCCCACATTACTTTTTGTGTGTGTGTGTGTGTGTGTGTGTGTGTGTGTGTGTGTGTGTGTGTGTGTGTGTGTGTGTGTGTGTGTGTGTGTGTGTGTGTGTGGCGGGCAGTATGGGAGTCCATGGAGTGGAGGGAGAGACCAGCGAAGGGGGGAGAGACAGTCATTCTGGCCATGCAGCCCAACTTTGATTGAAAGTGTATTGTTACAGAGTATCCCATGTCACTTATGTAAACAGCAGCCACCCAGCTTAATAAAGTCTGTTAAATAAGTGTTGTGACTACCCCAGCCTTCCCCTCCCCTCCCTAACCTCCTCTCCCCTCTCTCCAGCTTAGAGGCTATCTTGGTTCCTGGAGCAGATGTTATCACAGGGGGCACTCTCTCTTTCTCTCTCTTTCTCCATTCGCTCTTCTAAACCATTGAAGTACAGTCATAATGTTATGTCTTGTGTCCACCCTTGCTGTAGCAGTGGGCCTGAGTTTGTGTTTGTGGTGCAGACAGGAGGACTCTTTAGGGGGACATTTGAGTCCCCACACGTCTCAGAGCAGGGTGACACACAGGCCAGTGCTGGGTTATACAGAGGCTATGGTTGAATTGTCTTCCCCATTTATGCTTTTTTTCACGGAATATTTTCCCTGAAGGCTTCTTATCTCAGGCACTATGGCTCGCTCACTGATAGATTTATTTATCTCTGTTCTCACCAATGCTTCCGTGGAGATATAATGGTATTCACTATTTGACTTGTTTTTTTCCTCATGTTTGCCACTTGACACCTGTTTTAATGCAGCTGTTTCATCAGCTGTCTGTGGTATCTATCTGCTATCTGGAGTGTCCCTATTCCCTATCCTCACAGTGTCACAGTACTGTAGCAAGGTCATCCCTTCCTGGTAACAGACACACTTCTCTCACTTTACTGATAGAGCTGCACCGGACACATGCACACAGACACACACTCAAACACACACAAACACACGTGTGCAATATCCCTTCTTTTTTATTTTTTTTTTACAGTAAAAGGTTGCTTATTTGTAAGCCGTCATTGTAAATAAGAATTTGTTCTTAACTGACTTGCCTAGTTAAATAAAGGTAAAAAATAAAATGGTGTAGATCTGAGGTCAATACTTTACCTTGCTCAGATTTCAGGGATAGTTAAACAAAATTACATATTGGTTTCCTTACCCTGTAAGCAGTCTATGGACAAGGTATGACAGTAATCCATGCTTTGACATAGTTCCCCCGTCACTGTTTCCAAATGCTAATGTTTTAGTATTTGAGGCACAAATCCCATTCAAGTCATGGTACTGATCTAAGTGACTTTGTTGAGCTTCATTATCAATTTTAGATACTTTCAGATGATTTGGACACGATGCACAAAAAATGCTAATATTGGTACCATGACTTGAATGGGATTTGTGCCACAAATGATCAAATGTTTCCATTTGGAAACACTGCCAGGGAAATAAGAAAAAAGCTTGGATTGATGTCATGTTTTATCCATAGAATGCTTACAGGTTAAGGAAATCAATGTGTCATTTAGTAATTTTTGTGAACTATCCCTTGTTAAGGCCTACTGTCCTCAGAACAGTAACAACATATGACACAGAACCTTGGATACTTCCTCATGTCTCTTACTCGTTATTTTATCCTGTGATATGAATATTAAGATGGCAGAGCACATTTGTGAGAATAAGTAAAACTGGTATTTAAGATATTTCAAATGTCTAGTTCTCCTCTGGTAATACAGTAAAATATTTCAGTTTGACAGTTTCCCTTAACGGCCATTCAGGGATTGATTTGCACCAAATGCCAATTCTTAGTACAATCAGGATTATTTAATATCCCCCAGGGTATTCTAAAATAGGTCTACACATGGTTGTCAATATCGGGTGTATGAGAGGCAAAGTCAGGTGCAGGAAAGAAGCGAAATGTAACCAAGCTCACTTTATTATAGTTCCACAATACGAGAGCACTACATTAAAAAAAATGCGCTCAAAACATAACCAAAGTAAAGCGCGTAAATCAAACACCACGAAAAACGTGAAACAATTACACACAAAACATGTATTTAACCCTCTGTTTCCCATCAAGTAGATTGATTGGGGAAATGATAACCAGGTGTGTATGGAAACAAGACGAGACAAATGGATAATAGAAAAATGGAGCGGCGATGGCTAGGAAACCGGTGACGTCGATTGCTGAACGCCGCCCGAACAAGGAGAGGAGCCGACTTTGCCGGAAGTTGTGACAGTACACCCCCCTTGACGCACGGCTCCAGCGGCAACACCGGCCTCGAGGACGAACCGGAGGATGAGGCGCAGGGCGATCCGGCCTACGACGGTGAAACTCCCGCAGCAGTGCAGGATCCAAAACATCTGCAACCGGTACCCAGCACCTCTCCTCCGGCCAGTACCCCTCCCACTCCACGAGGTACTGAAGGCCCCCCACTTGACGCCTCGAATCCAGGATGGAACGAACGATATACGCCGGGGCCTCCTCGATGTCCAAAGGGGGCGGAGGGACCTCCCGCACCTCAGATTCCTGGAGCAGACCAGCCACCACCGGCCTGAGGAGAGACACATGGAACGAGGGGTTAATACGATAATCAGAGGGAAGCTGTAATCTATAACATACCTTGCTCACCCTCCTCAGGACTTTAAATGGCCCCAGAAACCGCGGACCCAGCTTCCGGCAAGGCAGGCGGAGGGGCAGGTCACGGGTCGAGAGCCAGACCCGGTCCCCCGGTGCGAACACCAGGGTCTCACTGCGGTGGCGGTCCGCACTGGCTTTCTGGCGACGCGTGGCTCGCTGCAGATGGACATGGACAGCCTCCCATGTCTCCTCCACACGCCTAAATCAGTCGTCCACCGCAGGAGTCTTGGTCTGACCCTGATGCCACGGTGCCAGAACCGGCTGGTACCCCAATACGCACTGAAAGGGGAGAGGTTAGTGGAGGAGTGGCAAAGCGAGTTCTGTGCCATCTCGGCCCAGGGCCCAGGGCACAAACACTGCCCACTCCCCCGGCCGGTCCTGGCAATATGACCGCAGAAACCTGCCCACATCCTGGTTAACTCTCTCTACCTGCCCGTTACTCTCAGGGTGAAAACCTGAGGTAAGGCTAATCGAGACCCCCAGATGTTCCATAAACGCCTTCCAAACTCTCGACGTGAACTGGGGACCCCGATCCGACACTATATCCTCAGGCACCCCGTAGTGCCTGAGTAGTGCCGTAAACAGGGCCTCCGCAGTCTGTAGGGCCGTAGGGAGACAAGGCAGAGGGAGGAGACGACAGGACTTAGAAAAACGATCCACAACGACCAGGATCGTGGTATTTCCCTGTGAGGGAGGAAGATCCGTTAGGAAATCCACGGACAGATGTGACCAAGGTCGTTGTGGAACGGTAAGGAATGTAGCTTACCTCTGGGCAGGTGTCTTGGAGCCTTACACTGGGCACACACCGAGCAGGAGGAGACATAAACCCTCACGTCCTTAGCCAAAGTGGGCCACCAGTACTTCCCAGTCAGACAATGCACCGTCCGACCGAACCCCGGATGACCAGAGGAGGGAGATGTGTGGGCCCAAGAGATCAACTGGTCACGGACAGCAGACGGAACGTACATACGCCCTACGGGACACTGGAGGGGAGCGGGCTCTGTACGCAACGCCTGCTCAATGTCCGCATCCAGATCCCACACGACTGGCGCTACCAGGCAGGAAGCTGGGAGTATGGTAGTCTGATCCATGGGTCGCTCCTCTGTGTCATACAGCCGGGACAGTGCGTCTGCCTTCTTATTCTGGGAACCTGGTCTGTAGGATAGGGTAAACAGAAACTGGGTAAAGAACATGGCCCACCTTGTCTGACGAGGATTCAGTCTCCTCGCTGCCCGGATGTACTCCAGGTTGCGGTGGTCAGTCCAGATGAGAAAAGGGTGTTTAGCCCCCTCAAGCCAATGCCTCCACACTTTCGACGCTTTAACCACAGCCAACAACTCCAGTCCCCCACATCATAGTTACGCTCCGCTGGGCTGAGCTTCTTCGAGAAGAAAGCACAGGGGTGGAGTTTTGGTGGCGTGCCCAAGCGCTGTGAGAGCACGGCTCCTATCCCAGCCTCGGACGCGTCCACCTCCACTATGAATGCCAAAGAGGGATCCGGATGGGCCAGCACTGGAGCCGAAGTAAACAGAGCTCTTAGTTGCCCAAAAGCCCTGTCCGCCTCAGCCGTCCACCGCAACCTTACAGGACCCCCCTTCAGCAGTGAGGTAATGGGCGCAGCAACCTGACCAAAACCCCGGATAAATCTCCGGTAGTAATTGGCAAACCCTAAAAATCGCTGCACCTCCTTTACCGTGGTGGGAGTCAGCCAATTACGCATGGCTGCAATGCGGTCCCTCTCCATCTCCACACCTGATGTGGAAATGTGATACCCTAGGAAGGAGACGGCCTGCTGAATAACAGGCATTTCTCAGCCTTGACGTACAGGTCATGCTTCAACAGTCGTCCAAGTACCTTGCGCACCAAAGACACATGCTCGGCGCGTGTAGCGGAGTAAATCAGAATGTCATCGATATACACCACTACACCCTGCCCGTGCAGGTCCCTAAAAATCTCGTCTACAAAGGATTGGAAAACTGATGGAGCATTCATCAACCTGTACGGCATGACGAGGTACTCATAATGCCCTGTGGTGGTACTGAACGCTGTCTTCCACTCATCTCCCTCCCGGATACGCACCAGGTTATACGCACTCGTGAGATCCAGTTTTGTGAAGAAGCGCGCCCCATGCATTGACTCAATCTCCGTGGCGATAAGAGGTAGCGGGTAACTGTACCTCACCGTAATTTGATTGAGACCGCTATAGTTAATGCACGGGCGTAAACCTCCATCCTTCTTCTTCACGAAAAATAAACTTGAGGAGGCGGGTGAAGTAGAGGGCCGAATGTACCCCTGACGCAGGGATTCAGAGACATATGTCTCCATAGCCACCGTCTCCTCTTGCGACAGGGGACACACGTGACTCCTGGGAAGCACAGCGTCTGCCATGAGATTTATCGCACAATCCCCCCGTCAATGAGGTGGTAATTGAGTCGCCTTCTTTTTACAGAAGAAGTCGGCATATTCTGGGGGGATGTGCACGGTGTAGACCTGGTCTGGACTTTCCACCGTGGTAGCACCAACAGAAACCCCTATACACCTCCCTGAGCACTCTCGCGACCATCCCGTGAGAGCCCTCTGTTGCCAGGAAATAGTGGGGTTATGCAGAGCCAACCAAGGAAGGCCTAGTACTACAGGAAATGCAGGAGTCAATGAGAAAGAGACTGATTCTCTCCTCATGACTCCCCTGCATAACCATAGCCAAGGAGATGGTGGCCTCCTTGATTAGCCCGGACCCTAATGGTCGACTATCTAGAGCGTGTACCGGGAAGGGTCTGACTATAGGAAAAATGGGGATCCCTAACCGAATGGCTAATGCTCTGTCTATAAAATTCCCAGCTGCGCCTGAATCGACGAGCGCCTTATGCTGGGAATGTGGGGAAAACTCAGGGAAACCAACAGGCACAAACAGTTGATCAACAGAGGACTCTGAATGAGTGTGGTGCAAACTCACCTGGGGTGACGCCAGAGTCCATGGTCTGGATAATGCGATCCATCATGGCACCAAGATGATGTAACATGGCCGAATGTTCCTGGACGCGCTCCTCGACTCCTCTAACCAGGGTACCTGCTCCTGCTGACTCCATGGTAGGTGTGTAATTCTGTCAATATCGGGTGTATGAGAGGCAAAGTCAGGTGCAGGAGAGAAGCGAAATGTAACCAAGCGCACTTTGTTATAGTTCCAAAATACGAGAGCACTACATAAATAAAAATGTGCTCAAAACCATAGAACATAACCAAAGTAAAGCGCATAAATCAAACACCACAAAAAATATGAAACAATTACACACAAAACATGATGGGAAACAGAGGGTTAAATACAAGTAGATTGATTGGGGAAATTATAACCAGGTGTGTATGGAAACAAGACAAGACAAATGGATAATAGAAAAATGGAGCGGCGATGGCTAGAAAGCCGCTGACGTCGACCGCCGAACGACGCCCGAACAAGGAGAGGAGCCGACTTTGGCGGAAGTCGTGACAATGGTATTAAAATGTGTCTCGTATCTGTCCACTGTGTCTGCATTGTGACCAGGTTTCCTGGTCCCTCCCTGTATTCAAATTATATGATATATATTATTTCAATTTTTGTATATGTAGTTATTTATTTTAAGACACATATTGATGCCATAATTCAGTGGTGCCACTTGTCAATGAGTTTAGAAGATGGGATAATTGTGCCACGATATTGTGCCAGCCCTAATTTGCAATGCACATACAACTCCAAATACGAGGATGATATGTAAGGGTTCGTATTATCTTTGACATGGCTACCCTGTCTCCTAGCCTGTAGTGTATGTTTGCAGCCTGTAGACTGATAGTGGGCCAGGCAGGCCAGTAGTAGAGAGAGGCTGAGAGTGGAGACTGTGTTGGTGGTGATGACTGTGGCACTAGTAGTAGTATCTCAATGTATCAGCAGCCCAGCACTGCCTACTGCAAGTGTTAATGTGTCTCTGCCCCCCTCTCTTTCTTTCTCTCTCCACCTCCCCCCTCTCTTTCTTTCTTTCTCTCTCTCTCTCGCTCTCTCTCGCTCTCTCTCTCTCTCTACCCCCTCTCCCTCTCCCCCCTCTCTCTCTCCCCCCTCTTTCTATCTTTCTTTCTTTCTTTCTCTCTCTCTCTCTCTCTCTCTCTCTACCCCCTCTCCCTCTCCCCCCTCTCTCTCTCCCCCCCCTTTCTCTCCCCCTGAAAGAGAGAAAGTGTCCAGTGCGTGTAACACAGTCTCTTCTCAAAGCATTATTGTGTCTCTCTTCCTCCCTCATCGTTGTGTGTGTGTGTGTGTGTGTGTGTGTGTGAGAGCGAGATCATTATGGTGATGGGAGAGACAGATAGGCTGGTGGTCCTGCTGTGCTATGCTGTAGTGCAGGTTTGGTGCAGTGGATTAGAGGTGTTACAATGAGCTTGAGTGACTAGGCTTCATAATAAAATACCTGAGCACCTACCTGTCTACAGCCTCCTGCCAGCCATTTGCTGCTGAGGCGGAAGTGATCCATTTGGCGTTTTATGATTGAAGCTTATTGGCTGCCCAAAATAGTGGTGATCAGTTTGGAGTTGAATGCATTTGACTCTTGTGCCTAGAATTATTATTTGTCTGCTGCACACCTATTGTAGCAGTATGGGCGAGCTGTGTGTGTTTGTGAGTGAGTTGCTGCAGTGGGCTGTTTGTCCCACTGGTGTGGATGGGAAGTCTCAGTAGGACCATAAGGCCCAGGCCAGGTCCTCTCCTCTGTCCCACAGTGGGTCCTCTGCAGCTGGACTCAGCAGCTGCTATACACCTTCACCCTCTGTGCTCCAGGGTGGCTGCTGGTGTGGACCAGTGGAGTTTTTTTGGGTGAGCGTGTACAAGTCTACACATATGTAGTGAAGAATCTGCTTACTGCAGCACACCTCCAACCAGGCCAGTAAAACCGACTGCAGTCGGCCCATCTCTCCTCGGTTAGCCCAGTCTCAGACCCTATCTCTGTGTTCATTAATCTCTCCCAATAACAATGAGTGTGCACAATTTCCTGTGGCTGTCAGTTCGGCCCCTGTAGCCCTGTGGGACCCCACAGACAGCTGAGTCAGCAGGCCTGGCCCTGCTCTCAGTCATATTTATGGAGACAACCCATCACCAGCTCTGACCTGCTGTGGGGATGTGGAACTGCAGTAGCTGGTTGGCTGTGGGGATGTGTGGCTGGGTATCTGGGTGGCTGTGAGGCTGGGTGGCTGTTGGGCTGAGTGGCTGTGGGGCTGGGTGGCTAGGTGGCGGGGTGGCTAGGTGGATGTGGGGCTGGGTGGCTGGGTGGCTGTGGGGCCGGGTGGCTCTGGGGCTGGGTGGCTGTGGGGCTCTGGGTCTGGGTGGCTGTGGGGCTCTGGGCCTGGGTGGCTGTGGGGCTGGGTGCCTCTGGGGCTGGGTGGCTGTGGGGCTGGGTGGCTGTGGGGCTGGGTGGCTGTGGGGCTGTGGGGCTGGGTGGCTGGGATGTATACCGCTGTGCACCGAGCAGCTCGTTAATTAAAGCTGTAATGGAGGGGGTCATGTGATGCTGGAGCCTAGGGTAGCCCTTATGGTATTGGAAATCATACCATCAGTATTTCTAAATACCCAGGTATACGTAATATATGGTACACCACCCAAACATACATGAACCTCCATCACCACCCCCTCAGCTCATTTGATTAAGGAGAATGACTCCCTCTCTGAAAACTACTTGCCATCATTTTGTCGAATAAAAAAACGTCAAAAACAGGTATCTACGAGTGTTATAGGTCCATGTTCACTCCCAGAGGACTCTGCAGCAGCACAATGGTGTTATTACTGTATCTATTATATGTTCACATATGTAGTGATGTGAGGTGTAGTGTGTGTTAGACTGTAGTGTTGTGACATGGCTAGTGTATGTTAGTCTGTAGTGTTGTGAGGTGTAGTGTGTGTTAGACTAGTAATGTGAGGTGTAGTGTGTGTTAGTCTGTAGTGTTGTGAGGTGTAGTGTGTGAGAGACTGTAGTAATGTGAGGTGTAGTGTGTGTTAGACTGTAGTAATGTGAGGTGTAGTGTGTGTTAGACTGTAGTGTTGTGACATGGCTAGTGTATGTTAGTCTGTAGTGTTGTGAGGTGTAGTGTGTGTTAGACTGTAGTGTTGTGAGGTGTAGTGTGTGTTAGTCTGTAGTGTTGTGAGGTGTAGTGTGTGTTAGACTGTAGTGTTGTGAGGTGTAGTGTGTGTTAGTCTGTAGTGTTGTGAGGTGTAGTGTGTGAGAGTCTGTAGTGTTGTGAGGTGTAGTGTGTGAGAGTCTGTAGTGTTGTGAGGTGTAGTGTGTGTTAGACTGTAGTGTTGTGAGGTGTAGTGTATGTTAGTCTGTAGTGTTGTGAGGTGTAGTGTGTGTTAGACTGTAGTGTTGTGACATGGCTAGTGTATGTTAGTCTGTAGTGTTGTGAGGTGTAGTGTGTGTTAGACTGTAGTAATGTGAGGTGTAGTGTATGTTGGACTGTGGTGTTGTGAGGTGTAGTGTGTGAGAGTCTGTAGTGTTGTGAGGTGTAGTGTGTGTTAGACTGTAGTAATGTGAGGTGTAGTGTGTTTTAGACTGTAGTGTTGTGAGGTGTAGTGTGTGTTAGACTGTAGTGTTGTGAGGTGTAGTGTGTGTTAGACTGTAGTGTTGTGAGGTGTAGTGTGTGTTAGACTGTAGTGTTGTGAGGTGTAGTGTGTGAGAGACTGTAGTGTTGTGAGGTGTAGTGTGTGAGAGACTGTGGTGTTGTGAGGTGTAGTGTGTGTTAGACTGTAGTGTTGTGAGGTGTAGTGTGTGAGAGACTGTAGTGTTGTGAGGTGTTGTGTGTGTTAGACTGTAGTGTTGTGAGGTGTAGTGTGTGTTAGTCTGTAGTGTTGTGAGGTGTAGTGTATGTTAGTCTGTAGTGTTGTGAGGTGTAGTGTATGTTAGCCTGTAGTGTTGTGAGGTGTAGTGTGTGTTAGACTGTAGTAATGTGAGGTGTAGTGTGTTTTAGACTGTAGTGTTGTGAGGTGTAGTGTGTGTTAGTCTGTAGTAATGTGAGGTGTAGTGTGTGAGAGTCTGTAGTGTTGTGAGGTGTAGTGTGTGAGAGTCTGTAGTGTTATGAGGTGTAGTGTGTTAGACTGTAGTAATGTGAGGTGTAGTGTGTGTTAGACTGTAGTGTTGTGAGGTGTTGTGTGTGTTAGACTGTAGTGTTGTGAGGTGTAGTGTGTGTTAGTCTGTAGTGTTGTGAGGTGTAGTGTATGTTAGTCTGTAGTGTTGTGAGGTGTAGTGTGTGAGAGACTGTAGTGTTTTGAGGTGTAGTGTGTGTTAGTCTGTAGTGTTGTGAGGTGTAGTGTGTGTTAGTCTGTAGTGTTGTGAGGTGTAGTGTATGTTAGTCTGTAGTGTTGTGAGGTGTAGTGTATGTTAGTCTGTAGTGTTGTGAGGTGTAGTGTGTGAGAGACTGTAGTGTTGTGAGGTGTAGTGTATGTTAGGCTGTAGTGTTGTGAGGTGTAGTGTGTGTTAGACTGTAGTGTTGTGAGGTGTAGTGTATGTTAGTCTGTAGTGTTGTGAGGTGTAGTGTGTGAGAGACTGTAGTGTTGGCAGCAGAGCTGTGCTGTAGCCTCCCTACCTCTCTCCCAGGTCTGGATTAGGCTCTTTATCAGTCTCTTAGCAAAACACCTTCATCCATGAACACTTTAACACTGCCACCCTGTCGCAGATGCTATCAGAGTTTAGCTCCCATCCCGTCCCCACCTCACTGTTATATCCTGTTACATCGCCTCATTTACTGGCATTATTTAGCAGTTTGCAGTCTATTCAGATGCCACGGGAAATGATGTCATATTTAGAGGGTCTTAGTATTTCCCTCTATTCCTCCCTCTATTTCTCCCTCCTTTCATCTCTCTCTCTCTCTCTCTCTCGCTCTCTCTCGCTCTCTCTCTCTCTCTCTCTTTCCTCGGCCCAGTGCGCTAATCTCCTCCCAATTGTTATTCTGACAGTACAGCTCTTACGTAACTCCCTGAAACAAGAATTGAGAGTTCAGGCTGATTGAAACGGATTCTCATCATGATCGATAGAAAATAGAAGAGAAGAGAGAGAAACAAACAACTCCCCAGAGGAATGTGATATTATGGTGCAGGGCAGCAGCACATTTTTAAAAGGGAAACATTTGGTGTCTGTTGCCGGGATTGTGCTGCGCCCCCCCACTCCCCTCGTCCTTCCCCACCCTAAGCTCCTAATGCCTGGAAGGAGGGGACGGGAGTCAGGATGACAGGAGGTGGTAGCTACGGAGACGGGACAGGGGCTTACAGGGTCTTGATCTCAGCAAAGTCTCTTAGCAATGTCCTGTCGCCCTCGGCTCAGAATGTCACACGATGTATCTACTGTATCTGCGGTAGTTAATGCATCTGTATGCAGGAAGCACCTATCTCTGCAGAGAGCAGCCAGCCTCTACTGCACTCAGTCTCTGCTCTGCTCGGCACAACAGGGGAGGGGAGGAGTGTTACTGTACTGTACCATTACCTCACACTGAAGATGTTCCTTAGATTTGGTCCATGTTGTTGAATGGTTGTTTCATGTTCTAATCATCTTATTCTCTGTGCAAACATTCATGTTATGTCAGACAAATGAATGAGTGAGAATAAGTGTAATGATGGATGTGTAGTCAGTGTGTTCCTGTTGTAGATGTGTGGTACAGCCTTGTGTCCTGTGTTTACCCCTAACTACAGTGGAGTGTGGACATTCCACTTGAGTGCATCTTAGAAACCTCAGTGAAGTGCAGTGGAGCCTGTCCCTGTACCCATAATAAAATATCCTGTGTGTGTGTGTGTGTGTGTGTGTGTGTGTGTGTGTGTGTGTGTGTGTGTGTGTGTGCACATAAATGTATTTGTGCATGTGCGCTCACTGACTGTGTGTAGGATTGAAGCCTCAGGGCAGAACTCAAGGCTTATGGGAAGTAAAGATAAAGATAGCAAGAGACAAAGAGAGAGAAATCTAGAGAGAAGGAGGAGAGAGATCTAGAGAGAAGGAGGAGAGAGATCTAGAGAGAAGGAGGAGAGAGATCTAGAGAGGAGGAGAGAGATCTAGAGAGAAGGAGGAGAGAGATCTAGAGAGAAGGAGGAGAGAGATCTAGAGAGAAGGAGGAGAGAGATCTAGAGAGAAGGAGGAGAGAGGTCTAGAGAGAAGGAGGAGAGCGATCTAGAGAGAAGGAGGAGAGAGATATAGAGAGAAGGAGGAGAGAGATCTAGAGTTGATGACATGGGGTTTATTTGCAGTTGGAGGAGACTGAGTTCCTGATTAGAGTCTGACTTGACACGCTGAATTAAACTTGTTTGGTCCCAAGCAGGGTATTGAAATCTGTACATTAGAATAGCTTAGTGTGGCAATCCTTTAATTTAAGGCAAACATATTAAGGAGGATTAAGTGCAGTCATCATGGTTACAGTGGTTCAAATCAATCAAATTTTATTGGTCACATACACATGTTTAGCAGATGTTATTGTGGGTGTAGCAAAATGCTTGTGTTTCTAGCTCCGACAGTGAAGTAATATCTAACAATGAATATATAACAATTTCACAACATATACCCAATAAACACAAATCTAAGTAAAGGAATGGAATTAAGAATATCTAAATATATGGATGAGCAATGTCAGAGTGGCATAGACTAAGATACAGTAGAATAGTATAGAATAGAATACAGTATATACATAGGAGATGAGTAATGCAAGATACTGTACACAGTTTTATGTACAATGGTCATGCAGGCAGCCCTTGTTAGGGTCTTGGATTATATATAGACCCCCTCATCTGAACTCCTATAGGAAGCATTAAGTTGCAGTGTCTCTGACTGATTGATCCTCCTCTCCTCCCATCCCCTCTACATGTTGAGGCCATGACACCATCCTCCCTCCCAGATCAGGGACATGGATCAGGGATCGGGGGCGAGGATAAGGCATGAGGGATGATGTTGGGGTCTTTGACTGGTCCGTCACCGCGACAGTATACGTGCTCTTGTCAGACAGTGTCGAGGACAGTCACACACACAGTGCCACAGTGCAGGGGGAGTAGTGATCCACACCCATGTTTGGGCTGATTAGAGCAGACTATTTGGTGAAAGGTCAGATGCCACTGGAGACCTGAGATAAGAGGTTCTGTTGAGACATAATACGTGTTACTTTTCAGTGATTGTTCCATTACAGTTACACCCTCCCTGTGTCTGTCTGACTGTCAGCTCACTGGCTAAACCCACCCACCACACTCAATACACTCATTTCATTCTTGGGCTATGAACTCTATGCAATTACACAGAAATCCAGCTAAATGTAGAGGATCTATTGAAATAGATATTAGGGGTAATTGCTGGTGCAAACTGCCTAAAGAGACAGCAAGCCAAAGATTTGTTATAAACCTTTTTATTCTGCCAGTAATTCCACTCATGGTCACGAGATCAACTGAACACTCAGCAATTGGTACTTGGTAGTGTATGACACTGCTACTGTTACTCAACATCATTCAGTCGCGCCAGATCTCAACTCCTTCCAGTCTGCGTGTGTGACTGTGTGTGCTTCTCATAATCCCGATAAAACGTTGTGTGTGTGTGTAGTGTGTGTGTGTGTCAGGCACGTGTGCTGTCTTGGGCAGGGATTTACAGGAGGGCTGGGAGAATAGTGGTGTCATCCTCTTTCTAATTGGCTGACCTCAGAGATTTTTCATGTGCAGATGCAGAGATGAGTGCCCTCCCCTCCTTTTCTTTCCGTCTCTCCGTCTCTCCCTCCATTCCTCCCTTCATCAATCCTCCTCTGCTCCATGCTCTCCCTCTCCCTCTTTCCCTCCCTCTCCCTTTCCTTCTCCCCCTCCCCCTCCCTTTCAGTCTGACTGCACCAAACTATAGATTCACATTTAGAGAGAGAGAGTGCAAGAAATTACGTGAGCAGAAGAGAGAGGCAGAGAGAGGGAGACGGGGTATGGACCATCATTGTCTCCAACGATGAAATCGGGCAGGTGATTGTGGATCTGTCTCCGTACGTTCATTCGTACGTTAGTTACACGCAATGTCTCAGACAGCACTAGGCCAATTTTGGCAAAACTTGAGTGAATGTTGCGTCTTGCCATAGAGATCCGGCATTTACAAAATGACACTGATTGGCTCAAGGCGGGAGATATAGTCATTAACTGAAATGTGTTAGTAACACGCAATATCTCAATTGGCCCAAGGGGGGGACAGGGACGACGACATGTTTACTGTTGCCTTGTTAATTTGTACTGTCACAGTAGCCTAATGTTCTTGAATCACATTAAGGGAGAAGGAGAGAGGGAGAGAAGCAGGTGCTGTGTACTGAACAATGAAAATAAAATCATTTGTTTACCAACCTTTATATAAGCTTTGATGTGGTAAACAGTGATGCAGAGCAGATAATGCTCCTCCTAGCTGCGTTTTACACTGGGCTGAAGTGAATCAATGTTGATAGCCAATGTTGTAAAGACAGAGAGGAGAGAGACATTGTTTGTGCAAACTGTGGCTGTATCGGTTAAGGAAAGAAGAGAGTCGTCCTGCATGCGTCAACTTTACAAGGTTAACCACATCTCACACATGCTCACATGTAAGCTCACATGTACAGTAGCCGAGCGCACACTATCAGGCAGCCCTTACTCAGCACTACATTGGATCTGGAAGAGACTAATGTCTCCCTCTAGTGTTGAAACAGCAGACCACATCATCACAGTTCTGTCTCATGGTAAACTCAACGGAGCTTCATGGAGCTCCACCCTGTAGGGAGGAAATCTTCCCCAACTTTCTTTCTGTCTTCAACTGTGTGTGCGCGTGCGTGTATGTGTGTGTGTGTATGTGTGGACCTGCCCCTCCCGAGAGCCAACAGCTGGCCCAGTGACGGCCCTAATTACCTGCTGTCAGAGACACAGCAAGACCACCCATTACATCCAGCTAACACACATCTCTCTCTCTCTCTCTTCCTGCATGAACATAGTACAGTCAATCCGACCCTACACACACAAAGTGTGCGTCATGTTTGAGTTTGTTTATTAGGTTTCTATCAGTGTGTGGTCTATGGTGATGGGGTGTGGTCCATCCTGCTGTGGGTGACATACTGCGTGCAGCTCTGCGGTGGAAAGGTTGTCACTGAGGACATACCGCTGTGGCACAGGAGTGGGGAGTGTGTCTGAGAGAAAAAAGAAGATGTCAGAATGAATTACCAAAGTTATTTTGTTTTCTGTTTGCGAGGAAGCGGTGAGAGAGGGGGAGGGAGACATCGTCTGGCCCATGTGTAATTTGCCTTTGGATGCCTGTGACTAGAGAGCTGTAGCAGATTTTAAGGAGCCTTTTGGTCCTAGACTTGGCACTCCGGTACTGCTTGCCGTGCGGTAGCAGAGAGAACAGTCTATGACTTGGGCGACTGGAGTCTTTGACCATTTTTCGTCTGACACCGCCTAGTATATACAGTTGAAGTCAGAAGTTTACATACACCTTAGCCAAATACATTTAAACTCAGTTTTTCACAATTCCTGACATTTAATCCTAGTAAAAATTCCCTATTTTAGGTCAGTTAGGATCACCACTTTATTTTAATAATGTAAAATGTCAGAATAATAGTAGAGAGAATGATTTATTTCAGCTATTATTTATTTCATCACATTCCCTGTGGGTCAGAAGTTTACATACACTCAATTAGCATTTGGTAGCATTACCTTTAAATTGTTTAAGTTGGGTCAATCATTTCGGGTAGCCTTGCACAAGCTTCCCACAATAAGTTGGGTGAATTTTGGCCCATTCCTCCTGACAGAGCTGGTGTAACTGAGTCAGGTTTGTAGGCCTCCTTGCTCGCACACACTTTTTCACTTCTGCCCACAAATTTTCTATAGGATTGAGGTCAGGGCTTTGTGATGGCCACTCCAATACCTTGACTTTGTTGTCCTTAAGCCATTTTGACAGAACTTTGGACGTATGCTTGGGGTCATTGTCTATTTGGAAGACCCATGTGCGACCAAGCTTTAACTTCCTGACTGATGTCTTGAGATGTTGCTTCAATATATCCACATAATTTTCTTCCTTATGATGCCATCAGTTTTGTGAAGTGGACCAGTCCCTCCTGCAGCAAAGTACCCCCACAACATGATGCTGCCACCCCCGTGTTTCACGGTTGGGATGATGTTCTTCAGCTTGCAAGCATCCCCTTTTTCCTCCAAACATAACGATGGTCATTATGGCCAAACAGTTCTATTTTTGTTTCATCAGACCAGAGGACATTTCTCCAAAAAGTACGATCTTTGTCCCCATGTGCAGTTGCAAACCGTAGTCTGGCACTTTTATTGCGGTTTTGGAGCAGTGCCTTCTTCCTTGCTGAGCGGCCTTTCAGGTTATGTCGATATAGGACTCGTTTTACTGTGGATATAGACACTTTTGTACCTGTTTCCTCCAGCATCTTCACAAGGTCCTTTGCTGTTGTTTTGGGATTGATTTGCACTTTTCGCACCAAAGTACATTCAAAGTACATCCAAAGTACATGAACGTGGGACCTTCAGGCGTTTGGAAATTGCTCCCAAGGATGAACCAGACTTGTGAGGTCTTGGCTGATTTCTTTTGATTTTCCAATGATGTCAAGCAAAGAGGCACTGAGTTTCAAGGTATGCCTTGAAATACATCCACAGGTACACCTCCAATTGACTCAAATGATGTCAATTAGCCTATCAGAAGCTTCTAAAGCCATGACATAATTTTCTGGAATTTTCCAAGCTGTTTAAAGGCACAGTCAACTTAGTGTATGTAAACTGCTGACCCACTGGAATTGTGATACTGGGAATTATAAGTGAAATAATCTGTCTGTAAACAATTGTTGGGAAAATTACTTGTGTCATACACAAAGTAGATGTCCTGACCGACATCTAGTTTGTTATCAAGAAATTTGTGGAGTGGTTGAAAAATGAGTTTTAACGACTCCAACCTAAGTGTATGTAAACTTCCGACTTCAACTGTAGGTCCTGGATTGCTGGAAGCTTGGCCCCAGTGATGTACTGGGCCGTACGTACTACCCACTGTAGCACCTTACAGTCAGATTGGTGTGTTTGGACCACGATACTTTGTTGGTGATGTGGACACCAAGGAACTTGAAACTCTTTACCCATCGATGCTAATGGGGGCCTGTTCCCATACTCTACGCATACTTTTTCTCTGCCCCATTTTCTCTTTCTCTCTCTCTCTCTCTCTCTCTCTCTCTCTCTCTCTCCCTCCCTCCCTCCCTCCCTCCCTCCCTCTCTCTCTCTCTCTCTCTCTCTCTCTCTCTCTCTTCTTGGATAGAGTAAGTGAAGAGGAATCGATAGGAGAGCTAGAGGCAGTGGGAGGCAGGGCAAGTAGTCTCTCTTATGGTAATGGAGAAAGTGTTTGTCAGAGCACTGTGACTTTGGCAACTACACCCCTACAGCCTCAGGCCCTGACCTTTAATGGCCTGCACACTCAAATGCCACAGCACTGTGTGTGTGTGTGTGTTTGGGTTTACTATCCTTGTGGTGACCAGAAGTCCTCACAAGGATAGTAAAACAAGGAAAAGGTCCGATAAGTGGGGACATTTCGCCGGTCCCCACAGGGAAAAAGGTTATTTTAGATCTTAGGGGTTAGGTTAAGAATTACAATTAGGGGTTGGGTTACAATTATGGTTAAGGGTTAGGGGTTAGGAGTTAGGGTTAGGTTTAGGAGTTAGGGTTAGGTTTAGGGTTAGGAGTTAGGGTTAGGAGTTAGGGTTAGGAGTTAGGGTTAGGTTTAGGGTTAGGTTTAGGGTTAGGAGTTAGGGTTAGGTTTAGGGTTAGGGTTAGGAGTTAGGGTTAGGTTTAGGGTTAGGTTTAGGGTTAGGAGTTAGGGTTAGGGTTAGGGTTAGGCTTAGGAGTTAGGGTTAGGTCCCCACAAGGATAGTAAAACAAACATTGTGTTTGTGTGTGTCATGCTCTTAATCAATAGGATCAATATCCTATATCCTTCTTCCCTTAAAAATATAAAATAAGAATATATTGAACAGCAACAAATCCATCGGTTCTTTCTTGCTACTGATCAAGGGGGCTACAAAATCCATATGTAGATGTTTCACCATTTACTCTGTGTGTGGAAATGAGGAGATAAGTCACCAATGCACAAATACTAAACCCTTTCCAGTCTGTCTGTCTTTCTCACACATACAGACCTACAGTACATGCAGTCTGTCTGTCTTTCTCACACATACAGACCTACAGTACATGCAGTCTGTCTGTCTTTCTCACACATACAGACCTACAGTACATGCAGTCTGTCCCTCTTTCTCACACATACAGACCTACAGTACATGCAGTCTGTCTGTCTTTCTCACACATACAGACCTACAGTACATGCAGTCTGTCTGTCTTTCTCACACATACAGACCTACAGTACATGCAGTCTGTCTGTCTTTCTCACACATACAGACCTACAGTACATGCAGTCTGTCTGTCTTTCTCACACATACAGACCTACAGTACATGCAGTCTGTCTGTCTTTCTCACACATACAGACCTACAGTACATGCAGTCTGTCTGTCTTTCTCACACATACAGACCTACAGTACATGCAGTCTGTCTGTCTTTCTCACACATACAGACCTACAGTACATGCAGTCTGTCTGTCTTTCTCACACATACAGACCTACAGTACATGCAGTCTGTCCCTCTTTCTCAAACATACAGACCTACAGTACATGCAGTCTGTCTGTCTTTCTCACACATACAGACCTACAGTACATGCAGTCTGTCTGTCTTTCTCACACATACAGACCTACAGTACATGCAGTCTGTCCCTCTTTCTCACACATACAGACCTACAGTACATGCAGTCTGTCTGTCTTTCTCACACATACAGACCTACAGTACATGCAGTCTGTCCCTCTTTCTCACACATACAGACCTACAGTACATGCAGTCTGTCTGTCTTTCTCACACATACAGACCTACAGTACATGCAGTCTGTCTGTCTTTCTCACACATACAGACCTACAGTACATGCAGTCTGTCCCTCTTTCTCACACATACAGACCTACAGTACATGCAGTCTGTCTGTCTTTCTCACACATACAGACCTACAGTACATGCAGTCTGTCCCTCTTTCTCACACATACAGACCTACATGCAGTCCGTCTCTCTTTATTCCTTTCTCACTGACTCTCTGGCCCTATATCGCTTTCCCAGAAAACGCTCATTGACTCCATCCTTTAATTTCTCCATGATTAAATAAATCCTTGATGAATTGTCCTGATCTCAGACATGTTTCTCTTGCAAAATTCTGCTAACTACCCCAAAATTCCCAGGTTTTTCAAGAATCCCAATTAGAGGATTGCAGGATTCAGATATTTCCTTATTATCCCCACCTGTTTCCAAGAATCTTCCAACTGGGATTTCTCAAAAACCAGGAAGTTTGGCATAATGTACTTGAATTTTGCAACCCTAATCTTGACACTACTCTTTATCCGCCTGCCTTTCTGTCTCTCTTTCCTCCTCTTACCCTTGGTCTGAATGAGGTGGAGGTCAATACAGTATCTGTATTTTCTATTCTTTTTTTTCTTCCTCCCAACATCCCCTGCTCTTACAGTACCTCCTCATTCAAGGGGTTTCAGCACTGCTTCCTGCTGACTCAATGAAACTGGATCCATTTTATGGGCTCAGACAAGCCAATATCATTTGCTGCCCGAGAGTACTAAGCACCACTGAACAGAGTGCCGGACGTAATTTGCGAACCGAGTGCACACCGATTTTACATTTAGAATTGCTTGAAAATCGGGACAACCCGCTGTATACGTCAGTCCTGAAACACAACGCGCTGAATGATCGGCAGACAAATGCTAGATCCACATTCGGTGCGATGTGTGCGAGCCTTATCACTCACTCTCTTTGTTGTTCCTCTCTCTCTCTCTCTCTTTCTCTATTTTGTTGATAATTCATGATTATTCTCTCTCCTAAAGGATCGAACCCATTTTTTCAATTTTCGCCTAAAATGATATACCCAAATCTAACTGCCTGTAGCTTAGGATCTGAAGCAAGGATATGCATATTCTTGATACCATTTGAAAGGAAAATCTAGGAGGTTTGTGGAAATGTGAAATTAATGTTGGAGAATATAACACACATTAGATTTGGTAAAAGATGATAGAAACCAAAAAACATGCATTTAAAAAAAAAGAAATTCATAATTTTTGAAACGCAAGAGAAAGACCATAATATAATATTGCAGTTTAGGCGCCATTTAGATTTGGCCCCTAGATGGCAGCAGTGTATGTGAAACGTTTCAGACTGATCCAGTGAAGCATTTCAATACATCAGCAAATGTTGTATCAAGTCTGCACAAATGTGCCGAATTGGTCAATTGATACAATTTCAAGTACATAACTATAGACAACATACAAAAATGATATGGTAATAAAACATTTAAGTTTACACACTCCCAGGAAGGTCATACATGATGGAAAATGAGCTTCCCTACAGAAAAGAGACTAACTTTCACACATCTATATGGCCAGGCGGGATGGATGTGAGGCCAGAAACAGCAGAACCCAGTTCCTACATTTGAATATAAAAATAGATTTTATCAAACAAAACTATGCTAGATTTTATCTCTGGGAACCTCAGGATGATAAATCAGAGCAAGATTACTGAATGTAAGTACATTATTTACCTTCAGAGGTGAATGTATCAAACCAATTGCCGTGATAAAAGTTTTTTGTTGTTGTGCACTCTCCTCAAACAATAGCATGATATTTTTTAACTGTAATAGCTACTGTAAATTGGACAGTGCAGTTAGATTAACAATTATTTAAGCTTTCTGCCCATATAAGACATGTCTATGTCCTGGGAAATGTTTTTGTTACTTACAACGTATCACTAATCACATTAGTGCACGTTAGCTCAACTGTCCCAGTGGAGAGACACGGATCCCGTAGAGGATATTCTAAATGACCCATCTGATTGTATGTTGTTAATCAGCTCTGACTCATTGTAATGCAGACTGAGGTCTCTGTGGAAAACAATGACTTCCTGTTCCAGTGAAGCATATGGTACACAGTGAGTACAGTGCAGTATATGTGGTCCAGGTGAAGCCAGCTGTAGAAGATGTGGTGCCATGTGTCAGCTGGAGGGAGGGAGGGAGAGAGAGGGAGTACTCCAGCTTCCTCTCCTCTGTGTATCCTCCCTCTCTCCTAGGAGCAGATGTTTGGGGAGCTGTTTCCTCTGAGGACCCTCTCTCCTCTCCTTAGGGTAAGGTAGAACCCCTCCGTCACTCCCCTGTCACTCCTCCTACCACTCCTCCCTTTGTGCACAGTCATTCCAGAATCTGTTCCCGTCAACAGCAAGATTAATGAGGAGGAAAAATATATAGCTACATAGACGGAGAACAGAACGGTCAAGAGGGGAGAGGGAGGGACAGAGAGCAAAGAGATTTAGATGGATGGAGGTTCAGCTAGGGGCTGTTGCGGTGAACGTATTACCGCCAGACCGGCAGTCATGAGTTATGACCGCAGTCAAATTCCAAGTGACCGTTGAGCCACGGTAATCTCCTCTTCTGTACTCTTGACATGCGTTGGTAGTACCCAAATCGCTAACGACCATTAGGTCGCAAATGGCCTGGGACTCAGTGCTCTATTGTCCAGCTAACCACTCTGACATCAATGCAAATGCAGTCAAAAATCACATTAATCACTTATCATCAAAACAATATCATGCTTTTAAAACTTACTGTTGGGCTACATTCTTTTACCTCACTGGGATGATCAATTTGAAGAGTGAAGTTCAACAACAGGTTGAAACTGAGTGGGAAACATTGTTTCAAAGCCAAACACAACCAAATGGACATCACTTTCTAAGGTGATGATTAATTCAAAGCATCTAAGAGGTTGCATGTAGAACACCTTTACGCATATAAAAGCTTATATATGTCTATATATCATCTGTCGACTCAGCGAGAGCATGCTCCTCAAACAGTGGTTGATGTGTGAAGTGTAATAAGTATATTTAAAGCCCAAACATTTCGATATCCAATCCTGTGTGAAAGCAGAGTTTTGATGGTTGCCACTGAAAAGACAATAACACGACAATAACCGTCTGACAACATTTAATGTGCCACAGCCCTAGGTGCAGCAGGAACAGCCTGTGACAGATAGGTAAACAGACAGATAGGTAAACAGCCCTAGGTGCAGCAGGAATAGCCTGTGACAGATAGGTAAACAGACAGATAGGTAAACAGCCCTAGGTGCAGCAGGAACAGCCTGTGACAGATAGGTAAACAGACAGATAGGTAAACAGCCCTAGGTGCAGCAGGAATAGCCTGTGACAGATAGGTAAACAGACAGATAGGTAAACAGCCCTAGGTGCAGCATGGAACAGCCTGTGACAGATAGGTAAACAGACAGATAGGTAAACAGCCCTAGGTGCAGCAGGAATAGCCTGTGACAGATAGGTAAACAGCCCTAGGTGCAGCAGGAATAGCCTGTGACAGATAGGTAAACAGACAGATAGGTAAACAGCCCTAGGTGCAGCAGGAATAGCCTGTGACAGATAGGTAAACAGCCCTAGGTGCAGCAGGAATAGCCTGTGACAGATAGGTAAACAGCCCTAGGTACAGCAGGAACAGCCTGTGACAGATAGGTAAACAGACAGATAGGTAAACAGCCCTAGGTACAGCAGGAACAGCCTGTGACAGATAGGTAAACAGACAGATAGGTAAACAGCCCTAGGTACAGCAGGAACAGCCTGTGACAGATAGGTAAACAGACGTTTACTCTTGATTGGTTTCCAAATTACTTCTGTATGAATGACTAAGTGATGTGTTACAGCAGGTATTATTTCCTGTGTCTCCATTCATAAGGCAGATTGATGCTGAGAGAGACAGACAGATAGGTGAACGCCTGGGTGGGCTCCTCCTGATTAATGGGGAATGGGAATGTACTTGACTGACTGTGGTTTTGCCCAAATGGCACCCTCTTCCCTATTTAGCACACTAGGGCTCTGGTCATAAGTAGTGCACTATACAGGGAATAGTGTGCCATTTGGGATGCACCCCTGGACTGAATGTTAGCGCCCGGGGGTTTTCACACATCAGACCAGTGTGTCTGCATCATTTGGAGGGGCTCACATTTGTGTAGCTTGACCATCATGGTGTGGTTAGAGTCAGGTCAGCACACAAGTCAACCCCCAGTGACCCTGTCTGTAGATTAGACTGAGAGGAGAGATAACCACAGTTTAGAAATGGCCAATGTGCTCTGTGCACACTTGACAGACATATGCATGCATGTGAACACAAACACACACAGTACACACACGCACACACACACAGTCCGAGTAACCACCACCTCTTCAATACAGTTCAGTGATTTAATGCTGGCCTGCAATATTGTTATGCAGAGTCATCAATTATTATTTAAGTTATGGATTTCTGCACTCATTCAGACAGAGGTGAGATATGGAATACAAGGGGGATGAGGTGGAAATAACAAGTATTCTTTCTAAATATTTTATTCTGCACCCTTATTAAGTAAAGAAATTCATCTTTGTTTTGTTTTTAGATTGGATCAAGTATTCTACTGCAGGCCCATAAACCTCTCCGCAGTGAGAAAAATAATTGGCCTATATCATATGTGAACTCTAAAGACCAACTACAATGTATGTACAGGGTTGGAGAGTAATGGATTACATGTAATCTGTTACATGTAAGGGATTACATTAAAAAAATATATATATAATCTGTTATGTTACCAGCAAAAAATGTTAATCAGATTACAGATACTTATGAAAAACTAACGTTAGATGATTAGGTCAAGGATGATCCAATTTGAATAAACGCTTGGAGGTAAGGATGACAGCAGTGGTGTAGTCTACGGCGATACGGATATCACTTATGATCGATATCTAGATAGCGCATTGATGTGAATCACACCGCTGTTCTCTCATTTAGCTATTTGCGCCTTATGGATTGTGGTTGTTGTGGATGGCTGTTCACAAATCTAAATGTGTATTTGAACCCAATAATGGTTGAATTCAAGAAGTTTAAGCTGCCTATCATTCATTGTTTTTGAAACCAGTGGACAGCCAGTGGAAAATGCGCTCTTGCAACAGCTGCATAGTGCAAATCCCAGCCTATGGAATACAAGTGGGGCTTTTATTGCTCAGTCTAATTCATGCTAATAAAACAAATAAATCCATAGGCCTAATGGACACATGCTCAAACCCGTACACTTTTGATAGACTTAAAAGGGCAATCTGTAGTTGCTACATTCATTTTTGGACATACACTACCATTCAAAAGTTTGGGGTCACTTAGAAATGTCCTTGTTTTTGAAAGAAAAGCACATTTTTTTGTCCATTAAAATAACATCCCTTCACAGAACAGCGCAAACTGGCTAGAAAGAGGAGTGGGGGGTCCCGGTGCACAACTGAGCAAGAGAACAAGTACATTAGAGTGTCTAGTTTGAGAAACAGACGCCTCGCAAGTCCTCAACTGGCAGCTTCATTAAATAGTACCCGCAAAACACCAGTCTCAACGCCAACAGTGAAGAGGCGACTCCGGGATGCTGGCCTTCTAGGCAGAGTTGCAAAGAAAAAGCCATATCTCAGACTGGCCAATAAAAAGAAAAGATTAAGATGGGCAAAAGAACACAGACACTGGAGAGAGGAACTCTGTCTAGAAGGCCAGCTTCCCGGAGTTGCCTCTTCACTGTTGACGTTGAGACTGGTGTTTCCGGGTACTATTTAATGAAGCTGCCAGTTGAGGATATTTCCAAGTCCTATTCTTGAAGATCAAGGGGTATAACATTTATTGGAATGACTGAAATTCTGATAGACTTTGGTTTTTAATGTAAAGATATAATTTAATTGTATTATTATATGTTGTAGAAAGCGATGGGTTAGAAGAAACCTACATAACCAAACAATGCCTCTTAAGGGGAAAGTAAGCTAAAAGTAACAGAATGTAATCCGATTACATTACTGAGTTTGGGAAATCCAAAAGTTACGTTACTGATTTTAATTTTGGACAGGTAACTAGTAAATGTAACGGATTACAATTAGAAAGTAACCTACCCAACCCTGCTTATGTATTAGTCATAACATCCAGCATTGCCTGCCTCTCCAGAGCACAAACTCATTAACCAATCATGTTGTCCATCCTGCTCCATATTTGCTATAAATAGTCATCCCACACACAACATGTATTACGTATTAGCTTGGTGATGAGCGGTTTTGTTAGTGATATTGAGTGAAAGTTTTATAAAACTCCCCTGGTTTCTCAGCAGCTGCTGCAGTGACAATCAGAGCAGGAATAGATGCCGTCTGTGTGTGAGTGATTTGGTAGGTCCATTTGTCATTAATGATCGCGGAGACATTTCATCAGTATCTGTCAGGACGTACAGGTTAAAGCATATAGCGCTATATAGCGCTCCGGTCTGGTCTCCAGGTCCGCATGTTGAGTTTCTCGGTCTTGTCTTGGTGTCAGATACATTTTTACTCAGTCTTGCCTCGGTCTCAGACAATGAGGACTTGTAATTTCTTCCGAAGACCAGTGGAGTAAAAAAAAATAAACTTCCATTCCGTCAGCTCGTAAAACTGCTTCGCCAGGCCAAATATTATCACTCCTTTCATGAAACATTAATATCTTATCACCGATTGAAAGCTGGGCTTCCTACCCTACTCGTAACATTACTGTCCTTTACTTTTGTTGATAAATATCCTCAACTGTTGCGCTTTTCAGAATTTCCTTTATTCGCTGGTAGGGAAGCGTGGGGGAAATTGTTGAGGTTGCACTCACTCTTAGTAAGGGGAGACTGGGAGAAGTTGTTGAAATGTTATCTATCATTGACCTGCTTGGTTTAGTGATAGTTTGTAGAGTGACTCTATTTTCCTTCAACATGCATTTTTTCACTATTCTGAATGTCTAAAGAATCCATATGTTGTTCTGAAATATGAACACAGAAATACTGGACATTTTCAACTCTTATGGTGGTGATTTGACATAATTACAATCATGGACTTAAATTGGACTGACATTTTTCTGGTCTCGATCTCGACTCGGTCTCGGACCCCTTGCCCCGCCTCCGGTCTTGGTCTTGACTCGGACTGGCTTTAGGAGGTCTCGAAGACAACACCAGGTTAAAATGACATGCTAGTGGTCAGAGAGGGAGAGTGTTGTCATGTGGAACCCCCCAGGGAGGGCATGTAGCCAGCAGCAGCAGGCCCTGTGAGGCAGAGGCCCTCTGTCTTTCTGCAGCGCAGCATCATGAATATGGAGAGGAGGAGCTGATCGATGGTGCAGAGATGGCCACGGAGCGAGAGGGAAGAGGAGGAGAGAGAGGCGCAGAGAGAAAGTCAGAGTTAGACTCAGGGCATAATAAAGAGACACTCAGAGACAGAAAGACACTCAGAGAACAGGTATATTTTTGGAGAATGAAAGGCGTACAGAGGGAGAAGTGGGAGACAAAATGGACATTACACACACACTGAACACTTTGTGTGTTTTAGAGGGATACCAGAGTGGTAGAGGTTGGGTCTTGATAGATAGAGAGTGTGTGTGTTGAGGGAGAGAGGTAGAGGCAGGCCAGTGACTGTGTAAGGCAGAGTACTGCAGCCTTATGAATGATTTAACAGAGGGAGAGGTGAGCTCCTCTCTCTGACTGTCTCTCTGCCTCATACACATTTTTTGATAATCAAACGTAGTGTTTCATTATCATGAATTTAATCTTTTGTTATATTGATCTATTGGCTGATAGCGTGATAATGTAGGTCTATTACTGGTAGAGTAGCTTGGTTCTGCGGCCTCGACAGAGGGGAATGCAGCCAACATACAACTCAGCCTACTGCAGCTTCCAGTCCCATTCTCACACAGGAGAGGGCAAACATGCGTGTAAGTGTGAAATAGGCCTAGGGAGGGGAACACACAGCTACCAATGGACATGCATAGTGTATGCAAACTGTCACGCATACAAATACTCAGTTACACATTAGGTCACGTTAGCAGATGTATAGAAGTCTCATGTTTCACTGGGGATGACATACAGTATGCTGTTATGCTGCCCAGTCATACATCATTAGCTGTTCTCTCTCTAACATACTGTACTGTGTGGCTGGCTGGTCCATGTCAGGGTTGGACTGCAGCTGTGTTACATGGTCATACACATTCCTGAACTTGCTGCCTGTGCAGGGTCAGATGTCACACTAGATGTTTCTGTTACCTTTTTCATTACTCTAGCAAATATATACATCTCTGGAGAATGAATAGATGGTAAACTCTTCATAGGTCTAGAGACTCAATGGACCTTTAAAAACATTAGGTCTTCTATTTCCTCTTCAATCATCCTTTTTAATCTCTTTTTTATCTCATTCGTCTTCCTCCAGTGACAGATTTTAGAGGTCACGACAGTGTGTTTACCTCCACACTTTACGTTGGATATTACTTCAACTGAAATATGAAATATGACATTTATATATGCTGCGATATCACTCTGGTACCATGTGTTAATGTTCCCCAGAGAATGATCGTATTTCTTGTAATTGTCATACTTCATGTGTTAATGTTCCCCAGAGAATGATCGTATTTCTTGTAATTGTCATACTTCATATGTTAATGTTCCCCAGAGAATGATCATATTTCTTGTAATTGTCATACTTCATATGTTAATGTTCCCCAGAGAATGATCGTATTTCTTGTAATTGTCATACTTCATGTGTTAATGTTCCCCAGAGAATGATCGTATTTCTTGTAATTGTCATACTTCATGTGTTAATGTTCCCCAGAGAATGATCGTATTTCTTGTAATTGTCATACTTCATATGTTAATGTTCCCCAGAGAATGATCGTATTTCTTGTAATTGTCATACTTCATGTGTTAATGTTCCCCAGAGAATGATCGTATTTCTTGTAATTGTCATACTTCATGTGTTAATGTTCCCCAGAGAATGATCATATTTCTTGTAATTGTCATACTTCCTGCATCTCTCCTATTAGCATATCCCAGTTGTTTAGCAGCAGTGAACAGTAATTTAACCCAGGAAACATTCTCTAAATCTCTGGTAAGCCTGATTGTTGAAGTTGAACTGTTAGATTCTGACCTAATGAATAATGATATTAGTTTGTGTCTTGACAGTGTGCTGTTACATTACATTTTAACGCTGATGTTTCTGCTCTGCAAAGCTGTTTTTGCTATGTTGTACATCTTTCATGGTTAGATGAAATTATTCAGCCCAAATACATAATTTGGTGTCTGCAGAGTCTCCGAGATGCACCGCAGTATGCTGCCACTTAGCTCTGTCCTATCTACCATCAGACGGCTGTGGCATTACTGCATTACTGTACCCCACCAGTGTCCCTATCACTGTGAGAAGGATACGCATGTGTCAGAGATTGATGGGATAGAGCACCGTGGAGCCTACCTCATAGCTGCCACTGATGGAGAGAAGAAAGAGATGGATAAAGAGATACAGAGGGGAGAGGTGAGGGAGGGGGGTGAGATGAAGGCCTATATATATATATATATATATATACACACAGTGAGGGAAAAAAGTATTTGATCCCCTGCTGATTTTGTACGTTTGCCCACTGACAAAGAAATGATCAGTCTATAATTTTAATGGTAGGTTTATTTGAACAGTGAGAGACAGAATAACAACAAAAAAATCCAGAAAAACGCATGTCAAAAATGTTATAAAATGATTTGCATTTTAATGAGGGAAATAAGTATTTGACCCCTCTGCAAAACATGACTTAGTACTTGGTGGCAATACCCTTGTTGGAAATCACAGAGGTCAGACGTTTCTTGTAGTTGGCCACCAGGTTTGCACACATCCCAGGAGGGATTTTGTCAAACTCCTCTTTGCAGATCTTCTCCAAGTCATTAAGGTTTCGAGGCTGACGTTTGGCAACTCGACCCTTCAGCTCCCTCCACAGATTTTCTATGGGATTAAGGTCTGGAGACTGGCTAGGCCACTCCAGGACCTTAATGTGCTTCTTCTTGAGCCACTCCTTTGTTGCCTTGGCCGTGTGTTTTGGGTCATTGTCATGCTGGAATACCCATCCACGACCCATTTTCAATGCCCTGGCTGAGGGTAGGAGGTTCTCACCCAAGATTTGACGGTACATGGCCTCGTCCATTGTCCCTTTGATGCGGTGAAGTTGTCCTGTCCCCTTAGCAGAAAAACACCCCCAAAGCATAATGTTTCCACCTCCATGTTTGACGGTGGGGATGGTGTTCTTGGGGTCATAGGCAGCATTCCTCCTCCTCCAAACACGGCGAGTTGAGTTGATGCCAAAGAGCTCCATTTTGGTCTCATCTGACCACAACACTTTCACCCAGTTGTCCTCTGAATCATTCAGATGTTCATTGGCAAACGTTAGACGGGCATGTATATGTGCTTTCTTGAGCAGGGGGACCTTGCAGGCGCTGCAGGATTTCAGTCCTTCGCGGCGTAGTGTGTTACCAATTGTTTTCTTGGTGACTATGGTCCCAGCTGCCTTGAGATCATTGACAAGATCCTCCTGTGTAGTTCTGGGCTGATTCCTTACCATTCTCATCATCATTGCAACTCCACGAGGTGAGATCTTGCATGGAGCCCCAGGCCGAGGTTGACAGTTCTTTAGTGTTTCTTCCATTTGCGAATAATCACACCAACTTGTCACCTTCTCACCAAGTTGCTTGGCGATGGTCTTGTAGCCCATTCCAGCCTTGTGTAGGTCTACAATCTTGTCCCTGACATCCTTGGAGAGCTCTTTGGTCTTGGCCATGGTGAAGAGTTTGGAATCTGATTGATTGATTGCTTCTGTGGACAGGTGTCTTTTCAACAGGTAACAAGCTGAGATTAGGAGCACTCCATTTAAGAGTGTGCTCCTAATCTCAACTCGTTACCTGTATAAAAGACACCTGGGAGCCAGAAATCTTTCTGATTGAGAGGGGGTCAAATACTTATTTCCCTCATTAAAATGCAAATGAATTTATAACATTTTTGACATGCGTTTTTCTGAATATTGTTGTTATTCTGTCTCTCACTGTTCAAATAAACCTACCATTAAAATTATAGACTGATCATTTCTTTTTCAGTGGGCAAACGTACAAAATCAGCAGGGGATCAAATACTTTTTTCCCTCACTGTATATATATATATATATAGAGAGAGAGATCTGTGTCCACAGCAGACAGAAGAAAAGGAGGTGGAGGCAACTATATACAGTAGCATGAAGCTTCCTTGACGGTTCATTCCTTTTCAGGCTCCATTTGGTCAAAATGGTAGCGAGTCTGTTGTCTCAGGTTGGAGCTATTTTGAGGGATCTTTTCTGTTTTTAGATGTTGTTTTTCCATGTCAGGAAGGCAGTTTGTTGAGTCTGTAATCTACATTCAACACATTTCACAGTATGTGTCCTCGCATCCTTCCTGTATAGCACAGTTTACCTTGGAATTCAACCTGGTCTCAGTGCATTTCATATTATTCTGTATGTGAATCCGAGACACTCCCTTTAGTATGTATGATATGTTACGTTTCGTATGGTATGTATTCATTTGTGGATGTTCATCATCCATTTCGTATATATGTTACAAATTGCAATTCATATGATATGTTCTAAATTGCAATTTGTACAATATATTACGAATTTGCCGTACGTTAGGAGTTAGGTTAAAGGATTAAGGGTTAAGGTTAGGGTTAGGAGTTAGGTTAAAGGTTTAAGGTAAGGGTTAGGGGAAGGGTTAGCTAACATGCTAAGTAGTTGCACAGTAGCTAAAAAGTAGTAAGTAATTGCAAAGTTGCTAAAATGCTAAAGTTGTCCATGATAAGATTCGAACATGCAACCTTTGGGTTGCTAGACATGCGTGTTGTCTTATATAACTACACCAAACGTAACATATCTTCCTAATGTGAGCGTCCCGGATTTACGTTTACTATGTTACACCTAGTCTATGAGACCAGGCTGTGGAACCATAGTGGGCTTTCACACCAGTAAATTACAATGACATTGTGTAAAACTCCAAGTCTCTCTTTCTGTCCGGGCTTCTGTCCTTCTGAGCTTTGTCGGTTGGTGAGTTTCTATCTCTAAGACCTCTAAGGTCAAACTGAAACAGGGTGTTCAGAAATGATATGCAGGTGTGTACAATATGTTTGTACAGGTGGTAGTTTTCCATGTAGTTGTTGTTTTCTTCTTTGTCAGGGTTTATCTGTTGATGGACAACACTTTTGCTGGTGTTGTTTCTTTGAAGGTATTTGTTGAGTGTGATCGATTATAGATGAAGGATCCATGTTTGTGTTTGGAGTTATTTTTCGAGGTTGTTGTGTCCTCTCTCACACATTGAATTATTTGGTGACTTTGGCAGTCTCCCTAACATCCATATCTGACATACCAACTCTCATTGCCAATCTGACTACAGAGCATTCTCACTAGGTTTCTGTATTACTCATACAGAAAATAGAGCTGTATCCTCTCCAATGGAGGCTCCTCAGAGGAGGAAGGGGAGGACCATCCTCCTCAGTGAATTTCATAAAAATAAAATTGAAAACATTGAAAAAGTTATTATTTTTAGATAAAACTCTACTAAATATATTCCCATGTCACCAAATAATTGATTCAAACACACTGTTTTGCAATGAAGGTCTACAGTAGCTTCAACAGCACTCTGTAGGGTAGCACCATGGTGTAGCCAGAGGACAGCTAGCTTCCGTCCTCCTCTTGATAGACTTACACAGTAATTATGACAACTTCCGGAGGATTTCCTCCATCCTATCAGAGCTCTTGCAGCATGAACTGACATGTTGTCCATCCAATCAAAGGATCAGAGAATGAATCTAGTACTGAAAGCATAAGCTACAGCTATCTAGCAATGCAGTGTATAACATGTGGTGAGTAGTTGACTCAAAGAGAGAGAATGACAATAGTTGAATAGTTTTCACCACTTAGTTTCTTCAAAAATTAAGGAGAAGCGAGAGAGATTTACTCATTTTTTTTCAGTTTCACTTTCTTAGCTAGGAAATGCAGCTGGCTGGTTTAGTTACACAAACACCCGGCTCCAACAGAGGGATGCTATGTTAGCTAGCTGGCTATGACTATCAAACACAACACTGGAACTCTTCTAAGTCAAGGTAAGCTTTAGGTTTAATAAATGTATTGCCCCCGGAGACCGCTGATGTAACTGCTTACTGACTATACACTGTAACGTTACAACATGATTGTAGCGGGTTTACTAATGCATTAGTTATATTAGCTGACTAGGACGTTACTTTCGCTAATAAGGGGACAACGATGTAGGCTGTGTGTAGCGGTTATGACATGGTTTGGCTTGAAATGTTTTTTTTTCGCCTGGTCACATAGGGCGGATGTGTTGTTCATTGAAGTCCACAAACGAATGGAAAAGGTGAGAGGGAATATAACGTGGCTGCTATGAAAGTGAACTGTGTTTATTTGTAATCAGGGGTGAATTCATTCCGCCAATTATGTTGAAAAACATTTCTTAAATAGAAACAAATGAAACGTGGATAAAAATACCTGAATTTGTCCAATAGAAACTCTTGTTTGCAACTGTTAGACTAATGATTACACCCTAGATAAGCTAGATGAAGGCAAGAGGGTGCAAGGCGGTATGGAATGTGTCACTGTCCATGTGTCACTGTCTGTCATCTCAACCTGTGTGCACCTACGTTGTAAACTTTCATTCATAGGCTAGGTTGTAGCAACCTCATGATGGGTATAGGGAAAGATTTGAGTATCATGTAGTAGCCTAAACCTATCAATGTTACATTGAACTGGGTGAATGGAATATGAATGACAGTCATCCAACATGCTGTAATAGAAATAAGGTCATGCTTCTGAAATAAAAAAATGTCCTCCCTCATCATAAGCGGGACTGACCGCCACGGATCCTCTCATTCTTAATTTCATCCTCTTAACCGCTTTCATCATTTTTCCATTTTCAAATCCACAAGTCCAAACTTTTCACTCGACTCTCTCCTCCTTTCTTTTGTGCTTATTTCCTCCCTTTCCCTCTGGGCCTCCATATTACAAGTTTTTCCTCCTCTTCACCTCCCCTCTCTCCACCCCCTGAACTGACCTCTCAACCTTTCTCCCTCTCTTTCCTCTCATCTTTCCATTCATCTCCCTCTTCCACACATCCCAGTCCATTTCAAGTGCATTCATCCTGCCTAATAGTGCTTCAGTCCTGCTATAAGAGGAAGGTGAGAAGGGTTTGTAGAGGGCACTATGAAGTTCCATTGTGTTGTGTTTGGAAGAGGCACAAGCAATGAGTGGGAGAGTACTGTAGTGTATTTTCTCATGCACCGACAGATGTTGTGGGGTGTTTGTGAATTGTTTCAGTGTGTTCTCTCAGTTCAACAGGGGAAGAGGGAAGGAAGGTGGTATTGATGGGATTGTTGGGTGACATTAGGGTGTGTTGGTGTTCTGGTGTCTGTACACCCATCCACACGTCTTTGTCTATAGATAGCTGGCTGCATACTGTAGGCTGTGGTCTGACTCGGCAGCATCAATATTGCAGACTTTCTGTTTTAGCACAGAGGATAAAACAGGCCCCTCTAATATTTGATGTGCTTATTTATTACTTATTTAGAGGCTCACTTGAACTTTGGTGCTGTGTGTGTGAGTGGTGGCTGTGCTCCGTGTCAGCTATTCTACCTACCTGGCTCCTTTTACAGGTACAGTACGCTACAGCATTGGTTCTTAACTGGTTTTGGCTTGGGACCCAAATTGAACCAGGTTGTTGCAGTTGTGACCCAATATATATTTTTTATGCTATATTGATAGTAAATGTAGCAACGATATGACAAGGGAACAACATTGCCACCGCTTTCAGTGTCAGTAATAACATTTTTGCCCTTTACTCTTTACTACTTTTTATAAACTCACTGGTTTGAGACCAAAATAGCACTGCTAATAGCTCTATATTGAAAATACTGTGATTGAATAATTATTTTGCAGCGATTACATTATTTAAAAATGGAAGTTCATTATCATTGCTACACACTTTCTACCTGGTTTAAGTCATTTAAGTTCAGACTGGAGTATCTTTTCATTGTGAAAAAAAGACTGGAGGGTGACAGACTGGAAAAGCAGACTGGAGGGTGACAGAGATGGTTATCGGGGAAGACAGTCATAGAGACAAAGAGAAGAAAGGAAGGAGAGAGCTTGAGAGGGATGGAGAGAATGGAGACATGGTTCGATGATGCCTGTACGTATACTGCAGTGAACCAGGGTAGGACACAATTACTGCACTGTAGGTACTTTACTGCACTGGGTTTGTGCTCTATTTGTCCTATACACCAGATTCTTAGTCTTTGTGTGATGGATATGTGCTGACTGCATCCTCTCCCTTTCTGTCCTGCTGTGACTCTGTGCCCAGTCACACAGAAGAGCTAACTTTACCCAGCTCTTCTCTCTTCCCGCCCGCCCATCCTGCCACTTACTACGCCGACAGTCTTAAAACATCACTTCAGCTGTTCAGGGCTGTGCAGTATACAATATGAGCTGCTTTAAAAAAATCTTAAACCCTCAAATCAATAGAGAACTTCTTAGTGGGGGGAAGGATGAAAATGTATTTATCAATCCGTGGTATTGCTTACTACGTGGATTAACATAACCTATTCTCCGGCAGTGTAGGGATGTACACAGCTGTACAGTATGATACGTGGACTCTACCCTTAAGGTTCACAGCATTCAACATAATATTATAGACATATGCTAGAAAGGTTTTAGAAAGTAATGTACAGTTGAAGTCGGAAGTTTACATACACTTAGGTTGGAGTCATTAAAACTCGTTTTTCAACCACTCCACAAATTTCTTGTTAACAAACTACAGTTTTGGAAAGTCGGTTAGGACATCTACTTTGTGCATGACACAAGTCATTTTTCCAACAATTGTTTACAATTGCAGTCGGTCAGAAGTTTACAAACACTAAGTTGACTGTACCTTTAAACAGCTTGGAGAATTCCAGAAAATTATGTCATGGCTTTAGAAGCTTCTGATAGGCTAATTGACATAATTTGAGTCAATCGGAGGTGTACCTGTGGATGTATTTCAAGGCTTACCTTGAAACTCAGTGCCTCTTTGCTTGATATCATGGGTAAATCAGCCAAGACCTCAGAAATAAATTGTAGACCTCCACAAGTCTGGTTCATCCTTGGGAGCAATTTCCAAACGCCTGAAGGTACCACGTTCATCTGTATAAACAATAGTACGCAAGTATAAACACCATGGGACCCCGCAGCCATCATACCACTCAGGAAGGAGACGCGTTCAGTCTTCTAGAGATGAATGTACTTTGGTGCGAAAAGTGCAAATCAATCCCAGAACAACAGCAAAGGACCATGTGAAGACGCTGGAGGAAACAGGTACAAAAGTATCTATATCCACAGTAAAACGAGTCCTATATCGACATAACCTGAAAGGCCGCTCAGCAAGGAAGAAGGCACTGCTCCAAAACCGCCATAAAAAAGCCAGACTATGGTGGGCAACTGCACATGGGACAAAGGTCGTACTTTTTGGAGAAATGTCCTCTGGTCTGATGAAACAAAAATAGAACTGTTTGGCCATAATGACCATCATTATACACTGCTCAAAAAAATAAAGGGAACACTTAAACAACACAATGTAACTCCAAGTCAATCACACTTCTGTGAAATCAAACTGTCCACTTAGGAAGCAACACTGATTGACAATAAATTTCACATGCTGTTGTGCAAATGGAATAGACAACGGGTGGAAATTATAGGCAATTAGCAAGACACCCCCAATAAAGGAGTGGTTCTGCAGGTGGGGACCACAGACCACTTCTCAGTTCCTATGCTTCCTGGCTGATGTTTTGGTCACTTTTGAATGCTGGCGGTGCTTTCACTCTAGTGATAGCATGAGACGGAGTCTACAACCCACACAAGTGGCTCAGGTAGTGCAGCTCATCCAGGATGGCACATCAATGCGAGCTGTGGCAAGAAGGTTTGCTCTGTCTGTCAGCGTAGTGTCCAGAGCATGGAGGCGCTACCAGGAGACAGGCCAGTACATCAGGAGACGTGGAGGAGGCCGTAGGAGGGCAACAACCCAGCAGCAGGACCGCTACCTCCGCCTTTGTGCAAGGAGGAGCAGGAGAAGCACTGCCAGAGCCCTGCAAAATGACCTCCAGCAGGCCACAAATGTGCATGTGTCTGCTCAAACGGTCAGAAACAGACTCCATAAAGGGTGGTATGAGGGCCCGACGTCCACAGGTGGGGGTTGTGCTTACAGCCCAACACCGTGCAGGACGTTTGGCATTTGCCAGAGAACACCAAGATTGGCAAATTTGCCACTGGCGCCCTGTGCTCTTCACAGATGAAAGCAGGTTCACACTGAGCACGTGACAGACGTGGCAGAGTCTGGAGACGCCGTGGAGAACGTTCTGTTGCCTGCAACATCCTCCAGCATGACCGGTTTGGCGGTGGGTCAGTCATGGTGTGGGGTGGCATTTCTTTGGGGGGCCGCACAGCCCTCCATGTGCTCGCCAGATGTAGCCTGACTGCCATTAGGTACCGAGATGAGATCCTCAGACCCCTTGTGAGACCATATGCTGGTGCGGTTGGCCCTGGGTTCCTCCTAATGCAAGACAATGCTAGACCTCATGTGGCTAGAGTGTGTCAGCAGTTCCTGCAAGAGGAAGGCATTGATGCTATGGACTGGCCCGCCCGTTCCCCAGACCTGAATCCAATTGAGCACATCTGGGACATCATGTCTCGCTCCATCCACCAACGCCACGTTGCACCACAGACTGTCCAGGAGTTGGCGGATGCTTTAGTCCAGGTCTGGGAGGAGATCCCTCAGGAGACCATCCGCCACCTCATCAGGAGCATGCCCAGGCATTGTAGGGAGGTCATACAGGCACGTGGAGGCCACACACACTACTGAGCCTCATTTTGACTTGTTTTAAGGACATTACATCAAAGTTGGATCAGCCTGTAGTGTAGTTTTCCACTTTAATTTTGAGTGTGACTCCAAATCCAGACCTCCATGGGTTGATAAATTGGATTTCCATTGATTATTTTTGTGTGATTTTGTTGTCAGCACATTCAACTATGTAAAGAAAAAAGTATTTAATAAGATTATTTATTTCATTCAGATCTAGGATGTGTTGTTTAAGTGTTCCCTTTATTTTTTTGAGCAGTATATTTGGAGAAAAAAGGGGTACGCTTGCAAGCCGAGGGAACACCATCCCAACCATGAAACACGGGGGTGGCAGCATCATACTCTGCTGCAGGAAGGCCTGGTGCACTTCACAAAATAGATGGCATCATGAGGCAGGAAAATGATGTGGATACATTGAAGCAACATCTCAAGACATCAGTCAGGAAGTTAAAGCTTGGTCGCAAATGGGTCTTCCAAATGGACAATGACCGCAAGCATACTTACAAAGTTGTGGCAAAATGGCTTAAGGACAACAAAGTCAAGGTATTGGAGTGGCCATCACAAAGCCCTGACCTCAATCCTATAGAAAATTGGTGGGCAGAAGTGAAAAAGTGTGTGCGAGCAAGGAGGCCTACAAACCTGGCTCAGTTACACCAGCTCTGTCAGGAGGAATGGGCCAAAATTCACCCAACTTATTGTGGGAAGCTTGTGGAAGGCTACCCGAAAAAGTTGGCACAAGATAAACCATTTAAAGGCAATGCTACCAAATACTAATTGAGTGTATGTAAATTTCTGACCCACTGGGAATGTGATGAAAGAAATAAAAGCCGACGTTTCACATTCTTAAAATAAAGTGGTGATCCTAACTGACCTAAAACAGGGAATTTTTACTAGGATTAAATGTCAGGAATTGTGAAAAACTGAGTTTAAATATATTTGGCTAAGGTGTATGTAAACTTCCGTCTTCAACTGTATGTATAGTATATTGTGTACCGTGGCATAAAGATTTGTTCACCAAAAATCCTACAATATCATCTCAAAGCGTTACATGTTACAGCAACATCATCTTCCATCCCCTTTCCTGACAGAATAAGATGAATGCACTTCCTTTCACTGGAACTAAACTAGTGAAAATGAGGGCTTTCACCCTATTAGGTTTTTGTCACATCATTTTTCAGCATTACATTCATTAGTCTATCGATGAATCGATTCACATTCTGCAGAAGACTGGAAGCATCATAGTGTTTCTGAGCTACTTGATAACACTTTAGACCTCTGGCATTGATACTCTGGGTTAACACTTTGAATGATGCGGTATCCAACACCAACGTCTGTAGTCTTAGAGTGTTCCTTTGGAGGAGCCTCCATCTATTATGTCCAGCCCGTGGTGTATATGACTTAAGTATCTGTATCTTGGGTAGCTGTACTTCATTATTTATATTTTAGACAACTTTTACTTCAGTACATTCTTCGATAAAATAAACTTTTTACTCCATACATTTTCCCTGACACCCAAAAGTGCTTACATTACATTACATTATGAATGCTTAGCAGGATAGGAAGAGGGTCCAATTCACGCACTTACAGTGCATTCGGAAAGTATTCAGACCCCTTGACTTTTTCTACATTTTGTTACAATACAACCTTATTCTAGAATGTTTTAAATAGTTTTTCCCCTAATCAATCTACACACAATACCCCATAATGAAAAAGTAAAAACATAAAATAAATAATACAAAAATGAAAATGTAACATTTACATAAGTATTCAGACCCTTTATTCAGTGCTTTGTTGAAGCACCTTTGGCAGCGATTACAGCCTCAAGCCTTCTTGGGCATGACACTACAAGCTTGGCACACCTGTATTTGGGGACTTTCTCCCATTCTTCTCTGCAGATCCTCTCAAGCTCTGTCAAGTTGGAAGTGAAGCGTCACTGCACAGCTATTTTCGGGTCGCTCCAGAGTTGTTAGATCGGGTTCAAGTCCAGGCTCTGGTTGGGCCACTCATGGACATTGAGACTTGTTGTCTTGGCTGTGTGCTTAGGGTTGTTGTCCTGTTGGAAGGTGAACCTTCATCCCAGTCTGAGGTCCTGAGCGCTCTGGAGCAGGTTTTCATCAAGGATCTCTCTGTACTTTGCTCAGTTCATATTTCCCTTGATCCTGACTAGTCTCCCAGTCCCTGCCGCTGAAAAACATCCCCACAGGATGATGCGGCCAACACCATGCTTCACTGTAGGGATGGTGCCAGGTTTCCTCCAGACATGACGCATGGCAATAGTTCAATCTTGGTTTCATCAGACCAAAGAATCTTGTTTCTCATGGTCTGAGAGTCCTTTAGGTGCCTTTTGGCAAACTCCTAGTGTGTTGTCATGTGCCTTTTACTGAGGAGTGGCTTCAGTCTGGCCACTCTACCATAAAGGCCTGATTGGTGGAGTGCTGCAGAGATGGTTGTCCTTCTGGAAGGTTCTCCCATCTCCACAGAGGAACTCTGGAGATGTATCAGAGTGACCATCTGGTTCTTGGTCACCTCCCTTCCAAGGCCCTTCTTCCCCGATTGCTCAGTTTGGCCTGGCGGCCAGCTCTAGGAAGAGTATTGGTGGTTCCAAACTTCTTCCATTTAAGAATGGTGGAGGCCACTGTGATCTTGGAGATCTTCAATGCTGCAGAAATGTTTTTGTATCGTTCCCCAGATCTGTGCATCGCCACAAACGTGTCTTGGAGCTCTACGGACAATTCCTTCTACCTCACGGCTTGGTTTTTGCTCTGACATGCACTGTCAATTGTAGGACCTTATATAGACAGGTGTGTGCCTTTCCAAATCATGTCCAATCAATTGAATTTACCACAGGTGGACTCCAATCAAGTTGTAGAAACATCTCAGGGATGATCAATTGAAACAGGATGCACCTGAGCTCAATTTCAAGTCTCATAGCAAAGGGTCTGAAAATGTAAATAAGGTATTTCTGTTTTTTATTTTTAATAAATTTGCACACACAAAAAACTGTTTTAGCTTTGTCATTATGGGGTATTGTGTGTAAATTGATGAGGAAAAACATTTATTCAATACATTTCAGAATAAGGCTGTAATGTAACAAAATGTGGAAGAAGGGAAGGGGTCTGAATACCTTCCAAATGCACTGCATCAAAAGAACATCCCTGTTCATCCCTACTACCACTGATCTGGTGAACTCACTAAACACAGATGCTTCATTGTAAATTACAGTATGTGTGAGTGTTGGAGTGTACCCCTGGTTATCCGTAAATAAATAAAAAACATTTGAAATGAATTATAGTTTTACTTTTACTTTTGAAACGTAAGTATATTTTTGCAATTACATTTACTTTTGATACTTAAGTACATTTAAAACCAAATACTTTTAGACTTTAACTCAAGTAGTATTTTACTGTGTGACTTTCACTTTTACTTGAGTAATTTTCTAATAAGGTATCTTTACTTTTACTCAAGTATGACAATTGAGTAATTTTTCCACCACTGTGTCCAGCACACAGCCAACCCATATTTCCATGATTATTTTATATGAGATACTGCATACTAATTGAATGTTTAGCCATAGAAATTAAGATCTCAGTGAGCTACTTTAGTTGTGAGCATTAAGATGTAAAGACGGGGTGGAGGAGATGCGAAGGCAGGGTTTGGGACAGAGGAGCATTTCAGGGGCAGAACAGAGAGGCAGACATCCCCTAATTAGGTTGTTTTTCCTAGAAGCCTCCACAGATAACACACTGCTACAATGAGTACCAACAGTCTCTGATTCTGTTACCACATTAGGTCTTGTTTTCAAGGAAAGGAGATAATTGGTGGGCCGAAGCCTAAAAACGTGAAGTTGATCAATCCTCGTCGAGGGATGAGCTGATTTTTTTTGTATATGATGGTAAAACATTCCTATGAGGACTATAAAATTAGTTGGCACCTTCAAGTCTCGCAGATTTTCTCATGTAAATTATATTTCAACACTGCCTGCTCAGGCAAATTTGCCCAACTGGTAAACTTGGAACCAATTTGAACTCCCTTACATACAGTTGAAGGTGGAGGTTTACATACATCTTAGCCAAAAACATTTAAACTCAGTTTTTCACAATTCCTGACATTTAATCCTAGTAAAAATTCCCTGTCTTCGGTCAGTTAGGATCACCACTTTTATTTTAAGAACATGAAATGTCCGAATAATAGTAGAGAGAATGATTTATTTCAGCTTTTATTTCTTTCATCACATTCCCAGTGGGTCAGAGTTTACATACACTCAATTAGTATTTGGTAGCATTGCCTTTAAAATTGTTTAAGTTGGGTAAAATGTTTCGGGTAACCTTTCACAAGCTTCCCACAATAAGTTGGGTGAATTTTGGCCCATTCCTCCTGACAGAGCTGGTATAACTGAGTCAGGTTTGTAGGCCTCCTTGCTCGCACACACTTTTTCACTTCTGCCCACCAATTTTCTATAGGATTGAGGTCAGGGCTTTGTGATGGCCACTCCAATACCTTGACTTTGTTGTCCTTAAGCCATTTTGCCACAACTTTGTAAGTATGCTTGCGGTCATTGTCCATTTGGAAGACCCATTTGCGACCAAGCTTTAACTTCCTGACTGATGTCTTGAGATGTTGCTTCAATGTATCCACATAATTTTCCTGCCTCATGATGCCATCTATTTTGTGAAGTGCACCAGTCCCTCCTGCAGCAAAGCACCCCCACACCATGATGCTGCCACCCCCGTGCTTCATGGTTGGGATTGTGTTCTTCGGCTTGCAAGCATCCCCCATTTTCCTCCAAACGTAACGATGGTCAATATGGCCAAACAGTTTTATTTTCGTTTCATCAGACCAAAGGACATTTCTCCAAAAAGTATGATCTTTGTCCCCATGTGCAGTTGCAAACCGTAGTCTGGCTTTTTTATGGCGGTTTTGGAGCAGTGGCTTCTTCTTTACTGAGCGGCCTTTCAGGTTATGTCGATATAGGACTCGTTTTACTGTGGATATAGATACTTTTGTACCTGTTTCCTCCAGCATCTTCACAAGGTTCTTTGCTGTTGTTCTGGGATTGATTTGCACTTTTCGCACCAAAGTACATTCATCTCTAGGAGACTGAACACGTCTCCTTCCTGACCGGTATGACGGCTGTGTGGTCCCATGGTGTTTATACTTGCGTACTATTGTTTGTACAGATGACAGTTTGTTAACAAGAAATTTGTGGAGTGGTTGAAAAGGCCTACCTTCAAACTCAGTTCCTCTTTGCTTGACATCATGGGAAAATCAAAAGAAATCAGCCAAGACCTCCACAAGTCTGGTTCATCCTTGGGAGCAATTTCCAAATGCCTGAAGGTACCACGTTCAACTGAACAAACAATAGTACGCAAGTATAAACACCATGGGACCACGCAGCCGTCATACTGCTCAGGAAGGAGACACATTCTGTCTCCTAGAGATGAACATACTTTGGTGCGAAAAGTGCAAATCAATCCCAGAACAACAGCAAAGGACCTTGTGAAGATGCTGGAGGAAACAGGTACAAAAGTGTCTATATCCACAGTAAAACAAGTCCTATATCGACATAACCTGAAAGGCCACTCAGCAAGGAAGAAGCCACTGCTCCAAACCGCCATAAAAAAACCAGACTACGGTTTGCAACTGCACATGAAGACAAAGATCGTACTTTTTGGAGAAATGTCCTTTGGTCTGATGAAACAAAAATAGAACTGTTTGGCCATAATGACCATCGTTATGTTTGGAGGAAAAAGGGGGAGGCTTGCAAACCGAAGAACACCATCCCAACCGTGAAGCACAGGGGTGGCAGCATCATGTTGTGGGGTTGCTTTGCTGCAGGAGGGACTGGTGCACTTCACAAAATAGATGGCATCATGAGGTAGGAAAATGATGTGGATATATTGAAGTAACATCTCAAGACATCAGTCAGGAAGTTAAAGCTTGGTCGCAAATGGGTCTTCCAAATGGACAATGACCCCAAGCGTAATTACAAAGTTGTGGCAAAATAGCTTAAGGACAATAAAGTCAAGGTATTGGAATGGACATCATAAATCCCTGACCTCAATTCTATAGAAAATGTATGGGCAGAACTGAAAAATTGTGTGCGAGCAAGGAGCCCTACAAACCTGACTCAGTTACACCAGCTCTGTCAGGAGGAATGAGCCAAAATTCACCCAACTTATTGTGGGAAGCTTGTGGAAGGCTACCCGAAATGTTTGACCCAACTTAAACAATTTAAAGGCAATGCTACCAAATACTAATTGAGTGTATGTAAACTTCTGACCCACTGGGAATATAATGAAAGAAATAAAAGCTGAAATAAATCATTCTCTCTACTATTATTCTGACATTTCACATTGTTAAAATAAATTTGTGATCCTAACTGACCTAAGACAGGGAATATTTACTAGGATTAAATGTCAGGAATTGTGAAAAACTGAGTTTAAATGTATTTGGCTAAGGTGTATGTAAACTTCCAACTTCAACTGTATCTACCTAAAATACCTAGTACCTCTGCTCATTGATCTGGTACTGGTACTCCCTGTATAGAGCTCCATTCTTATGTATTTTTAAAAATCCTTGAGTTACTATTTTATTTTTATTCTCTGTATTGTTGGGAAGTGCTCGAATGTAAGCTTAAGTCTACACCAGTTGTATTCGGCGCATTTGATTTGAATGCCGTTAACAACTGTGATTACATTTGTGCAAAGGAAGCGAAGTCTCCTCCCTCGCAAGCGGAAACTTTTGACCAAACCTGTCCCTTACGCTAATTTCACCTGTGTTTATCATGGCTAAAAAGGAAATTGTTGTTTCATGAATTTTTACAATTTTTTGTCACATCCTGACCAGCAGAGGGAGTAATTGTATTAGTTTTGGTCAGGATGTGGCAGAGGGTTTGTGTTGTGTGTAGGTTCTAGGTAGGTTTTCTATGTGTAGGTTGGGTGCTGGACTCTCAATTGGAGGCAGGTGTTTCTAGTTGCCTCTGATTGGGAGTCCTATAAACAGGTGTGGGTTTTTCTTTGTGGTTGTGGGTAGTTGTTTGTGAGCACTGCTTTTGTTTAGCCTGCCACACTGTTCTTGTCGTGAGTATTGTTTGTTTTTCCTGTGGATGCTTTACTCGTGTTTTATTAAAAAAGATGAGTATCCACATTCCCGCTGCGCATTGGTCCTCTCTTCAACACAACGACATTATTTGTGACATTTTTAATTTGTGGCTATGGAATCTATTGGAAACCGTTTATCATCCACACACAGACTTAAAAATCACTGTACCAGTTTAATTACCGCCTTCGCCCAATCCTGATTCGTCCATATAAACAATGACGAAAACTCCAAACGAGGAATTACTGCTGCTCATAATCATATTATTCTACGTGAGCCTTGACAGATTCTCACCATTTCATCTGTCCACAAGAATCTTTTCATGAGAGATTAGCAGAGATGGTACCTGTATAGTACACAAGTTTTGATTGGTTTAATGCTTAGTACTTGGCAGCGTTTGCCTGTCCAGCTAACAAACATTACATTATTTTTCAAGAATTGACATTGCCAACAAACATAAATGTGTTCAGAAGAAATAAAGATTCACAATATGTCAAATCCAGCTCCTCTCTCGCCAGAGACCGTTCATCTCGAAAACTAAAGAAGATGCGATGCTTCGGCCCACCGACTAAGAGGGGCAGATAAAGAAGACAGATGAAAATAATTGGGGAACTACTCGTTTAAACGCTCCTTCATTCTCCTCCTTCTCTTCTACTATTCATTGCATTCATTCTCTTTTCTCTGCTCCACAGAAATTTCCACTCTCTCTCATTTTCTTTCCCTTTGCGTTTTTGCCCTTTCTGAACTCTTCTAAGTCTTTGTTGATGTCATTACATATATCAGAGATAGGCTGTTTTCCTCTGTGAAGTGGTTTTTAGTCTTCCTTTATCTCTCTCTCTCTGCTACTAAGTGTCAACTACCACCACTCCCTGCTGAGCCTGCATTTGGCCCCAGCTCATTTAAACACAGAATAGAGAGAGAGAGGGAGAGGGGGAGAAAGAATCAATGAGAGCATCAATGTGAGAGAGAGAGCGCCATAAAAGCAACTTGTCTTGACTGTCCACCAAGTGAATGAAGCACACAGTGCTGATAAGGTGGATGAAAGGAATAATGATGACTATGATCTCTATTTATAGATACATTGACCTCAATTGTCTCCAGTTTTACTGTGCATGTGAGCGTTTGCGTGTGTGTGTGTATGAGGATGCATGTGTGTGTGAGCATGCGTGTGTGTGTAGTCCCCTGTCCCAGTGTGCACATGGGTGTATGCCACATCCACGTGCCGTTAGTGCTGACTCTATTGCACAGGAAGAGCTGCAGTGAGGAGCTCAACGTGCCCTCAGCATGAACACACAAAAATGGGCTTTTCAGCAACTACGCCTGCTGGAGTGTGTGTGCCTTAGGCGGTTGTGTGTCGATACTGCGGATCAGCAGATTGACATGTATTCATGTCTGCAGGACAGCCAATGGGGGTTGGGGGAGTGGCTGGGGGATTGGAGGAACTGAAGGTACAGTAATGTTCTATAGGCTGGCTGCCTGGTGCAGGAGGAACCTGTAAGTACTGTACTGTAGCCTGGCTGCCTGGTACAGAGAGGAGAGGAACCTGTAAGTACTGAGAGATAGAGAGAGTCCTCTTATTTAGTACTGAAATCAGTCATTGTGCTTTCAGCTGCTTTCAGTCACTGTGGTCCAACTGTTACAGTCCAGTGTCCAGTGTATAAGAGTCCAGTGTATAATGGCTCACTGGGCAGCTGAGTAATGAACTGCTATTACCAAACAGTTCCACTCAAGCCAAAAGAGGCAGGACTGCCTTGTGTCCACAATCTCCACATCACCCCATCTCTCCTTTCTCCACTCTCCTCTATCTCCTCTCTCTCTTATCCTCACCTCTCTCATTTCTCTCCTCTCTTTTCTCCTGTCCCCTCTCCTCTCCCTCTTCTCTCTCCACTGCCCTCTCTCTTCTCATCTCTCCACTCTCTCCTCTTCTTTCTTTCTCCTATACTTTCTCCTCTCTCCTCTCCTCTCTCCTTTCTTCCTTTCCTCCTTCCTCTCTCACCCCTCCAGGCAGGTCTCTCAGGCACTTCAGGCTAGTCTAACATACTTAGTGAGAGCTTCAACATTGTGTGAACACGTCCAGGACATCTGCCACACACACACACACACACACACACACACACACACACACACACACACACACACACACACACACACACACACACACAGTGCAGCAGGACAAGCCTGCGTTGAATATACTCACACATATAAACGCACATGCGCGCACACACACACACCGACACAGACGTGACTGCGGCTGTCTTTCTAGAGGTTGAGTCAGCACAGCCAGGAGAAGGAGGGAGGGAAGGGGGGGGGGTGAAGGAGGGAGGAGTGAAGCTACAGCTCTTAACAGCTAAACCAACTAGTATTTCATATTTCTTTCTGTCCATATGCATTGACTTTGTCTTCTTGTAATAGAAGTTACAGTATCTATACAGCGCCTTGCAAAAGTATTCACCCCCCTTGGCGTTTTTCCTATTTTGTTGTATTACAACCTGTAATTGAAATGGATTTCTATTTGGAGTTCATGTAATGGACATACACAAAATAGTCCAAATTGGTGAAGTGAAATGGAAAAAATAACTTCTTTTAAAAAAATCTGAAAACTTAAAAACTGAAAAGTGGTGCGGGCATATGTATTCACCCACTTTGCTATGAAGCCCCTAAATTAGATCTGGTGCAACCAATTACTGTCAGAAGTCCCATAATTAGTTAAATAAAGTCCACCTGTGTGCAATCTAAGTGTCACATGATCTCAGTAAATATACACCTGTTCTGAAAGGCCCCAGAGTCTGCAACACCACTAAGCAAGGGGTACCACCAAGCAAGCGGCACTATGAAGACCAAGGAGCTCTCCAAACAGGTCAGGGACAAAGTTGTGGAGAAGTACAGATCAGGGTTGGGTTATAAAAAAATATCTGAAACTTTGAACATCCCACGGAACACCATTAAATCCATTATTAAAAAAATGCAAAGAATATGGCACCACAACAAACCTGCCAAGAGAGGGCCGCCCACCAAAACTCACAGACCAGGCAAGGAGGGCATTAATCAGAGAGGCAACAAAGAGAGCAAAGATAACCCTGAATGAGCTTCAAAGCTCCACAGCGGAGATTGGAGTATCTGTCCATAGGACCACTTCAAGCCGTACACTCCACAGAGCTGGGTTTTATGGAAGAGTGGCCAGAAAAAAAATGCTTAGAGAAAAAAGTAAGCAAACACTTTTGGTGTTTGCCAAAGGCATGTGGGAGACTCCCCAAACATACGGAAGAAGGTACTCTGGTCAGATGAGACTAAAATTGAGCTTTTTGGCCATCAAGGAAAGTGCTATGTCTGGCGCATACCCAACACCTCTCATCACCCCGAGAACATCTTCCCAGTGAAGCATGGTAGTGGTAGCATCATGCTGTGGGGATGTTTTTCATCGGCAGGGACTGGGAAACTGATCAGAATTGAAGGAATGATGGATGGCTCTAAATACAGGGAAATCCTTGAGGGAAACCTGTTTCAGTCTTCCATAAATGTGAGACTGAACAGAGGTTCTCCTTCCAGCAGGACAATGACCCTAAGCGTACTGCTAAAGCAACACTCAAGTGGTTTAAGGGGAAACATTTAAATGTCTTGGAATGGCCTAGTCAAAGCCCAGACCTCAATCTAATTGATAATCTGTGGTATGACTTAAAGATTGCTGCACACCAGCGGAACCCATCCAAGTTGAAGGAGCTGGAGCAGTTTTGCCTTGAAGAATGGGCAAAAATCCCAGTGGCTAGATGTGCCAAGCTTATAGAGACATACCCCAAGAGACTTGCAGCTGTCATTGCTGCAAAAGGTGGCTCTACAAAGTCTTGACTTTGGGGGGTTGAATAGTTATGCACGCTCAAGTTCTGTTTTTTTTGCCTTATTTCTTGTTTGTTTCACAATAAAAATATATTTTGCATCTTCAAAGAGTATGTTGTGTAAATCAAATGATGATGATGAGGGGTGTAAGGCAACAAAATAGGAAAAATGCCTAGGGGATTAATACTTTCGCAAGCCTCTGTATGTCTTTCACTGAGGTGCACAGCAGCTACAGTACTTTACTGATATAATATATGTAAATAGAATATTGATATTACATAGAGAGATTGCAGTGTGCCCTCTAAATAGAAACGTCAGCATGATCAGAGGAGTTGTTGATCTGAGAAGGGGACATGGTGGTGAGAGCATTATATACTGTATGTATAGGATGTGAGGCCTGGGGATTTAGAGACCCAGATCAGTAAAAGTTATGCAAATACCACTGAAATGTAATAATCTTAAGATAATACACTTAAGAATGTGTGAACAGGAACATTGTGAACTGGCCCCACACCAAGGTTAGAGATGGTTAACGTTGTAGCAGTATTCTTTTCCCAATTAAATTTCCTCCCCCATCACAGTCACTTAATAAGATGTCCCGCTTTGCCGACTTGAGGCTTTTGAAATTTAGAAAGACAAATCTAGTTTCAAATCAAAAAAAATTGTATTTGTCACATGCGACGAATACAACATTACAGCGAAATGCTAACTTACAAGCCCTTAACCAACAATGCAGTTTTAAGGAAAAAACGTGTTAAGTAAAAAATAGATAAGTAAAAAATAAGAATAAAAGTAACAAATAATTAAAGAGCAGCAGTAAAATAACAATAGCGAGACTATATACAGGGGGTACCGGTACAGAGTTAATGTAGCCATTTAATTAGCTGTTTAGGAATCTTATGGCTTGGGGGTAGAAGCTCTTGAGAAGCCTTTTGGACCTAGACTTGGCACTCCGGTACCGCTTGCCGTGCGGTAGCACAGAGAACAGTCTATGACTAGGGTGGCTGGAGTCTTTGAACATTTTTAGGGCCTTCCTCTGACACCGCCTGGTGTAGAGGTCCTGGATGGCAGGAAGCTTGGCCCCAGTGATGTACTGGGCCGTACGCACTACCCTCCATAGTGCCTTGCAGTTGGAGGCCGAGCAGTTGCCATACAGGCAGTGATGAAACCAGTCAGGATGCTCTCAATGGTGCAGCTGTAGAGCGTTTGAGGATCTGAAGACCCATGCCAAATCTTTTCAGTCTCCTGAGGGGGAATAGGCATTGTCGTGACCTCTTCACGACTGTCTTGGTGTGCTTGGACCATGATAGTTGATGATGTGGACACCAAGGAACATGAAGCTCTCAACCTGCTCTACTGCAGCCCCATTGATAAGAATGGGAGCGTGATTGGTCCTCCTTTTCCTGTAGTCCAGGATTATCTCCTTTGTCTTAATCACATTGAGGGAGAGGTTGTTGTCCTGGCACCACATGGCCAGGTCTCTGACCTCCTCCCAATAGAATGTCTCATCGTTGTCGGTAATCAGCAAAATTAATCAAAATTAATGATGGTTTTGGAGTCGTGCCTAGCAATGCAGTCATGAATGAACAGGGAGTACATGAGGGGACTGAGCACGCACCCCTGAGGGGCCCTCGTGCTGAGGATCAGAGTGGCGGATGTGTTGTTACCTAGCCTTACCACCTGTGAGGGTTGTCTGGCTTAATGTATTGTCGCTTGCTCTCCCTGCTCGCTCACTGCTGTTTTCATACCTTCTCCTCTTGAGAATATTGCCCTTCAGATTCAATTTCTCCACTGCAAATCTAATCAGAGCTGCTTCCATTAAAGTTGTTCCATAAGAGCCATGCGGCAGTGATCCATGTGCTTCATTACCCATTCACAGTATGGCTGCATAAATACTGCAAATATTTTCATGTCTGCATAAATTTACTGATGTACGTGTGTGACTATGTTCTCTCTCTCTGTGTGTGTGTGTGTGTGTGTGTGTGTGTGTGTGTGTGTGTGTGTGTGTGTGAGAGAGAGAGAGAAAGAGGGACCTGGGCCCTGACAGTAAATCTCAGTAAGACTAAAATAATGGTGTTCCAAAAAAGGTCCAGTTGCCAGCACCACAAATACAAATTCCATCTAGACACAGTTGCCCTAGAGCACACAAAAAAATGATACATACCTCAGCCTAAACATCAGCACCACAGGTAACTTCCACAAAGCTGTGAACGATCTGAGAGACAAAATACTTGAATCAGTTATAGAACCCATTGCCCTTTATGGTTATGAGGTTTGGGGTCCGCTCACCAACCATAAATTTACAAAACTCCAAATTGAGACTGCATGCAGAATTCTGCAAAAATATCCTCTGTGTACAACGTAAAACGCCAAATAATGCATGCAGAGCAGAATTAGTCCGATAACCACTAATTATCAAACACAAACAGACTCCACAGAGCCCCAGGACAGCAACATAATTAGACCCAACCAAATCATGAGAGAACGAAAAGATGCTGTAATTACTTGACATATTGGAAAGAATTAACAAAAAAAAACTAGAATGCTATTTGGCCCTAAACAGAGGGTGTGTGTGGCAGAATACCTGACCACTGAGACTGACCCAAAATTAAGGAAAGTTTTTACCATGTACAGACTTTGTGAGCATAGCCTTGCTATTGAGAGAGGCCGCCGTAGGCAGACCTGGCTCTCAAGAGAAGACAGGCTATGTGCACACTGCCCACAAAATGAGGTGAAAACTGAGCTGCACTTCCTAACCTCCTACCAAATGTATGACCATATTAGAGACACATATTTCCCTCAGATTACACAGACCCACAAAGAATTCGAAAACAAATCCAATTTTGATCAACGCCCATATCTATTGGGTGAAATACCACAGTGTGCCACAAGGAAAGGGCAACCAGTGAAGAACAAACACCATTGTAAATACAACTCATATTTATGTTTATTTATTTTCCCTTTTGTACTTTAGCTATTTGCACATCGTTACAACACTGTATATAGACATAATATGACATTTGAAATGTCTCTATTATTTTGGAACTTGTGTCAGTGTAATATTTACTGTTCAAGTTGTATTGTTTATTTCACTTTTGTTTATCCATTTCACTTGCCTTGGCAATGTAAACATGTTTCCAATGCCAATAAAGCCCCTTGAATTAAATTGAATTGAAAGAGAGCTAATAAGCGTGTGAATAGATAGGGTGCTATTGTGTGTGTTTGTGTGTGTGAGGGGGAGTAGGGGGCATAGCTCTGATAAATGACCACTAGAGGCCCTGTCAGCATGGTGAGCACAGGGCAACACACACATCATACACACACCTGTCTGAAGGGCAACCTCATCGCCCTTCTCTCTCTGTTTGTGTGTGTGTATGTGTGTGTGTTCTGCCTTTGCCGTTTTGTCTTGATATACAGCATGTGCATCAGTTGTGTTTCTCTCAGAGACTTTGGACTTTGTTTTTTAGTTTTGGCTTAGTTATTTAGCTATCTTCACTTTACAATATAGCATGTAACATCCATGCAACAATTGGCAGTGTTCACAGATTCGAGATGTTTTGAGTAGTCAGTAGTTGTAAGTGATGTTGAAGTGTTATTGTGTGGAGGGAGTAAGGCCCGGTGTGACTGCTGGTTGGCTCAGTAGGGGCTAGCTCCGCTTATTCAGACAAAAGAGAAGGGATGAAAAGCGCCATAATGATGCCCAGAGAGAAAGAAAAGGCATGCCTATTTCCATTTCTCTGAGCGAGAAGAATGGAGCAACAGAAAAGAGAGAGAAAAAAAAATAAGCCTCTCCAATCCAGGTTTTTGGCGAGGCTGTCTCTTAGGGTTTCTTTTTTTCACACATGTTTTATTATGCTAATGATATGGCAGATAAAAATAGTCTGGAATGGAAGAGTTCCCCCCTTCAATGGAGGGAGGGGGTGCCTCTAAATGTCATTGATAAAACATAAACAGATTAGAGAGCTTACTCTCTTACATACCCTCCATCTTTGTTGTCCTCCTCCTCCCCTCCCTCTCTTCTCTCATCTCCCAGTCAGACCTCTTCTTTACAGGTCCCATGGGATTACAAGAGAAAACATGCTAATATTTCTACTCAGCACAATAATACAGCTGCAGTATACAGACCTGGGTTCAAATACTATTTAGGGCATTTCAATTACATTTAGAAGTAAGTATGTTTTATTTGAAAAGAAAAAGGGAATATTTGAATGAATTTTGAAATACACTTGTAAAGTATTTGAAATGACTGAAATACACTGATTCAAGTACACTCCCATGCAATTAAACCAGATATTTGAAATAAGTATTTGAAAGTGCTTTCAAATAGTAGGCTATTTATAAGAAATTATAAAAAAATGCCTTCAAATACTTCCAATAGGAGATTCGGGCTACATTATTTGAAACTACTCAAATACACAGAAAATAAGTAGAACAAATATAATATATCCACTTGGGCCATTTACGAGCTGTTTTTTTTCTTCGTATATATATGATCATTTCACAAGGATCATTAGGCTAAGCACTCAAGGCAGTCACAGCAGAATCACTACAGAAAATGGAAAAAAGGCAACAAACCAAGAAGCATGAAACATGCCAGTAACTAATTCAGTCATATAACCCACTCAGCACACACTGGTTGAATCAACGCTGTTTCCACATCATTTCAACAAAATTACTTTGAACCAACGTGGAATTGACATCTGTGCCAAGTGAGAAACCTCAATCTAAGCTGCCCTCTCTTCTGTCTCTCATTGACTCAAAGTTTAAAACCAGTTAGATGTGAATGTTACCAACCAGAGGGCAACAGGAGAGGATCCATGTTGTAGTGTGTACAAAGCAGGGAAAATGGGATTTGATGTAGCTCTTTTGAGTGTTTGCAGTATAGTAATGTCATAACGTCACCCAATGCTTATTCATACCCCCGGCTTTTAAAGATCCTTTGATAAAACAGACTTCCTTTACCCACCACTCCCCGTCTGTCTCCCTGGAGCCGAATTGTCTAAGAGAGAAGGAACAGAAAGAAAGAAACAAAACAACCAACAAAAACAGGACACAACTCCTGCAGCTCTCTGGAACCCTTTTTTTAAGTGTACTTTATCACTGTCCTCATCCCAGAGTTTCTCAGAGTGTTGACACTCAGCCCATTGACACCCCTATCAGATCACAGCAAAATCACAGCCTACTTTAATAGAGCAATACTCAATCATGACGCATCAAAGCCGAACAAACTGCATACTACACTGAACAAAAATATAAACGGAACCATTTCAAAGATTTTACTGTTACAGTTAACATAATAAAATCAGTCAGGTGAAATATATTCATTAGGCCCTAATCTATGGATTTCTATGGATGACTGAATGACTGTCGGTTACAGATATCTTTAAAAAAGGTAGGGGCATGGATCAGAAAACCAGTCAGTATTTGGTGTGTCCACCATTTGCTTCATGCAGCGCGACACATGTTCTTGATCAGGCTGTTGATTGTGGCCTGTGGAATGTTGTCCCACTCCTATTCAATGGCTGTTGCAAAGTTGCTGGATATTGGCAGGAACTGGAACACGCTGTTGTACACCTCGATCCAGAGCATCCCAAACATGCTCAATGGTTGACATGTCTGGTGGGTATGCAGGCCATGGAAGAACTGGGACATTTTCAGCTTCCAGCAATTGTGTACAGGTCCTTGCGACATGGGGCCGTGCATTACTATGCTGAAACATGAGGTGATGGCGGCGGATGAATGGCACGACAATGGGCCTCAGGATCTCTTCACTGTATCTCATCACTGTGCATTCAAATTGCTATCGATAAAATACAATTGTGTTCATTGATCGTACCTTATGCCTGTCCATACCATAACCCCACCGCCACCATAGGCATCACTGCCACAGTCTGACTCCTGCCAGAAGCTCCTTTTCCTGAAAACAAACCCCTGCCACATGTGGTGTGGACAAAGCACTGCCAAGAAGAAAGTTAAACAACCTACATCTCTGCTCTGTACTCCCACTCTCTTACTCCGTCTCCCCTCTCTTTCGCTCACACACTCTCCCTCTCTCGCTTCCTCTGCCGCTCTCACTCTTTCACGCGCTTTTCCATCATGAGATTCACAGTTGATGGTGGAGCCACTTGGTTGGTCGGCTCCAATGAATAAGCAATTTACATTCCCTGAGCATGATCATGGCTGGCCTGTCTCTAGATTCCAGACATTTTGGAAGGAGGGTGAGGGCAGGCATGTAAATAGCAGTCTTATGGGTGGCTAAGAGGGGCCTCCAGTTCCAGGCCACGTGGGTCTCCCTCCAATGCTCCACTCCACCAATCTGACCTACATTGTCTGTACTACAGTACCTCTGGAACTGGATTAATCTGTGAAGAGCACACTTCTCCAGCATGCCAGTGGCCATCGAAGGTGAGCATTTGCCCACTGCAGTCAGGTCTAGACCCTGGTGAGGACGAAGAGCACAGAGATGAGCTCCCTGAGATGGTTTCTGACAGTTTGTACAGAAATTATTCGGTTGTGCAAACCCACAGTTTCATCGACTGTCCGGGTGGCTGATCTCAGACGATCCCGCAGATGAAGAAGCCAGATGTGGAGGTCCTGGGCTGGCGTGGTGGAGATCCTGGGCTGGCGTGGTTACATGTGGTCTGCGGTTGCGAGGCCTGTTCGACGTACTGACAAATTCTCTAAAACTACGTTGGAGGTGGCTTATGGTAGAGAAATTAACATTAAATTCTCTGGCAACAGCTCTGGTGGACATTCCTGCAGTTAGCATGCCAACTGCACGCTCCCTCAAAACTTGAGACATCTGTGGTTTTGTGTTGTGGGACAAAACTGCACATTTTAGAGTGGCCTTTTATTGTCCCCAGCACAACGTGCACCTGTGTAATGATCATGCTTTTTAATCAGCTTCTTAATATGACACACCTGTCAGGATGATGGATTATCTTGGCAAAGGAGAAACACTAACTAACAGGGATGTAAACAAATGTATGCACAACATTTTAGAGAAATAAGCTTTTTGTGCTTATAGAACATTTCCGGGATCTTTTATTTCAGCTCATGAAACATGGGACCAACACTTCACATGTTGCGTTCATATTTTTGTTCAGTATATTAAGAACCATTATAGATGAAAGGAAAGTAGTGTAGAAACCTACCAAAAAACAATTGGCCAACAACAAATTAAATACCTTTTAGACTACTTCCTGGACAAAACATTTCACTGCAATCGTGATTCGAACTCTCAGCTTCCCTATCAAAAATGACACATGGTTTGATGAAGAATGCAAAAAAACTGAGGAACCTATCCAACCAAAAACACGGTGATCCAGAAAATCTGTCTATGCCATCACTATGGTGAAACACTAAAACAGTACAGCAATACACTAAGGAAAAATAAAGTATGAAAAAGTATGATCACATTTATAGCTAAATAAATGCAGCAGTAGCTGTTTAAGGTATTTTTGCCATTTGATTTCATAGCTGGTAAATTAATTGCACAAAGTCAAATAACTATGAATCCTACTATAGCCTATCCCACCTCGCGCTGAAACACTGCCTGGTGTGGGTCTGTGAGCATGTTGCACCTGAGAGAGAGCTCAGTAAAAGATTCATTTTTAGATGCACTGGCACAAGTTTAAAAAGTTTGTCTAATTTACTTAAAACAAAATCCTAATGAAGTGAGACTTTGTCCTAGCTAGTTTTATAGTTTCGTCATTTATTCCAATACATTAATGAAGATAGCTACATTTTATAGGTTCCTTACTACGACAAAGCTAAAGTCAATGTCGTCTATATATATTTTTTTGCAAGCTAGCTAGCTTCATCATTTTGTCTGACATGCCAAAAATGCAGCTGTGTTGATTGAATTTGACACGTAAGTATATCACGTGACTACAGTTTGCATTGAATTGTGGGTCATATAAACCCCACAAGTGGTCAAAGTTCTTCACTCACTCCCTCAAGCTAAATCGAAGGTCGAGGGGGCAACGCTATTGAATTGGACCTCCACTTAAGAAGGCAATAAAACTGCATCCGGTTTCGACGGGGATTCCCCCAAGGGAAAGTGGCTAGCATGAGGGCTGAGGCGGTAAAAATATTGTTTTTAGAAAAATTACAAAGCATTCATACATTTTTTGTGTTTTGTTTGTGTAATTTTAGGGGGAAAATATTTTTAAATCAACCTGCCAGTGGTTAGTGGACCAAAAAGAAAATGTTATGCCCTACAGCTATTAAAGACTACAATTACACACTGGATTCTCAAATTACATTGAATGAACTACAGGACAAAATACAAACCGATCAACCCAAAAAGACCTGTGGTGTTGATGGTATCCTAAATTAACTAATAAAATATACAGACCACAAATTACAATTGGCTATACTTAAACTCGTTAACATCATCCTCAGCTCTGGCAATCTTCCCCAGTACTTGGGACCACAAAAGTGGAGACAAATTTGACCCCAACAACCACTGTGGGATATGCGTCAACAGCAACCTTGGGAAAATCCTCTGCATTATCATTAACAGCAGACTCCTACATTTGCTCAGTTAAAACAATGTCCTGAGCAAATGTCAAATTGGCTTTTCACCAAATTACCATACGATAGATCAGGTCTTCACCCTGCACACTCTTATTGACAAAAAAACTAAACAAAGCAAAAGCAGAATGCTTTGTTGATTTCAAAAATATTTTGACTCAATTTGACATGAGGGTCTGCTATACAAATTGATAGAAAGCGGTGTTGGGGAGACAAACAAATTATAAAGTCCATGTATACAAACAACAAGTGTGCAGTTTAAATTGACCAAAAAACTGCCTTCTTTCCTCAGGGTTGGGGGGTGAGACGGGGATGCAGCTTGAGCCTCACCCTCTTCAACATTTACGTCAACGAATTAGCGAGGGCACTAGAACAGTCTGAAGCACCCTGGCCTCACCCTACTAGACTCTGAAGTCAAATGTTTACTGTTTGCAGATGATCTGGTGCTTCTGTCCCCAACCAAGGAAGGCCTACAGCAGCACCTAGATCTTCTGCACATATTCTGTCGGACTTGTCAGAACCCTATTAATCCATCAAAGTATACTAATAATGGACCCTTACTAAACTATTCACATCTTGCTAAAAACGAGGAACTCTGATCTAAGGGCAGTGCCTGAATGAATGTGAAAATAAAATCACATAATACTGTAGGTACGCAGTGGACCAATCAAGTAGAGCTTATAGTCACACACATAGCTAAAGTCTCTATCTGTCTCAGTCACGCACATAGCTAAGGTCTCCATCTGTCTCAGTCACACACATAGCTAAAGTCTCTATCTGTCTCAGTCACGCACATAGCTAAGGTCTCCATCTGTCTCAGTCACACACATAGCTAAAGTCTCCATCTGTCTCAGTCACGCACATAGCTAAGGTCTCCATCTGTCTCAGTCACACACATAGCTAAAGTCTCCATCTGTCTCAGTCACGCACATAGCTAAAGTCTCCATCTGTCTTAGTCACACACATAGCTAAAGTCTCCATCTGTCTCAGTCACGCACATAGCTAAGGTCTCCATCTGTCTCAGTCACACACATAGCTAAGGTCTCCATCTGTCTCAGTCACGCACATAGCTAAGGTCTCCATCTGTCTCAGTCACACACATAGCTAAGGTCTCCATCTGTCTCAGTCACACACATAGCTAAGGTCTCCATCTGTCTCAGTCACACACATAGCTAAGGTCTCCATCTGTCTCAGTCACGCACATAGCTAAAGTCTCCATCTGTCTCAGTCACGCACATAGCTAAAGTCTCTATCTGTCTCAGTCACGCACATAGCTAAAGTCTCCATCTGTCACGCACATAGACATCCATAGTTCAGAATATGCCCTAGCTAGGCTATTACGTAACATGATTAGGAATAATAGGACATTGATTGGTGGACATCAAGAGAATAGTCCTGAATCCATCCTGTCAGTTTAATCTGTAAATGTTTCCACTTGTCCTCTACCTTAACCTGGGGCCTGGAAAACACATTAAAGATCAATGGAGAGTTTCAGCTCCAGGGGAGCAAATCGACAGGTGGGGAAACTGGATCCAACCACATGTCACTGGATGAAAACACTCAAAGGGCCATACTTACTAAGCATTTACATCTGTACAAAGTTTGCACCTGTAGTAGGGCATTACAATTGAAACTCTTAGTAAATATGACCAGTGGCAATTTTAGCATGTCAATCTTTGTGGGGCAACAACAACAAGAAATTAGGGGGATGCATGCCAGCAAAGCCACAACACAACACTAAACAATACATTAATTGCGCTTTAACGGTGACAAACGGTGCCCACAAACTGTTAGGGCTTACATAAAGCTATACCAACAGGAGAGTCCCAACAGCAGTCCCAACAGTTTACCACTGTTACACCTGGCTATCAGCGGAGCCTTGTCTGCCAGCGAAATAGTTCATTCAGCCAGATTTACATAGCTGATATGGCTGACTTGCTTAAACAAATTGGGTTTCTACTGACAATTGAGATGTACAAACTATGGCATAAGGGGACGACAAGCAGATAAGAGGCAATCCGTAATTCGTTTAGTGCATTAATTAGCGAGCTAGGACGGACCTCGTCAATATAACTATTTGTTCAGCACTTTTGAAACTTACAGCGACAGAATTCAGAACATGGGCTGTTCTCACAGTGTTCTCCATGTACACCAAGTCAGGACTGTAGGATAAATTAAAGGGGGATATAAGCAGAGAATGAAAGCTCTTACAATTTTTAATGATTACATTTCTCTAAAACAGGTTATAGGCTACATGTGCACCACCAAGTCAGAACTGTAGGCGAAATTAAGAGGGGAAAATAGGGTGAGGCACATGGGCTACTAACAGCTTACTACGCAACACAAGTATTACATTCTTAGCTACAGTATACATATCTCCCTGGCATATTACATCATTTATACAGCAGCATACAAGACATTTTTGGACTCACCTTGTTGTGCTGTGCTCACTTGAACAGGAAGGTGGCGCAGCGGTCCTTCGTGGGCAAATTTTGTCATCAAACTTTGTCATCAAAGTCTGGCATTCTCTGTGCTTTCAAGACAACTAGGAACTCTGGAAAAAAACCAAGTCTGAATCATGATAACGTCTGTGATCTTCAAGTCGTAGCTCTATAAAGAGGCCTGAGTTCCTGATTTACAACTTACAGTTGGATGACCATTCAAAACGTATTTTCACAATCGGAGCTCGTTTTTCCCGAGTTCCCAGTTGTCTTGAACTCACTGAAGTCAGATTTCCCAGTTCTAAGTTAACAGTTGTTTTGAGTGCGGCAGAAATCATGCTGGATTGACAGCATGGCCAATGTTGAATGTTTATAATTTTAAGCTTGGAAAAGAGACCCATAAACCTAGACTTTGGACCACATAGCCACTCCACTGAATAGCAGGCTAGTGATTGCTTTGCAATGCTTGCAGTGATCCACTGATTCTTTCCAAACCACTCATTATTGAATTTGCGATCTCCAACTTGTTGTGTAATGTTTATGTCCAATGAATGATGAACACCAATATGTTTTATTTATAATTCATAGGATTAAAAAGGATTTGCCAGTAGATTGTCAACTTGGTTCATGATGATGACTGCTAGCTAAGATTTTGAAAGTATGATGTTGACATGATCAGTCCAATCAAAGCTACTGCAGATATATCGTGATTTGACGTAATTGTATCTGTGGCCTATGACCTTGAGCCTTCTTGGATGGGCACTTCTAATGTAACTCTATGGCAGCATCCAAGGGGCTTGAATTTTCAAGCTCTACCCTTAGATTTGGCGGTGACGTAGTGTCCCCATAAGTGACAGAACACTGAGCCAATCACAGCGCAACTAGATAACATTACCAACCCCTATGCTGCGTATTTTCCGCTGGCTGCCCCACCACCTCAGGAAGCACAGAGCAAGGCTGAAACACCTGCATTTTGGAGCTGCCTTACTCAAGAAAGTAAAAAATAGATGTTTGTATGCAGCTTTATTAACTCAACGATTTTTTATATTTTTTTGTACATTGTTTGCAAACTGATATGTGACACGTAATAATGCCAAAATGACACACAAAACAGGCAGCCTCTTTTTTTATGTGGGGCTCAAAACAGGGGGGGCTCTGCCCCACCTGCCCTGAACGACGGTTCGCCACTGAATATGACCCAAAGACTTCCACTGTATGGGTGCATTAAATCCAGACGTGATCCTGATATTGATTTCCTACATGGCGAGCCCACAGTCTCTGAGTGCATATACAGTAGCTCACCGATGATTTGTCGGCTCTCAGCACTATTAATGCATTAAGTGTCACACCATGATAAGTTCCATCTCTCGTCCTACAGTACCTAGAAACACAAGCACATGACTGTTGCATCTTTTACCAATCGGAGTAACAGCCAACGACACTCCCTATCCTGGGTCTGAGGACTACAATATTTATTACATTCCCTATACTGGGTCTGAGGACTACAATATTTATTACATTCCCTATGCTGGGTCTGAGGACTACAATATTTATTACATTCCCTATGCTGGGTCTGAGGACTACAATATTTATTACATTCCCTATGCTGGGTCTGAGGACTACAATATTTATTACATTCCCAATGCTGGGTCTGAGGACTACAATATTTATTACATTCCCTATGCTGGGTCTGAGGACTACAATATTTATTACATTCCCTATGCTGGGTCTGAGGACTACAATATTTATTACATTCCCAATGCTGGGTCTGAGGACTACAATATTTATTACATTCCCTATGCTGGGTCTGAGGACTACAATATTTATTACATTCCCAATGCTGGGTCTGAGGACTACAATATTTATTACATTCCCTATAGTGGGTCTGAGGACTACAATATTTATTACATTCCCTATCCTGGGTCTGAGGACTACAATATTTATTATATTCCCTATGCTGGGTATGAGGACTACAATACTTATTACATTCCCTATGCTGGGTTTGAGGACTACAATACTTATTACATTCCCTATGCTGGGTCTGAGGACTACAATACTTATTACATTCCATATGCTGGGTCTGAGGACTACAATATTTATTATATTCCCTATGCTGGGTATGAGGACTACAATACTTATTACATTCCCTATGCTGGGTTTAAGGACTACAATACTTATTACATTCCCTATGCTGGGTCTGAGGACTACAATATTTATTACAGTATAATATTACACGTATTTACTATACAATACTTCTATTAGTGTTGAACTACTTTATTGAGCTGAATTGTCATCTCAGTGGTTTTCAGGCTCTGGACCAGTATACCTCACAGGACTGTACCAGTGTGCACCACTAGAATGATGTTACATAAGAAATAAGCAGGAGAGATGAAAGTACAGGAGAGGGGAGGAGTGGAGAGAAGAAAGAAAAAAGAGACGAGTACAAATCAGTACTGACGGAAAGAAGTGGAGAGGGGTGAAGGAGTTTAGATAAAGACAGAGAGCTTGACAGACAGAGAGGAAGAGACGGGGTGTGTGTGTGTTTGAAGGAGAGAGAGCGATAGAGAGGGTGGAGAGGGAGGGGAAAGGGGGGGGTGTGAGAGAGAAATTACGCTGCAGATCCCAGGCTGATAAATAATGAATGCGGAGGGAGAGCTGCCAGCTCAACAGGGCAGAGTAGAGAGAGAGAGCAGAGCAGAGCAGCAGAGTACTTCATCAGCATAGAGCTGAGACGCCTTCTGGAGAGGAGCCAGGTGAGAGAGGAGAGGGACTGCAGTCACCTCCACCTTTACTATCTTTCTTTTGCTCTCTCTCTCTCTCTGAAGGACACACATATGCACATGCACTTGCACAGTCACATCCACCTTTCCATTGTCTTTCTGTGTTGTTATACCCGATCCCAGACAGAAGTAGTCTTTGGTCCTGGGGGGCATATAACCCTGGAACTCCTAGGGGAGTTGTGTGTGTGTGTGTGTGTGTGTGTGTGTGGAGGTCTCAGCCTGGAAGGGAAGACAGTGGCCCTCTGTCCATTCTATTAGGTTGCCCCTGGAGTCCCTCTGGCCCCTCTGTTAGAAGTCTGTGGATCTCTCTCTTCAAACCAGGCTGATTCACATAACATCACAGAGGAGAACAGCTCTTTGATCTTCTCTGTGGTTAAGAGGAAGCATCGCCTCTGCTAAACTTCGACTCTCTCTCAACAGAGAATACACAGTTGCAGAATGCCTGACCAATGTGACTGACCCAAAATTAAGACTATGTACAGACTCAGTGAGCATGGCCTTGCTATCGAGAGAGGCCACTGTAGGCAGACCTGGCTCTCAAGAGAAGACCATATTGGAGACACGTTTCCCTCAGATTACATAGACCCACAAGGAATTCGAAAACAAATCCAAACTCCCATACCTATTAGGTGAAATGCCTGAGCGTGCCACCACAGCAGCGAGATTTTGTGACCTGTTGCCACAAGGAAAGGGCAATCAGTGGAGCACCAACACCACTGTAAATACAGACTTAGACTGTTAAGTGCCAAAATACATGTAAAAAAACAACAACTAATCTTTCCTGATTTTTCTTATATCTCTCAAATAGACACTTCAGAACAAACTTCCTTTAGATTTTGTTGGGGACTATATGTTGTTCCATGTAGTGAATATATTTTTCAATGCATTTGTATGGGCTAATAGCAGTGGCCAAAAATAAATCTTCATCAATTCATTTTATTTATTTTTTTACTTCAAGGAATCTTAAAATTCTAAATCAAATAGCTAAATGATCTTTGGTATGACCTTCTTAAAACAATTACAAATACTGTAGCTTAGTAGAACCCTCCGGCTTAGGCAGGGCTTAGACTCTGATGGGTTAAGGCAGCCCCCCCGTACCTCTCTGATTCAGAGGGGTTGGGTTAAATGCGGAAGACACATTTCGGTTGAATTATTGTTGTTCAACTGGCTAGGTTTTTTCTCTCTATCTCTCTCTCCCCATGGAATGCTTATTGTAATGAGGGCTTCATGCACTGTGTATCTCAGCCTAGTGAAACCAAACCTCACAGCTCAACTGGATACATTCAGAATTATGCTAATAATGTCAACTCCACTGCAATTGTTTATCTCTGTTGAATGGGCTGATTTCTGAATGGAACCATGGTTTAGTGTGAGATGTGGCCCTTGGGCTACCGAGTGGGGCAGTGATCTAAGGCACTGCATCTCAGTGCAAGAAGTGTCACTGCAGTCCCTGGTTCAAATCCAGGTTGTATCACATCTGGCTGTGATTGGGAGTCCCATAAGGCGGCGCACAATTGGCCCGGGTTTGGCCGGGGTAGGCCGTCATTGTAAATAAGAATTTGTTCTTAACGCTGATGACATGGCCTTCTAGCTCACGGATTGGGTCTCTGGGTGACAACAGATGTCCAGGCTATCGATTAGTACAGTGTCAGGAGTTCACTCTCTGGCAATGAGTCAGCCTACCTCCTGGTTCTGTCTGCCTCGTTCTGTTTCCTCTGTCTTTGCTCCTGATTAAAACCACATTCAACCCCACTGCCAAGAGGAAAAGAGAGAGGGAGATGTGGGGGAAGGAGGGGGGACGGTGAGAGAGAGAGATGGGAGAGATGAGGGAGAGAGAGATGGAGGAGGGATGGAGGGAAAGAGGGAAGGAGATAGTTGAGATGGGGAGAGGGAGAGATGGGAGAGAGAGATGGAGAAGGGATGGAGGGAAAGAGGGAAGGAGATAGTTGAGATGGGGAGAGGGAGAGATGGAGGAGGGATGGAGGGAAAGAGGGAAGGAGATAGTTGAGATGGGGAGAGGGAGAGATGGAGGAGGGATGGAAAAGAGAGAAGGGAGCTCCTGATCACTTCTGTAGGTCCTTATTTGTACAGTATCATTACTAGGCCTATTGCTTATAAACCGTGTTTGGTAGAAGCCTAACAATCATACTTGTAGATGATCTATTTGCACTAGATTTTCCAGTAGTCAGTCGGTAGTTAATTTAATTTCCCAATTGCATAGTGAAACACATATTTAATTGAGTTAGTAGCATACGTGCCAAACTAACCTGGGGACTACTGAGGGACTGTGAGAGTCCCTGCTCTAAATGTTATACTTTTAGCTCCTAATCTGAAGTGTAACCATTCCAGTGTGAAGTGTTCCCTCTGTATCTCTCCTCATGCCTCTGGCTTTCCCAAAGGATTTAGAGTCAATGTTACTCTTATCAGCACCTCTTCCCCCTCCTTCCCTCTCCCTCCTTCCCTCCCTATTTCCCTCTCTATCACACTCCTTCCTTCCTTCCTTCCTTCCTTCCTTCCTTCCTTCCTTCCTTCCTTCCTTCCTTCCTTCCTTCCCTCCCTATTTCCATCACCCTCCTTCCCTGCCACCTTCCCTCTTTCTCTCTCCCTCTCTTTCTTCTCTATCCCTCCTTCCCGCTCTCTCCTTCTTTCCTCTCTATCTGTTATTACTGCCCGTCACCTATATTTATCCAATTCCTCCATTAACTAACTGACACACTGTGACGCAACTCAAACACTGTAGCAGGACAAGCCTGTATCTCACTCACACACATACACATTCATTTTGGGATGATGTAATCTTAGCCCTCTGCAGAAGGATTGCAGACCTCCTTGTCAGGTATTTGTGCTCTGAGGTCCTCAGAGTGTCGCCAAGAAGCTGTGTTGTGTTATTTTTCGTGCTGACACTACAAGAGCTCAGAGTAACAGATTGGGTGGGTGAGAGTTGTATGTTGTGAAACAGAGAGGAGGCCTAGCACCTGGGCTGATCACAGCAGAGGGAGTGAGTCTGAACAGGGTTGCTACTCGCTTCTTTACTCTGATCACAGCAGAGGGAGGGAGTCTGAACAGGGCTGTTACTCGCTTCTTTACTCTGATCACAGCAGAGGGAGGGAGTCTGAACAGGGCTGCTACTCGCTTCTTTACTCTGATCACAGCAGAGGGAGGGAGTCTAACAGGGCTGTTACTCACTTCTTTACTCTGATCACAGCAGAGGGAGGGAGTCTGAACAGGGCTGTTACTCACTACTTTACTCTGATCACAGCAGAGGGAGGGAGTCTGAACAGGGCTGTTACTCGCTTCTTTACTCTGATCACAGCAGAGGGAGGGAGTCTAAACAGGGCTGTTACTCACTACTTTACTCCGATCACAGCAGAGGGAGAGAGTCTAAACAGGGTCTCTCTTCATCTGCATGTTGATCTCTCTTTGCAGTCGTTATCTGTGTTTCCTCCTCCCTGTGAAAGCAGGCTAGTGTGGTAGTGTCTGTCTCTGAGAAGAGAGGACTGTACCCTCTGCATCCTCTGCAGAGTCATTCAGGCCCTGCTTGCAGAAAACAGTGCTGTCTATTAGGGCTGGTGGTTAAAGTCGTCCCCTGTCCCCTAGTCTCATCATCTCATCTCGGGCACTCTCCACCTTCACCTCCACCCATGCCTATATGCTGAAAACTGATCTTCTGCCTCTGCTTGCTTCAACCTAACCTGCACTGCTCTGTTCTTTCTCACACATGCCACTCTGTTCCCAATATATGTGTGATAGACAAGCAAAATAACAATATTCTCTGCTTCACTTCTACAACACTACGTACTATGCAAAGTACATTGTAATGAATGTTGCACCCTGTATTTTACAACATAAATGTGTCTCAATGCTGTAATTGTATCACAATACAACGTAACATACTTGTGTAAAAATGATGAGAGGTTACTGTACATTAACTGTTTTAGTGTTACAATGTTTCTATTACTTTGTATTCAGTGTAATAATGCAGTTGGATTTGGTTTCTGTGTATTTACATGTACTTTACGTGTTTGTTCAAGGTACTGTAACTACAGTGTACTGTCAATACCATGTTTTTGTGTAATTTCTATGTATTCACCCTAATTACAGTATAAAATGTAACTGTACCTTTTCCTATGTGAAGCCATGGTAAGTACACCGCATCTCCACCAAGAAAATGATTGGCATGCACCTGTAGTTAACTGTAATTACCCAGAAACAGCATCTGTTATTCTTTATAAGTTTGATCACATAGGGAGAGCCTCTAATGCTAAATACTCACTGGAATAGTATTATGACCCATCACTATAGAAGATACAGGATCAGCATAGGCGAGTAGCACTCCTTCACAAGCACATCTCTATCTCTAGCACCCATTCCTGACCCCCCATGCTGAGCACTGACCACTGTGTGTGACGTCATCTCCCATAGTCCTGTCATGATCCTACCCCATGGTCCTGCCATATGTGTACAGCCATGGGTCTGGGATGGAGTGGGATGCTTCCTCTCCTGCCTCTGTCTCCCTCCTCTTCCTTTCCTATGTCTGAATATGATGCTCTTCCTTTCTATTCCACCTCTCTCATTACCCTGCCCATTATTCTGTCCATTCTCTCCCCTGTCCTTCCTCTCCTCTTCTCTCTCTCTATCTCTCTATGACTGTTGAGATTAACTTGACTCTATCTTTACTGTATGTCGTGTGTCTTTTTAGGCCCACGCGGTGCATCGCTGGCTAATCGATCAGGACGATAGTTTGAGCTCTGAGCTGCCGGATGGCCAAGGAGTATGGCACTTTGATGAAGCAGTAAATATCCGCCACACGTATATCTGGCTTTTTTACTACTTATATATCTATATATGACCATCTTGTATCTGTCTTTTTAAAAGTATGTGTCACTGTTGTTGCTCTTGCTGCTGCAGTTGTTGTTTATCTTACTCTCTATCTTCTTTCTTGTCTGTTGCTTGTAGTAACTGTAGCTCTATCTGGTTGTGTTGAGAGTCCAGTGTTGCTGTTGTGGTGTGAGCTGGTTTAGTCAGGGGTCGAAAGTCAGCCTGGAGCTGTTTCTTTCTTCCTGTTGTCGTTGCTTGACGTATTTAACTTCTGTCTTTGGTTTTCATTTGCATTTATGCATACTCATCTAACATGAGTGTGTTTATCTATATCCTTGTGTGTGGTTTTATCAGAAAATGTTTTCTCATGCAGGATATTACATGCCAAGAGTCCACGGGCAAAATATACTATGATGATAGTTCCCACAAAATAGTCCTCATACACGTTCCTGTACCTATACAGATATTACGTGTAGAAGGAAATTAAAAAGGCTTCAATTGAAAGCGCACAACAAAGATACGGTGTAATTAACTATTTTTCCTGTGGGTTCTTCTGATTTAGAAAATATGCTTCTGTTTATTTGTATTTGTGTGTATTCACAAGTGTGTGAGTGTGTGTGTGTGTGTGTGTGTGTGTGTGTGTGTGTGTGTGTGAGAAAGAGAGAGCAAAAATGAATACATGTACAGTACCAGTCAAAAGTTTGGAGGTGTGGTGGGTCATTGTCCTATTGAAAAACAAATAATAGTCACACTAAGCGCAAACCAGATAGGATGGCGTATCTCTGCAGAAGGCTGTGGTTGCCATGCTGGTTAAGTGTGCCTTGAATTCTAAATAAATCCCCGACAGTGTCACCAGCAAAGCACCCCCACACCATCGCACCTCCTCCTCCTCCATGCTTCACGGTGGGAACCACACAAGCTGAGGTCATCCGTTCACCTACTCTGCGTCTAACAAAGACACGGCGGTTGGAACCAAAAAGCTCACATTTGGACTCATCAGACCAAAGGACAGATTGCCAATGGCCTAATGTCCATTGCTCATGTTTCTTGGCCCAAGCAAGTCTCTTCTTATTATTGGTGTCCTTTAGTAGTGATTTCTTTGCAGCAATCCGACCATGAAGGCCTGAAATGCATTCCAGGTGACTACCTCATGAAGCTGTTTGAGAGAATGCTAAGAGTGTGCAAAGCTGTCATCAAGGCAAAGGCTGGCTACTTTGAAGAATCTCAAATATAAAATACATTTTTTGGTTACTACATGATTCCATATGTGTTATTTCATAGTTTAATATCTTCACTATTATTTTACAATGTAGAAAATAGTGGCCCAATCAAGTCTCTTCTTATTATTGGTGTCCTTTAGTAGTGGTTTCTTTGCAGCAATTTGACTTTGAAGGCCTGATTCACACAGTCTCCTCTGAACAGTTGATGTTGAGATGTCTGTCACTTGAACTCTGTGAAGCATTTATTTGGGCTGCAATTTCTGAGGCTGGTAACTCTAATTAAGTTATCCTCTGCAGCAGATGTAACTCTGGGTCTTCCTTTCCTGAGGCGGTCCTCATGAGAGCCAGTTTCATCACAGCGCTTGATGGTTTTTGCTGCACTCGAAGAAACTTTCAAAGTTCTTGAAATGTTTTGTATTGACTGACCTTCATGTCTTAAAGTAATGATGGGCTGTCGTTTCTCTTTGTTTGTTTGAGCTGTTCTTGCCATAATATGGACTTAGTCTTTTATCAAATAGGGCTATCTTCTGTATACCACCCCTACCTTGTCACAACACAACTGATTGGCTCAAACGCATTCATCAGGAAAGAAATTCCACAAATTAACTTCAACAAAGCATACCTGTTAATTGAAATGCATTCCAGGTGACTCCCTCATGGAGCTGGTTGAGAGAATGCCAAGAGTGGGCAAAGCTGTCATCAAGGCAAAGGGTGGCTGCTATGAAGAATCTCAAATATAAAATATATTTTGATTTGTTTAACACTTTTTTGGTTACTACATGATTCCATGTGTGTTATTTCATAGTTTTGATGTTTTCAATATTATTCTATAATGTAGAAAATAGTACAAATAAAGTAAAACCCTTGAATGAGTAGGTGTGTCCAAACTTTTGACTGGTACTGTATGTGGTTGTGTCTTCACCTTCTGATTGTCTGTATGTCTGGTGCTGTACTTAGTTTAGGTGTTTGTGTACTTGCACAGTTCCAAGCTGTGTATTGGTATCATCTGAGTGTGTTGTGTCCTTGTTTTTTCTGGTGTGTTTTGGTGTTTTGTCTGTGCTGAAGCTGTTGTGAGTTGTGTTAATGTGATGTCTGTCTTGTGTCACTGTTGTTTTTTTCTGTGTTTCTGTGCTGTGTTGTGGTGTGTATGTTGTGTTGTCTTGTGTCTGTGTTGTGTAAGTATGTTATATTGTGTCTGTTGTGTTGTGTCTGTTATTTTGTGTCTATGTTGTGGTGTTGCATGTTGTGTCTACGTTGTGTTGTGTCTACATTGTGTTGTGTCTATGTTGTGTTGTGTCTATGTTGTGTCTACGTTGTGTTGTCTATGTTGTGTTGTGTCTATGTTGTGTTGTGTTTATGTTGTGTTGTGTCTATGTTGTGTTGTGTCTATGTTGTGTTGTGTCTATGTTGTGTTGTGTCTATGTTGTGTCTACGTTGTGTTGTGTCTATGTTGTGTTGTGTTGTGTCTATGTTGTGTTGTATCTATGTTGTGTCTACGTTGTGTTGTGTCTATGTTGTGTTGTGTCTGTTGTGTCTACGTTGTGTTGTGTCTATGTTGTGTTGTGTCTATGTTGTGTCTACGTTGTATTGTGTCTGTTGTGTTGTGTCTATGTTGTGTTGTGTCTATGTTGTGTCTATGTTGTGTTGTGTCTATGTTGTATCTACGTTGTGTTGTGTCTATGTTGTGTTGTGTCTATGTTGTGTTGTGTCTACGTTGTGTTGTGTCTATGTTGTGTCTATGTTGTGTTGTGTCTATGTTGTGTTGTGTCTGTTGTGTCTACGTTGTGTCTATGTTGTGTTGTGTCTGTTGTGTTGTGTCTATGTTGTGTTGTGTCTATGTTGTGTCTATGTGATGTCTGTTTTATTCGTTTAAACAACCTGATGTTTTGTCTTCTTCAACACCTTATAACCCCAATTACACAATGATCCCACCTTCACCTTCAGTCTCTATACTCTACAGTACTACAGGTCCATATGGCTTTCACAGTACTTTTTCCACACAGCACATGCACTTCCAGGTGATACTGTAAACACTGTATACTCTATTCACACTAGCTATTATATTGTACTATATCTGCATCACAGAAAATAGTCACAGTTAAGACATCCCGACGGTTCATATATGCCCTAATATCAACCACAAATACAGGCTTTACATACTTATTTTTCCTTTTGTGGTGCGTGTGTGGAGGAATCATGAATCGTTTTTAGTTTGTCTTTTTGTTTGTCTATATGTTGTTGTTATCTTCTGTGTACATCCTCAGAGAGCAAGAGAGTGTATGTGTTTGTGTCTCATTCTCTTCTTGTTTGTCTGCCACTTAGGGCGGCAGGTAGCCTAGTGGTTAGAGTGTTGGGCCAGTAACCGGAGGTTAATAGATCGAATCCCCGAGCTGACAAGGTAACAATCTGTCATTCTGCCCCTGAACAAGGCAGTTAACCCACTGTTCCTAGGCTGTCATTGTAAATAAGTATTTGTTCTTAACTGACTTGCCTAGTTAAATAAAAAAATTCTCTAAAAAGTATCCATTTGTTTGATTACGAGCCAAACCCCTACCCTTATCCACGAGCAGGACATATAGTTTCCTTCAAGTACCCAGATAGACAAGGAAAGCTCCCAATGTAAATAAAATGTACTAATCTTATTCAATCAATTTACTTAGAAATGGAGATGGTAAGGAGATATCATTGGGGGTACTATCCCCAATCCCCATGTGACAAAAAAGAACAGAACAGACAATCACAAAATAGAATGCCAGTTTTGTTCCTGTCCTGGGCTAAGATAGGGTGCAGAGAGGCTGTTTGTGTTCAGAGTTCTGCAGTGATGGATCATCCTATAGAATTCAATCCCCCTGCCTGGCCCATGGCCAAGGCAGCAGAGCAGTGGAAAACCACAGCAGCACAAACCCCTGCAATGACATCCCAGCGTCTAGATCCAAGCATTCTAGAACACTTTCTCTCTTCTCAAGCTCCCCTTCACTCTTCCCTACACCCATAATTTATTGTTATGACCCTCAGAAAGGTTCTCCTTTCCCTTCATTTTCAAAATAGGACGAGCCAGTGTATTGAGAAATGTGCAGACAGTTTAACAGAAACGATTCATGATTTACAGAGGACAGTCACTTCCTAAACCCTGCTCTACTCTCCATGAAACATCACTTGAGGCCGATTTTAATTTACACCAAACGAAACGCTCCCTCTCCCTCTCCTCTCCCTCCCTATAAGTTAGAAATGTCAGTAGTTTATGTAAAGCACCGGTTGCTTAAATATGTGCTGTAGTGCCGTGTCCCTTATCTTCCCACTCCCCTCATCCCCCCTCATTGAGCCCTCAGCAGCAGATGCTCAGGAACACCAAAGCCCCATCTGTCACAGTTCGACTGCACCACAGTCACAATAAGAAAAGTAACTATCACTCCCCAGCACTGTCAAGTGGATTCTCCTTTCTCAGTCACAGCTGCTCTCCCAGCCTACTGTAGCAACAGACTACATTATGAAGCCCATTGATGTCCAGTCACCAGCAGTCCGCTCTAATTTGTTTCGGGTAGGGGGTTAGATTTTAATTTGCATGTGAAAAACTCTGGCTAGCATTCCGAGTAGCGCCTTTAAACTCCAATTTTATTCATAGTGATATCGATGCTGGCAGTACAGAATTCAAATGAAGGTAATGTGAGATTTTATTACAATATGCAAAACTACAAAAAATTTGTTATAATATATTTGGCCACCTACCAAATGTTTGAAAGGAGAAATTAGAACAGAATTATTTCCATTAGTACTCTGGCTGATCCACTAGGAAATCGTAATATTTGGGATTTCAGCAGAAGTGAAATGTCTCTTTGGAGAAATCTGGCCTACTAAGAATAGACGAACCCCACCCAAGCAAGGATGGCCACTAAAGTCTTAATTAAAAACATATAGACCATGAACTATGAGCTCAACCAGTTTAGGCTACACACAGTATTTTACCTCTATTTCTATGAGTTAAATGGGAAGTGTTTGGAAAATCAAAAAGAAAGAAAATCAATACACCAGTGCAGGATCCCCAGTGCTCAATACTACTTGATGATGTCAGCCTTTTGCTATCTTCAGTTTGGAAGTACAGTGTTTCCATCTCAACCTTCAATGACCTTGAGATTACACCCTTATGAAAACGAAATGTCATGAAGAATTTGGAAGATCTTGGTCTGTTGAGCCATCTATAGGCCTACACACGGAGACAGGACCTGGAACCAAAAAGATGAGAAGGAGACATGAGGACAGCTTCTTCTACAGATCTTAATTTAAGACAGTTTGCTACAGAAGGAAAATAATCCTTCAGCAACAGGAAATGTGAATTATTATGTGGATTATAATTAATGGACATTTTTGTGGAGGCTGATACATTTTTCGATAGGGCAAATCATGTCTGAAATTTCAAAGTGGAAAGCCTTTTAAAAACTCAAATACACTACAAGTTTGCATTTCCTGCTGTGCAGGGAAACAACGAAGAGTGATCAAATTAGGATGCTACATCTGTATTTCCCCTATCAACAGCCATGTACGCTTTTAACATTTTCTGGACTTGAAGGCACTAAGAAAATGACTAACAATACTTTTCCCTGTTGGTCTCAGGAACCCTTCTCCATTTATGTAATCACATTGATTTCTGCATTGTTTGGTTTTCATCTGATTTATAAAGCTTTCTTCTGTGGTATCTATCATGTTATGTGTGTGAGTGTGTGAGACTGTGTGTGTGAGACTGTGAGCGTGTGTGTGCATGTGTGTGTTGAGGAAGACCGAGAAGTGAGAAGGAGGTGGTGGAGCAGGTGATAGAGTGATTGGCGTCTGATATACAGCCTGTCTGAAGGCTGCCCTTCTGTTGATTGATGAGAGCAACTCTCTTAATCACATAGATCTCATATTCATTAACATTATACCCTCTGATAGGAAATATTGACTGCCCAAATTGATGGGAAGCGGATAGTTATTTATTAGATAGCTTAGTATGGTAATTAATATGTCTGTGTGGGCCTGTGTTTACAGTACAGTTTGTTTGCCCTGTTGTATACTGTTGTCCCTCTCTGCTGCAGCAGCCTCCCCTGTCTGCACTGTCAATGAGATTCTTGAACAAACACAGACACACACACACACACACACACACACACACACACACACACAGAGGGACACACACATGCAAACTCTCTCTTTACTTCCCCAGGAGGCGTTTATTTATTATCTCTGTTGCCACAGTCTTGCCCAAGACATCTTCTCTCTTTTCCACTAAGCCATGTACCATTTGCTCTCTTCATCTGTATCTCTTGTCATCACCTCCATTCTTTAGCTCGTTCCCTCTCTCCTCTCCTCTCTCTGACTGGAGGTGAGAGATGAGGCTGGTGATATATAGAGGCAGTTAGCAGCAAATGTCAAATGGTCAATTGAGGCCTGTACCTCTGTCATGGCCTATCCATCTGGACATACCAGGAACCCAACACACACACACACACACACACGCACACGAGAGAGTCAGGGACAAACAGGATACCGTTCTGTAGATGATGGATAGCAGTACACTATGTCCTGTCTAGTGGGAGGTAGACCTCTGGTATTGAATGTATAATGTTACCACAGCGCTACTACTACCACCACTATATGATACAGTACACCTACACATACTACTCCACGGAGACACTACTGTCCTGCAGTTTTTATACTGATCACATCACAATGTAAACATGATTTAGTTTTCTACAGACTGATGAATGATATCCAGTAGTGGCTACTATCCTGAAGTCCCAGAATGGTGCAGCCTGTTTCTGACAGTGTCAGAGGAGTGCATTAGGTTTGAATGGAGTCTGTGGAGTCTGGGGCCACTCTGGGCTCTGCACTTATTAAATAGGCTGAGTGAATTATGGCCTGGCTGGCTGCTTAGACTGGACTCTCCCCTGCATACATCCCCATGTCTCTCAGACTCACTTATTCTGCAGAATGGCTCCTCCAGGCAGCTCGGTGCAGGTTGGCATTTATTGAGATGGCTCATGTACTGGAAGCAGCTCTGCAGAATGGTCACTAGCTGGCACAGCCACAAAGTCCTGAAATCAGATTTTAAACCTAACCCTATCCTTAACCCTAACTACACTGCTAACCCTAATACCTAACCCTAACCTTAAATGAAGACCATAGAGCACATTTTTGTTTTCATCGATTTTTACGATGTAGACTATTTTGATTTTGCAGCTGGCCCATCTAGCGGAAACCACTCAGAAACCACTCTGCCTCCAGGCCAAGACTCATGACAAATAAGCGTCAACCTTCTAGCTCTGCATCTCATCTCCCTGCAGAAGAGACACAAGGAGTCACTAACGACACAGGGAGTGACTAACCACTCCACAGCCAAGACCCAGCCCAGGACATTGTAGTGTAGTGTAGCATGTTAGGGCTGTGTGTTGGCTGGGGCCCACTTGGTGCAGTGCGAGTTAGCCTGCCTGCCTGCCTGCCTGCCTGCCTGCCTGCCTGCCTGCCTGCCTGCCTGCCTGCCTGCCAGTATTATTACTAGACTGGAGAAGAGTGAAGGGACATAACCAGTGTTGGGGAGTAGCGAACTACATGTAATTCAACTAATAATTTAAAGACCTGCTCCAGCACATTGGCAACTAAGACAGTATTTTTTAAACCTCCTGCTTTGGGCTGGATGTGTCAATGTATAGTTCATACATGCATAATCTATGAGCAGAATTACTGTCTTCCCTTAATTAGCCACGAAATCCCTAGTTTGAAAGTGACTGTTTTCTTGAAGCTGTGCCATGCCATTTTCCCTACATTACCCCCACGTGGGCCTGCACCCTAGCAATTTGAGTTCTAGTCAATGAGCTTCAGCCCCTCACATTTGAGGGACAACTAGCAAGAGGCCTGCCCAGCGTTATCCAATGAGGTTGCAGAGTGGGCCCAACGGCTCAGTGGACACAGCAGAGAGAGAGAGCAATGACTTGGTGCACATAACTGCACATGTGACCGACCGCCTTGATTCGGTCTTATGCAGCAAAATTACAAATTGTGTTTTTTACATTGGATAAAAGCACAGAGTTACAAAATGACACATCATACACTGCATTTGAGGAACAATGGGAAAGTAATTCTGCTTTGAAAGTTGTAACCCCACTTAGGAGAAAATGGCCCTTGAATGTTTTGGCACACCTACTGGAGAGCTCTTCTTTGTCTACACTCATTCAGCATTGTTCACACCCTCTTAAGGCAGCCCCACCCATCTCTTTAAGGATTCTTATGTGAGGTCATGTAATAAACAATAAGTAGTGTATCAAAGATTTCAAGACTAAAAGTGGTAGAAGTAGTAGCCTACAATAAGGAAAAATTCCAGGTAAACAGAAAGTGTCCAGATAAAAATATTTTCTAAATATTAGATGACGCTTACCCCGACACTTGTCTAAATTGATGTGTCATGTGAAATAAATGCTATAACCCCCAGCCACATCTTGCTAAGTGGATGGGTCTCTACAGAAGGTGTAATGGTACAGCGAAATGGTTACTTGCATAGTAGTGTCATGACGTTGCCCTGTTGGGTGAGATTTATGACCCCCCATAAATACCTTTCCCCCTTTTCTCTACACTCTACAAAATTGACTCTTGGAAAGCCCTGTGTTACCACATAGTGTCACGCCCTGACCATAGAGAGCCCTCGGGGTTCTCTATGGTATTTTAAGTCAGGGCGTGACTAGGGGGATTTCTAGTTAGTTTATTTCTATGTTGGTGTATGTGTATGGTTCCCAATTAGAGGCAGCTGATAATCGTTACCTCTAATTGGGGATCATACTTAGTGTATTCTATTTCCCACCTGCGATGTGGGATATTGTTTTGTGTGAGTGCCTTTGTGCGCTACGTTTTGCTTGATCGTTATATCTTTGTTTTTTTTAAAGTTTCACGAGAAATAAAATGTGGAACGCTGCTCCTTGGTCCAGTTATTTAAACGCGGTTGTGACACAGAGAAAGTATGGTAACATCAAAAGGTTGGGGAATGGAACAATATTTCCCTTTCTCAACCAGTTGAAAGTGTCCGTTGGTACTTGAAGAATATGATGTCTGATCAGTTGTTGTCTGGGACGTTATATCTGATGATAGGACGACATAAATTGTATCTTGGAAAGTCTACATATTCTAGTTATCAGATTCACATGGAGTTGTTGTGCAATTTAAATGTTTAAATATGAAACTATTTGTGAGAAGATGAAATGTGATTTTAGCTTCTAAATGAGAGACTTGTTTTCATAAGTGAACTTATGCTCACTCAGTGGCCACACCCAAGTGAACAGACATTGGTTGGAGAGGATGAAACACGCCCTTCTCTTCCCCAGTACAAAAGCCCCCGTGACCTAATTCACATTAGACTAAGCAAACTACAGTGTGAGCTGTGGTTGCGAATGGTTGAATGACTACTCTATCTAACGAAATTTACATGAGACCAGATCACGTGGAGATGACGATCACCACGCTGGAATAATGAATTTCGACTAGACCAGCCAGAATACAGCACGAGCTGATTATGGCAACTTGGTATGAACTTTGAACTATTATTCACTAAAGAAGAAGTGATACATCCTAGACGTCGAGTTATCAGCTGCAGCTGTAAACGTACGTGGCCTAGCAAAGGAAGAACAACAGGGTATTTCAGCGTATCCGCTCTACAACACCACAACCAGAAAGATTCTTCAAAGGACAATGGCGATCTCTGCTGGGCAAACCAGTCTTCCATTTTCGACCCATCTATCGAAGCGCAGCTCAGAGTAAATATTTATCTTGCATTTTCCTTTTCGGAATGGGTGGTTATTAGAATGCACAAGATTCTGTATTTACGGTAGCATAGCTTCTCAAGGTCCGATAGAGACCCAATCACTTTGTCCGTCTGTCTTCCCGCTCTTTCATTCAAACCCAACCCCCTTCCTTTGTGTAACCAGCCATCATATCGGGTTAGCCCGCTAGGGGCTATTCATGACATGATTAGTAATGGATGTATGATCTAGCCTGTGTATATATATATATATATGTAATTCTGTGTGATTATGTTGGTGTTTAGTAAATAAATAATTAAGCCAATTTGTGTATTGCTGATTCAACTTGTTAGCCAGGATTAGTGCAGATAACCAAGTACTTTACGACAATCAGAATGAGACTGATCGAGGTGACGATTAATGATTGACTGCTATTGATATAAAGGATCTTCAGATCTTTAAGAGTGGATTCGGGAGATCGACGCTCTATATAAACTCTTCCGTGGTGCCCCAGGTTATTAATGGTTTAAATGTTGCATGGTTTAATTCAATCACGTAATCAATTAAATGTAAGGTAATCGATTTGATAATAATTTGTCATATAATTTAATCATAGTCAGAGACACAACATATTTCACGTGCGAGGAATCTAAAATAGAATGAGGCTTTTATTTTGATTCAGCCTATATAAAATTGAAAGCAGATTACATAATACACCCAGTTTATTATATACATTATTGGAGTGGAAGACAAGAATTGGTGAGCCGTGTGTGTTCTGGAGGCTGACTCCATGTTGTTCTCTGACGTAGCCAGTGGGTAGCATTAGTGATTACATTTCTAAGTGCTAGGACACAATCCAGCTACTTATAGAAATTTGAGAAATAGAGTGTTTGGCCAAACATAGTGCTATTTCTGCCTCCTGCGTTTCAGAAGGGCAAGCCGATTGAAATTGAGTAGATATTAGCTTGACTAGCGATAATTATCTCTCTGTCTCTCGTGTTTCCACGCAAGTAGACAAATGGTGTATTTCTTTGTTTACCGCGCGTTCCGGTAAAACATTGCAAAAATAACGCAGAGAATGGTTTGAACATAATACGTTATAAGTAAAACCGTTCCATTGCTGAAGGGGATCCTATGTTATGCTTGAAAGTGTACAAAGTAGGATTAGCTTGCACGAGATGCTAAGCTAATAAAGGGAAAGCAGCCATTTTGTTTTCCTGTTTCACTTTGAAAAGTCCCACCCTTTGTACTTCCGTTTGATTTCAGCTCTCTGCAATCAGTGACTCCCTGAAAAAAGTATTATTTAGGTGACACCCAAACGTGGATCACGTTTAACAAGTGGTTACTTATGATATCCAGCCACTCTCAACTGATTGGATATCGATGTCTCATTCAATTTAACTAAGAGGTAAAATTGCCAGATTTACCTTTTTCCAATCGACATTTTAAATAATATCCAAATGGATGGGTTTCAACAAATGAGACAATTTAAACTTTTCCACATTAACCTTGATGAAGCAACGCTCTCAGGTTAATTAAAGTTTAATTCCCAAATAGCCTATACAGGTTTGATTTATCATTAACATTGATTAAATCAGTAAAATTTGCTTTTACAAAGCTCATTCAGGACTACCCAGTATTGAATGAAGTCCCACCTCCAGCGGAATCCCATGTGGCTTTGGCCTTAGGGACATGTGAACCTGGCGATGAATGTAACCTAACATTTAACTACTGTTCACACTTATGATCATCCAGACAATGTCAATTGATTGGATATCATCGTCTCATTCAATTTAATAAGTTAAATTGTCTAACATACCTTTTTAGGTCCTTCCAATTAAATTAGATATTTTGAACTTTTCCATATCAACCCAGATGAACCAAACCTCTCAGGTTAATTAAAGTTTAATTCCCAGATAGCCAATCCAGGTATGATTAATCATTATCATTCATTAATCAATTTGCTTTTGCAAAGTTCATTCATGTCCAACTCCCACATTACTGATACAGTACTGATGGTTCATTAACGTCTAGAAATAGATTAAAATCATCTTTGCAGCTTCCAACGAATTCCAAACCCAAACTTTGAAAAAAAATAGTATAGTATATATATCAAAAATAGCTATCAGAGGAGGTGGTCACCACTCCTCCGCTAATTAGTGAACCTCCACCCATAAAAGGATTGATCTCTGACCTCAGCAGCAAAACCAACCCTAACTATGCCATTAGCGGAAAAATAGTAGAAATTGCGACAAACTCTCTCCAAAATCAACCATCAAACGCAGGCTTTGTAACGGTTCTCTCCACTTTAGCCCTTATGTATCGCCATCAAATTTTGGCATCGGTCCAATACCGCAGTGCACAGCTGAAGCACGTGCAAGACATGACTGACATGAAGGGACAGGTGAAGAGAACTGAGCAACTATTGACAAAAGCAGGAAATTAAAACATTCTGCTAGCCAAGGAACTGCGTTTGAAATCTGAACAATTAAAAGTAATGGCAAATACTTATGACAATGAACGAGCACAAACTCTTCAACAAAATTGTTGTCTCCAGGAACAACTCGATTCAGCCAAAACTAAATACGATGCAGTCCACTCCAAACTAGATAAATCTGTCGAGTTATCTACAAACAGGAGCATGCAATTTGATAACATGCAGGCAGTTTTGTTGAACGTTACTCAAAGTAACAATGTTCTACTCCAGATGCTGCAGACCAAAGACAATCAGTTAATGAACACAGTGACTAAGTTGGATGACAAATCAGCAGAACTCATTGAAGTCGCTGACCAAATTATTGATGAGAACTCAAGTGATGAAGATATTAGAAATATTGATTTCTAAGCAAGCGGAGGAAATGTCATCACTGAATCTCTCACTCCGTACTCAAGACCTCTATCTGCAAACAATGACAGATATGTTTGAGACCGAAAGGAGCAAGTGCGACACTCACGTGGCCAAAATCAGTACTCTAAGCGCTCAAGTAGACTCTGCAATGCAGCAGAATACCACCCTTAGGTACAATCTGGTGGAATTCCAGAACAGTCACGCGCTACAGCGCGATTACCCCACCAAGCAACCGGAGTCTGGTACTCAAAGGAATGAAGACGATAGAAGGTTTCAGACTTTGCCTCCCCCATGTGTCCCTCTTCCCTCCCTCTTCACCAACAAAGCTTGGCTTCTTTTCTTGGCCTTTTGGCTCCAATTTCCCCACAGGATGAAGCCAACCCTCTCCACCCGCTTGGCGCAAAACGCCTTGACAAACTCATTAAGAATTTCCCCACCTTTCACCCCTTTCCAGGTCAGCCAAACGATACTGAGACGTTCCTAGCTGACATAGAGGACGCATTGGATGGCTACCCGAACACTACGGGTTCTGATAGGGTATACCTGTTGAAGCGAACATCAAATAGACACGTGACGAGGTTAATTCGTCTACAACAGCAACAAGTGCTAAACGACTACGCTAAACTTCCCACAACTTTGAAATTAGAATTCCGTGGTTCTGCGACTCGCAAACACGATAGCTCACTGGCTAACATGGTCAAACAAGCTTGAAATGAACACACACAAGCTTACTATCATAGGTTTCGTTCAACTTACTTTGGCCTACTCATTGAAACAGGAATGGAAGAGATGTTACCATTTAAACAAATGTTTCTGTCGAACATGTATCCCACCTTCATTACCTACTTGGGCCCTACAGCCCACGTTGGCTTGCCTATCTTACAACTCAGAGAGCTTGCAAGCACAGATTTTGAGGAATCAAAAGCTCACAACGCTAAGAGCCTTGACCACTCGGTTTTGAAGTTTGACCAGGAGCACTCACTCCAGTTAGAGGGTGCATTATCAGATATTGGAGCATTGAGAGATGATGCAGAACAACGGTTTCTACCATGAAACCATAAATCCAATAACCTCCACGATCGAAATAACTGTAAAGTACATCGCCATCGAAATGACTACCGCTACAATTGACCTGTTCGCTACGTTCCTGTGCCCAACTCACAAAAATAGTTCAAGGGTAACAAAGGGTTAAAAGACGATCAAAACGTAGACCAATGTTCTCTAGAAGTTCCACTTTGTAAAGCACTAAAGCCAGAACATTTTGAGAAAAGGGTAAAGATAACTCACAAGGACTAAAAGGGGAATTGCCGGACACCAGGTCCGCAGGAATTAACACTCTTAGCAAAGAAGTAAAAAATCTAATTTCTCCTGCTCTCACTCAAGACCCTATCCAGGGCCTGCTTGATCAAGAAACAAGCCCACAGGCTTTGTCTGTAGACTCTGATACAAAAGTTGCGAAGAAAAAGGTCAAAAGATTAGTTAAAGCCAACCCCATTCAAAATCCAAAAAGTCGATCTGCTTTCACCTTGAACAGAAATGGCACATCACTTCGTTGTGAACGACCACTCCACTTTGTCGGGAATGTGTCCACTAAACACGAATCTAAACGGCCATACCTGGAAACAGTCCTGGAGCACTGCTTAACTTGTCATGCACTAATTGATTTGGGCCCGACAATATCGCTCATCTCTCAAACATTGGTCGATGACCTCAAAAGCGCTTTGAAGCCAACTAAACATTGGTTAAAAGTGGAACTATGCGACCCTACACTTCGAGGTTTCACTCAGACTACCTCGCCTCTCACATTGAGAGTCATGCTGAAACTACACTTCCAGGACGTATCGCTCGTTTACCCTGTGTATGTTACCAGCCTCAAATCTGAACCCATGCTACTCGGAGCAGACTTGATAGATTGGTTACTCCCACTGATGGATTGGAAAACCAACCATGTATGGTCACAGGTCACAGTGCCTTCTCCACTGACCAGACTGTCTTACCCTAATGCTAGCTGCAACGCAGTCATCCATGAGGGGTATCTGTCGAAAGTACCCCTTGGGAAAAAGACGTTTCAAAACCTCTTGGTGCAGAATCCGATCCAAGGAGATATTACGATATTTCGACACATTCTATCAGCAAACTTGATTGACCATTATTTTCATGATTTCAAGCCAGCAGACTCTGTGAATGAACAACTTCCCTCCTCCTTGAAGTCGTGCAATACTGTAGTTGAGATCAATTTCTCTTGCCCTTCGCACCGTCTTAGCAAGAAAAACATTGATGCGCAGAGTGTACTCTGCTTCTGATGATACATCTTCTGCTTTGCGGGGGACTGTCACCCCTTACAATGCCACTAATGGCGTCAGTCCAGCAACTGACCCGATGACGCCCACTGGTGAAATACTTTGCGATATAACAGACAGATATCCTTGTCTCAAGTTTGCAGGTACTGAAGAGGTTGCCACACGCGGACGCTGTGGTGACTGACAGGACTCGACAGCCACTGAGCGTTTTGAAGCACAAACACCAGGAGATTTGGTTGAAAGATTACAGCCATTCTCATAACAAGGCGGCCGCTGACAACTCGTACATAGGGTCCGACCTGTTAGTTTGTGCCTCGGATACCAACACCAACCGCTGGTGGAGGGGTCCCAAACCACAAAGGGGGGGAATAGTAGCCCAGACCCATGATGAGCCTCATCAAGGCCGGTGGGGGGGGGGGGGGGGGGTCGAGACTACGTGCAACACAGTACGAGGCCACCAGAGCAGAAAACTAATCTAGTTGTAAATTCCCCTATGAGAACAGTGAGGAGCAGACAGGTCCCTAGACGTGTATTATCTTAGAACACATCTAAGATATTATTGAGTTGTACCACACTGGTCGTAAAAGAAGTCCAGTGGACTTCCACCTCCAAAACAAATGGCAAAAATAGTCATGCCTTGTCATGTGTAAGTTCAACTACAATACAACTGATAAAATGCTCTATGTTCCTGTAGGATAACATTTCAGAATAAATCGGTAGGACAACTGGTCCCCTTGAGTACCAGTACCAATACCACAGTCAGTCCAGCAACTATCAGTTGAAGGATTAGACACCTCACCAGTCAAATTGCTATTGATAATAGCGACAGAGATAGTAGTCACTCAGATTGCAACACATGTAAAGGAATCTCTTGAACACTCTTCTAATGGTCAACACACATGCCACTAATAAATATAACCCTCCATTCAGGAGGAAAGTTATTAGAAGTCATGAATCATGATCACACCACAACTGGTTCAGTGCTTAGAGAGTACTTCCGTCGTGAGGTTAGCTCATCCATGGATAACATAACTATGAAATAGACTTTATTTTTTTATTTCACATTTATTTAACCAGGTAGGCTAGTTGAGAACAAGTTCACATTTACAACTGCAACCTGGCCAAGATAAAGCAAAGCAGTGTGACACATGGAATAAACAAGTGTACAATCAATAACACAATAGAAAAAAAGAAAGTCTATATACAGTGTGTGCAAATAGAGTGAGGAGATAAGGCAATAAATAGGCCATAGTAGCAAAGTAATTACAATTAAGCAAATTAACACTGAAATGATAGATGTGCAGATGATGATGTGCAAGTAGAAATACTGGTGTGCAAAAGAGCAGAAAAGTAAATAAAAACAATATGGGGATGAGGTAGGTAGGTTGGATGGGTTATTTACAAATGGACTATGTACAGCTGCAGCAATCGGTTAGCTGCTCAGAGAGCTGATGTTTAGTTAGTCAGTTAATGAGAGAAATATAAGTCTCCAGCTTCAGCGATTTTTGCAATTCGTTCCAGTCATTGGCAGCAGAGAACTGGAAGGAAAGGCGGCCAAAGGAGGTGTTGGCTTTGGGGGTGACCAGTGAGATGTACCTGCTGGAGTGGGACTGGCGATGAATATGTAGCAAGGGCCAGCCAACGAGAGCATACAGGTCACAGTGGTGGGTGGTATATGGGGCTTTGGTGACAAAACGGATGGCACTGTGATAGACTGCATCCAGTTTGCTGAGTAGAGTATTGGAGGCTATTTTGTAAATGACATCGTCGAAGTCGAGGATCGGTAGGATAGTCAGTTTTACGAGGGTATGTTTGGCGGCATGAGTGAACGAGGCTTTGTTGCGAAATAGGAAGCCGATTCTAGATTTAATTTTGGATTGGAGATGTTTAAAATGAGTCTGGACACCTAGATATTTGTAGTTGTCCACATATTCTAAGTCAGAACCGTCCAGAGTAGTGATGCTAGTCGGGCGGGTGCGGGCAGCGAAAGGTTTTACTGGCGTTTAAGAGCAGTTGGAGGCCACGGAAGGGGTGTTGTATGGCATTGGAGCTCGTTTGGAGGTTTTTTAACACTGTGTCCAAAGAAGGGCCAGATGTATACAGAATGGTGTCGTCTGTGTAGAGGTGGATCAGGGAATCACCCGCAGCAAGAGCGACATCGTTGATATATACAGAGAAAAAAGTCGGCCCGAGAATTGAACCATGTCGTACCCCCATAGAGACTGCCAGAGGTCTGGACAACAGGCCCTCCAATTTGACACACTGAACTCTGTCTGAGAAGTAGTTGGTGAACCAGGCGAGGCAGTCATTTGAGAATCCAAGGCTGTTGAGTCTGCCGATAAGAATACTGTGTTCGACAGAGTCAAAAGCCTTGGCCAGGTCGATGAAGACGGCTGCACAGTACTGTCTTTTATCGATGGCGGTTATGATATCGTTTAGTACCTTCAGAATGGCTGAGGTGCACCCGTGACCAGCTCGGAAACCGGATTGCACAGCGGTGTGGGATACGGTGGGATTCGAAATGGTCAGTGATCTGTTTATTAACTTGGCTTTCGAAGACTTTAGAAAGGCAGGGCAGGATGGATATAGGTCTATAACAATTTGGGTCTAGAGTGTCACCCCCTTTGGAAAGCTGCCGCGGTCATCCCCCTCTTCAATCTTTAGGGTTCTCGGACGATACGAAAGAGAGGTTGAACAGACTGGTAATAGGGAATGCAACAATGGCGGCGGATCGTTTTAGAAATAGAGGGTCCAGATTGTCTAGCCCAGCTGATTTGTACAGGTCCAGATTTTGCAGCTCTTTCAGAACATCTGCTATCTGTATTTGGGTGAAGGAGAAGCTGGGGAGGCTGGGCAAGTAGCTGCGGGGGGTGCGGAGCTGTTGGCCGGGGTTGGTGTAGCCAGGAGGAAAGCATGGCCAGCCGTAGAGAAATGCTTATTGAAATTCTCGATTATCGGGGATTTATCAGTGGTGACAGTGTTACCTAGCCTCAGTGCAGTGGGCAGCTGGGAGGAGGTGCTCTTATTCTCCATGGACTTTACAGTGTCCCAAAACTTTTTGGAGTTAGAGCTACATGATGCAAATTTCTGTTTGAAAAAGCTAGCCTTTCCTGACTGACTGCATGTATTGGTTCCTGACTTCCCTGAAAAGTTTCATATCGCGGGGACTATTTGATGCTAGTGCCACAGGAACCAATACCACAGGATGTTTTTATGCTGGTTGAGGGCAGTCAGGTCTGGAGTGAACCAAGGGCTATATCTGTTCTTAGTTCTACATTTTTTGAAAGGGGCATGCTTATTTAAGATGGTGAGGAAATTACTTTTAAAGATTAACCAGGCATCCTCGACTGACGGGATGAGGTCAATATCCTTCCAGGATATCCGGGCCAGGTCGACTAGAAAGGCCTGCTCACAGAAGTGTTTTAGGGAACATTTAACAGTGATGAGGGGACCGGGGACCCATAGCAGATGCAGGCAATGTTATGGTAGGGTGCGGGTACAGTGGAGGTAAACCCAGGCACTGAGTGACGATAAGAGAGGTTGCATCTCTGGACGCACTAGTTATGCTGGTTGAGGTCACCACATGTGTGGGAGGTGGGACAAAGGAGGTATCTGAGGCATGTTGAGTGGGACTAGGGGCTCCGCAGTAAACTAAAACAATGATAACTATCCTTAACAACAGTATACAAGGCATATTGACATTTGAGAGAGACAAAGCGAGGCATAAAGCAATCACAGGTGTTGATTGGGAGAGCTAGTTAAGACAACAACAGCTAATCAGCTAAGATAACAACAGGTAAAATGGCGATGAATGGGCAGGGAGGGTCAGTTAATTACTCACAAGGCCTGAGTTCGAGGCTGGGGCCGAAAGAGATAAACAAAAAAATTAACAAAATGGAGTATGTGATTAATGAACAGTCCAGCAGGCATCAGCTATGTGGCCAAGTGATCATAGGGTCCAGTGAACAGCAATAGATGAAACAGGGAAGCCACTGTTTAGTCGTTACTACATTAGCAAGGGGGAGACACGGCGTTCAAAGTTAGCAGGCCGGGACTAGTAGAAGCGTCTGCTCCAACGTCCGGCAAAGGCCGGTTGAGGGCACAACGGATGGAGTTACGTTGGCAGACCAGTCATGGTGGAACAGCGGGGCTCCGTGTTGACAAAGGGTCCAGGCCAGTTGGCGAAAGAGGTATTGTAGCTGAGATGCGCCTGGCTCGCGGATAACTGGTGCTAACTTGGGGACAGGGGCGTTAGCCACTATAGCCAGTCGGTAGCAGCTAGCTAGCAGCGATGATCTGATGCAAAGGTCCAGAGCTTACGGCAAGAATCCGGTGGAGTTGTGGATTCTAGTCGTGTTGGGGTAGAGTCCGGGAGACAAAAGCGGTGTAGCTGAGTGATCACTGAGCAGGCCAGGAGGTGGGCCTGGCTCAGAGCTAGCTTTGGGGCTGGGCCACTCGATGGAAGCTAGCTAGCTGTGATGATCAGGAGTAATGGTCCAGGGCTTACGGCAGGAATCCGGCATTGTAGTGGAGAAAACAGTCCGATACTGGGAGGCTGGCAAGTATTATCCAGGCTGGCATCTGTGCAGAAGGTAAAGGCCGCTAGCAGTGGCTGACAATGACTAAATAGCTAGTAGCTAATTAGCTGGTTAGCTTCGGATGAATAGCTTCTGATGGAGGTTCTGGCTATAAAGTCTAAAAATAGCGAATCTGTTTCACAATTGGGTGAGGCGGGTTGCCGGAAGGTATATTTAATTTAAAAATGGAAAAGAGATTGAAAATAAATTGAAATATCAACAAAAAAGAAGAAAAATATAAAATGTACACAGGAGAAACAACAAACCACGTCTGCACTGCTACACCATCTGGTTTCTGTGGTTTCTTCTTCGTACCTATCGCCCCTACAGTTGTAGAAGACACAGTGACTTGTAGTAAAACCACTACAGACTCCCTCAACACCAATTCTGACTGACCTCCAGGCATTGACCTGAAAATGACTAATTCTGAACAAGGTGTAGTCTACCAGGATACTTGGTTTTCTTCCCTTGACATGCACGCTTGTGTAAGCATAAACGCACATGTACAATGGAACATCCAATTAGGATTTATTCTAGGATCACTTAAGGGTCCGAGCAAAGTGCCAGCATGTGTAAATTGCTACCGTACTCACCAGTTTATCCTCAGAAGTCCATAGGTTATCCCCTGGGTTATCCAATTAGATGATTAAGAGGTGATAACTATATTTTGTATGTATCTTTTCTTTATGCTTTTTATTCATTTTCTTTCATTTTCTTTGACACTTAGGAAGTGATCGAGCCATAAACAACTTCCCCAGACAAACATCAGTTAGTGCCACAACACCGCTCGTTTGAGAGGAAATGTAATTATATATTTCATGAGTTTGTGTGCGTTGTTAACAGCTGCCTAAGTTACTGCCCAGATCTTCCAGTATGGATGACCAGATGACAGGTCCGGAACGTCAATCCCCAACCCGGACATCCCCTGGCCATTCCTGTGGTGCTTTGCAGCTTCCAGAAAACCTACCAAGGTAGACCACCAGAGGGTAACCACAACAGCGATCACCAACTGGACATCTGCTGTCCAGCCTTGGAGTGGCCTGCTTCATTTGCAGAAACCCTACCCGGGTCAACCACCAGAGGGGGACCACAATGATGGTCCACAACCAGGACAATCCACGTTCATTTTTATGTTGGTTTGCAACTTGCAGGATAATCGAAAAGGGGGACTGTCATGACGTTGCCCTGTTGGGTGAGGTTTATGACCCCCCATAAATACCTTTCCCCCTTTTCTCTCCACTCTACAGAATGGACTCTTGGAAAGCCCTGTGTTACCACAGAGAAAGTATGGTAACATCAAAAGGTTTGGGAATGGAAGAATATTTCCCTTTCTCAACCAGTTGAAAGTGTCCGTTGGTACTTGAAGAATATGATGTCAGATCAGTTGTTGTCTGGGACATTATATCTGATGATAGGACGACATAAATTGTATCTTGGAAAGTCTACACATTCTAGTTATCAGATTCACATGGAATTGTTGTGCAATTTAAATGTTTAAATATGAAACTACTTGGTAGAAGATGAAATGTGATTTTAGCTTCTAAATGAGAGAATTGTTTTCATAAGCAAACTTATGCTCACTCAGTGGCCATGCCCAAGTGAACAGACATTGGTTGGGCTAGACCAACCAGAATGCAAATGAATTTCCGAGATAATATTACTACACAGATCATACACGTAATGCTAGCTAGCGAGCCAGCCACCTAATGTCAACTAGCGTAGCACCCCGTATTATCAGCATATTCAACAGCGTTTAGAAATATATTACCTTCAACAGTGTTATCTTGTGATCAAGCCATCAATGTTTTGTGATTATTGGTGTTGTAAAAATGTTAGCTAAAGGGTTAGCAATTAGCATGTTCGACATTTCAGTGGAAATACTACTACTATCAGCTTTTTGATAAGCGGTTTAGCAAAAACATTACGTCCTCTATTATCAGCATATGGTCCCTAGTTATTGGCCACCTTAATATTTTGTTCAATAACAAGATATATCCATAAAATGTTGTTCAAAAAAGAGACACCAACATCGCATCTGAAGTGTTTACTAAATAGTTGACTAGTTGGTTAGTCTTCTGGTTAAAAAATATATATACTTGCCTGAAATCAGTTAGCTATATTTCAGAGGTAAAAAGTTAGATATTAAATCATGTGTGGTCTGTCGTGCAGTCGAATTTGACAAAATACAGCATGTCCCACACTATGTGTATATATATATTAAAAATTACTTTTTTGAAAACTTAACTTATATAAATTGCAATCAAAATCGGTGGTCAGCTAGCTAGAAGGGTGTCTTTAGTCGCAAAACCTAAACCATTATTTTCCAGTCCATTCAAATGTTGAGCTCAAGGTGATTTAATCCTCTGACCGCTAGGGGGTATCTGATGTTTAGGGAAAATTAGCTAGCTAGCTAACAGTAAGCTTTAACTTGAAATGAAAACAACTTTCTGACAAAATTAGAAACGTATAACGTCTGAAACTGTATCTAGACTCTTACCCGTATACATGGATGAATGCTTCACAGCAGACTGCAACCCCTTTCATTAAATAAGACGTCTTGTGTCATTTCCGTTTTGTTTGTACAGCTTGCTTGACCCATTGTGTCAAGTCACTCTGGTTCAAACTGACCCTGTGCAATGCCATAAGAATCATCAGATATTTCTCCCTCTCTGTCACGGGTGCCATGGTTGCCCTTAGTTTGAAGATGTAATCCTAAAACAGGTGTTTTACACAACAGTGTTCTGTGGTCTCTTTTCGACTCCCTCTACATTTGCAATCAAATGCCAGAATTGAATTCATCTCCTTATCATACTCTGCTTCTACCAGACATTCCACTGATTTCAAAACTCAGTCAACTTCTTCCGTGACAACACCGTTACACGGCAGACCAATCCGAAACTCATCTCAAGGCATGTCCAGCCCATTCATTATCTCAGCCAGTCATGACTAGCAGGAAGGTTCCTGTCTTTTTCTGTGGCTAAACCAACTAGGCTTGTAACAACCGTATTCATATATACAGATGGTATACAAGTTTGTTATTAAGGCACATTAAAGTTCAATTGTTTAAGAAGGCATTTCTGCCAAAAAATGCATTTTGATAAAAAATGTAAATAAACATTAAAATGCCTCTCCTGTGAAGTTGTGACTTGCGGCATACGCCTAGTTTCCTGAAACAAGTCACATATGTGACGTAGTACGCAATTTTCAGGGACAACTTTTGGCCCATGAGAGCAACTTTCAGAACTACTGGCTAAAAAGTATGCAAAAGTACTGGAGAATCTCTTTAACTACATTTTGCTGTAGCTTGGTGGAAATTAAACAAAATTCTAATCTTGGTAGTGTTTCCAGTAGTTAATTACTTATTTGCCATGTAGAGGTGTAGTTAACTACTGGAACTATACACTACTTTTTTGGCTAAAATAAAATATGGATGAAGTAGGCTATAATTTCCTTTCTTTTTCAGCATAAGACCTGCCTAATTTTCACTTGAAACATACTACTTTTTAAAAGTAATTTTAGTTAACTTCTTAAGGTTCCATACAGATCGGTGTTTCACCCTTTGGACGGTTGAGTTAACATACGCTAATGTGATTAACATGACGTTGTAAGTAACAAGAACAATTCCCAGGACAAAGACATATCTTATATGGGCAGAAAGCTTAAATTCTTGTTAATCTAACTGCACTGTCCAATTTATAGTGGCTAGTACAGTGGAAACATACCATGCTATTGTTTGAGGAGAGTGCACAGTTATGTACTTGAAAATGTATATATTGACCAATTAGGCACATTTGGGCAGACGTGATACAACATTTTGAACAGAAATGCAATGGTTCCTTGGATCAGTCTAAAACTTTGCACATACACTGCAGCAATTTAGTGGCCAAAATCTAAATTGCGCGTAGAGTCCAAAGTCAAATAATGGCCTTTCTCTTGCATTTCAAAGATGATGGAACAAAAAAATACAAAAAAATGCATGTTTTTTCTTTGTATTATATTTTACCAGATCTAATGTGTTATATTCTCCTACATTAATTTCACATTTCCACAAACTTCAAAGTGTTTCCTTTCAAATGGTATCAAGCATATGTATATCCTTGCTTCAAGTCCTGAGCTACAGGCAGTTAGATTTAGGTATGTCATTTTAAGCGAAATTTAAAAAAGAGTCCGATCCTTAAGAGATTTAAGTAAACTACATGTTTCATAGGGGTAGCTTAATTTCTTCCAGTGTGAAGTAATTGGTAGCTTGGTAAACTATATTTTCAGAGTTTCTTCCCCAACACTGGACATAACTTTATTATTACAGCACAGAACAGGGCCAGCATAGACTGTACTGCACTGCATTGATGGATGCCAATCTCCCTCCTTCCAACATCATCTAATTTCCCCCTCTTTCTCTCACACATATAAATTATATACACGCACACACACATACAGTATTTTCACACACACAAGCTCCCCTGCCATTTTCCTTTTCCATCAGTTTCTTTCTCCCTCTCTTCTCCCTGATATGCCCCCCTCCCATCTCCACAGCACAGCCAGTCAGAAGACGAAAGACGGAGAGGGAAGGAGAGGAGAGATCGATGACCAGGGAGTCCATGTTCTTTGCTTTTGTAGCTACAATGAGCTACAAAAGTATTGGGACAGTGACACATTGTTGTTTTGGTTCTGTACTCCAGCACTTTGGATTTGAAATGATACAATGACTCTGAGGTTAAAGGCTCTGTACTCCAAAAGTTCAGATTTTAAATCATATATTTGAGGGTATTCTCATCTATATCGGGTGAACCGTTTAGAAATTACAGCACTTTTTGAACATAGTCCAAAAAGGGGGCCGAAAATATTGGGACAAATTCACTTATAAGTGTATATAAGTCAAAAGATTAGTATTTGGTATCATATTCCTAGAACACAATGATTACATTGCATCCTAGGAATGTCATACCTCCCATCCATGTCTTAAGGCTTAAAAATCCTTCTTTAACCTGTCTCTCCCCTTCATCTACACTGATTTGAAGTGGATTTAACAAGTGACATCAATAAGGGAACATAGCTTTTACCTGGATTCAGCTGGTCAGTCTATGCCATGAAAAGAGCAGGTGTTCATAATGTTTTGTACACTCAGTGTATAAGTAATTTGTCCCAATACTTATGCTTCCCTAAAACAGGGGACTATGTACAGAAAGTACTGTGATTTCTAAACAGTTCACTCGATTTGGATGAAAATACCCTCAAATATTTGATTTAAAATCTGAACTTTTGGAGTATAGAGCCAAAATAAGAAAAAATGCTTCACTGTCCCAATAATTACGGAGGACACCAGATTTCTGTCTGATGCCCCTCTCACGTAGCAGACGAAGGAAGAAAAAATCATTTTAAAAAAGGACACATACTGGGCACACACCAGTTGAATCAACATTGTTTCCATGTCATTTCAATGAAATTAGTCATTTCAAATTACATTGAACCAACGTGGAATAGACGTATAGATGTTGAATTGACATCTGTGCCCATTGGGTAGAGAGATGTTGCTCTCTTCCCCCCTTCTCCCCTCTCTCTCTCAAAAGCACACTCTCTCCCTCTACAGTATCTCTCCCTTTCGTCCTCTCTTGCACTACCTCTCCACTCAAAAAGACTGATGGGTCACTGGTCCTGCCCAAAAACAATTGCTGCCTGTGGCTATACATTCTCCGTTAGTCCCGTCTTTCTCCTATTTTCTATGTCCTCCTTGTGTTAAACAGGTCCATTATGTTGTTGTCTTTACATGTCTATAGGCAAGTCTCTCACCCTGCGGGTGTGATTGGGGCACAGTAGCTTAGTATAGGCCAAAATGTATATTCTTTGTTCAATGTGTGCGAGTTAGGTTGTGTTTGCACAGACAGCCCAATTCTGATATTCCTTTCATTAATTGGTCTTTCGACCAATCAGATCGGCTCTGATGTGAAAAGATATGATGTGATTGGTCAAAAGACCAATTAGTGGAAAAAATATCAGAATTGGGCTGCCTATGTAGACGCAGCCATAGGTCTGTGTTAGCGCAGTGTTAGTCTAGTGTTAGACATGGAATGGTCTGTTAGCCCACTTTAAGGCCTGTAGCTTCTTATGAACAGTTAGCTAACAGTCCTGTGTTATCCCAGTGTTAGTCCTGTGTGTGAGGAGCTGAGGCCCAGGCTAAGGAGTTGGCCCCATGCTGGTGTGTGTGTGTGTGTGTGTGTGTGTGTGTGTGTGTGTGTGTGTGTGTGTGTGTGTGTGTGTGTGTGTGTGTGTGTGTGTGTGTGTGCGTGCAGGGATTTTTCTGCAGTGTAAAAGAATAATAAATACTTTCAGTGTGAACTTAAACAACTGAAACCAGAATATAAAGTATGTAGAAAAGATAATGGACCTATATATGTTTTATAATATAATCTTTGAGAACTAACAATCACCAAAATAAAAGCTAGACAGTCAGGGAAAATTTTTAATTACAAAAACAATGACATTAGCAGTATAGATTTTATTATGTTTGAGCAAAAAAAACAGCATTAGCCATTACAAAATGAGTAGAATTGCAGGAAATTTGCTTTAAATCGGAATAAAAGTATCTCAGCTCCATGGCAGAATATGTAGAATCACAGGAAATTAGCTTTAAAACTGCAAACAATTATCTCAGCTCCATGGAGAAATTTGTAGAATTGCATGAAACTGCTGTAAAAATACAAACATTTCTCAGAAAATGTGTCTAAAATTCAGCAACGCAGAAGGCCCGACTTAAGCTCTCTTCCACACCCCCTGCCACACCCACCACATAAGCCTTTTTGATCCAGAAAAAAACCTGTGTGTGTGTGTGTGCGTGTGCTTGTCAGAGTTTGCCTGCATTCGTGTGTTCATGCGACTGTGTGTATGACAAAGTATGAGTGTGTGTGTGACAGAATGACAGTTTGTCCATGTTGATGTTGATTCCTCCACCACCTTTTGAAGTCTCCCCAGTGTTTCAGGAAGCATCAGGAAATAGGCAATAAAACCCCACAAGCGCCTGCCACACGCTGATGGCAGTGGCCCTAAAGAGCAGGGAGAGAGGGGCTTTGTCCTGCCAACGAGGGGGGCAGGATGGGAGGTCTAGAGGGCACGTCTGCCCCTAACCTAAATCAGCCACATCACAATACAGGAGAGCACAGTATATCACAGCATATAACCCTGGTCCTGACCCATACACATTCAGAGAGTCATGGCTCGTGGCTCGTTCCTCTGTGTCTCTCTTTGCCCCAGTCTAGGCCTAGTCTTTGGTTAAAGTTTGGCAATGGGTGATGGCTATGGGTGGGCCAGGCAGACTGGTGCTGTTTTAGAATTCTCCGTAATAGAGAACATCATTGGCTCTTGACAGATACCAGCCTGGTTCCATCATTACCCACGTCTGGACTCTGATCTGAAGAGCTGTTGTCAGTCTGTTATTCCTGCTATGTTATCACTCATCTTTAGCTTCCCCCTACATACTGGACTCAGGGCCAGGGGATATTAGATGTGGCAGAGTTTTGTTAGATAATACTAAGATCATGAAAGGAGCTTATTTGTCTTCTATAGCTGAGGACCACAGGGTAATTTGTCATCTCTTCACAGACATTAGTATCTCCAGCCCCCTGCCCTGTAGTGGTTGGCACTGGAAACTCTCACCCACATAACACACCAGGACACAGTCACGTGATGTTTTTACCCAGGTCACGGTCCAGTAACACTGAGTGGTGTGTAACCCCCCATCAAGAGGAACAACCGCTCCCCTACTACCCCCCTCATCCCCCTCTCCTACAAGCATTTATCTCTCTGCATGGTTTTGGCAGCAATATGCTTTTCCCAGCGTTTAGCTAGGAGAGATAGAAAGGAGGTGAGAGGGGGAGAAAAGGAGGCCTTTTCAGGCGGGGAATGACAGACGCTTTATTAAAAGAGGCAGGGCCCTTTGAGAGACTCGCCCCCCTGGTCCCTCCCCCCGCCCCGTGCGTCTGGCCCATTGTCACAGGGCAATGGCAGCGTAAATGCCCCCCCCCACCCGCTGGGCGCTAAGTCACTCTACAGACTGGAACAGACCTGCTCACACAGCACAGGCTTTCTCCACCCGAAACACCACGCCTTTTGGGAAATGCCTGGCCCGAGAATTGTTTTTATTGTCTGGCTGTCACAAAAAATACAGGAGGGACAGAGAGATGTGGGGAGACATGTATGGAAGGGGGGACAGCAGAAAAGAAGGGATCAACCTGGGGATGAAAGAGAGAGAATGAAGGGGGAGCTGGTGGAGAGTAGAGGGAGACAGTAAAGGGAAAGTGGCATGAAGAAAGAGAGACAGGGAGAGGTAGTGGGAGAGGCGACACAGTGTGAGACTGAGGGGAACATATTTGTTGATGAGTGTGTGTGTGTGTGTGTCTTTAGATACAGGCAGCATTCCTCCAGAGATAAACCCCTGGCCCCCCTCACCCCCAGCCTCCCCTCCTGTCCCCTCCCCCTGGACGGGCCCTGTGCACTCAAGTGTGTGTGTCACACTCTCTGGGGGCAAGGGAACGATAGTAGAGTGTGTGAGTGTGTGTGTAAGAGAGACAGAGAGAAAAGCGGAGAGGGACTGGAGGGCCAACAGGCATGCCGGCCAAGATCATCACCTGTGGAGTGAGTAGAAACTGGATTGTGTTCCAATATCTGTCCCCTTCTTTCTTTCAGCACTCTAATCTCTTCACTCTCTCTTTCACTCTATCCTCTCTCTGTCATGCTACTGACTCTCTGCCAGTCTGTCTGTGGGTTTATCTGTCTGCTCTGGGTTTTTTTACTACAGTTTAACCATGTTGTGATCCCTAACTAACCCAAATGCTCCCCATCTGTCCATCTGTATCATCTTACTGCAAACTTTGATTAGACTATCCTTCTATTTTAATCCATTTACTTTCCTAGGTCATCATTCAGATTAGATTCACAGCTTGTTCAGTGCCATTCACCACGCTGCTCTCTGTTTCTCTCTCTCCACATGAACTATTTGGAGGCCTATCCCTCGCTTCCCTCTCTCTATTTGGTCTTCCCTTCGCTAATGAATCTGTCCATGTCTCTGTCTGTCACACAGAGAAAGGGAGTGAGAAAAGGAGTGAAGGATAGAGGAAATGGAGATGATGAGTAAAGGGAGGGCTGTTTGAGAGACACACCGTGAAAACACACTTCTCTGTTCCATATTGAAGTCTCCTGATGACGTCTGTCTCATATTAAACAGATTCACCTTTCAGTTCAGTTTTCAATCGAATAGAATAGAACAACAGTGGCAGAACGTTGAGTGAATTATTTAACTTTAACTCTCTCAAAACAGAACTTCTGTCTGTTCATGTTCTGTCCATAACATTCATAGTATTTGGTGTCCCATAGCAACTACAGATCTCTGCAGGAAAGAGAGTCTATCTGGTTGTTTGGGAGTATATTAGGGAGTAGCGGTGCATGTGTGTCTGAGATTAGGAGTGTGTGCATGAGAAGTGTGTGTGAGGGGTGTGTGTGTGAGGGGTGCGTGTCCTGTTCTGTAATACTCCTTGTGTTGTGACTTCTTTTAGTCTATCTGTAATGTGATGTCCTGTTGTGGGCTGTCTGTTGTGTGGGGGTGGTAAGTACATTGAGGATCAGTACACTGATCTCATTAGCTACATTATTTGACCTTGGCTTCAGTGAAGCTCCTACATAATGCTAATTTAGGGAGCATGTAGATTCAAAGACACACAGCAGAGAGCTAAGGTGTTCTGTCTGTATACTGTATAGCCAGTGAGATTGCTCTGTAGAAAGATATTTCAGCTACAGCAGATATCATCTTGTTAAGGATGCTGTGAAGTGCCAGATGATGCGACCTTAAGATATTTGAACGCTCCAAAGTATGTGCATTGTTGATAGTTGTGAGAGTGGGCTAAACATGTTGTACTGTTGTCGCAATTACTGTATCTGATCAAGTAGCCCTTTTCACTCACTCTGGTCCTCTGTCTGTCTCTCTTTTTCATACATGTACACACACACACACACACACATCGTTCAAAAGAGCTCAATGCTGCAGCCGTATTGAAACGTCAGTATAGAGATGCATTCAGTGATAGTCGGATCAAAGCTGTAGATCCACTGACTGTGCTTCTGTTTGATTTCACAGATGACAGCTCAGACTCCCACTGAATTCTCTACACACCTCACTCACTCACTCTCTTGGTTCTGATCTCACTCTATAGTGTAACCCCACAGTGACTATATAGCTAGCCGTTAACCCAATTACAGAACAAGTCTATTGCAACCATGGGACTTATTAGCGGTCTCTAGTTGATTCCATATAATTGCATCCTTGTTACCAATAGTAATGATAGTGTAACTACACAGTAGTACACATGAGGAATGCTTCTTGTCTCTCTTTCTTCCAGTCTCTCTCACTCTATATACAATCCCCTCTCTATTTCTATGGTTCCCCCAGAAAGATATAGGAAGTGTGAGAATGTAAATCGTTATTATACGCATTTGATCAGAGGGTATAGCTGGAAGCAGACGGACAGACATATAGACTGTGTTGAGTGAGCGGTTGTAATTGCTCGGCCAGGTTGGTTCCTGTGTGTCCAGAGCATAGAGTCCCTGGGGGTCTCTGTCTGACTGGCTCCTCACCACAACACCACCACCCTGACCGGAAACAGCACGTTCACTCTGCAGCTAGCTCAAATAGGCAGAAATTGAGGGAGGGGGGCAGGGAGGGAGGGAAAGAAAATCAATATCCAGAACAAATACAAGTCAGCAAAAGAGGGAAATGGAATCGCTGTTTAAGATGTCTCTGCAGGAATATCCAGCGTATGTATGTTGTGGCCCTAGATAGGATGCTATAGCTGTACTATAACAGTTATTATTATGTGCTGGATTTTATCTTGTCATATACGACATGTAAAACCCCTTATTGGCACCTTTCTGCTGGTGCACAAATAGCTGGGGTGGCATCTCAGATATGTATGATCTGCATCTGGTGTTGTGCCGGCAAATTTGTGATGTGCCGTGTGTGTGGGTGTGTGTGTGTTCTACACACGCTTCCTCGCGTTAATTCCCTGACGGGGGAGCTGTGTAGTTCAGGCTATCCGTAGTGCAGACTCATAGCTGGTTTCATCATTAGTTAGTGGTTAGATGCCCGTATCAGCCTCACACACAGATCCATGAAACCATAGGAGAGGGAGTGGGCTTCCTCGAGATCAATGGCCGAGCCCCAGTCACTATCCCTGGCGGAACAATAGCCTGAGACCAGGCAGCTCTATACTGCCTCCGTGCACTGCTCCTCCTTCCTATCCTAACTGCAGCCTCACACTGTCCTGTCATCCAGGGCTTCAAGTAGAACCGTCACTTTTATAGCAGGTCATCAAACACACACAGAGTGACGTTTGTGCCGTGGTTTCACACCTACTACTAGATTCTGAGCGGCAGTAATCCCTTACTGTTGAGACTACGCCTGGGACTCATAATGCACACGCACGCACGAACGCACACACACACACACACACACACACACACACACACACACACACACACACTGCAGTACACCAGCTCGGCGGTGATGTCATACTGTCTGCCGCAGCACCAGCACACTGAGCGAGAGAGTCAGGGAGGGAGAGAAGGAGAGAAAGCAATGACAAGAGGGGGAAAATATAGGGGGAATGGAGGGCAGGATTGTATGAGACAGGGGCAAACAAAGGAAGAGGAAGGAAAGCTGGGTAGAATTAGTGAAGAATGTGAGGATTAGAGAGAGAGACAAGAGGTACAGTGTTTGCGTCAGTGTACAGAGCCTGAGGACAATGGGATACCCATAGCATTACAGTGTACTGTGATGCTAATGATGACATGCTGCAGGTTATTGTCTCTCCTTCCATACAGTAAAAGTTCAGTAATAGAACAGTAGAGGGTGATTGATGATGTAGCTCCACTAACCCCAGCCAGTCCCACATCACTGTCCTCTCTAGGGCTTATAGGAGCTAGGTCAATGATGTAAATAAACCCTGGATTGCTGATACTATGTATTGGCGATTGAGAGGATTTCAAATCAAATTGTTTTTGTCACATGCGCCGAATACAACAGGTGTAGACCTTACAGTGACATGCTTACTTACAAGCCCTTATCCAACAATGCAGTTTTAAGAAAAATAAGTGTTAGGAAAGTATTTACTAAAATAAGCTGAAGTAAAAAAAAATACAAAAAAGCAACAATAAAATAACAGTAGTGAGGCTATATACAAGGGGTACCGGTACAGAGTCAATGTGTGGGGGCACAGGTTAGTCGAGGTAATTGAGGTAATATGTACATTTAGGTAGAGGTAAAGTGACAATACATAGATAATAAATAGAGAGTAGCAGCAGCGTTAAGAAGCCTTTTGGACCTAGACTTGGCGCTACGGTACTGCTTGCCGTGCGGTAGCAGAGAGAACAGTCTATGACTTGGGTGGCTGGAGCCTTTGGCAATTTTTAGGGCCTTCCTCTGACACCGCCTGGTATAGAGGTCCTGGATGGCAGGAAGCTTGGCCCCAGTGATGTACTGGGCCGTCCACACTACCCTCTGTATTGCCTTGCGGTTGGAGGCCGAGCAGTTGCCATACAAGGTGGTGATGCAACCAGTCAGGATGCTCTCGATGGTGCAGCTGTAGAATCTTTTGAGGATCTGAAGACCCATGCCAAATCTTTTCAGTCTCCTGAGGGGGAATAGGCATTGTCGTGCCCTCTTCACGACTGTCTTGGTGTGCTTGGACCATGATAGTTGGTGATGTGGACACCAAGGAACTTGAAGCTCTCAACCTGCTCCACTGCAGCCTCGTCGTTGAGAATGGGGGAGTGCTCGGTTCTCCTTTTCCTGTAGTCCAGGATCATCACCTTTGTCTTGATCATGTTGGGGGAGAGGTTGTTGACCTGGCACCACACTGCCAGGTCTCTGACCTCCTCCCTATAGGCTGTCTCATCATTGTTGGTGATCAGGCCTACCACTGTTGTGTCGTCTGAAAACTTAATGAGGGTGTAGGAGTCGTCGGCCATGCACCCCTGAGGGGCACCCGTGATGAGGATCAGCGTGGCAGATGTGTTGTTACCTACCCTTACCACCTGGGGGCGGCCCGTCAGGAAGTCCAGGATCCAGTTGCAGAGGGAGGTTTTTAGTCCCAGGGTACTTAGCTTATTGATGAGCTTTGAGGGCACTATGGTGTTTTGAAGCCACCGGTCAGCCATATTGACACTTCCCAGTAGGAGCAATCCTCTATACTAGGAATGAATGGAATTTTACAGTATTTCAAATAAATGTATTTTCTTAGTGTAGTGGGGACAGTGACATTAGTAATCTCGCAAAATGATACTTTAAGGAAAATGCTTTTTTTTTTGGTTTTAATGGTTTATTTTTTGGTTTAGTTCACATAGTATAATCTTTAAGTATGCATTAAGGTGTTTGTAATAAAATGAATGTGGCAAAAACGAATGTAGACATTAGTAAATATAGCTTCCAAACACAGGATGTTGGTGCCACCTTAATTGGGGAGGACAGGCTTGTGCTAATGGCTGGAGTGGAATAGGTGGAGATGGAGGCGCGGCGGCTTTAACCCCAATGCGCTATCAGTCATCTAGTGTATATATAAATCATTGAGCTAGACCCACCTCCATCTCCATCAGAATGGGTTAGTTAAGATTAGCATGAGGATTTACAAGACAATATAGGATTGTGTGCGTGTGCGTTTGTTCATTCGTGTCTGTGTGTGGATTTGTGTCAGACAGGATAATGAGCGAGTGAAAGTTTGTTTACACTGAGAGTGGTGTTACTCTGTGGAAGACTGGCAGGCAGGGTTTGGGTGTGGCCTACAGTGTGCCTTCCACTCTTATCTGACTGCACCAGACATGTACCTCTCCCTAACACACACCACTACAGTCCATACTATCTTACTCATGTACAGTAGAGAGGCCAGATACACAGCAACATAAACACACTGTACTGAACAGTAAAAATATGAATAACTTGTGTAATTGACATTCAACCAAGTTATTGACCTTGACATGGAGGGCTACTGTTAGTGTAGGGATAGGTCATGTCAGACTTCTGTACTTTCCCTGTGCTGAAATCACCCTCTGACATCTGAACCTTGCCTGACCTGGGCCAAGTTGGCCGATGTCCACCTTGTAGGAGTGCATTCCAGAAGGTCAAGTTTGTGTGTGTGCGTGTGCGTGTGTGTGTGTGTGTTGTGTCTTCAGCTATTTTTTGCTCAGTGGTGAAAAGATGTTCTCTGAGTCACCATGGCAGTGAACACACAAACACTCACCATCAAACAAATTCCTCTCTGACCAGCTATATGTATGTGGACAGCATATATTTGAGGCTAAGTAGGTTTCTACACGTCTGTGCACATGCACTCACACACTCACACACATATGAGTATCTATTTCTGGGAGGAGGGTACCCCGCTACGGTAATCTTAACCCTGGTAACAGGTGGGTTTGTGGGTTTGTGGGTACGACAGGGAGAGTGATTGGGTTGTATTAGGGGGGTCAGTTTGTTGTACTGAAGAAGGCTGGAGGGAGGGGATTTGGGGGCTATCGCCTTTCTCACAGTGGGAGAGGCAGAGTAGGCCATTAGAGGAAAGGCCAGAGAGGAAAGAGGCCATGGCTGACCAGGACAACTCTGTCACTGTGAGTAACTGACTGGGGAACACTGGCTGCTCATACAACCATATAGCGTTGCTGTTTATCTTCCATAGATAACTAGCTTGCTAAAAGACAGTCCGGAGGCTCCATACAGAGGGTGTGACGCAATTGCAGAGCCTCCGGAGGCTTGCTGATGCCAAATCAACCTCCGTACCACATCTTCCTTTGACAAATTCCTTCACAATAGCTCTGTTCTGTTATGCGAAGCGCAAGAAGTAGGAATGCACTGACTGCTGCAGAGGCCCGCATCGCAGAAAAATGCTGTGTGGCCAATACAGACTGGATTGACCATAAATCAGCTTTAAGTGCTAACAAGTGCTAAGTGCTGTTTGGTGTTCACTCCAAGATGACTGTCTCAGCCTCAACTTTCCACATGGGACAGCAGTTGATCAAAACTGTCTTTAGTGTGTATAAAAGGACAGTGCATGCATGTCTTTATACGTTTTGAATATGTATATGTGCATGTCTGTGTGAGTGTGCATTGTTCAAGGTCTTGTACATGAGAAAGTAAAGGTCTCGCATACAGTTTCCAGAGTCACAGTGTGAGGGTGTTGACAGACAGATGGAGATGGTTAAGGAATGAGGAGAAAAGTGATGGAACGCAAGGAGGATCAAGTGGAGGGAATACTTTTAGTAACAGGTAGTTCTCTTAGACTAACTACATTTCCCAGAAAGCACTGTGGCTTTTCCTTTAACTGGGAAGGAGCGGTGTTTAACAAGATTACATGAACTCTTAAGTAGAAAGTTGGAAACATTGTGACTTTTTCCTTGACGAATCTCTAATCTAGTGGCTGAGAGAGAAGTGGTTGTCTGTGCTCAGGCTGTGGAGTTAGCTACCACACTCAAAGGCCTAGCGGTCTGTCGCAGGGAAATGCTCTGAAAGATTCGCTGTTGAATATAGCTCTCTCACTTTCTCAGTGATCCCCTCTCTTTCCCTCCCTCTCTTTTTTAGGCAGTCTTTTCTTTGCACAGAGCTGCACCACTTGCACTAGTGCTCCGTTGAGGGGTGAGGGTTTGCATCATTAGTTGCCATGCCCACGGCTTGGGCATGTGGGTCCTCATTCTCTCTGTTACCACTGTCTCAAAGGAGGGTCAGTTCCAGTCACTACTGAATGGGGGCCAATGTCACTGTGGCAGTGTGTGTTGTGTAACTTGTGTTGAACACATTTTTGAGTCACTGTGTGTGGTCGCACTTGCTTGGGTGGGTATGTATTTTCATTTCTAAGCCTAACCAATGTGTGCAGTGTGTATGTTTTTGTGTGTGTTTGTAATTCTGTAGGTGGCTGGGACTTGGGATCACAAAAAGTGGTATGACGGTTGCTCACGATCTTATTCACGTTGATTAATCCCTGGCCATGCTTTGGTCAGAAACCAGAGAGAAAAATAGGGATGAGCGAAGGAGAATGAGAGCTGGACAGACGGAGTGATACCACATGTAACGACCTAGACATTGAGCAAATGAGGCCTGAGGAGTGTGGGAATAATTGATAGTGATATATACTGTAGATAGACTAATGGTGGGGGAAGGAGGGTTTGCCGCAGTAGACCCTCTCTCCCTCATCCAACTCTTCCCCCCTTCTCTCTCCCCATCTCCCACTCTCCCTCTCTCTCCCAATCTCCCACTCTCCCTCTCTCTCTCCCCATCTCCCTCTCTCGTTCTCTCTCCTCATCTCCCTCGCTCGTTCTCTCTCCTCATCTCCCTCTCCATCTCTCTTCCCCTCTCCCCATGTCCCTCTCCTCATGTCCCTCTCTCTATCTCTACCCCCTTTTCTCTCCTCATCTCTCTCTCTCCATCTCTCTCCCTCTCCCTCTCTCCCCCTCTCTCTACCGCTCCCTCTCTCTCTCTTCTCCTTTCCCCATGTCCCTCTCTCTGTCTCTCCCTCTCTCTCATGCTGCATGAGTGATCCTGTTTCAGCACCCCTGTCTGAGAGAGGCATGAAGCCCCCAGACACAAACAAAACAGAGACTTAACAGGACCACGGCATGTGCTAGACCATGAGCAAGAGCATTCACTAAACACACACCCTACTACCCCAGAACACCATCCAGACTGCCAGCCAGAGCACTGGGCAGAGCAGACACACCCCCAGAACACCATCCAGACTGCCAGCCAGAGCACTGGGCAGAGCAGACACACCCCAGAACACCAGCCAGACTGCCAGCCAGAGCACTGGGCAGAGCAGACACACACCCTACCACCCCAGAACACCATCCAGACTGCCAGCCAGAGCACTGGGCAGAGCAGACACACCCCAGAACACCAGCCAGACTGCCAGCCAGAGCACTGGGCAGAGCAGACACACACCCTACCACCCCAGAACACCATCCAGACTGCCAGCCAGAGCACTGGGCAGAGCAGACACACCCCAGAACACCAGCCAGACTGCCAGCCAGAGCACTGGGCAGAGCAGACACACCCCAGAACACCAGCCAGACTGCCAGCCAGAGCACTGGGCAGAGCAGACACACCCCAGAACACCAGCCAGACTGCCAGCCAGAGCACTGGGCAGAGCAGACACACACCCTACCACCCCAGAACACCATCCAGACTGCCAGCCAGAGCACTGGGCAGAGCAGACACACCCCAGAACACCAGCCAGACTGCCAGCCAGAGCACTGGGCAGAGCAGACACACCCCAGAACACCAGCCAGACTGCCAGCCAGAGCACTGGGCAGAGCAGACACACCCCAGAACACCAGCCAGACTGCCAGCCAGAGCACTGGGCAGAGCAGACACACACCCTACCACCCCAGAACACCATCCAGACTGCCAGCCAGAGCACTGGGCAGAGCAGACACACACGAGAACACCAGCGTGTCCCCTGGTCTTATCACCTACTGTATGTGCAGAGGTAAAGCAAGTCTCAGATGTGAGAGGCTCAGAATGAGGCTACGGTTTTCATCCTAAATGGCACCCCATTCCCTACCTTTGACCAGAAACCTATGTAGGGAATACTGTAGGGTGCCATTTGGGACACAGCTAGTTCAGGGGGACGGGGATGGAGCCTAGGACAGAGGCTCTGTCTGTCTTTATGTGGATGCAAATCACCTGCACCCCCTCCTTTAGGGTCCCCAGCCTGCCAGGCCTGCTTCTGATTGGCCAATGGGAGGGGGCTGGCCCAACTGTCCTATCTTGTTCAATAACAGCGTGGAGGGAGATGAAGGAAACACCAATGGAAAGCATTTATAGTCTTGTACTGTCTGTGTGTCTTTTGACTTTGTATGGTTTTGATTTGAATGAAGGTTTCTGACAATAATATACATATCTCTCCATCTCCCTCTGTCTTCCCTGATACCTACCTCTCCTTCTCCCACTCTATGTGCCTCTCTTCACCCCCCTCTATATCTCCCCTTTCTCTCCCTCAGGCTGATGCTGTCACTAGTTTTCTGCGGGCGGCTCGTTCTGGTAACATGGACAAGGCCATCGACCATATAAAGAACGGCATAGACATCAACACAGCCAATCAGGTGAGAGAGCTGCAAGGCCCGGTAGCCAATCAAAATGCTTGTGGAGAGTACATTAATACATGTCTCCAAACTCTGAGATTCATTTTGGATTCACCAGGATCAATCAAAGCCTTCCTGTTTGTAAAAGTCTCAATCAGCTAATGGAACTGATTTATTACACTCTTTCATTTCATTTGTCCATCTACGTTGGCTGTGGAACTAGTATTTCACAATGTTGCGTCACCATACTGCAGCGCTAGGATAATGCATGAATAAAAGTATGAAAACAAGTTAACTACTGTATAGGCACATTAGGTCAAATAAAGATGAGTCATCTTTCAGACCATGTCAAAACGACAGCGCGAGCACACACACACACACACACACACACACACACACACACACACACATACACACACACACACACACACACACACATACACACACACACACACACACACATACACACACACACACACACACACACATACACACACACACACATACACACACACACACACATACACACACACACACACACATACACACACACACACACACACATACACACACACACACACACACACACACACACACACATACACAGGAAGAGTCTTATCAGCAAAGTTCAGATGCAGTGTTATAAAGGGACAGCAGGAATGGATAGAGGGAAAGATAAAACATAGAAGAGCAGGAAATGGCAGGAGAGAGGGGGAAGAATATTTTAGAGTCACTGGCTAACATTCATGTTTTTTTATCTTCCAATGCAGTGCAACTATAAATCTAGTCAGTCTACTGTATCTTAGTCTATGCCGCTCTGACATTGCTCGTCCATATATTTAGATATTCTTAATTCCATTCCTTTACTTAGATTTGTGTTTATTGGGTATATGATGTGGAATTAAATATTACTTGTTAGATATTACTGCACTGTCGGAGCTAGAAACACAAACATTTTGCTACACCCACAATAACATCTGCAAAACATGTGTATGTGACCAATAAAATTTGATTTGATTTTTGATTTGACTTGTAGGTTATGCCACAAACACATGTTACAGAAGCAATCTAAGAAACTCTTATGTTGATAAAATGCTGAGTGTTACTGTGAGATGGATGTAATGCACTGGTGTACTGCACACCACCAGTTTGAAGCTAAGACATTGACAACAAATATGGACATAGTAAAATAACTAAAAGCGTGTAAAAAAAAAAATCGAAAGGATATTTCATGCTGAAACCCTGATATTAAACACCAGTGGTATTCAGTAAGTTGATGGTTTATATTTACTGTAGGACAATGCTTTGTCATTCCATTTTCTGTTTTAAAATAATCTTATGTAATTATTTCATATATTTTAGATGTGATAAGGCCAGAGAGAGGGCCAGAGATAATTACAGATCCCTCTGATAATCTGAAGTAAACCCAAAAGGGCCCCTAAATGTCTTGTGATAGATTACAGAAAATCCTTGAAAGATACCAAAATTCTGATAGTTTACTGGTACATTTTGAAAGTTTACAGTAATTTACCCTCCCTTTGCAACCCTAGACATGAACCTTCTTATGATGGGATAAAGGTCCGCCATTTTGGTCAACCATGGTTTGCCAGTGCTGTGATTGGATGTTGTGTAAAATAATACATTTTAAGAATTGATCTGCAATGTATGTTTGTTAGCTAGCTAGCCAGTCAGTTTTAGAGAAACTATACCATAGATGTTTCAAATGAAAAGCGGTACACCACTGATGTAATGATCCTCTCTGTTGGACTGAGGTGATTGACTGCATCCTGAATGGCACCATTATGAGGCAGCAGGTAGCCTAGTGGTTAAGAGCATTGGGCCAGTAAGCGAAAGGTTTGAGTCCCTGAGCCAACTAGGTGAAAAATCTACCGATGTGCCCTTGAGCAAGGCGCTTAACTCTAATTGTTCCTGTAAGTCGCTCTGGATAAGAGTGTCAGGTAAATGTAATAATTCCCTTCAAAATGCACTACGTTTGACCAGGGCCTATAGCAGTACATAGAGAATAGGGTTCCATTTTGGACTCATCCATCGTCTCTCTCTTGGCTTGGAATGTGTTTGATGTGATATCAGCCAGCAGAATATCTGTCTTGGCTCTGGGTCCAACTCAGTGTACAGTGTGTTCTGTTCTGTTCTGCTCCAATACCTGCTGTGTGGATTGTCCCTGACTGTATGTACTGTATATCATTGTTTGTCTTGAATGTGAATTACTGTGTAAGATTTAAGTGTGTGCAATATGTGTGTGTGTTTGTATGATATGTCTAGACTGTGTGTGTGTGTGTGTGTGTGTGTGTGTGTGTGTGTGTGTGTGTGTGTGTGTGTGTGTTTTGAGGCCCAGGTAGCCAGTCTCTCTGTAGTAGGTGACAGGTACGGAATAGGGGGATTCGGGGGAAGGTGTTAAATAGGGTAGGGGTTACTCCTCAGGCCCATCTCCTCCATGCTGCCTGCTTTACCCTGATGGCTGCTCCCATGGTGGCCAGAGACAACTACGCCATGAGGGGGATGAGGTTGCCTATAGGCCATACAAACAGGGCAGCAGTGTGTGTGTGTGTGTGTGTGTGTGTGTGTGTGTGTGTGTGTGTGTGTGCGATTCTCCAGCTCATTAGGCCAGCTTAGCCATGGTTTGCTAAACACTCTACCTCTGTACTATAATGCTGCCAGTGCTAATGCTACAATCAAGATTAGCATCAAACACATTCCCAGGTTAAACGCTCATAACGAACATAGGATTCAATACATGCATACAAGTAGGTGTAACGAGACCTCAGGCTGCTGAAGAGAGACACCCTGTGGACAAACAGAAACCCTACAGCCATATGTAATTACATTTGTACATTTTATCTGCAGTCTCAGGTTACCATTGACAGCCATTCTCCTTCAAATCATGTATAATGCAATGTGTGTCATTTCAAACCAACTCTGTATTAGTGTTTTGGAATTGTCTCAAGTGTTTTGAGTGTGGTTGTGAAATTGGATGTGATATTGGTAATGTGTTGTGTGTGTGTGTCTCCCAGTGTGTTGTTGTTGTGCAGAGTAAGGTGTCAGCCTGATGGAGGTTCGGTGGAGGCTTGGCTGTGGCAGTCGTGTCTCTTGTACCCAGTCTGAGTAGATACATCTGCCATGGGCTAGCTCACCGACCACCCAGCTGCACTGCCTCTCTCCCTCCCTCCCTCCCTCCCCTCCCTCCCCTCCCTCCCTCCCCTCCCTCCCTCTCTCTCTCCCTCCCTCCCTCCCTCCCTCCCCTCTCTCCCTCCCTCCCTCCCTCCCTCCCTCCCTCCCTCCCTCCCCCTTCCTCTCCTCACACCCTCCCTCCCTCCCCTCTCTCCCTCCCTCCCCTCCCTCCCTCCCTCCCTCCCTCCCCCTTCCTCTCCTCACACCCTCCCCTCCCTCCCTCCCCTCCCTCCCTCCCCTCTCTCCCTCCCTCCCCTCCCTCCCTCCCTCCCTCCCCCTTCCTCTCCTCACACACCCTCCCTCTCTCCCTCCCTCCCTCCCCTCCCTCCCTCTCTCCCTCCCTCCCCTCCCTCCCTCCTCCCTCCCTCCCTCCCTCCCCTCCCTCCCTCCCTCCCTCCCTCCCCTCCCTCCCTCTCTCCCTCCCTCCCTCCCTCCCTCCCTCCCTCCCCCTTCCTCTCCTCACACCCTCATAACCCCTCAAGTTATTTCTCTCTTACGCCCTCTACTTATTCCCCCCCTCCTTTGTCATTCTCTTTATCCCTCATGCTCCATTTCCCATCTCTGCTTCTACCCCCCCCCCGCCCCGCCCCTCCAGTCTGCAGTAGAGTGATGGTGTGCTGTGGTCTCTCCACTCAGAGGAATAATATCAGTGGTGTGGGAAAGGTCCAACCTCACATGTCCTGTGTCACTGAAGGAAGGCTGTGTGAGGTCAGACCTATCTCACACAGCTCGTATTCTTCCCAGCCCCGAGACCACCGGCCTGCCATCCCCCTCCCATCCTCGTCCTCCTCCTCACCATCATCATCATCATAATTCCAGTGTTAATCTCTAGTAGATACTGTATGTGTAGAGGCTGTTTGTCTTGACCATACGGTACAGTTGGACTCAGTTACATACTTTAGCATTTTATACATCTAGGAAGAGCTGTATAATAAGCAGAGCAGTGCTTGTCTGGGGATCTGATCCTTTGGTGTGTCTCAGGGTGCTGTGTGAGATTACGTTCAGTGTCTGGGTTCTGACTTGTTGGTGTGATTATGGTGTGTGAGAGCGGAGTGTGTGATGGAGGCCCAAAGGTCTGTGTTTTTTAGTTCTGTGTGTGCAGTGTGTGTTAGGGACCCTACAGTGTGAGGTCTCCTCTTCTCTCTCTCCTCCCTCAGAATGGGCTCAACGGGTTGCATCTGGCCTCTAAAGAAGGCCACGTTAAAATGGTGCTGGAGCTGCTACATGGAGGCATTGATGTGGAAACCCAGACTAAGGTACTCCCACAACCTCCTGCACTATACCACATTACCACTCATGTACTCCACAAAGCCTATGCCACCACCAAAGTACAATATACTGCATACTCAAATTATTCTACTTACCGTAAAACTTCAGTTAAACGCTGAGTCTCAAATAGCTGGGCAACGGCATACAGGTCAGCAAATCAACGGCTGTTTCAAATAAATGCTGGGTCTAAATTAATTGTTTACGAGGTTACCATGAATTACCATGAATTGTTCAGAAGATTTAATGTTTGATTTGTTACAATTCAGTAAAAAAATGATGGCAATCATCCGTTTTTATCGCCAGTAAGAAACTGCTAACCAGTGACTGCTAACAGCTGAGAACTGCTAGCTAACTGGCAGGCACAAAAAAAGTCAACGACTTCGGGAGTACAGACCCCCAGAAATCTGCCAATCGACCTCTGGTGAAAGTAAGAACTGGTGAAAATGCACAATTAAAGAGGAGAATAATTATTATGTCAAATAAGTTATTTTTTCCTAAATAAAGGCAAACTAAGACAAAAGAAATGTGACACAGTGTGTAAATGATAACACATTACTGCAGGAAATTAAGAAATTGATTAGATTTCTAGAATTAAAACAATTAACTTCGCAAATGAGCAAAAGCTTTGTGCATTAAGGAAATAGACACCTAGCCTGTTGTGTTCAGTGATTTAAGCAAATAAACGCATGGGCTATGAATTGAAGTTTTACGGTATTAAAGCGTACTACTACTTACAAGTACCACACTACTTTAGATGCTTTCATACAAACACTATGTCTCATGTCTTCTCTTGTCCTGTGCCTCCACAGAAAGGCAACACAGCTCTGCACATTGCTGCCCTGGCTGGGCAGGAGCAAGTGGTGGCAGAGCTGGTAAATTACGGGGCCAACATCAATGCCCAGTCCCAGGTGAGACCCCCACCAGTGTCAGAAGAGACCCCGACCCCACTGGCAGAACCTCCTGCAGAAGAGCCACCAGCCACAACGGATACACATACAGTTAGATACAGTTATAATACAGTTATGCTGCATTATACTGCATGGAACTCAGGGTTTGGGGTCTGAATTTCGGAATGTATTTCGATTCAACCCACGAATTGAAATTTGAATTTGAATTAAAGGAAGTATAATTTAATTCAAAGAAATTCAACTGAGACATGAAACATGAAAGTCTCATTCCTTTGCCACATCTGCCAGTTATTACTAAAAAGAATAAAGATACCATTTCAACATAAGCTTGATTATAACTGACATTTTTCATCAGCATTTTGATTTGTATTTTTGTCATGAAATGTTAGGTAGTTCCCTTCCATTCTGGAGTGTTTGAACTAATGGGACATTTATTTTTCCCCCCAGATATTTAATAACATGTAAGTAAATTATTAATTATTACAGACAACCTACAAAATCATCTTAGAATATTTCCATACCACTGTAATTATTTAAAACTTAAACTTAAAAATGTATTTTTTCATTATGTTATACATAGTATAGCACTGTACCATACATGATGTCAAAATAAATATTTGTATAGTGAATTGTAGCTATTTGAATTTCATTGAATTTCCTTTAATTGTACTTAATTTATTTCAAATTCAATGCAATTTTTGCTTCCTGTGGGATGTGCCCAATTCAATTCAAATTCAAGTATTGCTGTGAGCAGCATTGAGAGCAGCATTAACAGGGTCCGAGTAATAGAAATAGCAGCTCTTGGTCACTCGTCGGGCACTCTGGCAATGAAATGGGCAAAGGCTATACCTTTAAGCATGTTTACCAATTGCACGTTTTCCAAATTGCACGATTCTACCTCTAATATGTGATGAGGTATGTCTAATACATGCTACCATGTTACTGCCATAGACTACTGTCCCTTCCAACTTCATGTTTACCAAATTCCATTCCCCTAAGTCCTACGGTTCAATAGTTATAGCCTTCAGTGCACAGTAGTGCCTCAGTAAAGGCCATCTTTATCCACAACACATTTTCCTTAGCAATTTAGCTAGGGACTAGTTTGGAGATTCTACATATCAAATATTCAGTGAATCTGAGTTGTGATTCATGTGAAGAAGAAATGTTAGATCATTTTAGCATTAGCATTACATTAGCACTTTTTGGTCAAAGTTATATGACCTGTGTTTTCCATGTTATTTTAAGATATCAACACTAAACTACGTACATATCTTCAGGGACATGTTGTCAATCACCTGTACGAGTTGGATTTGATAGTTTGGGCAAATGTTTTGAATGTGTTTTGGATGTGTGCATGGTTTTTAATTAACTGTAGTGCTACATTACCTAGGGGCCAATGAGTGCATCATAGGTACGCATGATGGGTTCTACCATCCTGCCAAATTCTACAGCGTTTTACCCATGTGTTGTTGAGATATTGACCAAAAGGAAAAATGCACAAAGAAGAACACTAACAAAAGCAATAGGGTTCCTGCACCTTCGGCATTAGGATCCCTAATTAAAGAGAGCTATTTTCAATACAATTCAGAATTGACCCCAACCCTGATTGAGTAAAAATAAAGAAAGAAAGTCGCACAGTCTACTGTATATATGCTCATGAATTTGTTGGGAGCATTTATAGTGCACAACTTTCTTTATTTTTACACAGTTTCAGTTTACTATTCCGTTAGTCAGCACCTCTACTAACATTTTTGGTTGTGCATAAACTCCTGCATTTGGCCCAACTCCCGATTGAAACATGATGTCAGGCCATCGTACACTCTTAGAAAAAAGGTTCTCTCTCTAACCTAAAAGGGTTCCCCATAGGAAAACCCTTTGCAGAACCGTTTTTGGTTCCACGTAGAACCCTTTTGGTTCCAGGTAGAACCCAAAAGATTTCTACCTGGAACCAAAAAGGGTTCTCCTATGGAGACAGCCGAAGAACCCTTTTGGAACCCTCTTTTCTAAGAGTGTATTAGCTAAATGCAACTCTGTTAATATCTGTCTGCCTTCTTGTCTTTCTGTGTGCTTGTGCTTCCTCTGTGTTTATTTGTGTGTGTGTGTGTATGTGTGTGTGTGTGTGTGTGTGTGTGTGTGTGTGTGTGTGTTGCTGTTGTGTTGTGCTCCTCCCTGTGTGTATGTGTCCATGTGTGTGTCTGTCTGTAACAGAAGGGCTTCACTCCGCTCTACATGGCCGCACAAGAGAATCATCTAGAAGTTGTGAAGTTCCTTTTGGAGAACGGGGCCAATCAAAGCATTCCTACTGAGGTAACAGCCAATCAGCAAAATGCAGGGCCTCCCGAGTGGCGCAGGGGTCTAAGGTACTACATCACAGTGCTTGAGGCGTCACTACAGCCCCAGGTTAGATCCCAGGCTGTGTCACAGCTGGCTGTGACCGGGAGACCCATGAGGCGGTGCACAATTGGCTCAAGGTTAGGGGAGGGTTTGGCCGGCCAGGATTTCCTTGTTCCATCGTTTTCTAGTGACTCCTTGTGGCGGGCCGGGCGCCTGCAAGCTGAAGTGTACTGTGTTTTGGAGGACGAATGGCTCTCGACCTTCGCCTCTCCGAGTCAGTAGGGGAGTTGCAGCGATGGGACAAGACTGTAACTACCAATTGGGGAGAAAAACGGGTTTTAAAAAAAGTTGCACAAAAATATAAAACACTCACCAAATTCCCAGGTTTTTCAGGAATCCAAGTTGGAACATTCCCAGAATCAGGAAGGTATAAGCAGGAAATTATTCATTTTCAAACTTTACAACACACCTCCTGTACTATTCCCTCTATCGCTTATCAATCCTTTTGACTCTCACTGTCCTTCCCTTCCCCGTCTCTCTGGGTCACTAAACCTTTCTTCGCCTCTGTCTCCGCTCCTTTCTCCTCTGTCAGGATGGCTTTACCCCTCTCGCCGTGGCTCTTCAGCAGGGACATGAGAACGTTGTGGCCCTGCTCATCAATTACGGCACCAAGGGCAAAGTTCGCCTCCCCGCACTGCACATAGCAGCACGGAACGACGACACGCGCACAGCTGCTGTGCTTCTACAGAACGACCCCAACGCAGACGTCCTGAGCAAGGTAGGTACTCACCGTGTGTTTGTCTTCACATAGTTTACTGTGTCCCAGAGCGAGTGGAGGAGACGATACTTGTCAAATTAGAACACATCAAGGCCTTTAGTATAAGAGCTCTGGTCTCCTGTGTCCCTACAGACAGGCTTCACACCGCTTCATATCGCTGCACACTACGAGAACCTGAGCGTCGCACAACTGTTGCTCAACAGAGGAGCCAATGTCAACTTCACCCCTAAGGTATGTCTGTTCCCCTCTGCCCTAGCATCACTGACACATAGTATTGTTACCAGTCCCTCAACGGGTCTCTTTCTTGTCTTACTGCTTTTCTCCTCTGTAATTCTCTCTAGAATGGCATCACACCTTTGCACATCGCATCCAGGAGGGGGAATGTGATCATGGTACGACTCCTGCTGGACCGAGGGGCACAGATTGATGCCAAGACCAAGGTACTGTACTGCATCCCCTATGTCTCTCTCTAGTCTCTAGTGTCAAGCCCTGTCCTGTTACACAAATGATACTATATCGCCCTAGACCAGTGGTTAACTGTCCTCTCTCGCTCTCTCGCTCCAGGATGAGTTGACTCCACTGCACTGTGCAGCCAGGAATGGACACGTGAGGATCATTGAGATCCTGTTAGACCAAGGGGCTCCCATCCAGGCCAAGACCAAGGTACATCTAACGCTAACCCACCAAGTCCTGATCCCTGGACAGTTGTGCTCAAATGCTGCATGCACACAACATAATAAGTAATGCATTGCATCATCCCTCTCTCCTTCTCTCTCTCTCCCCCCCACTCTCCTACAGAACGGCCTTTCTCCCATCCACATGTCAGCACAGGGGGACCACATGGACTGTGTGAGGCAACTAATGCAGTACAATGCTGCAATTGATGACATCACACTGGACCACCTGACCCCCCTGCATGTTGCGGCCCACTGTGGGCACCACCGCATGGCCAAAGTGCTGCTGGACAAGGGAGCCAAACCCAACTCTCGTGCACTGGTCAGTACTACACTCATACATACAGTTGAAGTCAGAAGTTTACATACACTTAGGCTGGAATTTTCCAAGCTGTTTAAAGGCACAGTCAACTTAGTGAATGTAAACTTCTGACCCACTGGAATTGTGATACAGTGAATTATAAGTGAAATAATTTGTCTGTAAACAATTGTTGGAAAAATGACTTGTGTCATGCACAAAGTGTCCTAACCAACTTGCCAAAACTATATTTTGTTAACAAGAAATTTGTGGAGTGGTTAAAAAACGAGTTTTAATGACTCCAACCTAAGTGTAAGTAAACTTCCGACTTCAACTGTATATACAGTACTATGTATTCATTACACATACATACACACACACACCTTCAGTGTGCAGCTGTGTTGAGGTGGTGTGCCTTAGTGACACAGCTGTTGTGTCCTCAGAATGGTTTCACTCCACTTCACATCGCCTGTAAGAAGAACCACATGCGTGTGATGGACCTCTTGCTGAAACACTCTGCTTCCCTAGAGGCTGTGACGGAGGTGAGAGAGATTGGGGCGAGAGAAAGAGATGGAATGTATGCTAGGGAAAGATAAGAGAAGGATTCTGCCAAGGAGAGAGGGATGATTGTTTCATTGTCTGTTTTTTATCTCCCCAGTCTGGCCTGACCCCTTTACATGTGGCCTCGTTCATGGGCCACCGCAAAATAGTCACCATCCTGGTACAGAAGGGAGCTTCTCCCAGTGCTTCCAATGTGGTGAGTCCCCTCCCCATCCATCCACCTCATCACTGACTGAACTGGCTCCTCTGGCCCCTTTTCACAATGCTTTTGTCTTATGGACTTACACTATTCACATTTGTGTTTGTCTGATTGTGTGTGAGCAGAAAGTGGAGACTCCTCTCCACATGGCATGTAGAGCAGGACACTATGAGGTGGCAGAGTTCTTACTGACCAATGCAGCGCCAGTAGACGCCAAGGCCAAGGTAATGACTACACACACACACACACACACACACACACACACACAATCAGAACAACATTCAGTGCGCTTGCTCGTTCCCCACATGACTCCCAACACCATATGTCTGTACCTCTCCTCCCTCTCTCCTGTCCTCCACCCCACCCTGTCCAGGATGACCAGACACCACTCCACTGTGCGTGTCGGATGGGCCACAAGGAGCTGGTTAAGCTGCTGCTGGAGCACAAGGCCAACCCCAACTCCACCACCACGTCCGGACACACACCCCTCCACATCGCTGCCCGCGAGGGACACGCTCAGACCACACGCATCTTACTGGACATGGAGGCCCAGCAGACCAAGATGACCAAGGTACAGTCTGTTGTCCGATGCCCACACACTCTAATCTCTCTGGGTGTTTCTCTATGTGGGCCTGTGTGCTCTCCCCGATGTCTCTATATCTCTATCTGGGATGTCTCTGCAGAAAGGCTTCACTCCTCTCCATGTGGCTTCGAAATATGGCAAAGTGGACGTGGCAGAGCTGCTGCTGGAGAGAGGGGGCAACCCTAACGCTGCTGGCAAGGTAAGGGTTGTAGAACACAGGGAGGAGGGAAGAACAGGGGTGTGTGGAGGGAATGGCCAAAAGGTATTTTGAGATTGAAGGATGCTAGATTAAAATTATGGTGGATTATATGTGTGTGTCTCCTTTACCTTCAGAATGGTCTGACTTCTCTCCATGTGGCTGTCCATCATGACAACCTGGACGTGGTTAACCTGCTGGTCAGCAAGGGAGGCTCCCCACACAGTGCAGCTAGGGTGAGAGACCAGACAAACACACACACACTCACACAAATATAATTGTACTATACGCTAATACCCCTTTGGTTCTCTGTTTTAGAATGGCTACACCCCTCTTCACATAGCATCGAAGCAGAACCAGGTGGAGGTTGCTAGCAGCCTGCTGCAGTACGGTGCCTCGGCCAACGCCGAGTCCCTCCAGGGGGTCACGCCCCTCCACCTGGCCGCTCAGGAGGGCCGGCCTGACATGGTCGCCCTGCTCATCTCCAAACAGGCCAACGTCAACCTGGGGAACAAGGTGAGGCCTCAGGGACTGATACATGGAAGGAGTTAGGATGATTTGGGTGAGCGCTGTTCGTTCTGCTATAACAAGATGCCTTATCTTTGCCCCTGGCTCCTCTCCCCTCAGAGTGGACTGACTCCTCTCCACCTGGTGGCACAGGAAGGCCACGTGGGCATCGCTGATATCCTGGCGAAGCAGGGGGCGTCAGTGTATGCTGCCACACGGGTAAGACCACACTCCTGTTGACCTCTGGGACAAGGCGAGGGATACAACAGTATCGTTGATCAATAGCTCCCAGCGACATATACTGTACATCAGGACTCTGTAAACACTTTTCATTGTTAAAGCATCTCAGTAGATGATAGGATATTGCAGTAGATAATTGCATTCCATCACACATGAAAACTCCTCCTTTGTGCCCGGTTGTAGAGAGTTGGTATGAAGTACACACCCCTACCTCATCATGACATGCACACTGTTACAGTTTGTTATCTGAAGCTAATCTTAAATTCAGGGAATGTTAATGCAAGGTCAGTATGGTACCAGTAACAGAGCTACATGATGAACGATGGGGGCTCCATGGCAGATAGAGTGTCTGAGACCTGACCTTTCCTCTCCTTGGTATAAATAGCCACTGACTGCTTCTCCTGGCTCAGGGTTACGATACCAACATCAATAATAATAATAATAATAATAAACATCACCTAACTACCCTCAGGGCAGGGGCCTCCATGGTTCACTAGACAACATTACCCGAAGACTCAGTGTATCAAACGCAGAGCTTGTAGGGTAAAGGGGACACACACTATAGATATTGTGTAGTGTGTATGTGTTGAATTTGTAATCATGTGACCTCATGTTTAGTTAGCTATCCAGTTGTTAGTGTGTGCTGGTTGTATTTGATACTGATGGGGTCCTACTCTGTGTTTCTGTCCCACATCATGTCTCTGTTTCAGATGGGATACACCCCTCTCCATGTTGCCTGTCACTATGGCAATGTAAAGATGGTGAAGTTCCTCCTGCAGCAGCAGGCCAATGTCAACAGCAAGACTAAGGTGAGCACCTCCCTCTGTACGCCAATGGAACTACACTTACCCCAAATGCATTGTTAACCGTAAAGCACAGTAATATGAACTGGCTATGTGATGTGATTATTTTCATTGTGTCTGGTCAGTATGTTAATGATTGTGTCTCTGTCCCTCAGGTTGGTTACACTGCCCTGCACCAGGCAGCCCAACAGGGCCACACAGACATCGTCACCTTACTGCTCAAACATGGAGCCCAGCCGAACGAGGTCGCTACTGTACGCACCACTGCCTTTCACTCCCTTTCAGTCCTCCACCTCATCCATCATCCTCCTCCAACACTCCATCATCTGTTCAACGACTCTCTCTCAGTCTATCTCCTCTCTCTCTCTCTCTGTTAGAACGGTACGTCGGCCCTGTCCATCGCCAAGCGGTTGGGGTACATCTCTGTAATCGACGTTCTCAAACTGGTTACCGAGGAGACGGTTTCCATGGTGAGAAGTAAATAAGTACCACTGTTGATCATCTGAGTCTGTGTAGAAGTACTTTTTGGTGTTGTCAAATATCTTCCACTAATGCTTTTTATATCCCTCCCGATGCAGACATTGTATACATTTTTGAGTAGTTTGTAATCCTTCTATGCTGCTCTTTATTCAGTCTTTAACCCGTCTCTCTTCTCTCTCTTCTCCCATTCTCTCCCTCAGACCACCACAGAGAAACATCGTATGAGTTTCCCAGAAACAGTGGATGAGATATTGGACGTATCAGAGGACGAAGGTACACAACACTTAACAATACATTACAGACAGAACACAAGAAAACAGATTCAGTCCTGAACACACTTTCTCCTCCTTTTGGCCAGATAGAAGATGTATTGAACTTTCATTTCTTATTAATAGTGAGATTATAGCTATACAAATACCTCGTTATATTTTATGGCACAATTAGTTGCCAGTCCATTCTATAAAAAGAAAATCTGAACACTTTGAATAGACTTATTATAAATGATTTGTAACTGTGCACAGCCTCCTAAAATATGCCTCTTTTGATTGTTTTTTAGGAATTGCACAGCTAACTATAGGTATGACTGTCTCCTTCTCTCTTCTCTGTGCGGTGCTCATAGGTCATCTTAGAGTGTGGCTCCATTTCAAGCTTGTGACGTCTCTCTCTGCCTCTCTTTCTCTCCACCTCTCTTTCTCTCCGCTTCTCCTCTTTTCCGCCTGGTCCTTTTGTGACTTTCTCTCTCTCCTGATGCCCACTGTGGTGCATCCATTTCATGGCTCCATGTCTATAACCTTTCTTTATCCCTCCAATAACATAGACCTGACTATCAGTCACTAACACCCAAGATCAGATGTATTCTATCTCTCTCCATGTCACTGCGGCTGGGGGCTGGGGGCTGGGGGTGGCTGTCCTCACCAGCCTACTGGGTGAAACAGCACAGCCTACTGTACTGTACGAGAAAAGCCCTGTAGTGGAGGTTGTACACTAACCCATTAAGTGTATCAAACCATTCACTACGATTTTTTAATCTAGGTGAACATTTAATTATCTGGTTAAAAAATTTGCGAAAGCTACTGTACTGTATCAACATCCAAGATGTTACTGTACTGAATCAACATCCAAGATGTTACTGTACTGTATCAACATCCAAGATGTTACTGTACTGTATCAACATTAAGATGTTACTGTACTGTATCAACATTAATATGTTACTGTACTGTATCAACATCCAAGATGTTACTGTACTGTATCAACATTAAGATGTTACTGTACTGTATCAACATTAAGATGTTACTGTACTGTATCAACATTAAGATGTTACTGTACTGTATCAACATCCAAGATGTTACTGTACTGTATCAACATTAAGATGTTACTGTACTGTATCAACATCCAAGATGTTACTGTACTGTATCAACATTAAGATGTTACTGTACTGTATCAACATCCAAGATGTTACTGTACTGTATCAACATTAAGATGTTACTGTACTGTATCAACATTAAGATGTTACTGTACTGTATCAACATCCAAGATGTTACTGTACTGAATCAACATTAATATGTTACTGTACTGTATCAACATTAATATGTTACTGTACTGTATCAACATCCAAGATGTTACTGTACTGTATCAACATTAAGATGTTACTGTACTGTATCAACATCCAAGATGTTACTGTACTGAATCAACATTAATATGTTACTGTACTGTATCAACATTAAGATGTTACTGTACTGTATCAACATTAATATGTTACTGTACTGTATCAACATTAAGATGTTACTGTACTGTATCAACATTAAGATGTTACTGTACTGAATCAACATTAATATGTTACTGTACTGTATCAACATTAATATGTTACTGTACTGTATCAACATTAAGATGTTACTGTACTGAATCAACATTAATATGTTACTGTACTGTATCAACATTAAGATGTTACTGTACTGTATCAACATCCAAGATGTTACTGTACTGAATCAACATCCAATATGTTACTGTACTAAATCAACATTAATATGTTACTGTACTGTATCAACATTAATATGTTACTGTACTGTATCAACATCCAAGATGTTACTGTACTGTATCAACATTAAGATGTTACTGTACTGTATCAACATCCAAGATGTTACTGTACTGTATCAACATTAATATGTTACTGTACTGTATCAACATTAAGATGTTACTGTACTGTATCAACATTAAGATGTTACTGTACTGTATCAACATCCAAGATGTTACTGTACTGTATCAACATCCAAGATGTTACTGTACTGTATCAACATTAAGATGTTACTGTACTGTATCAACATTAAGATGTTACTGTACTGAATCAACATTAATGTGTTACTGTACTGTATCAACATTAAGATGTTACTGTACTGTATCAACATTAATATGTTACTGTACTGTATCAACATTAAGATGTTGCTGTACTGTATCAACATTAAGATGTTACTGTACTGAATTAACATTAAGATGTTACTGTACTGTATCAACATTAATATGTTACTGTACTGTATCAACATTAAGATGTTACTGTACTGTATCAACATTAATATGTTACTGTACTGTATCAACATCCAAGATGTTACTGTACTGTATCAACATCCAAGATGTTACTGTACTGTATCAACATTAAGATGTTACTGTACTGTATCAACATTAAGATGTTACTGTACTGTATCAACATTAATATGTTACTGTACTGTATCAACATTAAGATGTTACTGTACTGTATCAACATTAAGATGTTACTGTACTGTATCAACATTAAGATGTTACTGTACTGTATCAACATTCCACGGTGTTGATGGTGTTATCTGGCTGTTGCTGTCTTGTTGTTGTGATGTGTTTATCAATGTTCCTCCATTGTGACCCACTACATCCGCTGTCATTTGTATAGTCTGTTTCTGTAGTGTTTAAAGACGTGTGTGTGTGTGTGTGCTGTGTGTGTTTGCGGTGGTGTCCATATACTGTGAGGCAATGAGAACAAAGTAATGGTGCGACAAAAACAGTTTTGCACAAAAGTCTTCAAAGTCCCACGGGTGTCTTATCAACCAGTAGAGGTCAAAATGTAAATGTTACAACACCTTGACTATGATGTCAGAGGAAGTCACACCCTTATATTTTTAGCTCCCTGATAATTTAACTGACAGATTGTCACCGTTGGTCTAAAATTAGAAAGTAGCTTATTTGCTGTCTTAAAGACACAGATCACTTACTCAAATTATGGAACATAAAGGCATATTCCTCTCACATACACATACTTTACACTTCTGATTTTTACAACATCTGACACATACCCACTCATTAAAGGTGTGGCAACACAGAAGAGGAGGTGAGTTGACTCATTTTAAACCTGTGGAAACATACAGACTCACTGGTTAATACGCCCTCACCATTGATTTGGCTCCGGACCACATCCAGGCACCCACTCAAACACTCTGAAAACAACCCTAACACCTCCCGTGCTGATACAGACACAAGCACATGCATTAACGGAACAATTGTTTTTGGCGCTGGTGACTTCTCTCCAGTTAGCTCAGGATTTGAGGGGGTAAGTAACTATAACCTGCCACTTCCTGGAAGAAACTTAAATGGGTAGAGGAACACAGATAAGAGAACATAATAAAGTGAAAATAGATGGTTTTGAGTCATGAGTGCTTTTGTGTATCCGCCATGCCAGTCTATTGTGTGTTGTGAAGTACATACTGTATGTATTTTTATGTACTCTGTGTTTTTTTTTTATACAAGAATGTCCCTCAGCCGGGACTCCCAGAGGGAGAGAAAAAAAACTCAACCTTTAAATCCAGCCAGTTTGGGTCCATGTTGATGTGGACATGACTGTCCCAATGGACATGGACATGGCTGTTGTGACATTGTCCTGTTTTAGACTCAGTTCGTGTTGGGCCATTGGAACTGTCCAGATGTTAGGAAAGTCTGGGATATTTTACTGTAAATACCCAATACTATATGCTGTGCTCCAAATATTAAACTACTGGAAATAGTTTATGGATGAAAAGTATTTCAACAGATCACATTTTACATGAATATTGAACATAGTGCAAGAACCCCCATCTGTTTTCTATCTTTCTCCATGTCCTTTCGCTCCATCTGCCTTTGAGTCTCTGTGATCGTGGCTTCACTAAATCTTTTCCCATTGACAAGCATTAACACGTGCACAGTGTGTGGAGCGTTGTCACGGTCGTCGTAAGAGCTGGATCAAGGCGCAGCGTACGTAGCGTTCCACATCTTTATTATAAAGTGAAACTTCAGCACAAACAAAACAATAAAGAACAAACGAAACGTGACGTTCAGGAGTGCTCACAGGCAACTACACAAAAACAAAACAAGATCCCACAAAACACAGTGGGGAAATGGCTACCTAAATATGATCCCCAATCAGAGACAACGATAAACAGCAGCCTCTGATTGGGAACCATACCAGGTCAACATAGAAATAGAACAACCTAGATTACCCACCCTAGTCACACCCCGACCTAACCAACATAGAGAATAAAAGGCTCTCTATGGTCAGGGCGTGACAAGTGTAGTCATTAACCCTTCAACTCACCAACCTAACTACTATATAAACCAGGGATGGGCAACTTTGATGGGGTGGGGGCCACAAAACATCATGAGGGGCAGTCAGAGCCTTTTGTTGTATTTTTAAAGCAAGTTTGCTGCAATTTTACACATTTTGCCATGGGGCGGAGAGAATATTTAGCAATTTTATTACAAATTTCATGCAATTCTACTAATTTTCTATAGGGTGGAGAGAAATGTTTGCAGTTTTTAATATGATTTGAGTGAGAGTGACTAACAAAATCAATGGGGTCCCCCCCCGGTTGGTAATTCGACCATGATTACTACAAGTTTAGATTGCTGGCTATACTCATATACGAATCTAAAAGAAAAATGCTGACACGGGCTGATTGAGTGACTGTCAGTGACTGCTGATGCACAACCATATTTCAAAACTGCACCTTGTGTATTCCACTATCCTAACTCTCAATTGTAAGTTTTTATTTATTTTCGTTTTTGGAAATTGATCTACAGGCCTACAAAAGGGGAAGGGGAGTGGGCCGTGGGACGCCAGTTGCCCATCCCTGATATAAATCCTAGGTTATATTTACTATACTCATTCATTCTATGTTTTCTGACCCTGACTCACATGCTGCAGATTTCTTTTTGATCTCTCTCACTCTGTCACTCCTCTGACCACTGTTCTCTCTCTCACTCTGTCACTCCTCTGACCACTGTTCTCTCTTTCTGTCACTCCTCTGACCACTGTTCTCTCTCTCTCTGTCACTCCTCTGACCACTGTTCTCTCTCTCTCTGTCACTCCTCTGACCACTGTTCTCTCTCTCTCTCTGTCACTCCTCTGACCACTGTTCTCTCTCTCTCTCTGTCACTCCTCTGACCACTGTTCTCTCTCTCACTCTGTCACTCCTCTGACCACTGTTCTCTCTTTCTGTCACTCCTCTGACCACTGTTCTCTCTTTCTCTGTCACTCCTCTGACCACTGTTCTCTCTCTCTCTCTGTCACTCCTCTGACCACTGTTCTCTCTCTCTCTGTCACTCCTCTGACCACTGTTCTCTCTCTCTCTGTCACTCCTCTGACCACTGTTCTCTCTCTCTCTCTGTCACTCCTCTGACCACTGTTCTCTCTTTCTGTCACTCCTCTGACCACTGTTCTCTCTCTCGCTCTGTCACTCCTCTGACCACTGTTCTCTCTCTCTCTCTCTCTCTCTCTCTGTCACTCCTCTGACCACTGTTCTCTCTCTCGCTCTGTCACTCCTCTGACCACTGTTCTCTCTCTCTCGCTCTGTCACTCCTCTGACCACTGTTCTCTCTCTCGCTCTGTCACTCCTCTGACCACTGTTCTCTCTCTCTCTCTCTCTCTCTCTCTGTCACTCCTCTGACCACTGTTCTCTCTCTCTCTCTCTGTCACTCATCTGACCACTGTTCTCTCTCTCTCTGTCACTCCTCTGACCACTGTTCTCTCTCTCTCTCGCTCTGTCACTCCTCTGACCACTGTTCTCTCTCTCTCTCTCTCTGTCACTCCTCTGACCACTGTCTGTTCTCTCTCTCTCTCTGGCCCTGCTGTTGTTGTCTGAAGGGGAGGAGCTTTTGGGGACGGAAGGAGCCAGGTACATGAAGATGGATGACTTGAAGGACCATGATGACGATTTCCTGTCACCCAAGAAATCTATGGAGTACGAGAGAGGGCTGGGCACTGTGTAGGGTTGGCTGGGGTAGGGGATGGGGTAGATGGAGGGGGTTAGAGGGGGCTGATGGGGGGTACGCAATGGTAAAGAACAGGGAATGGTTTGATTAGAGCAGTATTGGGATGTGTGGAGTGGAATAAGAATATTCCCTTTATTCACTGTGCTCTGCTCTTCTCTCCAATAGTAACTACTCACCTGCCATTCCCAGGATCCCTTGTGTATCCCCAGAGACGGTAATCCTGAAGGAGCATGACATGGAGCAGGTACACAACAGACGGGTTATGTTCTGTCCTAACGAGGGGGTGTCATTATAGTTGCTATATCATTACTGAACATGTGTGTATCTAAACCTGTGGAGAGTGAGTAGAAAAGTAAACATGTAAAATGCTACAATGAGCCATTCTCCTGTCTGTCTTTTAGGTACACACTCCAATGCCATTACAAAAAGATTATGATGACGACTCCCTGATCCCCAGCAGTCCAGCTACAGAGACCTCTGACAACGTCAGTCCTGTGGCCAGCCCCATACACACAGGGTCAGTACACACAGCAATGTGTGTGTCCGTCCTCCCCTGCCTGTAGCCCTACACTGACAAATGCCTTATGTTGTCCATAAACAATATCCAAGAGTAGGGTTGAAAAGCTATGAGTAATTTACTAAAGTTATCGGAATCTTCAGTAATTTTGGTAATTAACATTAAATCTATGGCAAACTATCGTAACTTTGGGAATTTATAAACTACATGACCAAAAGTATGTGGACACCTGCTCGTCGAACATCTCATTCCAAAATATTGGGCATTAATATGGAGTTGGTCCCCCCCTTTGCTGCTATAACAGCCTCCACTCTTCTGGGAAGGCTTTCCACGAGATGTTGGAACATTGCTGCGGGCAGTGATGTTGGGCAATTAGGCCTGGCTCGCAGTCGGCATTCCAATTCATCCCAAAGGTGTTCAATGGGGTTGAGGTCAGGGCTCTGTGCAGGCCAACCAAGTTCTACCACACCGATCTCGACAAATCATTTCTGTATGGACCTCAAATTTAGGCACAGGGGCATTGTCATGCTGAAACAGGAAAGGACCTTCCCCAAACTGTTGCCACAAAGTTGTAAGCACAGAATCATCTAGAAGGTCATTGTATGCATAAGCATTAAGATTTCCCTTCACTGGAACTAAGGAGCATAGCCTGAACCATGAAAAACAGCCCCATTCCTTCTCCACAAAACTTTACAGTTAGCACTATGCATTCAGGCAGGTAGTGTTCTCCTGGTATCTGCCAAACCCAGATTTATCCGTCGGACGGCCAGATGGTGAAGCGTGATTCATCGTTCCAGAGAATGCGTTTCCACTGCTCCAGAGTCCAATGATCTTAGGCTTGAAACCCATTTCATGAAGCTCCCGTCGAACAGTTATTGTGATGGCGTTACTTCTAGAGGCAATTTGGAACTTGGTAGTGAGTGTTGCAACCGAGGACAGACAATTGTTACACGCAATTTTTACAGCAGTTCTGTGAGCTTGTGTGGCCTACCGCTTTGCGGCTGAGCCGTTGTTGCTCCTAGACGTTTCCACTTCACAACAACAGCACTTTCAGTTGACCGGGGCAGTTTTAGCAGGGCATACATTTGAAGAACTGACTTGTTGGAAAGGTGGCATTCTATGACAGTGCCACGTTGAAAGTCACTGAGCTCTTCAGTAAGGCCATATTACTGCCAATGTTTGTCTATGGAGATTGCATGACTGTGTGCTCGATGTTATACACCTGTCAGGAACTCGTGTGGCTTAAATAGCCAAATCTACTACTTTGAAGGGGTGTCCACATACTTTTGTGTACTTGAATAACGTAAAACAATGTATTCATATGGTATCCTTTGGTAACACTTTATTTGGATAGTCCATCTATAGATGCTCTACAGACTATTAGTAATTTCACCTCACCCTATCCCAAACCTTATCCTAACCCTAAACTTAACCCTTACCCTACCCTGACCTTTGCTCTTACCCTGACCCTTATTCTAAACCTATCCCTAACCATAACCGTAGTAAGCAATTGCTTTAGAACAGATAGCGTGTTGCTAGTATGACCATCTATAGAGCATAGTTTGACCTTAATTTTTTATAACGGTGTCCATATTGTCCATGATTTTCTAGTAGATAGACCAAATGGTTCAAGAGGAAATAGCCTATTTAATGATAAAAGTATCTAATCAGGCCTCCCGAGTGCATCACAGTGATTGAGGCGTCACTACACACCCGGATTCGATCCCAGGCTGTCACAACCCGCGTGACTGGGAGTCCCATAGGGCGGCGCACAATTGGCCCAGCGTCGTTAGGGGGGGGTTTGGCCGGTGGGGCTTTACTTGTCTCATTGTGGTCTAGACTTCGGTCGTCAGTTGAATGGTGTTTGCTCCAGCACAATGGTGCAGCTGGGTTCCAGGTTAAGCGGGCGGGTGTTAAGAAGCGCGGTTTGGCGAGTCATGTTTCGGAGGACGCATGACTCGACCTTCACCTCTCCCGAGCCCATTTGGACAAGATCGCAATTGGATATCACGAATTTGGGGAGGAAAAGGACTCGTTCAACTATTGACTTTTTTCACAACTGCCACCAGTTTGACGCCAAAACATTGCAAAAAATACATATTGACGAAGTAAAATAAATAAAAGTGTAAAAAAATATATAGAAATCAATATTTCATACTAACCCCCATATTAAACAATGGTATTCACTAAGTTGATGGTATATATTTAGGATAATGTTTTACAGGTTTGTCATTGTATAAACAGTATATACATTACAAGTCAAAAGTTTGGACACACCTACTCATTCAAGTGTTGTTCTTTATTTTGACTATTTTCTACATTTTAGAATAATAATGAAGACATCAAAACTATGAAATCACACATATGGAATCATGAAATAACCAAAAAAATGTTAAACAAATCAAAATATATTTTATATTTGAGATTCTTCAAAGTAGCCACCCTTTCCCTTGATGACAGTTTTGCACATGCTTGGCATTCTCTCAACCAGCTTCATGAGGTAGTCACCTGGAATGCATTTAAATTAACAGGTGTGCCTTGTTAAAAGTTAATTTGTGGAATTTCTTACCATCTTAATGCGTTTGTGCCAATCAGTCGTGTTGTGACAAGGTAGGGGTGGTATACAAAAGATAGCCCTATTTGGTAAAATACCAAGTCCATATCATGGCAAGAACAGCTCAAATAAGTAAAGAGAAATGACAGTCCATCATTACTTAAAGTCATGAAGGTCAATCAATCCTGAAAATGTCAAGAACTTTGAAAGTTTCTTCAAGTGCAGTTGCAAAAACCATCAAGCGCTATGATGAAACTGGCTTTCATGAGGACCGCCACAGGAAGGAAGACCCAGAGTTACCTCTGCTGCAGAGTTCATTACAGTTACCAACCACAGAAATTGCAGCCCAAATAAATGCTTCACAGAGTTCAAGTAACAGACACATCTCAACATCAACTGTTCAGAGGAGACTGCATGAATCAGGCCTTTATGGTCGAATTGCTGCAAAGAAACCACTACGAAAGGACACCAATAAGAATAAGAGACTTGCTTGGGCCAAGAAACACGAGCAATGGACATTAGACGGGTGGAAATCTGTCCTTTGGTCTGATGAGTCCAAATGTTTTATTTTTGGTTCCAACAAAACCATTTGTTTTTCAACAGGATAATGATCCAACACACCTCCAGGCTGTGTAAGGGCTACTTGACCAAGAAGGAGAGTAATAGAGTGCTGCATCAGATGGCCTGGCCTCCACAATCACCTGACCTCAACCCAATTGAGATGGTTTGGGATGAGTCGGACCGTAGAGTTAAGGAAAAGCAGCCCACAAGTGCTCAGCATATGTGGGAACTCCTTCAAGACTGTTGGAAAAGCATTGAAGCTGGTTGAGAGAATGCCAAGAGTATGCAAAGGTGTCATCAAGGCAAAGGGTGGCTACTTTGAAGAATCTAAAATCTAAACTATATTTTGATTTGTTTAACCCTTTTTTGGTTACTACATGATTCCATATGTGTTATTTCATAGTTTTGATGTCTTCACTATTATTTTACAATGTAGAACAAAGTAAAAATAAAGAACAACCCTTGAATGAGTAGGTGTGTCCAAACTTTTGACTGGTACTATGTATTTTTTATCATCTTGTTTAGTTATTTAATATATTTTACATGTGATAAGGCCACACAGAGGACCAGAGATAATTACAGACACCTACGATAATATGAAGTACCCAAAAGGGCCACTAGATGTCTTATGATAGATTACATAAAATCCTTGAAATCTACCAAAATTCTGGTAATTTACTGGTAAATGTAGAAAGTTTCCAGTAATACACCCTCCCTTTGCAACCCTATCCAAGAGCGGAAATAGAAACATTGGTAGGCTGTCTAATGATGTGGGGACGCTTGTCTTTTGTCAGGTTCCTGGTGAGTTTCATGGTGGATGCTCGGGGCGGCTCGATGCGAGGCAGCAGACATAACGGCCTGCGTGTCATCATCCCTCCACGGACCTGTGCCGCCCCCACACGGATCACCTGTCGTCTGGTCAAGCCCCAGAAACTCACCACTCCTCCCCCCCTGGTGGAGGGAGAGGGCCTGGCCAGCCGTATCATATCACTGGGCCCAGCCAGCATGCAGTTCTTAGGGTGAGGACTAAACCTACACTGTAGAGTATTGAAGGGAGGACATTTTGAGATCAGGAAAAAAAATCTAATTCTAAAATTGTGTTCACCATTCGGTGAGGGTATCCACTAATTACATTATGAGCTTATTGTCTCTGTGACTTTCTGTGTCTTTCAGGCCTGTGATCGTGGAGATCCCTCACTTTGCTGCTCTGGGTCGAGGGGACCGGGAGCTGGTGGTGCTGAGGAGTGAGAACGGCTCTGTCTGGAAGGAACACCGCAATCGCTATGGAGACGATGTGCTGGAGACTATCCTCAATGGGATGGATGAAGGTAGTAAAATGAGAAGTTCTACTAACTCAGTCAGACCTGATTACAGTCACTGATAATAGGCTGTTTGGTGTTCACCATTGCTTTCTTATCAGTACTGTAAGAGTACTACCCACTCTCATTGACCGCTATGGTCTGCCTGTTTATTCCTTTAGAGCTGGAGAGCCAGGAGGAGCTTGGGAAGAAGCGTATCCGACGAATCATCTCCACTGACTTCCCCCTCTACTTTGCTGTGGTGTCACGCGTCCAGCAGGAGAGCGATCTGATTGGCCCAGAAGGGGGTCAGCTGACCAGTAAACTGGTACCGTTGGTCCAGGCTTCGTTCCCTGAGACAGCGGTCACCAAGCGAGTCCGTCTAGGCCTGCAGGTGAGATGGGAGGATGAGGAGGAAGAAGGAGGAGGAAGACAGTATCGTTAGTGCCTGCCTGTATCACCAAGAATGCTATATGCATGCTATGTGGATTTGGTTTGAATTTGATCAGCACCTTTAAAATTATTTTGCCTTGCCAAGAGGTTGAACATTTGCATATTTGTGATTTTTTCCTGTGTCCTAAACACAAACACTGAGATGTACTATGTACATACACATAGTACAGTCACTTGACTATGGACATTTTAACCTTCAAACTTTATGAGGCTGTTTTCAAAGTCACCAATGTTTCGAGTCACCAATGTTTGCAAATGAGCATGCCAGTGTCCTAAACCTTAATGCATCATTCACTACTGTGGTTACATTCTATAGCTATAGTCATGGTTAGACAATGCAGAGGGACTTTGTTGAAAGTGAGCGTTCTTTAGCAGCATGCCTGCTATGATCAGAGTGGAGAGTGGTTTGAATTTGGTTTCATACCTGTGTGTTGAGGGGTTTTAGCCCTTGCCATGGATAAACCTCCATATTGGCCTACATGGTAGCCTCATTTTTAGAGAGAAATATGTTACAGTGAACATGGCACAGGATGCATTTCACGGTAAGGTCTACACTTGTTGTATTCGGCGCATGTGACAAATAAAGTTTGATTTGATTTGATTCCACCATCCATGGACCTTCCATCTCCCCTGCTGCTTTGGTGCATCCGCTGTGTTACCTGCAGCCTGTAGAGCTGTGAATGTAGAACCTTATAGCCTAATAACCCGGTGATGGTTTTACTCTAGCAGATACACTAACCTTCTCAAAGGCTGTACAAAGTGAGACAGTTAACTTGAATGTGTAGCGAGGGAGACCATTTATTTTATTTCATATATCATTTAATATTCATCAAGTGAAGCAAGTGAACGAGGGAATCTGTGCATGAATACTGGAATTGTGAGATGTATTCTATACTCTGACTGGGTTAAACAACGTCTTTTTCTTTCAAATCTGTTTGCATTCATGTCTAAAGGTTTATGATTTTTTGTGAATATAGATTTTTAAATGTTAATATTTGTTTCACATTTTACAATAAACACTGACAACAAAAAAGAAACGCAATGTGTCTTTTCAAATTGTTTGTATGTTTTGGTGTAGATTCAAATAGCATTTTGTTGACCATAGACTTCTCTCTCTTTCTCTTCAACCTTCATTTCTTCCATTTTATTTATTTACCTGTACATTGTCATCTGTTACATCATCACATACATCCTATTATCTCTCACTGTCTTCTTTTCTCGTACTCTTTCGCTCTACATTGCTATCTGTCTGTCTACCTTTGTGTCAATTTCTTTCCCTCTTTCTCTCTGTGCCTTCCTCTCTTTCTTCTCCACACTCCTCCGCCACATCGTTGTCTCTCCCTCCACACGTCCTCTCCCCTCCAACCTCAGGCCCAACCAGTCCCAGACGAGCTGGTTGCCAAGCTGCTGGGTAACCAGGCAACCTTCAGCCCTGTGGTGACTGTGGAGCCACGGCGACGCAAGTTCCACCGGCCCATCGGCCTGTGCATCCCCCTGCCCCCCTCCTGGAGAGAGAGCCCCCGGGACTCTGGAGAGGGGGACACCACCAGCCTGCGCCTGCTCTGCAGTGTCATCGGTACGCCAACACTTTCACACGCAAACCTGACTGAGGCCTTACAGTGGACTAATGGCACAGTGGAATAGTTTAATAGTTTCCCTCTACTTAGAGTAAACTATGAGTTGAACCGCATGATCACCTCATAGACAGAAGGAAATTCATTGAACATAGTGATTCAAAGTCTCTCAGCAGTGAGATGGGAAAATCCAGATTTATGTAGGTCTGCAAGTCAAAGAATATGCAATGTCATTGCTATATACAGTAACTGTTGATTCTCTGCACCATAACAATGGGTGTCAGAGTGATATGGTGAAGTAAAATCTCCTTGCATGTTTAATATACCTTTTTCTCCTCATCCTTATATCTTGGTGTAACTGATGTCTCTTCCTTCTCCACAGGTGGCACAGCCCCAGCCCAGTGGGAGGACATCACAGGCACCACCAAGCTCATATATAGCAAAGACTGTGCCAACTTCACAACCAATGTGTCAGCACGGTAAGTATACAGCTGCAACTCACTCATTAGCATTCATGTTCATTCGACATTCAAGTTCACATCCTGAACCTCACAATCTAAATCTCACAATCCAGCTCTTTCTGTCATTGGAGAGCAGTCAAATGCAGCCGTTTGTTCTCGGTAACAGTGAAGCACCTTATTGTGATTGTTTTCAATTAAAATGGTCAAAAAGACACAAAGATAGCTTCTTAGCAAATAGCAATTTCTCAAGACAGAATTTAGCTAGGACTGTCTGGGAGTGGTCTGAGTGGGTATGGGCGAACTGAAAACTAGCTGTTATTGGCAGAGAGGTTTGGAACTCTCTTTCTAATTGGTCTATTAACTAATTTATCACCTGGTGATGTCACCAAGCAGCCCAAAACTCCATCCCACCAAAACAGGCAGAAATTTCTTTTTTTTTTTCAAACAGCTCTTACACTAAAAGGGCATTATCATAATTTTCACAATTTCACAGTATTATTCCAACCTCATAGTGTGGAAACATACACTCACATGCCAGTTTATTAGCTACATCCATCTAGTACCGGGTCAGACTCCCCTTTGCCACCAGAACAGCCTGAATTCATTGGGGCATTCTACAAGGTGTCTGAAACGTTCCACAGGGTTGTTGGACCATGCTGAGGCGATGGCATCAGGCAGTTGCTTCAGATTGGACAGCGGTACATTCATGTAGCGAACAGGCCGTTCCATCTCATCCCAAAGATGTTTTATTAGGTTGATTTCTGGGGACTGGCCAGGCCACTCAAGTAAGCTGAACTCGCTGTCATGTTCCAGGCGATGTTCTTCTATTCCTCAGTTGTCCAGTGTTGGTGATCGTGTGCCCACTGGAGCTGCTTCTTCTTGTTTTTAGCTGATAGGAGTGGAACCTGGTGTGGTCGTCTGCTGCAATAGCCCACCTGTGATAAGGATCGACGAGTTGTGAGTTCCGAGATGCCGTTCTGCACTGTTGTACTGCGCCGTTATTTCTCTGTTTGTGGCCCGCCTGTTAGCTTCCATGATTCTTGCCATTCTCCTTCAACCTCTCACCAACAAGCTGGTTTCACCCACAGGACTGCCGCTATCTGGATGTTATTTTTGTTTGTCGCACCATTCTCAGTAAACACTAGACACTGTCGAGCGTGAAAACCCCAGGAGGGCAGTCATTTCTGAGATACTGGATCTGGTGTGCCTGGCATCGACGATCATACCATGCTCAAAATCACTCAGGTCACATGTTTCGCCCATTCTAACGTTCAATCGAACAGTAACTGAATGCCTCAATGCCAGTCTGCCAGCTTTATATAGCAAGCCATGGCCACGTGATTCACTGTCTGTAGGAGCGACCCATCTTCGTGAACGGGGTGCTGTACCTAATAAACTGGCCAATGAGTGTATATAAAACTGCAAAATCATGTTTTTGACTGCATTGGGCATTTTAGGTATGCTAATCACCTGCATATCTCAAAGGATCTAGTACTGAGTGACTTAAGGGTTGCCATATATCTTACACACTGGTGTCTCTTCTCAGGTTCTGGCTGGCTGACTGTCCCCGGACAGCCGAGGCCATGTCTTTCGCCAACCTCCTGTACCGGGAGCTCTCAGCCGTGCCCTACATGGCCAAGTTTGTGGTGTTTGCTAAGATGAACGAGGTCCGTGAGGGCCGCCTGCGCTGCTACTGCATGACTGATGACAAGATGGACAAAACCCTGGAGCAACACGAGAACTTCAGCGAGGTGGCCCGCAGTCGCGATATCGAGGTCAGTGTAGGGGGTTATATCCATGGTTATCATGATGATGTCATTGCTTAGAAGCTGCATCTGAAGAGGCACTGTGAAGTGAGTGGAGGGAGCCATTGGCTGTGTCCGAATACCCATACTTGCGTCCTAAATAGTAGGCTGTTTGAGTATGCAAATAATAATGCTTAATAGTATGCAACATTTCAAAAATACAGCATAGGTTAAGTGCCAGGATGTTATACTCATTTCACCTCTTCATCGAGTAGAATCTGATGCACACTTTTCCACAATGCATTGGAAGAGGTGGGCTTCAAGTTATAGGCCCTAGTTCTCTTCAAGTAGTCAAACAATAAAACTAGGCTACTTAATTGGGAAGATGCCAAATACCAAAGCTTCTACAGTGGTGTTCAAATGTAGGATAAGTCGTTTTTGTTCTGCTTTTAATGATAACGAATATTGCATCATTGGCTAAATCTTTGAAAACAGAATCATAATTAAAAAAAATATAAATATATAGCTTTTACTGCTGTTTGAAATTGGTGGACCAAAACCGAAAGTAAAAGGCTCAAGTGCGAGTCTCCACCATTTTACGGGGAAATGGGATCAAATCAAATGGTATGTGTCACATGCGCCGAATACAACAGGTGTAGACCTTACAGTGAAACGCTTACTTACAAGCCCTTAACCAACAATGCCGTTTTAAGAAAATACCTAAAAAAAGTCATAGATAAAAGTAACAAATAATTCAAGAGCAGCAGTAAAATAACAATAGCGAGGCTATATACAGGGTGTACCAGTACAGAGTCAATGTGCGGGGGCACCGGTCTCGAGGTAGAGTAGAGTTATTAAAGTGACTATGCATAGATAATAACAGAAAGTAACAGTAGTGTAGAAGGGTAGAGGGGGGGTGCAATGCAAATAGTCTGGGTAGCCATTTGATTAGATGTTCAGGAGTCTTATGTCTTGGAGGTAGAAGCTGTTTAGAAGCCTCTTGGATCCAGACTTGGCGTTCCGGAAGGTGGCTGGAGTCTTTGACAATTTTTAGAGCCTTCCTCTGACACCACCTGGTATAGAGGTCCTGGATGGTAGGAAGCTTGGCCCCAGTGACGTGCTGGGCAGTACGCACTACCCTCTTTAGGGGGAGAGGGATAATTGTGGGGAGAGGGATATTTGTTGCAGGCTAGCGCTGTTGCAATTCACCTAGCTTCCACATAGGGGAGAAATTCTGAGAAATTCTAGGTGTAGCACCTTTAAACTACAGTAAATACTAAACCATCTTTTGATTTCTGAATGTGTCAGCACCATGGACTTGAGATGTGGTAGCGTTATTGATGTCATGTTAATCAGGCCTTTTGATTTGTACATATGGAGTGTTTTAGTTTTGTAGGCTAGGCTACTCATATAATGATTTAACTTATGGATCAAGATTTAGCAGTCATTCTGATCTCATTTAGTACATTACGTTGATGTCCAGCGGTTCTGAATTTGCGATGCACCCGACTGTCCACGTTTTAGTGTGCAATAGCCTTTTGATTTGAATGTTTGAACAGTTTTCATGTGTGTACTAGGCTATTTGATTGAATTTGTAAATGTTACAGCACTTTGGTTTTACTAATAATAAATATGTTGAAATGGAACCAAATTATCTGTTTCTGTCTTCAGTACTTTTTAAATAGGATAGATGGGCTATTTGGTCTACTACGGTATAGGTTGAATGTGATAGGCTGCCTCTAACCAGCCTGAGTAGGCCTATAACTCCAATCCTATTCTATTCAGAGTTTAAAGAAGTTATTTGAATTGGAAATGAGTTATTATCAGGCTGGTTAATGCGATGCATGTCTATTGAATTTGGAAAAATCTACCCGCACTCGGCCCCGCATCACCTACTCAGCCAGTTAGGAGCCGCTACTGCGTTGAGGCCATGGCATACTGCATACCTTTTATTAAACGGTATGTGCAAAATAGTATGCGACAATGAGTGCATAGTATACAGTTTAAGTATGTAGTACACTAGTATGGGTATTCGGACATGGCCACTGTGTCTAAAGTTAGTGTCCTCCCCCTCAGGTGATGGAGGGTATGCCGCTGCACCTGGAGTGTTCTGGGAACCTGGTCCCAGTGAGGAAGGCTACCCAGCAGCCTCGCTGTTTCAGCTTCCAGGCCTTCAGAGACAATAGACTCCCCGTCTCTGTCAAGGTGTTTAACTCTCCCTCTCTGTGTCTTCCTTCCTCTCTCCATTACTCCCTCCCTCTCTGGGTCTCCCTCTCACACTGAAAATATCTCTTGTCTGTTTCGCTCGGTTCTCTCCTCCAAGGTGAGAGATAGTAGCAAAGATCACTCCGGATTCCTGTCCTTCCTGCGGAAGTCTACCAAGTACGAAGACAGCCAACATGTGCTGTGCAACCTCAATATTACCATGCCTCTGTGTATCAAGGTAGGCCTAAAAAAAAAGCACTGCACTTTCATTTTACAATACACACATGCATATTTAATTTTGGGAACTTGTGAGATCTGAGGGAAGTTATATATTCCAGAGGCTTTTGCTTATGTTTGATTGACAGGCTGCCGGGAGTGAAGACCGGAGGCGAACTCTGACCCCATTAGTCCTGCGAGAGAGATACAGCACCCTGAACGAGCCTGCCATGGGTAAAGGTGCCTGCCATCCCATCCCTATGATACCCCATACAGACCACCATTGTCTTCCGACAGGTGGCGTCATTCCTACACGACGCTCGTCCCTCAATCAGTGCAGATGAGTTAGTCAAGCTACCTGACATAAGACAATGACATACCCCACACCAACACGTTCACATTCCATGTGCCCCTTCATGCAGTAATAATCACAACTGTACATTAACTTCTCATGTTAAAGTATCAGTTGTGGTCTGGTTTCTGCAGCATCAATGAGTGCCATGGAAAAGACAGAGCTGAAGATGGCTTTGATAGCTGAACAGTTGGGACTGAGCTGGGCTGGTGAGTGAGTGGAATGAGTGTCTGTGTCTCGTGCCTGTGTTTGGTGCTTGTGTCGGCGTCTGAGTCTGTGTATCAGTTTTAATGGCTTGCGGCTGCTTTTTCTTTCCTCCCTGCCTCTGTCTCTCCACCTTTGTCTCTCCAGAGCTGGCGAGGGAGCTACAGTTCAGTGTAGATGACATTAATAAGATCCGTGTGGAGAATCCTAACTCCCTATTGGAGCAGAGTTCTACCCTGCTCAGCCTATGGGCCACCTGCGAGGGCAAGAGAGCCAATAGTAAGTACCTGAGATCCCATATAGGTCAGTGGATCCTTCCTGTGCATCTTCTTATCCTATATTCATCATCTCCACTCACCCACCGTACAGTCTTGCACTGGCTCTTGGATTTGCATGTGGGACTTGTCCACCCTATGCAGTAACTTGTATTAACATTGTGTTAACTGTCGTTTTCTGGGTCAAACCTGGGTCTGTCAGGGTACTGGTAAACAATGTTCTTATTCTCCTCATAATCTCTTCCACTTCCTTGTCTGTTATTCAACGGTCCATTTCCCATTTTCCTGCCTCTCGTCTCTGTCTTCTCTCTCTCTATTATTTTCTCCTCCCCCTTTCTCTGCCTCTCTTTCTCTCTTGTGGCTCCTATGTACAGTGGAGAGTTTGTACACAGCTTTGAAGAGCATTGACCGGATGGACATAGTAAACATGTTGGAGGGCCAGGGGCCACAGCCTGCAGGGAGGCAGGCCCGGGAGCCAAGCAGACGCAGACACAACGAGAGCGACCACATCTCCCCCAGCCTGACCAATGGTAAGGCTTCTCCCCATCCCCACGCAGCCCTCTCCCACCCCCAACCACCATACCCTACCAGTTCTTCTCTCTCTCCTCCTCCTCCTCCTCTGCTGCCCCCATCACCCTCTTGCCCCAATCCTCAGTCAAAGGCTGTCCTATATGCTACTGCCATAAACTTGAGATTTCGACAGATGTGAAACGCAGCAACCTGGACCAGGGCTCAAGACACTCAGACAACTGCCTCTGTGGTGCCACTCTAAAGCCTGACTCAGATCATTCTCTTGTTTGTGGTTGAGTACTATGTATCAATGACCTGTCGTGCCTTCCATCAACATCACAACCTTGTCTAATAGTGCCAGCTACATTTTAGGATTCTCTCTCCACTGAAATGGCCGATGCAACTGGTATATGGATTTAAGCAAAATGAACGGAGCCTGCCAAAAAGAGTATAGATTAAAATAGAGATAATTCTTTGACATACACAAAAGTATGTGGACACCTACTCGTCGAACATCTCATTCCAAAATCATGGGCATAATATGGAGTTGTATCCCCCTTTGGTGCTATAATAGCCTCCACTCTTCTGGGAAGGCTTTTCAGTAGATGTTGGAACATTACTGCGGAAACTTGCTTCCATTCAGCCACAAGAGCATTAGTGAGGTCGGGCACTGATGTTGGGTGATTAGGCCTGGCTCGTAGTCGTCGTTCTAATTTATCCCAAAGGTGTTCAGGCAAGTTCTTCCACACCGATCTCGACAAACCATTTTAGTATGTCATGCTGAAACAGGAAAGGGCCTTTCCCAAACTGTTGCCACAAAGTTGGAAGCACAGAACTGTCTAGAATGTTATTGTATGCTGTAATATTAAAATTTCCCTTCACTGGAACTAAGGGGCATACCTCGAAACATGAAAACAGCCATTATTCCTCCTCCACCAAACTTTACAGTTGACACTATGCATTCGGGCAGGTGGCGTTCTCCTGGTATCCGCCAAACCCAGATTCGTCCGTTGGACTGCCAGACGGTGAAGCGTGATTCATCACTGCAGAGAACGCATTTTCACTGCTCCAGAGTACAATGGTGGTGAGCTTTACATTACTCCACCCAACGCTTGACATTGCACATGGTGATCTTAGGCTTGTGTGCGGCTGCTCGGCCATGGAAACCCATTTCATGAAGCTCTCGATGAACAGTTCTTGTGCTGACGTTGTTTCCACAGGCAGTTTGGAACTCGGTAGTGAGTGTTGCAACCGAGGACAGACGATTTTTACGTGCTACGCACTTCAGCACTCGCCGGTCCCGTTCTGTGAGTTTGTGTGGCCTATCACTTCGCAGCTGAGCCGTTGTTGCTCCTAGATGTTTCCACTTCACAATAACAGCACTTACAGTTGACCAGGGCAGCTCTAGCAGGGCACACATTTGACAAACTGACTTGTTGGAAAGGTGGCATGCTATGACAGTGCCACGTTGAAAGTCACTGAGCTCTTCAGTACGGGCCATTCTACTGCCAATGTTTGTCTATGGAGATTGCAGGGCTGTGTGCTCGATTTTATACACCTGTCAGCAACTGGTGTGCCTGAAATAGTCGAATCCACTCATTTGAAAGGGTGTCCACATACTTTTATATATATAGTGTATTTAAAGATCAATTGGAACCTCAAGAAACATCTGTTTTCATGTGTGTTTGATGAAGTTGTTAGCAATAGGAAAGTTGATGATTTAAAAAGAAATAGATAAAATTACTGAAATGCTGTGTTAGTCAGCTGTGTATGGTGTGTTGCGTGAGATTCTGTTCATGCGTGCCAAATGTATATTCTGTTCGATCTGTATTCAGTGCGTAAGTTACTACTGTGTCGTATCTGTGTATTTGACAGGTTTATGTTATTACATCCTATAAAGTACGATTTTGGTTATGAGTTCATGATGTTCATCTTTATCCAACATCATTTAAACCACAATCTGCCTACGTAGGCCATGTGAGATATGGTGCAGGATATTATGTGTCTGTAAAAAACAATCATTTCCATACATGAATTCAGTCTGTAGTCTTTCCTTCAAGCATACTGCTGTTGGCTTTGCTTCCAGTGGTCATTTCTTAAACTTTGACTACTTTTACTCATGGTTTACTATTTTACACATGCATGATATACATCAGATTGACTCCAGTTTCACCACTGGACTGGTGTATAAAAAAAAACTGCACTGCAAACTGGAGCAATAACAGGCGATGTAACTCATGCATAGATATGACCATGATGGACAAAGGGACAAACGGGAGATGCTCAGTCAGATCACAGCTGCAGTGACTCTGATATCTAACACCTGTCCAGTCTGCCTCCCAAAGCTCTTTCTTCTGACGCTGTCTGTGTAACAAGGTGGTCACACTCTCACGGGACAATACCAACCTAACCTCTAGACATGGTCTTTTTTTATGTTTATTACAACAAGGATTTTCAAGAGATCTATGATTTATCTTTTGGAGTTATGAATGATAGTACGGCTGATAAGTTTGTTACGGATTTTTCAGAGGATGTAGAATGGTAGGGAAGTATTTCACATCAGGGGGCGGTACAGAATGAGGATTCACTCTCTGACTGAATGTCAGTCTGGAAGATGCTTACTCCCTTGGTGATAACTCCCTTGGTCCCCTAATTAACCTTCACAATCAAATGAATTGAAATTACAATAGATTCTGAAGTGGGAATCCAAGCCTGGAGACCGCAATTAGATTCCACATTCTATTTTTCACCCAGGTAGGATGCATGCAGCACTGTCAGGCAGAGTATCTATAGGAAACAAATGTTTTTTTATTCTACCATTTAGAGTAGAAATTATGGAGAACTACATTCTTCTTACTGTACCTTTCAGTCGACCTGTTCTTGTCTTTTCCTTATTTTCATCACATTTGGCTCTTAGTGATTTTGACATTCAATTCCCTTTCTTAAGTCTAGTGGTTTGAGTCTAAGACGCATGATTTGCAACTCCGTAAAAGCAATGAGTTCCGTTTAGTCATACCAGCGAGGCTCGGGAGGCCTGAACTGAATCCAGCTAGGCTTCTCGAAGGGTAACGTTACGCTCTCTGCCTGTGTGTGCATGGGGCTGTATGAGTCTCTTCAGACCGGGGGTCGTTCCATTCGGTGCACTGTGTGTCCCTCTGGGATCCCCGTACTTGTTCCTTTTGACTATCTGTCCCCTCTCTATTTGTGTTTCTCTGGACATGTCATCTGCAGCCTGGCCGCCCTACTCTTCCTCCTTCTCACTCCTCCTCTCCGACCTCTGAACTCATGCCCTACGACCTCATGTTGACCTCTGGCCCTCATCTTTATTTTGATGACCAGTTTTTTTTATAACTCTTTATTTTTGTGCTCTTGAAAATTCCACCTTTTTAACCGTCTGCTCTGTGACCAATCCTCCTCACACACTGTGTGCTCAGCACCCCCGGGAGGGGGAGGTGTCCCTTGTTCCATCACTCTCTCTGTCCATCTCTCTCTCTCTTTTCCTCCTCTCCCCATCTCTGTCTATCTCTCTTTTGCTCTGTGCATGTCTTTCTTTCTTCCTCTTTCTCTTTCTGTCCTCTTCCCTCCTATCTTCCCTCTCTGTGTTTCCCTCCCTGCCCTCCTGCCTGTCTGCATGTGCATGAGGCCCACTCTTGTCGTTCACCTCCTATATGCTTGCATGGATGTGTCAGAAGCAGTGGCCTGTGGGAGATGTAGTCTGGGAGCTGTTTATGCCTCTGCAACTTGTAGCTGCTTTACTATCAGACTGATATTGCATGGCATGCATGCTGGGGAATGACCCGACTGTTTAGTCTGCCTGTTTACATCCTCTACTGTATATTATTCTCTGTGGAGGTAAAAAGGTCCTGAACCCTTTTTAACGGTGTGTTTTGACTGCTCTGTTCATGTATGAATGTTGTGACATGTTGTTGATCAGTTGTTTGTGTGTATATGTGTGTTTGTCCTGTGTCTTTGAGTCTCTCCAGAATTAGGGGATGTAGTATCTATGCCCTTTCTCTGTCACACACCTCATATTTGCAGGGAGTGTGTTCATGTGACCCTTCCATTCAGTCTCTCTGTTCCATGTGTGTTGGTGTGTGAGTGCGTCTGTGTGTGAGTGTATTTGTGTATATACATGTCTGTGTTTTAAATTGTTGTCTTTTATGAGTGTCTTCAGTGTCTTCATGTGAGTATTTCACTGTGTCCCTTCTTCCAGTCGGTGTGTGATTGTGACTCTCTTTCTGTCTATGTGAGCTTCAGCCAGTTTGTTAATATTTACAGTGTTTGGTTTTTTTTTACCAGGAGGGCCAGGCCACCACGTTCATTCCCCACGAACACCCTCCCTCATGCCCTCCTCTCTCTCTCTCTCTGTCACCGCCCCACCTCACCATCCAACTGACCATGGGAGTGATACCACCCACACACACACACGCATAGAGAGAGAAGGACTGGCAACAAGACTGGATGGCAGAATGTTCGATGGTCACACAGATGTTAGATGGTCTTTTAGATTGTCAGACACAAACAGACAATCTAAAGCCATGTACAGTAGAACCATATTGATCACCAGGAGACACTATTGTCAGCTACCATAAGTGTTCAGATCATTCATACACAACCTTAAAATGTGGTATTCCAAACAAATACCATGATATTTATGTAACATGAATCATCCTCACCCTACTGGCTAAAGAGTAATGTATATACATTTAAAGAAAGCTCATCAGCTGGAAGTCTTAAACCTTATGGAACTGTTAAGAGGTTTTTATCTACCGGGGTTATGCATATTGAAGGATACTTGTTAAGTGAAGGATGCATATTGAAGGATACTTGTTATGAAGGATGCATATTGAAGGATACTTGTTATGTGAAGTATGCATATTGAAGGATACTTGTTATGAAGGATGCATATTGAAGGATACTTGTTAAGTGAAGGATGCATATTTAAGGATACTTGTTATGAAGGATGCATATTGAAAGATACTTGTTAAGTGAAGGATGCATATTTAAGGATACTTGTTATGAAGGATGCATATTGAAAGATACTTGTTATGAAGGATGCATATTGAAGGATACTTGTTATGAAGGATGCATATTGAAAGATACTTGTTATGAAGGATGCATATTGAAGGATTCTTGTTATGAAGGATGCATATTGAAGGATACTTGTTATGAAGGATGCATATTGAAGGATACTTGTTAAGTGAAGGATGCATATTTAAGGATACTTGTTATGAAGGATGCATATTGAAAGATACTTGTTATGAAGGATGCATATTGAAGGATACTTGTTATGAAGGATGCATATTGAAAGATACTTGTTATGAAGGATGCATATTGAAGGATACTTGTTTATGAAGGATGCATATAGAAGGATACTTGTTATGAAGGATGCATATTGAAAGATACTTGTTATGTGGAGGATGCAAATTGAAGGATACTTGTTATGTGAAGGATACATATTGAAGGATTCTTGTTATGAAGGATGCATATTGAAGGATACTTGTTATGTGAAGGATGCCTATTGAAGGATACTTGTTATGAAGGATGGATATTGAAGGATACTTGTTTTGTGAAGGATGCCTATTGAAGGATACTTGTTATGTGAAGGATGCATATTGAAGGATACTTGTTATGAAGGATACATATTGAAGGATACTTGTTATGAAGGATGCATATCGAAGGACGCATGTAATGAAGGATGCTTGTTATGAAGGATGCATATTGAAAGATACTTGTTATGTGCCCCACTAATATTTTTGTCATTTAGCAGACACTCTTATCCAGAGCATCTAGGGTTAAGTGCCTTGCTAAAGGGCCCATCAACAGACGTTTCACCTAGTCAGCTTGAGGATTTGAACCAGCAACCTTTCGGTTACTGGCCCAAAGCTCTTAACTGCTAGGCTACCTGCCACCCTAACGTAAATGTGTTTAACTTCTTATGGATCAAATCCTGTTAGCAGGATCGATTTGACAACATCCGGTGAAATTGCAGAGCGCAAAATAAAAATAAAAATATTTTAAATATTTAACTTTCATACATTCACAAGTGCAATACACCAAATAAAAGCTTAACTTCTTGTTAATCTAGCCACCATGTCAGATTTCAAAAAGGCTTTACGGCTAAAGCAAACCATGTGATTATCTGAGGACAGCACCCCATCAAACAAACACGACAATCATATTTCAACCCGCCAGGCGTGACACAAAACTCAGAAATAACGATATAATTCATGCCTTACCTTTGAAGAGCTTCTTCTGTTGGCACTCCAATATGTCCCATAAACATCACACATGGTCCTTTTGTTCGATTAATTCCGTCGTTATATCTCCAAAATGTCAATTTATTTGGAGCGTTTGATTCAGAAAAACACCGGTTCCAACTCGCCCAGCATGACTACAAAATATATAATAAGTTACCTGTAAACTTTGTCCAAACATTTCAAACAACTTTCCTAATCCAACTTCAGGTATTTTAAAACGTAAATAATCAATCAAATTTAAGACGGGATAAACTGCGTTCAATAGCGGATAAAATGAAAGTGGAGCGAGCTTCAGGTTACGTGCCCCAACCAAAACAGTCCACTTCGCTATCCACCCAGAAAGGGAATGGCTACTTCTTCATTTCTCAAAAGAAAAACATCAACCAATTTCTAAAGACTGTTGACATCTAGTGGAAGCTATAGGAACTGCAAGCATATTTCTATTAAAACGGGCTTGCCATAGAAACCCAATGGAAAACAGATTGACCTCAACAACAAAAAAATCCCTGAATGGATTGTGCTCGGGGTTTTGCCTGCCAAATCAGTTCTGTTATACTCACAGACATTATGCAAACAGTTTTAGTAACTACAGAGTGTTTTCTATCCAAATCTACTAATAATATGCATATCCTAGCTTCTGGGCCTGAGCAGCAGGCAGTTTACTTTGGGCACGCTTTTCATCTAGATGTGAAAATACCGCCCCCTATCCCAGAGACTTATGGCCCACGTACACACAGTCCTCTGACCTTCTGAGTGAGATGTCAGAGAGGTTATGCTGTCATTTAAGGCTGAGAGATGAGAGGTCCAGGAGGCCATCTGGTGTCACTAATACCCACTGCACATTCAGCATAGCTTAGTGCCAACAATGACTCATGTTGCACCTCTCTCTCTCATGTATACACACACATAGTGTTCTTTCGCCCGCTCGCTCGCACACACACGCATACGCAGTCACGCACACACAGACACACACACACACACACACACACAAATATACACTTCACCCCTCCCTCCACATCTCTCCTGTCTTTTCTATCTCTTGCTAAATCTATACTCTTCTCTCGGTTCATGCCAGTATGTAATCAATTCATTTCTACCACTTAATAGACTATATGTCCATTCTTTACTGGGTTTATTTGTCTGATTCAAAATACTGTATCTTTATGTTACTCATGGTCATATATATTCATTAGTATACATTATTGGTAATGTATTAGCAGAGAAGTACAGTAGCTACTGTTGCACAATAGTTTTTAAAGTTTGTTTATTTGTGGTATCTATAGCCATCTTGACCTTGAATTTTACATTTTATTTACTTGGCTATCTCTCAGGTCATTTCTCATACAGTAGCTATTAAGTACACTATACTGAAATGTGAGTTAGTGTGGAAGGGAGCAGACTCAGAAAGCAGCTTTGGCACCGTCCACTTGTTCAGATGCTGTCTGTTGTGCTGGCTGTATCTGGGTCTGTTCCATACTCCAGTCAACATGATGGTTGCATGTACACCTGCAGACAGTTTCCTAGTGGATAGTTTTTCTAGCATCTAAAGAGAACCTACCATGCTTACTGTACCACATCACTGCATGTTTAAAAGTCAAAGCTCTTCATGCTACCAGGCAAGAAATGTATTTTTACCAAATAGAGGTGTTGTTGGAGTGACTTGAGTCAAAGGTTCATGGGTCATACGTAGCAAATTCTCAAAGTTAGATTCCCTGTTGATATAAAAATTAGGTTTGGGGCAGCTATGCTTGCAGTGAGCTATAAGAAATTAAACTGTATATCACCATGTATGTGTGGTGTGAGTGTGTCTTGGTGTGCATTTCTGTGTATTGTGTATGTGGTTGTGTTATTTGTTTTCTAAGGTTTGTAATGTAATGTCTGTGGTGGTGGGTGGGTGAAAGTGTGTGTGAGTGTGTTGAATAACGAGATTGCCTGCATGCATGCTGTTCAGCCTGACTAGAATATTTAACTTGCCTGGTTTTGTGTGTGTGTGTATGGGAGAGGTTGTGTGTGGGTGTGGGTAAGTCTGTGTGTGTATCGACATGTGTATGGCATGTGTATGTGTGTATAAGTGTGTGTCCCAGGCGGGCAGGTGTGTGTCCCAGCCCCAGGTTGGTTCGGGGCAGAGGCAGTAACTCCTGTCCCTCTACCTGTAGGTGGCAGACAGCGGAGCAGCACCAGCCACCAGCAGACCTCTCTCTCTCTGTCTGGCTCTCTGTCTGGTTCTCTGTCTGGCTCTGGTTGTGTGTCTGCTGCTGCCTCCGCTGCTGCTCTCAATGTCAGTGCTGGCTGATCTGGCTTGATCTGGTTTGTCAACCCCCTCTCCCGAAGCCCCCTTGCTCCCTCGCCCTTAGCTCCTTGTACCTCCTCTTCAGCTCCCACTGTCTGGCCCCTTCCTCTCCCCCTCTCCCCCCTTACCCCCTGGGCTCCCCCTCTGCCATCTCCCCATGGCTGCCCTGCTCCTGGGCAGGGGCACATCCCCCCTGGGGTCCCTCCCGGGGCTGGTGGGCAAGGTGGGGGGCGAGGCGTGGCGAAGCAAGGTGGGGGGCCCGTGTCAGTGTGCCTCTCTGTGTGTCGCTCCAGGTTACGGGGTATTGCAGGAGGAGCTGCTCTCCCCTCCTTCCATGCAGTACAGCCTGCCCTCCCCACTCGGCAACGAGCCCTACTGGCAGGAAGTCTCCAGTCTGGAGTGTGCTCCCATGGCCATCACAGAGGAGGACACACTCATGGAGATGTCCGATGTGCAGGTGTGGCCCTCGGGCAACATCCCCTCCCTAGTGGCCGTGGAGGACTCCTCACTGGAGTGCAGCAATGCTGACGACTCGGAGGGGCTGCTGGGGCTGCCATACGGGAGCCTGGGCCAGCCGGGCAGTAGGGCTAGCGGAGAGGGAGGGGGGCTGAGTGGCTCCATGGAGCTGGTGGAAGACAACTCAGAGATGGGGGCTGTTGACTCGTTCAGCACCGCCACCCCTGCCACCCCTGCTTCGTTCAGCACAGCCACCCCTGCCACCCCTTCTTCGTTCGGAGGCACCATCGCCGCCATGTTATACAACGTTAATGGTCTGGAGAAGGGTCAAGGGTCAAAAGTCGTGAAGTCAGAGGCAGCAGCGGTCAGAGGCAACTTGGCAGGTGGAGATGGAGCTGGAGTTGAAGGAGGAAGAGGAGGAGGGACAGGCTCAGAGGAAGGGCTTTCTCTTGTTACAGGACAACAGCAGCGAGTGTACACCCGGCTGAGCAAGTCGCCCGGTCTGAGCCGCGTGGCTGACCGTAATGGAGACAGGTGAGTGTGTCCTCAGACCTAAGTCAGTCTGCAGCTCAGCTGGACACAGCACTGGCCAGACAGGGGGTAGTCCAGACACTCACCTCTGAGACAACTGAGACTTAGGACACGTCAATATTGCCATGTTTCCTAACCTAATAATACAACATTTAGTTTTAGTAACAGAGTGTCTATGAAGGACTATTAGTCAGCTTTTGTTTGACACACACATTTGACACACATTGGCCTCTGTCTGCTCCTTTCACTCCTTTGTCTCTTCTCCTCTCACTTGTCCTCTCTCTCCACCTCTCTTCATCTCTCTCCTCCTTTCTTCTATTCTCACTCATCCTCTGCCTCCTTAGGTCCAGTGGTGGCAGCAGTGGTAGTAGAGGCAGTGGCGGAGGTGGTGGCTCTTTACTGTCCTATCTGCAGGAGCAGTCGGGTCCAGGTTGGCAACCTGTCACTGACCACACTCAGGCCTGGTTGGGTTCACAGACAACAAAACCCAGGCAGGCCATGGACTCAATGATGTCATCAGTGCGCACTGCCATGGATGTGGACCCCAGCCAGTCCCGCGTGTCCCAGGAGGCCTTGCTTCAGCCGGTGCGGGACATGGGGCACTCTGAGCTCCTGCGTGGGCACTTCAGGGGCACCCAGCCGTTTGAGAAGGGCCTGGGGTTCCCTCACAGGGTGCCAGAGCTGCAGACCTGGGATGACGTACGCCTGAGGCAGCAGGTGAGTGGGAAACCCATCTTATTATTGGGGTAGCAGGTAGCCCAGGTAGATGTGCCCTTCCTGAGATGTCGCCGAAGAACATGGCTGATGTTTTACATTCTCCCAACCAATTTTGCAATTTTGTTATTTTTTTTGGTGGTTGTTGTAACTTATTTTTTTACTTATTGTGTAATGTTGCTGCTACCGTCTCTTATGACCGAAAATAACTTCTGGACATCAGAAAGCGATTACTCACCTCGGACTGGAAGAAACTTTTTCCTTTAACGAGTCCGACGAGAAGGATATCCTGCTTTCACTGGAACAGGCCCAGATCCATGCCTTTTACGTGAAGAAAAGATCCCGGAAAAGGGGACGCAGATCGGGGATCCTTCTGAGAAGCCGGAGGCGAGCGAGTAAACTCCCAATGCCCTCCATTCTCCTTGCTAACGTGCAATCGTTAGAAAATAAAATTGATGACCTACTATTAAGATTATCCTACCAACGGGACATTAAAAACTGTAACATCTTATGTTTCACCGAGACGTGGCTGAACGAAGAAACAGACAATATAGAGCTGGCGGGATTTTCCATGCACCGGCAGAACAGAGACGCTACCTCTGGTAAGACGAGGGGTGCGTGTGTGTGTCTTTTTGCCAGTAACAGCTGGTGCTTGATGTCTAATATTAACGAAGTCTCAAGGTATTGCTCGCCTGAGGTAGAGTACCTTATGATAAGCTGTCGACCACACTATCTACCAAGATACAGTTCTCATCTGTATTATTCGTAGCCGTCTATTTACCACCACAAAGTGAAGCTGGCACTAAGACCGCTCTCAACCAACTCTATAAGGCCATAAGAAAATAAGAAAATGCTCACCCAGAAGCGGTGCTCCTAGTGGCCGGGGACTTTAATGCAGGCAAACTTAAATCAGTTTTACCACATTTTTACCAGCATGTCACATGTGAGGAAATCCAAGACCACCTTTACTCCACACACAGAGATGCATACAAAGCTCTCACCCGCCCTCCATTTGCCAAATCTGACCACAATTCTATCCTCCTGATTCCTGCTTACAAGCAAAAACTAAAGCAGGAAGTAGCAGTGACTCCCTCAATATGGAAGTGGTCAGATGATGCGGTTGCTACACTACAGGACTGTTTTGCTAGCACAGACTGGAATATGTTCCGGGATTCATCCAATGGCATTGAGGAATACAACACCTCAGTCAGTCATCGGCTTCATCAGTAAGTGCATTAATGATGTCGTCCCCACAGTGACTGTACGTACATATCCCAACCAGAAGCCATGGATTACAGGCAACATCCACATCGAGCTAAAGGCTAGAGCTGCCTCTTTCAAGGAGCGGGAGACTAATCCGGACACTTATAAGAAATCCCGCTATGCCCTCAGATGAACCATCAAACAAGCAAAGCGTCAATACAGGATTAAGATTGAATCCTACTACACCGGCTCTGACACTCGTCAGATGTGGCAGGGCTTGAAAACTATTACGGACTACAAAGGGAAACCTCAGACACAAGCTGTCCAGTGACGCGAGCTTACCAGATGAGCTAAATGCCTTTTATGCTCGCTTCGAGGCAAGAAACACTGAAGCATGCATGGGAGCACCAGCTGTTCTGGATGACTGTGTGATAACTCTCTCGGTAGCCGATGTGAACAAAACAGGTCAACATTCACAAAGCCACTGGGCCAGACGGATTACCAGGATGTGTACTCAAAGCATGCGCTGACCAACTGTCAAGTGTCTTCACTGACATTTTCAACCTCTCCCTGACCGAGTCTGTAATACCTACATGTTTCAAGCAGACCACCATAGTCCCTGTGCCCAAGGAAGCGAAGGTAACCTGCCTAAATGATTACCACTCCGTGGCACTCACGTCGGTAGCCATGAAGTGCTTTGAAAGGCTGGTCATAGCTCACATCAACAGCATCCTCACGGACACCCTAGACCCACTCCAATTCGCATACCGCCCCAACAGATCCACAGATGATGCAATCTCAATCGCACTCCACACCGCCCTTTCTCACCTGGACAAAAGGAACACCTACTGTATGTGAGAATGCTGTTCATCGACTACAGCTCAGCGTTCAACACCATAGTGCCCACGAAACACTTCCCTCTGCAACTGGATCCTAGACTTCCTGATGGGCCACCCCCAGGTCGTAAGAGTAGGCAACATTACGTCTGCCACGCTGATCCTTAACAATGAGGCCCCTCAGGGGTGTGTACTTAGTCCCCTCCTGTATTCCCTGTTCACCCACGGCCAAACACTGCATGGCCAAACACGACTCCAACACCATCATTAAGTTTTCTGACGACACAACAGTGGTAGGCCTGATCACCGACAACGATGAAATGGCCTATAGAGAGGAGGTCAGAGAACTGGCAGTGTGGTGACAGGACAACAACTTGCTCAATGTGAGCAAGACAAAGGAGCTGATCATGGACTACAGAAAAAGGCGGGCCAAACAGGCCCCCATTAACATCGACGGGGCTGTAGTGAAGCGGGTCGAGAGTTTCAAGTTCCTTGGTGTCCACATCACAAACAAACTATCATGGTCCAAAGACAGTTGTGAAGAGGGCACGACAAAACCTTTTCCCCCTCAGGAGACTGAAAAGATTTTGCATGGGCCCCCAGATCCTCAAAAGGTTCTACAACTGCACCATCGAGAGCATCCTGACCGGTTGCATCACAGCCTGGCTCCTCAACAGCTTCTACCCCCAAGCAATTAGACTGCTGAACAATTCATAAAAATTGCCACCGGACAATTTACAATGACCCCCCCCCCCCCCGTACACTGCTGCTACTTGCTGTTTGTTTGTTACCTATGCATAGTCACATTACCCCCGCCTGCATGTACAGATTATTAGCCTGTACCCCTGCACACTGACTCGGTACCGGTGCCCCCTGTATATAGCCTCGTTATTGTTATTCTTATTGTGTTACTTTTTATTATTACTTTTTATTTTAGCCTACTTGGTAAGATATTTTCTTCTTCTTGAGCTGCGCTGTTGGTTAAGGGCTTGTAAGTAAGCATTTCACGGTAAAGTCTACACTTGTTGTATTCGGCACGTGGCAAATAAAGTTTGATTTGATTTGAGTAAGGCACTTAACACTAATTGCTTTTGTAAGTCGCTTTGGATTAGAGTGTCTCCTAAATGACTAAAATGTAAATGCTGTACAGTAGGACTTGTATGACTACAGTCCAAACCCAGTGACAGAAGGCTATAACTGAATTAGATTATATGTACCGTAATCCCACTATCCTCTCCTCTCACACACATGCACATACAAACAGAAGGCCCAAGAAGGGCACAAACAGCCTGTCAAGCCAAATATAGCAGCCCCTGTCACCAGATCCCCAATCCCAGCCCATCACACGTGGCATCTAGCATTCTGGCACTGCACCAGACCACCCTAAAGGACAGCTCAACTTTGCGATGCAGTGAGAGGGCAAAAGGGGCTGTTTCAGTCTCTGTGGGCTATCCCTGGTAGGAAGTTATATTGGGACTGCCAGGTTATATTGGGACTGCCAGTGTGTTGGAACAGTAAGAACAGACTACAATGTTGCCCATAGAGAATAAGTGGCAGGAAATGGTCTTGCTGCAGACTATCTGCATCTTACTGTATTGTTCAAGTAAAATAGATCCCAAACCATTACAGAATAATTATGTGTGGTGGTGGAACATATACCTACATGCCATTGGAATAATAATATAAGTGTGGAAGTATAATGTATGGTTGTGTATACCAGAGTATAGTGTGATTACCTGAGGGAAGCCTGTTGGTCAGGGTGCAAGTCTGTTATTCTCACTCTCAGCCTGACAGAGCAGAGCTCCTCTCTGGAGCAGCCAGAAGTATTTAAAGACTACAGATCACATGGCTGGGAGATAGAGAGGGAGCGAGGGGTGAAGGGTGAGAGGGTTGTTTTTGGAAGCATGGAGGGGAGAGAGAGAGAGCGAAGGAACGAAAGAGAGAGAGAGGGAGAGGAAATAGAAGCCTCCCAAGGTTGCAGCCGCCTAGATTTGATGGCATGGGTCAGCCATTCCTACTGACCAACTGACAGACGGAGAGAGAGAGGGAGAGGGAGAGGGAGACGGAGAAAGAAGGAACAGGGTCGAGTGGAGTAGAGCTTGCTGAAGAAGGGACACAAACGGAGGGAGAGAAAGAAGGACAAGACGCCAGCCCTGTTGAGAGGAGAGAAGGCCTGAGGGTGCAGCTGTTGCCCCAGAAAAACGGAGAGAAGTGTCGTGGATAGTCGGCGAGAGCCTGCACAGACGTGTGTGTGTGTGTTAGTGTCTGTGTTAGTGTGTGTGAGTGGGCGTGTAGTTGGGTGTGTGAGAGTGGGTGTGTCGTGCGCTCCACTGGGTTGCTGGGTTGCTTTGAGAGTTTGCAGAGGTAGAAGCTTGGAGGGGCTGTGAGTGATGTGGGCCCTGGTGACCGAGCTGCTCTTCAGCTTTGTGCTGCTGGCCTTCCTGGTGATCAGCGGTCAGAATGTGATGCATATAGCCAGCGGCTCCCTGCGCTCTGTGCTCACCTATGTGCATGCTGCGCTGGACCGTGAGCTGGGCGAGGCCGAGGGCATGGCCGACGAAGAGGAGAACGTCACCACCCGCGTGGTCCGCCGCAGGGTCATTCTCAAGGTACCCAACAGAGAGGGGAGGGGGGAGAGGATGAGAGAGAGAATTGACTGGCAATGGAACAAAATAATGAAGGAGAGTGTAACAACCAGTGTGGTGGAAAGCAGATGGTTGCAGTGTGCGTGTGCGTAACTGTTATGGGAATTTTGAATCCCAACGATAATTCAATAAGCTTTGACTAATCCCCAAGGTTTGTAAGACACTGGGTTAAGAATAATTAGGCAAGGACTCAGCTTTCTGCAAAAGGTCTGTACAGTTTATTCAGAAAACGTTCTAAAGTCAAAAATTAGGACTCAGTCCTTTTATAATACACACATACATTCCTATCTTTAGACCAACCAGTACTTTTCCACTAACCACAAAGAACCATAAAATGTGTCACATACTTCAAGGCTTTCACCTCCCCTCCCCCTTTGGGACCCTCTTGGTTTGAAACCCTCCAATGATTTTCTATTACCTACTCTACAACTTCACTCAGTTTACATCCCTACTAAAGGATATAACCTCAGTTTTACATTCCTAACCGATCTCCCCATATCCTGGTTTTATCTTCCCATTATTCTCAAACATATCTCCCTATCCTATAATTTCAGAGTGGAACTGTTAAGTCATTATCCTAACACATACAAATTATTCTAACAGTAACTCACACATACAGTATGCTGACTTGTGCATAGATGATGAATATACAGGATGCATGATAGAACTACCTTGCAACAACAACATTAGTTTTAAAGTATTTTCAAACAACTTTCTGGATCATATTGTTCATACCGTATTCCGCCAGGTGAGATAGAATTGTAACAGAGGGAGGTAAGGACAAAACTAAGAATGGTCAAACCATAGACCTACAGTTGAGACCCATTTAGACTGTAGATATATATACTGTACAGGCCTTATACGTGCTGTGACCATAGACCTACAGTTGAGACCCATTTAGACTGTACAGGCCTTGTACGTGCTGTTGAGCTGTGAATGGCTCAACCTGCATGGTGTTTAAACCTATGAACTCAGTCTCTAATCTCTTTACCATCCCATGGTCCTATTCTCCCCCCTCCCTCCAGCCCTCTCCTGGTCTCAACAACTTTAATAACTTTAAAAACTTTTTCCTCTGTTGATTGTGGGGGATAGGGCAGGCTTTTCCTACAGCCATGGCGCTGTGTTCAATAGTTTCAACTGCGGGACCTTTAGATCTTATAAATAGCTGTACTGGCGCCTCCAATGTTATTATGAGTAATAGTTGTATTATCATGAACCTCATCAACTCTAATTGTATTAGTGCTAACACCACCGCAGTCCCATTAGTGATCCCCTGACCAGTTAGTTACTCTCTCTCTCTCTCTCTCTCTCTCTCTCTCTCTCTCTCTCTCTCTCTCTCTCTCTCTCTCTCTCTCTCTCTCTCTCTCTCTCTCTCTGGTTTGGGGTTGGTGACAGTGGCTAAATGATGAGACTCACTCTGGGGGGCTATTTTAAAGTGCTCTAGATTCCAGCACCCTTTTCGTTCTGTATGCTGACTCCTGGTTTTCCCTCGGAGTCGTTCCCCAATTCATACTTACAAACTCATAGGTGTGACATTAATGTCTGTGGAAAAGTTGTTGGCCAATCAAGTATTTGGATCCAGTCTTTCTGGTACTATTGACTGGTCCCTTTTGTAATGTTAATGTAGGGTATGTGGGTTTGGACTCCTTACTGTATAAGTGTGTGCTGTTGATGCATTTGCCATCAATCTATGAGCAGATGTGTGTGGCGGTACAGTATACCATGTGTATTTCAGTATGACAGTATTGTTTAGTGATGTTCAGTACATGTTGTCTGTCCCGTAGGGTGATGAGGCCAAGGATCTCCCAGGGGAACAAGTGAGTGAGGAGCAGTTCACAGACGAGCACGGAAACATTGTCACCAAGAAGGTCAGATATCTATCCCAGCATGCCTCTCTCTACTCTACAGCCCTGCACTGTGGCCTATCTACCAGTTCTCCCCTGTTAATATTCATGTTCAACTCACTACACTCATCCTCATAGAAATGATTATTAAATTGATAATCAAGAACCATCACATTCATCATCATGCCTTGATTTATTCCAATGTCATGACTGTAATCACGACATGGGAAAAGGATCCCTGTCTTGCTCTCACAGGTGTCACAGTCATGTTTAGTTGCTGTATGAAAGGTTGTGGGTGGTAGATTTAGTAAGGATGGGGTTGATAAGGATACATACAACCAGGACAGTTTTAGAATGAACATTAAGTTCCTTAATGGTACACAGGGAGGTACACAGAGAACCCAATATAGTACCAATCTCTCCTTCTTAAGCTCTCTTTCCCACCACCCTCTCTCATCCTCCTCTCCCTCCCTCCCCTGGGTGTGTGTGTGTGTGTGTGTGTGTGCGTGCGTGCGGTGCAGATTGTACGGAAGGTGGTGCGCAGGGGGAAGGGCTCAGGTGACGAGGGGGGTCAGGAGCGGTCAGTGAGCGTGGATGGCTCTCTGCAGGATGAGCTGGAGGCTGAGGCGGAGCAGTTCATAAACTACGCCGTCCTGAGCAGCAAGGTGGGCCACTGACCTGCATCAGCCAGGCCACACTCACCCTGGCTACTGTACAAGATGCTGAGACTCTAAACAAACTCATTCATCTGTCATAAATAGAGCATTGATTCACAGTTAAAGTGGACTGAGACTAACTGAACCATACAGGGCCCATCAGGGTCAATCTGTAAACTTCCCTGAATTTATATAGGGACTCAATGTAGCAATCAACCACTAGAGAAGATGACAAGGGTGTAGCTGGGAACTACGAACTCTTTACTGTGCTGGGATAAGCAGTATAGATTCCTCTGTTAGTCCAAAGTAGACCACAGTGGGCTAAACCTGCATGGACTGTGGTGTGTGAATGGGATGTGTGTGTCTGTTCGTAATTTAGATCAACCTGTGTTGTCATTCCCCAACCTCCTAGCTACAAAGAAACTGAAAAAAAGATTGATTGTGTGAGTGTCCTCATGCTGTACTTTGTATCCAACTTGCAAGCCTTACTCATCTGTGCTTCATTTCCCCCATCATGTCCACCCTCTCCATCCTGACCTGCATGTAGGACCATCCAAAAAGTCCACAACTGCATCCTGCTCTGATAGCTTGCACTGTCTCTCTGCGTTGGCTGAAACAACAAACTAATGCTTCCAGGTTTCATAACAGCAGTCAGTTCTGATATCTGCTCTGTCTCCAGTTGATATGAATGTCTGGGTGTTGGTTGGTTGCTCTTGATGTGCTAATGTAATGAGGTCCACTCTCTCCCCTTCAGTAACCCACGTTGACTGACTGTCTATCTGTCTTCTCTGCCCACCTCCATTCAAAGTCTCTATAGTCCATATACTGTGACTGTGTGCTCCCTCCAACCTGCAGTACTCTATTCCATGTCAATGTTTCTGATGCTTCTCTCTTTTCTATTTTCCTGTCTGTTTTTCCAACCCCCACCACATCTCTCTTGGCTTGGCTGTCTTTCCATTATCTCTCCTCTCTTGAATTGTCTCCTTTCCTCTCCTTTTCTTGTCTTCCCGTCAACTCTCTCGCTTCGCTCATCACCTCAATTGTCACTTTTAACCTCTTCTCCTCTCCATCCTTGTCTCTTCATACACCTCTTCACCTCGTTCGTATCTTTCACCTCACACACTGTGCCACTGCTCCCTCTCCCTCCTCCATCTCTCCCTCTCTCCTGATCCCCTCTCCCTACTCTCTCCCTCTCTCCTGACTTCCTCTCCCTCTATCCTGATTCCCTCTCCCTACTCTCTCCCTCTCTCCTGATTTCCTCTCACTCTCTCCTGATTCCCTCTCCCTGCTCTCTCCCTCTCTCCTGATTTCCTCTCCCTCTATCCTGATCCCCTCTCCCTACTCTCTCCCTCTCTCCTGATTTCCTCTCACTCTCTCCTGATTCCCTCTCCCTACTCTGTCCCTCTCTCCTGATTTCCTCTCCCTCTCTCCTGATTCCCTCTCCCTCTCTCCTGATTTCCTCTCCCTCTATCCTGATTTCCTCTCCCTCTCTCCCCCTCTCCTGATTTCCTCTCCCTCTCTCCTGATTTCCTCTCCCTCTATCCTGATCCCCTCTCCCTACTCTCTCCCTCTCTCCTGATTTCCTCTCCCTCTCTCCTGATTCCCTCTCCCTGCTCTCTCCCTGTCTCCTGATTTCCTCTCCCTCTCTCCTGATTTCCTCTCTGTCCTCCACATCTTTTTGTTCTCCTACTAATTCTCCCTCACTTCTACTTCCACCTCTCCCTCCTACTCTCATCCTCTCCTCCACCTGTCTCTGTCCCTCCTCTCCCTCTTACTCTCTCTCTGTCCCTCCTCTCCCTCCTACTCTCATCCTCTCCTCCACCTGTCTCTGTCCCTCCTCTCCCTCCTACTCTCATCCTCTCCTCCACCTGTCTCTGTACCTCCTCTCCTTTACCTCCGCCCCTGGCTCTCCCCTTGCACCCCCCCCCTCCCCCTCCCTGATGTAGCCTGATATTGTGGATGTGAAGAAGGGTGCTCAGATAGTGAAATGTGCCAGTCTGCGGAGAGTAAAGCAGTGAGGGAAGCATGCAGACAGAGTGGCAGAGCGACATGTCCCTGCAGGTACGGGACTGACTGACCCACTGAGACCTCTCACCTGGGTTAGGGCTCCTCCATTTAATCCTGCCCCTCTGTCTGGATTAAATAGGCCTGATGTTGTTACAGTAATTCAGTACTAATGACATTTAGCTAATTGTAGCACTGCAGTGCAGAGTGACATTTGATGTGGCTTGAACTATATCATTGGCATTTGATGCAACTACTGTGCATTAATATGTTACAGTATGACTGTGGGGTGGCATTGATTTAGTAGATTCACGTTTAATATTAAAACTAAGTCTAGTTAAGCGGTAACACTCTCAACTCTGTACTACACATATCCCCCGGCAACAGAGTTATGAGTCCCGACTCGAACAGTCCTGTCTATGCCCTTAAATATTCCTCTCTTTGTCCTCTTCATCGCCTATCTCCCCCTATCTACTTCTAGATGTTCTATCAGAAAATAATGAAATAGGAAAGGTTGACCGGACCTCCCGATCTTCTTACCCAGATGCCTCTTTACATATGGCTTTATAAGATAGTATATTAGTGTGTTGTGTTTTGCTGTAGATGAGTATCAGTGTGTCAAATACAGTTGGATGTATAACACAACTGTTGTCATACTGTCTTAGGAGAGTGTAAACTACAGCAGATTCTGTGGTCAGTGTGTATAGATTGTGTTACAGTGATTGTGTTACAGTGATTGTGTTACAGTGGGTATTCAGCAGGGTGTGAAGGGGCGGTTCAATGGCTGTCCTTATGTGGTGGCGTAGTACTAATGCTGTACATGTCTGACTGGGTTTACAGTAGGTCTAGCTACATGCAGTATGTTTATGTTTGTGCTGACTGTTGTACCTATTACAGATAGCATTGCATGTGGCTCTACACTATCAAAGGGTGCTGGGGATCCAGCATGTTTTCATAGGTCAAAGTTGACAGGCCAGTTGTTCTTTCAAGTTAAAACTATCTGGAGCAGCTGTGTGTGTGTGTGTGTGTGTGTGTGTGTGTGTGTGTGTGTGTGTGTGTGTGTGTGTGTGTGTGTGTGTGTGTGTGTGTGTGTGTGTGTGTGTGTGTGTGTGTGTGTGTGTGTGTGTGTGTCTGTGTGTGTCTGTGTGTGTGTGTGTGTGTCTGTGTGTCTGTGTGTGCGTGAGTGCGCTCGTGCGTGCATGTCCCTTACTCTGACGTATAAGACACACCCAGACGAGAAACAGGTCCCATGTATTTGCACTCTGAGGAATGCAGTAGCCTTAAATTCAGATTGCTGACATTTCAGACCAGAGACGGCACCAACTACTACACTCAGGTTCACTTTGATTAGTAAGACAGATCTTGACTAAACATTTACATTATAAACAGACCAATGACTTGTTAAAATAACATACTTGACTGACAATGCACAGCACTTTCTTAAAGTAGGAGAACTAGAGCGCCCCAGAGCAGTAGATACTGTAAACTCTGAGTATACGAAACATTAAGGACACCCGCTCTTTCCATGGCGTAGACTGACCAGGTGAAATGTATGATCTCTTATTGATGTTACTTGTTAAATCCACTTCAATCCGTGTAGATGAAAGGGAGGAGACAGGTTAGCCCTTTCCTGCAGTCATAGGACCTAGTGGCCTCATGGGGAGAATGTTATTCATATTCTTTATCATTAATAGATATTTTAAAAAATGTACACAGCAAAACCTGTTTCTACAGTTTTGTTATGTGATGTATATAAAGTGTAATATCGGGATGCAAACTTATAATTGAATACATTTAAACTCTAACTGACATGGTAGATGTCTTCTTTTTTTCAAGACCATACATATGTGTGTGAGGTGTATACTTTTGTTTCACACTCTGTGTGACCCTGATTTAGCCCACTGCAGTAAAAGGTTAAAGAGGGGTTTTTAAGCCTTGAGACGATTGAGACAGGGATTGTGTATGTGTGCCATTCAGAGGGTGAATCGGCAAGACAAAATATTTAAGTGCCTTTGAACAGAGTATGTTAGTAGGTGCCAGGCGCACCGGTTTGTGTCAAGAACTGCAACGCTGCTGGGTTTTTCACGCTCAACAGGTGTCCCTAATGTTTGGTATACTCGGTGTATAAGACTCTGGTATCTAGAGTCCCCTATTTCCATGCTTGAAAGGAAGGTTGCGGTAAATTGTCTCTTTATCCAAGGACAGTTGTAAGACAACGTGCCTACTCACATTTACTGATTTGTCTCTGGGTTCTTGATTTCTGCACCCTGCATGCCGATCCAACAGAACTGTTTGGTCTGATTCTCTACACACTGATGGGAACCTTGTCCGTGCTCCATATAAACTCTGTTCTCTTTCCCTCCAGGATTTGAGCCCTACACCAAAACGATCCTACTTAGACACATGACCGGCAGCAGGTGACCGGAGGAATGAAGAGGAGGAGAATAATGGAGAGAAAAGAAGAGCGATTGGAACGAACAAAACACTAACTTCATAATAACAACAACCACCACGGCAAAGCCGATGATCACGAGAACGAAGTGGATTTACTCGTAGTTTTCTTACCTTTTTAAAAAAAGAAACAATCCAAAAACGTCAACTACTAGGCTAGGAGCATGATTTCATATAAAACAAAAACCAAACACAGACAACAAAAAAATAGCAACCAAAACGTGCTTCCTGTTATATGTATCAGCATGAATGACTGCTGGCGCATGGCCTGTCTTTAACTACAGTACTGGGGGGGGGGGATCACTCCTGTATGGGATAGGAGGCCATGATGGGGTGTAGGGCAAGACGAATATGTCATACGTCCCTTTTCTAAAGAAACAGGGCAGTGTTTGTTTGTGAAACCTCTGAAAAGGGAGACTGTCAAACTACTCTGAATTATCTCTAGGCAACAGGTCACTCTCCCTCCCTGTCACACTGAACAGACTCTTCCAGCAAAAAATATATTAAATACATCACAGGCTGGTTTCAGCCCTTCACTGTCCCACTCCAGTAGCCTACACTTAGGATATTGGTGTTGTACATTCTTTCTGCACTGAAATGCTACGTGACTGAGTGTTACCTGTGTTTTATGTCACCATAACCCTATGTGATGCTAATGAGGCTGCTGTTTCAGACACCTAAACTATTCTTCTGCCCTGGTGTTCTTGTTTTGTTAACTCTATGCGTATATGTTCTATATATCTTGAGATCTGGTGGTTATGAGAACAAACAAAACAAACCTTTGTGTCGTTCTGCCTGTTTTATCTGTCCATTTTTGTGTGTCGGGTTATTTGTTATTTTGTGATTTTCATGTGCTGCCTCCCTTTGCTGTCGTCATCTCACCTAGAGGGCATTATTGGCTTCAGAGACGTTTCACGGTTCTTTGTGTTTTAGAAAGAGGAGGTTCTGTGTTGACTTTCCTCCCCAACCCCACAACCAACCTCCCTGGAGTGGTTTGTGTGTTTCCAGGGTGAATGTAATTGGAGTAAAGGCTGGGGCAATCATGAGAACGTTGGATAGACCTTTCGCCTACCCTGCTATATGTGTGCAGCTATAGTCCAGTTTGTCTGGCGGGTCCTGTCACCACCATCTGTTGTATGTATGCAGCCCACCCACCTCATTCATCTATACACCCCATCCTCACACCCCATCCTCCCTGCACTGCACGCCCTGCCCTGCCTCCCTCCACTCCCCCAGCCTTTCAGTGTAGATGCAGCACTCCTGTTCAGTCCCTCTCAATGTGGATATTATGTAGCAGTTCTGTTCTTTACCAGCAGGGGTCAGAGTCCCCCTAGTTAACGTAGCATCTCCCCTCTGATGTGTCTGTCACACAGCAACAGATTGTCAGTCTGATATCACAGGATATATCCAAGAGGGTTTACAGATCATCTCAGCATCTACCCATCATTCGATAAGGGTAAAAAAGTAACTTCAACACTACAGGTAGTAATGTAGCACTGGTTAAGCTGGTTACATGTGACAGTCAGTCAGAGAGAGGTAGGTATCTACAGAGATTTGAAAGTGTTGGGATTGTAAGTGTTGCTTGTTTTGTTGGCGAAGACAACCAGCCACCAATCACTGTGATAAGAAACTGTAATACTGACCCACAACTGTGAGCCCACACAACCCCACCACAAACCTGTCTCCTTTCCTCTCGCCCCTCTCCTGATGTCTGTACACCCCTACCCCTTTTCCCATCAGAAATGTATTGTCTGGTGTTTGTTTAAAGGAAAGCAATAACATTGGTCGAAAGAGTAGGTCTTAATGTGTGTGTGTGGGGGGGGGGGGGGGGGGGGGGGGGGTGTAGGCGTTCTTACTACTTTTACCTTAGATGTACTGTCTGATTAGGAGAGATGCCAGAGCCCCAATAAGACTCCTGCTATCCACTTGACCTGCATGGAACATAAATCAATTCCATGTTGGTTGCACAAAGTAGACAAAGGAGACAAGTTAGTGGACTGAGTTACTGGTTTGCATTATTGGAGAGTTGTTTTCTTCAAATGTTTTCTCCCAGTCCCAACAGTGTTTGGTTTTTGATTGTGTGTGTTTGAAGGTTGGTTGGCAAGGAATAGCCATTCCCTGAGGTTTATGCAAGCCATCCAAAAATGTCCACTCATTGTTCTTTTAAGCCTTAATGGCATAAATATTTAATTTTAAGGAGAAATTCTAATAGTGTGCATGCGTGTGTGTGTATGCGAGCGGATGTGTGTGTGTGTAATGAGTCCACTGATTGTAAGTACAATTGAGACTGACACCGTACAACGTTATTTAGTGTTGACAGATGACAGTGCAGGGTTGAGGGCGGTGAATTAGCATGGGTGTGAAGGTGATCTGACTCTATTGGTGGACATTAAACCGAGGCTCTCCGGTCCCTAACCTGATTTAAACATGGTTTACAGTAGTGTTACCTCAGTACAGTACACCATCCCACGTCATGTAGATTAGTTGTAATGCTGTACATCCTCTTGGCATTGTATCGTAACGGATCTTGATACATTACATTGCTCATATCGAAGGAAAACCTGTGTCCCAAACACTCCAGAGAGTATATGAACAAACACTCTGCAATAATAATACCCAGACATTGAAATGAGTCTCCAGTCCAGACCCATAGTTTATCAGCCTCTGTAGCCACAGGTAATGAATGTAAGTTCTTGCTCTGTACATATTAGTTAACTAGGTAGGCTAGACGCCCGACTGTTGAGTCTATCTATTGAACTCAGGATCTGTTGTTGTTTAAGAAACTGTATAACACTGAACACATATGAATAGATATGTCGTCCATATAACCCATCCATGCATAATCACAACGAGGGAACGAGCAAGAGAAAGAGAGCACATATAAAACTCAAGTTTTTGTTTTGAGACATTTGATCATCTATCCCTCCCTCTGCACCATGAAAACATATCATGTTTATGACCACACCTTGACTGGGTCAAAGCTACGGGGGCAACAGAAAGAGGAATGGGGAAGCACCTCCATGTGACTGCTTAAGGTTGGCTCAGTAAGAGCTTAAGGAAAACCAGACATACATACATTATGCATTCATTATGCTTCTTAGTTTGGTTTCTGTATCTGGTCATTTGTGTGTACACAGCGTAGGCCTACAGTCTTTAAGTCTGGATGTAATGGGGTTGGGGCTGGAGACTTGTGGAGGTGGTAGACAGGGAAAGCAGACTGGGCGTTAGTTAGACAACTCTCTGAGACAGCATAGTGGCTTCACTGGCTAGGCTTTGACAAGTATTTTTCCTCAACACCGCCCACCCCCATTCCATCCCCGCTCCCTAAAACCAAAAAGAGATTGAGACAGTTCTAAGGCTTCCTTCTACACAGTGACAGGCTGAGTGGAAGAGTCAAGGAGAGGGAGGACTCGATAAAACATTAGACCATGGAGGTGACGACATAAACCAAGTTCATGCAAAAATATTAACTGTTGCAAAAACTAGAGAACACGTATACTCGTTTAGAATGGATTGAAGACATTATTCATGCAATAGCATATTACTCAATACTAAGGAATGCACCTGCGCACATGCACAGAAAATGTTTTTAATATAAATGAATATATATAAAATATACGAAAATATATATTTACTTAGAATGCTATGCACCCTTACTTGTCAGCGGGATTATAGTTATTTTATGGATGTACTTTTAGCCTCATAGCTACCAAGAGACTGTTGAGTTATGGGTAATGCCTGCAACCTGGGAAAAATAGGGGCCTTGTGCGTATTTGAACTTGTTTTGTTTGCTTTTATATTGTTATTGAGAGGTCAAATATGACAAATATATACATGTACAAGCCTTTTAATCAAATGAAATCTGAAGACATCTATAGATAATTTACCCTGTACACCAGCTCAAATCATTTATGTAATAATAAAGAAATAAAATGTCCTTGTGTTTTTATGTGTATGAGTTTGTATGAGACGAGTCCATCCATGTATTATTTTACACTGTTAATTGTACATGAACAATATCAATACATTTCACCAGATGGCAGTATAAGCTTGTTTTTTTCAATGACTCTGACGTTTTCACAGCGGGGTATTCTTTCATAGCAGGAAACGTACTGTCTCTGGCGTTGAGAAATGAGTTGTATTATCATGAAAGTCCTGCAGCATTATGTCCGTAATAGCTCGGAATAATGAATAGGTCCATTTTCCCAAGCATTGCATTCATCATCGTATAGCTATAATATTTCTAGCATTTTCAAGAACACATACATTCAAAGACAAGGAGGGAACGAGCAAGAGAAAGAGAGCACATATAAAACTCGAGTTGATGTTTTGAGACATTTGATCATCTATCCCTCCCACTGCACCATGAAAACCTATCATGTTTATGACCACACAGACCAGACATACGTACATTATACATTCATTATGCTCCTTAATTGATTGATACCACCTAAATCAGTTTGGCTCAAGCTCTCATAGTCTGCGTTTAGACAGGAAGCCCAATTCTGATTCTTTTTTCACTAATTGGTCCTTGACCAATCAGATCAGCTCTGAAAAAGATCTGTTGAAAAGATGTGATGTGATTGGTCAAAAGACCAATTAGTGAAAAAGGGATTTGAATTGGGCTGCCTGTCTAAACACAGGCTAACCATACTATTTTCCAATTTGGACATTTTACATCCAAGTAAAATGGGAGAGGGAGTTGAGCAGGAATATGTAGTGGTAGATGTGTGGTTGGGAGGGGGGATCTGGTAACTGAACTTTTACAACCTGTGTAAGAGACTAGAGTTAATGGCTCTTGGGAGTGTAGAAGGTCAAGATAGGAGACGGGTGATGTGGTGTGGGGATTATAATGCCCACAGTACACTTTGGGGAGGGGCACGGACTGATATAAATGGTGTTGGAGAAAGGGCTTGTGTGCCTTAATGATGTCCGGGGAACCAGGATTGACCCAGTAATTGGAACTCAATCTGATCTGGATCTTACTCGAGATGTAGTTGGAAGGCAGATGTACAGTGCCTTCGGAAAGTATTCAGACCCCTTGACTTTTTCCACATTTTGTTACGTTGCTGCCTTATTCTAAAATTGATTAAATAAAACTTTTTCCTCAGCAATCTACACACAATACCCCATAATGACATTACAAAAACAGGTTTTAAGACATTTTTGCACATTTATTAAAAATAAAAAACAGAAATAACTTATTTACATAAGTATTCAGACACTTTGCTATGAGACTCGAAATTGATCTCAGGTGCATCCTGTTGCCTTTGATCATACTTGAGATGTTGTTACAACTTGATTGAAGTCCACATGTGGTAAATTCAATTGATTTGACATGATTTGGAAAGGCACATACCTGTCTATATAAGGTCCCACAGTTGACAGTGCGTGTCAGAGCAAAAACCAAGCCATGATGTCGAAGGAATTGTCTGTAGAGCTCCGAGATAGGATTGTGTCAAGGTGACCAAGAACCCGATGGTCACTTTGACAGAGCTCTAGACTTCCTCTGTGGAGATAGAAGAACCTTCCAGTAGGACAACCATCTCAGCAACACTCCACCAATCAGGCCTTTATGGTAGAGTGGCCAGATGGAAGCCACTCCTCAGTAAAAGGCACATGACAGCCCGCTTGGAGTTTGCCAAAAGGCACCTAAAGACTCTCTTCTCTGGTGAAACCAAGATTCAAGTCTTTGGCCTGAATGGCAAGCGTCACATCTGGAGGAAACCTGGCACCATCCCTACAGTGAAGCATGGTGGTGGCAGTATCATGCTGTGGTGATGTTTTTCAGCGGCAGGGACTGGGAGACTAGTCAGGATCGAGGCAAAGATGAACGGAGCAAAGTAATGGGAGATCCTTGATGAGGACCTCAAACCGGGGTGAAGGTTCACCTTCCAATAGGACATCAACCCTACGCACACAGCCAAGACAATGCAGGAGTGGCTTTGGGACAAGTCTCTGAATGTTCTTGAGTGGCCCAGCTAGAGCCCGGACTTGAACCCAATCAAACATCTCTGGAGACTTGAAAATAGCTGTGCAGTCACGCTCCCCATCCAACCTGACAGAGCTTGAGAGGATCTGCATAGAAGAATGGGAGAAACTCCCAAAATACAGGTGTGCCAAGCTTGTAGCGTCATACCCCAAAAAACCTGATGCTGTAATCGCTGCCAAAGGTGTTTCAACAAAGTACTGAGTAAAGGGTCTGAATGTAACTGTGGTATTTCAGTTTTTATATATATATTTATATTATCAAAAAAAAATAACGTTTTTGCTTTGTACTGTTTGTAGATTAATGAGGGAAAAAAATATATATAATCCATTTTAGAATAAGACTGTAATGTAACAAAATGTAAAAAAAAGTCAAGGGGTCTGAATACTTTCCGAAGGCACTGTAGTTGGAAGGTATGGGAGGATTCTACAGGGAGTAGTCATCACTAACCAATCATGTGTACTATAGGAATGAGGGTGAAATATACTGCAGGAAATGGGATAAGGAGAGGGATATTTAGGAAAGTGGAATGGGGTCAGTTTCAGGAGTTGAGTGAACAGGGGCTGTTGCAGGTGGATCTCTTCAGACATAACCTTTAACTAGGCAAGTCAGTTACAGTTTTTCTCAATTGTTTACACACAAATACTGGTACTTGAGACACAATGACCACAACATGTAACTCATGCACCAACCCCCTGAACCAATTTTGCTAAACTACAAGCACAATTCCTGCTTTACACTCAAATTGCAGTTCTAAAACACACTTTTTTCAAAACACTGCACACAATTCTTTGCATTTGGCCCAATTTTCATGCAGAAAATCTCTTGTTTTCACACTGCCATTCAAATACGCACACTGACTCATCACATGGGCAAACACCCGTCACACAGTTTTACAATTAGCAATCAGAGCTTTAGCATAAAAGGGCAACAGGTGAGCTCTTCTGTTTTGGAGCAATGGATGCCAACATTGAGGCAGAGCCAGAGGAGTGAGAGTAAGAGGAGGAGGACGGGGAGGACAAGGACGAGGACGAGGAAGGCCAAGGACCGTAATCTCTAATGAGATCCGAGCCACTTTGGTTGGTCATGTGGTCAACCATGGTCTAACAATGAGGGAAGCTGGGCAAAGAGTACAGACAAATTTGAGCAGGTACACTGTAGCATCCATCATCCGGACATTCCGAAATGAGAATAGGTAAGAAATCTACTCTCACTAGAAAATTGCAGTACTGCATATCAATACAGTACTTAATGAGTACAGGAGTACAGTATTGCCTGTGGACTGTTCTGTAGGACTGTAAAAATAAAGTATGTTTCAAGTATTTGGGAAATTTATTCCTACTTTGTATTTACAGTATTTTACTATTTGTTTGGCAGAACTGAAAGATTACCAACACAAGGTGGTCGGGAACGTGTTCTGTCTCCTGAACAGGAAACTGAAATCATGAACATGGTCCTAGAAAATAACGCCATAACATTACGGCAAATACAAAGAAAATTAATAGAAAACAATGAGATATTTAAAAATATTGATAGGGTAAGCTTTTTAGTTGTTTATCTCCCTCCATATTCTCCATTCCTCAATCCTATTGAGGAATTTTTTTCTGCCTGGAGATGGAAAGTGTATGACCGAAATCCACAAACGCGTATACCTCTTCTCCAAGCTATGGAAGACGCATGTGGAGATATAGCAGCTGATGCTTTTCATGGCTGGAATCGCCATGCTAGGCGATATTTCCCCCGCTGCTTGGCGAGGGAAAACATTGCTTGTGATGTGGATGAGGTGCTGTAGCCAGACCGCAACAGAAGAGAGGATGAAGCATAGTTTTTTTATTATTTTTACTGTAACTGTATACATTCAATTCTTCTGTTTTGTATGTAGACCACTGTATGTGCAACTTTGTGTTGGTTGGGAATGGGATGTACACTGTGTACATTGTTTTTGTGGGAAAAATAAAATATATTTGTTACTGTGTATTTGTGTGTTCTGAGTATAAAAACAATATTCTCAAATATTTTACAACACACTTATGTATGTACTGTCTGTAGTAATGGCAACACTGAACCAAAAAAAGGCCTAAGTCATTATGATGAATGGAGAAGAAATGTTTTCCATTCATCATAGTGTTTTACATTGAGCACATCAGTGTTCAACTGGTTCTTATAAATGTCTATTCATATGATGGTTTGTGTGTGTCATTTGAAAACAAAATACCATTTTGATAAGAAATAACATTGTTTTGAATGTAAAGTTTCATTTTGCTGGAGAATTGAGGGGTTTTGCCCATTGTGTGTGTGTTTTTTGATTTGTGTGTAGAGTTCTGAGAATATGAGGCATGCTTTCAGAAAATGTGTGTAAACAATCGAGAAACTGTAAGAACAAATTCTTATTTACAATGATGGCCTAGAAACAGTGGGTTAACTGCCTTGTTCAGGGGCAAAACAGACAATTTTGACCTTGTCAGCTCGGGGATTCGATCTAGCAATCTTTCAGTTACTGGCCCAATGCTCTAACCACTCAGCTACCTACCGCCCCAGATATAGTGAGTGATGGAGTAAGAGTAGCAATAGTAGGGGCCGCAAGGCAGGTGATTTCTATGGGTACAGGGAGGAGAAGGGGGAAGGCAGGGGATTCCAATGTGTACAGGGGGGAGAAGGGGGAAGGCAGGTGATTTCTATGGGTACAGGGGGGAGAAGGGGGAAGGCAGGGGATTCCTATGGGTACGGGGGGAGAGGGGGAAGGCAGGGGATTCCTATGGGTAGAGGGGGGAGAAGGGTGAAGGCAGGTGATTCCAATGGGTACAGGGGGGAGAAGGGGGAAGGCAGGGGATTCCTATGGGTACAGGGGGGAGAAGGGGGAAGGCAGGGGATTCCTATGGGTACAGAGGGGAGAAGGGGGAAGGCAGGTGATTCCTGTGGGTACAGAGGGGAGAAGGGGGAAGGCAGGTGATTCCTATGGGTACAGAGGGGAGAAAGAGTAACGCAGTTCCCTGGTGGACTGAAGAGTGCAGAAAAGCTGTGAAAATTAGGAACAGGGCTTTCAGGACGTTGAAAAGGTCCCATACCTATCAGCACATGATTCAGTATTAACAAGCATAAGCAGTAGTAAGGAGGACCATTAGGACAGCTAAGAGGACAGCTAAGAGGACTACTCCAGTGGAAGAGGTATGGGGGATGATTAAGAGGATGAGTGAGGTCAGAGTAGATTGGGATCTTCCTGTGCTGAAATGTTGGGAGTCTGTTGTAGTGAGAGACATGGAGAAGGCAGAGATGTTAGCCCAGGCATTTGTGAAAGTCCACAGCTCAAATAATTTAAAGGACGAGGGACAGCGTGGAAAAGAGAGGGTCAGAGGAGAGCATCCAGGGATCCTGGATCTGAGAGAGGTGGTGGAGGATGCATTGAATGTTCCTTTTACGTTGGATGAGATTAAGAGAGCAATAGCTAAAGCTGGGGTAACATCTCCTGGGGAGGATGAGATGTGTTACATCATGATGGCTCGTCTCAGTGACACTGCAATGGGAAAAGTATTGGGCCTTTACAAGAAGGTGTGGCATTAAGGAAAGCTGCCTGACAGTTGGAAGCAGGCAGTAGTGGTGCCGATACGGAAATCAGGGAAAGGCCCTACTAATCCATCAAGTTATAGGCCGATAGCTTTGACATCTCATGTCTGTAAACGTATGGAAAGGATGATAACAGAAAGGCTGACGTACTTCCTGGAGATCAGAGGCCTAATGTCATCAGATCAAGGTGGGTTCAGGAAAGGCAGGGGAACGATGGATCATGTACTGTGTCTACAGTCAGTCATACGGAAGGCACATGCACATAAGGAGGTGTTTTCTTTGATGTAGAGAAGTGTCACGTCCTGACCAGTATAGAGGATATTTTGTTATTGTAGTTTGGTCAGGACGTGGCAGAGGGTAGTTGATTTATGTATTACGGGGTTTGTTGGTCACTGGTTTATGTTTGTATTTCTATGGGTATGTTCTAGGTTAGTTTTTCTATGTGTAGGTTGGGTGCTGGACTCTCAATTGGAGGCAGGTGTTTCTAGTTGCCTCTGATTGGGAGTCCTATAAGTAGGTGTGTGTTTTGTTTGTCACTTGTGGGTAGTTATTTGTTAGCACTGCTTTTATTGAGCCTGCTACTCTGTTCCTAGTTTGTTTATTGTTTTTTCGTGGTGTTCTCATTTTTATAATAAAGATGTTGAGCACGCAACCCGCTGCGCCTTGGTCCCGTTCTATCTTCCACGACAGCCCTTACAAGAAGGCCTATGATATGATTTGGAAGGAGGGCCTGCTCATCAAATTGGATAGGATGGGGGTTGGAGGATTTTATTTTTGGACAATCAATACAATTGAAGGTGGGGAGCTCTAGGTCAGAAAGTTATGAAGTAGATAATAGTACCCTCCAGGGAAGTGCGATTAGTACTTTGTTGTTCTCCATTATGATTGATTATGTATTCTCTCACGTGTGACCAGATACTGGGAGGTCATTGTTTGCGGATGACGGGGTGTTGTGGAAGACAGGGAGCAATATTCCCCATAGTCTTACAGCCGGAAGCGATCAGAGAAGTTGAACAGTGGTCCCTCAAGTGGGCTTCAAGTTCTCAGTTGAGAAAACACAGACTGTTTTTTACTAGAAGGAAGGTTGGGGAGGAAATATGCCTAAAGCTGTATGGGAGGAATCTGAAGAGGGTGGGTGTCACGACTTCCGCCGAAGTCGGTCCGTCTCCTTGTTCGGGCGGTGTTCGCCGGTCGACGTCACCGACCTTCTAGCCCTCGCTGATCCATTTTTCATTTTCCATTGGTTTTGTCTTGTCTTCCTTCACACCTGGTTCCAATCCCATCAATTACATGTTGTGTATTTAACCCTCTGTTTCCCCTCATGTCCTTGTCGGTGATTGTTTGATTGTATGTTATGTTCTGGTGTGCGACGGGTTTTGTACCCACTTTTATTATTTTGTATATTTTGGTTTTCGGAGTTTTGTGAGCCCTTATTAAACGACTCCGTTTTATACCAAGTTCGTTCTCCTGCGCCTGACTTCCCTGCCACCAGCACGCACCCATTACAGTGGGAGTGTTTAGGTTTCTGGGGGTCAGGTTTGACACTCAAATTACATGGGCAGAACATATTAACAGAGTAGTAATTAAAGGAAATAAAATATTGAATGTGATGCGTTGCCTGTCAGGAATGGTGTGGGGGGCGGATAGAATGGTGTTGAATATTTTATTTATAGCTCTATTAAGGTCCTCACTGGACTATAGCAGTGTAGCATATGGATCAGCAGCTCGCTCCTACATCTTTAAAAAAAAAGCTAGCTGTAATCCAGGCTCAAGCTCTAAGAATATGTTGTGGAGCCTCCCATGTTGTGGAGCCTCCTCAGGACCTCCCTGTTGGCAGCGCTGGAGGTAGAGTTGGGGGAGATGGCGTTTAAAGTTGAACACAACAACTAACCATGACATATTGGGTAAATCTTCAAGGACATAAGGTTACACATCCTGCAACAAAAAAAGTGCTCCTAGAGTGCTGGGAACATGAACGAGATCTGAATACAAATGTTTGGTGGATAGGTAATGTCATGGTGAGAGATAGGACTGCTTGGATGGGAGTTCAACCCTTCTTCTTGCTATCCCACCTTGGTTGCTCCCTCAGCCAGTGATAGACCTAGGGTTGCTTGACAGGGTAAGAGCTGGTGAGGAAAGAGTAGATCCAGTAAATATTTTAAGTGAACATTTAAGAACTCAGTACTATGCTGTCTTGAATATATTCACTAATGGATCTAAGGACCATAAAACAGGGAGGACAGGTGCAGCTTTTAGTGTTCCTGAATGTAAGGTGGCAGTGACAAAAAGAGCAACGGATTGTTTATCCGTATACGCAATGGAGTTGCTGGCCGTACTCTTGGCTGAAGAGTGGGTGGAGGCCAGACAGGGTAATCATCTGCTCTGACTCATGTGCAGTACTGATGAGCTTAAATTCCTTTGTGTCACAGAGAAGTCTGTATTCCCAGTGTAACAGTGTAGGTTCCATCCCTCTCTTCGCCCCAACCCGGGCTCGAACCAGGGACCCTTGCACACATCAACAACTGACACCCCACGAAGCCTCGTTACCCATCGCGCCACAAAAGCCGCGGCCCTTGCAACGCAAGGGGAAACCCTACTTCAAGTCTCAGAGCGAGTGACGTCACTGATTGAAACGCTATTAGTGCGCACCACCGCTAACTAACTAGCCATTTCACATCGGTTACACCAGTCATGTGAAATCCATAGATTAGGGCATATCTGTATTCCCAGTCATGTGAAATCCATAGATTAGAGCATATCTGTATTCCTAGTCATGTGAAATCCATAGATTAGGGCCTAAATGTATTTAAATTGACTGATTTCCTTATATGAACTGTAACTCAGTAAAATCTTTAAAATTGTTGCGTTTATATTTTTGTTCTGTGTATTCCGAGTAGGATAGCAACCTACACAAGAAATAACTAATATTGGTAGCCATCTAGACGTCACTGTGATTTACATTTACATTTACATTTAAGTCATTTAGCAGACGCTCTTATCCAGAGCGACTTACAAATTGGTGCATTCACCTATAATATCCAGTAGAACAAACACTTTACAATAGTGCATCTAAATCCTTTAAAGGGGGGGGGGTTAGAAGGATTACTTTATCCTATCCCAGGTATTCCTTAAAGAGGTGGGGTTTCAGGTGTCTCCGGAAGGTGGTGATTGACTCCGCTGTCCTGGCATCGTGAGGGAGATTGTTCCACCATTGGGGTGCCAGAGCGGCGAACAGTTTTGACTGGGCTGAGCGGGAACTGTGCTTCCTCAGAGGTAGGGAGGCGAGCAGGCCAGAGGTGGATGAACGCAGTGCCCTTGTTTGGGTGTAGGGCCTGATCAGAGCCTGAAGGTACGGAGGTGCCGTTCCCCTCACAGCTCCGTAGGCAAGCACCATGGTCTTGTAGCGGATGCGAGCTTCAACTGGAAGCCAGTGGAGAGAGCGGAGGAGCGGGGTGACGTGAGAGAACTTGGGAAGGTTGAACACCAGACGGGCTGCGGCGTTCTGGATGAGTTGTAGGGGTTTGATGGCACAGGCAGGGAACCCAGCCAACAGCGAGTTGCAGTAATCCAGACGGGAGATGACAAGTGCCTGGATTAGGACCTGCGCCTCTTCCTGTGTGAGGCAGGGTCGTACTCTGCGAATGTTGTAGAGCATGAACCTACAGGATCGGGTCACCGCCTTGATGTTAGTGGAGAACGACAGGGTGTTGTCCAGGATCACGCCAAGGTTCTTAGCACTCTGGGAGGAGGACACAAGGGAGTTGTCAACCGTGATGGCGAGATCATGGAACGGGCAGTCCTTCCCCGGGAGGAAGAGCAGCTCCGTCTTGCCGAGGTTCAGCTTGAGGTGGTGATCCGTCATCCACACTGATATGTCTGCCAGACATGCAGAGATGCGATTCGCCACCTGGTTGTCAGAAGGGGGAAAGGAGAAGATTAATTGTGTGTCGTCTGCATAGCAATGATAGGAGAGACCGTGTGAGGATATGACAGAGCCAAGTGACTTGGTGTATAGCGAGAATAGGAGAGGGCCTAGAACAGAGCCCTGGGGGACACCAGTGGTGAGAGCACGTGGTGCGGAGACAGCTTCTCGCCACGCCACCTGGTAGGAGCGACCTGTCAGGTAGGACGCAATCCAAGCGTGGGCCGCGCCGGAGATGCGCAGCTCGGAGAGGGTGGAGAGGAGGATCTGATGGTTCACAGTATCAAAGGCAGCAGATAGGTCTAGAAGGATGAGAGCAGAGGAGAGAGAGTTAGCTTTAGCAGTGCGGAGAGCCTCCGTGACACAGAGAAGAGCAGTCTCAGTTGAATGCCCAGTCTTGAAACCTGACTGATTAGGATCAAGAAGGTCGTTCTGAGAGAGATAGCAGGAGAGCTGGCCAAGGACGGCACGTTCAAGAGTTTTGGAGAGAAAAGAAAGAAGGGATACTGGTCTGTAGTTGTTGACATCGGAGGGATCGAGTGTAGGTTTTTTCAGAAGGGGTGCAACTCTCGCTCTCTTGAAGACGGAAGGGACGTAGCCAGCGGTCAAGGATGAGTTGATGAGCGAGGTGAGGTAGGGGATACAGTCTACTCGGTATCAGTATCATCCTTAGCTTTTGGTCCCATGTGGCTCAGTTGGTAGAGCATGGTGTTTGCAACGCCAGGGTTGTGGGTTCGATTCCCACGGGGGACCAGTATGGGGAGAAGAAAAAAAAAATGTATGAAATGTATGCATTCACTACTGTAAGTCGCTCTGGATAAGAGCGTCTGCTAAATGACTAAAATGTAAAAAAAAATGTAAGACAAGATTGAGATTTTGCAGGGCCTGTTTAGGGTGAGACAGATGAGGATATTTGTGATGTTCCTCTGGGTACCAGCTCATGTCGGAGTAGAGGGGAATGAGGTGGTGGATCTTCTCGCCAAGCAGACTCTCAAACATCCTAATGTTGATATTGAAATGTCAATCAGTAAAGCAGAATCCAAGGGGTTAAAAAGAACAAAAAAAATAATAATTAAAAAATGTGCCCTGGCCGAGTCTCTACACATCTCGTTCCATCCTTCTCTCCTGTATGTGCGGTCAAGAGCCGCTCACATTTTCAGCGGTGTAGGGAACAGAGGTAAGAACCTTGAATCAGTGGTTAAAAACAAATGGCAAGAGTTGTGGAACAGAGAGGGAAAGGGAAGACACCTGTATACGATACAGGAAAAGGTGGAGGCAGGGAGGTCCTCAGGTCAAGAGAGAAGGGAGGAAAGTGTAACACCCAAGGCTCAGTACATTGAAATTGGTGGGGAAACATCTGACTGGGAGGTGTGATCACTGTCAGGAGCAGATGGAGACAGTGGAAAACGTGTTATTTCAGTGCCAGCAATATGGGAGGGAAGAGAGAGATTGTTGTTAGATTTAATAATGGTGTTGAAGAGCCGAGCTTAAGTGAACTGCTGGGAAAATCTTCAGGGCTTGTAGTATTTAATTGTGTATTTTGAGAATAATGGGTAGGAGCTTAGCACTGTTGAGTGCTACATCCCAAGGGGCTCGTGCTGATTGTACGGAGATTGTGACAGCCGGTTAAATGGCGTCCCTTGAGAAGGCAAGAACAAGATGTACGTCAGGAGAAGTGCAGTATTATCATAAGGAGACGTATACTTGGAATATGGAGGAGGAGTGGAGGGAAAAAGAGAGGCAGAGGAGGACTAAGAGAGAGAGGGAGGAAGAGTGTGAGCTTGAGTCAGTTATGAATGGCGGAAAAAAGGGAGATTGTTTGTTGAAGAATGGTAGAAAGTGTAAGCAGAGTTAGCTGAAGACAGGAGGAGAAATTGAAGTGGATGAGGGCAGTAGGTGTAGTGAAGTTCTCGGAGCCCCGAGGCTTGCACCGAGGATCAGGATAAAGATGAGTCTGACAGTAGGAGGGAAGTTTTTGGAAAAAGTGGACCCTTGCCTTTTGGATCATCCATTTGTGGTTTCAGGGTGGGTGAAAACAGAGTTAGGTGATGTGGAATCGGTGAGGGTAACCAGAAGGGGTCTTGTGATAGTTGTTTGTGTTTTTGCTGGTCAGAGGGAGAAGGTGCTCCGTGTTAAACGAATGGGGGCAAGAAATGTGAATTGTTTTTCTCTCAAGAAAAGGGCGCCATTGAAAGGAGTGATTACTGGGGTAGCGATAAATGTAAAAGTTGACCAACTGAAGGGGAAGATTCCAGGTGTTTGTGATGCTCGTCGTTTGGTGTGACGCAGACAGGGTGACGAATGGTGAAACAGAAGAGTCATTGTCTGTTCTTTTGAGTTTTGATGTAGATGTTTTGCCCGACAAAGTGATGTTAGGATATATAAGTTATCCTGTACGAGCTTTTGTGCCGAATACATTACGATGTTACAGGTGACAAGCTTATGGGCATGTGTTAGCAGGAATGTGTAGCATTGGGGAAAGTAGTGGTATGTGTTAATTGTAGGGGTGCCCATGGGGCTGGGGATCAAAAATGTCCCGTGCGAGAGAGGCAGGTTGAGGTTTCAAGGGTTAGAGTAGTGCAGAAGTTGTCATGTGCTGAGGCGGTGAAGAAAGTCTAGGAAGATGGGTCAAGGGGGAGGGATCCTGAGAGGAGTGGTGGGAGTAGTAGATCTGTACCAGTACAGAGGAATAGGCCAACGAGTGATATATGTTTCCGTAAGCTTGGATTTTTAGCATGTATAGCAATGGTTATCAGCTGTTCTGCAGGGATGGAACATAAGTCGCAGACAATTGAGGTTGCGGTGGCAGCTGCAGAGAGGTATTTGGGTGTGTGGGACTTGACATCAGAACAGTTACAGGGTGTGTTAAGTGGTAGTGTCCCATCCTTTCAGGTTGTTGACCTGAGGTAGGACTAAATAGATATAAATAGTGGAGAAGGGTGGTGTTATTTTTTATTTTGTTATTTTTTTTTTTGTGAGTGTAGGGTATTTGTTAAATATTAAAAATAAACATTTCGAGCAAAGCATAAGGGTGTTGTACTCCAGTCTAGTGGCGGTAATGCAATATTTATTGGATGCCAACCGCGGTTAAACCTCATCAAAGAAGGAGAAGATTTTACAAATAGCAACACGAGACGAATTTCGGGAGGTGGCGAGCGTGATTGATGGCAGAGAGAGGAGCGTAAAATCACAACGGGACGTGAGAGTTTGTTTTCTTGGACCAGGGACCACTGTTTGGAAAGCTGTGGCTAGCGTTCAATCGTTGATAAACAAACAATCAAATTTTACTCGGTATGGCGGTGGGTAGGCACGGTTGTGCTGTGACTGGGTCAGAGATGGTAGGAGATAGTGATGGAGCAGAAAGTGAAGCAAGTATGGAGCATAGTGGTACAAATAAAGGAGGGAGTAAGAAAGCGGGAGAGAAAGGGAGTAGGGGTTTGGAGGGGAGTGAGAGGTCTATGGAGACAGAAAGGAGGAAGAAAGGGAAGTTTGAAGGGAGCAACAGTTTCCAACGCTAGCGGCAGCTCGGAGTTAGAAAGTGCCGAGGAAGGGCAATAAAAGACGTGAGGGGAGCATGGAGTTGAGGAGGAGCAACAGTGACTCAGAAGTTTAGGGAGGAAGGGGGAGTTGGGGCTATGAGTCCGATAAGGACGGCTGTGATAAGAGTTGATTGGGGAAGTTGTCAATGCTAAAGTGTTAAGAGATGGGAACTTGGTGATCTGTAAGGAAATGGCGCAGAGGGGAAAAGCTCTAAGTGAATGGGTTTCCAAAAGCTCTGAGAGATGGGTAGGAGCATCTAGACCGGGGATTACGGGGCAGGTGGGCGGCGATATGGGGGGTGCCACCTTCATGAAGCAAATACTTCCCTACAGGATGCTAAGCAGAGGTATTGAACAGGAATATGTGGAGGTATGGTTGAGAGGAGGAATGATAGTGGTAGTGAACTACTATAATACATGTCAGGTATTGAACAGGAATATGTGGAGGTATGGTTGAGAGGAGGGATGATAGTGGTAGTGAACTACTATAATACATGTCAGGTATTGAACAGGAATATGTGGAGGTATGGTTGAGAGGAGGGATGATAGTGGTAGTGAACTACTATAATACATGTCAGGTATTGAACAGGAATATGTGGAGGTATGGTTGAGAGGAGGGATGATAGTGGTAGTGAACTACTATAATACATGTCAGGTATTGAACAGGAATATGTGGAGGTATGGTTGAGAGGAGGGATGATAGTGGTAGTGAACTACTATAATACATGTCAGGTATTGAACAGGAATATGTGGAGGTATGGTTGAGAGGAGGGATGATAGTGGTAGTGAACTACTATAATACATGTCAGGTATTGAACAGGAATATGTGGAGGTATGGTTGAGAGGAGGGATGATAGTGGTAGTGAACTACTATAATACATGTCAGGTATTGGACCTAGGAGTGGGTGGAGGGCCAGGTTAAAAGTAAGGTCATGTGTGGGGATTTGAATGCCCACAACATGCTCTGGGGGGGAAACGGGTGGATAGAAATGGTCAAGTGATGGAAAATCTGATAGAAGTTAAAGATCTGGTGTGCCTGAATGATGGTCGAGGGACCAGGATTGATGTAACCACAGGGAAAGAGTCTGTCTTGGACCTCACTCTGGTATCTAGTGTGATGGCAGGAATCTGTGAGTGGGAGGTATGTGAGGAGTCGACAGTAGGGAGTGATCATTACCCCACCTGTGGGGGATGATTAAGAGGATGAGTGGGGTCAGAAGGGAGTGGAATTATCCAGTGTTGACGAGTGGGAAGGATGTGGCAGTAACAGATGAGAAGGCAGAGATGATGGCGAAAGCCTTTGTCGAAGTGCATAGTTCGGCAGATTTGTCAGAGGAGGGGCAGACGGGGGAGAGAGAGTATGAGAGAGAAGCATCTTGGAGTGCTGGATAGGAGGGAGGATGTAAATGATCCATTGAATGAACCATTTACCATGGCAGAAGTAAAAATTGGCAATAAATAGGCATTAGGCTGGGTTAACCTCACCTGGGAAAGATGAGGTATGCTATGTTATGTTGGCCCATCTTAGTGATGAGGCGCTGGATAAGGTTTTGGTGTTGTACAACACAGTAAGGCAGTTGGAAGGAGGCAGTAGTGGTACCACTCGGTAAGCCAGGGAAGGACCCAACGAGGCCAACAAGCTATTGGCCAATAGCTTTAACACCTCATGTATGTAAGATTAGGGAACGTATGATTATGAAGAGGCTAACTTCCTGGAGAGCTGGAAGGATTTCCTGTTTGGAAGGTCTATCCAGGTGAGGGAGGGAAAGTCACGATCAGGCAGCTGGTGGATAACGGTGGGAGCATGATTATTCCTCTGTTGTTCTCAATCATGATCAATGACGTTTACTCTCAGGTACAGCCGGATATTGGGAGGTCGTTATTTGCAGATGTTGGGACCTTATGGAAGAGGGGAAGAAATGTGCCATACATGGTCAGGAAGGTACAGGAAGCAATTGATGAGGTGAAGCGGTGGGCATTAATGTGGGGATTCAGGTTCTCTGTAGAGAAACTCAGACAGTGTTCTTTACCAGGAGGAAGGTGGTAGATGAGGTATGCTTGAGGTTATATGGGAGAAACTTGGAGAGGGTGGGGGCCTTCAGGTTCCGTGGGGTATACTTTGACACTGGGTGTTCCTCATTGAGGACCATGTATGTTGCATTGATCCGATCTGTAGTAGACTATGGAAGTATAGCGTATGGTTCGGCAGCCCGGACATCATTGGAAAGGCTAGATGTCATACAGGGGCAAGGACTCAGAATATGTAGTGAGGCGTTCGGACATCCGCAGTGGCTGCCCTACAGGTGGAGTGGGGGATATGCCATTGCAGATTAGGAGACAGCAGCTGATAATGAATTATTCGGTCAACCTACAGAGACATGTCGCGTCTCATCCTGCAAAATGGATTTTCCAGGCATGCTGGGAACATGAGCGAAGACAGAACTCAAGCTTTGGGTGGGTGGGTAATACCCAGGCGAAGGAGATGGGACTGTATGGAAGGGTGTTTAGTCCAACGGTAGCTATTCCTGTAAATCCACCATAGACAGTAGTTGATCTAGAAGTGTCAGAGAGACTTCAGAAAGACAGGGAGGGTGTTGATCCATCTGATTTGTTTAAGAGAAGTCTTGATACTGTGTATCAGGATTTTGTGGCCATTTACACAGATGGTTCAAAAGATCCAAGGACAGGACGTACTAGGTCAGCATTTGTAGTGCAGGAATGTGGGGTGAGAGTCAGGAAGCGTATTACAGATCATCTGGCTGTATATACGGCGAAGCTGATGACTATACTTTTGGCTTTGCAGTGGGTGGAGAAAGTCAAGCCAGAAAGAGTAGTTACATGCTCTGATTCATGTGCAGTGTTAATGAGTCTCCAGTCCGTTAGGTCACGTAGCAGACAAGACCTGCTTTATGAGGTGCTACAAACCCATGGCAGGATTAGATGGATGGATATACAGATAAGATTTACTTGGGTTCCAGCCCATGTGGGGGTGGAGGTGAACGAGGCAGTTGATGTACTGGCTAAACAAGCACTTAGAAGTGGGGATGTTGTAGTTTCAATGAGCAAGGCAGAGGCAAAAAGCCTGATATGGACAGTGATGGTGCAGAGATGGCAGGAGCAGTGGAATAGAGATACTAAGGGCAGGCATTTATTTCAAGTACAGAGGAAGGTTGGAGAGGGGAGGATGGCAGGAAGGGACAGAAGAAGAGGCTATTTTTAGAAGATTAAGGGTGGGACACAGCCAGTTGAATAAGCACTTAAATGTGATTGGAAAGCATTCAACAGGAAAGTGTGATTATTGCCAGGAAACAGAGACCGTGGAGCATGTATTGCTACAGTGTGGGCAGTATCAGAGGGAAAGAGAGAGGCTGAGATCTAGTATGAGGGAGAAGGGGATACAGGAAATTAGTTTAAAGAGTATATTGAGTAGAACGTCATTAGATATAGTCTCAAATATTTAGGATCTAGTTTCTCCTTGTCCCTGGCTCACACTCCAGTACAGTAGGTGGTGGTAATGCACCATAATGTTGGATGCCAACCGCCGATAAACCCCACCAACGAAGAAATAGCAACACCATCCACCAGTGGGGGGAGACGTAATGTCAATTCTCTGCTTGGAGCAGCTCTTTCCTGTCTGTTTTTGTGTGCGTGTTGTGTGTGGAAGAACGTGTGCTGCGAAGGTCCTACAGAACCTGGTCTGTCGGTCTGCGTATGGGAATGTGTGGTTAGTTTAGATATACAACATTATTTGCACTTATGACAAAATAAAGTATTTGTTTTTATTTAGGAATTAGCTTGCTAACGACCCAAAGAAAACAATTGAGGAAGCAGCAACAGGGCACGTTGTTTACTTTGTCGTTTTTCAGGTCCAAGATATTTAGCTAAGTTGTTCAATTTGTAGTTATTAGCAAACGCCCCTGTGTTTTGAAGATGTCTACAGGCTGTCAGAAGACCACTACTAGCAAGGCCATTCCGACCAGGCGGGTGACCATAAACGACGCCTCGCACATGCCCAACGACTACTCCACTACTCCCGGGGGAACCCTGTTCAGCACAACACCTGGAGGTAGCTAGCTATAGCTAGCCTTTATAGGACTAGTTATATGTCTGTGTTATAGCTATGTAATATGTAAAAGCATGACTGTTTATGACGTGGTTATAACTCAACGGGATATGATTCGATTGTTAGCCTGATTACCATGCGCTCGAGCTGTGCAGGTGCCCATAAGACAAATCTCGATAGGGTTATCAAACCTCTAGACAAAGGACACCTGTCTAGCAATCAAACAAATCTATATAGCAAAAATGTTTGTGGTGCAATGTTGTAAACTGACAAAGGCGTTAGCCAGCGATATGCTCATACCTCATTGCATTGCATACAGTGGCTGTTGTTGTTTTTGTTTCAGCTGGCAAGTGCCATTATTTGCATCATCAGCTTGTTAGCTCGTTAGCTTAGCTTTTCGTGCACCACCACGGTCCACATACCTATGTTTCACTGTGGTTTCAGAGTCCAGCAATAAGACATAGCTAAGGCACTAATATTTGTGTGACCTCAACCTACTATGTGTATTGAACATTTATATTGCAGTGTACAGCCTTACCTATGCATTGTGGATCCGTGAACTGGGGTATCAGTCTACTCAGTGACACACACAGAACATAACTATGTAGAATGGTGAGCGAGCTAATGTGGCTCATTTCACAGTGGGATCAGAGTCCTGCAATAAGAACTACCTAAGACGCTAATATTTGTGTTAACTACACAATTGTGTCACTGAGTAGGCTAAAACCCCATTTCATGGATCCACAATCCATACATAAGGCTGTACAGTGCAATAGGGTTGTCAATACGCACAATAGGCTGGATAGTGAGGTGATTCCTCACAGTTACAGTTCCACAATAAGAGTCTCTAATATTAGTGTAAACTCTTCACAATTGTATTCTATGGGTGTCACTGAGTAGACTGGTACCCCATTTCAGCCTTACAGCCTTACAATCCATAGGTAAGGCTGTACATCTATAGGTAAAGCTTTGTAAATGCAGGCGCCTTGTGTTTTTTGACAGGCTTCTGTAACATTTCTTACATTCAACTTTTTAATGTTCTATTCATAGGAGGCACTTGGATCTGTGCAACATTAGTCCTTTCAATATGGTGTGAAACAGCGTTGCAGTACATGAGTCCATGACTCGAGTTCCGATTTTAAAGACTTGTGACTCGACTTGGACTCGCCTTCCTTTGACTTGTATTTGCACTTGGACTGGATAGGCTACTATGATAAGCAGAAAATTAGCAGCACTTGGTGCGCAGAGCAGCGATAGTTCTGTTCTCTAGCAGTAGGATGGACACAGCCTACATCAGCTTGTGAGCAAGCGATGAGTGTGGGCAGACTCTGCCTCCGATCATAGTCTACACATCCCGCAAGCGACTCACTTGCTTCCTCATAACCACCAGTCAGTCAACCTCTTACTATTTAGCTTTTCCTTGTTAAAAAAGGCAAACTGCTTTATGAAATTGAAAACACTAGTATTGAGTTTAAGAGTAAAACAGCAGTGTAGATATGTGTCTCTCCCCTTTCCCCTCCCCTCTCCCCTTTCCCCCCTGCATCCCATAGCCAGGTTCTGACAAGTCTCCCTTTACTTTTCACTCTGCAGTAAATAACTACACAAATATCAGTCAGTGATTACAAAAGAGTAGCTGAGAGCCTGTTACAATTATTGCAAATAATAATCTGGTCAGGTGCAATAGCCAATTAATTCTAGCGACCATTCATCCCTTCAAAACATCATTACTGATTTGACATAACTATTGAACATTAAATTACGTGTGTGAGCCTGTGTATGAAGGACTTATTTGTTTTATAGGCTATTGCAGGCAATTATGACCATTTGGCAACAGGAGGAAAGTATTTGCGTTACTTCATTTCTCACATGAAAATCTTCCCGGCAGCCCCGCACTTCTACTAAATCTGAGGCAAATCTATAGAGGCACAAATCTAGTAGCAACAGACGAGCACCGAGTCAGCGAGACAGAAATACGAGAAAACAAAAAACCATCAGTAACCAAAATATCAAATAGGTCTAATGAACCCACTAATCATCACTCAGACTTGAGCACTTGGACCAGGACTTGAGCACTGGGACTCGGACTTCAGCCATAGGGACTCGTGACTCGACTCGAGCAAAGGGGCCTTGGGACTCGTGGTTTAGTGATTCCACTACAACACTGCTAGACGCATTGCAAAGTAAAAGAACCTGACATTATCTGAAATGTTTAAGTATCTGACATTTTAAAAACATCTCCAGAAAACATACTTGTTTGCATCATGCATGGCATGCCCTTTTCAATTTAATTATAAATATATAGGCTAGGACACTTTATTTTTATGTAACTAGGCAGGTGAGTTAAGAACAAATTCTTATTTACAATGATTACCTATGGAACAGTGGGTTAACTGCCTTATTCAGGGGCAGAAGGACAGATTTTTATCTTGTCAGCTCAGGGATTCGATCTAGCAACCTTTCGGTTACTGGCCCAATGCTCTAACCACTAGGCTACCTGCCGCCCCACTTGTTGCTTGTCTTGTCGAGATGTGTTTAAAGCATTTCCACACGAGGCCTTTCACTTCCTCCCTCTTCACATGGTCACAGCTAAGGCGTTGGTGGTGGCGTTCAACACTGATTCAGAGATGATTAACGCACTAGCAGAACTTGCCAGATCATGTTGCAGTTTCTTATCTTTCAGCAGCTGCCATTTTGAACCCTCTGTCACAAGAAACACCATTAACAAATGTGACATACAATTTGAAATGCATAATTTACATTTATAATTTGAAATGCATTGAATGCCATGTAAAATATGACATTAAAAGCAAGATATGATTGCTTTCCTACTCTGTCTAGGCTTAATTTCCTGAGTATATTTGTGTGTTGATATGGTGGTGAGCTGGTTAACTGCCAGGGTGTGTCCCAAATTGCACCCTATATAGTGCACTACTTTTGTAGAGGGCCTGTAGGTCAAAAGTAGTGCACTATACAGAGAATAGGGTGCTATTTAGGATGCACACGCCATCCAGTTTACCTCTAATATCAATCCAATGTTAAGAGGGGTAATGCACTGAGGGATCCCACAGATGACTCCTCTGCCTTTTTGCTGAGGCTTTTCCTTTTGGGCAACTTATCATGTGGGAAATTCTGTCACAGAAAGCAGCTGGCCGATATAGCTTGCATTGAACCACTATTTTGTGAGCAGATATCAGTGACTTTACTCTGTGGCAGATTGGCACAGAGGACAGTACAAACAGAACAGTTTTTGCACATATCTGTGTCAAGGATTCATGCAATCATGTTGATGCCATTAGTTTTATTTTGTGTTAATATAAAGGTTCATTTGTTGTAGGCTATCGGTTGAGTTTGTTGATGTAGATTATGGCTTTATCTGGGATATCTGGCATCGCTCTTGGTTTGATTAACCATCAGATTAAACTATACACATGCATAGCAAATAATTAGGGCGGTATGTTGATTTATGTACTTGAAGATTATGTTGTAAGGAAAATAACTTTACAAATGTAATTTATTATTTACCCTGAACAAAAATATAAACGCAACATATAAAGTGTTGGTCCCATGTTCCATGAGCAGAAATAAAAAATCCCAGGAATGTTCGATATGCACAAAAAGCTTATTTCTCACAAATTTGGTGCACAAATATATTTAGAAACCTGTTGGAGAGCATTTCTCCTTTGCCATGATAATCCATCCACCTGACAGGTGTGGCATATTAAGGAGCTGATTAAACAGCATGATCATTACACAGGTGCACCTTGTGCTAGGTATAATAAAAGGCCACTCTACACGCCTGGCAGCCGACCCATGGCTGCACCCCTGCCCAGTCGTGTGAAATCCATAGATTAGGGCCTCATTCATTTATTTCAATTGACTGATTTCCTTATATGAACTGTAACTCAGTAAAATCTTAGACATTGATGCATGTTGTGTTTTATATTTTTGTTCAGTGTATGTATGTAGGGCTTTCACTTCACACAAACACCTCAGTGTTTCAGAACAACTGTTAGCTCACACGTCACAGTGAGAAAGAGGCACTGTACCTAATCTCTCATGGACAGACTACGTAAAACAAATAAGGCATCTGACCAAATGATGCAAAATTTCAGGAATGGGTTAACCAAGATTACACAACCTGCGGTGTATGTGGTTAGCTGCAGGCTTTGAACCAAATCTGACTGCAGAACAGGATGAGTACTAGTCCTATATGGTGGGATTGTGCGCCAATGTACGATCTGTTCGATCCATTAAATTTACATGAACATCTCATACCCTCCTCTCCCCTCAGGTACAAGAATCATCTACGACCGGAAGTTCCTGCTGGAGTGCCGCAGTTCCCCGCTGGCCAGGACTCCACCGTGCTCTCTCCCCAACATTCCAGGGGTCACCAGCCCACCCTCCAAACACATCAACAATGTAAAGGCCCATAACAGAGAGCCACTGAACAACAACATCACTGCACCTGCTGACAAAAGCACTGGTAAGAACATGATCCTGTCAGGCAGGCCAACTAATTACTCTTATCTCAGGCATTACAATGTGCCAAAAAAAAACAGTCATACGAGATGTATTAGTTTTATGGAAAATATATAATGGTATTTAATAAGTGAAATAAGATCAAATGTTCAGATTTACTGGTACCTAATGGGGTTCAGGTCATTTTTAAGTTTCAATATTTACCCTTATGTTAGTATTGCCTGCCAGGCTACAAATATTTAAGGTGAGTAGGAAATAAATAAATTAACACGTGTGTGTGTGTGTGTGTGTGTTTGTGAAGGGGACGATGCACAGTTTGAAATGGACATCTAACTGGTGGTGGAATGAGCATTCAAGAGGGATGTGAAACAACGTCACTTACTACCACGATGCTGAAGAAGAGGCCCAACCAATCCCCCACCCAGACTTGCTACAATTTTGTCACCTTCTGTGTTTACAGATGAGTCCATTAGTTGCGGTTTGTTAACTTTAAATATCAGTTGTATTGTTACTGTAAAATAACTCAAAGGTGGTTCAGGCGTGTGAATGAAGTGTTACCCTCTTGACTCACCTCTGGGGCCTTTCTCTTGTGGGGCCAGCAGCTACACTTAAAAAGACTGCTCCAGAGGAGTGGTGTGGAGGTAAAGATTCAATTTCTTTCATTCTTTAAAATTATTTTGTCACTCAAATCAATCTTATCATGGGTTATCCACACGTCACTGCCTTCAAAATACTATTAATTTTTGCAGATAAAAAGATTGTCATACAAAGGAATGTAAAAACAAATATATAGAAATTTGAGACAAAAAACAACATTTTCACATGGTTTGTAAGAAGAATCAATAAAGAAAATAAAACATATTTGGTAGTAGACTTGTTTCCTAAAAAGTAACCAGGTCCCAAAGGGTGTTTGATAGAATGAGTAGGCTACGTGTATTCCAGAATCAAAGGATTGCTTCTGTCAAACCCTTGGGCACTTTTGGTTATCTGGCAAGTGTCATTAGTCTCGTGGTAAATGGGTTGACCGACTGCAATACATGTTCCTTTCGGGGAAAACACTTTGTATATGACAGAAAACAAACTAATGACCCAAGAAATGGTTATTCCACCAGTAATATAGTAGTAATATAGTAATATAGCAGGGGCAGCAGGTAGCCTAGTAGTTAGAGCATTGGACTAGTAACTGAAAGGTTGCAAGATTGACTCCCCGAGCTGACAAGGTAAAAATCTGTCGTTCTGCCCCTGAACAAGGTAGTTAACTCACTGTTCCTAGGCTGTCATTGAAAATAAGAATTTGTTCTTAACTGACTTGCCTAGTTAAATAAAGGAAAAATAAAAAAAGAGAGAATAGCTTCTTTTTTTATTACAGACAAGTAATCATAAAACACTTAGGCCTACTGTTCTTGAGTTCACATAGGCTTCATTTTTAACTCATAATAATGAAATGTCATCCTATCTGGTCCTGAAACGTTTCATTAGACATGTACATGAAGCCATCAGCCAATTATACCTAATTGATGTTACCTTTTTTTAAATTTTTGCTCGAAATCAAAACGCGCTGGTTGAACTTGCTGTTCACATCCATCAAAGGCTAACAGCGCCGCAGCTACAAATCCACTGGCACGCTCCCGTTCATCTGTGAAGGAAAGCTGTACATTTCCAGAATCTGTAGTGTGGCAGGACTGACGTAAGTGGAATTCTTCAGGAAGTTCCCTCCTGCAACTGATAACATTCCAGAACCAGCAGCCTGAAAAGCGGTAATCATTACACACCATGATGTCCTTCCTCTCATCAAAGAGCTACACTGTCTGTCTGTACTCTGCACATAAGCAGAGGCATATGATGCATATTGGCTCTAAATGAAATAACTTGAATTGTGATTATTTAAAAAAAAATGGCTTCCAGTCTTTTTTTAAACATACATGATATGCTTTAGATGCTTTTATTTATTTTTTTATTTAAAAAAATTATTTCTTTTATTCCATTTATTCCATCCATTTCAACCAAATCCTGTACCTTAGTGAGTAACATACATAAGCGTACTGTGATATCACCTGGCTGTGAGTTGCTGTCCAACTAGTTATGTAGCATTAAAGTAGGTATCAGGTCCAGTCAGATCAGAGCAGAGCAGACATTGCCTAAATTGTCAAGTCCAGCACTTCATTCTTCCCATCCACTGTAGGGTTGACAGTTTCCCTACTTGCCAAGCAGGAACCAAGGTTTGTTCCTCCCTCAGAATTCAATAACACACAACATCATATGCACACTGTCACACTCAATCTTTTCTCTGTAAATCTGCACCAATACAAATAAGGCTGCTATCCATCCGCCATTGTAAAACAACATTTAGGTTACATCAACGTCGATGTAATTAATGGACTCAAATTGACTCTAATCCCGATGTAGAATCAATATTAGCCCACCCATTAACCCACTCGAATCCAGGCTGCATCACATCCGGCTGTGATTGGGGGTCCCATAGGGCGGCACACAATTGGCCCAGCGTCGTCTGGGTTTGGCCGGGGTAGGCCGTCATTGTAAATAAGAATTTGTTCTTAACTGACTTGCCTAGTTAAATAAAAATTAAATAAATAAAACTAGACTGAACAATGAGCTGACCACCAGGATGCCGTGGGTGTGGTGGGCAACAGAAGAGGGTTATTCATGAGGGTTTAGTCTGTGTGAGAATCTGTGACACCTGGCTCCTTGCCACTGTCCTGAAGCTGCTTTACTAACGGGAAACCCACTGGGCCTTTTCCCCACTGGGCCCTAGTGTATGAACAAACACTGTCAAGGGTCCAACCCCAGGCCCTATAATGACTCCTGCCACAGTAGGACCCAATGAACAACATGACAGACTTCTGTACCCCAACAGATCAGCCGGTTTAAATGGCTATACTATTTGTCAGCATGGCTTGTCACAGAGGCAAGAGTGATTATTAATCTGTATTAGTTCATCTTTAGTTAATAGGGTATTGATGATAGCCTTGAATTCAGCTTTGACCTCTTGACTGTCTGTGATCACACTGCTTTTAGTTTAGGCTGTATTTGCTTATATAACATGAACAGCTTAGTTTTGTAATTCAACCTGCCTCTGAGTAGTTGGTACACAGGTTAAAATGGTGTGTGAGGGCAGTGTGTCATTCCTTTTGCTAAGAGAGAGACTAAGGATAGCTGTAATTTCAGGGCAGGGAAATGTGAAGGTGTTGATGGACCTTTTGCACTTTACCCCTCCTGCACACAGCTTCACTAACTCCTCTGCTCTTGTTAGGGGGTCTATATGCCCCCGTTCCTGTCACTCTTGATTACTGGCACCCCCAAAATAAAAAACGCTTTTTTCTTTCATCCAATCACCACCCCTATCTTGACCCCTCCATTCCTACCTGTTGCTCTTTTCATTTTCTCCCTTTACCCGCTGCTTTGAACGCAATCAACTAGGAAATTGCTCGCCTTGGCCTTTTTATGCTAGGGGCACTGACGACTTCCCATAATCTGAGCAGTAACACTATAAAATAGATGTGGATTTGAGGTGAGGGTGGTAAAACTGTTCACAAGTGACTGGTTCGAAAAGCCATAAACACACTTGTCTTGTTCAGTTCGTCATGACTGCTTCAGAACAGATTAGGATTGGTCAGGGCTGTGCTAGCCTCATGTAGACTATTGGTTTTGAGTCAATTACATCAAGAAGACAGTCAAAAGTTCAGGCGAAGATGACGCTGTAATGTCCTAGAGTTCGCTCATTTATTTAGAGGATTAAATCAATAAATGTCACTTCGATGAACGGAATAAAATGCTTTAATATATTTTTTCATTGTATCTACAAAAAATATATATTGTAATAAAGGATTAATAAATGAGTGAAAATACAAAATAATCATAACTTTTAAGGCACCATTTTGGCAGCATATTTCTTTCACTTCTTGAAAATTACAAAACACTGACAAACACAATATAAAACGTAACACACAAAACACACAAAATGGGTAGTCTTTCTTCTTGAAATATTCAAATAAATAACAGTACATCTTTATCATGCTGGTTCAAACCATGGACAAATCTTCTAATATGGAATGCTGTGGTTCCAGCTGAGATCATGACATAGGCCTAGATAGAATAAGATATAGTAAGGACCATAGCAAATAAATTGATCTTCCTTGTGATAACGACCACAAACAACTTAAGGTAGATGGACACCAAACCTTCAAGAGTCATGCCATGGCGCACAATATATTCCAAGTGAAGCCTTTTAAATAAGTGTTTTCACAATAGTCTTTGTGGTTGCGGGCCCGATGTGGCTTGGGTATCAGTGACAGCCACACTCCTCCACGATCATGTCCTCGTGATGCCGCAACACCACGTCTTCGTCCCCGTAGTACAGCATGGACAGCGGGCTGAGGCGCGTGGGTACGCAGGACGGACAACCCACGCGATCCGGATGGTACAGTCTCAACAGGCTCTGAAAAACACAAAAAGAAAATAAGCTTTACGAAAAGCTGCACTGAACATAAATGCATATTAGGAACTTAAACCAAATATAAAAAGTGTTGTTTTATTTTTAGATCTTACTTGCATGTATGCGTGGTTGGTGGGACTGAAGGATTCATCTACCGGAGTTGGGCACTCGCCCTCGCAGCGGAAGGCGTTGTAGCGCTTTGGATACACAATCCACTCGTTCCAGCCGATCTGGTCGAAATCTACCCACATGTCAATCTTCTGACAGAGTGGGCGTTGGACGGCTTCAGCCGCTGACCCAGTAGCATTACCTGCAATTCCGCCGGCCATCCGCACTCTCTCCATTCGGTTTCTCTTGTGGCGTCGCCCTTGAGCTTCACGGCTGACTTGGTCCAAAATTGCGTATTTGGAGTGCTCCACAGTACGGATGAGAGTGGGTGCGCTCTCGCCATCTCGGGGCAGGTTGTGCTTGGAGAAGACAACCATCATAACCCGTTCGTCTGTCGGATGGTGAACCTTCCTTTTCCTGTGCGTAAGATGCCCGATGTAGGCCATGTCAATTTCCTCTCCGTCGTCCGGTGCCCCACTCTCGTGTTCTTTCTCTATCACAAGGACTCTCGCTTCTTGGCTTTGCGTCACTGTGTCTCCCTGGTGCAGCCAATATTTGAGCAGAGCTGTCACATTGAACACGTTCCATTGAGACCTGGTGTCACTGGGCGATGCGCCAAAGCTGCCCAAGAGAAGGCGCTCCTCGCTGCACAGTTCAGTGTCAGACTCGCAGTCCTGCTTTCGTGAGTGATAAATGTCCAATGTGACGTGCTTGGAGGCGGAGAACGCTGGTAGTCTGATCCGAAGCTCTGACAGCTGGACGTCGTCACTCGCAGAGATGGAGGACATGTCGAAAGTTATGGTCCATTTCTCACCCACTTGATGGCATCCTGGAAAAAACGAACAAAAGTCAGCAAACCAGTTGTATGCAGTCAGTGCGCAATCAACAAGACAAACTTTACGCAGACTTCACCATAAACTAGCCAAACTATTCAACAAAATGTCAAACCGCTGGAGGGAGAGGGAAGACAGGACAGAGGATGATGTGTATTCAACCGCCTTTGTACAGACGTCTGTAGGGCTAATACACACACCCGCTCACATAAAACAGAAAAACCCTTTAAAGCCGAATAAGCATTGTGACACTTCTGCGTTGTAAAGGAGGATCTGATAAACACAGATAAGACAGCCTGCAACCAAAGTGCCTGGCAGTGATGGAGAGGACAAGCCTGAAGAGATCTGTGGACTGGTTCGGACGCTTGCTTGAACTACAGGTCAAACTACATCATAATATAAGACTACAATACACGCGCTAGTCTATTGGTCCAAAAAGTAGCAAGTTAAAGACATAATAGGCACGGTAAATGCATAAAATAATGTTGGAAAGCCAATTGAAAATGGCAAATAAATTTAACAAAGTAAGGATCCTCTGGGAATGTTGCCAATGGTGTTCAAGTTTTCATATGCCTAACACAATTAATTGAAATCAATACTTTACGTACCTTTTGCGATCAGACTGAGGACTGAATCAGAATCGTGTGGAGAGGGGCTGTTATCGGCTGCGGTCTTGATGGAGCGGTACAGATGCATCATGTAGAGAGGGTACCTATGGGGATGGTACGAATTCAGATATCCTAAACTGGACTCGGGTGAGCTCTTGTAATGCCGGGAATGGTGCAACAGTTTCTCCGAACTGCCAAGCCTGAAAAAGCAGACGAGGAGCGCGCAAAAGACGAGCCGTGCCAAGCCTACCATTTTGACTGAAGCGGTGTATCCACTATAGCGTTGTCACCTTGAAAGTAAAGACAATAGGAAGACGGCAACAACTAGCCTCCTTCCTCTAGCTTCTCTTGGTTTGAAATGATGCCGTGAGCAGGCAGAGATCCAGACAGGGAATTTATAGTGGACAGCTGCCCTTTGATGACACCAGCCATCACAAACATCTCAACAACCCTCTGATCCCCAGTACACATCAGAGGACAACAAGACAGCATTTAGCCAAGGTCATTGTCTTTCGAAACTGTCAAGACATTTACAGGTAATATAATCCTTTTCTCATTTATTAAGATCCCAACTGTTAGAACCCCTTTATCAAACTTTCAAAAACAGTGATATTACTTAAACATATATTTTTAATTAGGCCAGACAAGACAAGCACATTTTGAGATCAGATTAGGTTCTCTAATAGGCAAACATATTTTTTGAATTAACCAATTAGGTATACCATTGCTTGTTTTAAATATTAATTACTATTTTTGTGAATACTTCACAAACGTTTCCTGCATCATCCTGGCCGCCTTTTTTAAATAAACAAAAAAATTTAAATACATTTTTAAATAAACAAAAATAAATAGAATAATGTCATCAACAACTCGCATGACCACATCTTCTTGACTATAGTCATTTATTGTCGGGTTTCTACCTATCAATATGAAATCAAACCCATTGAAGTGCTTCAATTAGATAGTATACAAAAATACCAAAGCCCTTTTATTGGAGATACTTTCCAAAGAGTCCGATCCATTGATCGTGGGACCGATATCCACGTTTCAAAAGCATTATTTTGGAAGTTGGTCGGCTGTGAAACTGAACCAATTTCAACTGCGTTAAATAAAAACAATGGTATATGAAGATTACAAGTGAAATTAAGCTCTTAAATGTAAAGTCCCCATATTTTGGGACCCTATTTGATTTTTTTTTTAAATTCAATTCAGTCTATAGGCCATGTCATCCAACTTGACAGAGCTTGAGAGAATATGCAGAGAAGAATGGGAGAAACTCCCCAAATAAAGGTGACAAGATTGTAGTGTCATACTCAAGAAGACTTTATTCGTAACCTCATCAATCTACACACAATACCTCATAATGATAAAGCAAAAAGTATTTTTTTAAATGTTTGCTAATTTATTACACAAAAAAATGGAAATATCACATTTACATAAGTATTCAGACCCTTCACTCAGTACTTTGTTGAAGCACCTTTGGCAGCCATTAAAGTATTGAGTCTTCTTGGGTGTGACACTACAAGCTTGTCACCTTTATTTGGGGAGTTTCTCCCATTGTTCTCTGCATATTCTCTCAAGCCCTGTCAGGTTGGATGGGGAGCGTTGCTGCACAGCTATTTTCAGGTCTTTCCAGAGATGTTCAAGTCGGGCTCTAGCTGAATCACTCAAGGACATTCAGAGACTTGTCCCGAAGCTACTCCTGCACTGTCTTGGCTGTGTTCTTAGGGTCGTTGTCCTATCGGAAGGTGAACCTTCGCCCCAGTCTGAGGTCCTGAGCACTCTGGAGCTGGTTTTCATCACGGATCTCTCTGTACTTTGCTCTGTTCATATTTGCCACGATCCTGACTAGTCTCCCAGTCCCAGGGGCTGAAAAATATCCCCACAGTATGATGCTGCCACCACCATGCTTCACGGTAGAGATGGTGCCAGGTTTTAATCCAGATATGACGATTGGCATTCAGGCCAAAGAGTTCAATCTTGGTTTCATCAGACCAGAGAATCTTGTTTCTCATGGTCTCAGAGTCTTTAGGTGCCTTTTGGCAAACTCCAAGCGGGCTGTCATGTGCCTTAGGAGTGGCTTCCGTCTGGCCACTCTACCATAAAGGCCTGATTGGTGGAGTGCTGCAGAGATGGTTGTCCTTCTGGAAGATTCTCCCATCTCCACAAAGGAACTCTAGAGCTCTGTCAGAGTGACCATTAGGTTCTTTGTCATCTCCCTCACCAAAGCCCCTCCCCCGACTGCGCAGTTTGGCTGGGCGGCCAGCTCTAGGAGGAGTCTTGGTGGTTCCAAACATCTTCCATTTAAGAATGATGGAGGCCACTATGTTCTTGGGGCATACAATGCTGCAGACATTTTTTGGTACCCTTCCCCAGATCTGTGCCTTGACACAGTCCTGTCTCGGAGGTCTATGGACTGTTCCTTTGACCACATGGCTTGGTTTTTGCTCTGACATGCACTGTCAACTGTGGAACCTTATAGAGACAGGTGTGCCTTTCCAAATCATGGCCAATCAATTGAATTTGAAAACCAAAAACATGAATGGCTAGCATATGATCATACAATTTGGCTACATAGGCCTACAAACATTTACAATAGCAAAAATCACAAGAATGGCTTCAGATCAAAGGCTGTCACTCGCTTACCTTGAAAAACAGTTTGCCCTGCAGCCTTCTGTCGAATCAAAAGAACAAAAATAAATCAGATTTCGAAAGAAATATGGCTGAGATGCAAAGAAAATTCAAGGAGAGGGGGTACAAAAATGGTTAGATTAATATTGCCATTGAGAAAATTCAAAACAAACCCCGAGACATGATCTTTTTCAAGGGCAGTCTCGCAAAAACAAGCATTCTTGCATTATAACTACGTGCTATTCAAAGTGCTCTGAACAAATTAAGGGAATCGTTTAAACATTAGCATATTCTACTGTATCGGTAGTGTTTTCCGACCCTCCCTTGATCGTATTCTCGCGAGGCAGAAATCTCAGTTCAATTGGTAAACTCTGATTTACCACCCCAAGTACAATGTATATAATATGGAAAAGGTCAAGGGGTCGTGGTCCAAAGGCACTGTAGATGGGGGGAATCAAAGTAATCCTTAGGTTGGTAGGAACAAATCTAGCCTATTGCCAATGTTATCTGACGATGTATGTCTTAATGGCAACATCGAATGTCCCCGACACCACCACAATGTTTGAGAGAGGTTGACGTTGTATAAATGTAGTTTTTATACTGACCAATAACTTTTAGGCACATTCAGTGTGCAAAAACAGTGCTATTACCACATTAGGGCACTTTGGAGAGGTTGAAAGGACACTTGAATATACTCTGGATACCCCATAACACCACCACAATGTTTGAGTGAGGTTGATATGGTAGAAATGGTTTTATACTGAACAAATAGCATTTAGGGATTGCAAATATGTAATAGCACTGGAATTATCTAATTTACAGACATATGCCACTTTGGAGAGGTTTAGAGACGCTTGGAAACGCCCTGTGACCACACCTGACACCACTTACTAAAACATCTGCCCATTTCAAGTTGTTAGGTCTATCAATCCTGTTTTTTATGATATTGTTCACATGTTGTGGAAGCCATCTGACGTGTTTCCAGCTCTATTCATCAATAATTCACTTATAGCTTGTCAATCATTTTTTGATTTTAAATGTTATTTCGTGTGTGCTTGAACTATGTAATTTATATCTATCTTCTGATCATTTCCTCATAATCTCCCAGATGTCGTCTTTCCATGTTTTTGCATGTCAGAATCATTGTAATTACACATGGATAGCAGTTACTTTAGGGTATGTATATTTAGACAGAAATCTATATTTTTCCATTACATTTAAGACATCTAAGAAATATGTAAGCCTATGCGAAATAGACTAATCTAATGAAATAAACGTTCACTACAACTTTCAAAATTCAATTTCTATTAAGTTGTCTTTTATTTTATTTATATCATATTTGGCTGCAAAAGAAAGGCAGCGCTGCTCTTGGGTCAGCTTTCTCCATTCAAATCTTACCTTAACATTAGAATTATTCCACAATACTGACGACAGATCAGCTCCTAGAGAGAGATTATCCCCTATGGCTGCAAATATTGAGGCGGCTTATTTTAATGCTTACCCTATAATAAATGCACTAAATTAAGATTTGGCACATCCAGCACATGATCTAATCCAATTTCATTTGTCACATGCGCCAAATACAACAGGTGTAGACTTTACTGTGAAATGCTTACTTACAAGCCATTTCCCAACAATGCAGTTAAAAAGTATGGGGAACAAATAGGGAAAGAATGTGCTAAGAAATCCTTTACAAAAGGAATGCTAGGCTACCCATCATTAAATATATTGAGGCAAATATTAGACGGTATCCAAATAGCAAAATAAAACTAAATTGAATGAACATTAACTTTATTTCAATATCATTGAAATGTATAGGCCTATAACCTATGCAGTTGGTAGGCTATTTATCTTTTACTGGAGTGATCCCGGGTTAAACATTTTTAAATCCTTTTTTTTAAATCCTTTGCAATTTTAACAATTGCAAAGACATTGGCAACCTTGTATTTGTACTCAACTTCGTTGTGAAGTTATCGGTGGTCATGGAGAAGCAGATAAACACTGTGATTCTATGTTTAGTGGAGATCTTCTGTGTATAAAGTGACGCGGGAGGGCAAAAAAGCATCTAATGACGCACTTAGCTGTTCTACAAGTTGTCTGAGGCAGGAAGATTATGAGCGTGTTCAAGCTCAACGTTAATAACATTGAGTTACGGATGTAACCTTGGTTCTCTGAGAAGAGTAACGGGAATTCCTTCCCGCGATGTGATTGAGATGCTTCATACCAAAGATGTTTACAGTCACGCCACACCCTTACTGTAACTATGTGACCTGTCACTATAAAAGGCAGTGTGGTGTGACATATTGTCTATTCACTTGAACCCCACGGAGGTGGAGGAATGACATGAAAGCTTGGCTACCCATTATTCTACTAAGAGAACCAAGGTTACATCCGTAACCCAATGTTCTCTTTTGTTTTCGTAATGGGTCGCCAAACAACATATTGGAGATGCTGTACCAAAGAGGTTGTGCGGACAACAGAGTGGGATAACTCACCATTTAACTTGGTCCAGATGAGTCCTTAGGACTCCCGTGTATCCACCACAGGATGCAACAGAATATAATTACCCAATAGGGTAACACAGAATTTCAACTGTTAAACATCGGTAAACACAAGCAAGTTAAAAGCTAGAACTTACAAAATGAGGCTTCAATTGGGTGCAACAGCACCAAGAGTGGATGACCTCTGTATAGAACATCCATCTCACTGATAAGTAACTATGCACAAGGTTTACAGTACACTCACTTATCTGGGTTGAGAGAGCGTGCCTTGTCCAGAACCACAGGCCCCACTGATGGTGTGGACATAACACTGAGTCTGTAGTACCTCATGAAAGTCATGGGTGTTATCCAACTTGCAGAGTCCAGGGAGGCCCATGAAGTAGTCATACCTCTGGTGGAGTGTTCTACTACGCTATCTGGAGTTGGTGTACATGCTGCAGCATATGATTTTGACACTGCATTGGTAATCCAATGTGCCAGTCTCTGCTTCGACACAGCGCACCATTTGGTGTTCTCCCCATAACACACACAAAGCTGTTTTGTTTGATGAACAGTTGTTGTTGCAGCAAGATAGGCACTCAATGCCCTAACTGGGCAAAGTGTATGCAAGTTCCAACTCTCCTGTGAGGACTGGGGAAGAGGGTGAAATGCCGCTATGATTAAGGTCTGGTTAGCATGTTATAATGAAAGCACCTTAGCTAAGAATGCTGGATTTGGCCCGAAGCACTGCTTTAGATCCATCTTCTGCTGGTCAGGCATGAAGGATGGTTAGAAAGTTCATGTAATTCTCCAACAGGCTTTGTTGAAATGACAGCCAATAAAAAGGTAGTCTTGACTGTGAGATCACATAGCTCAAGTGAAGACAGGCTCAAATGGTGATCGTAGGACTACATATAACTCCCATGAGGGTACTGAAGGAGCCTTGGGGGTCTGTAGCCTCCAGGCACCTTGCGTTCTTTGCTTGGGAGCTGAACATGCTCAAGCGGCTGCACAGGGTATCAGCTCTTGAACTCACTGTCAGAAATTCTAACCAAGAGCATTGAAATCTCCACTTGCGCTTTGGGGTGGAGCCTCAGGATTCTCATCAGATGAGTCTGCCACACAGCTCAATGATCATTCCAAACGCTCTACGTCTAATAACGGGTCTCCCTCTCCTCGTGATCCACCATCGCTCACCTATTGCCAATGGCGTCAACATCCAAGTTTGATTAATTCAGTTCTTCAAAGACCGATATCCATCCCATTTTACAAAGACTTTGTGCATGAGCTCCAATGCACTTAGAGCACGCCAAATGACAGAACCCCTGCCATGCCAAGCATATGCACTCGCTTGGCTACGGTTCATGGTGCAGAGGAGGTTGGTTTTGTATGGACAAATCATTTGCTTCGCTTGTTTTGCCTGCTTCTCTCTGTCACAGTTCAGACCAAGAGCTGCCTAACAAACAATACAGGGCATCTGATTGCATCCTACACAGGACACAGGACAGCACTGCTTCAGCCGCTAGGGTTAGGAATTCAGCCATGATACTGGCCTTTTATCAGAAGGAACTGCAGGAACGCCTCTCCACAAACTATGAAGCTAAGACCATGAAATAACTCTACAGTAACAGACCTTCTCATCCAATGCCTTCAGGGCAATGCTCAGATGGTTGTGAAATCTTTGGCAACACTGTGTGGTGCGCATGCCACCTATGGTTAGCGCATTCCAAGCTCCCTGACAAAGAGAAGGTTCCACTCCTAGGTGTACCCATGTCACCTGGCCAGACATTTGGCCCAGCAGTGGCCCACCTCCTCCAAGTGTCTAAGGAGGACAGAGAAGCACAGATGGAGCTTCAGCGCCTCATTCCAAGGCCTAGAATGCATCACCCAGCAAACCATTACTCCCATGCCAAGGCCCCAACTGGGATGTCAAGAAACAAGACTCCGACTATCGCTACACCTGCTCAGGAGTAGAGGAACAGACAATCTCAGCCCTACCGAAGAGGTGGAGCTGCAGCATCACCCTAGAGGTAGAGGTGCATCATAGGCATGCCACGTCCCCTCTGCACCACAGCATGCAGTCTCAGTCCTGATGGGACTGATTCTCCAGCGCAACACCATTTCCTTGAGCACCACCTTTCCAGCAGGAAAAGGTCAATGGCCAACAAAAGGGTGTTTTGTCAACGACCCCACGCTTCAGGTGTGTCTTGAATACAACAGCTCGCAACCCTGCTAAAAAGCAAACTGTGGGTTCAATTTAATCTATTTTCTGTTGCCAAAAAAGTGCGGAGGCCTCCGTCCGATCCTGGACCTAAGATGCCTGAATTGTCATCTCCCTTCAAAATGCTGACATTCAAAACCATCATTCAGTCAGTACAAACAGGCAATTGGTTCACCACAGTGGACCTGAAAGATGCATACTTTCATATCTCCATTCTACCAGCACACAGAAAATACCTGATATTCACCTTCAAAAAACATGTTTTTAAGTTTCGAGTGCATAAGCACAGCTAGCCCCCCTTCAGGCCAGGGTCCTGAACTACATAGACAATGTTCAGGGTCACAAAGCCAGGCTTTGGCACACACATCCATGGCGTCATTTGGTAGTTGGGACTAACGATGGACTTGGAAAAGAGTTCTCTGGTCCCCACTCAGTGTGTACTCTTCCTGGGCTTGACACTGGACACTCAAATCATGTGAGTAACACTCTCCAGAAAGACTGCTATTTTTTACAAATTGTCTTTCAACATTCAAACTGAGAAAACAGGTGACATCGCAAGAGAGTCAGAGGCTCCTAGGCCTCCTAGCTGCTGCAGTCCATGTTGTACCGTTGGGCTTGCTCCACATGTGGTCAATACAGCGCTGGTACAACAGACACAATCTATGTCCCAGGAGGGACAAACACAAAAAGCAGACCATTTCAATGAGTTGCTGGAGAGCAATACAATGGTGGCGCCTAGCACTTCAAACTCCCAGTACAGTTCTCCTAGGCGCAGTTCACAACCCAGGTGACTTTGACCACAGACGCCTCCCTACAGAGATGGGGAGCAGTCTTGAACCAGTAAGGGGTCCATGGTGTTTGATCAGCACCATGGACAACAGCTCACATCAACATAAAGGCAATTCACGTTGCACTTTGGCACTTCCCTCCCAGTACTGAGTGGACAACGTACTTATACGGACAGACAACACAACCGTGGTTGCACACATCAACCACCAGGGTGGACTGAGGTTAATGGCACTGCACCAGGTAGCAAGGGAGCTACTACTTTCAACAAACAGACATCCCTCAGAGCAATAGACCAGCCGGGGGTGGAGAATCATGCAGCAGACCTCTCCAGAGGAGGCCCTTTTACTTCAGACTGGAGGATACATCCCATAGTAGTGGAGATGATCTGGGTGCAATTCAGAAGGGCCATCTCCGATATGTCCGCATCGCAAGACTCAACCCATTGTCCTATGTGGTTCTCCATAAATGTTCCAGCAGGCCCACTCAGGGTCGATGGCCTATCACACAGATGGCCAAGTAAGCTGCTGTATGCATTTCCACCAATTCCTTTGCTCCTTCAGGTCTTGAGGAAAATCAGTCCCGAGAGCACATCAGTTCTACTTGTTGCTCCATGTTGGCCACAGCATCACTGGTTTTCAGACCTTATAGAGCTGAATACCTCCCAACCATGGGGACTCCCTCTTCGAGTAGGCCTCCTGTCACAAGTGAACAGCAAGCTTTAGCACGCCAAACCCAGCAAACTGGCGTTGTTGGTGGGGCCCCTGAACGTGACCACCTCGTAGCCGCGGGGCTACCCTCCTTGGTAATTGTTACAATTCTGATGAAGACAGCTTGTCTGTCACAACGTTGGTTATTAGGGTATTGCATCTGAGCTCCTAGAGTGTGTGGCTCTCCTTGAATTTTTCAAGTGTTCTACTCCGCTAGCCAGTACCTCGCCTAAATAGGTGTGCGTTTCTTTCGCCTCTAGATTAATTGTTACAATTCAGGCAGCCATGGCATCCTCTACGTGTACCGTGTATTCCTACAAGTGGAATGTGTTCAGGAAGTGGTGTCGACCATCGCCATCTTCCTGCCCAATATCTGTCATTTTGACTTTCCTCCACAAGCTTATGGCTGCAGGGAAGTCCCCATCTACATGGAAAGTATATATGGCAGCTATCTCTGTGGATCATGATCACATTGCGGGTGCATCACCAGGGGCACACCCTCTATCGCAATTCATGAAAGGTGCCCGCAGGCTACAGCCCCCCCAAGGCCCCTTCAGTACCCTCATGTGAGTTAAATGTTGTCCTATGATCACTTATGAGTCCACCATTTGAGCCCGTCTTCACCTGAGCTATGTGAGCTCTCAGTCATGACTGCTTCCCATAGAGGCTATTGTTTCAGCCAAGTATTTTGGAGAATTACATGCACTTTCTACTCATCCTTCATGCCTCACTTTAGCAGAAGATGGATCTAAGGCAGTGCTTCGTCAAATTCCAGCATTCTTACCTAAGGTGCTTTCATTAGGCGAGCTATTCAAATTTTTGCAACCAGGAAATGGCAGAGCGATTTCTGCATATTGCATCTTTAAGGTTAAGCATAGGGTTAGCAGTGTGGTTAAGGTTAGCGTTAAGGTTCTTTTTTTTTTCACCTTTATTTAACCAGGTGGGCTAGTTGAGAACAAGTTCTCATTTGCAACTGCGACCTGGCCAAGATAAAGCATAGCAATTCGACAATACAACAACACAGAGTTACACATGGAATAAACAAAACATACAGTCAATAATACAGTAGAACAAAAGAAAACAAAAAGTCTATATACAGTGAGTGCAAATGAGGTAAGTTAAGGCAATAAATAGGCCATGGTGGCGAAGTAATTACAATATAGCAATTAAACACTGGAATGGTAGATGTGCAGAAGATGAATGTGCAAGTAGAGATACTGGGGTGCAAAGGAGCAAGATAAATAAATAAATAAATACAGTATGGGGATGAGGTAGGTAGATAGATGGGCTGTTTTCAGATGGGCTATGTACAGGTGCAGTGATCTGTGAGCTGCTCTGACAGCTGGTGCTTAAAGCTAGTGAGGGAGATATGAGTCTCCAGCTTCAGAGATTTTTGCAGTTCGTTCCAGTCATTGGCAGCAGAGAACTGGAAGGAAAGACGACCAAAGGAGGAATTGGCTTTGGGGGTGACCAGTGAGATATACCTGCTGGAGCGCGTGCTACGAGTGGGTGCTGCTATGGTGACCAGTGAGCTGAGATAAGGCGGGGCTTTACCTAGCAGAGACTTGTAGATAACCTGTAGCCAGTGGGTTTGGCGACGAGTATGAAGCGAGGGCCAACCAGTCACAATACAACAGGTCGCAATGGTGGGTAGTGGATGGGGCTTTGGTGACAAAACGGATGGCACTGTGATAGACTGCATCCAGTTTGTTGAGTAGAGTGTTGGAGGCTATTTTATAGATGACATCACCGAAGTCGAGGATCGGTAGGATGGTCAGTTTTACGAGGGTATGTTTGGCAGCATGAGTGAAGGATGCTTTGTTGCGATATAGGAAGCCGATTCTAGATTTAATTTTGGATTGGAGATGTTTAATGTGAGTCTGGAAGGAGAGTTTACAGTCTAACCAGACACCTAGGTATTTGTAGTTGTTCACGTATTCTAAGTCAGAGCCGTCCAGAGTAGTGATGCTGGAGGGGCGAGCAGGTGCGGGCAGTGATCGATTTAAGAAGATACATTGTAGAAATAGGCAGGGTTTACGTGGCTTTGGTGACGACCCTCATCTGACAATTGCTTGCCAACGGAGGATATTTTGTGTCGTCACTAGTTACCACAGCCACAAATACCTAAACCCTGCCTATTTCTACAATGTCAACATCAAAATCATTTGTCACATGCTTTGTAAACAGATGTAGACTAACACTGAAATGCTTACTTACGGGCCTTTCCCAACAATGCAGAGACATTTTTTTTGGAACAATAACATGAAGAATAAATACACAATGAGTAACGCTACCTTGGTTAACTTCTCTTCTTAAAATCTGATTTTAAACTTCATGCCTAACCTTAAAACCACATTTTTCTTTTGAGGAATCTTTACAATAAAGCCAATTTTTACTTTGTGTCTGTGGTAACTAGTGATGTTTTGGACAGGCAGACCATTCTTATTATACCTCATTTAGGCAGACACTGCATTTCCACTTGTCAAAAAGCTTGTACAGCTTGTACATAGCTTCTGCCACCTGCTGTTGACACCTAATCCTGGATAAATTACAAGCTATGTGTGAAATTCAGGGGTGATGTGAGGTAATTTGACTTTAATTTCATTCTCACCTCCACTTTATCAGAATTATTTATTAATACAAATGACTGGAGAGTAGGCTTAGCCTATTTCTTTTTGGAAACAATGGCCACCCCAACCCTTAATACAATACTGCTCAAATGAAGAAATAAAGCAGACAAATATAGCCAAAGGTTTATCTTGTTTATTCAAATGCAAAACGTTTAAACCATACATTAAAACAAAAAAAAGATTATGAAATGTTAAGTATAAAAAGGCAATTATATTCTCTATAAATGTTAATTCACAATGTGTTTAATCCATAGAGATAAAAGTGAAGAAAGTCATGAGTCTCTGCTAAAATTAACTATTCATATTCACTGGGGGAAATGAATCAAGTCCATAAAAGTTGTTGCAAACCTTTGAGAATCCTAAGATCTCTACAATTTTTTTACTCCAAAATATCCTAGTACATGACACTATAAATCACATTGTTGAGTTGGATTGCTTTCACATCAGATAACTTGACATGACACCTTTTCAATCACTGTGCTTCAAACATCTTGATTCTCAGTAGCTGGTGTTTTCGATGGTGATCTGTTGAGCCGTCTCAATCTTGAAGTCTTTGATACCTAATGAGAGAAACCAAATCATCGTTTGATCTTTAGTCACAGTAGGAAGGAAATCAATGTTTGGATAAAAGCAATTAAGACATTCATTGTATTGTTGAGCAATAACTAGTAACGACATAGGAAAGTTGTGTATGCATGTGCATGTGCATTTGTGTATGTGTTTCCTATGCCATATAACCCTCTGTTCTCACCCTGGCTGAGAGCGTTGCCGCCTGAGGAGAGGCGCCAGTATCTACGGTCGGTCTGTCGAGCCCGTTCCCCATTCACCACGCTCAGGAAGGGTCCCCACAGGCTGTTCTCCTTCTCAAACCTTCAGTGTAGGCAGAGGACAGAGCAAGGAGGAGAGTTCATCATGTTAAACTTGTGATATGACATTAAGCTATTCACCACCACACTGGGAAGTTCTACAACGTTTTCTGAGTTGTAGCAATGTAAATAAGACAAATTAGCTCTCCAAAAAGTATCAATTTGGAACTTGATTAACATATCAACCAAAATAACTATAAAAGCGCCCCATTAACTCACGTGAAGCCAATGTTCTTCTTTTGAAGGAGTTCAAGGGCATAAACCAATGAAGTGCCCGTTTGCACGTCAACAGAATAGACATCAGGAGCCCCATGTGATTTGACGACCTTCAACTTCAGGGCTACTTTGGTATTGCTCTGTAACACCATCACTGGCTGCCTGGCCTCCAGGACCAGGCTGTCTGTAGAGGAAAACGCAACAAAGCAGAGGCAGTAAGTAAGAGTGAGGAGGATCACACCTCAAAAACAGATTGACCACTGTTGGGTTTGATGATAACGCAGCACTTGCCATCCTCATTGCGGCACTGCTTGCCCTTGACTTGCAGATAGGTCTTTTGCTGGAGGGCAGGCAGAGTTTGGGCCATGGCCATGGGGTTGAGATATGTTCCCTTCCTCACATCTGACCTCATGGCCTCCATTGAGGTAGAACACTCCTGCACCTGGCTGCCCATAGCCAGCAGGGCCTGGGACACAGGGACACACCATGTTATTCCCATGGGAAATGCTTATATTGCTCCAATCAGACATTTATGTAAATGCTGCACAGGTTGATATACAGAGCCTTAGAAAAGTATTCAGACCCCTTGCCTTTTTCCAAATTTAGTTACGTTATTCTAAAATGGATTAAATAAACAATCCTCAGCAATCTACACACAATACCCCTTAATGACAAAGCAAAAAAACACATTTAGAAATTTTAGCAAATTAATAAAAATAAAAAAACAGGTACCTTATTTACATAAGTATTCATACCCTTTGCGATGAGACTCGAAATTGAGCTCAGGTGCATCCTGTTTTCATTGATCATCCTTGAGATGTTTCCACAACTTCATTGGAGTCCACCTGTGACCACCAAGACTCTTCCTAGAGCTGGCCGCCCGACCAAATTGAGCAATCGGAGGAGAAGGGCCTTGGTCAGGGAGGTGACCAAGAACCCGATGGTCACTCTGACAGAGCTCTAGAGTTCCTCTGTGGAGATGGGAGAACCTTCCAGAAGGACAACCATATCTGCAGCACTCCACCAAGCAGGCCTTTAAGGTAGTGTGGCCAGGCGGAAGCCTCTCCTCAGTAAAAGGCAGGACAGCCCACTTGGAGTTTGCCAAAAGGCACTTAAAGACTCTCAGACCATGAGAAACAAGATTCTCTGGTCTGATGAAACCAAGATTGAAGTCTTTGGCCTGAATGCCAAGCGTCACATCTGGAGGAAACCTGGCACCATCCCTACGGTGAAGCATGGTGGTTTGCAGCATCATTCTGTGGGGACGTTTTTCAGTGGCAGGGACTGGGAAACTAGTCAGGATCAAGGCAAAGATGAACGGAGCAAAGTACAGAGAGATCCTTGATGAAAACCTGCTCCAGAGCGCTCAGGACCTCAGACTGGGGCAAAGGTTCACCTTCCAACAGGACAACAACCCTAAGCACACAGCAAAGACAACACAGGAGTGTCTTCAGTGCAAGTCTCTGAATGTCCTTGAGTGACCTAGCCAGAGCCCGGACTTGAACCTGATCGAACATCTCTGGAGAGACCTGAAAATAGCTGTGCAGCGAGCTTCCCCATCCAACCTGTCAGAGCTTGAGAGGATCTGCAGAGGAAAATGAGTGAAACTCCCCAAATACAGCTATGCCAAGCTTGTAGCGTCATACCCTAGAAGACTCGAGGCTGTAGTTACTGCCAAAGGTACTTCAACAAGGTATTGAGTAAAGGGTCTGAATACTTACGTAAATGTGATCTTTTTTTTGTTATTATAAATGAGCAAAAATGTCTTAACCTGGTTTTGCTTTGTCTTTATGGGGTATTGTGTGTAGATTCATGAGGGGGGAAAAAACGATTTAATACATTTTAGAATAAGGCTGTAACGTAACAAAACGTGGAAAAACTCAAAGGGGTCTGAATACTTTCCAAAGGCACGGTAGGCCTAGAGGGGGGAAGTGACCCAGTCCTTACCTGCACTGCCAGGCCTGTGCTGAACTCATTGCCCATGTGACCATCAGCCCGCCGGGAGTCCAGTAGCTTCCGCTTGATGACGCCCAGGGCCTTGTCAAGAGCCGCATCCTGCACCTGAGTGTCAGACTCCTTCAGGCACTGTAGGGCCATTCCAGCCATGGCAAACGTGTCTAAAGAAAGACAGAGGGGATAAAGCAAGGGTTTAGCATCATCTCTATGAAATCACCTATAGAGAATCTGATTGGAGGGAGCCAGTGTGAGGAAATACATTTTAACTGAAGAATCGGAGTTTGGAGATGCTCCTGGATTTCCTTGGTCACACTTACCGATGCAGTCGGAGTCTCCATGTTTGATATGTCCATGGTCTACAGCCCCGATGAGCTTCTTGCTGACGTGAGAGTTGACTCTAACTCCACTCACACACAGTGCCAGCACGCCTAGAGAGTACTGGTAGTAATTTGTCAGCGGACGGTGACTGACTGCAGGAGAAAGATGGACACAAAAACATATCAGATAAAATACTTAAACAGTAACAGCGACTGAGAACAAATAAAGTATGATGGCAAATTTTATAGAGCATTAACAAAGACGGTAAGGGTCAGACGGAGGAATGAGGAGGCTTACAGGTGATGTGCTCTTTCTCCAGTGCCATCTGTCTCTTGAGATGAGTCAGCAGGGTCTCGCTTCTCTGGTTGACGGTGAAGGTCAGGGTGTTGAGATCATAGCAGGAGGCCTTCAGGGCCAGAGTGTAAAGGGCCAGGAGACCCACCACTGGCTGGCTATTAGCCAGAGAGCTGAGGATATAGGGTAAGGGGGAGATACAGGAGAGTTGTGATGGGTAAAGATACTTCAATATAATCTCAAATGTATCAATCGTAAATACAGAACCAGAAACTGGATACAAATGCACTGCAGGTAGTTTTGAAGCCATTGACTACATAAAAGGACGTTTGCACAACTAGGTCATTATCAAGAATGAAACACACAATGACATCTAGAAATGTGCAATAAAAGGACTTTATAAATATGACCTTTTACCTCTCAATGTCATTGTGTAAATATGTTTTGAGTGCATTCAGGTGATCACTCTCCTTGCCAAGGTTGTGGTGAGTGGACAGACGCAGGGACAGGTGCACACTCGGATTAGGGGCTGTTTCCTGGTCCTCCAGAGAACGCAGCAGCTTCTTATTGAGTGAGAGGAGCAGCTCACTATGTTCCGATCCTACAGGATCTGGACACATAACATGGGTTGAAGCAACAACAATAGTACATTATAGCAAAAGTACAAGATGAATAACTTGCGCAAGGATAACTTCCAATGTTACCAAAGATATGTTCTGTAAGAGATGGGACTAATAAACCTACAGTAAGATTACAAAAGACCAGCTGTGTGCTAACTGAGATGATATAAATATAGTATCCTCAGACTCTAATCTAGGTCAAAGCATTGCACAACCAGTGTTTCCTGTGCTGTATCAGCAATCATATGAAAAAGCAAAGACATCAGCAATGTAATAACCACATTAATTCCCACAAGGCAGCCAATGTGTCCTTAAGCATGACTTCTCCAATCAGTGTTTCCTGTGTTTCAGCAATCATACACAAAGAAAAGCAAAGACATCAGCAACTTAAAAACCTAATGAATTTTCACAAGGCAGCCAATTTGTGTCGTTAAGCATGACTTCTCCCAATGTCACCTTGATGTAACTGACTCATACTAGGACAAAGTGCAGGCTTATAGTCAGTCTACCCTGGTCACTGTGATCCCAGTGACCGTGGGGTTTCCCAGGAGCTAACAATAGTATGGTGGTAGACTGATGAACTGGTAAGAATGCCTTAGCAACTTGAAATCAATTATGTGCATCAAATTACAGAACTTTAACAGATCAGTGGTGGCACGACACAAGTGAGATTATTTTATCACAGTAGATTTGTTCAACAAGAGGGGCTGTGCATTATCTATTCAGACACATCAAACAATTCATTGCAAAATCATTGGAAAGTCCTGCAGTGGATGAAGTGGATCAACGTTGACCAACTCTTAGCCCCGACATTCCTATGCTGTCCCTTGGACAACAGTCAAGTACATTTAGTCTGTCGCGACTGTTGAATGAAATTCCATTTGAATTTACTCTGCTGATTTTCCGTGGGGTTGCTTCTTATAATAGGATAAAATTATATCCAAATAATATCAACAGGAACATATTAATAAACAGACTTTCCAAACATGGGTCTGCTGCAGGTGCCTGACATAATATAACTTCCACTCTGCTTCACATCATTTTACTACATGTAAAAATGAATAGAATTTACTTTTTATTTTATAAAAAATGTTTAAAATGGCTAAATAATTTAACAGTATACCAGGAGTAATTGCTACTGTGATTCCTGAAATGCAGAGCCTGTTGGAATCTGAATTTATACTTTTGTTATATTGTTTGCTAGTTCAGCTGGTTAGCTCAGTCTTATTTACCGCCAAACGTTGCTAACGCTAGCTAGCTAGCAAACCACTTTATATAACTTGTTTTCTCAATGTATGAATACTAGTTAAGTTAGAAATGTTATGAATACAACTCCCATCTGCAGTTGACATCAGGATATGATTTGAGAGCACTAGTTAGCTCCAAAAGTGGTTATAGCTTTGACTGTACGCTGACAGTGAATTCAGACCCATTCAGTGGCCAGCTACACTACTAACATAATTTTACCAGGTTACTGTGAAGCAATTGTAATGACAGTCTACCACACCATACCCTAGAGCTTCCTGATTAGCATGGGGTAGTCAGGGTTTCATTTCATTGTGTATTAGAAAGACAGTTTGAGATCATTGAGAGGGGATTTCGCCAGTGGTTGAATGCGGAATTGGGCTAGTCCGAAGTTGCAACAGTAACCAAGAAGGGGGCGGGGCTTAGCAAAGGGTTATATTTATTAAACATTAGTGACACAGAGGGAGTGACGCTAGCTATGGATTATTGTGCTGATGATGTCCAAGAGTATCGTTTAGCAAGATGGCGCCGACAGAGATGGTCACCTCACGTCCTTAGGAAACTACGCAGTAATTTGTTTTTTTAATGTATTATTTCTTACATTAGCCCAGAAAATCTTAAGTGTTATTACAAACACCCGGGAAGAACTATTGGATATAAGAGTGACGTCAACTTACCAACATTACGACCAGGAATACGACTTTCCCGAAACGGATCCTTTGTTTGGACCTCCACCCTGGACATGGGATCTAATCCCAGAGTCAAACCCAAAACAACTGTCGCTGCAGGAGAGGCAAACGGAGCGGCCTCCTGGTCAGACTTTGAAGGCGAGCACACCAACCACCGCCTCCGAGCATGTTGCTTGCCAATGTCCAGTCTCTAGACAACAAGGTGAACGAAATTAGGGCACGAGTTGCCTTACAGAAAAACATCAGAGATTGTAACATTCTCTGTTTCACGGAAACATGGCTCACTCAGGATATGTTGTCAGAGTCAGTACAGCCACCGGGTTTCTTCATGGGTCGCGCCAACAAAAACAAACATCTCTCTTGTAAGAAGGGCGGGTGTGTATGCCTCATGATTAACGACTCATGGTGTAATCATAACAACCTACAGGGACTCAAGTCCTTTTGTTCACCTGACCTAGAATTCCTTACAATCAAATGCCGACCGCATTATCTCTCTTCGATTATAGTCACAACCGTGTATATCCCCCTCAGATACCTCGACGGCCCTGAAAGAACTTCACTGGACTCTATGTAAACTGGAAACCATATATCCTGAGGCTGCATTTATTGTAGCTGGGGATTTCAACAAAGCTAATTTGAGAACAAGGCTACCTAAATTCTACCAGCACATTGATTGTTGTACCCGCTCAATCAAAACACTGGACCACTGCTACTCTAACTTCTGCGATGCATACAAGGCCCTCCCCCCACCCTCCCTTGGGCAAATCTGACCATGACTCCATCTTTTTGCTCCCCTCATATAGGCAGAAACTAAAACAGGAAGCGCACGTGCTTAGGTCTATCCAACGCTGGTCTGACCAATTGGATTCCACGCTTCAAGATTGCGTCGATCACATGGACTGGGATATGTTCCGGGTAGCCTCAGACAATAACATTTACAGTAACATCCACAGACGACGCAATCACCATCACACTGCCCTATCACACTGCCCCAAACTCATCAAGCTTGAGACCATGGGTCTCGACCCCACCCTGGGCAACTGGGTCCTGGACTTTGACTGGCCACCCCCAGGTGGTGAAGGTAGGAAACAACATCTCCACCCCACTGATCCTCAATACTGGGGCCCCACAAGGTGTCTTCTCAGCCCTCTCCTGTATTCCCAGTTCACCCATGACTGCGTGGCCATGCACGCCTCCAACTCAATCATCAAGTTTACAGACGACACTACAGTGGTAGGCTTGATTACCAACAACGACGAGACAGCCTACAGGGAGGAGGTGAGGGCCCTCGGAGTGTGGTGCAAGTAAAATAACCTCTCACTCAACGTCAACAAAACAAAGGAGACGATCGTGGACTTCAGGAAAAAGCAGAGGGAGCACCCCCCTATCCACATTGACAAGACAGTAGTGGAGATGGTGGAAAGTTAAGTCCCTCGGCATACACATCACAGACAAACTGAAATGGTCCACCCACACAGACAGCATGGTTAAGAAGGTGCAACAGCGCCAATTTGTCTTGTCACCTAAAACCCTCAAACTTTTACAGATGCACAATCGAGAGCATCTTGTCGGGCTGTATCACCGCCTGGTAAGGGAACTGCACCGCCCTCAATCACAAGGCTCTCCAGAGGGTAGTGCGGTCTGCACAACACATCACCGGTGGCAAAGTACCTGCCCTCCAGGATACCTACAGCACCCGATGTCACAGGAAGGCCAAAAATATAATCAAAGGACAACAACCACCCGAGCCACTGCCTGTTCACCCTGCTATCATCCAGAAGGCGAGGTCAGTACAGGTGCATCAAAGCTGGGCCCGAGAGACTGACAAACGTCTTCTATCTCAAGGCCATCAGACTGTTAAATAGCCATCACTAACATAGAGGCTGCTGCCAACAGACTCAAATCACTGGCCACTTTAATAAATTGATTTAATAAAAAGGTATGACTAGTCTCTTTAAATAATGCCACTTTAATAATGTTTACATATCCTACATTACTCATCTCATGTGTATAGACTGTATTTTATACCATCTATTGCATCTTGCCTATGCCGTACGGCCATCGCGCATCCATATTTATATGTACAGTTGAAGTCAGAAGTTTACATACACTTAGGTTGGGGTCATTAAAACTTGTTTTTCAACCACTCCACAAATTTCTTGTTAACTTCTTATGGGCAACATCCGGTGAAATTGCAGAGCGCGAAATTCAAACTACAGAATTATAAATATTTTACTTTCATAAAATCACAAGTGTAATACATCAAAACAAAGCTTAACTTCTTGTTAATCCAGTCGCTGTGTCAGATTTCAAAAAGGCTTTACGGCGAAAGCACACCATGCGATTATCTGAGGACAGCGCCCCGCATACAAAACCATGAAAAACATGTTTCAACCAGGCAGGTGCAACACAAAAGTCAGAAATAGCGATATAATAAATGCCTTACCTTTGATGATCTTCTTCTGTTGGCACTCCAAAAGGTACCAATTACATCACAAATGTCCTTCTTTATATCCATAAAAACTCAGTTTAGCTGGAGCGCTTCAGTCAATAATCCACCCAGTTTCCCTCCATCAAAATGCATACAAAATGAATCCCAAACGTTACTAATAAACTTTTCCAAACAAGTCAAACAAAGTTTATAATCAAACCTTAGGTACCCTAATACGTAAATAAACAATAACATTTAAGACGGAGAATCGTTGTCTTTACCGGAGGAAAATACCAAAGAATGCGCTCTCATTCACGCACTTGTAAACACTACAGCCAAAATGGGAGCCAACTAGAAAAACTATCATTTCTGGCTCATTTTTCCAAAAACCAGCCTGAAACTTTCTAAAGACTGACTTGACATCTAGTGGAAGCCCTAGGAACTGCAATCTGGGAGGACTTCACCTTATAATAAAAGTGACAGCCATTGAAAATAGTGGTAGACTGAAATTATAATTTTTGGGGGGATGGTTTGTCCTCGGGGTTTCGCCTGACATATCAGTTCTGTTATACTCACAGACATTATTTTAACAGTTTTAGAAACTAGAGTGTTTTCTATCCAAATCAATTATATGCATATCCTAGCTTCTGGGCCTGAGTAACAGGCAGTTTACTTTGGGCACGCTTTTCATCCAGACGTGAAAATACTGCCCCCTACCCAAGAGAGGTTAACAAACTATAGTTTTGGCAAGTCGGTTAGGACATCTACTTTGTCCATGACACAAGTAATTCTTCCAACAATTGTTAACAGACAGATTATTTGACTGTATCACAATTCCAGTGGGTCAGAAGTTTACATATCCTCTCTGGGCAAAATCGTCCCACCACCTACTCAACAGCCAGTGGAATCCCGTGGCGCATTATTCAAATACCTTAGAAATGCTATTACTTCAATTTTTCAAACATATGACTATTTTACACCATTTTAAAGACAAGACTCTCGTTAATCTAACCACAATGTCCGATTTCAAAAAGGCTTTACAACGAAAGCAAAACATTAGATTATGTCAGCAGAGTACCCAGCCAGAAATAATCAGACACTAATTTTTCAAGCTATTATATAATGTCACATAACCCAAACCACAGCTAAATGCAGCACTAACCTTTGATGATCTTCATCAGATGACAATCCTAGGACATTATGTTATACAATACATGCATGTTTTGTTCAATCAAGTTCATATTTATATCAAAAACCAGCTTTTTACATTAGCATGTGACGTTCAGAACTAGCATACCCACCGCAAACTTCCGGTGAATTTACTAAATTACTCACGATAAACGTTCACAAAAAACATAACAATTATTTTAAGAATTATAGATACAGAACTCCTCTATGCACTCGCTATGTCCGATTTTAAAATAGCTTTTCGGTGAAAGCACATTTTGCAATATTCTGAGTAGATAGCCCAGCCATCACGGGCTAGCTATTTAGACACCCACCAAGTTTAGCCCTCACCAAAGTCAGATTTACTATAAGAAAAATGTTATTACCTTTGCTGTTCTTCGTCAGAATGCACTCCCAGGACTTCTACTTCAATAACAAATGTTGGTTTGGTTCAAAATAATCCATAGTTATGTTCAAATATCCTCTGTTTTGTTAGTGCGTTCAAGACACTATCCGAAGGGTAAATAAGGGTGATGCGCCCGACGCGTTTCGTGACAAAAAAAATCTAAATATTCCATTACCGTACTTCGAAGCATGTCAACCGCTGTTTAAAATCAATTTTTATGCCATTTTTCTCGTAAAAAAGCGATAATATTCCGACCGGGAGTCGTTGTTTCAGTTCAAAGACAGAGAAAATAAAAACATGGGGTCGCCTCATGCACGCGCCTCAGTCTCATTGTCCTCTGATAGACCACTTACCAAAGGCGCTAATGTTTTTCAGCCAGGGGCTGCAAAGACATCATTCAGCTTTTTCCCGGGTTCTGAGAGGCTATGGGAGCCGTAGGAAGTGTCACGTTACAGCAAAGATCCTCAGTTTTCAATAAAGAGAGTCAAGAAGCCCAAGAAATTGTCAGACAGGCCACTTCCTGTAAGGAATCTTCTCAGGTTTTTGCCTGCCATATGAGTTCTGTTATACTCACAGACACCATTCAAACAGTTTTAGAAACTTTAGGGTGTTTTCTATCCAAATCAAACAATTATATGCATATTCTAGTTACTGGGCAGGAGTAGTAACCAGATTAAATCGGGTACGTTTTTTATCCGGCCATGCAAATACTGCCCCCTAACCCCAACAGGATATACTAAGTTGACTGTGCCTTTAAACAGCTTGGAAAATTCCAGAAAATGATGTCATGGCTTTAGAAGCTTCTGATAGGCTAATTTACATAATTTGAGTCAATTGGAAGTGTACCTGTGGATGTACTTCAAGGCCTACCTTCAAACTCAGTGCCTCTTTGCTTGACATCATGGGAAAATCTAAAGAAATCAGCCAAGACCTCAGACAAAAAATTGTAGACCTCCACAAGTCTGGTTCATCCTTGGGAGCAATTTCCAAACGCCTGAAGGTACCACGTTCATCTGTACAAACAATAGTATGCAAGTATAAACACCACGGGACCACGCAGCCATCATACCGCTCAGGAAAGAGACGTGTTCTGTCTCCTAGAGATTAACGTACTTTGGTGCGAAAAGTGAAAATCAATCCCAGAACAACAGCAAAGGACCTTGTGAAGATGCTGGAGGAAACAGGTACAAAAGTATCTATATCCATATCATATCTATATATGAGGGAGGAAAATGATGTGGATATATTGAAGCAACATCTCAAGACATCAGTCAGGAAGTTAAAGCTTGGTCGCAAATGGGTCTTCCAAATGGACAATGACCCCAAGCATACTTCCAAAGTTGTGGCAAAATGGCTTAAGGACAACAAAGTCAAGGTATTAGAGTGGCAGTCAAAAAGCCCTGACGTCAATCCTAGAGGAAAGTTGTGGGCAGAACTGTAAAAGCGTGTGCGAGCAAGGAGGCCTACAAACCTGACTCAGTTACACCAGCTCTGTCAGGAGGAATGGGCCAAAATTCACCCAACTTATTATGGGAAGCTTGTGGAAGACTACCCAAAATGTTTGACCCAAGTTAAACAATTAAAAGGCAATGCTACCAAATACTAATTGAGTGTATGTAAACTTCTGACCCACTGGGAATGTGATGAAAGAAATAAAACCTGAAATAGACCACTCTACTATTATTCTGACATTTCACATTCTTAAAATAAAGTGGTGATCCTAACTGACCTAAGACAGGGAATTTTTACCAGGATTAAATGTCAGGAATTGTGAAAAACTGAGTTTAAATGTATTTGGCTAAGGTGTATGTCACCTGACTTCAACTGTACATATTCTTATTCCATCCACTTACGTTGTGTGTGTGTATAAGGTAGTCGTTGTGAATTTGTTAGATATTACTGCACTGTCGGAACTAGAAGCACAAGCGTTTCACTACACTCACATTAACATCTGCATGTGACCAATAAAACTTGATTTGAGTATCGGTGCATCACGCCTAACCAAATCTGTAATTTTCCCAGTGGCTCTTCAAATAACTAGTGTTGAGTAAATGCATTCGTGAGGAAACTCAGGTGAAGGAAGTTTCTGATGAACTTCACCAACCTGGGTGGAGCGGAGACCAGGCTTTCTGGAATCGCAGACTGGTCTCATATACTAGACGTAACATAGTAAATGGAAATCTGAGACAATCAAATTTGTTTCAATTTTCGCCTAAAATGACATACCCAAATCTAACTGCCTGTAGCTCAGGCCCTGAAGCAAGGATATGCATATTCTTGGTACCATTTGAAAGGAAATACTTTGATGTTTGTGGAAATGTGAATTGAATGTAGGAGAATAACACAATAGATCTGGTAGAAGAAAATACAACAACAATAGTGTCCACAAGAGGGTAGCAGTGTATGTACAAAGTCTCAGACTGATAACTTGAAGTATGAGCAAGCTGCATTTAGTGTGAAGTCACCCAGGTACATTTGGGCAAATCGTGAAGGACACATTTACATTACATTTTTCTGCAAGAATATCATCAAATCTGTATACTCGGACTTTGATTTAGCTTTTCTAGTATTAGTAGCCATATTGTAAGTTCAACAACTTCATAACTCTCCATATTCTTACAATTTTTGTCCAAAAGGAAAAGGCTTGCTGTCGCACAAGGTTAGCAGCAAAACCACAGATACGGGGTTTCCGCATACTCCCGTAAAGCCCAGCTCATTGGCTATCTAGCTAGCTTTGACCCGGAATGGTGCTTATTTGAAAAGTTACAGTCAATCAAGTGAAGACCACCCCTGTCATCGGCACGCCATGAATGTGTCACTCTCTGACCAAATTTAGTGTCCTATAGGATATACTACACCTAATGATATAGTGAAGTCTGGTTACGTTCTAGGATCTCTGAGGAATAAATATGAACGTAATTTGACTGGTTGAAACAACGTTTAGGGTTAGATTTTCAGATTCCTTTCTTTGCAAATTGAACGAGTGGAAATACAAAATTGATCGTGCATGCTATATGGACCTTTTTAGGATATGAAAAAGGATTTTTATCTAACAAAACGACACTTCATGTCATCTCTGGGACCCTTGGGATGATAAATCAGAGCAAGATTTCAGAATGAGGTAATTTATCAAACCTATCGTGATGAAAAAAGTGTTTTGTTGTTAGGAGCTCTCCCCAAACAATAGCATGGCATTTTTTCCGCAGTAAAAGCTAATGTAAATTGGACAGTGCAGTTATATTAACAAGAATTTAAGCTTTCAGCCGATATAAAACACTTGTATGTACCAACATTTGCTGTTTCTCTAAAATGTGCGATGATACATGATTTACAACTGTACCGTTGACGGAACACCTATCCCTAATTAAGGCAAAATCGAGAGGAGGGTGGATGGGTGGGCGTATAACGAGAGGAGGGTGGATGGGTGGGCGTATAACGAGAGGAGGGTGGATGGGTGGGCGTATAACGAGAGGAGGGTGGATGGGTGGGCGTATAACGAGAAGAGGGTGGATGGGTGGGCGTATAACGAGAGGAGGGTGGATGGGTGGGCGTATAACGAGAGGATGGTGGATGGGTGGGCGTATAACGAGAGGATGGTGGATGGGTGGGCGTATAACGAGAGGATGGTGGATGGGTGGGCGTATAACGAGAGGAGGGTGGATGGGTGGGCGTATAACGAGGATGGTGGATGGGTGGGCGTATAACGGGAGGATGGTGGATGGGTGGGCGTATAACGAGAGGATGGTGGATGGGTGGGCGTATAACGAGAGGAGGGTGGATGGGTGGGCGTATAACATGAGGATGGTGGATGGGTGGGCGTATAACGAGAGGAGGGTGGATGGGTGGGCGTATAGCACGAACGTCTAGCAGCCCAAAGGTTGCGTGTTCGAATCTCATCATGGACTTTAGCATTTTAGCAACTACTTATTATCTACTTTCAACTACTTTGCATGTTAGCTAACCCTTCCACTAACATTAACCCCTATCCTTAACCCATAAGCTGATGTTAGAAACAAGTAATTGTAATTCGTAAAATATCATACATTTTGCAAATTCGTATCATACAAATTGTAATTCGTAACGTATTTTATCTTGTCATATACATACATACATACATAACATACAAATAAAAAACACCAGTCAAAAGTTTTAGATCACCTACTCATTCAAGGGTTTTTCTTTATTTTGACTTATTTAATAATCTCAACCCACCCAATTCATATTCATTATATAGATAGGCACGTTTTATTTTGTCTGGTTTAGCGTCCCAGATAAAGCAAAATATTTTTTGCTCATATGATTTGAAAAATGAATCATCAGGAGTAGGCAGCGCCATAAGTAAGTGAGTAAACTGAGATATGACTAAGGAGTTAATCAGGGCAATTTTTCCATAAATAGACAGGTATTTACCTCTCCATGGTTGCAGGATCTTGTCTATTTTTACAAGTTTTCTATTGAAATTCATTGTGGAAAGCTTATTTCTATCTTTTGTGATATGAATACAGAGTATGTCTACTTCACCATCAGCCCATTTCTATCCTTCTTAATGCGTTTGAGCCAATCAGTTGTGTTGTGACAAGGTAGGGGGGATTTACAGAAGATAGCCCTATTTGGTAAAATAACAAGTCCATATTATGGCAAGAACAGCTCAAATAAGCAAAGAGAAATGACAGTCCATTACTTTAAAGACATGAAGGTAAGTCAATACGGAACATTTCAAGAACTTTGAAAGTTTCTTCAAATGCAGTCGCAAAAACCATCAAGCGCTATGATGCAACTGGCTCTCATGAGGACCACCACAGGAATGGAAGACCCAGAGTTACCTCTGCTGCAGAGGATAACTTCATTAGAGTTACCAGCCTCAGAAATTGCAGCCCAAATAAATGCTTCAGAGTTCAAGTAACAGACACATCAACATCAACTGTTCAGAGAAGACTGTGTGAATCAGGCCTTCATGGTCAGATTGCTGCAAAGAAAGCACTACTAAAAGGACACCAATAAGAGACTTTGGCCAAGAAACATAAGCAATGGACATTAGACCAGTGAAATTTGTCCTTTGGTCTGGAGTCCAAATTTGAGATCTTTGGTTCCAACCGTAGGGTCTTTGTGAGTTGTGGTGTGGGTGAACGGATGATCTCCGCATGTGTATTTCCCACCGTAAAGCATGGAGGTGGTGTTATGCTGTGGGGGTGCTTTGCTGGTGACACTGTCTGCGATTTATTTAGAATAAGGCACACCATCTGGTTTGGGCTTAGTGGGACTATCATTTGTTTTTCACAGGACAATAACCCAACACACACCTCCAGGCTGTATAACCAAGGAGAGTGATGGAGTGCTGCATCAGATGACCTGGCCTCCACAATCCCCCGACCTCAACCAAATTGAGATGATTTGGACCGCAGAGTGAAGGAAAAGCAGCCAACAAGTGCTCAGCACATGTGGGAACTCCTTCAAGACTGTTGGAAAAGCATTCCAGGTGAAGCTGGTTGAGAGAATGCCAAGAGTGTGCAAAGCTGTCATCAAGTCAAAGGGTGGCTATTTGAAGAAACTCAAATATAGTTTGATTTGTTTAACACTTTCGGTTACTACATGATTCCATGTGTCATTTCATAGTTTGTCTTCACTATTATTCTACAATGTAGAAAATAGTACAGATTCTCCTCTGGGCGCAACATTAAGTGTGCCTAGAGGCTATTTAGTGTGCTTTAAATCAAAATCAATACTCAGAAGCACAGAGCAAAGTTATATTTCTAAGAGAGCTGCTGGTATGGTGTAAACTAGGCTGCATTACACTGAGCCCTGCCCTGCTCTGCTTTTGCTGATCAAAAACTTTGAGTGCTGCTTAATCAATGGCTGTGCTGTGTAGGGCTACAGTGGCAGTTCAGGAGGAGAGTCGAAGGTTTCTTCCGTAAATCATTTATTTATTAGGCCTAGTCCAAAAATTTCACTTTTGCGTGCGGACTAGCCATAGCTTATGTTCTGTTTAGTTTGAGAAGAAAAGCGCAAAGATGAGGAAGAGGACAACATTGATAGCTTGCTACTACTATACTGAACAAAAATATAAAAACGCCACAAGCAACAATTAACGATTTTACTGAGTTAAAGTTCATATAAGGAAATCAGTCAATTGAAATAAATTCTATAGTGCCTAATCTATGGATTTCACATGACTGGGCAGGGGCCCAGCCATGGGTGGGCCTGGGAGGGCTTATGCCCACCTACTTGGTAGTCAGACCCATCCACTGAGGAGCCAGGCCCAGCCAATCATACATTTTCCCACAAAAAAGGGCTTTATTACAGACACAAATACTCCTGTTTCATCAGCTGTCCGGGTGGCTGGTCTCAGACAACCCCGCAGGTGAAGAAGCTGGATGTGGAGGTCCTGGGCTGGCATGGTTATGCTGGCGTGGTCTGCAGTTGTGGGGTCGGTTGGACGTACTGCCAAATTCTCTAAAATTACGTTGGAGGTGGCTTATCGTAGATAAATTAACATTAAATTCTCTGGCAACAGCTCTGGTGGACATTCCTGCAGTCAGCAAGCTAATTGCACACTCCCTCAACTTCAGATATTTGTGACATTGTGTTGTGTGACAAAACTGCACATTTTAGAGTGGCCTTTTATTGTACCGGCACAAGGTGCACCTGTGTAACGATCATGCTGTTTAATCAGTTTATTTATATGACACACCTATCAGATGGATGGATTATCTTGGCAAAGGAGAAATGCTTACTAACAGGGATGTAAACACATTTGTGCACAACATTTGAGAGAAATAAGCATAAGCTTCTTTTTGTGCATATGGAAAATGTCTGGGATCTTTTATTGCAGCTCATGAAACATGAGACCAACACTTTACATGTTACATTTTTGTTCAGTATATTATTGATTTTATTAAAGTCAATATGTTTCTTGCCCATAATATATTTATCAGAGTTAATGATTCGATTAACTTAAACTGTGTTCCTGAAACTTCAAGCAGCACCAGCAGCACAATCAATCGGAAATGGATTGCTCATGGTACTGAAAGTAGGCACATTTGGGTAGGCATAATTCATTTAAACTGTCTTCATTTTAATTAGGCTTTACTAACAACAAGAGGGCTTTGTGTTGGAGTTTATTTCTTCCTATTTAAGAAATGAGAGGTAGGCCTACCTGTTTAACAGATGTAAATTAGGCTATAGGCAGCTATATCCATAGATTTGTGGGTCAATTCCTCCACCCACCACGCACTCTTTAAATAGCCTACCTCCGTGTCAGTGAAGGGCTTTTAAGTTAAAACTAAGACTCGAATTGAGGGGGCATGAGAGGGTATGCCATCCGCCTACCTTTTTATTATATATTTTTTTAAAGCACAGGCTTACCCCTTGTTAGTTTAAGATGTTGAATAAGAAAATGATTCCAATTATATAAAGTGATCTATAACAACGCTTTGGTCTGCGATGCTTTATACTAAAAACAAGCTGTAAAATACATGATTCCGATGGGTTGGGTTAAGCCACAAAAGAAGAGTAGCCAGCAGTTAAAGCTTGTATTTTTCTGCGTCGGTAGGCCTACTCTTTCTGGGGTGGAAAGCTAGACGCAACTTTTGAAAGAACCATGCTCAGAGTCCTAATAACGTCTCAGATTTAATTATTTGCAAACAGTGACAGTTTTATTGCAAACAAAACACACCGATTTGGCATTGGAGAAATATAACATGAACACGTGGGCCTCTCTGTCCATTCTTAGCCTGTAATTTGGGTCAATTGTATGGTATTAAAATATTCCGCTAACATATACAATTACGTAGAATTGCGTGAAATGTTTATAAAATATATTTTTCTCGGACCTGTAAATACGATAGATTACTGCAATGCTTTTACTATAAAGGAGATATTTTCACCACTACCTCTTGTCCAAGGCGGTCTGCGATCCCACAACTATCTGGCTATCAAAGTTCCTACGTTGCCATGTAATGCTTACAGGATGAAGAACAGTTTCTAAAACTGC